>NC_090328.1:21708515-23061372 GCF_035084215.1 Heptranchias perlo | reverse complement strand
TGAACATTCTGTAAGGCAAAAGGTGAGAATGAAGGAAATTATTTGCATAACAGATTCTCCTGGTGCTACTGGTTTTAATTTTTTTTTCTCTGTTTACTTACAGTATGATATTTCTAGCTTGCCTGCTCTGCTGATAGAAGCACGTGGAATTCTGGGAGCAGAAAAACAGCTGCAGATAATAAATACAAAATTACAGCAATCATTGGACAAGAACTAAAGTACAGTTTTACAATGAGAGAGGAGCCAAGGGACCTAGTAAATATTGGCCATTATAGGGCAGATTGTGTTGTTTCTGGGGTTAATGGGTTGCCTGGCACAACGGATAGGAAAAGCAAGCAGAGGGGAGCATGTGCCAGTAAGGAAGCCTATCTGATTTGCCATCCATTTAAATTGAGTGGAAAATTGTATAGGCTCCAGTAGGGGTATGTGCTCATCCCTGCCTGATTCACCAGCCCCAGAAACAGCAAAATCTACCCCCATGTCTTTTATGGGCAGGCGACATCTTTACTGACGGGGCTTGTATTGATAAAACAAACATTATGGTTTATCTTTATTGCATTTTCTAATGTTCTAATACAAACGGCAGTGGAACAGTATTTGTATAGCTGAAAATTTTGCTGCATCGCTGTGTAGTAGAGAAAGTTACTTCAGTCTCAATACCTTAAATTTAATTAAATTTGACCTTTTTTATATATCAGCAAATAGTGTATCAAAATAAAGGTTATATGTACTCAAATGTATTGGATATTTTTTAGCAAAAGAATGACTGTGGTTTACGTACAGTTCATACAAAATGTCAAGTATTCATTTATCATATAAAGCCTAGTAGAGAGGAAAAAGAAAAATCCTGAATGCTGTAAAGAGAGGAGCGAAAGAGCTTTAACGTTCCATGAGAAATAAAAACAGGAAATCCTGGAAATAAGATGCTGACTGAACTCTATGAAATACAGACAAGGTAATGTTTCAGATGAGATCGGTTCAAATCAAGGATGTTGCCGAAAACAATCTCTTTCAGATTTTGTGTAGCCCACTTTGTATTTTCAGTAGCTTCTATTTCCTATACAACGTACACACGCAGATGCTTCAAGTTCCTTCACAGCTGCCAGTAAGTCATTGTCAGACAGTTGTTCTGGCTCCTCATTGCTCAAGTTTGACTGTATATCAGGAGCAATATTAAATTCAGTGTCTTCAACAGCTTCTAATAACATTGCATCATCACTGTTGTCAATAAATGCTGGGTCCAGATTTTCCGTTTGGGCAGAATTTTGTGTTCCAGACTGCAGCCATATGTCACCAACCTGCAAGTTAGTCCGTGTTGAACATACATTATTTTGACTTGCCTCAATGTTCCCATCTTCATCCATGGTAAAAACAAATTCATTATCCTGAAAGAAAGTCAGTTTTGTTCAGTTTCAAATAAATCTGATAGCTAATTTTCAGAGGATGTTAGCAGATATCCAAGTCATTAATATATATGGTGAAAAGCTGAGGCCCCAGTACAGATCCCTGAGGAACACCACATACCCATCCCGCCAATCAGAAAACATTCCCTTTATCCCGACTATCCAACCTCCCAACTAATTGCGAATCCATGTCACAAGATTACATCCAATTCTGTATGTTTTCATTTTTGCTAATAATCTCTTGAGCAGAACTGTATCAAATACCTTCTGGAAATCTATACAGACAACATCCATAGACACTTGCCTATCCACTATGCTAGTGACCTCAAAAAATTCAACTACATTAGTCAGGCATGACCTACCCATCAAAATCCAGTTGTACTTTCTTTGACCACATAGACAAGTAGCAACTGGTTAAATACGCTGTCTCTGATTATAGATTCCAGTAACTTCCCCACAATTGATGTTAAATTGACAGATCTGTAGTTACCTTGGTTCTCCCTCCTTAAATAATGGAGTGACATTTGCAATTTTCCCATCCAAAAATCACAATTCCTCAATCTAGAGAGCTTTGGAAAATTGTGACTTTCGCATCTGTAGTTTCTCCCCCTATTTTAATAGCCTGAGGTGGAAACCATCAAGTCCTAGAGATTCGTCTAGCTTAAGTCCCATTATTTTCTCCAGCACCTGAAGAAGTTTTACTGTCTTATTCATTAATGTACCCTTTCTAAGCTAAGTACTGAGCTCAGTATTCCAAGTGTGGTCTGACAGAAATGTGGTAAAACCTTTTAGTGCTTTATAGTATTGAGATCTTTTAAATGGAAATCAACCTTTACAGGTGCATTTCATTTCTTACTCCCTTCCATGTCACTCTACTGCCATAAAATTCCCAAGATTGCTGGTAAATGTAACTACGGCAGGATTGTTTCAGTTGTGTTAAGAGAAGGGGGCATTGTAGATTATTTGGTGAATTTCTCTGATGGGACTACCCACTAATCCAGCTACACTGATAAGATGCCTAGAAAAATGGGTCAGCTTGCAGATAAGCAAACACATAGCTGCAACGTGCTCTTAAAAATAGTAGAAAAAAAAATCCATTATATATATATAAATTATATAAGTAGCATATTAGTGGTAGAATTGATTATATCTTGAAATAACAGTGCTTCATTTCTGTTAAATTGCAGCTCGATAGTATGGTCCCCAATGCATTGCCTAACAAATCAAATGATTGATTTATTTCCACTTTTTAAAACGTTACAATACTGATATATGCATTGGTTTCATTACATACCATATCAATGAGGAAATCCAAACAGCATTCATGGGGTAATGGGTGACCTAGAATTCAAAAGGAATTCAGCATAATTTAGTCTGCAGTAGCACTATTGAATTATGTAATGAAATGTTAAAAATTCAATGAAATAAGATTTGTTCTTACTTTCAGACCTGAACTTCTGAGCTCGGCACACAGGATCATAGCATTTCTGATACCAGATATCTCTCCTCAAGTCAACCACAATCCTTCAAAATAAGAGAATACAATAGAATATGTGATTCCTTTCAAGGCATCCCATAGTACTCAGTTACTGGGATTTTGCTGCCAGCCATTAAGGCAGTAGCAGAACTCACCCACAAACTGTATTTTCCCCCCAAGAAATAAGTGAAAACTACTTGTTTTTTTTTAATGTATTTTCATCACAAAATTTCACAAGTGCTAGGAATGAATGTTTAAACCTGATTTGCTGGGGAAAACTAACTGGAGCATAGTTCTTGAAATCAGGCCTGTTATATTGTGCAGGAGCTGGAGGACATCTTTACGTAAAAGGAAGTCGTCTCTGCTGCGGGCTCATTTAAGTGGTGTGCAGAGGTTGCGTCCTGTAGGAGAATACAGTCTCTATGCCTTCTCATCCTGGTATCATCCTACTGAAGGTATGATGCAACTTATCCATGGCTCCATCTTTTTTTTACAATATTTCAAAAGGTGGTACAATTATGCCTACATTTAAAAGTAGTGATTTTAGCGCATGTGAAATCAATGCATTCATTTACTTTAGGGACTGTTGAGATTGCAGTTTTTGTTTGATCACTGCTGTTTCCAATCAGTAGCCTCCCACTTCAGCATTCTGCTGAGCCCTGGTCGATCGAGTAGCTGAGGAGAGGGTGGTGTTGGGCAAGAATAGGGAGTTTTTTGTGTGGGCTGAACAGGACAGCTTTTTAGCAATATTAAGTTTTGACGGGTTTCTGGCTCATCCACATAATGTCAGACATGTAATCTAACAGCACAACACTGAGTGGAGTTGAGGGTGGTAGCAGTAAATGTGCTATTACAGCAAATGCAGTTTTACAGTAACTTGCAGAATTTTCTAAATAAAGCTCATTTTATTTTACAAGGTGTAATTTTTTTTCTGCTCAATTTTTCTCTCTTTCCCTCCTGAAAGTGTGAACTCCTTGCTGGGGTGTGCTTCCATAAGCAGTGGCCATCCTCCAATACCTCATCCTTGTGCTATTATTCACGTGAGCCTTGGCAAGGAAACCTGCTCTCAGCGGATAACTACACATGCAAACCTTGCAGCAGAGGTTACTAAATAGCGATCTGGAGCGAGAAGCCTAGTTATTTTTCCCTCTAATCCATGGGTGCAGTGGCCATTTTTAGCACCCCTACTGCTATCCTGCCCGAGATCAGCTGACTCAACATAGGACTGTGAATCAAACCTTCCTGGTCTGTATGGTTCAACTACTCACTGGATAGTTTTGCTGAGCCAGTGGGGGAGTCTGACTTGTTGCATATTGAAGGAAGGTACTTCCAGTGATTGTAGAATCTGCAGCTCAGATCATTTAACATTTGTGTGAATTGTACTTACATAATATTGTTGCTTTTATGAGCTCTACCAATGTTCTCGCACCAGTGATTTTTGCTGATGTCATAAACAATCAGTTCTTCAGAGGAGAAATAATTCCATCGACGCAAGACTGAGGAAATTAAATTATTTTAAAGCTATTTTTAAATCACGGTATAAGATGAAACTAACAAAATTCCTGCTTTGCAGTAAAGTTTAATAATGCAGTGGTAGCGATGGCTGATGTGATTAAAAACTTACCACCTTGTATTCCTCCCTTGTTTACTTGACCAGCAATAAAACTGTCAATCTCTGGGTATGGTGAACAATGGTAACCGACTATTGTATCTGTAAAACAGAATTCAGCTACAGTTCTGTTTGAAATACACATAAGCTACAGGACAGGGTAAACATTCACTATGTTAATTTCTAAATAATTTATAGTGAAATTTGGAATGTCAAAATCCATGTTTAATAAAGTTAATGAAGTTGCCCTGATCAATGAGTGGGATGGGCAATAAATGCCAGCCTCGCCAGTGACGCCCACATCCCATGAACGAATAAAAAAAAACCTAAAGTCAGACCCACCAGGAATGTTTTTAATATTCAAGTTGAAATAGATGTGACTCTCTTAATCAATGGGTCATTGCTAGATTACATGTTTTTGGAAGTTTTCAGCTCACACCATGTTGACACAAACAAGCCCTAATAACACAATAATAAAGCCATTCCAATATTATTATAATAATTCTAAACAACTAAAACAAATACTTAAAACACAATCAATCTATCCTATTAAGTTTTGTGTCTAAGAATGTAGATATATAGAATTGTCAGGTTGTTGCCAATTGGTCTGTGCTAACCATGTAGTACCATAGTTAAATGCATAGCATAGATCAACCACAGCCAGAGAATCAATTCCAAGAAGATGCACAATGCAGCTATATTATTGTGCTCTCCTGTGTTCTGCTTTCTCCCTACTAGTCCTGTACTCCATTCGATGCCCTTCTTCCTTCCCCCCCCCCCATTTCCTCTCTTAGCTTACCCCTCCCTGATGGGCTTTGAACATTCCTTGCTGCTTTCTCCCCACCTTATCTCTAACCCATGCTCCTGTTTTCTCCCAGGCCATAACTGCTTAGAGTGCAAGCAATGCTACAGGAGATATTTTACTTTTAATTTAAAATTTTTTTTAGTCAATTTGATTCTGCATTTTCTTCCTAATTATATCTGTCCTAGTTTATTTTTTCTCAAATTACTTACTAATTTAACCTATCTTATCTTTAACATTTTTTCACTAAATTAGCAGAGACAGGAATTTCAAAGCCCCTTGTTTCTTTTTCCTCTACATGTCCATACAACACTTTGGGTGGGACCAAGACTAGTTTTCAGCCAAAGGCTCAGACTGCAAAGATTAACGTGATCACATCTATGGTATTAGATTACAGAGCAAAACTTGGAAGAGGCTCTGGCGATGAACATATTTGTCAGTGGTCCCAGAGCCCAACAGTACCTAGATGATTACAAGGATATTACTGCTACTGAACGCTGCCAGTATGGTCCATTTAATTGAGAAATCTAGACTGAAACAGATAGAGAAAATCCTTGCTTGGATCTGATGCACCAAGTAAGAACCAAAATACATACAATATCAGTGATGGGCAGAAAGAACATTAACATTTTTGTTCTTATAATTATAAACAACTAATAGAAACAGCTTTAAAAGTAACTACACAATGGCAGATTAAAGGTCTGGTGATCCATCTGAGTAATGTGCAAATATATTATTAGCAAACTGAATACCTGATGCAGAGAGATACGGGTTATCTTGAACATGCCATCCTTTGGGTTTCTTTGTATCTGAACCATCACATGTCAGAACTGTCAAGCCGTCAGAAAATCTGAAATTTTAATAATATTTCATTCATACATATTTGAAAATTTATATGCCAAATCAAAAATCTTTAACTATTTCATTGGCTAGTCTGGATCATATTAGTAGGAATAAACGGGTCCTTTTCTGGGGGGCAGGCAGTGACTAGTGGGGTACCGCAGGGATCAGTGCTTGGGCCCCAGCTATTCGCAATATATATCAATGATTTGGATGAGAGAACTAAATGTAACATTTCCAAGTTTGCAGATGACGCAAAGCTGGGGTGAAATGTGAGCTGTGAGGAGGATGCAAAGAGGCTCCAATGTGATTTAGACAAGTTGGGTGAGTGGGCAAAAACATGGCAGATGCAGTATAACGTGGATAAATGTGAGGTTATCCACTTTGGTTGTAAAAACAGAAAGGCAGATTATTATCTGAATGGTGATAGATTGGGAAAAGGGGAGGTGCAATGAGACCTGGGTGTCCTTGTACACCAGTCGCTGAAAGCGAGCATTCAGGTGCAGCAAGCAGTTAGGAAGGCGAATGGTAGGTTGGCCTTCATTGCAAGAGGATTTGAGTACAGGAGCAGGGATGTCTTACTGCAGTTATACAGGGCCTTGGTGAGACCACATCTGGAGTATTGTGTGCAGTTTTGGTCTCCTTATCTGAGGAAGGAGGTCCTTGTCATGGAGGGAGTGCAATGAAGGTTTACCAGACTGATTCCTGGGATGGCAGGACTGACGTATGAGGAGAGATTGGGTTGACTAGGCCTATATTCACTAGAGTTTAGAATAATGAGAGGTGATCTCATCGAAACATATAAAATTCTTACAGGACTAGACAGACTAGATGCAGGGAGGATGTTCTCGATGGCTGGGGAGTCCAGAACCAGGGGATCACAGTCTCAGGATACGGGTATGCCATTAGAACTGAGAGGAGGAGAAATTTCTTCACTCAGAGGGTGGTGAACCTGTGGAATTCTCTACCACAGAAGGCAGTGGAGGCCAGGCAGTGGAGGCCAAGTCATTAGATGTATTCAAGAAGGAGATAAATATATTTCTTAATGCTAAAGGGATATGGGGAAAAAGCGGGAACAGGGTACTGAGTTAGACGATCAGCCATGATCATTTTGAATGGCGGAGCAGGCCCGAAGAGCCGAATGGCCTACTCTTGCTCCTATTTTCTGTGTTTCTATGTAGAAACTCCCAAATCAGTAAATTCTAGTTACTATGCTCTTTGAACATTGTTTTGCCCCCTCTTCATTACTAGGTATTTTAATTTTGTTAAAATTCATAAAATGCTACAATTATTATTTGACGAAATTAAGATGAGTGAGAACAGTAAATTTATGTCATTGGGAAAATAGATTGTTCAAACATAAAAATAGGCATGGTGTGTATGAAAAGATAAATATTTAACTTTTTTGATTGATCTAATAGAAATATCTTTTTTTAAAATGTTAATCCAAAAATAGGATTATCATATGTGTAACCACACAAATTTAAAGAAAGCAATGAAAACCAGGTGTCACGAGAAACTGGAAAAGGAAGACTAAAGCTAGAATCTTATCAGTCTACATTACTTTTAGTCAAATTCCACATATTGTTAAAGTGACTCCATAGTATTAGTTAGAAATAGAGAATTTGCATTTATATAGCACTTCATCACATCTCTGGATCCCCAAAGCATTTCACATACAACAAATTAGTTTAAAGCCGTATGTAGGCAAATAGAGCAGCCATTTTGGACATACCCAAGTTCCACAACAACAGTAAGATGAATGACCAGTTAATCTTTTTTTGAGAGAGGAAGGTTGGCCAGGATACTGGGAGAACTCCCTGCTCTTCTTCAATTCTTGTCAAGGTCTTAACATCTAACCAAACAGGAAGACAGCACTCTCTCAGTACCTGACTGAAGCATCAGACTCATTTATGTGCTCAAGTTCTGGGGTGATTAAGACAGTGAGATACCATTGTATATTGCAAACAGTTTTTCCCCCCCGCTTCTCAAACAGTGTCAAACTTCTTAGATACTGTACCTAACGTTGCTGACCAGAGAGCTCAGGAAAAATAGCTCCTCTCTAGAAATATTCTTTTGAGACTTGGGAACAAACTGATTGTCTTCAGCAACTTCAAAAGAAGTGTTCTTCCCCAATTTGGATGATCTATACAGTCGGAAGTTTCTGTTCTTTGTATACACACCTGTTTAAAAAAAAGTCCTATCACATACTTTACAGCAAAAAAGGAAACAATTGAGGTATAATCATAATTTGGTTAAAGTGACAGCAAATTGTTGCCTCAAACATACAAAGTGCAACTGTGGTTAACAATATAACCCGCATTGGAGGAAAATAGTCAAATATTTTAATGGTTTTTCTCCTAAATTTCTCGTAACAGATGTTATTTTTCTGAATGTCTACTGTTTTGTGGATTTCACCAATGGGTTAAGATGAGTGTGAATTCTGAAGCATTGCATATGATGTCCTATAGACCCACTAAGTAATCACATAATTACTGCCAGAAAAGACTTAGTGACTATTTGTACCTGGTGCTTTGTCACCTTTCTCCTTATTTGTAATCGTATGATGCTTATGTTTTTTTAAAGCCAAATATTAAAGTTAGAGGCACTCAAAAAAAAAAACACACGGGCCCCAATTTTCAAATGAAATTGCGGGTGGGTTGGGGGCTGCGAAAATCGGGAAAATCCCGAGCGGGTGAGGAAGCCGGCCCCAACCCGCCGACTTCCGGGTTTCCCACAGCCTGTGCGCGTGCACTTTCCGAATGCAGAAGTCCCACCGGCTTTAATGATAGTTAAAGAACCATATGTAGCTCATTGAGGTACTTTATTTCTGACATAGTAGATAGTTAAACCGATTTTAAACTTACCTGGGTGCTTTTCCAGGCGTGAAGGGTTGGATCAGGCAAAAATAAAGTAAATTAAATAAAAAACCATTGCACAAAGTTAAAAAAACAAAATAAACCTACCTTTCCACCGATGTCACTAGCAGCGCCCTGCTCCGATGTCTCCCTCTCCGATGTCCCCCTCAGCCTCCGTTGTCTCCCTCTCCGATCTCCCCCGCTCCGCCCCTGATGTCTCCCAATCCGATGTCCCTCTCAGCCTCTGATGTCTCCCTCTCTGATCTCCCCTTCTCCATCTGATCTTCACTGCCCTCCCTCTCTGTTCCAGCGCTGAATGACGTCTCTCTCTCTCTCTCCCCCCCCACCCCTCGGCATTGCAGCTCCTGTCAGGCTGGCTGCTGGGCGCGAAACCCAGCAACAACTTTAATCACCATCAATTACATCGCGATCACGTCGGAAAAGGTAAGTTTTTTTTAATTCGGGTTTGCCACGTGCACCTTCACCACCCCACCCCCCCCACAGCTGCCATCCCGCCACCATTTCAAAATTGAGCCCATCTTTTTTGTAACTGCTTACGTTGTAGTTGAAATGTAATGGTAGATGTTCACCAAATCTCCCAAGATTTCTCTGTACCACACAACTTGCCCCCAACTTCCACGTCACCTGAACCATACTGGCGAACTGAAGATAGTAAACTGACAGGCAAGTAACCTAAACAAGTTGCTCAATCTTCAATTCTCAGGCACATTGAGGCAGAGTTCGTTCTTACTTAATTATTGCCTGCATATATAGGTTGAAATAAAAAAATAAACATTTACCTAGATCCACAAAAAGTTGGTCACTTCCATATTTATCTTTAACAATCAGAAATGACAAATCTGGATCCAAATTGCTTTTCTCCGATTTTTCCCAAGCTGCAGGTTTAATCCTTTTTAAGGGGGAGTTTTCAGAACCATCTACATTAAAATGCTTCCTCTTGTCTGGAGTGACAGGAATAAGTGTTGCACTGGTTGACAACAAGGCACTGCCACTAGGACTTGGAACATCTTGATCAACTCTCCCACATCTTTTTTCCAATACTCTAATCACAGGCTGTATAATTGTTCTAATAAAATTTCCTTAAACAAAAAAGAAATTTCACAGTGAATAGATATGGTTACACTGTCACAGATACAATAATTTGTTAGTTGCAATTATTTCAGTTTCTTTCTTAACACATTTGGAACTTACTGTTTTGCTCAGTCAGGTCTCATGTGGAAACCCATCACCATTCTTAAAAGTCTCCAAACCAAACTATGGAGAAATCCACATAGGTAATGTTTTAGTATGCCTGCTATGGAGGGAACACTCCCTCCTCATAGGGACACAACCCATTTAGGAGCAGGTTGGCAAGGGCCAAGGTTTAGAGACCCTCACGTGTGTGCTGGGGTAATACTGGTGTTTAACCAGTTAAAGCCCTCAGCATTGGTAAACTCCCTGCTGCTTGTCCAGTTAGGACCACGCTACCCAATAGGATACGGGCTTACAGGATTCTCTGGAGCCAAGTGGGAAGAAACTCAGGCCAGTGACAGATCTACCCTTTCAGGTTCCATTAATGAGTCAGAAGACAAAGAAATCAGCTTTTGGAACTAATCAGAATACCAACACTGGCATACCAGAGCAGGAAATGATCTGTGGTGGTTGAGTATTGGCTGCGCAGCCACATTATTTTTAAAATTTGAAAAACAGAAAAAACATGCACATGTGCATTAAAATGTGAAGCTCATAATCAGCTGTGTGTATTTATATGTTTGTGGACATGTATTTTGCAATTTTTGGTGGCATAACATCTGGAGACAATTACAAGCACAGATATCTCATGAAAGTGTGCCTTGTGAGAGCTTCCCAACAGCTCGGTGAGCTAATTCCCTTTGTAATGTAGCAGTGAGTCATACAGATCTGAACAATCCTAGGTTTAAGCCCTTGTCAGTGCTGAATGAGCCTATCTCAATCAGTTGTGGTGGCTGAATGGTCTTGGTGTCCCAAGGAGGATCAGTAATGAACAAACGTGATCAGCTTTATGCTACAAAGTAATACAGGGGTAAAATTCCTCTTTTGACAAAAGATGGGTAATGCCTGGTTTCCTGTGTAATTAATGACTCAAACAAAAATCAAACGTTTCAAAGCCAAACATTCCTACAATTTAATTAGCATGTCATTAATTACACAGAAACAGGCACCCCCTCCCAATTTTTGTTAAAAGCGTAATTTCAAGCCCATATTTTGCAGCCAGTTCCCCAAAGTCACTGTATACCAGAGTCTACAAATATGGTTGGTGCCATAATGAATGTTTAGTTCAGTTGCCTGCTGATATCCCTTGCTCACTTTCTTCCATATCGTACCAGTTCAATCATGAAATATTGAATTAGGGTAGTTCACTAAATTTAACTTGATTCGCCAACTGCTGCAGGACTCTATAATTTGAACTCAGATGCTTTGTTGCAGCCCTCCTGAAAGTTTGCAAAAAAAAATGTTTAAAGTCTCCTCTTTTCAGCTTGCCTTGCCCTGCCCCGCTGAAGTCTTGTAAATATTTCAATTACAGTCTGCTTTCCAATAAATTAGCAGACAATATTTGGCTATATCAGGATTACATACTGTTACGACAAGAAATCCTCCTAAGGTTAATTTTTTAAAATGTAACTTTTCATCAAAATTTAAATATTGACAAAACTAGTGCTAAAACTACTGTGAAACTGAAGAATTTTAAAAAAGGCTAAAAAGCCTCTGCCCTTTTAAGAGCTGCATGGAGCTTTCCTTAATCCCACCCCAGATAGATGAAGGAAAGTCCTGTGGGATTCAGCACTAAGCTGATATCAAGCAGCACTTACTACCAATAACCTGCTCACCGATGCTCAGTTTGGGTTCCGCCGGGACCTCTCAGCTCTAGACCTCATTACAGCCTTGGTCCAAACATGGACAAAAGAGCTGAATTCCAGAGGTGAGGTGAGAGTAACTGCCTTTGACATCAAGGCAGCGTTTGACCGAATGTGACACCAAGGAGCCCTAGAAAATTGAAGTCAATGGGAATCAAGGGGAAAACTCTCCAGTGGCTGGAGTCATACCTAGCACAAAAGAAGATGATTGATGGAGGCCAATCATCTCAGCCCCGGGACATTGCTGCAGGAGTTCCTCAGGGCAGTGTCCTAGGCCCAACCATCTTCAGCTGCTTCTTCAATGACCTTCCCTCCATCATAAGATCAGAAATGGGGATGTTTGCTGATGATTGCAGTGTTCAGTTCCATTTGCAACCCCTCAGATAATGAAGCAGTCCGTGCCCGCATGCAGCAAGACCTGGACAACATCCAGGCTTGGACTGATAAGTGGCAAGTAACATTCGCGCCAGACAGGTGTCAGGCAATGACCATCTCCAACAAAAGAGAGTCTAACCACCTCCCCTTGACATTCAATGGCATTACCATCACCCAATCCCCCACCATCAACATCGTGGGGGTCACCATTGACCAGAAACTTAACTGGACCAACCACATAAATACTGTGGCTGCAAGAGCAGGTCAGAGGCTGGGTATTCTGTGGCAAGTGACTCGCCTCCTGACTTCCCAAAGCCTTTCCGCCATCTACAAGGCGTACCATCTACAGGATGCACTGCAGCAACTCACCAAGGCTTCTTCGACAGCACCTCCCAAACCCGTGACCTCTACCACCTAGAAGGACAAGGGCAGCAGGCACGTGGGAAAAACACCACCCGCATGTTCCTTCAAGTCACACAACATCCCGACTTGGAAATATATCGCCGTCCCTTCATCGTCGCTGGGTCAAAATCCTGGAACTCCCTTCCTAACAGCACTGTGGAAGAACCTTCTCCACACGGACTGCAGCGGTTCAAGAAGGCGGCTCACCACCACCTTCTCAAGGGCAATTAGGGATGGGCAATAAATGCTGGCCTTGCCAGTGACGCCCACATCCCATGAACGAATGAAAAGAAAAGCAGACTGAAAATTGTGGTGTGCTTAATTTAATGACATGATATAATATTTAAATAGAGCTTTTACCCCTTTTGGCCAAAACCACTTTAAGGCTGGCCAGAAATTTTCACCAAGTGTGAAGGTGGTGTAGATTTGGCTATATAGATCTGTACACGATTTGCCAATCTCACTACTGCTCATTCTGGCCCTTCCCCATCAGCCACAATAGCTGGGAAATACACTCCATAATCTTTTACATTCCAATATGCTGGAGATAGTGTGACATCATCAAGAGTCTAGATATAGCACTGATATCACTGTCTGCTCCTGTAGACAATGAGCCATTTTGCCTTTGTCGTGACGTGATGGCATCGAACCTTGTAATATAATGTTAACATAAATAGGGTGACAGAAGACTTACCAACATGTATGTTGTTCCTAAAGGCTGCATTAGGAAGATTAAATACTAGATGGCGGCTAAATTTTTGATGAGTACTGGAGTCCAAGTTCAAAATATCTTTTACTGAACAGTTTATTTTGTACAGTTCTTCCAATTTTTGACAAACATA
Source organism: Heptranchias perlo (assembly GCF_035084215.1). Lineage (NCBI taxonomy): Eukaryota > Metazoa > Chordata > Chondrichthyes > Hexanchiformes > Hexanchidae > Heptranchias > Heptranchias perlo. The sequence goes on along the minus strand of NC_090328.1, from coordinate 23,047,870 downwards.
CTGAAATTAAGAAAAAAATAGTAAAACTGTGCAGAACGCAATACTGTCAATGTTTGATCACAGGATATTGCTAAAAAGACTCAAATTCTACGCTTAAAAGTGATTATAGGCTCTCGCTGTACAGCATAATTTTAACTGTACCAATCAATTTGATTTAAACATGACAGAACTAGTCGTGTGACCGTAAATCTTGGTTTATAATGTTCTAGCAAAATCAATACGATCATATTTACTAGAAATTGCCTAGAATATTGGAGTGTTCGTGTCTGTAGATCTCATTAATCGAGACCTGTTTTATCAGGAAACTGCCCTTTTCACAAATATTTATAAGTTGGCTGTCAGCCAATGCAGCAGCTGTCAGACATTACACAAACAGGAATCCATCAACTACTACATTGGACAATTCGACATTGGGCAATACTTTATTTCAAATTTAAATCTAAATGTGATTTCGGAATCTGAGAAATACAGGGGCCTTGGTTGGGGTTACAGTTCCACAGTAACCAGCAGTCCTCTATTATCTTTAAACAATTGTTCATTTTTCACATGTCAGCAAGTCATGAAACTATGAAGGCATCATTGTTCCTCCCTCAATAGCCACATCTTCCCATTGGTCAGTGAACAGTAATCCAAAACAGGAAACCTGGCTTACTTTCATCCCACTAGCCCAGTGACACTGAGGCCGATTGCAGTTCTACTTCCCCTGCTGAGATCTGCTAATTCAGCATAGGCCAGGGATTTAACCTGGAACTTTCGTGGTCTGTATGGCTAATAAGCACACAAAACCCACAAAGCTATTGCGGAAACAAATATAGCTGTTTCAAGTAGATTTCTGTACTAAAGATATTTACAAGAAGTTAGATTATCTGGTAGGCCACTCCACATATTGCAGGAGTAAACACTGAATTTTGGCACAGGAACAAAAGTAGGAGGGGATTGAAAATGAGTCAACAATATGAAATGGACTGTCAAATAGCATAGTGGAGGCAAAAACCCTGGAATCATTCAAGAAACAATAAGATACTACAATGGGGGAAATGTAGGGTTGACCTGGACAGATAAACAAAGATGGGCCGAATAGCCTTACTCATTTATAATTACGTTGTGATCTTGTGAATTAGCCAGCCCAGAGGAGGCACTTTTGTGTAGTGCAGAGAGGGAACAACAGACATCAAAAACATCGTAAAGCGATGGGAGTCCTGGGTACTTTCCCCAGTGACAATCTCCAGTATGTGGAGAACACTTGAGGATGTGAAGATAAATTTGATTTATAAAACTCATTACTCTGATGTTCAAAGTCTCTCTGTTGATCCTGTAGTCTCTGCTGTCTCCCACACAACATTATATACAAGAAAATTCTGAGACAGAATGGAAGAACCTCAAAGGACCATTTAAAACTTAATTTTAAAAAATCCATAGTATTTATATTCCTGTTTACAAAAAACATCTTGGATTACTTAACATGAAAATTTAAAAATCCTTCAAAATTAAAAATTAGCAATTCAACTAGATTTATAATCAAAGTCACAAATGACATCTTCTGTGACTATGGTGCACTATCCCTCCTCATCATTCTTGACTTCTTTGCAGCATTTGACACGGTTGACCACACCACCCTACTCCAGAGCCTCTCCTCCGTTTTCCAGCTGAGTAGGACTGCGCTTGCTTGGTTCCACTCTTACCTATCCAATCATACCAGAGTATCTCCAGCAATGGCTTCTCTTTCCACCTCTGCGCTGTTACCTCTGGAGTCCCTCAATGATCTATCCTTGGCCCCTTCCTCTTAACTACATGCTGCCCCTTGGTGACATCATCCGAAGATATGGCATCAGCGTCCACGTGTACACTGACAACACCCAACTCTACCTTTCCACCATCTCTCTTGACCTCCTCCCTACCTCTGTGCTGTCAAGATTGCTCATCCGACATCCAGTCCTGGATGAATTAAACATTGGGAATCATTGCCCCCAACCTCAAACTCTGTATCCTTGTCATCAATTACATCCCTCTTTCTGGCACTATCTCAGGTGAAACCAGACTGTTTGCAACCTCGGCATCCTTTTTGACCCTGAGCTGAGCTACCGATCCCATATCCTCTCCACCACAAAGACTGCCTACTTCCATTTCCGTAATATCGTCCATTTCTCCTCTGCCTCAGACCATCTGCTGCCAAAACCCTTTTTCACGCCTTTGTCAGCTCCAGAGTCGACTATTCCAATGCTCTCCTGGTCAGCCTCCCATCTTCCGGCCTCCATAAACTTGAGCTCATCCAAAACTCTGCTGCCCGTATCCTAACCTGCTCACCCATCACCCCTGTGCTTGCTGACCTACATTGGCTCCCAATTCCCTAACGCCTCATATTTAAAATTCGCATCCTCATGTTCAAATCCCTTCATGGCCTCGCCCATCCTTATCTTTGTAACCTTCGAGTCCTACAACCCTCTGAGAACTTTGCATTTAATAAACCTCTCTGCCTCTCCATTTCCCTCTCCTTCTTTAAGACCCTCCTAAAAACCCATCTCTTTGACCAAACTTTCAGTTACTATTCAGAATATCTCCTTCTTTGGCTCAGTGTCGATTTTTGTCTGACTACACCTCTGTGAAGTATCATGGGACATTTTTCGACATTAAAATCGCTATACAAATGCAAGTAGTTTTTATAAATCTAGTGAAATTGAGCTAAAATAAATGAAGCAGTGTCACGAGGAAAACCAAGATCAAACACAAAAATAAATGAATATAATAATGATCTCAGCACCTGAATTAACTTTGCCACCATCTGTTTCCCATCACATTGTGGATTTGTTTGTTTAATGAATTCCAAGTCGAAATACAAATGGCACACAGATCCTTCTGGAATCACTTCATAGCAATGCATTAATGACTTTTGGTATTTCCTGAAAAACAACCATGAAATTTTGGAAACTACGAGTACACTAGATGAGCACTAAATTCATAACCAGCATGGAATATCTACAGTAGGTTCACTTGCATCCACGAGTCTAGCAGTAAGTAGGACTTGTTAGACCATTTGAATTTCAGGGTTATAATCCTTTCTAAAATTTAGTCCAAAATTTAGACTGAAGACCCTGTAATGAGCCACTCCACCACCAAAGGCCTCTTTGTAAAGCTTTAATCAATAGACATAAACAGATCAAACATTACCGATCTGGGTCATACTGGTAATTTCACTAACCTGGGCCAATTCCATCTTGCATGTTCCTGGGGTGTACTCAAGGAACAGCTCGAAGTTTCCCCTTTTAAACCCTAGGTATACGTGACTACTGGGACGTCTACCCATTACATGACTGTACCAAAAGAATTAAAAACAGTACCGCACAAGGAGAAATTAATAATCGAACGTATACCTTATCTATGGCTCGGTTATTAAGCTGATTTCTTAACTAACAAGTAAATGTAAATATTTCAACAGTTCAGCTAACAAGATCAGTACAACACCTTCCTCCTGTTAATTGCTGTTCAACCATGTGAATCTGCTGACCATAAGTCTGTTTTTAATTCTGTATTTTTCTACATCAGTTCTAATCTAAACTAGGCAACAATTTACACAGACATAACCCAATTAAAAACACTGGTGTCTGCACCACTAGGGCACGTTCTCAATTAGGTGGTTAGCTCACACAAGCATGATCCAATTAAAGTGGCCAGTGCTGCATGGTACAGTTTCGATAATACTTTAATTCAAAATTAATTGACCTCCACCTTAGGTAGGTGTATAACAATACATTATACTTGTCCAGTTACTAAAATCTCATCTGCTTACATACTGATATTAACCAACCTTTAGTTAATATTTTTGTAAATTTTCTAAATTCAAGATAGATTACTGAGGATTGCGAAGCAGCCAACATAATTCCATTATTTAAAAAAAAGAAAGCACAGGCCAGTAGGTTTAGCATCTGCTGTTGTTTGAAACTACTTTGAGAGAGCTAGTGGGTGAGCACTTACAGAAACACATCTTGTTAAAAGGTCAGTCAGTATGGAATTAGGAAATAGCGATCATGTTAAAATTAACCTGACGGAGTTTTTCCCAGGCGTTATGAACACGGTGAACAGGGAAATATAGTTGATATTGTACACTGGGATTGTCAGAAAGCTTTTGACAAAGTCTAGAAGTGACTAATGGTTATGGTAAGGAGTCATGGAATAGGAGATAAAATATGATGCTAGATAGAAAATTGGCTTAATGACAGAAAAGGAAAGTAGCCATAAATAGAAATTTTTCATGCTGGAAGTAGGTTACGAGCAGGAGACATTTGCTATTTATAATATAGTATATTATTGTCTTGGAAGGAAATATTGTAAGCAAAATCTCAAAAATTTCCAGGTGAATCAAAATAGAAGATAGCACAAATAAGCTACAATGCAATCAAGGTGAAAAAGGCAAGTTTGTTCTTTCCTTTGTGGGGCCCAGGGAAGCAAGATTGCTCTTCCAGGCCCCCACAAGGGAAGCTTAAGCTTACCATGCCCTGGAAATTCACTCAAAACAACCTCTATTAGGTCTTAATAGCATGATATAGTCACTTACTGGTAGTAAAACCACAGCTCAGTGTACGTTGTGACAAGATAAATTCGCTGTCCAAGCATAGTGTCCTTCTTCTCATTTTCATTCTCCAAAGCAAATACATGAACATCCTTTAATGAAAATATTAAATATAAAATGGATACAATTTAGGTGCTGATTCCTTCTTTAGCCTGCAGTGTTTACTGAAGGCCTTTAGCTTTATTATGTTTTGGCTGCTGGGAAGTTCTGCTTGATATCTGGACTATTTTTTGGAGATATACACACTTTTTCTCCTTCCTCATTTTCTCCTTCTCCCAGGTACATAGTTTCTATGTCTAAGAATATGGGATGCACAGCATGCTCTCAAGTCACCATCAATGCCATTCTTGACTGGCAAGCAGGAGACACACAAGAACGGAAGACTGCCCAACTTATTTTCCATCTCCATCCACAGACAGGAGTGTAGCCTCCTCTGCTCTTCCTGCTACTGCACTTAAGGCTGAATATGTGATGTTAGGAGGATGAGCATGAAAAGAGGGCATTTGAACCTGTGCTCTTCTACTATGTGGTGCCATCCATTGACAATTTAAATGCATAGTATTACTGCACCTCCCCACTTACATTTTTTTAAAAGAAAGATTTATTTTCAAATAATTTTTGTTGACCTGTTTCATGGGTTGTTTTTATCAGATAGCACTTTATTCCCACTTTGGCTATCTAAAAAGAAAAATGATTATTCTCCGACAACGGTTATTTGACATAAGAGCAATTTGGGTTTTAATCCGTCCTTGAATATCTGGCTGAAATTTATACCATTTTCTGAACGTCAAACAAATTTATGAGGGGTCACCCAAAGTAGCAAAAGCCTTCCAATATAAAGTCCAGCCACAGACCATCATCAGCCATTGATCTGTAAGTAAAAATACCTAAGTATTAAGGAATCAGAAAATATATGGGTGTAGAAGACTTTTCCTTTAAGAAAAGGAAAAAAGCTGATTTTCAGGGAATGAAAATGGAACTGGGAAAATAAACTGGAAAAATTTACCGATAAACAAAGAAACTGAACAGCAGTGGGAAACATTTAAAACGGTGATCAATAGAATCCAGGAGAAGTATATCCCACTAAAAATCAAGAACAAACTAGCCAGAAATAAGGGCAAAATTGAAACTAAAGAAAAAGGCATACACTAAGTATATAGACAACAAAGAAGAGGATGACAAAAGGGAATATGATAAAATTAGGAAAAAAGTTAAAAAAACAATTAGAAAGGCAAAGAGAAACTACGAAATTAAATTATCAAGGAGTATAAAAAGAAATAGAAAAGTATTCTTCAGACACATAAATAGCAAAAGAAAAATCAGGATAGGGATAGTGTCTCTCAGGGATACACATGATAAACTCACAGTTAATGACAGCGAAATGGCAGAAATATTAATTAATGACTTTGCCTCAGTATGTACCAGGGAGATAACATAGTGGGCATGTCATTAGAAGAAGACATCAAAAAAGATATCAAGACATTTAAGGTAGAAAGGGGGGAGATAATTGATAAACTAATCAAACTTAGAGAGGATAAAATCCCTAGTCCAGATGGATTGGATCCGTGCATAAAATAAGTTAGGGAAGAGATAGCAGAGGCACTACTACATATATATAAAAATTCATTAGAAAAGGGAATAGTGCCAGAGGATTGGAGGACAGTTAATGTGATTCCCATATTTAAAAAAGGAGATTGAAACAGTCCAGGGAACTATAAACCAATTAACTTAATGTCGGTGGTATAAAGATAATGGAATCCTTACTCAAAGATGTAACTGATAAACATCTAGAAACTGAAAATATAATAAAGAATATTCAGCACGGATTTCAAAAGGGAAGGTCATGCTTAACCAACCTTATTGAATTCTTTGAAATAACAGAAAGGGTGGACAGGGGTAATACAGTAGATGTAATATATTTGGATTTTCAAAATGCCTTCGATGAGGTGCCATATGGTAGACTCATGACTAAGGTCAGAGCATGTGGACTCAGGGGATAAGTAGCAGAATGGATAACAAGCTGGCTACAAAACAGAACAGAGAGTAGGGGTTAACGGTAGTTACTCAGACTGGCATAAGGTGGGAAGTGGTGTTCCACGGGGATTGGTGCTGGGACCACTGTTGTTCACCATTTACATAAATGATTTAGAATCATAGAAAGGTTACAGCATGGAAGGAGGCCATTCGGCCCATCGAGTCTGCGCTGGCTCTATGTAAGAGCAATCCAGCTAGTCCCACTCCCCCGCCCTTTCCCCATAGCCCTGCAAATGTTTTCCTTTCAAGTACTTATCCAGTTCCCCTTTGAAGGCCATGATTGAATCTGCCTCCACCACCCCCTCGGGTAGTGCATTCCAGATCCTAACCACTCGGCCATTTGGAATTGGGAATCGGAAGTACAATTTCCAAATGACACCAAATTGGGGGGTTAATACCGAGGAGGACTGCGACAAAATACAGGAAGGCATTAATAAACTTGCAGAATGGGCATGTAATTGGCAAATGAATTTCAATGTAGATAAGTGGAAGGTACTACATTTTGGTAGGAAGAATAAGGGGGCCACATACTGCTTGGTTAATAAGAGTCTAAACAGGATAAAGGAGCAGAGGGATCTGGGAGTACAGATACATAAATCACTAGAAGTAGCGACGCTGGTTAACAAGCCCATTAAAAAAGCAAACCAAGCACAGGGGTTCATTTCTAGAGGGATAGAATTGAAAAGCAGAGAAGTTATGTTAAACTCATATAGAGCCTTGGTTAGACCACACTTGGAGTACTGTGAACAATTCTGGTCTCCATATTATAAAAAGGATATAAAGGCACTGGAGAAGGTACAAAAAAGATTTACTAGGATGATACCAGAACTGAGAGGTTATACCCATCAGGGAAGATTGAGCAGGCTGGGGCTCTTTTCTCTAGAAAAAACACTGAGGGGTGGCCTGATAGAGGTCTTTAAAATTATGAAAGGGTTTGATAGGGTAGACATGGAGAAGATGTTTCCACTTGCAGGGGAGACCAGAACTAGGGGCCATAAATATAAGATAGTCACTAATAACGGTAGCATAGTGGTTATGTTACTGGGCTAGTAATCCAGAGGCCTGGACTAAAATCCAGAGTCATGAGTTCAAATCCCGCCACGGCAGCTGGCGAATTTAAATTCAATTAATTAATTAAATTCAATTAATTAAATAAAAATCTGGAATTAAAATACTAGTATCAGTAACGATGGCCATGAAACTACCGGGTTGTCGTAAAAACCCATCTGGTTCACTAATGTCCTTTAGGGAAGGAAGCCTGCCGCCTTTACCCGGTCTGGCCTATATGTGACTCCAGACCCACAGCAATGTGGTTGATTCTTAATTGCCCTCTGAAATGGCCTAGCAAGCCACTCAGTTGTAAAATCTCGCTACGAAAAGTCAGAATAAGAATAAAACCGGACGGAGCACCCGGCATCGGACCACTAGGCACCGGACCCGACAATGGCAAAACACCAAGCCCAGTCGACCCTGCAAGGTCCTCCTTACTAACATCTGGGGACTTGTGCTAAAATTGGGAGAGCTGTCCCACAGACTAGTCAAGCAACAGCCTGACATAGCCATACTCACAGAATCATATCTTTCAGCCAACGTCCCAGACTCTTCCATCACCATCCCTGGGTATGCCCTGTCCCACCGGCAGGACAGACCCACCAGAGGTGGCGGTACAGTGATATACAGTCAGGAGGGAGTGGCCCTGGGAGTCCTCAACATTGACTCTGGACCCCATGAAATCTCATGGCATCAGGTCAAACATGGGCAAGGAAACCTCCTGCTGATTACCACCTACCATCCTCCCTCAGCTGATGAATCAGTCCTCCTCCATGTTGAACACCACTTGGAGGAAGCACTGAGGGTAGCAAGGGCACAAAATGTACTCTGGGTGGGGGACTTCAATGTCCATCACCAAGAGTGGCTCGGTAGCACCACTACTGGCCGAGTCCTGAAGGACATAGCTGCTAGACTGGGCCTGCGGCAGGTGGTGAGCGAACCAACACGAGGGAAAAACTTACTTGACCTCGTCCTCACCAATCTACCTGTCGCAAATGCATCTGTCCATGACAGTATTGGTAGGAGTGACCACCGCACAGTCCTCGTGGAGATGAAATCCCGTCTTCGCACTGAGGACACCATCCAACGTGTTGTGTGGCACTACCACCGTGCTAAATGGGATAGATTAAGAACAGATCTAGCAGCTCAAAACTGGGCATCCATGAGGCGCTGTGGGCCATCAGCAGCAGCAGAATTGTATTCCAGCACAATCTGTAACCTCATGGCCCGGCATATTCCTCACTCTACCATTACCAACAAGCCAGGGGATCAACCCTGGTTCAATGAGGAGTGTAGAAGAGCATGCCAGGAGCAGCACCAGGCGTACCTAAAAATGAGGTGCCAACCTGGTGAAGCTACAACTCAGGACTACATGCATGCTAAACAGCAGAAGCAACATGCTATAGACAGAGCTAAGCGATTCCACAACCAACGGATCAGATCAAAGCTCTGCAGTCCTGCCACATCCAGTCGTGAATGGTGGTGGACAATGAAACAACTAACGGGAGGAGGAGGCTCTGCAAACATCCCCATTCTCAATGATGGCGGAGTCCAGCACGTGAGTGCAAAAGACAAGGCTGAAGCGTTTGCAACCATCTTCAGCCAGAAGTGCCGAGTGGATAATCCATCTCGGCCTCCTCCCGATATCCCCACCATCACGGAAGCCAGTCTTCGGCCAATTCGATTCACTCCACGTGATATCAAGAAACGGCTGAGTGCACTGGATACAGCAAAGGCTATGGGCCCTGACAACATCCCAGCTGTAGTGCTGAAGACTTGTGCTCCAGAACTAGCTGCGCCTCTAGCCAAGCTGTTCCAGTACAGCTACAACACTGGCATCCACCCGACAATGTGGAAAATTGCCCAGGTATGTCCTGTCCACAAAAAGCAGGACAAATCCAATCCGGCCAATTACCGCCCCATCAGTCTACTCTCAATCATCAGCAAAGTGATGGAAGGTGTTGTCGACAGTGCTATCAAGCGGCACCTGCTCACCGATGCTCAGTTTGGGTTCCGCCAGGACCACTCGGCTCCAGACCTCATTACAGCCTTGGTCCAAACACGGACAAAAGCGCTGAATTCCAGAGGTGAGGTGAGAGTGACTGCCCTTGACATCAAGGCAGCATTTGACCGAGTGTGGCACCAAGGAGCCCGAGTAAAATTGAAGTCAATGGGAATCGGGGGGAAAACTCTCCAGTGGCTGGAGTCATACCTAGCACAAAGGAAGATGGTAGTGGTTGTTGGAGGCCAATCATCTCAGCCCCAGGGCATTGCTGCAGGAGTTCCTCAGGGCAGTGTTGTAGGCCCAACCATCTTCAGCTGCTTCATCAATGACCTTCCCTCCATCATAAGGTCAGAAATGGGGATGTTTGCTGATGACTGCACAGTGTTCAGTTCCATTCGCAACCCCTCAGATAATGAAGCAGTCCGAGCCTGCATGCAGCAAGACCTGGACAACATCCAGGCTTGGGCTGATAAGTGGCAAGTAACATTCGCGCCAGATAAGTGCCAGGCAATGACCATCTCCAACAAGAGAGAGTCTAACCACCTCCCCTTGACATTCAACGGCATTACCATCGCCGAATCCCCCACCATCAACATCCTGGGGGTCACCATTGACCAGAAACTTAACTGGACCAGCCATATAAATACTGTGGCTACGAGAGCAGGTCAGAGGCTGGGTATTCTGCGGCGAGTGACTCACCTCCTGACTCCCCAAAGCCTTTCCACCATCTACAAGGCACAAGTCAGGAGTGTGATGGAATACTCTCCACTTGCCTGGATGAGTGCAGCTCCAACAACACTCAAGAAGCTCGACACCATCCAAGATAAAGCAGCCCGCTTGATTGGCACCCCATCCACCACCCTAAACATTCACTCCCTTCACCACCGGCGCACTGTGGCTGCAGTGTGCACCATCCACAGGATGCACTGCAGCAACTCGCCAAGGCTTCTTCGACAGCACCTCCCAAACCCGCGACCTCTACCACCTAGAAGGACAAGGGCAGCAGGCGCATGGGAACAACACCACCTGCACGTTCCCCTCCAAGTCACACACCATCCCGACTTGGAAATATATCGCCGTTCCTTCATTGTCGCTGGGTCAAAATCCTGGAACTCCCTTCCTAACAGCACTGTGGGAGAACCGTCACCACACGGACTGCAGCGGTTCAAGAAGGCGGCTCACCACCACCTTCTCGAGGGCAATTAGGGATGGGCAATAAATGCCGGCCTTGCCAGCGATGCCCACATCCCGTGAACGAATAAAAAAAAAAAAAATCCAATAGGGAATTCAGGAGAAACGTCTTTACCCAGAGAGTGGTTAGAATGTGGAACTCGCTACCACAAAGAATAGTTGAGGTGATTAACATTGATGCCTTTAAGGGGAAGATAGATAAACACATGAGGAAGAAAGGAATAGAAGGCTATGCTGATATGGTTAGATGAAGTAGGGAGGGTGAAGGCTCGAATGGAGCATAAACACCGGCATGGATCTGTTGGGCCGAATGGCCTGTTTCTATGCTGTAAATTCTATGTAATTCCAAGTAACAACTATGGCAGTTAAGATTTCCAATTCCACATATAGGTACATTAGATACATTTTCAAAGCTGTACCTTTTAGGAGTGCTTATTACTGCAGATATATTAAGCAACCAAAGCGGAGGAAGCCAGCAATAATCAGAAAGTTAAGCTCTTGATGCTATTTCCACAGCTGATCTGAGAATAGCTAACCAAACAAAACAACCCTGAGAGGTCCACTTCACCAAACAAGAGCTAGAGACACATAGGAACATACAAAAAGAAACAAGGAAAAAAGAACTTGCATTTATATAGTGCCTATCATGACTTCAGGACGTCCCAAAGCATTTTACTACCAATGAAGTACTTTTTAAGTGTAGTCACTGTTGAAATGTAGGGTAAATGCGGCAGCCAATTTACTCACAGCAAGTTCCCACAAACAGCAATGAGATAAATGACCAGATTATCTACTTTTAGTGATGTTGGTTGAGGGATGAATATTGGCCAGGACACCAGGAGAACTCGCGCACTCTTCTTCAAAAAGTGCCATGGGTTGTTTCACATCCACCTGAGAGGTTTCATCCGAAAGACATCACTTCCAACAATGCAGCACTCCCTAAGCAATGCACTGAAGTGTCAGCCTGGATAATGTGCTCAAGTCTCTGGAGTGGGGCTTGGATACACAACCTTCTGACTCGGAGGCAAGAGTGCTATGACTGAGCCACAGCAGACACCTGAAGAAGGGAAAAAGACCATCAGGCCCGCTTCATACAGACATGGTGCAACCACACACATCACTCACCTCATTGCTAACCATGCAATTTCCTAGTAGTGATGGAGATATTAGGATGGCATGCAGCCATCTATGGCATTGGCATGAATTTACCAAAGCGTAGAACATTGAGGTTGATCTGGGAAGAGTTTGTTTGGCGGTTGAACAAAAGGTCCAAAAATAATGAACTCGCTAAAAGATCAGAAAGAGACTTTGCAAACAAGGTGTTACCCATAATCTGAGGGAAATGGTGAAAGGCAAGTTATGTAGTTTTCTAGGTTTTATCACTAGACCTTGCAATGTGCCAAAATGAAATATTTAGCATGGAGTTTAGTAGCCAGGTTCATGAATTGGTATCTACAACAGAACGACAGTGCAAACACCACTGTACTTCCAAATCTATTGTTGTAGTAAATGGAGGATTGCATTACTTAAAGGGACAAGATTGGGCAACCAGTTGGTGGGTGGTAGAATCTAACTTTTGTATAATTCTATACATCTTAAGAAAAATATTAAAGGGTATGTGGAAAGAATATGGAAATGAGATTAATGTAGATAGCTTCAATGTATAAATTTCTATGTTTTTAATTAAAGAGGAAAACACTCACTTAGTCTCACTTTTTAGTTTTCCAAATACAGATCTAACCTAAACATTTGATAGGGCATCTATAAACCCCAGCAGTTCACTGAGTATCTATTTTCTTCCTCAAAGTCCATTATGTTATCCACAGTGCAACACAACCTCTATTCACAATTCTAAAATATAATGATATATTTTACTTTACCGCCTTACAGCTCTTGGAAAAATTAAAGGCTTGATGCTGGCGATAAAACAACTTCCAAATCGATGATGGTTGCCATGGTTTTGAAAGTCTAGGTTTGTAAGTTGGGCTGATGGGGTGGTTTTGATAGCTGCCTGCTAAAGTTTCAATGTCCTTTACCCTTTTCTGCCAGTTCTTCTTCATACTCTGAGAAAAATAAAGACACTAGTTGAAGCTCTCTTAAGATTACAAGAAATTTTAGGAACAGGATAACCCAACAAACATCTCATTTTGATGCATCTCATCTCCCATCTACCTATTTTCTCAACATATCCCTCAAGAAACATATCTAATGACATCTTAAACCCATTTTCCTTTAAACGTATTCCACAAGTGTATAACATTTTGGTTACAAAATTTGCCTTACTTCCCTTCTTATTCCTAATTTATTAACTTCTAATCTGTATTCCGTAATATTTAAAACATTCGCCACAGGGAACAATTTGTGCGGATTGCTCTTTGGTGAGAGAAACAAAGGAAACTACAAATCCCACAGACAGACACGCTGGAATGAGAAAAGTGAAAAAAAAATTGGATACAGAAGAAAAACAAAAGGAGAAAGAGTAAAATGAGGAAAACAAAACAAGATTAGAACGAGAAAAGAGAGGAAAAAATAGTTCAATGCAGCGAAAGATCCCATATTGGATATAAGGAAAGCCATTCATCTTATCTTATTCTATTCATCCAGAAAGAACCTGCAGTCTTTCTCATCACAGCTTCCAACTGTTTCTTAAATGATTCCAAGATTTTCACCTCCACTATTCTATCCAGAAGTCTTTCCCATGTGTTGATCACTCTGTGTGGAACAAAACTTTATGACGTCTTTCACTAGTTTGAGCCCATGCCCCCAACCTACTTTCAATGTACCAAGCTTTTGGTCACCTGTCCTAATAGCTCCTTATGTGCATCAGTATCAAATTTTGTTTGATAATGCTCCTGTGAAGCGCCTTGGGACGTTTTGCTACGTTAAAGGCGCTATATAAATGCAAGTTGTTGTTATTATATACTTTTTTAATGTCCCCTATCAGTGATCTCCTTCAAGTTTTTTTTCCAGTTTGTCTTAATAAATCAGTCTTCTGATGCTGGGGATCAAACTTATGGATGTTCTGGGCACTGTCTCCAGGATTTGAATGTCTACTTTGTATCTCAGTGACCAGAACATGGATATAGTACTCAAGGTGTAGCCTGACCAGAGCATTGTACAGTTTAACAATGATTTTCTCCGGTTTGTATGCTACTGTTTTAGCAACATAGTTCAGCATTTTATTTGCTTTATTGATTGCTGTTATGAGCAATAGGACATGTTGGACGTTGAATCTACAAAGACGCCAGATCTCTCAACTTTACCCGTAGCTATTTTAACATAATTCATAGATTACTAATGTCACCTATTTTTGTTTCTACGTACAATTGACCAAGTTTCACCCACTTACATATTTTGTAGCGGAGGGGAATGGAAGGGAGGGATTTCCGCGACCGGTGGGCACCGCAGGGACTGGAGTGCATCCTGGATCCTTACAATAAAATTATTATTTGACACTTATTTTGTTTTCTTTGATTTGCTGCACATAAAACACATCCTAACCCCCCTTCTTATAAAAGGGGGGCCTAAATCCCAAAAGAAAAAGAAAAAATGAAAAAAAAACCTGCTGCTTGCTTTTCTGTTACCTGTCTTCTCAGATCTCTCAGAAACACCCCAAAGCATTGCACAAATAATGAATTCCTAGTTTGGGAATCATCTACAGATTTGACCAGTTTTGCATTCGGCTTCTGAAATCAAGAATGAATTTGCATTTATATGGCACTTTTCATATCTTCGGGAAGTCCCAGAGTAATTCACAGCCAATGAATTACTTTTGAAGTGTAGTCACTATTATTGTTATGTAGGCAAACGCAGCACGTAATTTGCACACTGCAAGGTACCACCTATAATGAGATAAATGGCCAGTTAATCTGTTCTGGTTGAGGGATAAATGTTAGGTAAAACACTAGGTCACGAATGTGATTTAGAAACAGTGGGGGTCCCAACACTAATCACAGAATCATAGAAAATTACGGCACAGAAGGCGGCCATTCAGCCCATCATGTCCATGCCAGCTGAAAAGGAGCTATCCAGCTTAATCCCACTTTCCAGCACTTGGTCCGTAGCCCTATGGTTACGGCACTTCAAGTGCACATCCAAGTGCTTTTTAAATGAGTTGAGGGTTTCTGCCTCTACCACCCTTTCAGGCAGTGAGTTCCAGACCCCCACCACCCTCTAGGTGAAAAAATTTCTCCTCAGCTCCCCTCTAGTCCTTCTACCAATTATTTTAAATCTATGCTCCATCTGTTATGGGAAATAGTCCTCCCTATCCACTCTATCTAGTCCCGTCATAATTTTATATACCTCAATTAAATCTCCCCTCAGCCTCCTTTGTTCCAAAGAAAACAACCCCAGCCTATCCAATCTTTTCTCATAGCTAAAATTCTCCAGCTCTGGCAACGTCCTCGTAAATCTTCTCTGAACCCTCTCTAGTGTAATCACATCTTTCCTGTAATGTGGTGACCAGAACTGTACGCAGTACTCAACTGTGGCCGAACCAGTGTTTTATACAGTTCTAGCATAACCTCCCTGCTCTTATATTCTATGCCTCGGCTAATAAAGGAAAGTATCCCGTATACCTTTTTAACCACCTTATCTACCTGTCCTGCTACCTTCAGGGATCTGTGGACATGCACTCCAAGGTCCCTTTGTTCCTCTACACCTCAGTATCCTCCCATTTATTGTGTATTCCCTTGCCTTGTTTGACTGCCCCAAATGCATTACCTCACACTTCTCCGGATTGAATTTCATTTGCCGCTTTTCTGCCCACCTGACCAGTCCATTGAAATCTTCCTGCAGTCTACAGCTTTCCTCCTCACTATCAACCACTCGGCCAATTTTCGGATCATCTGCAAACTTACTGATCAAGACCCCGCATTCAAGTCCAAATTATTAATATATACCACAAAAAGCAAGATACCTAGTATTGAGCCCTGCGGAACCCCAATGGAAACAGCCTTCCAGTCACAAAAACACCTGTGGACCATTACCCTTTGTTCCTGCCACTGAGCCAATTTTGGATCCAACTAGCCACTTTCCCTTAGATCCCATGGGCTTTTACTTTTTTGACCAGTCTGCCATGTGGGACTTGTCAAAAGTGTTGCTAAAATCCATGTACACTACATCAAACGCGTTACCCTCATTCACCCTCCTTGTTACCTGCTCAAAGGATTCAATCAAGTTATGTCTGAACACGGTGATTGCCTTGGCAACGGGCAGTTGCAGGGGCAGTCTGTAAACACCATGTATTGTTCTGTGATGTATAAATGCGTAGACTTCAAGGAGCTCCTGAACATTTACCTGACGAAGGAGGAAGCCTCCGAAAGCTTGTGAATTTAAAATAAATTGCTGGACTATAACTTGGTGTTGTAAAATTGTTTACAATCAATCAAGTTAGTCAGACACGACCTTCCTTTAATCGCTGGGGGATCTCCAATAGCATTCCCTTACTCTGACATAACCCCCTCACCAAGTTCCTGCTGCTTCTTGGCCTTCAGACAATTTCATATCCATTTCTAGGTTTTACCTTTAATTAAAAATAGTGGAGTTAAGCCATGAAAGCAAAGAAGGTCCACAGTACTCCAGGTATTGTAAACCTATACACTTCTGAACGAACGGGAGATCCATAAATATTTTTATATAATACAGTATATGTACAAAGACGGTGGAAATATTAGGGGTGAATTTTATGATCGAAGAGCGAAATTGGTCTTAAATTAATTTAAGCATATAAAGAGTGAGACAGGTTAAAACAGGTATATCAAAACAAATTAAGTGAAACTTGACAGTCTTTCAGTGGGAAAATCACAAGACTTTTGATTCTGCGTTAACATACCCTTTGCTAAATAAAAATAAAACAACAAATATACATTTCAGTTAATAAGCACTGAGATACTCACTGTAGATTTCAGTTAAAATTTCCATTCCCCTCACAGAAACATTTCAACTGGGCGCGAAAGCCAGCCGTGAACGAGGTGCAAACTGGGAGTTGTAGTTGCTCGCGGACACTGACGGTGCCAGTCGGCGGGGGGCAGAACTACAACACCTACAGTGAACCGCGAAGACTGGCGCCTGCGCATAGAGCTCCATTGAAGGTGTTTCCTCCCAGGCGCGCGCGTTCGGAGAAGTGGACGGTTGGCGTTGTCACAGAGGAACGACGTCATTACAGGTTACGCTCGAGAGAGGAGAGAGAGAAGGAAAAGTTGTCAAGCGGGGCCAGTGTGTGAGTTGGTGCTGCTATACGATGATATAATTTGTGTTTTAGGCGGTTGGATCTTGGAAGGTTGTTTGGTTGATTAACTCCATCATCAAACAATGGCCAGTGTGAGCCTTTACTTCGGACCTCGGTTACTTGCGTGCGCCCATTGCCCAGGTCTTTAACGCCGCCGGACTTGTGTGGCGTTTTGTCCTTTTATTATGATATTTTTTATTCGCCCTCTCCCTCCTAGAACTTGGTGCCGAACACCGGGCGATGGGGAGTCGGGAGCGGCTGTTGCCCCACAAAACCGTACTCCCTCGGCAGCCTCCTGCTCTCAAGTCCGTTGTTGCCCTTTTAAAGTCCGCTGTGTCCTTTTAAAGGAGTAAGCGAAGGAACACCTTTCGCAAACTCGCTTCCCTAGGTCGGCTGTGTTGATTTAAAAATCACTGGCTGGTTTAACCACTGTTGGACTATAACCTGGTGTTGTAAGATTCCTTACATTGGTTTAACCACCGCCGTTGTGAGGTTTGCAGTGTAAAATGATCGGTTTCAAAGATTAAGTTGTTAGAATAGTTACTAATAAGGGTTTGTGGGATCATCAGATGGAAGTTAGCAATTCAGCATTGTACTTGTTTGACGTGCAGGTGTTTTTTTTTTAAGTTTCTCGAATTCGACGAAAATTTAAAAGCTGCCCGCAAGGGGCAGGAAGATTTATTATGTCGATTGACTTTTTCAGTTTGCACCAAGTGTTGATACAGGAAAAGGTTCATGAGCCGTGTTCCGATGAGGTGCTTTTTTTTCTTACCTGTCTGTCCGCGTCAGCGCTTGTTCAAAGATGAAACTAAAACCGTGCACATTCGCGGTGTGCTTGCAACAAATAATCCAGGAAATCTGATTTATTGGGACTTTAAAATGTGTTTTTTTTAAGATTTTGCTTTCAAGACTTTTATGAAATTGTTTTGATTTGCACGGTGCTTGTTTTAATCGCGGGCATGACCATGCACGGTGCTTGTTTTAATCGTCGGCATGTGTGCTTGTTTGAGCGTGGGCATGACCAGTCATTTTATATTGAGAAGCTGGTAGAATTTGTATACATTTCGTGTAGTTATGCCTTGGTACTATTTTGTCTGGGTCAATAAAAGTGGCATCACAAGTGCCCCCCCCCCCCCCCACCGAAGAAGGCACCACTGATACATAACGAGCGGCCCAGAGAAACTAGAAGTGCATGAATGTGTGTAGTGTGAAATTACGATTTGGTTCTCAGTCAATTAGATGGGTCGTGCCCTACGATGTCCACTAGTCACGGAAGGTGTCCTGCCTTGGTGAAAACTTAACCAGTCATGCAGCGTTCTGAAAATGGCTTTCTGATACTTAAAGTACTTATTTTTTTCTGCAGGGTAAGGACATTGTGGAAGTGCCAGTTGATTCAAATATTAAACTAGGCAACATAAAACTAAAAACACTGATGTGAAAGACGCCATTAGAAAAGTGTATATTGAGAGTATAAGAGCTCATGATGACAAGTGTAACACCAGCAGTGCAACTCTATCATATTGATTCATCTGCATTCATTAACATGAATACCGATGAAGTAATTCCCCATGTGGCCCTGGGAAGGTGAGATTACCTCATCCTTATTTGATGGATGAGGTGAAGCCTATCTGGATGATTTGAACTAAACACAGCATAGACTCTTAGGATTTGATGCAATCTTTTATTGTTACAGTTAACAAATGTAATATTTAGTCTGCCTAATGAGTTCAATTTATTTTGTTTAAAGTCATTTTTATTAAAACAATTTTATTACATACAACAAAATTTAGGTGCAGTGAGTTACTGTTGTCTCAGTCCAGATTACAACTGTGTGTGTGTGTATCACCTCTTTAATGTAGAAGAATGTCACAAGGTGTTTCATTGAGGTATATGGGAAGCCAAAGAAAGAGATATTAGGAGGGTTGACCAAAAGCTTGGATTTTAAGGAGGTTCTTAAAGGAGGATAGTGAGGTGGAAGGGCTTAAGGAGGGAATTTCAGAACGTGGGGTCTACATGAGTGAAAGCATGACTAATGCTGTGGCAAAGGCTGGGGGAATGCATAAGGCCAGAGTCAGAGGAACGGGGAGTTTGGGAGGGTTGTAATGCCGGAGAAGGTTAGAGAAAGGAAGGGAAGAGGCTACGGTGGAAATAATATACAAGTGTGAGAATTTTAATTTTGAAACATTGAAGGACTAGGTACCAATGTAGGTCAGTGAGGACAAGGGTGAGCGGGACTTGGTGCAGGATAGGATACAGGCAACAGAGTTTTGGATGTGTTGAAGTTGACTGAGCATGGGAGTTGTCAGAGGCCAGCAAGAAGAGCATTGGAATAGCCAAGTCTGGAGATGACAAAGGCATGGATGAGGGTTTCAACAGCAGATGGGTGGAGGCAGGTGATATTATGGAGGTGGATTTTGTGGTGGAGAGGGTATGAGGTTGGATAGGATGCAATGGTTGTAAATGGTCTGATTCAGCCTGAGTCAGTGGCCGGCGAAAGGGGATAGAGTTGGTGGCAAGAGTACATTTATTTTCCAATCCTCTCTGGCTACAGGCGTGGTACTGGAGGACTGCTAACATTGTACCATTGTACCGAGTAATTACCGGCCAGTCAGCCTAACCTCGGTGGTGGGAAAATTATTGGAAAAAGATTCTGAGGGACATTATTAATCATCATTTAGGAAGGCATGGATTAATTAAGGACAGTCAGCATGGATTTGTTATGGGAAGGTTGTGTTTGACTAACTTGATTGCACTTTTTGAGGAGGTAACAACGAGGGTCGATGAGGGAAGCATGTTTGGTGTAGTCTACGTGGATTTTAGCAAGGTTTTTGACAAATTCCCATATAGCAGACTGGTCAAAAATGTAAAAGCCCATGGGATCCAATGGAAAGTGGCAAGTTGGATCCAAAATTGGCTCAGTGGCAGGAAGCAAAGGGTAATGGTCCATGGGTGTTTTTGTGACTGGAAGGCTCTTTCCAGTGGGGTTCCACAGGGCTCAGTACTAGGTCCCTTGCTTTTTGTGATATATATCAATAATTTAGACTTAAATGTAGGGGACATGATTAAGAAGTTTGCAGATGATCCAAAAATTGGCTGTGTGGTTAATAGTGAGGAGGAAAGCTGTAGACTGCAGGAAGATATCAATGGACTGTCAGATGGGCAGAAAAGTGGCAAATGGAATTCAATCCAGAGAAGTTTGAGGTAATGCTTTTGGGGAGGGCAAATAAGGCAAGGGAATACACAATAAATGGGAGGATACTGAGGTGCAAAGGGACCTTGGAGTGCATGTCCATAGATCCCTGAAGGCAACAGGACAGATAGATAATGTGGTTAAGAAGGCATATGGGATACTTCCCTTTATTGGCTGAGGCATAGAATATAAGAGCAGGGAGGTTATGCTAGAACTGTATAAAACACTAGTTAGGCCACAGCTTGAGTACTGCATACAGTTGTGGTCACCACATTACAGGAAGGATGTAATTGCACTAGAGATGCCACAGAGGAGATTTATGAGGATGTTGCCAGGACTGGAGAATTTTAGTTATGAGGAAAGTTTGGATAGGCTGGGTTGTTTTCTTTGGAACAGAGGGGAGATTTAACTGAGTTGTATAAAATTATTGGGGGCCTAGAAAGAGTGGATAGGAAGTACCTATTTCCCTTAGCAGAGAGGTCAATAACCAGGGGGCATAGATTTAAAATAATTGGTAGACTGATTAGAGGGGAGCTGAGGAGAAATCTTTTCACTCAGAGGGTGGTGGGGGTCTCGAACTCACTGCCTGAAAGGGTGGTAGAGGCAGAAACCCTCATAGCATTTAAAAAGTACTTGGATAGGCACTTGAAGTGCCATAACCTACAAGGCCATGGACCAAGAGCTGGAAAGTGGGATTAGGCTAGATAGCACTTTTTCAGCCTGTACAGACACGATGGGCTGAATGGCCTTCTTCTGTGCCGTAAATTTCTATGATTCTACAAAGTCTGTGGTCAAGATGAAGGTGATGGCTTCGACCTTCCTAGTGTTTAGCTGAAGGAAATTACAGCTCATCTAAGACCGATGTTGGGCAAGTAGTCTGGCAGTGCAAAGGTAGTGAGTCAGAGGGTCGAGAGAGGTAGATCTGGGTGCAATCTGTGTATGTGTGGAATGTGACCCCATGTTTGTGGATGATAAGGGGAAGCATGTAGATGAGGAAAGGGCCAAGCATGGATCCTTGGCAGACACCTCAGGTGATGGGGTGGGAAGAGAATCTGTTGGAAGAGATGCTCTGACTATGATCGGAAAGATAAGAGTAGAACCAAGTTAGAGCAATCCTATTGGACAACAGAGGAGAAACATTGGAGGATAATTGTGCGGTTGACTGTCAAAGGCTGCAAAGAGGATGGTAAAGGTTTCAAATTTTAGTGTGAGTCCTGTACTATTGAATCTGTAAGTAGATATGGTCAGAGAAATTTGTAAAGAGCAAGCATGCCCATATTTTTGAGATTTTAGTTATATCAACAAAGTTCTCCAACTTCAGGGCATAGACTGGATAATTTTGTAATCTATGGCTATGGAAAAACTGCTATTGCTTCCACTTGTGTCACTAGGCAGCATGTGTGTGTTGCAAAGGGATTGATTGAGAAATCTGCAGTTTAAGAAAATTAAATTGTGGAAGTGTAAGTACCATGATGTGTTAATTCATTAAATATTTCAATTTTTTGTGGGAAAATAGTATTTTCAAGAAGTAGTTTAAAAATTAAGTTCTAGTCATTAAGTAAAAATTGTTTTTAATTTTAAGATGTGCCTTGGGTTCCACCTTTGATTTCCAAATTATTTCTATTAACTTGAGTAAATGAGCTGGGATTTGCAATTTTTTTGTTAGACTTGGTTCAAAAGACAGAATTACATTGATCATGTAATTGAATCCCAGGAGGCCAAAAGTGCACAGTATTGTTTCTTTAAAAGTGAAAATACAGCAATGAAAATCACTTCCATCTATATTTATCAGTGCGAGTATGCTGGCATTTGCTATTTCCTCCATTACCACACCACCTAACTTATTTTTTGTTCACCTTGGGATGTGGGCGTCGCTGGCAAGCCTGGCATTCATTGCTGATCCTTGGTTGCCCTGAGAACTAAGTGGCTTGCTAGGCCACTTCAGAGGGAATTAAGAGTTGTGAGACCGGTGTCACATTTTTAGGCCAAAGTGGGTAAAGACAGCAGGTTTCCTTCCTTAAACCACTTGGATCTTTATGATAATCTGATAGCTTTGGGATCACTTTTACTGATGCCAGCTTTTATTTATTTATTATTTCCAGATTTTTTTTAAAGACTGAATTTAAATTCTCAAACTGCCATGGTGGGATTACTAGTCCAGTAACATAACCACACTACCGTACCTTTCTGCGACTTCCTTCAGCCTTGTGCATCAGGCTGCATCCTCTGCTCTTCTAATTCTGGCCTACTGATCAAGTGTATCATGTCTATATGCCCCTGCAGCACCAATCTTTTCAAATCCTTCAAGCTGTCATTGACCATGCCTTTGGTCACCTCCCCTAACTTCTCCCTACTGCTGTTCAGGGTCACTTTCTTTCAAGCCGTGCGATATTTTCTACATACAAGTGCATGTTGTTGAGGATTTCTCTTTTGTCTTGATGGGAAATTACTAATTTATGAATATTGATTAATATTGCATACTTTTATTTTCTTACAGTAGCAATGGCTGATAAAGGAGCAATGTCTGGAGGTGATACTGTTGATGCAAAGAAGAGCTCAACCAATGACGGGTGAGATGGATTTATTGCGTCCTTTTAAAATATGCCATACTATTTTAGATGCTTGTTCTTATGCAATTTGTAGCTTTCACATTATCAAAGTATTTTATCATAGATTTATTAAATATTTGGCATAGAACTAACAATAGATTATATAGTCTGCTTTCATTTTAGCTCAGTCTAACTAATAGATTTGAGTTCAACATGCATAATGTTCATTACAACTTCCATTAGTAATATGAATGTGTTTTTGTCAACATGTGACGTATTTGAATCATTTTCACATCAAAAAGTAGGGATTAAGGTCTTGAGAAAGGCTGATGTGTTCATAATTAATTTACTTCACATGGAAATTGGCCATCCTTTTAAGTTCTTTTCTCCATTTTGAAAGTGAAAAGTTGTATTTTGGTTAAATGCTTGACTTTCAAATCTTGTCATGCAGTAAAAGTGACTTGTGTTCCTGTTCACCAGAAGAAGTCAAAAACAGTTTGCTGATGATGCCGTAATTGTGGATGCAAAAGCTGATGACCTGTGTATGAAATATAATATGGACTACCCACATACTGGCACATGCATTATCTTTAACAATAAGAATTTCTGTCCAAGAACAGGTAGTTATACACTTCTTTACATGTGCTTGTGTGGAGAACAAACACCAACATCAATTGGTTGGATCAAAAGATTTCTATGTAATTTTGTTCTGTGCTGAATAGAGTTTAAATTGTGCTTATTTACATGTTGAACAGAATTTAAATTTAGTTCTTAAATCAAAACTGGTGAAGTTACTAGTTCATAATCAACTTGCCCTACTCTTAGGTATTCTGTCCACAGATAAAACTGTATTTTATGTGAAATACTTGAGTCTAGACACTTATTAAACTATAATGTTTACACTGGTATGATACATAGCTCTTGTGAGACTTCACAGTACAATAATTGTTAATGGTCATGCAATTATTTTATCAATTTCTGCAAATATCTTGTCTTAATATTACTTGTGTGCAAAATTTATGTTGTCGGCTTAGAAAATATATCTAGTAAGTAACTGAGTGCTGCAGACCAGGAAGATCCTAGGCTCGATGCAGTTAGCTGATCTCAGCTGAGGCAACAACGGGGTCACTACAATTCACCTTTGTGTCCCTTGGTTAAAGAGTGGAAAATTAGTTAGGATTCCTGTTCCTAAAACCTATCCAGGGAGCCCTGCTGAAAGTGTTGTGCAACAGGATCAGCCTTGGCTATGTTGTTCCTTGATGGTCAAATACCCTGTCTGCAGTAACCTTGACAATTACTATCAAGGCTAACACCTATACAATACCCAAATGGCCATTCTTTTAGAGGATATCAGACGCCTGTAGAACTGGTCCCCATTAAGGAATCAACAGCTTGAGAGAAAATAGGTGAGAAGGTAAAATTAAAATTATTTTTCTTCCTCCTAATTTTGTTAATAATCTTCCACTGTTTTGTAGGCATGAATAAGCGTACTGGTACTGATGAAGATGCTGGTACTTTGAAAAAGACATTCCAAAAACTACATTTTCAAGTTATGATTTATAATGATCAAACATGTGATGAAATGCTTGATAAGCTGCAAAGTGGTAAGTTGGTTAAAACTAGGATGAGATTTAGGATGGTTTTGCAGTTTAAAAATCTGATACTAAACTCGACATAATGTGATCAGTGTGCTTGATGATTTTCAATTCATCCTCAATTGTAGTCAGAGTAATCACTATTTTAGTTATGATGTGAGACTTGAGATACTGGGACTATTTCCACTGGAGCAGGGACAGCTAAGAAATTTTTAAAATTCTATGGGGTTTTGATGGAGTGAATGGGGAATGACAATGTCCTCTGGTTGGGGAGTCAGTGAAATTGGGTCAACAATTTAAAATAGTCACAAATCAAGAAAAGGGGTTAGGAGAATGGGTTATTACAACATGGATTGTTTTGCATTTAGATACAGAGCTCTGTACATTTATCCCCCTTTTCTGTTACTTCTGTTGCTTAATGTAAATGACCAAAGAAAGCATCCATCATTAAACCATTTTAAATAGCAAGGCACCTGGCCTTCAAACCCATACAGTTGTTCTCCAGTCCTGCATTAATTCCTCTGCCATCCAGCCATATTCCTAGGATTATATGTGCATACGAGGTGGAATTTAGTTTCAGTATTATAGCTGCTTGCTGTCGCCACAGCTGCAAGCTTTACCATAATGTGCTGTTTTAATTTCTCTTGACACAGAAGTAGTAGAGGCTCCCTTTTCATTTACCATTTTATTGCTAAGTATATTATAATGTGCAGGAGTTTTGTCCATCTTGCCCATTCAGCTTAACATAAGACCATAAGACCATAAGAGATGGGAGCAGGAGTAGGCCATTTGGCCCTTCGAGCCTGCTCTGCCACTCAGAGATCATGGCTGATCTGATTCTGGCCTCAACTCCACTTTCCTGCCTGTTGCCCATATCCTTCCACTCCCTTGCTGATCAAAAATTTGTCTAACTCAGCCTTGAATATATTCAATGACTCAGCCTCCACCGCACTTTGGGGCAAAGAATTCCAAAGGTTCACAACTCTGAGAGAAGAAATTTCTCCTGATCGCCATCTTAAATGAGCGTCCCCTTATTCTGAGACTATGCCCCCTCGTTCTAGATTCCCCTGTGAGGGGAAACACCCTCTCAGCATTTACCCTGTCAAGCCTCTCAGAACCTTTTATGTTTCAATAAGATCGCCTTTCATTCTTCTAAACTCCAGTGAGTTATAGGCCCAACCTGCTCAATCTTTCCTCATAAGAAAACCCTTCCATACCGAGAATCAATCTAGTGAACCTTCTCTAAGCCACCTCAAATGTAAGTATATCCTACCTTAAATAAGGGGGGCCAAAACTGTATGCAGTAGGTGTGGTCTCACCAGCACTCTTTACAGTTGAAGCAAGACTTCCCTGTTTTTATACTCCATCCACCTTGAAATAAAGGCCAATATTCCATTTGCCTTCCCAATTACCTGCTGCACCTGTATGCTAACTTTTTATGTTTCATGTATGAGGGCACCCAAATCCCTCTGTACTGCAGCATTCTGTAGTCTTTCTCCATTTATATAATATTTTGCTTTTTTATTCTTCCTACTGAAGTGGATGACTTCAAATTTTCCTACATTATACTCCATCTGCCAAATTTTTGCCCACTCACTTAACCTATCTATTTGCAGACACTGAGTCTTCCTCACAACTTACTTTTCCACCTATCTTTGTATCATCAGCAAATTTGGCCACAGTACACTCGCTTCCTTCATCCAAGTCATTGATATAGATTGTAAAGAATTGAGGCTGCTAATTACAGATTGCCATCCTGAAAATGACCCCTTTATCCTGACTCTCTGTTTTCTGTTAGTTAGCTAATCCTCTATCCATGCTAATATTTTACCTCCTACACCATGAGCTCTTACC
Source organism: Heptranchias perlo (assembly GCF_035084215.1). NCBI lineage: Eukaryota > Metazoa > Chordata > Chondrichthyes > Hexanchiformes > Hexanchidae > Heptranchias > Heptranchias perlo. Next base: position 23,021,609 of record NC_090328.1, on the reverse strand, counting down.
TTGTGCAGTAACCTTTTATGTGGCACCTTATCGAATTCCTTTTGGAAATCCAAATACACATCATCCGCTGGTTCCCCTTTATCCACCCTGCCTGTTACTTCCTCAAAGAACTCCAACAAAAATTTTTTATTCGTTCATAGGATGTGGGCGTCGCTGGCAAGGCCAGCATTTATTGCCCTTGAGAAGGTGGTGGTAAGCTGCCTTCTTCAACTGCTGCAGTCCGTATTGTGAAGGTTTTCCCACAGTGCTGTTAGAAAGGGGGTTCCAGGATTTTGACCCAGCGACGATGAAGGAACGGCGATATATTTCCAAGTCGGGATGGTGTGTGACTTGGAGGGGAACGTGCAGGTGGTGTTCCCATGTGCCTGCTGCCCTTGTCCTTCTAGGCGGTAGAGGTCGCAGGTTTGGGAGGTGCTGTTGAAGAAGCCTTGGCGAGTTGCTGCAATGCATCCTGTGGATAGTATACACTGCAGCCACAGTGCGCCGGTGGTGAAGGGAGTGAATGTTTAGGGTGGTGGATGGGGTGCCAATCAAGCGGGCTGCTTTGTCCTGGATGGTGTCGAGCTTCTTGTGTTATTGGAGCTGCACTCATCCAGGCAAGTGGAGAGCTATTCCATCACACTCCTGACTTGTGCCTTGTAGATGGTGGATAGGCTTTGGGGAGTCAGGAGGTGAGTCACTCGCCGCAGAATACCCAGCCTCTGATCTGCTCTGTAGCCACAGTATTTATGTGGCTGGTCCAGTTAAGTTTCTGGTCAATGGTGACCCCCAGGATGTTGATGGTGGGGGATTCGGCGATGGTAATGCCGTTGAATGTCAAGGGGAGGTGGTTCGACTCTCTTGTTGGAGATGGTCATTGCCTGGCACTTGTCTGGTGCGAATGTTACTTGCCACTTATTATCCTAAGCCTGGATGTTGTCCAGGTCTTGCTGCATGCGGGCACGGACTGCTCCATTATCTGAGGGGTTGCGAATGGACCTGAACACTCTGCAATCATAAGCGAACATCCCCATTTCTGACCTTATGATGGAGGGAAGGTCATTGATGAAGCAGCTGAAGATGGTTGGGCCTAGGACACTGCCCTGAGGAACTCCTGCAGCAATGTCCTGGGGCTGAGATGATTGGCCTCCAACAACCACTACCATCTTCCTTTGTGCTAGGTATGACTCCAGCCACTGGAGAGTTTTCCCCCTGATTACCATTGACTTGGTGCCACGCTCGGTCAAATGCTGCCTTGATGTCAAGGGCAGTCACTCACGCCTCACCTCTGAAATTCAGCGCTTTTGTCCGTGTTTGGACCAAGGCTGTAATGAGGTCTGGAGCCGAGTGGTCCTGGCGGAACCCAAACTGAGCGTCGGTGAGCAGGTTATTGGTGAGTAAGTGCCGCTTGATAGCACTGTCGACGACACCTTCCATCACTTTGCTGATGATTGAGAGTAGACAGATGGGGCGGTAATTGGCCGGATTGGATTTGTCCTGCTTTTTGTGGACAGGACATACGTGGGCAATTTTCCACATTGTCGGGTAGATGCCAGTGTTGTAGCTATACTAGAACAGCTTGGCTAGAGGTGCGGCTAGTTCTGGAGCACAAGTCTTCAGCACTACAGCCGTGATGCTGGCGGGGCCCATAGCATTTGCTGTTTCTAGTGCACTCGGCCGTTTCTTGATAACACGTGGAATGAATCGAATTGGCTGAAGACTGGCTTCTGTGGTGGTGTGGATATCGGGAGGAGGCCGAGATGGATTATCCACTCGGCACTTCTGGCTGAAGATGGTTGCAAACGCTTCAACCTTGTCTTTTGCACTCACGTGCTGGACTCAGCCATCATTTACATAGCCTCCTCCTCCCGTTAGTTGTTTAATTGTCCACCACCATTCACGACTGGATGTTGCAGGACTGCAGATCTTTGATCTGATCCGTTGGTTGTGGAATCGCTTAGCTCTGTCTATAGCATGTTGCTTCCGCTGTTTAGCATGCATGTAGTCCTGAGTTGTAGCTTCACCAAGTTGGCACCTCATTTTTAGGTACACCTGGTGATGCTCCTGGCATGCCTCTTATTGAACCAGGGTTGATCCCCTGGCTTGTTGGTAATGGTAAAGTGAGGAATATGCCGGTCCATGAGATTACAGATTGAGCTGGAATACAATTCTGCTGCTGATGGCCCACAGCGCCTCATGGATGCCCAGTTTTGAGCTGCTAGATCTTTTCTGAATCTACCCCATTTAGCACGGTGATAGTGCCACACAACACATTGGATGGTGTCCTCAGTGTGAAGACGGGACTTCGTCTCCCCGAGTACTGTGCAGTGGACACTCCTACCAATACTGTCATAGACAGATGCATCTGCGACAGATAGATTGGTGAGGACGAGGTCAAGTAGGTTTTTCCTTCATTGGTTCGCTCACCACCTGACGCAGGCCCAATCTGGCAGCTATGTCATTCAGGACTCGGCCAGCTCGGTCAGTAGTGGTGCTACCGAGCCACTCTTTGTGATGAACATTGAAGTCCGCCACCCAGAGTACATTCTGTGCCCTTGCTACCCTCAGTGCTTCCTCCAAGTGGTGATCAATGTGGAGGAGGACTGATTCATCAGCTGAGGGAGGACGGTAGGTGGTAATCAGCAGGAGGTTTCCTTGCCCATGTTTGACCTGATGCCATGAGATTTCATGGGGTCCTGAGTCAATGTTGAGGACTCCCAGGGCCACTCCCTCCTGACTGTATATCACTGTACCGCCACCTCTGGTGGGTCTGTCCTGCTGGTGGGACAGGATATACCCAGGGATGGTGATGGAAGAGTCTGGGACGTTGGCTGAAAGGTATGATTCTGAGAGTATGGCTGTGTCAGGTTGTTGCTTGACTAGTTTGTGGGACAGCTCTCCCAATTTTGGCACAAGTCCCTAGATGTTATTGAGGAGGACTTTGCAGGATTGACTGGGCTTGGTTTGCCTTTGTCGTGTCCGGTGCCTTGTCAAACATGATTTCCCTTTCATAAAACCTTGTTGACTCGCCTTGATTTTATTTTGAGTCTCTAAATCCTGGGTCAAAATCCTGGAACTCCCCTTCTAACAGCACTGTGGGAGAACCTTCACCACATGGACTGCAGCGGTTCAAGAAGGCGGCTCACCAACACCTTCTCAAGGGCAGTTAGGGATGGGCAATAAATGCTGGCCTTGCCAGCGATGCCCACATCCCATGAATGAATTTTCAAAAAATTGTCCCACTACTACTTCCTTAATAATCGATTCTAGCATTTTTCTAATCACAGATGTTAGGCTAATTGGCCTATAGTTACCTGCTTTCTGTCTCCCTCCTTTCTTGAATAGGGGCGTTACATTTGCGGTTTTCCAATCCGCTGGGACCTTTCCAGAATCTAGTGAATTTTGGACGATTACAACCAATGCATCTACTGTAATCACTTCTTTTAAGACCCTTGATGGATAATCATACTGTTTATGCAGCTTTGTAGCTTGCAGTGTACTGCTTTAGCTTCTCCTTTGTAGTAATATTCCTCCTGGTAACATATGTAACTGTTTTGCATCACATATGTGATTTTTACTTCAAGGGTATTACACTATGGTAAATCAGAGAGACTAATGTTTTAAGTTTGTATGCTGCTTGACCTAACTGGACCCATTTGTTGTTAAGGAAGTTTCTTTTTATTGGCTGTGTATTTTTCTAAATGCACAGTACAATTTGTTATTGTAATGTTTTTCAACTGCATTTCAGTTTGTCATATTTTTGTGATCCTAGATTAAAAGTACCGACACTTCTGCTCGAAACAATTTCTCCTTATTTACTCTCTCAAAACCATTCATGATTTTGAACACCACTATCAAATCTCCCCTTAACCTCCTCTCTGTTCTAAGGAGAACAACCCCAACTTCTCTAATTTCTCCAAATAACTAAAGTCCCTCATCCCTGATACCATTCTGGTAAATCTCTTCTGCACCCTCTCCAAGGCCTTGACACCCTTCCTAAAGTGTGGTGCCCAGAATTGAGAACACTACTCCAGCTGAGGCCTAGCCAGTGTTTTATAAAAGTTTAGCATAACTTCCTTGCTTTTGTACTCTAAGCCTCTATTAATAAAGCCCAGGATCCCATATGCCTTTTTAACAGCCTTCTCAACTTGTCCTGCCACCGTCAAAGATTTCTGTGTGCACCCGCAGGTCTCTGTTCCTGCATCCCCTTTAACGGTTACTGCACAGAAGGAGGCCATTCGGCCCATCGAGTCCAGGCCGGCTCTATGCAAGAGCAATCCAGCTAGTCCCACTCCCCCGCCCTTTCCCCATAGCCCTGCAAATTTTTTCGTTTCAAGTACTTATCCAGTTCCCCTTTGAAGGCCATAATTGAATCTGCCTCCTCCACCACCCCCTCAGGCAGTGCATACCAGATCCTAACCACTCGCTGTGTTTTTTAAAAAAAAGTTTTACTTCACATCACCTTTGGTTCTTTTGCCAATCACCTTTAATCTATGTCCTCTGGTCCTTGACCCTTCCGCCAATGGGAACAGTTTCTCTCTATCTATTCTGTCTAGACCCTTCATGATTTTGAATACCTCTATCAAATCTCCTCGCAACTGTCTTTGTTCCAAGGAGAATAACCCCAGCTTCTCCAATCTATCCACATAACTAAGGTCCCTCATCCCTGGAATCATTCTAGTAAATCTCTTCTGCACCCTTTCTAAGGCCTTCACATCTTTCTGAAGTGTAGCACCCAGAACTGGACACAATACTCCAGTTGTGGCCAAACCATTGTTTTATAAAGGTTCATCATGACCTCCATACTTTTGTACTCTATGCCTCTATTTATAAAGCCCAGTATCCCGTATGCTTTTTTTACCGCTTTCTTAACTTGCCCTGCCAACTTCAACAATTTGTGCACATATACCCACCCCCGATCTGTCTGTTCCTGTACCCCTTTTAGAGTTGGTGCCCTCTAGTTTATATTGCCTCTCCTCGTTCTTCCTACCAAAATGTACCACTTTGCATTTTTCTGCATTAAATTTCATCTGCCGTGTGTCTGCCCATGCCACCAACCTGTCTATATCCTCTTGAAGTCTATCACTATCCTCCTCACTGTTTACTACCCTTCCAAGTTTTGGGTCATCTGCAAATTTGAAATTGTGCCCTGTACACCCAAGTCATTAATATATATCAAGAAAAGCAGTGGTCCTAGCACTGACCCCTGGGGAACACCACTGTACACCTCCCTCCAGTCCAGAAAACAACTGTTCATCTCTACTTTGTTTCCTGTCCCTTAGCCAATTCTGTATCCTTGTTGCTACTGCCCCCTTTATTCCATGGGCCGCAATCTTGATAAGCCTACCATGCAGCACTTTATCAAACACCTTTTGAAAGTCCATATACACCACATCAATTGCATTGCCCTCATCTACCCTCACTGTTACCTCATCAAAAAACTCTATCAGGTTAGTTAAATACGATTTGCCTTTAACAAATCCATACTGGCTTTCCTGAATCAATCCACCCTTGTCCATGTGACTGTTAATTCTGTCCCGGATTATCGTTTCTAAAAGTTTCCCCACCACTGAGGTTAAACTGACTGGCCTATAGTTGCTGGGTTTATCCTTACACCCTTTTTTGAACAAGGGTGTAACATTTGCCATTTAGTTTGTATTGCCTCTCCTCATTCTTCCTGACAAAATGTATCACTTCACACTTCTCTGCGTTAAATTTCATCTGCTATGTATTTGTCCATTTCACCAGTCTGTCTATGTCCTCCTGAAGTCTGTTAAGAACATAAAAACAGGAGTTGGCCATCCGGCCCCTCGAGCCTGCTCTGCCATTCAACAAGATCATGGCTGATCTTCTACCTCAATGCCATTTTCCTGCACTATCCCCATATCCCTTGATGCCTTTAATATCTAGAAATCTACCAATCTCTGTTTTGAATGTACTCAATGACTGAGCCTCCACAGCCCTCTGGGGTAGAGAATTCCAAAGATTCACCACCCTCTGAATGAAGAGATTTCTCCTCATCTCAGTCCTAAATGGCCTACCCCTTATTCTGAGACTGTGACCCCCGGTTCTAGACTCCCCAGCCAGGAGAAACATCCTCCCTGCATCTACCCTGTCAAGTCCTGTAAGAATTTTGTATGTTATTATCCTCTGCATTGTTTACTAGATTTGAGTTTCATCATCTACACACTTTAAAATTATACTCTCTGTACCCATGTCCGGCTCATTAATATATATCAAAAAAAGCAGTGGTCTTATTCTGACTCCTGGGGAACACCACTCTATACTTCCCACCTGCCTGAAAAACAACCATTCACCACTACTCTCTGCTTTCTGTCCCTTAGCCCATTTTTGTATCCACACCACCACTGTCCTTTTAATCCCATGGGCTTTCATTTTGCTAACAATTCTATTATGTGGTACTTTGTCAGCCATGCCCTCTGCCTCCACAAGAAGATCTTTTTATCCCTAATCGGCCCCACCCTTTGACTACCGTTTTACTATTTATATGTTTATAAAATACTTTTGGGTTCCCTTTTATGTATACTCTCTTTTTGTCCCTCTATTTCATTTTTTAGATCTCCTCTGTACTTTCTGTATTCAGCTTGGTTCTCTACTGTATTATGAACTTTACACTTGTCAAATGCCACCTTTTTCTATTTCATTTTAATCACCATATTTTTAGTTATCCAGGGAGCTCTGGCTTTGGATGCCCTTCCTTTCCCCCCTCATGGGAATGTGTTTATTCTGTATCCGAACCATCTCCTCCTGGATGGCTTCCCATTGTTCAATTACTGTTTTGCCAACCAATTTTTGATTCCAATCCACCTGGGCAAGATCCCTACTTAACTCACTGTTATTAGCCCTCCTCCAGTTAAGTATTTTTACGCTTGATTGTTCCTTGTCTTTTTCCATAATTATTCTAAACTTGATATTATGATCACTGTTCCCCAAATGCTACCCCATTGAAACATGGTCCACTTGCCCCACTTCATTCCCCAGAACTGTTCTTGCCACTATGTCATAGTCCCATGTGGCGACTTGTGCCTGCAGCTCACAAACTACATACATATGTACGTCCATCCGTCCTCTCCCATCCCACCCCACCCCACGGTGCATACAAATACAGTGGGCGAGCAGAAGAGTCCAGAGCGCTTGAGAGTTCAAAATAGGCAAGAAAGCTATACAGGGCTAGGAACAAGTGAGTGAACTTCCCTGGGGAGCTACAGAAGCATCCACTGCAACAACGTCTGTGTAAGACTCCTACTGCTTCTTGACTTCACCCCACTTCCTGTCTACTCCAATCCCGAAAGCAATTACTTCAATTGCTCATCTCTATGTACCATATATATTAACATACCTTAGTTGAATGTTATTAGAGAAGCTGTACTTGAATGGTCTTTTCCATTTCCAGTTGACCATCTTTTGATCTCCAAACAATTTGACATTACACAATGATGTTCTGAAATTTTAGAAATAAAACTGAGCTCATCTAATTAAATCTTTCTAGTCTAGGAAGACTTCTCACGTTTGTTGTCTTGATGTTCAAACCTGGATTTGAAATTAGTGCCATCACACTATTTTTGCATTTATAATTCATCACTTTGTTTTTTTGTTGATAGCTGCTAAGGGCGATTACAGCCAAATGGCTTCTTTCGTCTGTATTTTTCTTAGCCATGGAGAAGAAGGATTTCTGTATGGAACAGATGGCTCTAAAGAAATTAAAGAATTCACCAGTATGTTTAGAGGAGATCGATGCAAATCTCTGGTTGGCAAGCCAAAACTGTTCTTTATACAGGTAGGAATGGACCAGTGGAAATGCGTAACCTGGTTATGTACACAGTCACTAAATCTTGTAGATTACGGTAGTCCACACATACTTGTGCATCTTTTAGTATTCAGTATTTTCTGTAGCAGGTGATAGGAGGTACACAAAAATGGCCCCAGAGCAGGTGTGCTTCTAATTTCCTCCTTTTTGGGAGAATGTGGTATCAGCCTCTAGCTCAGCTAGGATTCTGAACTTGCTAAGTGGAAGAATGTGGATTTAATACAAGTACTTAATGACATTAATGTTAGGACACCAATATACAACTTCATTTTGAGTCATTTGTGAATTAAGAGTAGCACAGAATTGTTGAACTGACTCTAAATCATGAGTTTATTTTGCTCCACCTATTTGCATAATTTACTTCTCTTAAAGATTTGTGTAAAAATTAATGCATATCTATAACCTGCCTGCTCCTTTGTGCGCAGTTGCTTGCTTGGTAGTCTTTCCTCGACCTTATTTTGCAATGGTCTTTATACTAAAGGGGTGGGGTAAACATTCTACTTCATTCAGCATTCTCTGCCAAGCACTGGAGTATAGCCAGGCATGGATCACATTCTGGAGAAACCATGCACTGGCCTTGCACTCTTTTAAATAAAGTAACATATTGCTTTGCACTGATATCTTGTCACTTCTGCATTCTTCCACCGTTGAGCCATCTTAAATGATTCAAACGCTGCATTAAGCTGTGGATTTACAGCAACAGATGAGTGTGATAAATTCCTGATCTGCCTCTCCAGCAAGCCTAGCATCTTTTGAGTCATATTTGCCTGTGTCTGCATCCACCAGGATTGACTCAACTGTCCAAGATCTCGGAGGGTTGTAGAGCTGAATTTACAGAGGTAGGGAGGGGCGAGACCATGGAGGGATAGGAACACAAGAATGATCATTTTAATACCGAGGCGTTGCTGAACCAGGAGCTAATGTAGGACAGCGAGTACAGGGGTGATGGATGAACAGGACTTGGTGCAGCAGAGTTTTGGATGAGTTTACAGAGGTTGGAAGGAAATTATAGGAGTAGAAATTGAGAAACTGAGATCCTAAGGAAAGCAATAGTTTAAAAGGCATCCAATGTTCACTCTAAGATCTTTGCAAGAGTATGGAAATATAGTGGTTATGGTACTACACTAGCAAACCAGAGGTTGAGAGTTCAAATCCCACCATGGCAAGTTGTGAAATTGAAGTTAACCAATCTGGTAATTTGTCAGCCGGCACCAGAAAAATTTGCTGTGAAAGTTGCCGATTGTCACAAAAACCCAATTGGTTCACCAATGTCCTTCAGGGAAGGGAACCTGCTACACCTAACCAACCTGGCCTACATGTGACTCCATTCCCAGGCTACACAGTTGACTCTTAATGCTTTGCCAGTATTGCCCACATCCAGGAATAAATATATTTTTAAAAATTTGCATGTTTGAATACAAAACTTATCTGTTAACACAGTTGCTTCTTGAGTGTTCTTAAGCAAGTTTACATAAATAGAGTCTGCCAAATTGCTTCATGGAGTAATCCACATGCTTTTACCCTGTTTGAATTTGGTAGATGTGGATGATACAACCTTGTGGCAGACTTGTACTGCTAGCTGGAGTTCCTATTCCTCGCAGTAGCTATCTTTCTCCCTCTTCATCCTGATTACTGCTGGACTAATCTTGAGTGTATGTAGAGGATGCAAATGATTGTATAGTGGCCTTCATTCTTCACTGTACTCCCATCCAGCTGTCCCTTGGATCTTGTGGGGCTGACGTGGCCCTTTTATATTTAATATATACTACTTAGTCTCCTGTGGTGTTGCACGTGAGTAGTCAAGGCCAAGTCCTGTCATTGGGTAGGGTTAGAGGGCAAGGGATAATTGGATCAAGGAAGAGGTGGAGTACGGGGTTAGAGGGGAAGAGGAGCAGAACATGGTTAGGGATGTGGGAACTGCCGTAGTGAGGAAGGGGAAGTCTGTATAGTACCTTAGTCGGGAAGGGGGGTGGGGGAGGCAGGCTGGAAAGTGCCTTTTTGTGGGAGTTGGGAAAGTACCTCAATGGGGATGCTCTGATTTCCCAAAAAAAGTCTGATTTTTCAACAAATGAGGAGGCTCCAATTTTCCTAACATTGACTAGGTTCCAATATTTCAACTACCTGCTGCTTCCCCTGAGCAGGCAGATGGCATCTTGCTTTATCATGTCATCCGAAAGATTGCTCCCCTGCCAATGCAGCACCCACTCAATACTTCAATGAAGTGTTAGTCTAGTCTATTGTGGGGCTAGAACCCAAAGTCTTCAGACTCAGAGGTGAGAGTACTACCAGCTGACCCAAGCTAACATTAATTGAAACTACACATTTCCGTGCTAAATTAGCTGATGTTTGTTGGGGTGGCAATCATGGTACTGCAGTTGACTTTAATGCTGGTCGGGGGAGAAAAAATGGCTAAGATTCCTACTCCTGATCACTGTCGACACCTGCTGGAAAGTAGATGTTAGGTGAGGGCAGGATGAGGTACAACAGCAATGCTGTTCACTGTTAAATAGTCTGTCAACACTCTCTGCCTAGACTCTTGTGAGGAATAGCCATTTTGTGTCCACAATCCTCTACCCCAGCAGAAGTCAACACCTTCAGGATAAGCAAAAAGAGGACTAAAATTTGCGCACACAAAAAATCTTTTACATCAAGGTACATCGAAACTACAGCACAGAAACAGGCCATTCGGTCCAACCGGTCTATGCTGGTGTTTATGCTCCACGTGAGCCTCCTCCCTCCCTACTTCATCTAACACTATCAGCACACCCTCTATACTTTCTCCATCATGTGCTTATCTAGCTTCCCCTTAAATGCATCTATGCTATTTGCCTCAACTACTCCTTGTGATAGTGTGTTCCACATTCTTACCTCTCTTTGGGTAAAGAAGTTTCTCTTGAATTCTCTATTGGATTTATTAGTGACTCTTTTAGATTTATGACCTCTAGTTTTGGTTCACTTTCCCCCCCCCCCCCCCCCACCACGTGGTAACATTTTCTCTACGTCTACCCTATTATTATCTTGAAGACCTCTATCAGGTCACCCCCCAGCCTTTTCTTTTCTAGAGAAAAGAGCCCTGGCCTGATCAGCCTTTTCTGATAAGGAAATCCTCTCAGTTTTGGTATCATCCTTGTGAATCTTTTTTGCAACCTCTCCAATGTCGCTATATACGTTCTATGATATGGAGACCAGAATTATGCACAGTACTCCAAGTGTGGTCTAACCAAGGTTCTATACAAATTTAACATAACTACTTTGTTTTTCAATTCTATCCCTCTAGATATGAACCCCAGTGCTTGATTTGCCTTTTTAATGGCCTTATTAACCTGTGTCGCTACTTTTAGCAATTTATGTATCTGTACCCCTAGATCCCTTTGCTCCTCCATCCCATTTAGACTCTTATTATCCAAGTAGTATGAGGCCTCCTTATTCTTCCTACCAAAATGTACCACCTCACACTTACCAATATTGGGCATGTAATTGACAAATTAATTTCATTCTGCAGGTTTATTAATGTCCCCTTGCATTTTGAAGCATTCATCCTTTTGTATTAACTACACTTCGACTTTCCTTCCCTATCTCCGTATCCCTTGATTTCCTGAGTGTCCAAAGAACCATCAATCTCAGCCTTGAATATACTCAACGACTAAGCATCCACAGCCCTCGGGTAGAGAATTGCAAAGATTTACAACCCTCTGATTGAAGAAATTCCTCCTCATCTCATGCTTAAATGGCCAACCCCTTATCCTGAGACGCTGCCCCCTAGTTCTAGACTTTCTAGCCAGGGGAAACAACCTCTCAGCATCTACCCTGTCAAGCCCCCTCAGAATCTTGTATCAAGCCATCTAAGAATCTTATACTTTTCAATTAGATCACTTCTCATTCTTCTAAATGCCAGAGAATATAGGCCCATTCTACTCAGTGTCTTCTCATAGGACAACCCTCTCCCAGCCTTCGTTCTCTAGATGTCTTTCTATTACATCTTTGGGTAAAGATTCTATTATCTTTTCTACCACCGACGTTAAGCTGACTGATCTATAGTTCCCTGGACTTGTTCTATCTCCCTTTTTTAAATGTAGGAATAACTTTAGCTGTCTGCCAGTCCTCTGGCACACTTCCTTTCTCTAATGAATTTTTATATATATATGTAATAGTGCCTCTGCTAGCTATTTCCTCCCTAACTACTTTTAATATTTGCGAATGCAATCTATCTAGACCAGGGGTCTTGTCCTCCCTAAGTTTGATTAGTTTATCAATTATCTTCCCCTCTATCTATCTTAAATGTTTTAATACCTTTTTTGATCTCTTCTTCTATGTCCCTGCCCACCTTGTTAGTCTCCCTGGTAAATACAGAGGCAAAGTAACTATTCAATATTTCTGCCATTTTGCTGTCATTATCTGTGATTTTATCTTGTGCATCCTTTAGTGGCTCTATCCCTATTCTGATTTTTCTTTTGTTATTTGTGTCTGTAGAATACTATTTCTTTTTATATTCCATAATAATTTAACCTCGTAATTCCTCTTTGCTTTCCTAATTTTTTTTTTACTTCTTTCCTAACCTTTTCGTATTTCCTTTTGTCATCCTTTCCTTTATTGTCTACATACATAGAGTATGCCTTTTTCTTTAGTTTCAATTTTGCCCTTATCTCTTTATTCATCCATGGTGTGTCATTACTCGCTGGCTTGTTCTTGCTTTTTAGAGGAATATATTTCTCCTGAACTCTCTTGATCACTGTTTTAATTATTACCCACTGCTGTTCTATCTCTTATTATCCAAGCAGTATGTGGCCTCCTAATTCTTCCTACCAAAATGCACCACCTCACACTTATTTTGCTGCAGTTGAACTGTGGAAAGGTGACTTGCTGTTGTCAAATGCCAAAATCAATGTGTTTGACCAACTTTTGTCCTTTTTTATTTCTTTGCAGGCTTTTTAAAATTTTTATTTTAACATCAAGATATTTAACTTCTGTTGTTGTCTTTCTTGCTTCCCCGTCCTCTGCTCTTTAGGCGTGTCGAGGAAATGAATTTGATGCAGGTGTTGAGACGGACAGTATTGCAGATGAAATGAGTGCACCCCTGCAAAAGATACCTGTAGAGGCTGACTTCCTGTATGCTTATTCTACAGCACCTGGTGAGTGAAAAAGCATAATGTTCTGGTATTGAATCTATACAGGTTACTGTTCATGCTCCAGTTGCAGATGGTTGGCAAAGTACAGAATGGAGCCTAGGTGCATTGACCAAGAATCTCTGAGTACTCTTCATTGACTCTGAACAAGCCACTTTCACTGGAAACCATTCCTGTGTGGGCTTTTAGCTTGTTGGAGAACCAGTAGGTGTGAAGACTCTGCAGCTGTGGACCAATTCAGGACTCAGTTCACTTGGTATTGGATATGTGAAGCTACAGCACCATTCTGTGGAATGCCAGATGATGAGTAGCCCTATTTGGGATGCACAATGCTTGACCCAATTGGACAGAAGAGTTGCCATAAATGACCTATGCCAACAATGAAGTAGTAAAATAGGTAATAAAGAAACAGCACTTGATATTAGCTTTGTGGAGCAAATTATATTTTTTAACAGACAAGAAATCAAATGACCAGAATAGAGAACTGTGCCGGTAGAATCGGCTTGTTAGGACATGGATATTGGCAAGACCAGGCTTCCCGATTGGCTGATGAGACAATTGGTGTAAAATGACCGTGGCTATATCAACTTCTGGTGCAGCTGAGCAGAAGAGTGGCATGTTCTCCTGGTGTAGGATTTGCATGTGCAGTTGGATACTCTGCTAAAAGGCATCAGCAAATAAATGCCCATTGACTGAGACTGCAACTGAAACAGAATCAGTGTCACTATCATTAGTGGTTATGTACAAATGAAGGTACAGGTTAGTAGTAACTTAAATGGTTGCTGCAAAATCATCAGGCAAACTGATTATCATGGGAGACTTGAGTATGCAGGTTGGCATGGTTGCTGAACCATGCCCACCTGCATGTACCACCTGAGGTGGTGTCATTGATCCTAATGATGCTGGACAGTTCAGTAATAACGGTCGTCATCTTCTGACAAAATGCACGAGCTGATCATAACCTACATGTCTTTCTGACAACCGAACAAGCATAAGATGCCGTAGATGCATCTTTTATCTAAGAATTGGCCCATTAGATGCTTAATATAGAGGAGTTGAAGGACCAAACAAGAACTGCAGTACCATCGCCACAGAGCTCGCCTCTAGTGTATTGCCTTTAGATGATGCAAAAAGTGTGGAAGTTATGTGATAGTGTACAAGGTTGCTGCTAATTTGCTGAAAATGAAAGATAATTGTAAGACAAAGAGGCTACTGAAATCTAATCCTATGTAGACCAGTATGACCCAATATACCAAATGAGGTGTTTTGACCCAAGTATAGCAACACTACATCTCAAAAGCCTAGATGGTGCCACACTCATCACTGGCAGAACAAATCATGCTGAGATGATACAAGCATTATTCTTCATGAGGAATGAAGCCCCTTGACGCAGTGGTGCAGTGACCACAACGTTACATGAATGAGATCCCCACAATTGCCAATGTTGGAAAGTCACCAAGGCAATGAAGACTGGTAAAGCTCAAAGACTGGATGAAATTCCTACGGAGATTAATGAATTGCAGTTGAGGGGCTTTCTCTGTGCAACTACACAAACTCTTCAAAACCATTTGGAGAGATCTAAAGGATCTGACCATTATTACCATCTGCAAGCAGATTATTTAAGAATTTTGCTTCTTTTGATAGCTGTGGAAATACTCGTGAGTGCTTCTAAGTTACCTGCTTAAAAATGTAATTGACTGGATTTTTCCAGAGTCACTACTGGCATGATTTTCATCACTCCACAGATTCAGGAGAAATGTGTGGAATAGCATAGGGACCTTTTATGCAGTCCTCAATGACTTGACTAAGTCTTTCGATGTGGTGAGTCAACTGGATCCAAGTTAACTGATGCAGAGAAGGTTTTGTCCAGATTCTGCATTCTTTCCATGATGGACTGCTTGGGTCCTAATCAAGTGCGGTCTGAGCTTTTTGCATTCGCCAATGGAGTCGAGCAAGAGTGTGTTCTTGTACCTCGCCTCTAGAAGAGGTCTGGAGTTGGTGATGTAAGCTGCTGCACATGAGAGGTTCTTTATCTTGCATTGACCAGAAACCTCAACAAAGATTCCAGAGGAGGTCATGTAAACCTTTCTTTTGTAGATGACTGCATTCGATGCACATACTTGGGAGGATTAGAAGATCATTTTCTGTAGCTCACCTGATATTACTTCCACACATCTATCTCCTCATATTATACACATGTATTTTTGGGGAAGCTAGGTAAGATATTGGACACTAAACATTTCAGATACTAGTGTGAGCACTTGAAGTTAATCTCTTGTGTATTTATTGTGTGGATGTTACATTTACATTTTGATTTGGAAAGTTTTCTAATGAAAATCTCAAATAATTCAGTTGTGTGTGACATTATTTTATCTTTTCCAGGCTATTATTCTTGGCGAAATACAACCAATGGTTCATGGTTTATTCAGTCATTATGCCATGTACTAGATAAGTATGGCAAGAAACTTGAGCTCATGCAGATACTTACCAGAGTGAACCACAAAGTGGCACTAGAATTTGAATCCAACACAAGTTCAGTGAACTACAATGCAATGAAGCAAATCCCTTGCATTATTTCCATGCTGACAAAAGAACTTTACTTTAGTTAAGACCTCTGAAAATGTGAAAAATTGCACAAATTGTATGCAAATCCATTCCAAAAATAACTGCTTTCTGCACGTAGTAATATACCTGCCAGCAGAGAAATGTCTGTTTTAACTAAAATAGCTAATACAGATAGATTTTTGGTTAGTTATTTTGATTAAATGGATATTTTTTCTCAAACCTGTTTGATTAAATTGTTGAATATAACATCTCTCTAGTAATTTTGAAAATCGACAGTTTTTGAGTTTCATTGTGGAGAGCAACTTGCTAGGTTTTATTTACAAGTATTTTAAAAAAGCACTTGCAATTTACAAATTACTAGAAAAATTGCTTTTGATAAAATTGTGATTTGAGACTCTTAAGTATGTTGTCTATGTTTGTGTTCAAGTGCTTTACATGAATTTTTCATAACTGCAAGGAATCCCAGTGGAACACAGGCCCAGCCTTGCCCTCTTAGGTGGACCTAAAAGATCCCATGGCACTATTTGAAGAAGACCAGGGAGTTCTCCCAGTGTTTTGACCAACATTTGTCTCTCAACCAACGTCACTAAAACAGATTAACTGGTCATTTACCTCATTGCTGTTTGTAGGACCCTGCTAAGTGCAAATTGGCTGCCACGTTTCCTACATTACAACAATGACTACATTTCAGAAGTTTTTCATTGTCTGTGAAGCACGGGGACATCCTCAGGTAGTGAAAGGCGCTATTAAAAAAAAAAGCTTGAATGTTTGAGAGTGCGGGCAGTTTGACTAAGTATTCAGCTATTGTATATCAGAATTTTCAAGAAAAACTTTTGCTGCCACTTCAAAGTTTGGGGAGTTTCTGACCAATCTGCTTCCTTGTATTAAGTTTTACATACCTAAGTCACGGTAAAAGTAAGCTCATATGGTACGCGCAATTCTCTTAGTTTACAAACCAGTGAAACATCAAACATGAATCCATAATCTGTAATATTGTCATTTGGGATTTGAAGTTGGTTTATCAGATCAGTCTGTACCTTGTGCAACTTGCAAATGTAATTGGACAGTCCTATATAATTAGTAAGATTAAAATCTTGATTTAGGAAACATAAATTCTTGAGTGATTACATTTCTAAAACTTTTTTCTCCATTTGTCACCATCTCAAATCCCCCACACTATTTCTTACTAAATGGCAAACATAACCTGTTCCCCGGTCTCTGCGGAGGATCCTTGAGCCTTTGTGATTTATTGTGGTCTAAGATGACCTGTGCCTTTTTCTTCTCTTTGCCTCCTGTGAAGGGGATGGGGGAGCCTGACCACTGGGTTCTCCTCAGTGTGTACCCCTCTTAACAATTGATGTCATGAACTCACATCTTGGGTACAAACCCCTTCTGCTGTTGGTACATCAGACTTGTGCATCAATGCATTGCTCTGCCAGAAATTGGATCTTTTTTTTTAAAAAAATGAAGGTAAAGGTACAGGTTTTGTCTTCAAATATTTCAAACACTGTCATGACTTTGGTTGTGTACTTTTCAGCTAACAATTATGAAAATTGTTTAATTTAGCACTGCAGGATTAAACTTCTAAATACTTGAAATATCAGTACTTGGCATTTATTTTTTCTTAAATTAGTATTGATACTGAATATTACACAATACAGTGTCAATGTTTTTCCCATTTGCAGGCACAAAAAACAATTTGTTTATTTCTGTCATGCAACGTTACTGCATTAACCCTCTGAGTACTGAAGTAACAGCCCAATTGTTTTTAATTCTGTTAGGCTGTTAATTTCTGCATTACAAGCCTTGTAATTTAAATCATAATCCATATAACGAGCATGCTTTCGAACACGATGCTTAATAGGTACTGGGTTCTATCTAACTTGCAACAGCTTGCATTTATATAGTGCCTTTTAATGTTGAAAAACACCCCAATTTAGTTCTGATTATATAGTTGCTTTTTAATCAGGTGAAATGCATTTTGAGAGAATGTTTTCATGTTTTTGATTTTGGAATTTGTTGGTATAGAGAAAAAAATATTTTAAACGAGTTTAATGAGCGTCGACAGCACCTCCCAAACCCACAACCTCTACTACCAAGAAGGACATGGGCAGCAGGCACATGGGAACACCACCACCTGTACGTTCCTGTCCAAGTCACATACCGTCCTGATTTGGAAATATGTTGCCGTTCCTTCGTCATCGCTGGTTCAAAATTCTTGAACTCCCTACCTAACAGCACTGTGGGACTACAGCGGTTCAAAAGGTGGCTCACCACCACCTTCTCGAGGGCAATTAGGGGTGGGCAATAAATGCCAAAATTTGGAGAGCGGTCCCACAGACTAGTCAAGCAACAGCCTGACATAGCCATACTCACAGAATCATACCTTTCAGCCAACGTCCCAGACTCTTCCATCACCATCCCTGGCTATGTCCTGTCCCACCGGCAGGACAGACCGAGAGGTGGCGGTACAGTGATATACAGTCAGGAGGGAGTGGCCTTGGGCGTCCTCAACATTGACTCTGAACCCCATGAAATCTCATGGCATCAGGTCAAACATGGGCAAGGAAACCTCCTGCTGATTACCGCCCTCCCTCAGCTGATGAGTCAGTCCTCCTCCATGTTGAACAACACTTGGAGGAAGCACTGAGGGGAGCAAGGGCACAGAATGTACTCTGGGTGGGGGACTTCAATGTCCATCACCAAGAGTGGCTCGGTAGCACCACTACTGACCGAGCTGGCCGAGTCCTGAATGACATAGCTGCCAGACTGGGCCTGCGGCAGGTGGTGAGCGAACCAACAAGAGGGAAAAACTTACTTTACCTCGTCCTCACCAATTTACCTGTCGCAGATGCATCTGGTAGGAGTGACCACCGCACAGTCCTCGTGGAGACGAAGTCCCGTCTTCGCACTGAGGATACCATCCAACGTGTTGTGTGGCACTATCGCCGTGCTAAATGGGATAGATTCAGAACAGATCTAGCAGCTCAAAACTGGGCATCCATGAGGTGCTGTGGGCTATCAGCAGCAGCAGAATTGTATTCTAGCACAATCTGTAACCTCATGCCCCGGCATATTCCTCACTCCACCAGGGGATCAACCCTGGTTCAATGAGGAGTGTAGAAGAGCATGCCAGGAGCAGCACCAGGCGTACCTAAAAATGAGGTGCCAACCTGGTGAAGCTACAACTCAGGACTACATGCATGCTAAACAGCAGAAGCAACATGCTTATAGACAGAGCTGAGCGATTCCACAACCAACGGATCAGATCAAAGCTCTGCAGTCCTGCCACATCCAATCGTGAATGGTGGTGGACAATTAAACAACTAACAGGAGGAGGAGGCTCTGTAAACATCCCAATCCTCAATGATGGCGGAGTCCAGCACGTGAGTGCAAAAGACAAGGCTGAAGCATATGCAACCATCTTCAGCCAGAAGTGCTGAGTGGATGATCCATCTCTGCCTCCTCCCAATATCCCCACCATCACAGAAGCCAGTCTTCAGCCAACTCGATTCACTCTACCTGATACCAAGAAACGGCTGAGTGCACTGGAAACAGTAAAGGCTATGTGCCCCGACAACATCCTGGCTGTAATGCTGATAACTTGTGCTCCAGAACTAGCCGCACCTCTAGCCGAGCTGTTCCGGTACAGCTACACCACTGGCATCTACCCGACAATGTGGAAAATTGCCCACGTATGTCCTGTCCACAAAAAGCAGGACAAATCCAATCCGGCCAATTACCACCTCACCAGTCTACTCTTAATCATCAGCAAAGTGATGGAAGGTGTCATCGACAGTGCTATCAAGCGGCACTTACTCACCAATAACCTGCTCACCGATGCTCAGTTTGGGTTCCGCCAGGACCACTCGGCTCCAGACCTCATTACAGCCTTGGTCCAAACATGGACAAAAGAGCTGAATTCCAGAGGTGAGGCGTGAGTGACTGCCCTTGACATCAAGGCAGCATTTGACCGAGTGTGGCACCAAGGAGCTCTAGTAAAATTGAAGTCAATGGGAATCGGGGAAAACTCTCCAGTGGCTGGAGTCATACCTGGCACAAAGGAAGATGGTAGTGGATGTTGGAGGCCAATCATCTCAGCCACAGGATATTGCTGAAGGAGTTCCTCAGGGCAGTATCCTAGGCCCAACCATCTTCAGCTGCTTCATCAATGACCTTCCCTCCATTATAAGGTCAGAAATTGGGGATGTTTGCTGATCATTGCACAGTGTTCAGTTCCATTCGCAACCCCTCAGATAATGAAGCAGTCCGAGCCCGCATGCAGCAAGACCTGGACAACATCCAGGCTTGGGCTGATAAGTGGCAAGTAACATTCGCGCCAGATAAGTGCCAGGCAATGACCATCTCCAACAAGAGAGAGTCTCACCACCTCCCCTTGACATTCAACGGCATTACCATTGCCGAATCCCTCACCATCAACATCCTGGGGGTCACCATTGACCAGAAACCTAACTGGACCAGCCACATAAATACTGTGGCTACAAGAGCAGGTCAGAGGCTGGGTATTCTGCAGCGAGTGACTCACCTCCTGGCTCCCCAAAGCCTTTTTTTTTTTATTCGTTCATGGGATGTGGGCGTCGCTGGCGAGGCCGACATTTATTGCCCATCCTTAATTGCCCTTGAGAAGGTGGAGGTGAGCTGCCTATCCACCATCTACAAGGCACAAGTCAGGAGTGTGATGGAATACTCTCCACTTGTCTGGATGAGTGCAGCTCCAACAACACTCAAGAAGCTCGACACCATCCAGGACAAAGCAGCCCGCTTGATTGGCACCCCGTCCACCACCCTAAACATTCACTCCCTTCACCACCGGCGCACAGTGGCTGCAGCGTGTACCATCCACAGGATGCACTGCAGCAACTCGCCAAGGCTTTTTCGACAGCACCTCCCAAACCCGCGATCTCTCCCACCTAAAAGGACAAAGGCGGCAGGCACATGGGAACAACACCACCTGCCCGTTCCCCTCCAAGTCACACACCATCCCGACTTGGAAATATATCACCATTCCTTCATTGTCGCTGGGTCAAAATCCTGGAACTCTCTTCCTAACAGCACTGTGGGAGAACCTTCACCACACAGACTGCAGCGGTTCAAGAAGGCGGCTCACCACCACCTTCTCAAGGGCATTTAGGGATGGGCAATAAATGCTGGCCTCGCCAGTGACGCCCACATCCCATGAATGAATTAAAAAAAAAGACAAAGCTGAGTAGTTCTGTATTTTTCTTTTGCCAGCTGACCAAAAACTTTTAGCTCTGCAAAAAGATGTTGGTGTTATTTTAAAAATAGAATGTAAATGTTTTTAGAGCAAGAGACTAGTAATCAAGCTAAATATATAAATATGTAGCAGCAGAAAAAATAAATGAGTACGGCAAGTTGAGGTTTGAAAGGGGATAATGTTTAACTTCATCCCCTGGTAGGGTTGCCAACTCTGGTTGGACCTAATTCTGGAGGTTTGGTCACTTGACATTCAATGAAATCTTCAAATCTGTCTGCATAAACATTTCCCGGTAAATGCTCTGGAGTTTTGTTGGAGTACGTTATGGGTGAGTTATGGTTCGTTGAGACTTCACATGCACAAATACCTTTCCCATTTTCATTTATGTTCTTCTGCACGGGACTGCATGATTTTCTATCTAGGGGTTTTCCAGGCATTGAAACTGATGAAACAAAAACATAAAACTCTGAAAACACTCCTTAGAGCTCTGGAAGGATCCAAACCTGAAACATCAACTTTTTGCCCTAACCGGGTCGCCAGCAGAAGCGCCCGGGAGCTTGATCGTCCGTTCCAGGAGACTCCCAGGCAATCTGGGAGGATCGGCAACCCTACTGCTTGGCAGAGCGGATCACCCGTCTGTTGTATGGGTTGAAAATCGGGTAGATTCTACAACGTATGGACGATCCACTCCACCTTAGCACCCAAACAATGCAATGGTAAATCACCCCAATATTTTAAAATCTATAAGTTCCTGAAATCAACTCCAAAGCTCACAATGAAACAATTAAATGGAAACATTAATACTAACACATTTGAAGAGACTGGATCAAAATGTGTATTAGCAATACATTTTAATGTGTGTGGGGGGAAAAATAGAATGTGAGTGGAAGCCCAATGCGAGGCAGATCTTGATGTGGACCTAAAGTGAGAGGAACACTTCAGTGTCTAAAGGCTCATGTAAAGCTAAAATGAAATGAAACTAAATTTTTCTTTCAAAAGTGTATTTACAAAGGAGAATTCCAGTCTCATGTAATGACAATCCATGTCCACTGTGGGAATACCAGCAGAGGAAAAAAAAGTAACTCCTTTTTGTGGGCATGACTAAGGAGTAAGTGACAGTTTCTGTTTTGGGGTTACCTAAAGTTTTCTGCCATCTATGGAAGGCTGAATGGCTTTTGTTGGTGTTTGCAAAGATCTGTTCCTTGGACCGAGGCATCATTACAGACATACACTGACGCAAGGGATTAGGTAGTGCTATGTATTAGACACACCTCTGGAACCTGGCCCACATTGACAATGAAGGACGTTAATTTGCTGGCTGTGAAGGTGGGACACACCTAAAGTTAAAATTGGATACTGTTAGTTTCTGAAAGCTGCAGAGAATATACATTATGGTCTGGCATGCCGAAAGCACTGTCAAGTGAATGTTTACTTGCTTGCTGCGGCTATTCTGAATTAATTCACATCAATTGGATTGTTCCTGTAATGAGATGGCCATTCATCTTGGATCCCATTTGGAACAGATCAGTTGGTCAAGGTATTCAGTTCAAATACAAGCATCTTGTGCTGTTTACAGTACATGTTTGGGAGCTACATTTGAGTAAATGCAGTTTTGAATCCTGTAAATGGCTGACCAGCTAATTTAGATATGACAAATAATTTCTAAATGCCCTTTTTGTTCTGGGGTATATACAAAGGATTTTGGAGCTATAACTTAAATGGTATTGCACAAAGCAGTCCGTCTGAAGCAGTCAGAAAGCTTTATGGTAACTGACAGCCATGTAAGAAATAAGCAGCCCTATTTCAAGAGGTAGTTTTATTTTGAACGCAGAGGGGAAGTGCCATTGTTTTTTTTAATTTGTTCTTGGGATGTGGGTGACACTGGCAAGACAGCATTTGTTCAGGATGCATTACATTAACCATATAGTGCGGGACTGAGAATCATGTGTAGACCAGACTGATTACTGGTGGCAGGTTACCTCCCCTGAAGGACGTTAGTGCAACAGGTGAGGTTTTATGACTGTTTGGCAGCTTTCATAATTTTTGCTGATGTCAGCCCTCAAAACATCAATTTCACAACTTGCCGTGGTGGGATTTGAACTCTTACCCTTATGAATTGCTAATCTAGAATTAGCTAATCTGAATTGCTAATAACCACTAGGTTATGCACACATGCCGTTAAAAATAGTGAAGACTATTTACTGTAAATCTATACTGTCTTTAATATTCAATAAACCTGTATATTGGTTTGTAACATGAGTTGCAGTTTGATAGATTGTATATTCCACCCAACAAAGATAAAATCAGATATTCCAGTATGTTAGAATATAATAATGAGAGTTCTCTGTGACCTCTTGGTCTGACTACATTTACCTAGATATCAGGCAGATAAAAGCACACTTTGATTCATAGAGCATGTGAGATCTGCTTTCAAATGTGCCCAATGTCACTGAATCTAAGGAAATATCTTGTGTTAAAGCCTAAAATATAGAGTCTGAAATGAAATGTGTTTGGGAAGTCTCAATCCAGTACCTAGCCCAAAGTGCAAAACTTCACCTAATTTAACATTTTAAATTGACAATGTCACTCAAACTCCAGATGACTGGTATGGGAGATGAAAAATTGTCGCATTGGTGGAGTAAGGGCATTCTTGCAAGTTGGATGTAAGCACCCTGCGCAGAGTAGATCATCTAATCATAGTCTATCTAACCTGGGAGTGCCTAAAATGGAAAGTGATCTATTCCCCAGCCATGATTTCTCTCACTTTTACGAGTACAAAATTCACATTTTTTTTTAATAAAGTATGTTGACCTGAAGATCATTCTGAGATGATCTCTGGTATAGGTTGAAGAATGATATACACTTGACTGAAATATCCTTAAATTCTGAGAAATTTGCTTGAATGACTTACAATTGTCAACTTTGCACACACAATTGTTTGGAGACTGCCCCCTACATCAGCAAAATCAACACTGATTGCAAATTTAGTTAACATCATTACTAGTATTAAGTCATTAGATTTAAAACTTACCAGTAGGCAATATTCCAGCTGATTCACCTCCAAAGTGAGTGAAGTCCAATATATTATGTAACCAAGTTATGAAACCTTCAAGATTCTCTAATCAGTGCTCCAAAAATGCAGGAGATCTTGGGTGTTTATATCTTGGCCCCATCAACATTTATCTTGCTTTGAAGATGGTCGCACTGATTTGCACACCCAGTTACTTTTGTACAAGGCAAGTCCTCTTACCTGCAATTGATCTTGCCAATTCTTCCTCCCCCACGTCAGAAAAGTTTATCCTAATCTATGGTGTTAGCTGCTGCTCAGTGGCAACACCCTTGCCTCTGAATCATAAAGGTCATGGGTTCAAACCCCACTCCAGAGACTTGCATACAAAATCGAAGGTGACATTACAGTGCACTATTAAGGAAGTGTTGCCCTGTCGGAAGTGCCGTCTCTCGCATGTGATGTTAAATCGAGGTCTCGTCTGCCTTCTCAGGTGGCCGCAAAAGATCGCATTGCACTATTTTGAAGAAGAACAGGGGAGTTTAGCCAGTATTTATCCCTCAACCAACATCACTAAAAACAGATTATCTGGTCATTATCACATTGCTGTTTGTGGGACCTTGCTCTGCACAAAATTGGCTGCCACATTTTCTACATTACAAGAGTGGCTACACTTCAAAAATACTTCATTGGCTGTATCAAACAAAATTTGACACCGAACTATATAAGGAGACTTTAGGACAGGGGACCAAAACCTTGGTCAATGAGGTAGGTTTTAAGAAGCGTGTTAAAGGAGGAGAGAGAGGTCGAGAGGCAGAAAGGTTTAGGGAGGGAATTCCACAGCTTAGGGCCTAGGCAGCTGAAGGCACAGCCACCAATGGTGGAGTGATTCAAATCAGAGATGCACAAGAGGTCAGAATTGGAGGAACGCAGAGATCTCGGAGGGTTGTAGGGCTGGAGGAGATTGCAGAGATAAGACCAATATGCCATTTGCCTTCCTAATTGCTTGCTGTACCTGCATGCTAACTTTTTGTGTTTCTTGTACCAGGACACCCAAATCTCTCTGAACACCAACATTTAATAATTTCTCACCATTTAAAAAATATTCTGTTTTTTAATTCTTCCTACCAAAGTGAATAACCTCACATTTCCCCACATTATACTCCATCTGCCACCTTCTTGCCCACTCACTTAACCTGTCTATATCCCTTTGCAGGCTCTTTGTGTCCTCCTCACAGCTTAATATCCCGCCTAACTTTGTATTTTCAGCAAACTTGGAGACATTACACTCGGTCCCTTCATCTAAATCATTAATATACATTGTAAATAGCTGAGGCCCAAGCACTGATCCTTGCGGCACCCCACTAGTTACAGCCTGTCAACCTGTAAGTGACCAGTTTATCCATACTCACTGTTTTCTGTCCTTTAACCAGATTTCTGTCCTTTAACCAATCTTCTATCCATGCTAATATATTCCCCCCAATCCCATGAGCCCTTATCTTGTGTAACAACCTTTTATGTGGCAGCTTTTCGAATGCTTTTTGAAAATCCAAATATACTACATCCACTGGTTCCCCTTTATCTACCCTGCTAGTTACATCCTCAAAAAACTCTAATAAATTTGTCAAACACGATTTCCCTTTCATAAAACCATGTTGACTCTGCCTAATCATATTATGATTTTCTAAGTACCGTTACCACTTCCTTAATAATGGATTCCAGCATTTTCCCGACAACTGTTGTTAGGCTAACTGGCCTGTTTTCTCTCTCCCTCCTTTCTTGAAAAGCGGGATTGCATTTGCTACCTTCCAATCCGTTGGGACCGTTCTAGAATCCAGGAATTTTGGAAGATCATACCCAATGCATCCACTATCTCTGCAGCCACCTCTTTTAGTACCCTAGGATGTAGGCCATCATGTCCAGGGGATTTATCAGCTTTTCATTCCATTAGTTTCTCCAGTACTTTTTCTCTACTGATATTAATTACTTTAGTTCCTCATTCTCATTAGCCCCTTGGTTCCCCACTATTTCTGGTACGCTTTTTGTGTCTTCTACTGTGAAGACAGATACAAAATATTTCTTTAATGTCTCTGCCATTTCCTGATTCCCCATTATAATTTCTCCTGTCTCAGCCTCTAAGAGACCAATGTTTACTTTTGCTACTCTCTTCCTATTTTGCGTACTTGTAGAAGTTCTTACAATCCGTTTTTATATTTCTTGCCAGTTTACTTTCATATTCTATTTTCTTCCTTTTTATCAATTTTTTGGTCGTCCTTTGCTGGTTTCAATAACTCTCCCAATCCTTAGGCTTACTACTCTTCTTGGCAGCATTATAGGCCTAGTCTTTTAATCTAATACTATTCTTAACTTATGTAGGTAGCCACGGATGAATCACTTTTCCTGTGGAGTTTTTACTTCTCAATGGAATGAATATTCATTGAGAATATTGAAATATTTCTTTAAATGTTTACCATTGCTTATCTACTGTCATACCTTTTAATCTAATTTCCCAATCTACCTTAGCCAGCTTGCCCCTCATACCCATGTATTTGGCTTTATTTAAGTTTAAGACTCTAGTTTTGGGCTTAAGTATGTCACTCTCAAACTCAATGTGAAATTCTATCATATTATGATCACTCTTCCCCAGAGGATCCTTTATTGTGAGATTACTAATTAATCCTGCCTCATTACACAATACAAGATCTAAAATAGCCTGTTCCCTGGTTGGTTCCATGATGTATTATTCTAGGAAACTGTCTCGAATACATGAACTTGTCCTCCAGACTGCCTTTGCCAATTTGATTTGTCCTGTCTGTATGAAGATTAAAGTCCCCCACGATTATTGCATTATCTTTGTTATAAGCTCCTATTATTTCTTATTAATACTCTGTCCAATGGTATAGCTACTGTTAGGGGGCCTATATACTGTTCCCACCAGTGTTTTCTGCCCCTTGTTATTTCTTATTTCCACCCATACTGATTCTACTCCCTGATCCTCCAAGCCAAGATCCTTTCTCACCACTGTTCTTATGACATCCTGTATTATCAGGGCTACCCCACGCTACCTCCTTTTCCATTCTGCCTGTCTTTTCGAAATGTTAAGTACCCTGGAATATTTAACTCCCAACCTTGGTCACCTTGCAACCATGTCACTGTAATGGCTATTAGATCAAACCCATTTATCTCTATTTGTGTCACTAATTTGTCTATCTTGTTATGATCACATAATGAAACAGGCGAGAGAAAGGTTAAAAGCTAGAGATGAATCATTTACATTGGGGAGCAAAAGAGGCTAAGATGAACTACCTATTATGAGCGAAGAAAGGTTAGAGGCTGGAGATGAATTACTCAATGGAGGGAGAGAGATAATTACATAGAATTATAACATTGAAACAAGTTGTTTGGCCCAACCAGTCAGTTTATCCTCCACACAAACAGTAGTCCTAATTCCATAAACTAGAGATGAATCACCTGTAAGAGAGAGAGAGAGAGGGGCTGGAGATGAATCACTTACAATGGGGTGAAAAAGATGCTAAAAATGAACCACCTGTAATGGGGGCGGGGGAGCTGGAGAGAGAGGTTATAGGCTAGAGATGAATTGCCTGTAATGGAGAGAGACAATGGCCGGAGCCTGGAGATGAATCATCCATAAAGGATTTAGAAACAAGTTAGAGCTAGAGGTGAATCACTTGTAATAGGGAAAGGCGGAGAGAGAGAGGTTACCTAGCAATGAATCACCTGTTATGGAGACAAGGATCAACCTACCAATATAAACATTAGATAAAAATAGTCAATTCACAATCCATTGTACTACAGTTTACTAAACTATTCATTCAACAATTCAGTTTTAAACACAAATATTTGAAAACTCTTCAAAAGAATACATATTTTACACATGAAATCTAATTAGAATTGTAAGCAATACTATTCTTTGAGTGGCACTTGATGCTATGTTTAGTCTTTGAACATTAAATAATATAATTGGGGGATATTTTATAGTTGGATCAGGATTTTCTTTTGATATTTTGTCCTTGGATTAAGAATTATGTACAGGAGAGTGGATGGTATGATGCACCGGAATTCTTGCTATCGGATTATGCTCGGAGAACCCTCCAAGTATCACTTAATGATAGAAATCTAGTTTTTCATTAGTAGATGGTCAAGGACCTACCTACATAATGAATCAGTTAGTTCAAGAAAAACATTTGCATCTCAATTCATACGAGAGTAAGTTGAATAGTTGTACTTTTAATGGTTACTGTGCTTAGAAAGCTAGTAATCATCTGCATGCAATTTAAAAACATGACCCACTTCAACAAATTATTGCCACATGAATTCCATGTTTATTGTACCCTCTGGGATTGAAATATGTGCACAAGTCCCAGAAAAATGAAGGACCATATGTAATTCTATTTCACCTGTTTCAACCGTTTTGTATAATGTATTAGTGCTTATTTATATTGGTTCATAAGTATCTGGTTTTGTGTAGCTAAGATAAGAACATAAGAAATAGCAGCAGGAGTAGGCCTTATGGCCCCTCGAGCCTAAGTGAGCGTAAGTCTAGAAAGAGAAAAAGCCATCAAGCCTACTTAAGCCACACACAACCTACCATATCATGGAATGTGTTCCGCTCACTCAATCTCTCCCTTTGAATAAAGTTACTCACTGATCCTCAAAGGTAATAATGCACAAATCCAGTTCATTTGAGCCATCCTCATATCTCTACTATTCAACCTTGCCCCACTGCCCTCTACAGATTACGTTCCCCACCCCACCGCAAACCTTGGAATGTTCGATCATCTCAGTCTATACTTGTCCTGTAACCTGCTGTGTTGTTCCTAGCTGGCTATTTATCTAGTTTAACTCAAAGGAACTAACTGAATCAATCTGTTCAATAAAACTACTATCTGTTGGTTGGGTGAGCTTTTTTTTTCTAGTTTCACTTCATGCACAGGCAGTTTGTAATGATATTGGAAATGTGACATCAGTAGCTTCCTTGATGGCCTTGTGGATTAAAGCACTGCCCAGTGCAGAACAAAGCAGTAGCCCCCAGGATTGGTTTCCAGTATGTGCTGAATTAGCTGGTCCAAGCCAAGGCAGCAATTAAAGTGACATCACTGCTTTTGGGGGAGGTGGGGTGCAGGCTGTAAACCAACCAGCTGTCCTGCTTCTTGTAAGGATATGCACGTATAGATTATTAAATAGAATAAGCTATTTGGCTTTAAAGAAAGAAAGACTTGCATTTATATAGTGGCTTTCATGACCTCGGGATGTTCCAAAGCACTTTACAACCACTGAAGTACTTTTTTAAAGCCTTGACATCCTTCCTAAAGTGTGGTGCCCAGAATTGAACACAATATTCCAGCTGAGGCCTAAATAGTGTTTTATAAAGGTTTAGCATAACTTCCTTGTTTTTGTACTCTATGGGCCGATTTTAATCAGGCGGCAGGATGGCGGGGGCGGGGGGAGTCAATGGGCGCATGGCAGACGTGAATAATAAAAACTTAACGTTCCCCACGTGATCGCGACTTAATTGGTGGCCATTAATCTTGTTTCCAGGTTTGCCGTCTGAAAGCTGTGCAGCGGGTGGACTGCACATCTGCATGACAGGCTGTCAGCTGGAGCACCTAGATTTAAAGGACCATTGCTCCAATGGATTTTGCTGGAGCAAGGAGCAAGACGACAAAATGGAGCAGCACATGGGCAAGGCTGCTCCAAGATTCAGCAACGCCTCACTTGAGGTGCTGCTGGCCGGGGCGAGAAGGAGGAGGGAACTATTTTACCCGCCGATAGGAGGAAGCTCCCTGCCTCTGCCACCAAGAAGGCCTGGCTCAAGGTGGCAGAGGTCTCCAGCAGCAGCAACGTCTCCCACACCTGGGTCCAGTGCAGGAAGCATTTCAATGACCCATCTAGGTCAGCAAAAGTGAGTACACTTATTGATTCTCCTCCATTCTGTGTTGCACATCACCGCCCCCACCCCCCCACATCATTCTGCGCTACCAAGACTACTCCATCACATCACTCCTCACACCCACTTAAGGTTCATCCTCAACTTACCTGCCCATCCTCACCTCCCCATTTGTGACCACACCACTACCACTCACCCCAATCTCGATCCAATGTGGTGTCTTTGTCTGATACTCACCCTCCAATGCATCTCATTCACAGTCAACCTCACTCAAAGCAAGGCATTCATCAGCTGACCACTTCACCCTCACTCACTCAGTCACATATCTGCACTTTCTCCCCTTCTAGGAGAAGAGAGTGCAAAATTCACAAGAGGGCGAAGACTGAAGTGGGGCCACAACAAATAGTGGTCCTCACAGGAGGAGGAGGCCTTGGAGATCAGCCGTACCCTCGAGTGCCTGTCCGTTGGGGACGCCGAGACTGGCACCCCACAAACGTCTGGTGACACAAATTTAACATTCATCACACACAACATGACTTGATGTTAACAATGCTTGGCCTCAGTATGCTCATCGCAACATGACACATCTGTGGTGATGCTTAATATTGCCTTATGTTCTCTTACAGGCCCTTCAACGACCGAAGGAGAGCTCAGAGGAGCTCCTGGCCCCTGAGGGCGCACTGTCACATCATAGTGAGCCATCCACCAGCGCAGATACTCACACCTCAGTGGGTCCTAGTAGTCAGTTGGTTGAGTTGGCACCTGGTGAGTCACCACACATGTGAGCACGAGCAGACATTGGTGGCAGGGGTAGCTGTGGAGAGTCCACATCGGTGGGCGCACTCCTCTCCAGGCTCTGTTCAGCTGGATGCAGATGCTGTACCCCGGGGGTCATCCTTTAAAAGGAGAATGATCGAGGGACAGCAGCACATTTGCGAGGTACTGGAACAGGTGCCATGCGCACTGTCCACAATATCGCAGAGGATGGAGGAGTCCAACTCCTGCATAAGTGGAATGGTGGCAAAGGTACAGGAGGGAATCTCTGAGGTAGTGTCACATGGACTTGAGGAACTGTCTGAGACAGTGTCGCAGGTAACTGCGGAAATGCCTGAGACAGTGTCGCAGGTAACTGCGGAAATGCCTGAGATAGTGTCGCAGGTAACTGCGGAAATGCCTGAGATAGTGTCGCAGGTAACTGCGGAAATGTCTGAGATAGTGTCGCAGGTAACTGCGGAAATGCCTGAGATAGTGTCGCAGGTAACTGCGGAAATGTCTGAGATAGTGTCGCAGGTACCTGCGGAAATGCCTGAGATAGTGTCGCAGGTAACTGCGGAAATGTCTGAGACAGTGTCGCAGGTAACTGCGGAAATGTCTGAGACAGTGTCGCAGGTAACTGCGGAAATGTCTGAGATAGTGTCGCAGGTAACTGCGGAAATGTCTGAGACAGTGTCGCAGGTAACTGCGGAAATGTCTGAGATAGTGTCGCAGGTAACTGCGGAAATGTCTGAGATAGTGTTACAGGTAAGTGCGCGAATGTCTGCGATGGAGAGATGGCTAGCCTCCATTGAGCTTCAAGCACGGCTCACAAATGAGTCCATTCAGGCCCTAACAACGGCCACTCGGACAATATTCTGCCGCCTTAAACAGACAGGCAGGTACTTTACAACTGGGCTTCCAAGGCATCGCACATGTCCTCCAAACTGTTTTCCAGCAGGATTGCAGGAGTGATGTGGCCCTGGCCCAGGAGAGGGGTGATGGCGAAAGGGGACTCGGAAGTGGGGACGCCACTCAAAGCACTCCCACATCTCACCCGTTGCCCCCCGCTCAACCAGTATCCGCAATGCTGCCTCCTCTCCAGGTGGCCAAGTCAGCCCCTCCACAGGTGCAGGTGCAGCAGTCTTTGCAGGGGCCCTCACGGGCTTCAAAACCCAGAGGACGTAGGCCCAAAGCATCTAAGCAGTCCGGCCATGGACATGAGCAACCTGCCACTACCTCTGCTGTAGCCACAGGGGATGCACCACGTGGAAATAGTAGGAAGTGAAAGGCTAAGGTTTTGTGATCACAAAGGGTATGCACAAGGGTGTCAGACAGACTGTCATGTTTTTCATTTATATTTTGTTTTTGTTAAAGTCACATTAAATGTTATCATTCTCACCACTACTGCCATGTCTTGCCCATTCTTGACTGGCTTTTGTGATAGAGCCCTTTCATGAGCTTCATCATGAAAGGCAACACTTGAAGCCACCCAGTGGGTGACTTTACAGTGGGTGCATGTGTAGTTGCAGGACTGTTTTGTGCGGGGGTGGGGGGGCGGGGGGGCTGGTGTGGGCGCTGCTCTTTCCAGGTGGTGTGAGGACTGGACTATTCTCACTTTGTGATCTTATGAGAACTGTTCACATATGAGTCACTCCCTGGCCTCACAAGCAGCCAGGTGAGGCCTTGCTGTGTCCATGGGTTAGTCCTCCTCCTCCTCCTCCTCCTGCTGGTGCTGCTTCTCCTTAATGTTGATTGCAGATGTGGATTCTGGATGAGGGCAAAGGGCCTCATCAACCGGTGCCCCTCTCTGTTGTGCCTTGTTGTGCAGGACACAACACACTACTATAATGCGAACCCCTCTCGCTGGTGTGTATCGAAACACTCCCCTAGAATAATCGAGGCACCAAAATCGCATCTTCAGCAGCCCTATCGCATGTTCAATTACAGACCTGGTGATGATGTAGCTGTCGTTGTATCGATGCTGTTGCTCGCTGATGGGGTTCCTCAGAGGTGTCATCAGCCACATGTGCAGGGGGTATCCCTTGTCCCCGAGGAGCCAGCCCTTAAGGGTGTTTGGCGCATGGAAGAGGCCCGGGATGTTGAATTCCCTCAGAATGAACGAATCATGGCAGCTGCCAGGGAATCTTGTACACACGTGAAGAAATCTTTTGCGGTGGTCAGAAACGAGCTGAGCGTTGATGCAGAGATAACCCTTCCTTTTGATGATCAGTCCTGGCTCGTGTGGAGGTGCTTGGATTGCTACATTGGTGCAATCGATTACACCCTGCACCGGTGGAAGGCAGCTACAGTGTGGAATCCCACTGCCCTCTCTGTCTGGTTGAGGTCGTCCATGGGGAAGTTGACGTATTGCGAGGCCCTGCAAAACAAACCGTCGGTGACCTGCCTTATGCATTTGTGGGCAGACGACTGACAGACCCTGGCGATGTCATCGGTGGCACCCTGGAATGATCCAGAGGCGAAGAAGTTGAGGGCAGTGGTGACTTTAACATCGACGGGTAATGAGATGCCACCAAGCCCAGCTAGGAGCAGCTCGGCATGAAGGCGGCTGCAGATGTCTGCGATCACCTGGCGACTCACTCAGAGAGGTCCAGGAAGCTGAGCCTCGGTCTGTAGCCCTTCTGACTGGGGGTAGTGCCTCCTGTGACGTCGGTCCCTCTGTTGTTCCCCTCTGTGCTCTTGTGCAGGTGTCTGTGGCGCAGCACTGTGTTGTGGAGCTACAAGTGGCAGAAGTGCATGTCGTGCCTGGCGAGGATGGTGATGTTCCTCGTCCTCGGGTGTACTGGCGAATGCAGCCATCGCTCCCTCCCCCTAACCCTGTTGGTTTGAGGGGGTCCAAAAAGTTGGTAAATATATGTAAACAGCACAATTCTGATTGGGAACCAAGAATTTTTGGTCTAAACACAAAGATCTCACAGCCAAAAGTTTGTCTGAGAGAACTGAGTGTCCTGCTGCAATAAATCACCTATTATCCCCACCTGTCAAACAGGCATTTAAATTTTTTTTAAATTTTTTTTATTCGTTCACGGGATGTGGGCGTCGCTGGCAAGGCCGGCATTTATTGCCCATCCCTAATTGCCCTTGAGAAGGTGGTGGTGAGTCGCCTTCTTGAACCGCTGCAGTCCGTGTGGTGACGGTTCTCCCACAGTGCTGTTAGGAAGGGAGTTCCAGGATTTTGACCCAGCGACAATGAGGGAACGGCGATATATTTCCAAGTTGGGATGGTGTGTGACTTGGAGGGGAACGTGCAGGTGGTGTTGTTCCCATGCGCCTGCTGCCCTTGTCCTTCTAGGTGGTAGAGGTCGCGGGTTTGGGAGGTGCTGTCGAAGAAGCCTTGGCGAGTTGCTGCAGTGCATCCCGTGGATGGTGCACACTGCAGCCACAGTGCGCCGGTGGTGAAGGGAGTGAATGTTTAGGGTGGTGGATGGGGTGCCAATCAAGCGGGCTGCTTTATCTTGGATGGTGTCGAGCTTCTTGAGTGTTGTTGGAGCTGCACTCATCCAGGCAAGTGGAGAGTATTCCATCATACTCCTGACTTGTGCCTTGTAGATGGTGGAAAGGCTTTGGGGAGTCAGGAGGTGAGTCACTCGCCGCAGAATACCCAGCCTCTGACCTGCTCTCGTAGCCACATGTCCAAATGGCTGCCGGCAGCAACCCGCAGCATGGGAATCACAGCATGGGAAACATATTGAGGCAGAGTTGAAATCGCTTTCCTTCATAGTTAATTGCATTTATGGATTTTTTAACCACTCAAAATAGTACAATTGCTGCTTTAAATACCGTCCCGCCAGCTTTAATTGCTCGCGGGACTTGCGGGTTTGAGAACGGCGTGTGCACCCAGAAGGTTCTTCGGCCTGTTGGAGCCTAGATTTCTGCCCGCTCCTTGAAAACACAATTTTATTTGCCCCCCCCCCGCCCCCAGTGCACCCCCAGATTTATTTTAAAATCGTGTCTTATGCCTCTATTAATAAAGCCCAGGTTCCCATATGCTTTTTTAACAGCCTTCTCAACTTGTCCTTCCACCTTCAAAAATTTGAGTTTGTGTACTCCCAGCTCTCTCTGTTCCTGCACCGCCTTTAAAATTGTACCATTTAGTTTATATTACCTCTCCTCATTCCTCTACCAAAATGCATCACTTCACACTTCTCTGCGTTAAATTTTATCTGCTTTGCGTCTGCCCATTTCTCCAGTCTGTCTATGTCCTCCTGAAGTCTGTTACTATCCTCCACATTGTTTACTACACTTCCAAGTTTCATATTATCTGCAGACTTTGAAATTATACCCTCTATACCCAAGTCCAGGTCATTAATATATATCAAAAAGAGCAGTGGTCCTAATACTGACCTCTGGGGAACACCACTGTATACTTCCCTCTAGTTGAAAAACAACCGTTCACTACTACTCTCTGCTTTCTGTCCCCTAGCCAATTTTGTATCCATGCTGCCACTGTCCATTTAATCCCATGGGCTTTTAATTACATTAATGAGAGTTTAAAACACTCTAGATGCACAGAACGGTTCCAGACAGGGATTTTATCACAGCAGCAGGGAGTGTGAAGAAGTCAGTGTAGATAAGAGATACATTTCCTTTGCAATGAAGATTAGAATCATAGAATCATAGAAAGTTACAGCACAGAAGGAGGCCATTCAGCCCATCATGTCCGTGCCAACTGAGAAAGAGATATCCAGCTTAATCCCACTTTCCAGCACTTGGTCCGTAGCCCTATGGTTACGGCACTTCAAGTGCACATCCAAGTACTTTTTAAATGAGTTGAGGTTTTCTGCCTCTACCACCCTTTCAGGCAGTGAGTTCCAGACCCCCACCACCCTCGGGGTGAAAACATTTCTCCTCAGCTCCCCTCTAATCCTTCTACCAATTACTTTAAATCTATGCCCCTGATCACTGACCCCTCTGCTAAGGGAAATAGGTCCTCCCTATCCACTCTACCTAGTCCCATCATAATTTTATATACCTCAATTAAATCTCCCCTCAGCCTCCTTTGTTCCAAAGAAAACAACCCCAGCCTATCCAATCTTTTCTCATAGCTAACATTCTCCAACCCTAGCAACATCCTCGTAAATCTCTTCTGTATCCTCTCTAGTGCAATCACACCTTTCCTGTAATGTGGTGACCAGAACTATACACAGTACTCAGGCCTAACCAATGTTTTATACAGTTCTAGCATAACCTCCCTGCTCTTATATTCTATGCCTCGGCTAATAAAGGAAAGTATCCCATATGCCTTTTAAACCACCTTATCTACATGTCTTGCTACCTTCAGGGATCTGTGGACATGTACTCCAAGTTCCCTTTGTTCCCCTACACCTCTCAATATCCTCCCATTTATTGTCCTTGGCCTTGTTTGCCCTCCCCAAATGCATTATCTCAAACTTCTCTGGATTGAATTCCATTTGCCACTTTTCTGCCCACCTGAACAGTCCATTGATACCTTCTTGCAGTCTACAGCTTTCCTCCTCGCTATCAACCACATGGCCAATTTTTGTATCATCTGCAAACTTCTTGATCAAGCCCCCCACATTCAAGTCCAAATCATTAATATATACCACAAAAAGCAAGGGACCTAGTACAGAGCCTTTTTGAACCCCACTGGAAACAGCCTTTCAGTCGCAAAAACACCCGTAAACCATTACCCTTTGCTTCCTGCCATTGAGCCAATTTTGGATCCAATTAGCCACTTTCCCCTGAATCCTATGGGCTTTTACTTTTTTGTCCGGTCTGCCATGTGGAGATTGGAAAGATAAAAGATTGGAAGAGATAAGACATCAAAGGCATACACAACACACAACAGAAAACACACAGGGAGGCAGTGATGACATAATGATACCCACATTTGTCCTAAGTAATGAAACATATAAGAATACGATATTCTGAATCTCAGAGTAAGAAAAAAAGGAGGAACTCTTCAATCTTTCCCTCTCTGAGGCGAGCGTAAGCAGAAAAGAAAAGATACTTCCTGAAGTATGTGAGTATTATTGGTACCTATACCTCAACAACAATAACTACTTGCATTTATATAGCGCCTTTAATGTAGTAAAATGTTTCAAGATGCTTCACAGGAGCGTTATCAAACAAAATTTGTCACCAAGCCACATAAGGAGATATTAGGACAGGTGACCAAAAGCTTGGTTAAAGAGATAGGTTTTAAGGAGCATCTTAAAGGAGGGAAGAGAGGTGACGAGGCTTAGGGAGGGAATTCCAGAGCTTAGGGCCTAAGCAGCTGAAGGCACGGCTGCCTTCTTATCACAGCAGGGGGTGCAGGGTCTTATGGTGGAGTGATGAGAATCGGGGATGCGCAAGAAGCCAGAATTGGAGGAGCGCAGAGATCTCGGAAGGTTGTAGGGCTGAAGGAAATTACAGAGATAGGGAGGGGCGAGGCCATGGAGGGATTTGAAAACAAGGATAAGAATTTTAAAATCGAGGCGTTGCTGGTCAGGGAGCCAATGTAGGTCAGTGAGCACAGGGGTGATGGGTGAATGGGGCTTGGTGCAAGTTAGGATACAGGGAGCAGAGATTTGGATCAGCTCAAGTTTATGGAGGGTGGGAGATGGGAGACTGGCCAGGAAAGCATTGGAATAGTCAAGACTAGAGATAACAAAGGCATAAGGGTTTCAGCAGCAGGACCTGAGGCAGGGGCGGAAATGGATGATAGAATCATAGAAGTTTACAACATGGAAACAGGCCCTTCGGCCCAACATGTCCATGTCGCCCAGTTTATACGGTTGTTACGGCGGTGGAAGTGGGCGGTCTTGGTGATGGAGCGGATATGGGGTTGGAAGCTCACCTCAAGGTCAAATAGGACGGTGATGTTGCAAACGGTCTGGTTCAGCCTCAGACAGTGGCCAGGAAGGGTGCTGGATTCGGTGGCTAGGGAATGGAGTCTCATATATAGGGGATCTCATATAACCTGCATGTAAGGAGTTATGTTTTATTATCTCATTGACTTGATTTAATAAAGAATATTGATCAGACATTTTTCAGTTTTCCCTACTCCTTGAATTGTATTAGAGATATGACAATATCCTATAATACCTCAATAAGGGCAAAAGGGATATATAACAATATCCTATATAAACACAACAATATTGCCGACTACGGCAATAACTAAGGCAAGTAGTTGTTTGAATACAACATTAATTGTCGCCTGTGGCAAGTAGTTATTTGAATGGCTCTTGTTGGAAAGTGTGTGTATGTGTGGATGTTGAGAGAGCCAGGATTGGGCTCACCGGCAATGTCGAATAGCTTGCTAATATTTATAGTCAATGTTCATACATGAAGAATGGTCACTTTTCTGATGGACTGGAGGGCTGCCGGGGCCTGTGGAACTGTCCTCCAACAATAGTCGGTAGCTACAGGGAAAAAGGGAGGGAAATTACTGGGGCAAAAAATGGATCGGTACAATGCAAATTTTAGAAATGGATGTAATGAAGTTCTTTTGTCAATATATAAATAATGTGTATAATTTTGTCCAATAATTTGCATTTCCTTACATGAATATTGCTGCACAGGTGTAGTTTGGAGATTTATAATAACATATTAGGTCATTTTAAATATGAAGTTGAAAATCAATATGTAGAAAATTCTCTTGTACTGCTCAAAATAATACAAGGAAAATCACATACAAATTTGAAGAATTTTTAGCACACCTTGATATTCTGTAAAATTTTGAGGAAAATGCAACGGGTAATCTATTTTTTCCTCTTATTCTGTTGTATGTTGTTATACTGATTTTCTCAGGCTATTATTCTTTAGGAAATATAAAGTGGTACTTGATTTAATGGCCCATAAATTGCTCCGAAAGGCGTTCACTGCTCCATAGATTTATACTCACGCACAAACTTAGCGCGGACTTTGTGCAACAACTTCTTTGAATAGTGAGCTTGAAGACAGTCCAGCGTTAACTCCCGGGAAGCTAGGACCTGTGGGGGAGGTGAAAGGAGCGATCTCTGCCCTCAACCAATCAGCTTGAAGCAAGTCACGCAGTGAGAACCAGGAAGTGCAGTTCACAGAGAAACCGTGCAAACTAAAAAGCCAGATTGCTCGATAAGGAATTATAAAATGACATAGAGAAAGCAAAACAAAGAGAGGGTTAGATTAAAGGACTCGGATAAAGGAGACAGAAAGAAAAAGTTTTCAATTAAATTTTTTTTTGAAATGTCCAAAAACTATTAAAATCAGGAGTAATGAGACTCCACGTTTTAAAAAGCTCATTTTTAGTGCCTGAGAGGTTGTTTGGCAGTCATTAATACTACTTACCACGAAACTAAAACTTAGACTAGATCTAAAATACTCAGCGTACCTGTTTTGTGACGAGATTGATTTGCTTCCAGCTGGCAAGTGCAGCAGGATGGCACTGGCCCATTGATTGCAGCCGCGAGGTCCCTTTAACGCGAACCAGGAGGAGCAAGTTCCAGATTTCCAGTGTTTGACTGTGCGTGTGTGGTCGCCAGAACTTGCTCTTCAATTTCGCCACTAATAACGGTGAGTGCAGTTAGGCTCACTGTTATTTTAAAAGCAATTTCTGGCCCATAACTGGTTCGGTGGTAGCACTCTCATCTCTGAGAGAAAGTTGTGGATTAAAGCCTTATTCTAGCACCTGAGCACGTAATCAAGGCTGACATTTCAATGCAGTACTGAGGAAATGCTGACCTGTCGGAGGTGCCGTCTTTTGGATGAAACATCAAACTGAGGCCCCGTCTGCTCTCTCAGGTGGACGTAAATGATCCCATGGCACCATTTGAAGAAGAGCAGGGCCGTTCTCCCAGTGGCCAACATCTATTCCTCAACCAACATCACTAAAACAGATTTATCTGCTCATTTATCTCATTGCTGTTGTGGGACCTTGCTGTACATAAATTGACTGCTGTATTTCCCTACATTACAACAGTAACTACATTTCAAAAGTATTTCATTGGCTGTGAAGTGTTGGGACGTCCTCAGGTAGTGAAAGGCGCTTTGTAAAAAGAAGCTTGAATGTTTGTGAGTGGAGGCAGTTTGACTAATTGTTCAGTGACTTGAAGAAAGTACTTCATTGGTTGTGAAGCGCTTTGGGGTGATCTGAGATCGTGAAAGGTGCTAAATAAATATAAGTTACTTCTTTCTTTTTGACCTGTATATTGAATATTACAAGTAGCAAACCCAGTGCTTCTTACCAATTTAACCACAAGGTGGCGCCAGAATTTTGACTCCAACTCAAACTGTGAGGCCGCAATGGAAATTCCACAAATTATTTCTATGTTGACAAAAGAACTTCATTACTTTTGTGCTTTTATTTAGCTGTACAAAATTCAACTTGTACCAATATACACACAGGCCCAAAGAATTTGCTTACTATATTATCAAACTCAAAAATTGTTAATCTGCTCCAAATATATTAATTTTGCTTTCCAATTGCATGGATTGATTCCATGATTAGTAACATTAGCATTTGGGAACAAATGCTGGTGCTACACATGCAGACCAGATGTGGGGTTTTCAGTTTGCACTATTTGATGAGACAATTGCGGTATACTTCTCTTGGAACCTTTACCGAAAACTTGACTCACCCACTATGAATAGAATCATAGAATCATAGAATGATACAGCACAGGAGGAGGCATTCGGGCCATCTTGTCTGTGCTGGCTCTTTCAAAGAGCTATCCAATTAGTCCCTCTCCCCTGCTTTTTCCCCCTAGCCCTGCAAATTTTTCCACTTCAAGTATTTATCCGATTCCCTTTTGAAAGTTATTATTGAATCTGCTTCCACCACCCTTTCATGCAGTGCATTCCAGATCATAACAACTTGCCGTGTAAACATTTTTTTCCTCTGGTTCTCCTCTGGTTCTTTTGCTGATCACCTTAAATCTGTGTCCTCTGATTTACTAACCCTTCTGCCACTGGAAACAGTTTCTCCTTATTTACTCTATCAAAACCGTTCATGATTTTGAACACCTCTATCAAATCTCCTCTCTACCTTCTCTGCATTAAATTTCATCTGCCATGTGTCTGCCCATTTCACCAGTCTGTCTATGTCCTCCTGAAGTTTGTTACTATCCTCCTCACTGTTTGCTACATTTCCAAATTTAGTGTCATGTGTAAACTTTGAAATTATGCCCTTTATACCCAAGTCCAGGTCATTAACATATATCAAAAAGAGCAGTGGTCCCAACACCGACCCCTGGGGGACACCACTGCACACTTCCCATGCAGCCACTGCCCCTTTAATTCCACGGGCTTCAATTTTGCTAACTAGTCTATTATGTGGTACTTTATCAAACGCCTTTTGAAAGTCCATATACACAACATCAACTGCTCTACCCTCATCAACCCTCTCTGTTACTTCATCAAAGCACTCAATCAGGTTAGTCAAATATGATTTGCCTTTAACAAATCTGTGCTGGCTTTCATTTATTAGCCCATATTTTTCAAAGTGCCAATTAACTTTGTCCAGGGTTATTGTCTTTAAAAGTTTCCTCACCACCGACATTAGGCTGACTGGCCTGTAGTTGTCTATTAATTTGTTAAAATATTGTCATTTGGTGTTATAATTGGATTGATACATTCATTTGTAATTATTTCCAACAGCATACTTATAAAAAAAAAATTTAAAATTAATTTCAAGTTCAGCTAGAACTGACAAAATAGTGCAAAATGACAAGCCCTGTCACTCTGCACAGTGCTAGTACACGGTTAATCCCAGGATCACAACTTGTTACTTTCTTCAATTTTATCTGTACATTGAACAATTATATTCAATTAGTTCTTCTGCATTTGATGAAAATCCTGATGTAGGGAAATGTTATCATAGCATATAAGATTTTACTATAACTCTTTTGCAAAACACTAACAAAATCTTGATTGCGTTAATCAGGGAGAGGGAAA
This sequence comes from Heptranchias perlo, assembly GCF_035084215.1. Taxonomy (NCBI): domain Eukaryota; kingdom Metazoa; phylum Chordata; class Chondrichthyes; order Hexanchiformes; family Hexanchidae; genus Heptranchias; species Heptranchias perlo. Next base: position 22,980,311 of record NC_090328.1, on the reverse strand, counting down.
CAATTGGTCTGGCTGCTCTGTATATTGACGTTGTAAATACTTTCAAAAAGAATGTGTTTCCAATTTTGCCACCGATAGCACCACAATAATCCTTCCCCCATGGCTATAATGGCTGTGTGCTCTGGAAATGTGTTGAGGTAGACAACAAGTTCTGGTAGCTGATTAAAGCACAAAAGGTGATAGACTTGAATCAGTTCAGGGATTTTTTAAAATGTCATTTTTCTACTACTTTCAGTGAAAACTGATACTTTTTTATGTTTGATGATGCACGCAACAGAATTAGCATTGTAGGTGAAATGACAACAGTCATTCACGGTAATACATGTTACCAGATGTCCACTGATACAAGAAGACTGGTAAATATAATCACGGGGAAATTTTCAACTGACCTACATTGATAACCATAACATTGCACTGAGAACGTTCTATCTTTGGCAGTTTTGAAGAAATATTTCAGTAATATACAAATTCTGAGCACCGTAAAAGGCCAATTCAGTGATGGTGCGCTCTGTGAGGGCACCCACACATAACAGTTTCATGTATCAGGCAAATATAGGGTTGCCAATCCTCAAGGTTTGTCCTGGAATCTCCAGGAATTAAAGATTAATCTCCTGGATAATTCTGCAAGAGACCCAGGAGAATAATCATAGAAAATTTGCAATTTCCCATTTGCAGCCACATTAAACTTGAGCAGTGCCCGGCGCACTTTCAAAATAGATGATTTTTGCCTTGCTCCATAGTGAATTTGTTTCAGGTAACTCAGTCATTAACGGCATTACGTCATCTGATGAAATCTCCAGCAGTACATCCAACCAGAGTTGGCAACCCTAGGCAAATATGCCCCAGCGCCCAATTTGAGGGATACCAAATTTAACGGGAGAAAGTTTTCCAACATCTTTGAAAGCCTTGTAACAAACATACGAGTTTGTCCCACTACAAAGTTTCCAACTTTTTTCACCGTCTCTCTCCTTTAGAGCTGCTCACTTATATAAAACGGGCACTGTGCAGATTTGTTGCTTTGACCTTTGGCAGTTTCTTTCTTAAAGATATGTTTGACTTTTACTATTGAACTTAAGGTTTTTCTTTGCTCTTTTGGCTACCTTTGTCTGTAGTACGTCCCGTTGGTGTTTGTGCATTGCAAGACTGCATTGCAAGACTGTTTTTGCCCAGAGCTGTTCACAGGACAGTCTGGCTGACAGCTGCTATTTCACTTGCAACAAGTAAATTGTTCAGTATGGGAATTCCTTTGGGCATTGATGGAGGAGAATGAAGAAGAAATGGTTGAGGGCAACATGCAGCCAATTATTGGTTGATCAAGACTTGCACCTAAATCTGTAATATGTCCTCTGCATGAACAGTCCTATCCATTTAGCACAGTACAATGGACCTATAAACACCATGTCCTCAATTACAGTCAACTCTATCTCAACTACCATACATGCCCATTGCCTGCTACTTTAATATGACCCCTTTCAAAAGGAATCTCAGGACTGCATTGAAATAAAGTGCAATCAGTTAATTTTCCTACTTGTGTTCTGTATACATGCTATTAATGTTTGTTTTCCCAGTGCTTCCCTTTAATGACAATGTGCATTTTGTTTGTGAGTTGAGTTCAAGTGAGGGAAGTGTGAGTTTATGGGGCAGGATTTAAATTGATGACCATTATTGGGCCACATGACATAAGCAGAGGTTAAAAGTTGTTAAACAGAAGAATTCTGCTTGTTGTGCAAAATCTCCTTGGGTCTGCGTGAGTGAGAGAGTGACGAGTGAGTTTGAAGAGAGAGCAAGACGATTAAGTAAAAGAGGACACTTGCCTTCTTGGACTGGCATCAAGCCATTAGGGATGGGCAATAAATGCCGGCCTCGCCAGCGACGCCCACATCCCATGAACGAATGAAAAAAAAGCCACCAGACACTTCCTGGCCCAAACCCTCAATTACCTCCATTCCAACTATATGCAGGGCTGCCTCCTTACAATGATTGAATCTTTTCAGGTTGGCAGGGCTGCTGCCAGTCCTTGTTGTTTCCCTATAGTTATGGGCAGCCTTCTCCTTTAAAGCTAGATAATACATTAGTTTCTGAAAGAGTGGAGAGTGCTCTGCCGGTCCCCAGCCTACATCCTTGCTGGCGTGATTCCATGATCAAACAGCAGGCAAATAGTTTCAGCTGCCGGTTTGATTTGGTGCCATAACAATCATTAGAAACATTTTGGAGTGTTAGTCACAAAGTTTAATCTTCGGCACGTGTTGTATGGAGGATGGAGGTGCAGGTGTGAAAGATCTGAAGGTCATATCAGCACTTCCCATGCTAGGAGTATATTGCTTCTGTAATGTATGCCTTAGTTACATACTCAACTAGAGCTGGGAAATTGTGACCAGACTTACATTGGCACTCTTCTTCAGGCCACAGAACGTTTTCTTTATCTGCTCCCATGACCTATGGATATGGGAGACGGTGTCGGCTTCATCTGCCACTTCCGGCCATCTTGCCGCACATTGTAGTGCACAGAAGGGTTCCTCTCAGTCCCAAATATGGCTATTCTCTTCTGCTGCAGCTTTTCCAGGAGAACATCCAACCTGTGTTCAACAAAGCAAACAGTTCTTGCCACGTTCCCTTGTCCAGCCTTCATTGCTGACCTTGGAGATTTGCTGCAGCCAAATAAGCAAGCTTGCTTGAAGTGGAATCACCAGCATTTCAGTAGCTGCTGCTCTCCCGATATCCACCTCCCCAACCAACCATAGCACTCCTTCTCCATGAAAAGGGAGGGTATTCTAATTAAATCCATTAACTGACCTTGTTGAATTCAGTGAGATCAGCTGATCACTCAGTAGTGCGAAATCCCATGAGAGCTCAGTGATCCCAGTGCCATTTCAGTCAAAGTCGTCGAAATGGAAAATGGCCTTTACTTATATAATGAATGTTTAAAACTTCATTCTCAAGATATGGGCATTGCTGGAAAAGCCAGCATTTATTGCCCATCCCTAGTTGCCCTTGAGAAAGTGATGGTAAGCCTTCTTCTTCAACCGCTGCAGTACATATGGTGAAGGTACACCCACAGTGCTGTTAGGTAGGGAGTTCCAGGATTTTGACCCATCGACGATGAAGGAATGGTGCTATATGTTCAAGTCAGGATGGTGTGTGATGTGGAGGGGAACCTGGAGGTGATGGTGTTCCCATGCACCTGTTACCCTTGTCCTTCTAGGTGGTAGAGGTTGCGGGTTTCGAAGGTGCTGCTGAAGAAGCCTTGACGAGTTACTGCAGACATCCTGTAGATAGTACACTTGCAGCCAAGGTACTCTGGTGGAGGGAATAGATGCTTAAGCTGGTGGATTGGGTGCCAATCAAGTGACCTGCTTTGTCCTGGATGCTCTTGAGTTTCTTCAATGTTGTTGCAGCTGCATCTATCCAGGCAAGTGGAGAGTATTCCATCACTCTCCTGACTTGTGCCTTGTAGTTGGTGGAAAGGCTTTGGGGAGTCAGGAGGTGAGTCACTCACCGCAGAATACCCAGCCTCTGACTTGCTCCTGTAGCCACAGTATTTATGTGGCTGGTCCAATTAAGTTTCTGGTCAATGGTGACCCCCAGAATGTTGATGGTGGGGGATTCAGCGATGGTAATGCCATTGAATGTCAAGGGAAGGTGGTTAGGCTCTCTCTTGTTGGAGATGGTCTATGTCTGGCATGAATGTTACTTGCCACTTATCAGCCCACACCTGGATGTTGTCCAGGTCTTGCTGCATGCAGGAATGGACTGCTTCATTATCTGAAGAATTGCAAATAGCCCCATTTCTGACCTTGTGATGGAGGGAAAGTCATTGATAAATCAGATGAAGATAGTTGGGCGTGGGGTGTTGCCCTGAGGAACTCCTGCAGTGATGTCCTGGCACTGAGAAGAATGGCCTCCAAAAACTACAACCATCGTTCTTTGTGCTAGGTATGACTGCAGCCACTGGAGAGTTTCCCTATTGACTTCAGTTTGACAAGTGCTCTTTACTGCCATACTCGATCGAATACTGCCCTGATGTCAAGGGCAGTCACTCTCACATCAATTCTGGAAGGGAAATTGTTCTGTTTAAATAGATATGAAAAAAAGTCTCTGCTGTGTTTCAATGTCCAGTTTTATCATTAGTAGTGTGATACTTTGGAAAGTTCAGTGACCTCTTTATTGCTTTTAATAACCGTCCTCCCTCAGCTGATGAATCAGTCCTCCTCCATATTGAACACCAGTTGGAGGAAGCACTGAGGGCACAGAATGTACTCTGGGTGGGGGACTTCAATATCCATCACCAAGAGTGGCTCGGTAGCACCACTACTGAGCGAGCTGGCCGAGTCCTGAAGGACATAGCTGCCAGACTGGGCCTGCGGCAGGTGGCAAGTGAACCAACACGAGGGAAAAACCTACTTGACCTCGTCCTCACCAATCTACCTGTCGCAAATGCATCTGTCCATGACAGTATTGGTAGGAGTGACCACCGCACAGTCCTTGTGGATACGAAGTCCCGTCTTCGCACTGAGGACACCATCCAACGTGATGTGTGGCACTACCACCGTGCTAAATGGGATAGATTCAGAACAGATCTAGCAGCTCAAAACTGGGCATCCATGAGGTGCTGTGGGCCATCAGCAGCAGCAGAATTGTATTCCAGCACAATCTGTAACCTCATGGCCTGGCATATTCCTCACTCTACCATTACCAACAAGCCAGGGGATCAACCCTGGTTCAATGAGGAGTGTAGAAGAGCATGCCAGGAGCAGCACCAGGCACACCTAAAAATGAGGTGCCAACCTGGTGAAGCTACAATACAGGACTAATGCGTGCTAAACAATGGAAGCAACATGCTATAGACAGAGCTAAATGATTCCACAACCAACGGATCAGATCAAAGCTCTGCAGTCCTGCCACATCCAATCGTGAATGGTGGTGGACAATTAAACAACTAACGGGAGGAGGAGGCTCTGTAAACATCCCCATCCTCAATGATGGCAGAGTCCAGCACGTGAGTGCAAAAGATAAGGCTGAAGCGTTTGCAACCATCTTCAGCCAGAAGTGCCGAGTAGATGATTCATCTCAGCCTCCTTCCGATATCTCCACCATCACAGAAGCTAGTCTTCAGCCAATTCAATCCACTCCACGTGATATCAAGAAACGGCTGAGTGCACTGGATACAACAAAAGCTATGGGCTCCGACAACATCCCGGCTGTAGTGCTGAAGACTTGTGCTCCAGAAACTGCCGCGCCTCTAGCCAAACTGTTCCAATACAGCTACAACACTGGCATCTACCCAACAATGTGGAAAATTGCCCATGTAAGTCCTGTCCACAAAAAGCAGGACAAATCCAATCCGGCCAATTACTGCCTCATCAGTCTACTATTAATCATCAGCAAAGTGATGGAAAGTGTCGTCGACAGTGCTATCAAGCGGCACTTACTCACCAATATCCTGCTCACTGATGCTCAGTTTGGGTTCCGCCAGGACCACTCAGCTCCAGACCTCATTACAGCCTTGGTCCAAACATGGACAAAAGAGCTGAATTCCAGAGGTGAGGTGAGACTGACTGCCCTTGACATCAAGGCAGCATTTGACCGAGTGTGGCACCAAGGAGCCCTAGTAAAATTGAAGTCAATGGGAATCAGGGGGAAAACTCTTCAGTGGCTGTAGTCATACCTAGCACAAAGGAAGATGGTAGTGGTTGTTGGAGGCCAATCATCTCAGCCCCAGGACATTGCTGCAGGAGTTCTTCAGGGCAGTGTCCTCGGCCTAAACATCTTCCACTGCTTCATCAATGACCTTCCCTCCGTCATAAGGTCAGAAATGGGGATGTTTGCTGATGATTGCACAGTGTTCAGTTCCATTCACAACCCCTATGATAATGAAGCAGTCCATGACCGCCTGCAGCAAGACCTCGACAACATCCAGGCGTGGGCTGATAAGTGGCAAGTAACATTCGCTCCAGACAAGTGCCAGGCAATGACCATCTCCAACAAGATGTTGGAGATGGTCCTAATCACCGGTGTATGGGCACCGGTGATTAGGAGCTTGTCACTGGGAACTAGCGAGCTGATGCTGGAATTAAAGTCCTACAGCAGCTTAAAGGGGCAATGCCAGCAAAAATGCTTTTAGAAGTAAACCTGAAATTTATTCATCTCTATCAATGTCTGTCAGGTCTGTGGGAGGATCCAAAGGCCCTGGATGAATATATAGAAATCCTGCTCCATGAAGCCAGGCAGAGGAAGGAGGCACTGGCAAAGAACAGCAGCAAGAGCAGGAGATGGCTAGGGCATTCATTGCCAATCCCACCATCTCATACATGCTGGATAAAGTTTAATGACTGTACGAGTGCAAACAAGGTAAAAGGAGCCAGTCACATCTTCTAAGAATGCATAGTATTCCACAGAATTTTACAGCGCAGAAACAGGCCATTCGGCCCAAAAGGTCTATGCAGAACCAGTTTATGCTCCATACGAGCCTCCTCGAACCGTACTTCATCTCACCCTATCAACATATTATTCTATTCCTTTCTCCCTCATGTTCTTACCTAGCTTCCCCTTATTAAGCATGTCTGCCACTTACAGTGACCTCCTTATCATACTGTATTAATAAGAAAATAAGAATTAGGAGCAGGAGTAGGCCACACAGCCCCTCGAGCCTGCTCTGCCATTCATTCAGATTATGGCTGATTTTCAACCTCAACTCCACTTTCCTGCCCGATCCCCATATCCCTTGATTCCCCTAGAGTCCAAAAATCTGTCCATCTCAGCCTTGAATATACTCAATGACTCAGCATCCACAGCCCTCTGGGGTAGAGAATTCCAAAGATTCACAATCTTCTCAGTGAAGAAGTTCCTCCTCATCTCAGTCTTAAATGGCCGACCTCTTATCTTGTGACTACGCCCTCTAATTCTAGACTCTCCAGCCATGGGAAACAACCTCAGAGCATCCACCCTATCACGCCCCCTCAGAATCTTATATGTTTCAATGAGATCACCTCTCATTCTTCTAAACTCCAGAGAGCATAGGCCCATTTTACTCAACTTCTCCTCATAGGACAACCCTCTCATCCCAGGAATTAATCTAGTGAACCTTCGTTGCACCACCTCTAAGGCAAGTATATCCTTCCTTAGATAAGGAGACCAAAACTGTGTGCAGTACTCCAGGTGAGGTCTCACTAAAGCCCTGTACAATTGTATTAAGACTTGATAAGTGCTTGAATTGCTTACCACCAATACCCAGGGAGCTGCACAGTGCACTTTTCACCCCAGCCTTAACCTGGAAGTGCTCCTTCACTCACAACCTTGCATATAGTTATCCCTTTCACTCACATGGTATGTGATTGTTTGCTGCATGCATTGGTCATCACACCCATATGGTCTGCACGCTGACTCCTGGGTTTTATTGAATTTCTTTGGTATCATTAGGTCAGTTACAGATCAGTGGCCATGTGGAGGCAGTGCCCAGTATAGTGTTGTTGAATAGAAATCGCAGACTAGTCACAGGTGTGGCTACGACAACACTATTTTAGCCGAATACACTAATTTTAGTGAAAACGCTTTACACACAATACAGGTAAATGTACTTAACTCGTGTGTTTACTTAATGAACATCCACCACCATTCAGTGTGAAATTTTTAAATCTTTCTCTTTCACCAAATTTTGGAATTCCGGCATGAATTTATCAGACACAGCACACCTTAGTGCAGCCTCTAGGTTTTTGTTCAGCAGTTACAAGCGGTGACTTGTCACGCACGGTTGGATGCTGCTTCCCTTTGCCATGACGTGCCCTTTTGGAGCTGCTCGATATTGGTAGGGTTTGCTTTCTTCTGCAAGCCTGAAGGAGTTATTCTGATTGTTCGAGCTGACCACGATGACAGCTCCTCTCGCTATTCAATGTTGCTGCTGTTTCCATGATGCTGAAGTCTAGCGTTTTCACCTGTGTTACACACCATTTTAGCAAATAACTAATACCTAAGCTGGAATCAAGGAAGTAAAGCACACACAACGATCAAAAAACACTCGCATACTCTGCTTTTCGTCTTACCATTTTACCAACAAATGCACAAAAAGGTTAAAGTACACATGCATATGCTGTGTGATTATGAGTATTGAGGTCACATGCTCAACAACGGTGTCTATTACGTATTTTTTATTTACTAATCAAAATGGAATTAACCACATTTGGATTCCCAATTGGCCACATGTAGCTAATGGATAATGTATTGGACAACACTGCTTTGGTACTAGTAGCAAGGCAGGAGTGAGCACACATAATGCTCCTCTCACTCAGGATTGCAACACATGTGGGTCCTCCCACCAGTCTCTTCAGATGTCTCCAAACGTGGCAGACAAGAAGCAAGGCCAGACTGCCCATGCGGCATCTCAAGAAGTGTACCTTGCATGAGCCAAGAGCCAGCTTGGTGTCACAGAGGATTCTCATGAAACACAGAAGCCAGCCACCTCACGTACTCCTGTCACTCAGATACTTCCTGGGGAGTATGCATTGATATGAAGAATAAGGTGGCTAACGCAGTTCACTATCTGCATAGTCATGATTGCTTCCTGGGTACACAGGAAGATGGGAACAGGAGTAGGCCATTTAACCCTTCAAGACTGTTCCACCACTCAATTAGATCATGGCTGATCTGCACCTCACCTCCATTTACCCACCTTTGCTCCATATCCCTTGATACCATTACCGAACAAAAATCTATCAATCTCAGTCTTGAAAATTTAAATTGACCCAGCATCCACAGCCATTTGGGGGAGAGAGTTCCAGATTTCTACTACTCTTTGTGTGAAAAAGTGCTTCCTGATTTCACTCCTAAATGGCCTGGCTCTAATTTTTAAATTATGCCCCCTTGTTCTGGATTCCCCACCAGGAAATAGTTTCTTTGTAACTACCCTATCGAATCCCTTTATCATTTTAAACACCTCACTTAGATCACCCCTCAACCTTCTAAACTCAAGGGAGTACAAACCACGTCTATGCAACATGTCCCCCATCCAAGGCCAAAATATCCTTCCTGAGGTTCGGTGCCCAAAACTGAATGCAGTACTCCAGATGTGGTCTGACCAAGGCTCTACACAACTGAAGCATCACTTTGTACATGTGTACATGGAAACCTAAATCTCTTTGTTCCTCCACAGCTCAAAGTCTCTCACTACTAAGAAAATATTCAGATTTATCAAATCCCAAATAGGGAGTCTGCACCCCTAGGCCCACGGCCCCTGGGATGTGTTTTACTGCTCTCATAGCATTAAAAATTCACACAATGGATCCCCTAGGAAAATGTGGCCTTGTATTAAACTACCACTACTTATCTCCCAATCTACCTATTTATTTATCTTCAATTTGACTGTCATGCTGCAATTTCAAGTCTATGGTCACTGAATGTCATGGTGATGCATCACCCATGTTGGCCTGCTTTTTTATTTCTGCGTAGGTTTTCAGGTGTTTTTAAAAGGTTTTATGGGTGCTTTCAACGTATTTTTTAGTTTTCATCTGATTTTCGGGGCACCTGGGACCCACCCGACCAGTTTACATTTACCTGACTCTGGGCCTCGGGCACAGGCCTACTCGCTCCCCACCCACCCTGCGTTGTTTGGACTCGAGCCTAACACTTGGATCCATTTGCCCCACCTGTTTCATGTTGGACCTGTCTTCGCCCCCCCCCCCTCACACATTTTATATCCTCTTTAATAGTGGTTGGGCTTTCAGCATACCTCCTTGGGCCTTGTGGCAAAACCCCGACCACATTGCCCTATTTGCATCTCTGAGGTAGGTGGCACTGTGACCTTAGTTTTTTGCCCCTGGATGGATTCCTTAACCCTTCCCACTACCAATGACCTCTGACCTTATGAACCCAACCTCACGGTCTCCTAATTTCTCCCTCACCTCTGATTCCCTGACAATTTGGCACCACTCCAACCCTGAGGTCTTGACCACCTTCTATATTTACCCATGCCCATCCTTCACCCACTGAGCTTTACACTGAGCATTGATCTTCATGCTGGCTAAACACATCAGCTTTTGACAAGCTGAATCCTTTAACAAGCACTTAAAGTGATTATGCTATACAAATATGTAGTATTAACTCTTTAAGTGCCATATCAAGCTAAGAGTTTGTTTTACCACAGTAATTTTAAAGAGGTTTTCAGTTTTATTTACTTACATATCACTTTGATGCGGGTTGCACTGTGAAATTAGCAACAGTACAACCATATGCTTGAAATGATTATATTATACAAATATATAGTGTTAACTCTTAAGTGCCATCGCAAATTAAGAGCCAGTTTTTTTACCGCAGTACTCGCTTGATCTTAGTTTTTTCCCCTGGATGGATCCCTCTCCAACTAATTGACTGACAGCACGGAGCAGACAGAAACAGGATAGGAAGACTCACGGAGAACAAGAAGAGAGAGAAGCAGACAAGGACAGGCAGAGAAAAGCAGCATCAGACTGAGGCAGAGAGAGGTAGAAAAAGATAGAAAGACCTTGAGAGAAAAAGAGAGAAGCAGATCAGGGCAAAGACAGAGAATCAAAATAGGGAGAGAGTACAAGAGGAAGAGACAGAAGGAAAGGAGCATACAGATAGATGGGTCCCATTCCCTCCGACCTGAAGAAGTTGAATGGAACAAGTAAAGTAAGAGAGAGCATATCCTCCGACTCATGATGAGCTAATCATGTATTAAAAGTCTTACAAATAGCATGCACTTCCTGTAAGTATCACATTTTCTTCCCGTTAACACTTTCTTGTAATGCTATTTTCATCTTGCTTTTCCTATCATGGTATTTCCATCATGCCTGTTTGTCACACTTTTCTGTCATTCTTAAACTTACCCTATTTATTTTGTTTATCTCTGTTTGTTTCCACCACTGATGTACACTTACCCAACTCTGATTCCAAGGTGTTTGGCACTGTTCTTCATAGTACCTCCTATCTCAGAGTTTGGAAATTAGCCTAATGTTCCCTTGGTGCTTTCACCTCTCCCTACTGCTGCGTCTTGCCGTTTTCGTCTCCACCTGAGCACCAATGCCTCCCCCCCTTTCCTGCTCTACCAACTTCTCCTGCTCTCCTTCCTTCCTTCTCCTTTCCACGCCCATCTTCGGCTGATTTTTCTGTTCTAGAGTCTGAAATGCACTATTGCAATATTTGAGCAAAGTCCAGATGATTTTAGATCCTTCTCCCAGCAGTAAAGAGATGAATCTGTAATTAGTGGGAAGGAGGGGATGGCTGTTTGTAGTGAGAGATCCACCAAAATTTCTCTCTAGTGGTTTCTGCCAAGAATGAATCTGCACAATTCAATAGAATTTGGGAGATTACTGTATAATAAATTTAGTGAAGATAAGAAGGCAGAAAGGTGGGAGGGTGGGGGGGGGGGAATGGGGGCTGAGATCAACCAATAAGGGATGGGCTTATTGGTCTGTTCCTGAAAATATTGCCTACAACAACAACTTGCATTGATATAGTGCCTTAATCTTAGTAAAATATCCATAGGTGCTTCACAGGAGCTTAATCACACTAAAGAAAGTGGCTATGTATTGGGCCGCTGGATCACAGAAAATTAGGGATAATGGCATTTTAAGTATCGCAATGCAGACCCATTGGGTCTGCATTGGGATTACTGCGATACTTAAATGCCATTATCCCCAATTTTCTGTGATCTAGCGGCCCAATACATTGTACGTGAAGGCAGCAACTGAAGAATGAACACAATTTTGAATAAGCTTTAAAAACACAAATAAGCCAAACAAATCCGGAATTGAACTGGTTAAATGTGATACTGTCTCTCAGTTTATAATTTTGTAAGCATGTGGTAACATTTTAACTGCTTTTGTTTTTAATTTTTTTTATGGTTTTGTTTTCTGACAGAACACTGCTATTCTCCATAATTTTTTACCCCATGTTTTCACAAGCGATATGTATTCATTTATTGACATCAGATTATGTGATAACCTGTTTCAGTTAGGTATAGAGCTTCCTGTGGTTGCGTGGAGCAGGAAATGCACTCATGAAGTCTGTGCAGGCAAGAAGACCGTGAAGCGTGTCTACTCATAGTGAAATATTTTCACTTATCAAATGACTAATGATATGGTACCGCATCTGTCACAGGGTTTCTGATCACCAAGGGGCTGAAATTCTGTCATGGGCAATCCAGTAGCCCTAGCAAATCTTGCCTGGCCCATTTTCCCTGGGTTTTCTGCTGGCACTTCGATTAAATGCAGCTGATGCACCCCTGGTGCATATTGTGTCACACACTGGGAGCGTGGAGATCAGGATTTCCTGGGCAGCAGCAGAAGTGTGCTCTTGCACCTCCTTAAAATGGCACCTGCACATCCTGTTGGCGGCAAAGATCGAAACCGGGCATTTTCTGTGTGGTTTTGAGTTGAGATGAGGCAAAAGATTGCTGATGCATGGGGGATAGGCAGGGTAACCTATGTCAAGGCCCAGTGGCAAAGTTTAAACCAAACAAAAGAGAACAAATAAACACCCAACCTAAAGAAACAATGCCAAGGAATCAAAAACAGCAAAATAAGGTCTAATCTCGTCAAAAGGTCAGTTGGGATAGTTTTAAACATATTTCCAGTTGGGATAGTTTTAAACTTACTTCCAGTTGGGATAGTTTTAAACTTACTAACATTTGTGATAGTTTTAAACTTACTTCCATTTGTGATAGTTTTATACATATTTCCAGTTGGGATAGTTTTAAACGTAATTCCAGTTGTGATAGTTTTAAACTTACTTCCATTTGTGATAGTTTTAAACTTAATTCCAGTTGGGATAGCTTTAAACTTAATTCCAGTTAGGATAGTTTTAAACTTACTTCCATTTGGGATAGTTTTAAACTTACTTCCAGTTGGGATAGTTTTAAACTTACTTCCAGTTGGGATAGATTCATAGAGTCATAGAGTTATACGGCACGGATAGAGGCCCTTCGGCCCATCGTGTCCGCGCCGGCCATCAAGCCCTGTCTACTCTAATCCCATATTCCAGCATTTGGTCCGTAGCCTTGTATGCTATGGCATTTCAAGTGCTCATCCAAATGCTTCTTGAATGTTGTGAGGGTTCCTGCCTCCACAACCCTTTCAGGCAGTGAGTTCCAGACTCCAACCACCCTCTGGGTGAAAAAGTTCTTTCTCAAATCCCCTCGAAACCTCCCGCCTTTTACCTTCAATCTATGTCCCCTTGTTATAGAACCCACAACGAAGGGAAAAAGCTCCTTAGTATCCATCCTATCGGTGCTCCTCATAATTTTGTACACCTCAATCATGTCCCCCCTCAGCCTCCTCTGCTCCAAGGAAAACAAACCCAATCTTCCCAGTCTCTCTTCATAGCTGAAGCGCTCCGGCCCTGGTAACATCCTGGTGAATCTCCTCTGCACCCTCTCCAAAGCGATCACATCCTTCCTGTAGTGTGGCGACCAGAACTGCACACAGTACTCCAGCTGTGGCCTAACCAGTGTTTTATACAGCTCCATCATAACCTCCTTGCTCTTATATTCTATGCCTCGGCTAATAAAGGCAAGTATCCCATATGCCTTCTTTACCACCTTATCTACCTGTTCCGCCGCCTTCAGGGATCTGTGAACTTGCACACCAAGATCCCTCTGACCCTCTGTCTTGCCTAGGGTCCTCCCATTCATTGTGTATTCCCTTGCCTTGTTAGTCCCTCCAAAGTGCATCACCTCGCACTTTTCCGGGTTAAATTCCATTTGCCACTGTTCCGCCCATCTGACCAACCCATCTATATCGTCCTGCAGACTGAGGCTATCCTCCTCGCTATTTACCACCCTACCAATTTTTGTATCATCAGTGAACTTACTGATCATACCTTTTACATTCATATCCAAGTCATTAATGTAGACCACAAACAGCAAGGGACCCAGCACAGATCCCTGTGGTACCCCACTGGCCACAGGCTTCCAGTCACAAAAACAACCTTCGACCATCACCCTCTGCCTTCTGCCACTATGCCAGTTTTGTATCCAAAGTGCCAAGGCACCCTGGATTCCATGGGCTCGTACCTTCTTGACCAGTCTCCTGTGGGGGACTTTATCGAAGGCCTTACTGAAATCCATGTATACCACATCCACTGCGTTACCCTCATCCACACGCCTAGTCACCCCCTCAAAAAATTCAATCAAATTAGTCAGACATGATCTTCCCTTGACAAAGCCATGTTGACTATCCCTGATTAATCCTTGCTTCTCCAAGTGGAGACTAATTTTGTCCTTCAGAATTTTTTCCAATAATTTTCCTACCACTGATGTTAGGCTCACTGGCCTGTAATTCCCCGGTTTTTCCCTACTCCCCTTCTTGAATAATGGTACTACATTAGCGGTTCTCCAGTCCTCTGGCACATCCCCTGTGGCCAGAGAGGTTCTGAATATATGTGTCAGAGCCCCCGCAATCTCCTCCTTTGCCTCACACAGTAGTCTGGGATACATTTCGTCCGGGCCTGGGGATTTATCCATTTTTAGGCCTGCTAAAACCGCCAATACCTCCTCCCGCTCGATGTTAATATGTTCGAGTATATCACAGTCCCCCTGCCGTATTTCTATGTCTACATCGTCCTTCTCCATAGTGAAAACAGATGCAAAAAATTCATTTAGAACCCCTCCTACATCTGCCGGCTCCACACACAGATTACCATTTTTGTCCCTAATGGGCCCTATTTTTTCCCTAGTCATCCTCTTACCCTTAATATACTTATAAAACATCTTAGGATTTTCCTTTATTTTGCTCACCAGTGTTATTTCATGGCCCCTCCTTGATCTCCTAATTTCTTTTTTAAGTATCCCCCTGCACTTTTTGTACTCCTCTAGGGCTTCCTCCGTCTTTAGCCTTTTGTATCTGCCAAAAGCCCTCCTTTTTTTCCTAATCCATTCTCGTATATCCCCTGACATCCAAGGTTCCCTGGAGTTCTTGGAACCACCCTTGACCTTTACGGGAACATGTTGCCATTGTATGGTCTCAATCTCCCTTCTGAAAGACTCCCATTGCTCTGATGCGGATTTTCCTACAAGCAGCTGATCCCAGTCCATTTTGGCCAGATCCTGCCTTATCCTATTAAAATCAGCCTTCCCCCAATTTAGAACCTTTATTTCCGGCCCCTCCCTGTCCTTTTCCATGACCACCTTAAATCTCACCGAATTATGGTCACTGTCACCAAAGTGCTCACCTACTAGCACTTCTTCCACTTGGCCGGCCACATTCCCTAGAATTAGATCCAGTACCGCCCCCTCTCTTGTAGGACTTTCTACATGCTGGCTCAAAAAGCTCTCCTGGATGCACGTTAAGAATTTTGTACCCTCTAAGCCTTTTACACTCTGAGTATCCCAGTTAATATTGGGGAAGTTGAAATCCCCCACTATTATTACCCTATTATTTGCACAATTTTCTGAGATTTGCCTACATATCTGTTCCTCTATCTCCCCCTGACTGTTTGGGGGCCTGTAGTACACTCCCATCAAAGTGCTTGCCCCCTTTTTGTTTTTAAGCTCCACCCATAGTTTTAAACTTAATTCCAGTTGGGATAGTTTTAAACTTACTTCCATTTGTGATAGTTTTAAACTTACTTCCATTTAGGATAGTTTTAAACTTACTTCCATTTGTGATAGTTTTAAACTTAATTCCAGTTGGCATAGTTTTAAACTTACTTCCAGTTGTGATAGTTTTAAACTTAATTCCAGTTGGCATAGTTTTAAACTTACTTCCAGTTGTGATAGTTTTAAACTTAATTCCAGTTGGGATAGATTGAAACTTACTTCCAGTTAGGATAGTTTTAAACTTACTTCCAGTTGTGATAGTTTTAAACTTAATTCCAGTTGGGATAGTTTTAAACTTTCTTCCAGTTAGGATAGTTTTAAACATACTTCAAGTTGTGATGTGTCTGCAGAAATCTTTACTCCAACTTTTGAAGGTGCAAAACTCTGGCTCAGTGCCAAGCACGCAACTCATCGGGCAGCAAGGACACACTCCAAATGAATGCTGTAATAAGGCTTGTGCTGTGAAGAAGCACAAGCCATCTGGGATTCTATCAGTGCCACATCAGACAACCTGGGGCATGTGTGAATCAGATGCACTGATTCAGATCACAGATTTCTGCTCCCCCTCTGTCCGACAATGGCTGGAACAGGAGAAGAATTTCAGCCTCCAAGAGGCAGGGGAAATATCCACGTCCTCATAGTAATTAAGAGAAGGACTCCCAATGATGGAGGACTTAGTTATGAGGAAAGGTTAGAAAATTGTGACGGTGGATTTTCCTGACCTTGCCCTGGGGTACGCCCAGTTCCCTGCGTGCAAAAGTTTAGGAAAAAGGGGCAAAGACGCTTTTATGCCGTTCTGGGATATATGGAGCTTGGCCTGTGCTGGGCATGCTAATAAGGCAGGGGGGTTGAGGGGGAGGTTGGTGGGGGGGCATTCCTGGCCTCCAGTCTCAAGCTCTGGATCACTTGTTGGCTGGCCACTCCAAGGATGGACCGCCCTGAAAACATGGCACTGCGGCCTACCCATGAGCCCCTGAGCCCCTGCCAACTGTAGAGTCTGCGGAGGTCTTGGGAGCAGGCCAGAGAATAGAAAGTAAGATCATTTCGTAAATTTACAACTCCCAAGGATTTTCAGACAGAATTGTGACTTTCCGGGTGCCAAACCCCATCAGCCAGCAGAAGATCCCAAAGTCAGAGGATAGACACGCAGGCCTGAGAGGCCTTTAGCAGCGCCTCATATTTCTGCCCGTTCTGCTGATGCTAGGCCCTACTGGGGGAGGGGGAGACAAAAGGCCTGCACTAGGGATGCACCCAGGCTATCTGTATGACTCAGGACAGGAAATCCCGGCTATCCTAGGGCTGGAGCATCAGGGCTGGAAGGGGATATGAAATCTGATGTATGAGCTCTTTGATCTTGGAAGAAGACAATTGAAAGGGGACCTCATAGAGATAAAATACCAAGTAGAATAGAAAATAATAGAAAAACCATAAATGCAGGATTGGGAAACGAAGGCAGAAGCCGGTAAAAGGAAGTTTCAGGTTTTTTCAAGTTATGTTCTTATGTTCTTATGTTCTTATGATATCAGAAAGCACTTGTTCAGGCAAAAGTGATTAACACCTGGACTAATCTCCTGAGTAAGCCAGCGGTGGAATAAACCCTGGAACCATTCAAAAGTCAGTTAAATGTTATGAGGGGGGGAACCATAGGGTTCTACACAAGAATGAGCTAAATAGCTGAATCCTTTATCTATATCTACTTTTGTCATGTTTGTGGGTGACACCTTTAGAAACCTTGAAAACTTCAGATCTCCTAGAATACAAAACTCGTAGGCAAGATTGTGATAAAAGTCTGCAACAAATTGCAGATAATCTTAAACAACAACAACAAAAACAAGGGCTGGAGGAGCTTGCAGAGATAGTGTGGGACGAGGCCATAGAGGGTTTTGAAAACAAGGATGAGAATTTTAAAATTGAGGCGTTCCCAGACCGGGTGCTAATGTAGGTTAGCGAGCACAGGGGTGATGGGTGAATGGGACTTGGTGCAAGTTAGGATACAGGCAGCAGAGTTTTGGATGAGCTCAAGTTTATGGAGGGTGGAAGATGGGAGGCCGGCCTGAAGAACATTGGAATAGTCGAGCCTAGAGGTAAGAAAGGCATGGGTGAGGGTTTCAGCAGCAGATGCCCTGAGGCAGGGGCGGAGACGCTCAATGTTACGGAGGTGGAACTAGGCGATCTTGGTGATGGAGTGGATATGTGGTCGGATGCTCATCTCAGGGTCAAATAGGACACCAAGGTCTGGTTCAGCCTCAGACGGTGGCCAGGGAGAGGGATGGAATTGATGGCTAGGGAACAGAGTTTGTGATGGGGACCAGAGACAATGGCTTCGGTCTTCCCAATATTTAGTTGGAGGAAATTTTTGCTCATCCAGTACTGAATGTTGGACAAGTGGTGTGACAAATCAGAGACAGTGGAGGGGTCGAGCAAGGCGGTGGTGAGGTAGAGCTGGGTGTTGTCAGCGTACATGTGGAACCCGATGTGTTTTCGGATGATGTCGCCTCGGGGCAGCATAAAGATGAGAAATAGGGGAGGGGCCAAGGATAGATCCTTGGGGGACTCCAGAGGTAACGGTGCAGGAGCAGGAAACGAAGCCATTGCAGGTGATTCTCTGGCTACGACTGGATAAATAAGAATGGAACCAGGCAAGCGCAGTCCTACCCAGATGGACGACGGAGGACAGGTGTTGGAGGAGGATGGTCAACCGTATCAAAGGCTGCAGACAGGTCGAGAAAGATGAGAAGGGATAGTTTACCATGGTCACAGTCACATAGGATGTCATTTGTGACTTTGATATGGGCTGTTTCAATACTGTGGCACGGGTGGAGGGAATCCAGTATAGAGTTGCGGGAAAGATGGGCACGGATTTGGGAAGCGACAACACGTTCAAGGACTTTGGAGAGGAAAGGGAGATTGGAGATGGGGAGATAGTTTGCAAGGACAGAGGGGTCAAGGGTGAGTTTTTTGAGGAGGGGGGTGATGACGGCAGATTTGAAGGGGCGAGGGAACTGTTAACAATATCAGCTAACATGGGGGCCAAGAAGGGAAGTTTGGCGTTCAGGAGTTTGGTGGGAATAGTGTTGAGGGAGCAGAAGGTGGGTCTCATGGACAAGATAAGCTTGGAGAGCGCGCAAGGGGAGATAGGAGATAAACTAGAGAAAGATGCGAGTTCAGGACTAGGGCAGGGGGCAACCTTAGGGGAGGTTTGGTGGGCTGGGGACGGGAGGGAAGTGGCAGAGGCAGCTGAAAGGATGGTCTCAATCTTAGTGACAAAGAAATCCATGAGTTCCTTGCACTTGTTGGAGGTGAGGGTGGAGGAGGCAGGGGAGAGGGGTTTAAGAAGATGGTTTGCAGTGGAGAAGAGAAGCCGGGGGTTATCTTTGCATTCCAGGATGATCCTGGACTAGTGAGCAGTTTTAGCAGAGGAGAGTAGGACCTGATACTACTTTATGTGGTCTAGCCAGATCTGGCGATGGCGATGAATGGCTAAACCAGTTGTCCGCCATAAACATTTATTTCTGACTTAAGGGAGCGACGCTGAGGGCCATATCAGGGGGATTGACCAGGGTGAGAGAGAGTAATGGTTTCAATGGGGACAAGGGAATCAAAGATGGAGGTGACGGTGTGATTGAGCAGATCGGTAGCTGCAGAAATTTTATGGTGAATGGAGGGCCAAAGGCTGGACATTTGGGAATCAGAATTGCGTCAAGATGTTCTTATTTTTTTGCAAACTTTTCATAGGTGTTTTACGCCTTCAGCAAATACATTTTTGAAAGTGCACATTGCAGCCTGAAGCATTGTTACATTTACAAAGATTAAATGATCGATGAATGTTTTATATTAAAGCTCAAAGCACCGTAAAATGAGAAAAACACAAGCATCGCAACAAGCAAAGGGAAGGAGGTGAGCATTTTAATAATATTACCGTAGTCCTTGTTCAGTGGAATGAAGGAAATCTGGTTGCAGGCTTGTGTTTCAGATCTATGGAGAGATATGGTACTCAGAAACTTGCATTGACCAATAATGCGGAAGTCTGAAATGTTGAATCTTACTTTCACAAGGATTTCTTGTATGCCAAAAGCACTTAAATAATATTTGGTTCATGTTGCAATTGTAGTCAAAGGTACATTGTTCCACATCAACAGGCAAATGAATGAATAAATGAAATATGTATATCTACATAGGAGATGATGTATGGAAATGTACTGGATTGTCAAAAATATTACACTAGAGTAACGTCTCACTCTATGGAGCACAGGTAGTGTCCTTTCGTGGTACAGGAGAATATATTATGGGAACTTCTACGAATACTGTCATTACATTTATGGGACTACACATGCGCAACTAGTCTTATTTATACTTTACAACTTTCCGGACTCAACATTGATTTCAATAACTTCAGATCATAACCACTGTTCCCATTTTTTCAGTCAGCTAGTGCTGGTAATGGTTCTGCTGCTGCCATTTACAGCTACTCCTGACCAATCTTTTGTTTCTTAACCTGTCCCATTACCACCTTCCTTGTCTTGCACCATCATCCCTTTTGTCATTTAATCACTCCTGCCCTCTATCCTATCAGAGACCTTCCCTTCTGTTCTTTCCTCCCCTCCCCTCCACCCCCCCCTTTCCCTGGCTCTGTACTTGCTCAAAAACTTTAACTATTTTAACATCTTCCAGTTCTGATGAAAGGTCTTCGACCTGAAACGTTAACTCTTTTTCTTTCTCCACAGATGCTGCTTGACTTGCTGAGCTTCTTCAGCATTTTCTGTTTTGACTTCTTATTTATATTTATATTGCCAGACTGCAAAGAATTATTGAACAACTGGGCTAACTTCTCCCATATATTATTATCATGCCTCAGAACTCTTTTACCTGTTTACCCTGGCCTTTATGTTACTGGACGGAAATAAAACAAAACCAAAATTGATTCAGATTTGCAGGACCATGTGCAAATAATGAAGACACTTTACTGATTGAATTACAGACCATCATGTTGTTTTGGCAATCGTATGTTTGATGCTTTAAGCCAAGGCAATAATAAAATGAAAAATGTATATTATCAATGGAAAACTGCCAAACCCGAAAGGAAATAATTTTGGTGCACATCTGCTAAAAATTAATTTTGCATTCTCCGCATCATTTTTATCCTATTTTAGATGCTAGGGCTGGATTTATGCCCAAAAGGGATTAATCCAAAATTGCACAACCCCTTACAAGTTGTCTTTTCACAAATTTTAACATGTTTATCTTGATTTTATTCATTGAACACTACTACCCCAATGGTGGGAGAAAGATGAATAGGACAAAGAAAAGTCCAAGTCAATCCTAGCTTGTGGTCAACCAACAAGTGAGGCTCTGCAGGCTAAGGCTTATCCAGTTCATGCTCACTGTTCCCCTCTCCCCTCTACAACCCCCCGACCCCCCCCCCCACCTCCACCCAGCCAAAGACAGAGTCATTTTCCACCACAAAATTTTCTATTTAGTAGCCTGAACAAAATGCTGGAGAAACTTACACCTAAAAGGGGTTGGAGTTTGAATGGCCATCAAGGCTAGGCTTTGAATTATGGCATTCTGTGTGCAAGATCAGTTCTTTATTACTAGTCACAGTGAAATTTAATGTATAAGACACTTCTACCTGTTTTATATTTGCCATTTTGCTGAAAACCCTATCGTTGCTTCATTCAGAGGATAAAAATAAAGGACATAAAATGCACATTAAAAGTGACTCATATACTACGTACTACCTCTCTCTCCTCCTTTAAGACACTCATGAAAAAATATCTCTTTAACCAAACTTTTGGTCACCTGTCGTAATATCTCCTTATGTTCAGTGTCAAAGTTTGTTTGTTTGATAACACTGTTGTGAAGCACCTTGGGACGTTTTACTACTTTAAAGGTGCTATATAAATGCATGTTGTTGTTGTTGTTTACAGCAATTTCTGTCACATCTGTGCTGTTGGTCTTTTCTAGTAAAGGGGCAGAGCTTGTCAAAACCCTGTCCTGGTATTTTAGTGGGAAGTTTAACTTCCAAAGAAGTCATACCATTCTTGTAGCAACCGTCTAAATTCCAGGAAGGATAAATGAGCACAATCTTCAACTTGAGTTCCTTTGATATCCGTAGCTTCAAAAAATCAGGAGGACACTGAGTGTAAGTTTAATGGTTCTACTTATCGTCCGGTTATACTGCATCTATTAGTGTGGTATCAGAAACAACATTTAGAATAATGAAATCAGGCAGCTCAAGTTTGCTGCCCATTCATACTGCTGTCTACTCAGGCAAAACATTTTTATTTAAATAACTGTGATGAGCTCTGCTGACCACCCTCCAACTTTAGTTTCATATCCATTCTCAGGATATAGGTGTCACTGGCAAGGCCAGCATTTATTGCCCATCCCTAATTGCCCTTGAGGAGGTGGTGATGAGCCGCCTTCTTGAACCACTGCAGTCCATGTGGTGAAGGTTCTCCCACAATGCTGTTAGGTAGGGAGTTCCAGGATTTTGACCCAGTGACGATGAAGGAACGGCGATATATTTCCAAGTCGGGATGGTGTGTGACTTGGAGGGGAACGTGCAGGTGGTGTTGTTCCCATGCACCTTCTGCCCTTGTCCTTCTAGGTGGTAGAGGTCGCGGGTTTAGGAGGTGGTGAAGAAGCCATGGTGAAAGTACACACTGCAGCCACGATGCATTGATGGTGGAGGGAATGGATTTTTAAGCTGGTGGGTGGAGTGCCGATTAAGTGGAATGCTTTGTCGTGGATGGTGTTGAACTTTTTGAGTGTTGTTGCAGTTGCACCCATCCAGGCAAGTGGAGAGTATTCCATCACACTCCTGACTTGTGCCTTGTAGGTGATGGAGAGGCTTTAGTGTGTCAGGAGGTGAGCCACTCACCGCAGAACACCCAGCCTCTGACCTGCCCTTTTTCCCTTTCCTCTATCGTTCCTCTCTCTCATTCCTCCTTCCCTTCCCCCTCACTTTTCTACTTCCATTCTATCCCCTCTCCTCCTTCAATTCTTTCTTCACTCCTTCCCTCCTCTCCACCTGCGTCTTTATTTCTCTAACTCCTTCTTACCTTCTTTCACTTCTCCATCCCTTGTTTCTCTTCCCATATGTTTCTCTCACCCTGTTCTGTGCATTTCCCTTTTTCTGTTCTCCCACCTCTTATCTCTAATGCCCTTCTGGTTCTTTGTCTCTCCTTTCATAGTTCACAAATTCTCTCTTCTGGTTCATTGTCTCCTTTTATAGTTCACACACTTTCTCATTTCCTGTTTCACATGCCCTCTCTCTCATCCTCTAATTTTAGTTCACATTCTCTGTCTCCTCTCTTTCTAATTCACTTTTTTCTCCCTCCTTTTCTAATTTACTGTCTCCCTCTCCCTGGTCCTGTTCAGGTTCTACTTTTTCTAGTTCACATTTTATCTCTTTTCTTTCAGTGATCTGCAACAGTAAAATTTACAGTTGGCAACTCTGACTTTTTAAACCCTTGCTGGGAATTCTTAAACCTCCACTCATAGAAATACATAGAAGTTACAATATGGAAACAGGCCATTCGGCTCAACCAGTCTGTGTTGGTTTACCCTCCACAAACAGTCCTAATCTCTTCCCCTCTTCCTTCATTCACCTATCGAATCTAAAATATTGATATAGTTGCTGCCTTGACCATTAACCCTAGAAGTGAAATCCACTCTCAATTCTCTGTGTAAAGAAGTTTCCCCTGGCCTATTTTCTAAATCTCTTACATTTATTCTTGTATCTATGCTCCCTCATTCTAAACCTCTCAGCTATTGGAAACAGTCTGCTTCTATCTATTGTTTCATACTTTTAATCACTTCTATCATATTGCCCTGTAATCTGCGTTGTTCCATCAAAAAAGCCCAAAATATTTCACGTCAATCTTCGTTTTTGTATTTCCTCACACCAGGCAGCATCCTAGTGAATCTGCACTCTTTTAAGCCTCAATGTCCCTCCCATTAAATGGAGCTCAATGCTGCACACAGTACTCTAACTGAGGTTTTATTAGGGTTTTATATAGGCTCATCATTACCTCTTAGCTTTTATATTCCGTACCTCTTGCGATAAAACTTAGAATTCCATTCGCTTTCTTTTATGGCCTTTGTAATTGACGCCTGTGGCAATGGCAAATGGTTTGCACCATTTGTCTATATAGGAGGCTGTCCGGGATAAGCGGGGATGGTGTAAGTGGTGGGAACTGTACTCTGTATTTGTAAAAGTACCCTTCTGTGTCTGCTAGGTAAAGTGTACGACAGAAGAAAACTAGAGAGGACAAAGAGAATCCACGTTTAACTAAACAGAGAATCCAAAAGATTCTGAGAGCATCTGCTCCTTTGCATTCAATCGACCAATTGGAGTAACTCATGCATCAGGAGGTTTTACCTCTTTTGGTGCCAATCACTTCTAAAAGTCATGTAAGGGCCCTGGAAGATCTCAAATTAATGAGGCATGGATATGTAGACATGCTAAGTTCCATTGCTACTCCCCTAATGTCTCCGTCTTTTCTTTAACAAAGGGTCCTATACAGGACCAGATAAGGCATGACATATTTATGTCCCACTAATGAGCTATCCCTGAGCACATCACTCAATGCTGGTCTCCTTATCATTGGTAAGGTTTGTTCTGATTAAATAAACCTTCATGGTTTCAGTTAGTTTTGACTTGCCAGCCATTTCCCTGCATTCTGTTTAACTACGGACTCCATTTTCTTGGACACCTATAAGCTGAAACTCCATTTTGAGAACATATTTTAGACAATTTAAAAGGCAGTTTCATACAACAATTTTTTCCAGTCTATGCGATATGTCCCTTACACTCACACCTGGGAGGCAACAAAGCATCCGGGAGTGTCGGTCTGGACTGCAAAAGATTGTGCCAGCCTATTTAACTATTGAATCCACTATCACTACTGCATTTCTATCCATGTTGATAATTCCTCTGTCCACCCTGTCACGAGCCACCTCTTGTTTTTTTAATGCCATTGATATTTATTTGATGGCTCTGCCCAGAGACCTTATTTTCCTCACAGGAAGCTAGAGCTTCAAATCTATTTGAGAGCATATAATTGTTCTGGGTGCTTCTATTCTAACTGTTCTTATTCCTATTCTAATTTTTCTGCCTTTCCTTGCCCCTTGGCTAGTCACTCATCTCTCCTCCACCACTATCTGCTCCCTATCTCTCATTGGTGGACTATCCTCTCAAACGTTTACTCCAAAAACTGCTCTCCCCTCCCTGATATGTTGGATTATCTCCTTCTCAAGCTCTGAGGTGTTGAAAGAAAAGACTTGCATTTCTATAGCACCTTTCATGACTTCGGGACATCACAAAAAACTTTACAGCCTATGCAGTACTTTTGAAGTGTAGTCACTGTTATAATGTAGGAAATGCGGCAGCCAATTTGCCCTCAGCGAGGTCCCACAAACAGCAATGAGATAATGACCAGATAATCTGATTTAGTGATTTATATTGAGGGATAAATATTGGCTAAGACACCGGGGAGAACTCCCCTGCTTTTCTTCGAAATAGCGCCCTGGGATCTTTGAGTCCACTTGAGAAGGCAGACGGAGCATTGGTTTAACATCTCAAGAGATTGAGCAATGTGAGTTGGTGACACTTCACACAGACGTATTTACCCAAGTCAACACCTGGTGCTCGCAACTCCTACATCTTGCACGAATCACACATCTCTGTCCCTTCCTGTGCTGCCATTTTTAGATTTAGTTTGTTCTACTGTAAAATTTCCATTACTTGCATATAATATCATCTAGTCTGCTTCGCACCTCCTTTCCTCTCTGCACCTAATTCCCACTCTCACCAAATTCCCATTTAGAAGTCTGTACTCACACTCTGTTCTTACATCATTCCTTTACCAGCTCACCTCCATGATGAGGACTTCTGCTGCTTCACATTGCTTGGGGAAAAAAACAAAGTGGCTAACCACTTGCTGAGTTTTAAACATGCTCAAATTTGTAAAAAAAAAGTGAATTTGCACCTGCCCTGTTCAATACTACACCTGGTGATACATT
Organism: Heptranchias perlo; assembly: GCF_035084215.1. Lineage (NCBI taxonomy): Eukaryota > Metazoa > Chordata > Chondrichthyes > Hexanchiformes > Hexanchidae > Heptranchias > Heptranchias perlo. The sequence goes on along the minus strand of NC_090328.1, from coordinate 22,954,738 downwards.
TACCCATTAAGTCTCTGAAGGAGCTTCTTAAAATACAATATTAATGTTCCATAACAACTTATGTGTGAACATTAATCCATAATGCCAGATAAATGATAGTATATCACTGGGGAGGGGGGACATTGGAAACAGGTAAATGAATTAAATGAAATAAGGAGTTAACACTGCTGGTACACATGATGCAGCTGGAGTATTTGTGAAGTAGCACATCACTTCAGTATACTGCACCATATACAATTCTCCATCTCCTTTTTCTCAGTGATGCTGGGATAGAGTTCTGGATACAGGGCATTCTGCTGAAATCTTTCATCCATGGCCGATATCAAAATTTCCTGCCAGAAAAAATGGGGAAAGGAGCAAAAGGAAGTGGAGAATATCATCAGATGTACAAAGATCCTTTCTATGCGATATGGAAAAGTACAGAGATGATTGCAATACAGGCCATAAGGTTGAGGCACCAATCTATGCTCATGGTTAATGGTTGGAGGAGCCTGAGGGAAATTACAACTGGTTAATGTTGTGGGTGAGTTTTTAAAAAAAATCTTGCTTCTGTACTAAGTCCGTGTGGGAGGAAGTAGGCCAGAATACCTTTTACAAACCACGGTTAACCTTTCTGGACTACACAAACAGAACTTGTAAAGACACTAACAGACCCAGGACACCAAATAATATGAGGACATTATAAATGAAGATGTGTTAAATGACAAAGTATGAAACAGTTTGGTTTGTATATTTACCAAATGAGTAATTTGGTAAATATCTCTTACCTTGTATTTGTACACAGGTACAATCATTTTACATCAATATTAATTTTGCACGTACACAATTTTTATAATAGTATCCATTAATTTTAACATGCATTTCTTTTAGGAGCTAAACACGTCAGTACTTTATTGAAATTTAAAATCAAAAAGTCTGATAAATGTTCAAAGGTGAAACTTTAAATGTTGTGAATAATCAAAAGTTCTTTTGCATGACCCCTTTAAAACAATACATTATATATTTTTTCTATCAAAACAATACATTATTTTTTCTCTAACAAAACAATACATTATATATTTTTTCTAACAAAATACATTTTTTTTATTTCTAACAAAATGCATTATATGTCTTCTCTAACAAAACAATACATTACTCTTTTTCAAACAAAACAATACATTATATATTTTTTGGTCTAACTTCGAAGGTAAACTTTTCACAATTGTGTGGAGCTGATCGGTCGCAAGGTTGTGCTTTCACCCGTCTTTTGCTTTGTTTGTGTCGGGTTACTGGAGCCAAAAGCTGGGCACAGACTCACTCACTTACTGACTCTATCTCTCACTCCTTCACTCACTGACTCTCTCACTGATTCACTCCGCATGATTTCAACCTGGAGCCTGGAAGAGAGCGGGGGTGTAGATTTTCGGATGGGAAACCGGAAAGTGAAGTGAACGTGTCAAAATCTGTGATCACAATTCAATTGAAGGCAATTATTTTTGCTTTCGGGTTTCGTGTCTCCAAGCTGCGCAGGGGGCGTACTGCGTACCCGCATGATGCTATCTGAAGTACACTATTTAAAGGGCCAATGCAAAAATGGATTTTGGAGGAGAAAGGAGGAAATGCACCAATGGATTCCAAGAGAGTAAAGGTAGCATCCAAATTCATAGATGCTTCACTTGAAGTATTGCTGGGTACAGCGAGAACAGGAGGGAGATAATTTACCCAAGTGATGGGAGGAAGAAACCTGGTTCTGCCACCAAGAAGGCGTGGCTGGAGGTGGCAGAAAAGGTGAGCAGCAGGAGCATTGTGCCCAGATCTTGGCTGCAGTGCAGGAAACGCTTTAATGACCTAACCAGGTCAGGAAAAGTGAGTAGTTACTGATTCACCCGGATTCTGTGGTGTACAACATCCCCCCTCTCACTCTGTCTTGGCAAGCCTACTCCATCACATCACTCCTCACTCCTACTTAAGTTTCAGTAGCAACCATCCTTCACTTTCTATGCACTTCCTCACCTCCCCATTTATGCACCCACCACTGCCACTCACCCCAATCCTTGTGCAATGTGATGCATCTGTCTGATAGTCACCCTCACCCAATGCACTGCATCCATCGGCTGAATACGTCACCTTCAGTCACTCACAGTTCTGTTCTTTCACCCCTTGTAGAAGAGAGCGCGAAATGCAAGGGAGAGGGCGAGGACTGGAGGTGACCCTCCACAAGTAATCCAACTGACAGATGCAGAGGAGGAGGCCATTGAGATAAGTGGCACATCTGCTTCCCTATCCATCAAAGATGGAGAGACTGGGAACCCTCATATGCCTGATGACAGAACTTAAATATCTTTCACACACATGATGACTTTGTTTCATCAATGACTGAACTATGAGAAACCTAAGTATGGTGATTGGCAAGATTGTTACTTTGCCATGACTAATTCATTGCGCTTTCTGTTGTCTTCCAGGGCCTTCACACGTAGACTAAGAATGTGTGGAGACGGATTTCATCGATTCCTCAGTGGACCTCATTCCCTCTGAGGTCACCGTCACAGGACATACAGCCATACACCAGCACAGATACTGGCACTTTGTTGGGTCCTGTTAGCCAGCTAGTTGGGTTGTCACCTGGTGATTCACAACTCATAAGTGAGCACGAGCAGACTCTGGTGGCAGGTGCAGCCATGGAGAGTCTGCATCGGAGGGCGCACTCCTCTCCGAGCTCTGCTCAACTGGACACAGATGCTGAATACCGGGGGCCGTTGTTGAGATTGGGAATGATTGATGTAGAGTTGCACATTTGTGAGGTACTGGAAAATGTGCCACGTACACTCTCCATAATAGCGGAGAGGATGGAGGAGTCCAACTCCATTAGTGGATTGATGTCGCAGATAATTGCGAAACTGTCTGCCATGGAGTGTCCGCCTCCATGGAGTTTCAAGCACGGCTCTCGAATGAGTCTATGCAGGAGATGCCTGGTGCCTTCAACAGGATGACGGATACCTTATCCATGGCCTTACGGCGAGTCTCAGTTGTGCTCCAAGCTGCTCTCCAGCAGAGTGGTGGGGGTGATGTTGTGCTGGCCCGGGAGAGGGATGATGGCAAAAGGGGACATGGAAGTGGGAACTCCACTCAAAGTGCTCTCACGTCTCACCCATTGACCCCTCCCTCAACCAGTACCTGAAATGCTGCCTCCTCTCCCAATGGCCGAGTCTGCCCTTGCACAGGTGCAGGGGGAGCATTCTTTGGTGGGTCCCTCACGGGCTTCAAAACCCAGAAGTCATAGGCCAAGAACATCTCAGCTGTCTGGGCGTGGATCTGAGCAGGCTGCCACTATCTCTGCTGAAGCCACGGTGGATGCACCACATAAAAGCGATAGGAAGTGCAAGTTGAAGCAATTATAGTTCACCAAGGGTATGCATAAGGATGTTTGAAGAAATGTTATGTTGTTACGTTTCCTTTATTTTAGATTTTCACATTAAATGTATTGATTATCACCACTTCCTCGTCATGGCCATTATTGCGTCACGAGTGTTAAGTTGCCATTTCATTTGCTTCATGATGAATGCCAGCTTATGACGGTACCCATTGGGTAGAAGTGCAACGGGTGTATGCGTGGGTGAAGGACTGTTTTCTGCGGGGAGGATGGTTGGTGGTGGTGGTGGTTGTGCCAGCCGACCGGAGTATCTCGATGTCTCTCTTTTGGCACTGTTATTAAGCTGTGAGAGATGAGCGCATCCCTAGCAGTAATATGTGCGAATGGTCTGGTGATGGGTGCCCCGTTTTCATATTCCTCCTCCTCATCAACCTCTTCCTCTTCTTGAATGTTATCACCAACAAAGGATACTTGACGAACGCCTTCGTCCTCCTCCATCTGTAAACCTCTCTGCTATGTTCTAGAGACTCTCGCTGGTGAGTATTGAAGGGCGTCTCCAAACTCATCCAGGCACCTGAAGCGTATCTTCAACATGGCTTGCTCAATGACACACCTGGTGGTCATGTGGCTCTGGTTGTATCACTCTTGCACCTCACTGGTGGGGTTCCTCACAGGTGTCATGAACCACGTTTGCAGGGGCATCCCTTGTCTCCAACGAACCAGCCCTTAAGTGTGTCTCTTGTCTGGAAGAGGTCTGGAATGTTGGACTGGCATAAATTGAATGCATCATGACAGCTGCTAGGGAATCTGGTGCACACCTGCATAAATTGCTTCTTGTGGTTGCACACCAGCTGTGCATTGATGGAGTGATAGCCCTTTTGGTTTACGAAGACTCCTGGTTCATGTGGTGGTCCTCGGATTGCCACGAGTGTGCAATCGATTGCACCCTGCACCCTTGGGAAGCCGGATAGAGAGGTGAAACCCACCGCCCTCTCATTCTGGCGATTGTCGTTGTGGGGGTAGTTAACATAATCGGATGCCCTGGCAAACAAATCATCCGTCACCTGCCTTATACATTTACGTGCAGATGACTGACACACCCTGGAGATGTCACCGGCGGTGCCCTAGAAGGATCCAGAGGTAAAGAAATTGAGAGCAGTCGTTACTGCTTGGCCACCAAGTCCAGCAGGGAGCAGCTCTTTCTAAAGGAGGCTGCAGATACCTGCAACCACCTGCCGATTCAATCCGAGCCTGCTCCTCAGAAAGGTCCAGGAAGCTCAGACCCTGCCTGTATACCCTCTCACATGGATAGTGCCTCCTGCAACCTCATCCCCTCGGTTCCTCCTCTCTCTGTTGTTCTCTAGGTCCTTGTTGTGCACCTCTCTCTTGTGCACCTACAAATCCCAACACAGCACGATGTGGCTGCCATGAATGGCAATTTTCCTCCTCTTCAGATGTCCTCTGTGATACATCCATTGTGCCCCCATCCTGATCTTGTCAGTTTGAGAAGCTCCAAATTTTTGCTAAAGATGTCTCAACACAAGAACTTACATAAGAACATAAGAAATAGGAGCAGGAGTAGGCCAATCGGCCCCTCGAGCCTGCTCCACCATTTAATAAGATCATGGCTGATCTGATCCTAAACCTCAAATCTAAATTCATGTCCAATTTCCTGCCCGCTCCCTGTAACCCCTAATTCCCTTTACTTCTAGGAAACTCTCAATCTCAACTCAAGAACTCTGTCTCAACACAAGAACTCTCAGCTAAACATTTGCCTGAAAGAACTGAGAGAACAGCTGCAATACCTGAGCTTTTATTGAGTTGGGTCGACCGCAGGTTTAAAAGCCCAAATTAACTTCCGCTGAATCTCGCCTCCGTTTCACTGACGAGATTCACGAGCACCGGGAAACCCATGCAGGAGACGTTAAATATGTTTATGTTTCAGAATAAATTAAAAACACCTATCTCAAGTAGAGAGATTGCCCTGCTAATGATCCGCCAGTTGGCAGTAATTGGGGACGCGACTTCTGGGAGTCAGCTGCGCGCGCACATCCAGACACGCCCACATTAAACCCAGAAGTGGGCATGTTTGGAGCTGGGTCGCAATTTAAAAACCTGCAATTTTGACTTCCCATCCGCCCCCAACCCACTTGTTCTTCAGGGTTAAAATTCCCCTCCCTGACTCTCTCACTGACTGACTGACATTCTCTCTCCCTCCCTCACTCACTGACTGACTCTCACTCACTCACTCACTCCCTGACTCTCTCACTCACTCCCTGACTCTCTCACTCACTCCCTGACTGACAGACATTCTCTCTCCCTCCCTCACTCACTGACTGACTGACACTCACTCCCTGACTCTCTCACTCACTGACTGACTGACAGACATTCTCTCTCCCTCCCTCACTCACTGACTGACTGACTGACTCTCACTCACTCCCTGACTCTCACTCACTGACAGACAGACATTCTCTCTCCCTCCCTCACTGACTGACTGACTGACTCTCACTCACTCACTCCCTGACTCTCTCACTCACTGACTGACTGACTGACTCTCACTCACTCACTCACTCCCTGACTCTCTCACTCATTGACAGACAGACATTCTCTCTCCCTCCCTCACTGACTGACTGACTGACTGACTGACTCTCACTCACTCCCTGACTGACAGACAGACATTCTCTCTCCCTCCCTAACTCACTGACTGACTGACTCTCACTCACTCACTCCCTGACTCTCTCACTGACTGACTCTCACTCACTCACTCACTCCCTGACTCTCTCACTCACTGACAGACAGACATTCTCTCTCACTCCCTGACTGACTGATTCACTCCCTGTCATTCTCTCTCACTCTCTGTCTGTCTCTCTCTCTCTCTCTCACTGACTGACGAACGAGGAAGTGAAAACTGAAAATAAATTTCCGAGAAAACGTTGCTGCCGACGGCGGCCGTCAGACCAATGAAAGTCTGCGGAAGACTTCCGCAATCGGCGTTCGGGGCCCGCCCAGGCGCTGTTGTAAATTCTTAGGGACAAACACGAAAACAAATCGCAGGGGGGGAATTTCCAGTCTTCCGGCTTCTTCTTTTACTTTCGATCTAATTTTGCAACTGGCAGGACGGGCGACTTGGGTTTGCCTCTGGACGTTTTTTTTTCTCTCAACGTGACCGTCCTGCTGTCAGCCACTTTGAAAAAAAAACAGGGATCATTTATCTTTGGAAGTGGGGATTTGGAGGTAATTAACAGGTTTTGTCAAAGATTCGGAATGCATTAAACAGGAAGTCGTTTACTTGTATTGCAAAATATTAGATACTGGAGAGATGTCAGAATTTTGTGACTTTTGAAAAGAAAGCAAGTTGATGACCCGCTGCAAAAAGAAAACGAAAAGTGTTTCCAACTTTTGCGCGAAGCTTTTTGTAGTTTTAGTTTCGTTTTTACCATAAACATCTCTGCAAAACAAATAATGTTAATAATGTAATTAGTGCTGGACTTGGACCTTTGCCGACACACGCAATTTAAAAAAAAAACTCCATTTCTGTTTCTTTACAAATGTTATTTTGGAGGCTTTGGACTAACGTGCAAACTGGCACCTTTAACGTCAGCAAGTGCACCTTAAAATAAATCGGGTTCGTTTTTTCAGCTTCCACGACAACTGCTAGAACCCAAGGGCTGAGCTTTGCCCCCTTTACAGTATGTGGATTGAAATATGGAGGAACTAATTGCACTTTCGGTTTGCTCGATCTGGACTTATAAAGACACTAACCAGAGCCAGGCCGCCAAATACTAGGAGGACATTATAAATGGAGACGTGTTAAACGATAAAATATGACACAGTTCAGTTTGTAATATTTCAAATAACACTACAGTTGCGTCAAGGCATATTTATAGGACAACACTGCCTTGAACCTGCATTAAACGCGGAAATAATGTTGCCACTGGTCTTTTAAAGTGTATGAATTGTCATGGCTTCTAGCAAAAAAAAAATGAGAGCTGTTTTGTATTTTTGGAAGCGTTATTTTATTAGTTTTAATATGTCTTTAGTAAACTCACTTCCGCCTTCTGAGCTCTGTGGCGCGCCAAGGGTCGGGCAGCAGTTTGATTGACACCTCCGAGGGCTAATGGAAGGCGGGGAGTGTGATTGACAGTGGCAGCGGCCAATGAAATGGTGCCGACTCGGTGATTGATGGCGCTCACAGCCAACCAGATAGCGAAGTGTGTGTTTTTAATATAGTCAATGGAAGGTGCTGCGGGATACAGTTGTGTTATATAATTCGAGGATTCTAGTTCTAGCAATAAAAGTTGGTAAACGGGTCGGGCAGAAAATCAGCCTGGAAGGAAGGTGTTTTTATTTTAAGTAAATAGAATTCTAAAGAAGAGAAGTTATGTCAAACTTGTACAGTACCTTGGTTATCCCACACTTATCGAGCACTTTACACAGTCCTGGTCTCCATATTACAAAAAGGATATAGAAGCACTGGAGAAAGTGCAAAAAAAGATTTACGAGGATACCACCAGCACCGAGAGGGTGCAATTTATCAGGAAAGACTGAACAGGCTGGGGTACTTTCCTCTGTGTTTTTCTCTGGAAAAGAGAAGACTGTGAGGTGACCTGACCGAGGTCTTTAAAATTATGAAGGGGTTGGAAAGGGTCGACTTAGAAAAGATGTGGAGGAGTCCAAACCCAGGGGCTATAAGATAGTCACCAATAAATCAAATAAGGAATTTAGGAGAAACCCCTTTACTCAGTGTCGTGAGAATGTGGAACTCGCTACCACATGGAGTGGTTGAGGCGATTAGCAAAGATGCATTTAAGGCGAAGCTAGATAAGTGCATGAGGGAGAAAGGATTAGAAGGATGTGTTGATAGGGTGGGAGGAGGCTCGTGTGGAGCGTAAACGCCAGCATAGACCTGTTAGGCCGAATAGCCTGTTTCTTTGCTTTAAAATTCTATGTAATTTTAAGTGCATAATTCAAGATGATTACTAAAGAATTAAAAGGAAGGATAGAAAGAAAAAAATCCTTACAGGGAGAGTGATCTTTTATAGGATGTGGAATTTTCTGCCAGAAGAGTTGTATAAGCCAAGACTATAAATGTTTTAAAAGGTAATTACTGTAGATAATCACTTGGGGGAAAAAAAATATTAAAGGTATGGAGAGTGAACAGGAGAGTAGGATTATGTGGATAAAAACATCAGCGCCGACTTGATGGGTGGAATGGCCTGTCTCTTTGATTTAACATTGTATAAGTCTGGGGTAAGATTTCCTTGGGGCAGTTCTGCCGATCTCCGGAAGATCTGCAGAAACCCTGGAGAAATGGCATAAACAGCAATTGAAAGGAGGAAATTTCCTTTGGGGGCATAATTGGGAAGTTACAACTTAAATTAGGTAGACTCGTGCATCCATTTTGCCGATGTCTATTTACACCAAAATGTCCAGGTAATCTTATTAACATAAATGTAACGAAAGTGGGTGTAAACAAGTGGAAATCGGCGTAAACAATCGGGGCCCGAGGAAAGCCCCAATCTCATAAAATATATATTCCTTTTTTAAGCATGAATATTAAAGTTTCAAGCCATCGAACTATCATTCATGCACAATAGGCACTGCATGTTTAAGAAGATGCAATCATGGAAGCTATTCAGTTTTCAACGTGACACTTACTGGTGCCATAAAAATGCATTTAAAGAAACAATAATTACAGTGCAGGTCTCAGTGAGGATTAAAAAAAGAAATCGCTCAAAAAATAGCAATAAAACACCCGAAAAATGACTTTGTTTCCAGCCGCACCTAAAATTTTGGGTTTAATTTTACAGCTGTTTTGAACCAGTGTAATTGCAAAAAAATTGTGTGTACAGCTCTTTAGCTTGGGGGCAGAACTGTTATAATGAGCCAAGATGTGTTCGGGAGCAGGGATTGATAGACGGGCGTAAAAGGAACGAGGAAATTTGGGCATTGTGTAATTAAATGTGTGTAACACACTTGCCTCCGAGTTTCCTTTTTTTGTTGTATAGGTGTTTCAACAACAACTGGAAAGTTGCATTTATATAACAACTTTAACGTAGTAAAATGTCCCAGGGCGCTTCATGGGAGTGATTATCAAACAAAATTTGACACCAAGCCACATAAGGAAATATTAGGACAGATGATCAAAAGTTTGGTCGAAGAGGTAGGTTTTAAGGAGCGTCTTAAAGGAGGAGAGAGAGGTGGAGAGGCAGAGAGGTTTAAGGAAAGAATTCCAGAGTTTAGGGCCTAGGCAGCTGAAGGCCCGGCTGCCAATGGTGGAGCGATTAAAATCAGGGGATGTGCAAGAGGCAAGAATTGGAGGAGCGCAGAGATCTTGGAGAGTTGTAGGGCTGGAGGAGGTTACAGAGATAAGGGAGGGCCGAGGCCAAGGAGGGATTTGAAAACAAGGATGAGAATTTTAAAATCGAGGCATTCTCTGGGTGCAAGTACACAGGAAATTCCAACCCAAGCTGTTTTTCTAGGGTTTCCACTGATTTTTCACTGAAGTTTTGGCAGGAGAACCCCTGCAGAAATAGTTAGCATCTCTCTTTATTTCTTGACTTGCAAATAATAATGTTAAAAATAACAGTTTCTTTGAATGTATTTCTGGAAATAAGCATGAGAGAAAACAATATCTTAGAATATAAGGCCTAATGCCCTGGGGAGTGTTTTTTCTTAAAATCACAGTATTTCTGTAACCTCCTCCAACCCTCCAAGAACTCAGCATTCCTCCAATTCTGGCCTCTTGTGCCTCCCCTCCCCTTCCTTCACCCCACCAATGGCGGGCGTACCTTCAGTCGTCTAGACCTTAAGCTCTGGAATTCCCTTCCCAATTCTCTTCGCCTCTCCACCTCTCGCTCCTCCTTGAAGGCGCTGCTTAAAACCTATCTCTTTGATCTAGTGTTTGGTCCCCTGTCCTAATGTCTCCTTCTTTGGCTTGGTGTCAATTTTTGTCTGATTAAGCTCCTGTGAAGTGCCTTGGGAAGTTTTACTATATAAGGTTTTTTTTATGTAAAGCGGTACAGTCCCCACCGCTTATAGCGGGCGCGTTGGCATTAATGCAATTTGCCGCTATACAGGGTCGTTGGTGTAACCTGATGGTTGAGATCCTGGAAGTGGCGGGCAATGCAGCACGGGACAACAAGAAATCCATAACAGTAGTTAAAAATTGCACATTCGGGGAGGATATAGAATAGACAGTGAAGATGGAGGTGACTGTGTACCGTAAAATTTTATTTCACTATAACTGGCTTTTCGTTACCTAAAAGACCACTGTCTTGCTGGATTCTATTTTAAGCATTATTTATACTGTTTCCGTTTTATCTCCCAGCATGAAACAATCAATTACTTTCATACGATTACACAGTCCGGTTACAAAGAAAATGATAAGTTTTTAACAATGAAAATCAGCAATCTTTCGAGGCTGTACTGTGAAGGGAATTACACATGCCAATGTCTACACTTGGAAACTTTCACAACTTCGTGACCGTGTTCAGATATTTACTCGAGGTTTGTTATCATTACCAATTCGGGCAACAGAAAAGTTTGCAATGTCAGAAGACCTGAATTTAAAACAGAGTCTGGAATTTGTGATGGGAAACGGGGAATAACTGGGATTGTAAAGAAAGAGATTGTGCAAACAGCTGCTCCAACAACAAAAACAACAACTTGCATTTATGTAGCGCCTTTAACGTAGTAAAATGTCCCAAGGTGCTTCACAAGAGTGTTATCAGACAAAATTTGACACCAAGCCACATAAGGAGATAATAGGACAGGCAACCAAAAGCCTGGTCGAAGAGGTAGGTTTTAAGGAACGTCTTAAAGGAGAAGAGAGAGGAAGAGAGGTTTAGGGCCTAGACAGCTGAAGCACAGCCGTCAATGGTAGGACGAAGGAAATCGGGGATGCACAAGAGGCCAGAATTGGAGGAATGTAGAGTTCTCGGAGGGTTGTAGGGCTGGAGGAGGATACAGAGATGGGGAGAGGTGAGGCCATGGAGGAATTTGATAAGGATGAGAATTTTCAATCTGGGGCCTTGCTGGATAGGGGCCAATGTAGGTCAGCGATCACAGTGGGGATGGGTGAATAGAGCTTCGTGCACATTAGGAAACGGGATGCCTGAAATAGTCGGTGTGCTTAATACAGTTTAAACACGCCTTTGTAGTTGATGCCTATGGTAATGGCAAATGGTTAGCACCAGTTGCCCGTTATAGGTGACTGTACGGGATAAGCGGGGATGGTGTAAGAACTGTATTAGAAATGTAAGCCGTTTGCAGTTTTTATACATATAGTTTCAAAGGTGTGATCACATAAATAGGAAAAATATGTAAACACAAGTGTACATCTGACAGTGCTACCATTTGGGGGGAAGAAAGAAGTTTTCTGTATGTTGGTCAAATGTTTTTATGTATGTGTTGTAAAGATCACAAGGGAAACTGTTGAAAGTGACGTAGCTTGCAACCAACTCTTAAATATTATCACAATTCAATATATTTAAGAGTGACCTGCACCAATATGAATCTATATTTTTAAACTAAAGTAATTGTGGCTCTTAATGAGTGACACCTTGGCAGGCCTGCTCCAGATTCTTTTAAGTGAAAACTAGAAATTACTTCACGCAAGGAGAATTTAGTGACCGATGGTTTTTCTTTAAAGTTTACTCTAAATATCAAGGCAGAAATGTAAACCTGTCCCAGTCTTTGGACAGTTTCTCAATACAATTTTGTAGAAACATTTGTACAAAGGTTGCACCTTGGAAACTCTTCAAAAATGTGTTCACTGTAAAAGCGACATGTCTAGTGCTAATTATGAAATAGTTTTTGCCTTGGAACCTGTAAGTTAAGTAGTGGTGGTATCGTGGGCTCTGATCGAGGTTTGAAAAGATGGGGCACATGTACTTCATTTTCTAATGTAATAAATATTGTTATAGAATTAGCCCAATACATTTGTGTAACGAGAATTGTAAATTTTATTTGTGAGGGTTGAAGAGGATCAGCCACATTTGCCTCTAGCGTTTTTGTATTTTTGCCAGTTGCTGGTTATAAATTACTTTTGGTTTCACATGTTTAAATCCTACTTGCCTATCACTTCCATCTTTTTCAGGAAATTGTGTGACTATTATTTACTAAACAAGTCACTTTGGCTTAGTTTTCGTTATTCATTACTTCCCTAATTTTACCGCTGACTAAATGTGAGCATTTATTTATTTGATGTATGATAAACATTATGTTCCTCCCTCCCTCTCCACCTATGGGGAGGGCATCTCGCTACCAAATATCCTCTGGCTATAAAGACAAACTGCAGCCTTCTTCGTCCATTGGTAGGAAACATGGTTAATTGTGAAATGTGCATTGGTGTACTTCTATACAAACTACAGTAGCACTTTTTAAGCTAGGCTGCTGTTAGAATCTTCAGCACAGGTTTGCAAGGCATAAAAAAACAACTAGTATCATTTAATTTTTAAGTAATTCCTTCGGCCCCCATTCCTTATTTCCATCCAGTGGGATGGTTGATAATCAATTTAACATACTTGACTACAATATTTATAACATAAGCAACTTAAGTCTGTGGAGTCAGACCCAAGTATTTGTAACACTGAAGATACAAGCTTCTCATACTCTAATTGTAATTTCTTTTGTGCTGTATAATATATGCTGTCTAGACATACGAATTCAAATTTTGCATTATCTTCAACAATGAAATTGTTATTTATTCTATTCTCAATGGAACTCCTCGTTTGTAACAGTTACATTTCATGCACCTCCCCGTGCACACACAATGGTGTAATAACAGCTACTGCAGTGTACTGTTGTATATCGGCAAGTAGCATTTTGCCATATTTTGATAATATATAATGTGTGTTGCTATAATGGAGCTTTTTTCCTTCTCCCCAAAGCAGAACCATTTTTTTAAAACCATACTCCTATCATCACTTTGACAATAGCCGCAATTACAGTCTGTTGCACTTTTAAAGTTAGGGGGAAGTTAGATAAATCAATAGATAGGATCATGTGTTCAATCCATGTTGTGTTTTCAGATGACGGCTAGATGTATGATGTAATGAAGCAAGTGATATGGAAAGTAAGGCAAATTTAAAGTAGTGGCAACAGAATGCGGCAGCATTGGATATTTAAAAAATATAATTCTGTAAATTGCGTATCATAACTATTATCTGATGGAAGGTATGTTTTCATGTACAAGGTTTTCAGTAAACATATTGTCATGACCAAGAAAGCCTGGTTTTGAATAAATTAAATTGCTTAAGTCCTTAAGTAGTGACTTCCCATGGAGTTAAATTTCTACTTAAAAATTGTTAACAAATGTTGATATTTCAACTTTGCAGAAGCCTGGCAGGAATCGCTACTTTAGTGGTGTTTGTGTATTAATAGCAGATGTCAATAACAGCTGCTGTGGGTGAAGTTTTGAAAAGTGTTAAAAAAGAAATCACAAGAAGTACTTGGGACTGCATTATATAATTTATATTTCAGGCCACTTTGATGTAGCAAATGCCTAGGAAGAAAGATAGCTTAAAAATGTACCACTGAAGCAAAGGCACGTCAAGCTCACCTGCATAAAATCCTTATTGCTCCACTCCCACCTCCCCCACAAACATTTACTTGCAAGCTGAGACGTTCAGGTGGATGAAGCTGAATTCCAAACAGCTGAAACTAAATTTCAAACGCTGCCCTATAGTTTGAATAAAAAATTTTGAGACATGACTTTCAATCTTGATTGTGAAAAATAAAATAAACCAATACATAAAGTTATTTTAATTAATAGTTATTAATTTGGGATAAATTGGTTTAATGTTTCCACGTGTAATTCTGAGATCAGGTTGACAACCAGAAACCATTCACCTGCTCAATCTGCAAAATTCTAAGGATACTTGTTTTGTCACTCACTTGCTACTGTTAACTATTAGTGCAACATGTTTTTTTTTTAAATCAGATTTTTTTTTTTTATTCGTTCATGGGATGTGGGCGTCGCTGCCAAGGCCAGCATTTATTGCCCATCCCTAATTGCCCTCGAGAAGGTGGTGGTGAGCCGCCTTCTTGAACCGCTGCAGTCCGTGTGGTGACGGTTCTCCCACAGTGCTGTTACGAAGGGAGTTCCAGGATTTTGACCCAGCGACAATGAAGGAACGGCGATATATTTCCAAGTCGGGATGGTGTGTGACTTGGAGGGGAACGTGCAGGTGGTGTTGTTCCCATGCGCCTGCTGCTCTTGTCCTTCTAGGTGGTAAAGGTCGCGGGTTTGGGAGGTGCTGTCTGATTGTTCTTCCTATACCGTATTGTTGTAAGTAAATGGCTTTTTCCATCTCTCTCCTTTCTTTCAGTGAAGGCTCCAGACCTCTCTCCCAACCCCAGAGCTGACAGAAATATCACCCTTTTCCCGTATGCCGCCCTCCCCAACTCAGAAACCATTCTGACCCCACAGTCGCATTCAGCTTGCAGGTAAGGAAAAGGTCTGTCAGTCTCAATTTTACCTTGACTCACACTGAATCTTTACTTGCACTAGGATCACTGCACTCCCCATTTTCAGCCCGCAACAGAACCTAGAAGTAAGAGAGAAGGGAGGGGCTGCCATAAGTCATGATAAGGGGAGAGAAAGTGATCTACAAAGAATTTGTTTTCAATTCAAAAATATATTAATAATGCTTGATACAGCTGATACAAGTATTGAAAATGAGTGCGAGAAAGTAAAGGTTTGTTTATTTTCAACATCTTAGCAGTGCATTGATCTTTGCCAGTAGTGCAAAATAGGCACTAGTGAATCGGTAGCCCATTTGGCAGCGTGTCTTATTTTCTTTACCATTGATGTCAATGGAAAAGAACATTGAGAACGGTATAAAGCAGGCTGATATCTGTCCAACATAGTCTTTTGGAGGTATGTATGTGGATGTTGGCTGAAGACAGGATTGGACTCTGTTGTGATGTCTCTTGTCTCTTGTGGTGGAATAGCTCACTGTTATGGCCCACATATTAACATTGGCCATTTGGGCAAGGTACCAGAGGTCCCATACCGCAGCAGGAAAGCAACAGCAATTTGCATGATTACATGCAATCTCTGACACATGGAGCTAAGCTGATCCTTCTAGATTCTTTGGGAACGTGATGAGGGAGGTGAAGGAACAGCATCTGTGCAATGTGGCTGATAAGCCCCCTTTACTTGTGTTAGCTCTGTGGTGCATGCCTCCACAAGAGGTATGTAAAAGGATGTACTTCGTGCATGGACTTTGTTGCATATCTTCCATTTCTACCTATTCCCAATCTTGTCATGCAGAATTGAGCCCTCGTTTTCTCTTGAGATCACAATGTCTTGCCCTTGTTCCAACTCTGTGGATGAAGATGTGGATGAATCATCTTTCAAGATGTAAAATGGACAAAGTTTGCTTGATTCATATGTGAATCAATTGTTTGAAATGAACACTTTTTTGAGCAATATGGAAGACTGCAATATGGCTGATTATTGACCAACAATATATTTGCATTAATTGCTGTTGTGTATATTATGCAATATTTAATATTAATAGCAGGAACTTGAATATCTTGAGTTTTAGAATGGATTCATAAGATTAAAAAATACACAGAATTACATAGCCTGTTTCTGTGCTGTACATTCTATTTGGCCAAACAGGTCCATGCCGGTGTTTATGCTGCACACGAGCCTCCTCCCTCCCTACTTCATCTAACCCTATCAGCATATCCTTCTATTTCTTTCTCCCTCATGTGTTTATTAAGTGCATGTATGCTAGTTGCTGTGGTATTGCTCCATGTGGTAGCAAGTTCCACATTCTAACCACTCTGGGTAAAGAAGTTTTTCCTGAATTACTGCATACAGTTTTGGTGTCCATACTTAAGAAAAGACATACTTGCTCTCGAGGCAGTACAAAGAAGGTTCACTCGGTTAATCCCGGGGATGAGGGGATGGACATATGAGGAGAGGTTGAGTAGATTGGGACTCTACTCATTGGAGTTCAGAAGAATGAGAGGCGATCTTATTGAAACATATAATTGTAAACAATTTTACAACACGAAGTTATAGTCCAGCAATTTTATTTTAAATTCACAAGCTTTCGGAGGTTTCCTCCTTCGTCAGGTGAACGATGTGAAAATGAAATCCTCGAAATGAAATCGCATTTATAATTCACAGAACAATGCATTGTTCTGTCTCTGAACAAATGGCTCAGTTTGGTAGTTAGTTCCAATTATCACAGATGAAATTTGATGGGGCATCTTGTGCGGATAAAGGAATATGGAAACGGGGCGGTTACATGGGATTAGGACTACTGTTCATGTAAAGGATAAACATCGACACGGGCTGGTTAGGACGAGTGCCCTGTTTCTGTGTTGTAATTGCTACGTAATTTTCTAGTGAAGAATCTTTTGTGCAGGATGAGAGATTGGTAGGTGGATATTTTCTCAAAAGTTGGCCTTCATCGTTCCCCCTGTCTGTAGTACAGATGTTTTCAGTCTTCAAATTTACAGGCTTAATCTACAGTTATTGAGTACTTGAGCTTTTCCTGCTTGGGTGCACCTGAAGCTGTCCGTTAGTCTGCTGTTTAAATGAGCATGACCGCTTACATGTAGGTTAGGGGACAATGGCACTACGTTCAATGAAATATAAATAAATAAACTACAAAACAGCTGAGACATGTGATTTTCAGTTACTGAGTGGTACGTGTTGTGGATAATATCCAACTGTTGGCCATCACACAATTACAATGTTGAAACTGTTTCTTGTGACTGTATGAACACCTCCTAATTACCACCTGCCAACTTTGATTTCATCACCACAGCTTTCATTCTTTAATGACATTATAATCATTTATCTCATGGTTGTTTGTGGGAACTTGCTAGTGCAGAATGGCTGCCATATTTACTAACAGAACAACAATCACTGCCTGCCAAAAAATGTTGTGTAAAATTGCACTGGGATATTTTAATGAGAAAGTTGCAACATAAATGCAAGTATATTTATTATAATTGATGAGGAAGCATCTTGCCTGCTGATTATCACCAATTATTTTCTCAGACAGTAGAACAGATAATATTGTCTCCTGATCTCTAACTTGCAGAAAATGGGTGGCAAGAATCCCTCTATACAAAATGCACCATAATTCATTGGTATCATAAAGCAAACCTTCGCTGCAATTTAGGCTCTAAGAAAAGTACAGCTGGATGTCAATCATGGGTTATGATACTGTAACATAACATCAGTCATTTCCGATTATCTTTGAGGCTGGTATTTTTCTGCCAGAGTCTTCAATTAAAAGAAGTCAAAGGTTGGTAGCCTGTAGCTACTGATGCCTCTGTCATGCCTCCTGTGGTTGCACTAGTACAAAGTTGTATGGACCTATGGAGTAGTTGGCATGCTGTTTTTATACCTTAAACCCTGTCAATACAATGATAAAAGTATCAGATTGGAATCCCTACAGATTGTATTATAAAGTTGGTAGAGTAGACAGAGCTAATAAAACTAGAGATACAGTTGATTCTCCATAGGAGTTGCTCAGTATTAGAAAGTCTCTCAGCCATCATAGGATAAGGATGGTTGTGGATTTTCTCAGGACTACTGTCTCTGGAACTCCATAATTGTCTAACAAGAATTATCTCTCTAGTGAGCAGGGGGAAGAGTCAGGGTTGGCTTGATACAGGTTTTCTCTTTCTCACTGAAATGAAGAACCCTGTCTTAATGGAAAGCTCTTTCTAATGATCTGGCTGTGAACTGATATTTTTGCCAGGCTATGGAGGAGCCACCAGGGTAGATATGGCCCTCAATCAGCCTACCACTTACACCTGAAACTGGGCTACCCTGTCTTTTTAATCGGCCATTCCACCAATGCAATTTTTGAGATAAAATTGAAAATTATTAAACAGATTCTGGCACCAAAAGAGAAAATGGGGATTTGAAAGAAAATCTCTCTCAAAAAAAAATTGAACTGAATTTTTTTTTTAAAAAAAGCTAAAGAAGAACAAAGACACTGTAGGGAAAGGTTTAAAAAAAGTTGAAAATGAAAGCAAAAACATAAGTGGGGTGTGGGTTACCTTACCACCTACAAAATATATCCTACAGGTCTGATTTAAACCCTGCAGGGGCAGACAGCCTAGAATGTTGAACTACTTCACAATAGTAAGAGTAAGGAAGACTTGCTACAATTGTATAGGGCTTTGGTGAGGCTTCATCTGGAGTTCTGTGTGCAGTTTCGGTCTCCTTATCTAAGGAAGGATATATTTGTCTTGGAGGCAGTGCAACGAAGGCTCACTAGATTGATTCCTGGGATGAGAGGGTTGTCCTGGGATGAGGGGAGATTGAGCAGAATGGGCCTATACTCTGGTGTTTAGAAGAATGCAAGCTGATATCATTGAAACAAATAAGATTCTGAGGGGGCTTGACAGGGTAGATGCTGAGAGTAGTTTCCCATGGCTGGAGAGTCTGGAACTAGGGAGCATAGTTGCAGGATAAGGAGTTGGCCATTTAGAGATGAGGAGGAATTTCTTCACCTCGGAGGGTTGTGAATCTTTGTAATTCTCTACCCCAGAGGGTTGTGGATGCTGAGTCGTTGAGTATATTCAAGGCTGAGATGAATAGATTTTTGGACTGTAGGGGAATCAAGGGATATAAGGATTGGGCAGGAAAGTGGAGTTGAGGTCGAAGATCAGCCATGATCTTATTGAATGATGGAGTAGGCTTGAGGGGCTGTATGGCCCACTCCTGCTCCTATTTCTTATGTTCTTATATGCTGAAACTTGGCATGATCCCATTTGGAGGCAGACGTTCTACAATTTGGGTATTCAGCTACCACAACCATCCTTACACGCTAAGATGTATTTATAGTCTTAATAATAATCATCCCATCAGCTTCTCATTTTGTTTGTGGAAGTCCTCATTACGACATTAAGTTCTGTTAATGAAGAGATGTTTGGAACTACTAGTTAAAAACCTCAGTGAAAATGTCTATTGGCTTTGATTTCTTTTGTAGAATACCACGGGGTTGGGTTATTTTATTGGTTGTGCAGAACAAAGCGGATGATAACAGACCAAGCCAAAGTTTAGGTTTATATCATCGCCAAGGCATTAAATAAATAGAGTTGTGCCAATGAAAAAATTAAATCCAGATAGGGTGTTGAGAGTTTAAGATACATTAATACCTGTAGAACATTAGGATCGATCCAGATTTAGACCATTTAAGAGCTGTTCAAAAGCTAACCTATTTAATCAGGATTTTTGAATGTTGTCAACATGACAATGCTGTCTTCTGTAACATCAGGAGAGTGGCTGTTTCAACAGCTTGGTTTTGATTCTGTTTAATTTCCACCATAGCAACAAATGGTAGCTTATGATTTGTACCAGCAAATTTTCCAGATAGTAAAGGTATACGAGAATATTTTCCCATGTATGTGGAGCAAAACTGTAAATATGTTCACAGCTTCATCGCACAAAGGAGAAATCTTATCCCGTATTTTGCCACTATTTTGGATACCAGTGAAATTTTTAAAAAGTGAACTATTGTGTTTTTTACAGTGAGGGATATTAATGCCAGCCAATGAAACACTCTCATTTGAGGCATAAATCAGTTACAGAGTAAAGTTCTCTCTACTCTGCCCCAACAATGTGCCTTAACATCGACCTCAAACCAGCACCCTCTGGTTCACTTGTATCACACTTTCCATTTCCAATACCGGCTATCCTTGTGGCTCCCGAAAGAGATCCTGCATATTAGGGTGCAGCTGTACAATCAGTGAAATGTAGGGAAGTGGTGTGAGACCATCAGTAGTCTCACCTCCTTTTGTATTTTGACACCATATGAAGGATAACTATTGCTGTTTTTAAAAGTGCTCAGATCTTTGGATCTCTTGGACACTTTATAAATTTAGAGTTTAAAATGTTTTGAGCAACTGTATGCACATGCTTTCACTCTCAAAATATTTAAAATTTAATGTCCGGAGCAGAGGAATTCACATTTGCAGAACCCTCTGCTAGCCACGAGAATTCAATTCGGAGACGGCTAGTATAAAAAAAGTGGTTCCAGTCAAGCAACACATCGTATAGCAAATGGTTTCAGACTGGTAGCTACAGTGTGAGTGGATCCTCTGTGTCAAATTGGGAGTAGTTTTGTGCTGCACAGCCATGCCTGTTAGAAACTGTTGATAAGCATTTCACTTAGAATAGAAAGAGAAAACTTGAATTTATATAGCACCTTTCACAACCTCAGGACACCTCAAAACAATTTACAGCCATTAAGTACTTTTGAAGTATAGTCACTATTGTAATGTGGGAAATGTGGCAGCCAATTTGTGCACAGCAAGGTCTCACAAACATCAATGAGATAATGCCCAGATAATCTGTAGTGGCATTGGTTGAGGGATAAATATTGGCCAGGACACCTTGGAGAGCTCCCCTGCTTTTCTTCGAAAAGCGCCATGGGATCTTTTACATCCACCTGAAAGGGCAGACGGTTTAATGTCTCGTCTGAAAGACGGCACCTCCGACAGTGCAATACTCCCTCAGTATTGAACTGAAGCGAAAGCCTAGATAATGGGCTCTGGAGTGGGCTTGAACCCGTGACCTTCTGGTTCAGAGGCGAGAGTGTTACCAACTGAGCCAAAGTTGGCACCTGGTAATGTGTGACACCTGACACATACAACAAAATCTCTCTATTGCTTCCAAGTGTTCTATGAGTCTGGGGTTGAATCCAGGTCAGGGGGTGAAAGGATAATGTGCTAAGCCGTGGAACCATCCTTCTCCCCGCAAACAATTTTTGAGCTTTTCTAGTAGTCACTATCGAGCATAATATATTTTCACAGTATATATCATTTGAAAATATATTGATTCAAAAAATTACTCATTTTCTTTATAGGTTTTGTTTGTAATGTAATAACAAATTAAAGGAACTAAAAATAGCGCGAGCTTGCAATGTTTAGGTAGTACAGTAAATCTCTACAGGTTTAATGTTGTTGTGGATCAGTTGCAGGTTGTATTGTGATTTTTGGCCCTAAGTTACACCTTTACATAAGAACTTTCTTCTTTCTCCCTCCAGAGACCAGCATCTCTTTTCCAATTGGTTACAGTGCTCCCAGCAGCAGTGTAAAATCCCCATGACTTTACAACCACAAATCAGCTTTAATTATATCTTTCAATTAGCTTACAATTGTGCACCTGTACATTTTTGTCTTCCTTCTGCCAACGCAGATGGGATCATCGTCTGCATTTGGTCGAATGACAGATTAATTTCCATTGTAGTCAGTAAGAGGTTGGATGGAAGTCACTGGCTAATTTTGAGGCTAAGTTTAAACAACCTGTTGCAGCAGCTTATACGCAGCCCCTGATTACCACTTTGGTCTCTGTCTTTTGTCATTCCAAGATCTAATCCAGTTACTCGAGTGATAAAAGACAGAAATGCTTTGAAATGAAATAAGAAGTCCTGATTCCAATTAGCTTAGTTCTTGTCATTCGACCTTAATGAGATGCATCAACTAAAAACAACTGCGAGCTGATGAAAATCAATCTTGAATTCTGCAAACTGCATCCAAACATGCTTCAGCATATTGTGCTCCTATTCATAGTTTTTGTGTAAATTATATTTAAGAGGTTCGGGTGTCCCTTCTGTGCAGCATGCTGTACCTTTTACTGAGAAAATCTTACTCTATCTCTACTGAGTTAATGGTAAAATGGGGACAAATGGAGAGCTATAAAGGAAAACTCTAAATGTTGGAAATGTGAAACAAAATCAGAAAATGCTACTAGTGTTCAGGTCAGTCAGTGTGTGAAATAGAAAGATAGGATGTAAGGGCAAATCCAGTATGCATGTGCCCTGGAGTTGGAGAATAGAGAATGGAGATGGGCTTTTTTACGTATTGGCACTTTCGGTGCAGCGCCTGCCGAGAGCATCTATCAGGGATCTGGGTGTGTGCTGCCCACTATTTTCTAGCCATTATGGATTTGACAGGGGAAGAACCCATTATTGTATAAAAAGATTCAAAACAAGAGAATGATGTTTTCTGATGGCTTAATAGTGACCGCGTGCTTGAGCAATCCCCAAACATGGCTGGAAGTTGCTCCTTATTTATAGCAATCAATGATGAGCAAATTCTGTCCTGCCAAGAGTGAGATCTTTTTGTCCACTTCAGTATTAAGGATCTACTTTAATTATTTCAGATTTGAAGCCAAATTCATTCATGTTGTACCAAGTATAAACTACTTTAAACTAATTTGGCAGGGGGATGGGCACCAGGATGAAACATTGGAGAGGAGAAACAAGGTGCACACAGGACCGGGAGGGACAAATAGCACTAGAGTAAAGAAGAGTTCACAAATAGGACGGATCAGACAGGGGGCAAATGCGAGACAGACTAAGATGAGTTTGGAGTGCATGTGCGTAAATGCACGTAGTGTGGTAAATAAGGTTGGTGAGTTGCAGGCTCAAGGCACCAAATGGGACTATGATATAATGGCAATAACAGAGACCTAGCTCAAAGAAGGGCAGGATTGGGTACTTAATATTCCTAGCTACAAGGTATTCAGGAAAGATAGGGAAGGAAAGAAGGGGTGGGGGTGGGAGTACTGATCAAAGAAACTATTATAGCACTGGAAAGGGATGATGTCATTGAGGGGTCAAAGACAGAATCTATTTGGTTAGAATTAAGGAATAGAGGAGCTATTACACTACTGGGTATATGCTTATAGGCCACCAAATAGTGGGAAGGAGATAGAGGAGCAAATTACAGAAAGATGCAAGAACTATAGAGTAGTGATAATGGGGGACTTCAATTATCCCAATATAGACTGGAACAGTGTAAAGGGCAAAGAAGGGGAGGAGTTCCTGAAATATGTATGAGAACACTTTCTGGAACAGTGTTTTTCCAGCCCAACATGGAAGGAAACACTGCTGGATCTAGTTGTGGGGAATGAGGTGGGGCAGTTGGAGCATGTTTCAATGGGGGAGCATTTGGGGAACAGTGATCATAATATCATTAGGTTTAGAATAGTTATGGAAAAGTACAAGGACCAATCAAATGTGAAAATACTTAACTGGAGAAGGGCTAATTTCAGTGAGTTAAAAAGGGATCTTGCCCAGGTGAATTGGAATCAAAAATTGGTAGGCAAAACAGTAATTGAACAATGGGAGGCCTACAAGGAGGAGTTGGTTCTGGTACAGAGTAGACACATTCCTATGAGGGGGAAAGGAAGGGCATCTGAAACCAGAGCTCCCTGGATGATTAAAAGATATAGAGATTAAAATGAAACAGAAAAAGGAGGCTTATGACGAATGTAAGGTTCATAATACAGTAGAGAACCAAGCTAAATACAGAAATACAGAGATCATCTAAAAAAGAGAATAAGAGGGGCAAAGAGAGAGTATGAGAATAGGTTGGCAGCTAACACAAAAGGGAATCCAGAAGTCTTTTATAAACATATAAATAGTGGAAGGGTGGGACCGCCTGGGGACAAAAAAGGAGATCTTCTTGTGGAGGCAGAGGGCATGGCTGAAATGAATATTTTGCATCCGTCTTCACTAGAGAAGAGGATGCTGCTATAATAGCAGTAAAGGAGGAGGTGGTAGCAATATTGGATAGGATAAAAATAGATAAAGAGGAGGTACTTAAAAGATTGGCAGTACTCAAAGTAGAAAAGTTACCTGGTCCAGATAGGTTACTGAGGGAAGTAAAGGTGGAAATTGCGGAGGCTCTGGCCACAATCTTCCAATCCTCCTTAGATACTGGGATGGTGCCGGAGGACTGGAGGATTGCAAATGTCACACCCCTGTTCAAAAAAGGGGAGAGACATAAACCCGGCCATTACAGGCCAGTCAGCCTAACATCCATGGTGGGGAAACTTTGAGACAATAATCCAGGACAAAATTAATCGGCATTTGGAATTGCATGGGCTAATAAATGAAAGTCAGCATGGATTTGTTGAAGGAAAATCATGTTTGACTAACTTAACTGAGTTCTTTGATGAAGTAATGTAGAGGATTGATGAGGGTAGTGTGGTTGATTTTGTGTATATGGACTTTCAAAAGGCATTTGATAAAGTACCACATAATAGACTTGTTAGCAAAATTAAAGCCCTTGGGATCAAAGGGACAGTGGCAGCGTGGATACAAAATTGGCTAAGGGACAGAAAGCAGAGAGTAGTGGTGAACGGTTGTTTTTCAGATTGGAGGGTGTTCCCCAGGGGTCAGTATTAGCACCATTGCTCTTTTTGATACATATTAATGACCTGGACTTGGATATAGAGGGTATAATTTCAAAGTTTGCAGATGACATGAAACTCGGAAATGTAGTAAACAGTGTGAAGGATAGTAACGGACTTCAGGCGCAGGAACAGAGAGACTTGGGGGTGCACATACACAAATCTTTGAAGGTGGCAGGACAAGTTGAGAAGGCTGTTAAAAAAGCATTTGGGATCCTGGGCTTTATTAATAGAGGCATAAGAGTACACAAGCAAGGAAGTTATGCCAAACCTTTATAAAACACTGGTTAGGCCTCAGCTAGAGTATTGTGTTCAGTTCTGGACACCACATTTTAGGAAGGATGTCAAGGCCTTAGAGAGGGTACAGAAGAGATTTACTAGAATGGTACCAGGGATGAGGGACTTTAGTTATTTGGAGAGATTGGCGAAGCTGGGGTTGTTCTCCTTAGAACAGAGAAGGTTAAGGGGAAATTTGATAGAGGTGTTCAAAATCAAGAACGATTTTAGTAGAGTAGATAAGGAGAAACTGTTTCCAGTGGCAGAAGGGTCAGTAACCAGAGGACACAGATTTAAGGTGATCGGCAAAAGAGCCAGAGGCGACATGAGGAAATATTTTTTTACGCAGAGAGTTGTTATGATCTGGAATGCGCTGCCTGAAAGGATGGTGGAAGCAGATTCAATAGTAACTTTCAAAAGAGAATTGGATAAATACTTGAAGGGAAAAAAATTACAGGGATACGGGGAAAGAGGAGGGGAATGGGAATAATTGGATAGCTCTTTCAAACAGCTGGCACAGGCACTATGGGATGAGTTGCGTTGCTGGGATGTACCTTCAACGACCAATTTTCTGCTTTCAAATTGGTATAGTGGGAAGAGCCAAAACAGCACTTAAAACCACGTTTCAATACAACTGGACATACGTCTTTGGACAAGATTCAAGCTCTGTTTCAGGTTGTCTTAAAATATAACTTTTTGCAAATGTTACTCATTGGACAGCAGTTCCTCATTGGGCTGGATACTCCTTCCCTATCAGCTGACAGAATTGCTTAACTTGTGTATGAAAACACCTGAATGGTCCCAAAGAGGGAATGTGAATATTTTAACCTTTCACTCTGGTGGCAAAGAAAGTAACAGTGGTGCAGACTGGAGCTTTAAGTGGTCACGCACATCTATCAGAAAAGGTCTCCACAGAGTTTAAAACAAAAATGAATATGTAATAGCTGGTGTGAAATTGCAGAATGCGATATAATGCTTATGAATGCATTTGTATGAAATTCCTCTGACCGCTATTTTCACAAAGCCATTAACGTGTTTAAGATAAACGAGTTAGGATTAGAGTTAGCTCTGCCTTGGCATCCTACCTGACACGTAACTGTCTCTGCCCCTCAGCTCACCTGCTGCTGGAATCCTCATCCATGCCTTTGTTAACTCTATACTCGACTATTCATTTCCTACATTACAACAGTGACTACATTGGCTGTAAAGCACTTTGGGACGTTCTGAGGTCATGAAAAGCGCTATATAAATGCAAGTCTTTCGTTCTATTCCAGTGCTGTCCTAGCCGGCCTCCCACCTTGCACCCTTTGTAGACTTGAGCTCATCCAACACTCTGCGGCCCACATCCTAACTCGTTCTGTTCACCCATCGCCCCTGTGCTCGCTGACCTACATTGGCTTCCGGTCCGACAGTGCCTCAAATTTTAAAATTTTCATCTTTGTTTTCAAATCTCTCCATGGCCTCACTCCTCCCTGTCTCTAACCTCCTCCAGCCCTACCACTCTCCAAGATCTCTGTGCTCCTCCAATTCTGGCCTCTTGCGCATTCCCAATTTTCATCGCTCCACCATTGGCGGTCGTGCCTTCAGCTGCCTAGGCCCTAGGCTATGTAATTCCCTCCCTAAACCCCTCTGCCTCTCTACCTCTCTCTCCTCCTTTAAGATAGAATCATAGAAGTTACAACATGGAAACAGGCCCTTCGGCCCAACATGTCCATGTCGCCCAGTTTATACCACTAAGCTAGTCCCAATTTCCTGCACTTGGCCCATATCCCTCTATACCCATCTTACCCATGTAACTGTCCAAATGCTTTTTAAAAGACAAAATTGTACCCGCCTCTACTACTGCCTCTGGCAGCTCGTTCCAGACACTCACCACCCTTTGAGTGAAAAAATTGCCCCTCTGGACCCTTTTGTATCTCTCCCCTCTCACCTTAAATCTATGTCCCCTCGTTATAGACTCCCCTACCTTTGGGAAAATATTTTGACTATCTACCTTATCTATGCCCCTCATTATTTTATAGACTTCTATAAGATCACCCCTTAACCTCCTACTCTCCAGGAAAAAAAGTCCCAGTCTATCTAACCTCTCCCTATAAGTCAAACCATCAAGTCCCGGTAGCATCCTAGTAAATCTTTTCTGCACTCTTTCTAGTTTAATAATATCCTTTCTATAATAGGGTGACCAGAACTGTACACAGTATTCCAAGTGTGGCCTTATTAATGTCTTGTACAACTTCAACAAGACATCCCAACTCCAGTATTCAATGTTCTGACCAATGAAACCAAGCATGCCGAATGCCTTCTTCACCACCCTATCCATCTGTGACTCCACTTTCAAGGAGCTGTGAACCTGTACTCCTAGATCTCTTTGTTCTATAACTCTCCCCAACGCCCTACCATTAACGGAGTAGGTCCTGGCCCGATTCGATCTACCAAAATGCATCACCTCACATTTATCTAAATTAAACTCCATCTGCCATTCATCGGCCCACTGGCCCAATTTATCAAGATCCCGCTGCAATCCTAGATAACCTTCTTCACTGTCCACAATGCCACCAATCTTGGTGTCATCTGCAAACTTACTAACCATGCCTCCTAAATTCTCATCCAAATCATTAATATAAATAACAAATAACAGCGGACCCAGCACCGATCCCTGAGGCACACCGCTGGACACAGGCCTCCAGTTTGAAAAACAACCCACTACAACCACCCTCTGTCTTCTGTCGTCAAGCCAATTTTGTATCCAATTGGCTACCTCACCTTGGATCCCGTGAGATTTAACCTTATGTAACAACCTACCATGCGGTACCTTGTCAAAGGCTTTGCTGAAGTCCATGTAGACCACGTCTACTGCACAGCCCTCCTCTATCTTCTTGGTTACCCCTTCAAAAAACTCAATCAAATTCGTGAGACATGATTTTCCTCTCTCAAAACCATGCTGACTGTTCCTAATCAGTCCCTGCCTCTCCAAATGCCTGTAGATCCTGTCCCTCAGAATACCCTCGAACAACTTACCCACTACAGATGTCAGGCTCACCGGTCTGTAGTTCCCAGGCTTTTCCCTGCCGCCCTTCTTAAACAAAGGCACAACATTTGCTACCCTCCAATCTTCAGGCACCTCACCTGTAGCTGTCGATGATTCAAATATCTCTGCTAGGGGACCCGCAATTTCCTCCCTAACCTCCCATAACGTCCTGGGATACATTTCATCAGGTCCCGGAGATTTATCTACCTTGATGCACATTAAGACTTCCAGCACCTCCCTCTCTGTAATATGTACACTCCTCAAGACATCACTATTTATTTCCCCAAGTTCCCTAACATCCATGCCTTTCTCAACCGCAAATACCGATGCAAAATATTCATTCAGGATCTCACCCATCTCTTGTGGTTCCGCACATAGATGACCTTGTTGATCCTTAAGAGGCCCTACTCTCTCCCTAGTTACTCTTTTGCCCTTTATGTATTTGTAGAAGCTCTTTGGATTCTCCTTTGCCTTATCTGCCAAAGCAATCTCATGTCCCCTTTTTGCCCTCCTGATTTCTCTCTTAACTCTACTCCGGCAATCTCTATACTCTACAAGGGATCCACTTGATCCCAGCTGTCTATGCAAGTCATATGCCTCCTTCTTCTTTTTGACTAGGGCCTCAATCTCCCAAGTCATCCAAGGTTCCCTACTTCTACCAGCCTTGCCCTTCACTTTATAAGGAATGTGCTTACCCTGAACCCTGGTTAACACCCTTTTGAAAGCCTCCCACTTACCAGCTGTCCCTTTGCCTGCCAACAGACTCTCCCAATCAACTTCTGAAAGTTCCTGGCTAATACCATCAAAATTGGCCTTTCCCCAATTTAGAATTTTAACTTTTGGGCCAGACCTCTCATTCTCCATAGCTATCTTAAAACTAATGGAATTATGATCACTGGTCCCAAAGTGATCCCTCACTAACACTTCTGTCACCTGCCCTTCCTTATTTCCCAAGAGGAGGTCAAGTTTTGCCCCCTCTCTAGTCGGGCCATCCACATACTGAATGAGAAATTCCTCCTGAATACACTCAACAAATTTCTCTCCATCCAAGCCCCTAATGCTATGGCGGTCCCAGTCAATGTTGGGAAAGATAAAGTCCCCTACTATTACCACCCTATTTTTCTTGCAGCTGTCTGTAATCTCCTTACATATTTGTTCCTCAATTTCCCGTTCACTATTTGGGGATCTGTAGTACAATCCTATCAAAGTGATCTCTCCCTTCTTATTTTTCAGTTCTACCCATATAGACTCAGTGGGCGAACCCTCGGATATATCCCCTCTCACTACTGCCGTGATGTTCTACCTAATCAAGAACGCAACTCCTCCTCCTCTCTTATCTCCTGCTCTATCTTTCCTATAGCATCTGTACCCTGGAACATTGAGCTGCCAGTCCTGCCCCTCCCTTAGCCATGTTTCAGTAATAGCTATAACATCCCAGTCCCATGTACCCATCCATGCCCTGAGTTCATCTGCCTTGCCCATCAGACTTCTTGCATTGAAATAAATGCAGTTTAATCTAGCCTTCCCTTGGTCTTTGCCCTGCTTTCTCAGACCATCTGTACGGTCATGTTCTGTACACTCTCCCTTACTGCCTTTTGTTTCTGTCACCACTTTACTTCCCACTGACTTCCTGCATTGGTTCCCAGCCCCCTGCCGCATTAGTTTAAACCCTCCCCAACAGCACTAGCAAACACTCCCCCTAGGACATTGGTTCCAGTCCTGCCCAGATGCAGACCGTCCAATTTATACTGGTCCCACCTCCCCCAGAACCGGTTCCAATATCCCAGGAATTTGAATCCCTCCCTCTTGCACCATCTCTCAAGCCACGTATTCATCCTAGCTATCCTGTCATTTCTACTCTGAGTAGCCCGTGGCACTGGTAGCAATCCTTAGATTACTACCTTTGAGGTCCTACTTTTTAGTTTAACTCCTAACTCCCTAAATTCAGCTTGTAGGACCTCATCCTGCTTTTTACCTATATTGTTGGTGCCTATATGCACCACGACAACTGGCTGTTCACCCTCCCCCTCCAGAATGTCCTGCAGCCGCTCCGAGACATCCCTGACCCTTGCACCAGGGAGGCAACATACCATCCTGGAGTCTCGGTTGCGTCCGCAGAAACGCCTGTCTATTCCCCTTACAATTGAGTCCCCTATCACTATAGCTCTGCCACTCTTTTTCCTGCCCTCCTGTGCAGCAGAGCCAGCCATGGTGCCATGAACCTGGCCACTGCCACCTTCCCCTGGTGAGCCATCTCCCCAACAGTATCCAAAACGGTATACCTGTTTTGGAGGGAGATGACCGCAGGGGACCCCTGCACTGCCTTCCTACTCTTCCTCTGTCTGTTGGTCACCCATTCACTATCTCCCTCAGTAATTTTTATCTGTGGTGTGACCAACTTACTGAACGTGCTATCCACGACTTTCTCAGCATCGCGGATGCTCCAAAGTGAGTCCATCCGCAGCTCCAGAGCCGTCAAGCGGTCAAACAGTAGCTGCAGCTGGACACACTTCCCGCAGGTGAAGGAATCAGGGACACAGGAAGGATCCCTGAATTCCCACATCCCACAAGAGGAACATGACACGGCCCTGGGATCTCCTGCCGTGACTTAACCCTTAAGTTAGCTTAACAACAACTGCAATGTCAAGAGAAAAAAAAGGAAAGAAAAACTACTTACCACTCCCTTTAAGGAGTTTACTCCTTTAAATTATTCTTAATTTAGAGAATGTTAACTACACTAGGGACCTTGAATCACTAAAAAAAAACGCTACTTTCTATAAGACCTGCAGACCTTGCCTTTTTTTTTACTTTAGTTGCTGTATAAAAGTAGAAATACTCACCTGAACCTACTCACCAATCAGGTGCCTCCCCTGTGTCGCGTCCCTTTCTGATTCCTGACGTCACTTTGAACTCCGTCGCAGCTCCCTCTGAAATCCTGCCTTTTTATGGGATGCTCCCTCTGCTCCGCTCCACTCCCTCTCAGCTGTTCTCAGCGCTCTGAAATCCCGCCTTTTTATGGGACGTTCCCTCTGCTCCGATCCGCTCCTCTCAGCTGTTCTCAGCGCTCTGAAATCCAGCCTTTTTTTGCGATGCTCCCTCTGCTCCGATCCGCTCCCTCTCAGCTGTTCTCAGCGCTCTGAAATCCCGCCTTTTTTTGCGATGCTCCCTCTGCTCCGATCCGCTCCCTCTCAGCTGTTAAGATGCTCCTTAAATCCTAACTCTTTGACCTAGCTTTGGTCATCTCTCCTAATATCTCCTTATGTGGCTCAGTGTCAGATTTTGTTTGGTAGCTCTCCTGTGAAGCACCTTGGTACGTTTTACTACGTTAAAGACGCTATATAAATGTAAGTTGTTGTTGCAGGGTTAAAATAGCAAAGAAAGGAAGTTTCAAAGTCCAAGTTCATTATCAGTTGATTGATGATCCCAAAATACCAAACTTTAATCATTCAACTAAGTAGATTAAACACCATATAGCTGCCCCTCCCAAACAAGTTTGCACATTTTTCATCTTTAAACCCTTAGGGGTAATTTTCTGACACTGGGAAGTTTCACTCACCAACAACCAACATTAGACATTTGTACATGATTTGCTGGCAGCTTTCAATATGTGCTCCTGGTGGGCAAGGCTCCCCGCCGGAAGTGAAAGGTCAGAAAATTGTCCATCTTAAAATTCACCTTAACCAACCTGTTCATATAAATAAAACTACATTTTTTTTAAGGGAAAAAAATGAATGAAAATTTATTTATAAGCCCAATTATGAAGTATTACGCTGGGTTGCCCAGCCAGCAGAGTCGCAGGCGAATGAGGCCGGAAGCCAGGAAAGCCACCTCCCGCCTCATTAAAAAGGCTCTTCAAACTTGGAAAGCCCCATGAACATAAAAAACATAAATAATAGGAGTAGGAGTAGGCCATACGGTCGCTCGAGCCTGCTCCACCAATCAATCAGATCGTGGCTGAACTTCGACCTCAACTCCACTTTCCTGCTTGATCCCCATATCCCTTGATTCCTCAAGACCAAAAATCTATCCATCTCAGCTGTGAATATATTCAATGACTCAACATCCACAGCCCTCTGAGGTAGAGAATTCCAAAGATTCACAACGCTCTGCGTGAAGAAATTCCTCCTCATCTCGGTCTTGAATGCCCGACCCCTTATCCTATGACTGTGCCCCCTAGTTCTAGACTCCCTAGCCCTAATAATCTTATATTTCAATGAGATCACCTCTCATTCTTCTAAACCCCAGAGAGTATAGGCCCATTCTACTCAACCTCTCCTCACAAGACAACCCTCTCATCCCAGGAATCAATCTAGTGAACCTTCGTTGTACCGCCTCCAAGGTAAGTGTATCCTTCCTTCACTAAGGAGACCAAAACTGTACGCAGTACTCCACGTGAGGTCTCGCCAAAGCCCTGTACAATTCCTTACTCTTGTACTTCAACCTCCTTGCAATAAAGGCCAACATTCCATTTCCTTTCCTAACTGCTTGCTGCACTTGCATGCTAACTTTTTGTGTTTCTTGTACGAGGACACCAACATTTAATAGTTTCTCACCATTTTAAAAAATAGTCTGTTTTTCTATTCTTCCTGCCAAAATAAATAACCTCACATTTCCCCACATTGTATTCCATCTGCCATCTTCTTTCCCACTCACTTAATCTGTCTATATTCTTTTGCAGACTCTTTGTGTCCTCCTCACTACTTACTTTCCCACCTAGCTTTGTATCATCAGTAAACTTGGATACATTACACTCGGGCCCTTCATCTAAAATCATTAATATAGATTGTAAATAGCTGAGGCCTAAGCACTGATCCTTGCGGCACCCCACTAGTTACAGCCTGCCAACCTGAAAATGACCCTTTTATCCCTACTCTCTGTTTTCTGTCCTCTATCCATGCTAATATATTACCCCCGACCCCATGAGCCCTTATCTTGTGTAACAATCTTTTATGTGGCACCTTATCGAATGCCTTTTGAAAATCCAAATATACTACATCCACTGGTTCCCCTTTATCTACCCTGCTAGTTACATCCTCAAAAAACTCTAATAAATTTGTCAAACATGATTTCCCTTTCATAAAACCATGTTGACTCTGCCTAATTATATATTGATGTTCTAAATGACCTGTTACCACTTCCTTAATAATGGATTCCAGCATTTTCCCGCGACCGATGTCAGGCTAACTGGCCTGTATTTCCCTGTTTTCCCACTCCCTTCCTTTTTTAATAGCGGGGTAACATTTGCTATTGAATTACATGAAATTCTGTAGCAGCGCAACAGGGGCCTAGACCTGATGTAACAGGTTTCCCACCCCATGCCCCCTTTTTCCTCTGCTCTGCACTTTTCCCCAGGTATGCAGGGCAATTGAAGATCTCCCTTATATTACTTTGATTCTCCCTTTCATGAGCGAGAGTAAGAGATTGTAGAAGTTAACTTTCACACTGTTTAAACAAGTGCTAAGAACTTCTCCTGTTTTCCCTTTTATTTTAGGTGGCGATGCCAGTGGAGAGAATGCGTATGCGTCCATGGCTGGAAGAACAAATAAATTCAAATAAAATACTTGGTTTGAAATGGCTAAACAAGGTAAGGGCTCCAGTTTATTCAGAAAGCCACTGTGCGACTTAATGCTGTGGACAAACTCCTTTTTAGTTTTTCTTCATGAGATTTTGAGTTTGAAGCTGCAAGCAGTAACCTACTGTTATATTGCGAAGAGGCTACTCTTTAGTGTAGCAGATTGAGCAGTTGTGCCAGGAGTTGTCCATCTGATGAGCTCCTGTTGCCCCAACTCTAACCTACACTCCTACTACCTCCCTTATTCCAATGCTCCAATCCTCTGATTCCGGCCTCCTGTGCATCACCCCCACCCCCACCCTCTCTCTTCCCCACCGTTGGTGACCTTGCCTCCAGTGCTTCAGTCCCGCGCTCTGGAATTCTATCCCTAAACCCCTTCACCTTGCCACCTCCCTCTCCTTCTTTAATACCCTCCTTTAAAACCCACCGCTCTGACAAAGCTTTTGGTCATCCCTCCTAATCTCCCCATCTTTTGGCTTGACATCTATTTTCTTCATGCCTCAGGGAATTGCCTTGGGATGTTTTTCTGCACTAAAGATGTTGTATGACTGCAAGTCATTGTTTGAATGTATGAATGCAAGTCACTGCACTACTTATAGTGACTGGGGAGGAATTGTCAGTAGCAGGGTAAATTTAGAGAGCAATGCACTAAAGAATGCAATGCTTGCATTAGCACTGTTCCAAGTTTTCCTCCAATATTCACAATTCGCTCGGTGGCTCCAAAGTTACATGGGCCGTGATCCCAGGAGTTACACCCGGATCTCGCCTGCTGGTGCTCTTGAATGCTGACCATGCTGGAATATGTGGGATCAGTGGGATGGCACCTCATTTGTATGGGACCAGTTGCTGCCCAAACTCCCCCAGGTGCAGCTTGGTTGTCCATCAACCCCATGCTGCCTGAAACTCGTGTACCTGTTGCCATCCAGAAGGAGATGCTTGGTTCCCACCCCTCCCACCCCTTCAAACAAGCCATGTCTGCACTCCCTTGGACTTCTTGGGGCGGAGGGAGGGAGAAAGTATCATCTTCACGGTTCCAGGCCACTTTCGCCAAGGTTGATGACCTTTCATCAGGAATGGAAGATGTTAGAGACAAACAGCTTTTAAGCAAGTACAAAGCCAGGGAAAAGGGGGGAGGTGGGGGGCTGGGGGCAGGATAAGAACAAAATGGAAAGGTCTATGACAGGGTGGAGGGTAGGAATGATTAAGTGACTAAAGTGTTGATGGTTCAGAGCAAAAGGAGGTGATAATGAGATGAGTAAAGAAACAAAAGATGGGTCCAGTCGAGGTGTAAATGGTTACAGCAGAATAGCTGATGAGGATGGAAACATGGAAAGTCTGGCAAAGAGATGGCTGCCAAGGCCCGGGAATGTGGCGGAAGAAAGGGGTGTGGACCTCCCCGCTGGCCATGTACCGATAGGAGATCCCCACCTCAAGCACAGCCCACCTCCTCCAATCCCAGTGGCTCTGGTGCAGCCATCCTCCACTATCAGCACCTGCTGTCCGAGAGAAAATGGGAGCCGTGGTTAAGATCTAAAGTTGTTAAACTCGACGATAAAAGGCCGGATGGGTCCTGGCCTGTTTTCCGACCCTTTGGCTGCACTCTGGAATTGCAGCAGAAGTATGCTGGAAGAGCCGTGGAATTTTGGCCCCTGAAAGTTTAAGGAGAATTTGTTTTTTTTAAAAAATCAAATGTAAAACTTGGCCAACGAGTAATTAAAACACACTTCCTCTGATGGTGAAGCAATAGTGGCAGAGCTATTAGCTCCAGCTGAGATCTGTTGCTCCTGCTGATACTTAACTGTTGTACCACCAGGAAAGCGATGCTGCATACAGTCACGAGCTGATTAACAACTCACCCGGCAACGCTTTAAACAGCCTGGGGAGGAAAGGGCTTAGCAGGAGGAGGCTTCAGTAGTTACAAGCAATGAACATCCGGAGCCATGAAAATGCAAGGTTATAAATGGGTTGGTGAAGGCCCATTAGATTCCATTGCACTAATGATTAATGATACTGAACGGCTTTTGTAATATTTCCAAGGGGAACTTTCTAAATTCTGCTCTACATCCTTTTGCTTTTACTGTATTTTTTAGTGATGCAGATCAGAGAGTGCATGATTTTTGCATAGAAACCAGCAGGAGTCATCTTTTCACTGTTGCCACCTTTTAAGTGGCTGGTTTCCCTGCTTTACATGTGTTGGCACCTTGGGACGTTTTCCTACGTTAAAGGCACTATATTAATGCACGTCGTTGTTAAGTGCTTGTTATAGCAGATGCAGCATGATTAGTCAGCTTCCCGTTATCCAAAGGAATTAAATTGTTGTGTGAAGATTTTTGTGTCACATAAAAACAGCCCGCATCCACATTATTGCAGCAGTGGTTCACTAATAAGCTGCAAAACAACAGGCTAATTAACCGTTCACAATAATTAGAGCAAATTTTTGCCACTGATTACATCCAGGCCGTCAAGGTCCGGCTTTGAGAACCAACAAAGCACTTCCTCATTGAGATGGAGGAAAGGAAAATTGGTTGGCAACCAATTGGTAACCAAAATTGGTAACCAGGTGATTGTAACATACCCACTCACATTACAGGCAGTAATCCAAAGGATAAACTTTCTTTTCATGTCTGGGATTGGTTAGATTAAAATTACTATGGCACTTATTTATTGCTGCTTGGACTACACCTCTCAGCACTACAATACAGTGGTGCTGGCACGCATAGTTATAGTCATGGAACCAATCACAGTTTGGGGCTCTGTAGCTAGGAGATGGAAGAGGGATTAATGGTTGTGGCTTTGTTTCTGGTTAACATGTTTGCTGCATAGATGAGGTTCTGAGAATTGATAACTGCAACTTGAAATGTTTGACTATTTGCAAACTTTTTTTTAAGTTAAAGTGTGTGTGCATCTATAATAGAAATTCTGATGTGCTGAGATACACTTCTTGTAATCTCTAAACTGTCTTAAATCAACTAATGGGCAGCCATTGGCGTACCAGTACGCTGCACAGTATGTCCGTTATTGTGCATGACCACGTGACATGTTTCTGATTTCAGTTGAGGCCATAGTATTGGGGAGAGGCAATGAACAGGAGAAACTATTTTGCACAGAGAAGAAGGAAATTAGAGACTGAGTTACTGAGCTACTCTCTCTCTGGACAAATGGCAGTTTCAAAGGCAGAGCCCTGTAAGCAAGGTTGCCTATTTGCGTGCACACACACACACCTCGTCCTCACTGATCTACCTGTCGCAGATGCATCTGTCCATGAAGCATTGGTCGGAGTGCCCACAGCTCAGTCCTCGTGCAAACCAATGCTCTCTTTACACTGAGCACACCTTAATTGTGTTGTGTGGCACTACCACCATGCTAAGTGGGACAGATTAAGAACAGATCTCGTAGCTCAAAACTGGGTGTCCATAAGGCTCTGTGAGCCACCAGCAACAGCGGAATTGTATTCCACCACAATCTGTAACCTCATGGCACTCCTTGTTCACCATTAAACCAGATGAGCAACCTTGGCTCAATGAGGAGTGTAGAAGAGCATGCCGGGAACAGCACCAGGCATACCTGAAAGTGAGGACCCCAACCTGATGAAGCCATAATACAGACTACATGCTTGCTAAACAGTGGAAGCAGCATGCTATGTTCAGAGCTAATCGATCCCACAACCAACAGATCAGGTCAAAGCTCTGCAGTTTTGCCTCATCCAGTCGTGAATGGTGGTAATCAATTAAGCAACTAACGGGAGGAGGAGGCTCCATGAACATCTCCATCCTCAATGATGGTGGAGACCCAGCATGTGAATGCAAACGACAAGGCTGAAGTGTTCGCAACCATCTTAATCCAGAAGAGCCGAGTGGCTGATCCATCTCAGCCTCCTCCTGAGGTCCCCACCATCACAACTTCCAGTCTTCAGCCAATTCGATTCACTCCATGTGACATCAAGAAACGGCTGAGTGCACTGGACACAACAAGGCTACGGGCCCCGACAACGTCCCGGCTGTAATGCTGAAGACCTGTGCTCCAGAACTAGCCACGCCCTTAGCTAAGCTGTTCCAGTGCAGCTACAACATTGGCATCTACCCAACAATGTGGAAAATTGCCTAGGTATATCCTGCATCCAGAAAATGCAGGACAAATCCAACCCGGCCAATTACCACCCCATCAGCCTACTCCCAATCATCAACAAAGTGATGGAAGGAGTCGTCAGCAGTGCTATCAAGCGGCACTTGGCCAACAATAGCCTGTCTACCAATGCTCAGTTTTGCTTCCAGACCTCGCTACCACCTTGGTCCACACGTGGACACAAGCTAATTTCCAGAAGTGAAGTAAGAGCAACTGCCCTAGACATCAAGGCAGTGAGTGTAGCAGCAAGGAGCCCTAGTTAAAGTGAAGTCAGTGGAGATCAGGGAAAAACATTGAGAATATTGAAATATTTCTTTCAATGAGTATACATTCCAGTGAGAAATTAAAAACTCCATGGGAAAAGTGATCCACCCATGGCTAACTAAAGAAGTTAAGGATAGTATTAGATTAAAAGAAGAGGCCTATAATGCTGCCAAGAGTAGTAAGCCTAAGGATTGGGAGAGTTTTAGAAACTAGCAAAGGACGACCAAAAAGTTGATAAAAAGGGAAAAATAGAATATGAAAGTAAACTAGCAAGAAATATAAAAATGGATTGTAAGAGCTTCTACAAGTACGTAAAAAGGAAGAGAGTAGCAAAAGTAGAGCCTAGAGGCTGAGACAGGAGAAATTATAATTGGGAATAAGGAAACGGCAGATGTGTTAAACAAATATTTTGCAGCTGTCTTCACAGTAGAAGACACAAAAAGCGTACCAGAAATAGTGGGGAACCAAGGGGCTAATGAGAGTGAGGAACTTAAAGTAATTATTATCAGTAGAGGAAAAAGTACTTGACAAACTAATAGGACTGAAAGCCAATAAGTCCCTGGACCCGATGGCCTACATCCGAGGGTTCTAAAAGAGGTGGCTGCAGAGATAGTGGATGCATTGGTTGTGATCTTCCAAAATTCCCTAGATTCTAGAATGGTCCCAGCACATTGGAAGGTAGCAAAAGTAACCCCGCTATTCAAGAAAGGAGGGAGAGAGAAAACAGGGAACTACAGGTCAGTTAGCCTGACATCAGTCGTTGGGAAAGTGCTGGAATCCATTATTAAGGAAGTGGTAACAGGTCACTTAGAACAACATATGATTAGGCAGAGTCAACATGGTTTTATGAAAGGGAAATCATGTTTGACAAATTTATTAGAGTTTTTGAAAATGTAACTAGCAGGGTAGATAAAGGGGAACCAATGGATGTAGTACATTTGGATTTTCGAAAGGCATTCGATAAGGTGCCATATAAAAGATTGTTACACAAGATAAAGGCTCTTGGGGTTGGGGGTAACATATTAGCATGGATAGAGGATTGGTTAATGGACAGAAACAGAGGGTAGGGATAAACGGGTCATTTTCAGATTGGCAGGTTGTAACTAGTGGGGTGCCGCAAGGATTGGTGGTTGGGCCTCAGCCATTTACAATCTATATTAATGACTTGGATGAAGGGACCGAGTGTAATGTATCCAAGTTTGCTGATGATACAAAGCTAGGTGGGAAAGTAAGCAGTGAGGAGGACATAGAGTCTGCAAAGGGATATCGATAGGTTAAGTGAGTTGGCAAGAAGGTGGCACATGGAATACAATGTGGGGAAATGTGAGGTTATTCACTTTGGTAAGAAAAACAGACTTTTTTTAAAATGGTGAGAAACTATTAAATGTTGGTGTTGAGAGAGACTTGGGTGTCCTGGTTCAAGCAGGTACAGCAGGCAATTAGGAAAGGAAATGGCATGTTGGCCTTTATTGCAAGGGGGTTGGAATACAAGAGTAAGGAAGTCTTACTACAATTGTACAGGGCTTTGGTGAGACCTCACCTGGAGTACTGTGTACAGTTTTGGTTTCCTTATCTAAGGAAGGATATACTTGCCTTAGAGGCGGTGCAACGGAGGTTCACTAGATTGATTCCTAGGATGAGAGGGTTGACCTATGAGGAGAGGTTGGGTAGAATGGGCCTATACTCTCTGGAGTTTAGAAGAATGCAAGGTGATCTCATTGAAACATATAAGATTCTGAGGGGGCTTGAAAGGGTAGATGCTGAGAGGTTGTTTCCCCTGGCTGGAGAGTCTAGAACTGGAGAGCATAGTCGCAGGACAAGGGGTCGGCCATTTAAAACTGAGATGAGGAGGAATTTCTTCGTGCAGAGAGTTGTGAATCTTTGGAATTCTCTACCCCAGAGGGCTATGGGCGCTGAGTCATTGAATATATTCAAGGCTGCGATAGATAAACTTTTGGGCTCTCGGGGAATCAAGGGATATGGGGATCGGGCAGGAAAGTGGAGTTGAGGTTGAAGATCAGCCATGATCTTATTGAATGGAGGAGCAGGCTCGAGGGGCCGTATAGCCTACTCCTGCTCCTATTTCTTGTGTTCTTGTGTTCTTGTGTTCTTCACTGGCTGGAGTCATCCCAGGCATAAAGGAAGGTGGTTGTGGTCATTGGAAGCCCACCATCTCAGCCGCAGAACATCGCTGCAGGAATTCCTCAGGATAGCATCCTAGGCCCAACTTTCTTCAGCTGCTTTATCAATGAACTTCCCTCCATCATAAGGTCAGAAGTGGGGTTGTTCGCTGATGATTGCACAGTGTTCAGCTCCATTCGCAATTCCTCAGATAATAAAGCAGTCCATGCCCACATGCATTAAAGAAAGAACTTGCATTTATATAGCACCTTTCATGACCTCAGGATGTCCCAAAGTGCTTTATAGCCAGTGAAGTACTTTTGAAGTTGGTCACTGTTGTAATGTAGGGAAACGTAGCAGCCAATTTGTGCAAATCAAGGTTCCACAAACAGCATTGAGATAAATGGCCTAATAATCTGGTTTAATGTTGTTGTTTGAGGGATTAATATTGACCAGAACACCAGGAA
This sequence comes from Heptranchias perlo, assembly GCF_035084215.1. NCBI lineage: Eukaryota > Metazoa > Chordata > Chondrichthyes > Hexanchiformes > Hexanchidae > Heptranchias > Heptranchias perlo. Next base: position 22,914,346 of record NC_090328.1, on the reverse strand, counting down.
AACTCTCCTGCTCTTCTTCAAATAGTTCATGGGATCTTTTATGTCCAGCTGAGGGCAGACATGGGCCTTGGTTTAACATCTCACCGAAAAAGACAGCACCTCCAACAGTGCTGCACTAGAGTGTCAGCCTAGATGATTTGCTCAAGTGTTTGGAGTGGGGCCTGAACCAATAACCTCCTTCCTTCCATATTTTTATTAGTGAGTCATTAACTACAGCAAAAAGCAGACAATCTCCGGTTTTTCATTGAGAAATTTCATCCTCTAATACTGTTGGCCTTGTTCAGTTCAGTTTACCCTTTTCATCGTGCAGTGCTGATCAACCAACTCAGAGATAAGAATCAGTACTTATTTCCCCTTTTTAAATTTTGTTTTCTCTTGGTAGCCAGGCTTTTGGTTCTGAGCTAGTTATGACATTTCTCTGCATGGTCTTCAATCCTCTCCCCAAGTCTTAAGCACCCTTTGGCCTCCATGCTCTCATCTGAATCCTTCATTCTTTTCTGCCAGTATCCTACTCTCTCTGCCAAATTTTCCTCTCACACCTGCTGGCCTCCTCTAATCCTCCACTCTCTCCTACTGTTCTCTCACTCGTTCCTCAAGTCCTTCATTGTCTCCTACTAGTCTGCTGCTTCCTCTCCCGGATTCACAAGTGTCGTTCCTGCTGGCCACCTGATCATTGTGCCACACTAAACCTTTATTAAAAACATTTCATTTTAAAAAATCTCCTAATGACCAATGAGAACCCTTCATGGCCTCACCCCCTCCCTATCTCTGTACCCCCTTCCTGCCTTACAACCCCCACCAGAACTCTGCATTCCTGCGGCTCTGGCCTCTGGTGCATCCCTTCGCCCCACCGTTGGTGGTTGTGCTTTCAGCCACCTAGACCCACGCTCTGCAATTCCCTCCCTAAACACTTTTGCCTCTCCATCTATCTCATCTCCTTTAAGAACCACCTCTTTGACCAAACTTTTGGTCACCTTTCGTAATATCTCCTTCTTTGACTCAGCATCCATTTTTGTCTAATTAGACCTCTGTAAAGTGCCTTGGGATGAATTTCTTTCTTAAAGGTGTTATATTAATGCAAGTTGTTTCTGTTGTTTATAGTCATGAAAATTAAGGTTCAGTTCCCCATTAGGGATATTAAAGAAATTTTTAAATATTATTTTAAAATTTTGTTTCTTCAGCAATAGCTGATCAATTGTCACTATAATGAATTAATGTTATTGCAAGTAAGTGGGAATTTCTTTCTAGTTTGTTAAATTTCCCTTGGTAAAATGGACTAAAAATTGATGAAGACAAGGTACTAGAAAGGTTGGCTGTACTTAAAGTCGATAAGTACAGGGCCTTGGTGAGACCACACCTGGAGTATTGTGTGCAGTTTTGGTCTCCTTACCTAAGAAAGGATATACTTGCCATCGAGGGAGTGCAGCGAAGGTTCACCAGACTGATTCCTGGGATGGCAGGACTGTCGTATGAGGAGAGATTTGGTCGACTCAGCCTGTATTCACTCGAGTTTAGAAGAATGAGAGGGGATCTCATTGAAACGTATAAAATTCTGAGCGGGCTAGCCAGACTGGATGCAGGGATGATGTTTCCCCTGGATGGGGGGGTCCAGAACGAGGGGTCACATTCTCAGGATATGGGGTAGGACATTTACGACTGAGATAAAGAGAAATTTCTTCACTGAGGGTGGTGAACCTGTGGAATTCTCTACCACAGAAGGCTGTAGAGGCCAAGTCACTTAAGAAGGAGATAGATACATTTCTAGACACAGAAGGCATCAAGGGGTATGGGGAGAGAGCGGAAATATGGTATTGAGATAGAGGATCAGCCATGATCATATTTCATATTGAATGGCGGAGCAGGCTCGAAGGGCCGAATGACCTACTCCTCCTATTTTCTATGTTTCTATAAGTCACCAGGTCCGGATGGGATGCATCCTAGGTTTTGAGGGAAGTAAAGGTGGAAATTGCGGAGGTACTGTTCATAATCTTCCAATCATCCTTGGATACGGGGATGGTGCCAGAGGACTGGAGAATTGCAAATGTTACACCCTTGTTTTAAAAAAGGGTGTAAAGATGAACCCAGCAACTATAGGCCAGTCAGCTTAACCTCGGTGGTGGGGAAGCTTTTAGAAACGATAATCTGGGAGAAAATTAACAGTCACTTGGACAAGTGGGGATTAATTAAGGAAAGCCAGCACGGATTTGTTAAAGGCAAATCCTGTTTAACTAACTTGATTGAGTTTTTTAATGAGTTAACAGAGGTTTGAAAAGGGCAATGCAGTTGATGTAGTATATATGGACTTCCAAAATGTGTTTGATAAAGTGCTGCGTAATAGGCTTGTCAGCAAAGTTGAAGCCCATGGAATAAAAGGGGCAGTGGCAGCATGGATACGAAATTGGCTAAGTGACCGGAAACACAGAGTATTGGTGAACGGTTGTTTTTTGGACTGGAGGAAGGTATACAGAGGTGTTCGCCAGGGGCCGGTACTAGGACCACTGCTTTTTTTGATATATACTAATGACTTGGGTGTACAGGGCACAATTTCCAAATTTGCAGATGACACAAGACTGTAGTGAACAGTGAGAAGGATAGTGATAGACTTCAAGAGGACGTAGACAGGCTGGTGGAATGGGCGGATACGTGGCAGATGAAATTTAATGCAGAGAAGTGCGAAGTGATACGTTTTGGTAGGAAGAATGAGGAGAGGCAATATATACTAAATGGTACAATTCTAAAGGGGGTGCAGGAACCTGGGGGTATATGTGCACAAATCGCTGAAGGTGGCAGGGCAGGTTGAGAAAGCGGTTAAAAAAGCATACGGGATCCTGGGCTTTATAAATAGAGGCATAGAGTACAAAAGCAAGGAAATTATGTTGATCCTTTATAAAACACTGGTCCGGCCACAACTGGAGTATTGTGTCCAATTCTGGGCACTGCACTTTAGGAAGGATGTGAAGGCCTTAGAGAGGGTGCAGAAAAGATTTACTGGAATGGTTCCAAGGATGAGGGACTTCAGTTACGTGGATAGACTGGAGAAGCTGGGGTTGCTCACCTTAGAGCAGAGAAGGTTGAGAGGAGATTTGATAGAGGTGCTCAAAATCATGAGGGGCCTAGACAGAGTAGATAGAGAGAAGCTGTTCCCTTTGGCAGAAGGGTCGAGAACCAGAGGACATAGATTTAAGGTGATTGGCAAAAGAACCAAAGGCGACATGAGAAAAAACTTTTTTATGCAGCGAGTGGTTATGACCTGGAATGTGCTGCCCGAAAGGGTGGTGGAGGCAGATTCAATCGTGGCTTTCAAAAGGGAATTGGATAAGTACTTGAAGGAACAAAATTTGCAGGGCTATGTGGAAAGGGCGCAGGAGTGGGACTAGCTGGATTTCTCTTGCAGAGGGGCTCGACGGGCCGAATGTCCTCCATCTGTGCTGTAACCATTATATGTTTCTATGATTCTGTGAAATTCTGTGCTCGTCAAGGTGAGGTATATCAGCATTTCAAAATGGATGACTTCTCATTTCAGGCACTCCGTGTCAGCATCGTGCACTTCAGGTTAGGTGTAGCACCAGTCTTCATGTAGAGAGTTGTTGGAGCATGGAATAGTTGAAGGAAAGATCTTTGCACCTTTTTAAGGAAGAAAGCAGGGCAATAGGATTACTTTTGGATTCCTGTAACACAGACCCAGCACAAACACAGTGGACCAAATGGTCTCCTCTGTGCTGTAAATATCTGTGGTTCTAAGGTTTTAGATGCAGGATACGTTGCCCCAACAATCTACCTCAGTACCAAACAGCCATACACCTAGCCTCCCTGAGTGAGAACACCAAATTAGGGTCAGTTTTGTGTTGTGAGCCTAGGCCTACTAGAAACTGTCTGAACTGATTTCTGGTGGGATTTTTGCAGCCACCAGACTTTCATCTCATCAGTCCAGGCTGTTTCAAAACCTAGGTTCCAAAAAGGAAAGATCCAATTAGTGGGATTTAAGAAAATATTGAAACTATTAAAGATTTTAACTAAAAAAAACATTCCCCATATAGTTTCCTTAGATAGGGGACTGGTTACTACAGTACTTCCTTTAAAATTCCTTCATAAACTATGTTGATGCAAATATTAACCTGGTTAAAAATAAACAGTTAACACTGAATTAGAATAATGCATAAGTGTGAACCGATTCATTTTGGTAGGAAGAATGAGGAGAGGCAATAAAGAGTACATTTTTAAAGGGGGTGCAGGAACAGAGAGACCTGGGGGTGTGTGTACATAAGTCTCTGAAGATGGCAGGACAAATCCTTGGCTTTGTAAATAGAGGCATAGGGTACAAAAGCAAGGAAGTTATGCTAAACCTTTTATAAAACACTGGTAAAGTCCCAGCTAGAATATTGTGGCCAAATCTGGGCACCACACTTTAGGAAGGACATGAAGACCTTAGAGAGAGTGCAGAGGAGATTTACTAGAATGGTAGCAGGGATGAAAGATTTCTGTTACGTGGACTAGAGAAACTGGGGTTGTTCTCCTTAGAGCAGAGAAGGTTATGGGGAGATTTGATAGAAGCGTTCAAAATCACGAAGAGTGTTGACAGAGTAAATAAGGAGAAACTTACTTCCAGTGGCAGAAGGGTTGGTGACCGAGGGGCCACGGATTTAAGGTAATTGGCAAAAGAGCCAAAGGTGACATGAGGGAAAAAAATGTTTACACAGCGAGTTATGATCTGGAATGCACTGGCTGAAAGGGTGGTGGATGCAGATTCAACAATAACTTTCAAAAGGAAATTGGATAAATACTTAAAGGGGGGAAATTTGCAGGGCTATGGGGAAAGTGCAGGGGATTGGGACTAATTTCAAAGAGCCGGCACAGAAACGATGGGACGAATGGTCTCCTGTGCTGTATCATTCTATGATTCTATGCAGCAAGACCGGGACAACATCCAGGCTTGGACTGATGTGTGCCGTGAATGTTATTTGCCACTTAAGTGTCAGACAATGACCATCTCCAACAAGAGAGAGTCTACCCATGTATCCTTGACGGACCATTGCCGAATCTCCCACTATCAACACCCTGGGGTGGGGTCACCATTGACCAAAAAGTCAACTGGGCATGGCTACTAGAGCAGGTCAGAGGCTGGGTATTCTGCGGCGAGTGTCTCACCACCTGATTTCCCAAAGCCCCTCTACCATCTACAAGACACAAGTAAGGAGTGTGATGGAATACTCTCCACTTGCCTGGTTGGGTGCAGCTCCAACAATACTCAAGAAGCTCCCTCTACCATTGGCTCACCGTGACTGCAGTGTGTACCATCTACATGATGCATTGCAGCAATTCACCAAGGCTTCTTCGGCAGCATCTTCCAAACCCACAACCTCTACCACCTAGAAAGACAAGGGCAGCAGGTGAATGGGAACACCATCACCTCCAAGTTCCCCCCCACCATCCTGATTTGGAAACATATTGCAGTTCTTTCATTGTCGCTGGGTCAAAATCCTGGAACTCCCTGCCTAACAGAATTGTCAGAGAACCTTCACCACACGGACTACAGCAGTTCAAGAAGGCGGCTCACCACCACCTTCTCGAGGGCAACTAGTGATGGGCAATAAATGCCGGCCTTGCCAGTGATGCCCACATCCTAGCGGATAATTTTTTTTTAAACGAATAGTGATGGTATTGTTTTTCATATGATGTAATTTGCTTGTTTTTAGATCAATTGTGATATTACTTTTGCAGGAAAAGAAGATTTTTCAGATTCCGTGGATGCATGCTGCTCGACATGGATGGGATGTAGAGAAGGATGCCCCTTTATTTAAAAACTGGGCAGTTCATACAGGTAGATAAATAACAGGAGTGGACCAGTTAATTCAAAAGTTTAAAAGCATGAAGATATTTAAATATTCAATTAATGACATTAAGAGAATTTTTATTTTGATATTTGAAAATAGTTTTTTTTTTAAAAAGTAGTTCCAGTGCCACCTGACATCCTTCTCCAGTCAGGAGGGTGGGGATGCTTAGGCTATGGATCCTTCCATGTCTGTCCTGATTTGCTGGCGGGCAGCGTTGACTCAAGTGTGGCAAGCTGTCTGTACAACTCTCCCTCCCTTCCCCTCACTCCACCGACGTTGTCTTGCCTACGTTTTTCTTTGTCTATCAAGCCTGGCTGAGAATTGTGCAAACTCACTCAACTAAATGAAGAACGTTTAAATGACGGGCAGCCCTGGCACTTGAACATTCGTGTGTTCCGAGCCAAAAGGCTGGGAGCTGTTACTGTTTGAGCTGGTGGGCCTGTTAGCATGCTTTTGTGAAAATCAGAAAGAAATGTAGGCATTTAGTTGAATTTTTACAGGAAATGTGTATGGAAATGTAATGGGATAGAGGGGAAAAAAAGCACTTATCAGACCTGATAAACTAGAAATTACTAGTCGGCATTGTTGTTGTACGAATGTTTAACATGCTTGTGTCAAATGCCCCTCTCCCCTATTTTAATGGAAGTGTTAACTGTTAAGCATGTTAACAGCTTCATTAAATTAGCAGTAAGAGGAATTTCTTATCAGTGCCTTAAGGATTTGTACAATAACGCTGTGGACCATCACCTCCAGGCTTATATGTTGAGGGACCGTTTATTATGTGTTACGTTTAATCAACAGAGCTTGAATGACATGTCTGCAACAGATTGTTAACAAATACTTTGCAAGTGCTAAAAGGCTGTTCTCTTGTCTGTTTGTTCTTTACGCCGGCAGGAAAGTACCATCATGGTGTAGATAAACCTGACCCTAAAACATGGAAGGCCAATTTCCGTTGTGCCATGAACTCATTACCTGACATAGAAGAAGTAAAGGACAAGAGTATCAAAAAGGGGAGTAACGCCTACAGAGTGTACAGAATGCTACCAGCTACTGAAAAGCCAAATAAAAAAGGTACTCGATGAAAGCAATGTTTTCAAAACATGTATATATAATGGATGACTGGAGTGATGGCAAAAAGGGCGATTTAATCAGGGGATTCAGATGACATTATAAGCTATGAGCCTGACCTTTTAATGGTCTATAATTGTCATCAGGACTCTGAGATTGATTACAGCCTCAAAATCACTCCTTGTTATCAGGCCTTAAATATAAGAAGTTTTAGGAACATGAAAAGGTGAATAGGCCCAAATAAGCCTATCACTTGTCCATTGATTAGCACTATCTACCCACCTTCTCGTCATCTCTCTCAATCTCTTTTCTCTTCTGAAACACATCTGATTTCCTCTTGAACCTATTTATACCATCCGCTTCAATGGCCTTTGCTGGTAACTTAGCCCAAAAAATGCTGGGGGTGGGGGCTGAAATTCCTCCTGTCAATAATCTTAGCAAAAATGTCACTGTGGGCAGAAGATGAGAAGTCTTGAAATGGCGGAATCTCTCCCCTTCCTCCCAGTTTTCAGTTGAGCTGTGTGTCCTTGACATGTGAGAGCTGATTTTCCAGATGTACACTCCTGATGTAGAAACTCACATGCTGGACATGCACATCAGGAAACTGCGGCTTATCCTCACATGACTTTCCACCCATTAAGGCTTCTTCGACAGCACCTCCCAAATCCGCGACCTCTACCACCTAGAAGGACAAAGGCAGCAGACACATGGGAACACCACCTGCACGTTCCCCTTCAAGTCACACACCATCCTGACTTGGAAATATATCACCGTTCCTTCATCGTCGCTGGGTCAAGATCCTGGAACTCCCTACCTAACAGCGCCGTGGGAGAACCTATACCACATGGACTACAGCGGTTCAAGAAGACATCTCATCACCACCTTCTCAAGGGCAATTAGGGATGGGCAATAAATGCTGGCCTTGCCAGCGACGCCCACTTCCCATGAATGAATTCTTTAAAAAAATTTAATGGGCAGAAAATCATGGGGAGAGCACCTGCAATTTCCCGATATGCTGGGGGAAAAGGCTGCCTGCCAGAAGTGTGCAATTGGAAAATTTTCCCATGATACTAGTTAACAAGAGGATTAATGATAGTTATATCATTGGTGTAGTTACATTGATAATTAAATATTGTTTAGCCAGATGTTATCTGTCCAGTATTATATGTATATGTAGTCAATAGTATCGATGGAGTTTCAAAACTGGATGAGGTTTTCCTTACCTTGGTCCACATAAAGACAGCTGAATATATCTGATTTGTACTTTTAAGTATTATTGATCTGCTTTGGTTTGGATGGCTGCACAGTTTTACAAAATATTTAGTCACCAGGCCTAATTCCCCAATCTCGTGCTCCCAGTGGTGAAATCATGCTAATAGGAAGGGCGGATTAGAGATGGGGTGATATCACGGTAGCCCACAATCTCGGACCACGCTCCCTGTGGATGCGACTCTGATTGGCAGTGCGAGGTAGCGGCACTATTTCGTGCATTTTTTTTTGTCCAGTTGAATGTGAGCATTCACAATTTGCGCAATGTTATTTAGCACCAGCTCCCATAGGCAAATTATGAATGCTCACAAGCGTAGACTGCACGTGATCCATTGCACACAATTTGCTTGTATATTGAGGAACGCAAGGCATTTATGATTTCTGAAGTGGGTGTGATGTTTTCTCACACTTGATTTTGATTTCTCAGTTGTGAACAGACTAGTCTGTATTTATCTGGATCTTATCTGGAGGCTGTAACTAGGGTTGCCATCCCTCCAGAAATGTCCTGGAATCTCCAGGAATTAAAAAATTAATCCCATGGACACTAAAAAAATTTCTTTGAACACTTTTTATTATAAAAAAAATATTGGAGATGGGGAAAAGGCTGTTTGATTGGGCAGGGCGGTTGGAGGCGGGAGGTCATGTGATGAATCTCCAACAATATGTCCAGCCTGAGTTGGCAACTCTATCTGTAACTAGAATCAAGGATATAAAAACACGAGAAAATGCTGGAGAAGCTCAGCAAGTGAGGCAGCATCTGTGGAGAAAGAAACAGGGTTAACGTTTCAGGTTCGATGACCTTTCGTCAGAACTGGAAAAAGTTGAAGATTAAACAGTTTTTAAGTAAGTACAGAGGCAGGGAAAGGGGGGGAAGGGAGGAAGGAACAAAAGGGAAGGTCTGTGATAGGGTGGAGGGCAGGAGTGATTGAATGACAAAAGGGATGATGGTGCAAGACAAGGAGGGTGGTAATGGGACAAGTAAAGAAACAAAAGATGGGTCTAGAGGAGCTGTAAATGGCAACTTGCTTAAAAAACTGTTTAATCTTCAACTTTTTCCAGTTCTGACGAAGGGTCACCGACCTGAAACGTTAACTCTGTTTCTTTCTCCACAGATGCTGCCTGACTTGCTGAGTATTTCCATCATTTTCTGTTTTTATTTCAGATTTCCAGCATCCGCAGTATTTTGCTTTTGACTAGAATCAAGGGCTGGACTTGGGATTGGAGATAAAAATGTGAATGCTGGAAATATAAAATGAGAACACACACTGCTGGAAATGCGTAACAGACCTGCCTGTATTTGAAAAGAGAGAAGACATTTTGGCAGGAGATTCTTAGCCTAAATTGGTGAGGTGTGGTCTTCTGTCACCTTTAAGAGAAGCCCAGAGAAAGAACAGGAGACATTTGCTGAAAGGAAAAATAACACAGTAAATTCTTAATACCAAGAAAATGAGACCTTAAATAGACGATCATTAACTTCTTTGATATGGAAAGGGAACCAGAGAGTGTTGCAAAGGTTATGTTGTGACACTGTTGACATTACTACCAGCATAGTTGCCACACAGTTGTGCAAACTTAAGGTAAATAAATTTTAGGAGCCAGATAAGATGTATCCGAGGATCCTCAAGGAAATAAGGGAAGAAATTTCAGAAATCACTGAATACTAAAGAAAGGCAGGTGTTACTCTTTTTTTAAAAAAAGGGAGTGAGCTAGATGTCCATTGTGGGTAAAATTATAGAAGCCCTTATTAAAGATAAGATCATAGAAAATTTACAGCACAGAAGGAGGCCATTCGGCCCATCGTGTCCGTGCCGGCTGAAAAAGAGCCACCCAGCCTAATCCCGCTTTCCAGCACTTGGTCTGTAGCCATGTAGGTTACTGCACTTCAGGTACACATCCATGTACTTTTTAAATGAGTTTAAAAAGTTTCAGGCAATGAGTTCCAGAGTCCCACCACCCTCCGGGTGAAAACATTTTTCCTCAGCTCCCCTCTAATCCTTCTACCAATGACTTTAAATCTCTGCCCCCTGGTTATTGACCTCTCTGCTAAGGGAAATAGGCCCTTCCTATCCACTCTATTTAGGCCCCTCATAATTTTATACACCTCAATTAAATCGCCCCTCAGCCTCCTCTGTTCCAAGGAAAACAACCCCTGCCTATCCAGTCTTTCCTCATAGCTAAAATTCTCCAGTCCTGGCAACATCCTCTTAATCTCCTCTGTACAGTCTATTGTGCAATTACATCCTTCCTGTAATGTGGTGACCAGAACTGTACACAGTACTCAAGCTGTGGCCTAACCAGTATTTTATACAGTTCCAGCATAACCTCCCTGTTCTTGTATTCTATGCCTCGGCTAATGAAGGAAAGTATTCCATATGCCTTCTTAACCACCTTATCTACCTGTCCTGCTACCATCGGGGATCTTTGGACATGCACTCCAAGGTTCCTCACTTCCTCTACACCTCTCAGTATCCTCCCATTTATTGTGTATTCCCTTGCCTTGTTTGTCCTCCCCAAATGCATTACCTCACACAGCTCTGGATTGAATTCCATTTGCCACTTTTCAGCCCACCTGACCAGTTCATTGATATCTTCCTACAGTCTACAGCTTTCCTCCTCACTATCAACCACATGGCCAATTTTTGTATCATCTGCAAACTTCTTAATCATGCCCCCTACATTTAAGTCCAAATCATTAATATATATCACAAAAAGCAAGGGACCTAGTACTGAGCCCTGCAGAACCCCACTGGAAACATCCTTCCAGTCACTAAACACCTGTCGACCAATACCCTTTGCTTCCTGCCACTGAGCCAATTTTGGATCCAACTTGCCACTTTCCTTTGGATCCCATGGGATGGACTTTTTTGACCAGCCTGCCATGTGGGACCTTGTCAAAAGCTTTGCTAAAATCCGTGTAGACTACATCAAATGTACTATCATCATCTACCCTCCATGTTACCTCCTCAAAAAATTCAATCCTCGTACAGGAAAGACAAAAAGTCAACATACAGGTGCAGTAGGTTATCTGGAAGGCAAACAGAATATTGGCCTTTATTTCTAGGGGGATGGAGTATAAAAGCAGGGAAGTTATGCTACAACTGTACAGGGTGCTGGTGAGACCACACTTGGAGTACTGTGTACAGTTCTGGTGCCCTTATTTAAAGAAGGATATACTTGCATTGGAGGCAGTTCAGAGAAGGTCCACTAGGTTGATTCCGGGTATGGAAGGGTTGTCTTATGAAGGAAGATTGAACAGGTTGGGTCTATACTCATTGGAGTTTAGAAGAATGAGAGGAGATCTTATTGAAACATACAAGATTCTGAGGGGACTCGATAGGGTAGATGCTGAGAGGATGTTACCCCTCATGGGAAATCTAAAACTAGGGGGCATAGTCTCAGAATAAGGGGTCACCCGTTTAAGATGGAATTGAGGAGGAATTTCTTCTCCCAGAGGGTCGTGAATCTTTGGAATTCTTTACCCCAAAAAGCTGTGGAGGCTGAGTCATTGATTACATTCAAGGCTGAATTAGACAAATTTTTGATCAGCATCGGAGTCAAGGCAGGTATATGGAGTTAGATCACAGATCAGCCATGATCTTATCAAATGGCGGAGCAGGCACGAGGGGCCGAATGGCCTACTCCTGCTTCTATCTTTTATGGTCTTGTGGTAAGTTAGTCGGACACGACCTTCCCTTAACAAATCCATGCTGACTGTCCTTGATTACTCCGTGCCTTTCTAAATGACGATTTATCCTGTCCCTCAGAATTGATTCCAATAATTTCTCCCCTCCCGCCCCCCCCCCCCCCCACCAACCGATGTTAGACTGACTGGCCTGTAATTACTCGGTCTATCCCTCACTCCCTTTTTGTACAACATTAGCAGTCCTCCAATTTTCCGGCACCCCACCTGTATCCAGTGAGGATTGGAAAATAAAGGTCAGAGCATCTGGATAGAAATAAAATCATAAAAGATAGCCATTATGTGTTTGTGAAGGGGCGGTCTTGCCAACCTAACTTACTGGTTTTCTTTGAGGGTGTGACAAATGAACTTGATTAGGGGTACGGCAATGGATGTGGTGTACTTGGATTTCAGTAAGGTTTTTGACACAGTTCCTCTGGAAAGGGTGGTACTGGAAATAAAGAAGGTGGGAATCACTGGAAATATTTTGCAATGAATACGTAATTGGTTGACAGAACACAGAGGGTGGTGGCACAGGGATTGTCATCAGCCTGGGAGAATGTCACCGGTGGGGTCCCACACGGGTCTGATTTGAGACCACTTTTGTTTACTAGTTCCACATCATTTGTGAAGATATTAATCACAAGCAGAGTGAGATTGCAAAGCTGAACAGGATAAGCTACAGGAGGATTTGAATACTTGGGAATTGTGCAGACAGGTGGCAGCTGAAATTCAATATAGAGAAATGCAAAGTGCTTCACATGGGAAAAAAATTTAGATTTTTCTGGGGTGGGCGGGAACGGTGCGTGTGAGCCCAATAGCGGGCGGCGCACCCGGAGAGTCGGGGGGGTGTGGAGGTCCTGCCTATCTTAATGGCTGGACCTCATTTAAATAAAATTTCCCGGAGTCCCACCCGTCACCCAGCCAAATTCACTACCTGGACGGGAGCAGGAATTTGGCGGTAGGAAGCCGCAACCAGGGACCCGTGGGAACGGTCCCCGGCAGTCAGTGCGAAGTGGGTGGGGGGGGGGGGTCCCTCTGGATCGGAGGTGGGAAGGGAGTTCCCTCACGATTGGGGGGTGGGGGGAGGCCGGAGCTTAGGAGGCCCAAAGACTCCTTGAGCGACCTGGGGGAAGCACTCCTGCTCCTCCTGGCCTACAAGGAGTTCAGAGAAGGAAATATTTTAAACTTACCTTGGTCTTTTCTGGCCAGTCAGCTCCTCCTGTCATGGTTCTGGTGTTGGGCAGCAAACAGTGTGGGACTCCCCATGGTTTAACGTTAATATTACGTTGTGTCGCTAATGATGTCATTGAGCGACGGCTTTTGCATGTTAAGTAAACCCGCCTGCCTTTAGCGGGAGCCTTGTCGATGGCCTGAATTGCCGCCGTTAATATTAATTTTCAAGATTTTAACCCCTCGCCCAACCCTTTCCTGCTCGTCTGAGGGAGGGAGGTGAAAATTGAGGCTATTATTTCAGTGAGCGAGTGGTAAATCTACGGAACAGGCTCCCTAGAGAGACGGCGGAAACAGTATCAATTCATTCAAATGCTATTTAGATAGATTTCTTTCAGAAAATTAAATTTGGATACAGTATATGAGTAATTTGAGACATGACATCTGGTATGTGTCGCATGCTTGGGAGGAGCAGGTGACTTTGGACCAATGGTTCCCAAAGCTTTCTACCATTGGGAGTTTTCCTTGCCTCATGTCTGAGTCTGTTGTAGACTAATTGATAGAGATTGATTGCCATGATTAGTCAACAACTCCATTATTGTTATATCGTGTGACTACCTGGATGGTAGAAGGCAAACTAGATCGACCTTGGTCTTTTTCATCAAGCAATTCCTATGTTCCACGGTGAAATTTCTCCATAACCCTCAGATAATTTATGATTATCGATCTACAATACAGGCTCCATTGTTCAACCCTGACCAGTTACATTCCATGGATAGTTTTTGCATGCTCCCTGCAACACAGAAACTATCACATTCCATAGAGCAATTGAAGACTTAACAACTATATTTATTCTTATAACCTTCAATCCCAAAAATTTGTGCAGCTTTCTTTTCAACAACGTTAATTGAAATCATTAACTACTTTTATTGGCAGCCTGACCTACGTGGGGAAAATTCTTTCAATTCCTAGTCTCTGTTTCTTGTTTAGCTGTACCGAATGTGCTTCACCTGTATCCATGGTGTTTAGCTGTACCCATGGCCTTTGATTGTATCCATGTACTTTAATTATACAAATGGTGTTTAGTTATACTCATGTGTTTTGGATGAACCCATATCCTTTTGCTGTACCCATGTGTTTTAGTTCAACACATATCCTTCAGTTGTACCTGTGAACTTTTGTTTCACCAATGACACTTAATCTTACTAATGATCTTTAGACCTGTAATCACAGTTTAAGGTCAGTCTGTTTACATCTGTATTTTATGTGTATTTCTGCATTTAAAGAATTGGGCCATATCCCTTCTCAATTTTTACTTGAAAATAGGTTCAGTTCTTTGAGTCTCTCATAATTTGGACAGAGTTTTAAGATTGCAGAATTGCCTTTGGGTTCAAGCTCTGACCTTTCATAATGATTAAACTAAAAACAACCATTAGTAGTAAACCACTTCAAATTGTACTTCGCACTTGGGTAAAACCAGACAATACATGTATTTTAATTCGGAACGTTTTTTAAAAATTCTATGGAAGACGAGAGTGTATGTGATAAATTTTCTCATTTCAGTACTAAACAATATATGAACATTGGAAATACTATGTATATCTTCAGCTGTGGATATACATCCAAGCTGAATATTTCATTATAGCCAGAACCTCAGTGCACCAGTAATTAGCTTGTGTTCAGATGTGCTGGCCTCGAGTCACTAACCACTTTTTATTCTGAAATTTGAAATCTTTCTTCACAGGAAAGAAATCAAAAGTGGAAAAGGAAGAAACAAGCAAACCAGCCAAGGTGAACTGATGTCCGGGTACTCTGTCGTACTGCAGTGGGGATCCCTTTTGTATAATTGTGTATTGTGGTTTGAGTCTGTGCAGAGATTGGGAAACCAATCTTATGCCACAACGTGTTTTTTTGTAGTGTCCCAACAATTTATTTAGTACACACAATACTCCTTCACCACCTAGTTCCCAACACTAAATCATTTTTATCAGTTCATGGACAACATAGAAACATATAAAGGTGATGCCTTCTGCTTATATGGTGTCACCTGTGGCTCAGTTGGTAATACTCTCGCTTCTGAGTCGAAGGTTGTGGGTTGAACCCCACTCCAGAGAGTTGAGTGCTAAATCTACACTGACACTCCAGTGAAGTACTGAAGGAGTACTGCACTATCGGAGGTGCTGTCTTTCGGATGAGAAGTTAAACCGAGGCCCCATCTGGCCTCTCAGATGGACGTGAAAGATCCCATGGCATTATTTAAGAAAGAGCAGGGAGTTCTCCCCAATGTCCTGGCCAACATTTATACCTCAACCAACATCACTAGAACGGATTATCTGGTCGTTTTCACATTGCTGTTCGTGGGAGTTTGCAGTGCACAAAATTGGCTGTCGCGTTTCCTACATTACAAAAGTGACTACACTTCAGAAATACATCATTGGCTATAAAGCGCTTTGGGATGTCCTGAGGTCATGAAGAGCGCTGTATAAATGCAAATCTTTCTTTCTTTAACTAGCAGCAGCTATTAACTGCTTTGGTGAGAAGGCTAACAGCACTGGCATTGTCAATCACCCTGAAGCATGCAATGAGGGTGTTTAAACAAATTTAGGGGCCTATTAGTATTCCAAATGCAGCAAAGAAAATACATCCACTGTTATTAATAAATCTGGGGTGCTGTGCATAGCCAGAGCATTGCACCACAAACTGGATATTAGGTCATTATTTATTTAAAAGACAATATCAGCAATAGACTTGTGCCATAGAGGGAACAAGAGTCCATCAAATATTCATTTTGTAGGCGCCGAGATTGAAATGGTTGTTTAATATTAAGTATGTCACCTGTTTTCATTGCGCAAGTGTAGAACATCCCAGAAGTGGCAGCAGTCAATTTTCCTGCCCTTGTCCACTCCTGGTACTGCTCGGAGTTGGATACTACAGGGTAGGAAAATCTAGGCGGTAACCTGTCCTTTTGTTTCACTGCTGTGCCAACCACACTTACCATTTGAGCAGCTAGTTGTCCTATAAGACTGCATTTTCCTCTTGCATCATGAAGTTTGAGCATTGAAGACAGTAAAGTAGTAGAAATAAATTACAGAAGGTTAGTTGCTAGATGACATTTATATTAAGTAGGTCTGTATAGAGGCGATTCATTGCCCACAGAGATTTCACTAAAATAGAATGAAAGGGATATCTCCTCACTGGGAGATTCTGAAGGTGTTTGCCAGTGGACTGATTTTAAAACCTTCCTTTTTTTTGTAGTGGAAAGCACCAAATTTTCCTTTTGAAGAAAATGAAGTATTGATAAACAATCATGGTCACTACGCAAACTCCAGTATTGTGGTGAAAGAGGATGCTCAAGTTCACAGCACTGTGGACAGCCTTATAGGTGAGTCTTATATACTAGAGTGCATCGGAACGGTCCATTGTTTAAATACATAGATTATTTTAATTAAATTATATGTTTCCATGGCCTTTGAAAAACGTACTGCACAAAACAAGCCTTGTTTTGCAATCAAGAGAGGATGTGAAGGTACGTGGGAGTTAGTAGGTTAATTGTACCACACCTCAGTGGAATTAACTGCTCTCATGACTCATCTGTCTCTCGTCAACCAGTGTTGCCTCCCCATTATAAGAAGCAACAAACGTGGTGTCTTTCTACAAGAAGGGATCAAAGTTAAAACCTGTTAACCACATAACAGTATATACATATGAGTATAAAAGTGTGGAAAGGCAGTAAAGTCGAGGATTTTCTGACACCTTGCTGTGCTTTTTGTAGTGTGGTTGGGCATAGGCTTGCACCTGTGACATGCCACATCGTGAGATTACTATCTCAGATATGCCACTAGTGTGAGGTACAGAACAGGGGCTGAAAGATCAGAATAACCCTGATTATTTTGCAGGTGGTTACAGAATGGCATTCAAAATGTTAGTTTTTAAAATAAAAAGAATGACTATTTAATAACAGATACAAGTAATAAATTGAGGGGTGTAGATGTCATCAACCTTCAAATGTTGAGCACTTCATGAATGCAGTCTGAACTTAGAAGCTAGTTCTGCCTCAAAACGCGCTCCTGTAATTTGCAGTTCTTTATTGTGTTAAATGTTAAAAAGACAAATCTAAAGGCACTGTATCTGAATGCACGAAGCATTCATAATAAGGTAGATGAATTAACAGCACAAATAGATGTAAACGGATATGATATAATTGCAATTACAGAGACATGGCTGTAGGGTGACCAAGGCAGGGAGCTGAATATCCAAGGGTATTCGATATTTAGGAAGGACAGGCAAAAAGGAAAAGGCGGTGGGGTGGCGTTGTTAGTAAAGGATGAAATCAGAGCAATAGTGAGAAAGGATATTGGCTCAGAAAATCAAGATGTAGAATCAGTCTGGGTGGAGTTAAGAAGCACCAAAGGGCAGAAAGCACTGGTGGGAGTTGTCTATAGGCCTCCAAACAGTAGTGGTAATGTAGGGGATGGGATCAAACAGGAAATTAGAGATGCATGTAACAAGGGTACTACAGTAATCATGGGTGACTTTAATCTACATATAGACTGGCCAAACCAAATTAGCAATAATACTGTGGAGGATGAATTCCTGGAGTGTGTACGAGATGGTTTTTTAGACCAGTACGTTGAGGAGCCAACCAGGGAACAGGCTATCCTAGATTGGGTATTGTGCAATGAGAAGGAGTTAATTAATAATCTTGTTGTGCGGGGTCCTTTTAGGGAAGAGTGACCATAACATGATAGAATTCTTCATTAAGATGGAAAGTGAAGTCGCCCAATCCGAAACAAGGGTGCTAAATCTAAACAAAGGAAACTACAAAGGTATGAGGAGTGAGTTAGCTATGATAGATTGGGAAGCTTCATTAAAAGGCATGACTGTGAATAGGCAATGGCTAACATTTAAGGAACGAATGCATGAATTGCAACAATTATACATTCCTTTCTGGCGCAAAAACACAAAAGGAAAAGCAGCCCAACCATGGCTAACAAAAGAAATTAAGGATAGTATCCAAAGAGGAGTCATATAAAGTTGCCAGAAAAAGTAGCAAGCCTGAGCATTGGGAGCAGTTTAGAATTCAGCAAAAAAGGACCAAGAGAATGATTAAGAGGGGAAAAATAGAGTATGAGAGTAAACTTGCAAGGAACATAAAAGTGGACTGTAAAAGCTTCAAGTATGTAAAAAGAAAAAGATTAGTGAAGACAAATGTAGGTCCATTACAGTCAGAGACGGGAGAATTTATAATGGGAAACAAGGAATTGGCAGAGCAATTAAACAAATACTTTGGTTCTGTCTTTACGGAAGACGACACAAATAACTTCCCAGAAATGCTAGGGAACCAAGGGAGTGGTGAGAAGGAGGAATTAAAGGAAATTAGTATTAGTAAAAAAATAGTGCTGGAGAAATTAATGGGACTGAAAGCCGATAAATCCCCAGGGCCTGATAATCTGCATCCCAGAGTAATAAAAGAGGTAACCATGGAAATAGTTGGATGCATTGGTTATCATCTCCAAAATTCTATAAATTATGGAACAGTTCCTGCAGATTGGAGGGTGGCAAATATAACCCCACTATTTAAAAAAGGAGGGAGAGAGAAAACAGGGAACTATAGACCGGTTAGCCTAAAATCAGTAGTTGGGAAAATGCTAGTATCTATTATAAAGAATGTGATAACAGGGCACTTAGAAAATATCAACGGGATTAGACAAAGTCAGCATGGATTTATGAAAGGGAAATCATGTTTGACAAACTTACTGGAGTTTTTTGAGGATGTAACTGGTAGAATAGATAAGGGAGAGCCAGTGGATGTGATTTATTTGGATTTTCAGAAGGCCTTTGATAAGGTCCCACATAAGAGGTTAGTGTGCAAAATTAAAGCACATGGGATTGATGATAATATACTGGCATGGATTGAAAATTAGTTAAGAGAGTAGGAATAAATGGGTCTTTTTCGGGGTAGCAGGCAGTGACTAGTGGGTACCGCAGGGATCGGTGCTTGGGCCCCAGCTGTTCACAATATATATCAATGATTTGGATGAGGGAACCAAATGTAATATTTCCAAGTTTGCTGATGACACAAAACTAGGTGGGATCGAGAGATGTGAGGAGGATGCAAAGAGGCTTCAAGGCGATTTAGACAAGTTGAGTGAGTGGGCAAATACATGGTAGATGCAGTATAATGTGGATAAATGTGAAGTAATCCACTTCGGAAGGAAAAACAGAAAGGCAGAGTATTATTTAAATTGTGATAGATTGGGAAATGTTGATGTACAAAGGGACCTGGGTGTCCTTGTCACTGAAAGGAAACATGCAGGTGCAGCAAGCAGTTAGGAAGGCAAATGGTATGTTGGCCTTCATTGCAAGAGGATTTGAGTACAGGAGCGAGGATGTCTTACTGCAGTTATACAGGGCCTTGGTGAGACCACACCTGGAGTATTATGTGTAGTTTTGGTCTCCTTACCTAAGAAAGGATATACTTGCCATAGAGGGAGTGCAGCGAAGGTTCACCAGACTGATTCCTAGGATGGCAGGACTGTCATATGAGGAGAGATTGGGTTGACTCAGCCTGTATTCACTCGAGTTTAGAAGAATGAGAGGGGATCTTATTGAAACACATAAAATTCTGACCGGGCTAGCCAGACTGGATGCAGGGAGGATGTTTCCTGGCTGGGGAGTCCAGAACGAGGGGGTCACAGTCTCAGGATACAGGGTAGGACATTTAGGACTGAGATGAGGAGAAATTTCTTCACTCAGAGGGTGGTGTACCTGTGGAATTCTTTACCACAGGAGGCTGTGGAGGCCAAGTCACTGAATATATTTAAGAAGGAGCTAGATAGATTTCTAGACACAAGAGGCATCAAGGGGTATGGGGAGAGAGCGGGAATATGGTATTGAGATAGACGATCAGCCATAATCATATTGAATGGTGGAGCAGGCTCGAAGGGCCGAATGGCCGACTCTTGTTCCTATTTTCTATGTTTCTATGTATATGTGGTATTGAGAACCTTTAGCGGATATGGTTTTGAGAGGGGAGAAAAGCAAAATACTGTGTATGCCGGAAATCTGAAACAAAAACAGAACATGCTAGAAAACATTCAGCAGGTCAGGCAGCATCTGTGGAGAGAGAAACAGAGTTAACGTTTCAGGTCGATGACCTTTTGTCAATACTGGAAGAAGTTAGAGATTTAATAGTTTATAAGCAAGTTCAGAGCCTGGAAAAAAGGGAAGGTCTGTGATAGGGTGGAGGACATGGAGCGATTAAATGACAAAAGGAAATAGTGCAAGGCAAAAGGGGGTAGTAATAGTTTTGAGGAAGTGATTTGGATGTGGAGCAGGCTTAGCATGCCCAGCAACAGCTCAGTTCCAATTTGATTATGACTAATGTGACTGGTAGTCCTGATTAGATGAATAAACTGATTGTGTTTTCAGCATAATTCATGGAAGTGATGAAATACCACACTTATAATGTAACGCTGGGGAGATCACAGTAGCTTTGCAATTGTTGCAACAGATATCGATGAAAGGTTTCTCAAAACATGAGAAATTAGCTGTTAGATACCACCTGAGCTCATACTTCATGCCTTGAAATGTATCCGTTTTATAATTTTTACTGATATTTCCATGAAAGCCTGCAATTTCGATTTGAGGGAAATTCCCTCTCTCAAACATTATAAAATTATAACGGTAAGTTCAGCGAGGCTACGCTCAAGGATCGGAGATCGGGGAAAGGGTGGGAGGTCAGTGCACCTGATCCACAGCGCTCCTGATTTTGCTTCGATAGATCTTAATCACCAGAAAATCTGAAGCCTTATGAATGAGGCACATTGATCTCCAGGCCTGATTCCCTGATCCACATTCTCATTGAGCAAGGCCCTGCACCAGGAACGAGCCTCGCTGAATTTACTCTATATCGTAAACACCTACATTACCGCTTCCCAATTCTGCACAGATCAGGAAACAATTATCAGTGTCCCAACAGTGTGCAAAGAAATTAGTTAAGATGCTAGTTCCTTACAGCTCATAACTGCTTGTGAGCATAAACAGTCCTTAGTGTTTTTTTTAAAAGAGCATCAAGAATGGTGTATTATGGCATTTGAGTGCTGTAGTGTTGCCCTTGTTGAGTGGATCCACAGTCTGAGCTTTCCTTGGTATAAAGTATAAACATTTAAATGATGCTTAATATAAAAAATTAATCTCTAGTAGGGCAATTGCAGCATGCATCTAAAACAAAGAAATATGCTGCTGGAATGATACATTTTCCAAAATTATTGTACTAGATGTAGTTTACCTCCTTTAATCAGGCTCTGCCAGGCACTTTGTCCGTGCTATTATTGGGATTGGTTCCCTTTGTTTTGTATTAGCAAAAATGCTTTTTCTCTAAGTTCTGTGGCACAAACACGCTATCTGTGACAGTCTGGCACTTCCAAGATTTGTCTTGGCGCTTCTAGTTGCCAATGGATTGTTTTTGCAGTGCAGTCACTACTTTTGTAGGCAAACACAGCAGCCAATTTGCACACAGCAAGGTCCTGCAAACAGCAATGACATCCGTGACTACTTGATCTGTTTTTGGTGGCGTTGGCCAGGACAACCCTCTGCTTTTCTTCAAGGGCCTTGGTTTAACATCTGATCCAGTACAGCACTGGAGTGTCAGTCTAAATTTGTGGCCAAATCCTGGATTTGGTCTTGAATCCACAACCTTCTGAGGTAAAAGCGCCTGCACTAAGCCAAGGCTGACACATTAAAGGAGTAGAGGCCTGAGGTGACAACCCTTGAAGATTAATAAATTTTAGGCAGCTCACCTGCCGTGATCACAGAAACAGAAAATACTCAACAGAGAAATGTGGAGTATGCCTTTGTTTTTCAAAAAAATTTTTTTTAACTGGACCCATCGCTTTGGAGCCCTTTTGTATGTGAAAAAAATTACAGAATCGCTTTTCCGATGAAGGCTTTTGTGAACCTGGTCTCCTGCTGTCAGCTAAAATGTGGGCCTACAATTCTGCCAATGAGATGAGGCAGCTGGCTTTGGCAGTGTAAACGTGGGGAGCCAGTGCCTGGACATGCCTCTCACAATCCAAATTAAAGACACGCAAATTGTAAATGCACTTCAACAACAACAACAACAACAACAACAACAACTTGCATTTATATAGCGCTTTTAACGTAGTAAAACATCCCAAGGCGTTTCACAGGTGAGTTATGAAACAAAATTTGACACCGAGTCACGTAAGGAGATATTAGGACCAGTGACCAAAAGCCTGGTCAAAGAGGTACGTTTTAATGAACGTCTTAAAGTAGAAGAGAGAGGTAGAGAGACGGAGAGATTTAGGGAGGGAATTCCGGAGCTCAGGGCCTAGGCAGCTGAAGGCACGGCCGCCAGTGGTGGAGCGATGAAAATCGGGTATGCGCAAGAGGCCAGAATCACAAGAAGCAACACAATTTAGTCCACTGCTAATTGTCTTTGTTGTTTTTGGAGTGGGGGGGGGGAGGGCGGGGGGAGAGCATAGGTAGGTTGGTGATATCCTTTGCCAAGTATATAAACATGTCCTTTATCCATTGCATGAGACCTTTCCCTCCAACTCTACAATGTGATTCCTTTTAAGAACTTGGGTATTCTCCAAGTCACGGTATATTGGAAGAACCCATGATTGTCAGCAATCCTCCAGATGTCTGCCAAGTGATAGAAGTGACCACAGAATGTGACGACCAGCCTGTCAGCACAAGCCAGCTGTACCCATTACAGATCTCCCCAGTCTCCTCCTACGCAGGTTGGTGTTACAGGAATCTTTTATGTTTATAAGCCATTCAACATTGCCACTTATTAATCCCATATATTTTACTAGAAATGTTTATGCGTCTTAAACTAAAATGTTACAACATTTTTTGGTTTGTGTGATAGTTGCAAAGCACCAAGGCTGCATCAACAGCCCAGATATAACTGTACTTACAAAAGATAGAAGCATTGGAAAAACTCCATAATAGTACAGGAAGAATGTTAGTGGGTCTCAAATCGATGACCTGTGCAGCTTCCCTGATGGCATGGTGGGTAAACGCACTGTCCAGTTGGTACTGTGCCACACAGATGAGGCAGGTCCTGGGTTCACTCACCAGCCTGTGCTGAGTTAGCTGATCTGAGCCAAGACAGCAGTGAGGATGTTACCATTTTTCTTGGTGCACCTGAGCATTGAGGGGAAATGTCAGCCCCTGATTGCTATCCAGTGACTCCCCTACTGGACAGTGCACCTTTGTGGACGTCTAGGTGAGGACAGGACAAAGCCTTCACTGTAAAGCCCTCTGTGGTTGCCCAAGCTGCTGCCACTCACTGTGAGCGCATAGGTATGAAAAATGACCACTTCGGTGAGTTACTGAAAGGCTGCCAGTATGAAATGATGTCTTCAGGGGTTGATGGGGAGAATATTGAAGGGGTGGAATCAATGTTTTCAAGGGAGGTGGGGGAAGATTCACTTTAAAAATAAGTCATAGAATCATACCACGCAGAAGGAGACTATTCGGCCCATCGTCCCCGTTTCGGCTCTTTGAAAGAGCTATCCAACTAGTCCCACTCCCCTGCTCTTTCCCTTTATAGCCCTGCAGATTTTTCCTTTTCAAGTATTTATCCAATTCTCTTTTAAAAGTTACTATTGAATCTGCTTCCACCACTCTTTCAGGCAATGCATTCCAGATAATAACAACTCGCTACATAAAAAAGATTCTCCTCATCTCCTTTCTGGTTCTTTTGCCAATTATCTTTGGTGGGTGTGGAGACGTTCTTTGTAATGAACTAGGGGAGGTGATTGTAAGCCTTAGAAATGCTAAGCTAAACCTAACTTAAGGAGTAACTATTTTGCATGCGGAGTTATTAAACGTTGAATAGACTGCCACCAAGTAAAGCACCCCAGGCTCCAAATTAACAGTACTGTATGTCCATGTTGAATGCACCAATAATCAAAACAGAGATTGAAATAGGCTTGGCACCAAAACAGGAGGGAGATTAATTTGTTCTGAATGGATCCTGTGCTTGTGTGTAATGATTAAAGAACATAAAGGGCAATAAAAAAAACCTTTCAAAGGCACATTAGTAGTAAGAGAATATTCAAGGTGGTGATAGGACTGCTAAAAGATGATGGATATTAGCTTGTATTGGGGAATTTTACTAGAGGTGAGGAGGTTATGGGTGACCTAACAGCGGCCTTTAAGATTGTGATCGATTGTCCCCACTGGTTGGTGAGATGGTAACTAGAGGGCACAAATTTGAGTTAATCACAAATAGAATTCAGTGGAAGGTTAGAAAAAAAAATCTGTACACAGAGAATGGTTAGAATATGGAATTCTCTGCCACATATGATGAAGCAGACTCCATAAATTCTTCTAAAAGTGAATTAGATAGTTGCTTGAGAAAAAGGAATATTGTAGGTGTGGCAAGCAGGCAGAAAAGTGAGACTAAGCAGCTGAAGTGGAGAAAAACAGTCTTTAATGGGACAAATAGCCAGTGTCCATGCTATTGCATTCTACATTTCTATGAGCTGCACTTATATGTGCAAGAAATGTTTGTAGTAGCCAGCTCTTGTTAATATTGACTGTCTGTGCTTCACAGTCACCTGATGGAGAATTTCAAGTCTCAAATCAATGAGCCGTGCAGTCTCCCTGATGGCATGGTGGGTAAACGCACTGACCAATTGGTACTGTGCCACACAAATCAGAAAGGTTCCCAGATGTAATCACCAGACTCTGCTGAGTTAGCTGGTCTCAGCCAGGACAGCAGTAAAAATGTTACCATTTCATGTGTGAAGAGTTGGAAGCTTGCTTTATGTTGCTGTGGTAGCTAGTTTAAGTCCTGGGTTAGCTGACACACTAATACATGCTAGGGTTGGACTTATTCCTGGAGGTTTCATCACTTGACCTTGGCCTCCAACCGCCCTGCCCCGCCCCCCATTGGTCGCCCGACATGTTCATCCTCGCGGTGCACAGCTTTCCCATGCCAATTGGAAAGCGAACAAACTCTTCAACACCCAATTGGCTGATTTTTGACTGTCAGTGAAACAGCCTTTTTTTTCCATCTCCAATATTTTATGATTAATAAATGAGAATGTTCAAAGAAAATGGAAAAAAAACCACACACTTTATTTTTCAATGTCGCTATGATTTTTCTCCTGGGATTGCTCGCAGCAGTGTTCAGGAGATTAATCTTAAATCCCTGGAGTCTCCAGGACAATGCTGAAGGGTTGGCAACCCTAATATATACTGTATTGAATTTAACAATTTTCATGTAAGCCACTGGATGGGATTGGGGGTTTATACTTGGGATAGGGGGAGCACTATTTATTAAAAAGAAAATGAATATATACTATGTAGTATCAAAAAGTGCATTTGCTCTTCATTTCACAATGCAGCACCTCCCTGTTTGCTACAGAATCTTTGTTTTTCATGGCAACTTTAAGAAGCCATGATGTGGAGATGCCGGTGATGGACTGGGGTGGACAAATGTAAGGAGTTGCACAACACCAGGTTATAGTCCAACATGGACTATAACCTGGTGTTGTGCGACTCCTTAACTTTAAGAAGGGTACCATATTATTAATGTGGCACCTAAGATGCGGAAGTGGATCGTCCACTCGTTATACACTCTGCTTGATTTTCCTTTCCATTTACTTGATTCAAATTTAGTGTCTTGTAAACTGTCACAATACTGCCACAAATGAGTGATGTACATTGACAAGTTAGCCACAATAGTTCTCGTTTTAGGAATTTGCTCGCTGCCTTTTTAATTTTCAACTATTTATGCACTTACTCCTCAGGCCCTCGGCTGGACATTGCCTCACTATTTTGTAAGCGCTGTGAAGCCCAGACATCCTGGAGAAACACTGGCAGGAGCAAAAAATATGGGCCTAGAAATTGGACTTTGTTGCACCCATTTTCCTATTGCCTGAGGGCCGCTGCTGGTGTCGCAGTGCCCCAGAATTGATGTCCACTTCACCGGCGAGCTGCCTGGGGACGCGCAATAGGCATCCACTGCTCACCGGTCTCATTTTAAATGATGCCCAAGGCACAATTTTGATCGGGTCTTGGCTTTACCTGTTCTGGCGCAGGGATTGTTCCCTGCACTCAGTTCACGTCGGCAGCCCAGCGCTATCCAAATTCTACCCCATGGATTCTAATACTCATGAGTATTGGTACTGGTACAAAATGTCAGACTGAGTTTGAATGACTGTCTAAAATAAATGGGATGCACTGCAGGGTGTAGTATATTGGCATGCATCGCATTACGTGAAGCAATGAACTTCAGCACTATTATGCAAACAAAATGCCTTGTATTGTTGTATAAGATCCTGCGGCCTGATTGACTTGTGGAAGAGAACGGCTGTGCAAGGGGAGAGATAAGAAAGACATTGAGAATATTGTTTCATTAAAAGGCACATGAACTCTTCATTTTTTTTTTAATTGCCAATTGCCAGCCTAGTCAGATGTGACCTTCCATTACAACTTTTGACATTTACGCAGTATTTGTTTTGCTTGCCTGCAAATCCACAGTTTGCAAGGCTTGTTTGAATACATTTGGCAAAATTCCTCAACCAAATAATTTGTGAAATGAAGCATCCCAGTAGGAAATGGTCCAAGAGCCATGTGGTGCCATTTAATTTGCATTGTGAGGAGCGTTGCTACGTGTGGTCGTTTTGTTGACCTTCCTCATAGCAACAGGTAGAAGTTTAGCTTTTATTATTTGAAAGATTGACACATTCAAAATCTTGTAGGTTAGCTGAGTCTGATAGGAGTGCTGCTTGTTTTATACAGGCAAATGGTTGCAGTAGGAAAGGTATGATGACTGTGAATAAATATTGCAATGGATACCGTTAAATAAAGAGGTAAATGTTATTTTGATGAAAATGAAACTGTTTCACAAAATGTGAATGAAAGGCGCTCCAAACTAGTTTTCACTTTTGTTTATCCAATAGAAAGTGATTTTCACTTTTGTTTATCCAATAGAAAGTGATTTTCACTTTTGTTTATCCAATAGAAAGTGAAACGGATAGCGTCGCAACTGATGAAGAACTTTCTGAGGTCAGTAAAGTCTCAGAACTTTAGAATGTGCTGCTTTGAAGTCAAAACAAAGAAAAGGGGGAAAGTTTATTTATTTCAAAGTATTGATCAGGTTCACATGGGGATTTTTTTATCCTTCTCATCAAGTCTGTGTTCTTCCACCTCAGGAACACTGTGTACTTATGCTCGACCTGTCCCCCTCCACTGTTGAAATCTGTATCCACTGCTTCATTACCTCAAGCATTGATGTTTCTAATGCTGTCATCACTAGTTTCTCCACCTCCACCCTTCGTAAACCACAGCCAATCCTGGACTCGGTGGTTCACACACAAAGTTGATCATTTTTACCAAAACTATCAAGTTCCTTTTGCATTCCTGCGATTTTTTTTTTCTCACCAAAAGTTATCAACAGGAGGATGGTGCTTCATAAGAGGTCAAAGTTGAGCTGTCCAGGGAGGAGGCGATGGGGAAGGTGACCAGTGGAGTATCGTGCCACAGCCTGAACTCTCAGCCTCTGTTGATATTTCCATCCCGATGGTCAGTTATCACAATGCTTTAGAGTGTCAATTCTATGGCCCACGTTCCCTTCAAGCACAGCTCCCAGCTGAGAACATGGGGTCGATGAATGTACTCTTTCATTTATACCAGCAATGTTCAAACATATAGCGCTACTTGAGAATTGAGGGGAGATTTTCCTGGGGTTTACGCCTAGGTGCACTGGATCGCCTGGGCTTAGAGAATATCAGAAAATTGGTTGGGTTGGGGTGCAGGCCTATAAAGGAACCTGCCCGATTTCCTGACATTTGCTGTGAGACTTGTCAGAGACCTGGGCAAATCTGCCTTATAAAGTTCAGTATTGTGTTCAAGAGCTCTTACAAAGAATTACATAGAATTTACAGCAAAGGGACGGGACATTCGGCCCAACTGATCGACGCCAGTGTTTATGCTCTACACGAGCCTCCTCCCACATTACTTCTTCTCACTTTATCAGCATATCCTTCGATTTTCTTTTCTCCTTCTTCATGTACTTATCTAGCTTCCCCTTAAATGCATCTATGCTAGTTGCTTCAACTACTCCACGTGATAGCAAGTTCCACATTATAACTACTCTCTTGGATAAAGGAGTTTCTCTTGAATTCCCTATTGATTTATTAGTGACTATCTTATATTTATGGTCCCTAGTTTTGGATTTGCCCCACAACTGGAAACATCTTCTCTACGTCTACCCTAATAAATCCCTTCATAATTTTAAACACCTATATTAGGTCACCCCTCAGCCTTCTCTTTTCTAGAGAAAAGAGCCCCAGCCTATTCAGTCTTTCCTGATAATTATAACAGACTTTCAAAAACAAAAGGTGATAAAGAACTTTGTCGTTTGTGGGAAGAAAGTTCATTTTATTTTTTTGTTTGTTTAAATAGATGACTGATAAAACAAACCAAGATCAGACACAATGGCAGCAGAGCAACATCGAAGGGAAGGAGTTTCTTAGTAACGTGGGAATGAACAATCTATTTTACCCACCCACAATGCCTTGTGTGACTTCAAGCATCTGCAGCCTCAAATTTCTAACCAATGGACGTGAGCCAGCACTCATTTACACCACTGCCACATGCACCAGCCCGTCAGTTAGCATCTCGACATCACCTGTTCCATCGCAGCAAACTTCTTTAAGACACCGTGTGGCTGAAAACCGTGCGACTGTCATCATGAAGACATCAGACTTAACCAGAGGCAAGAATTGATGAATCCCTTTTTTTGAGTAATGTCTCTATTCTGGTGAAGTCTTTACTGGGCTAAGCTGCACTGTAACATAGATGGACCTTTATAGGCCTTTTTGATTAAATATATATATATATATATTATAAAACTTAAAAGAAAATGTGCTGCAGAACTGGAAATCACCTGGTTCTCTTTGCCTCAACTGCCAACTGCAGTTCATCAATTTTAACTCAGGACAACATTTTTATGAATGACTGTTTTGATTTTCCTGTTGCACTTGTTCGTTTTTACAACAACAACAACAAAGAGAGAAATTGGCTGGGCTTCGCCTTGGCCAAGGACGCTGGCCTGAGCACTTGAGACAGGACCAATACGATACAACTGCAAACTCTTGGTGCCTACCAAACCCGGCTGCAGCAGGGGAAAAATGTGAACTGCTTTGACAATGTGTAAATTTTTATACTCTTTTAATGTGAATATGTATATAGCGCAGGAGGAATGGAATTTTACAGCCTGTTTATTGCACCTTAAATCTAGTTTAGCACTTAATGCTGTCACAATACTGGCAAATACATGCATTTAGAACTTAAAAGATTCCTGTGGTTCTATGTTTGTGGCCCGATCTAATGCCTGCTTTCACTGGTCTCCTTTGCTCAAACACAGAATTACAATAAGCAGTGTGCAAAAAAAAAAATTGTCTTGATAAAAGGACAGGCTTTCATCTTTTTCTAAAGCAAGCTTTTTATTTTTTTTTATTATATGTAAAGGGACTATTTTATTCAGGGTAATTGAATTCTGAAGTGAACATAAATCTTTATCTTTTTTACCAAAATCAATTTTTTTGTTGTTTTTGTTCTTGTTTATCAGCATAAATATCTGTGGTAAATTGTTAATTTTTTTTACACATTTGTAGCAGTTATAAACTATCCAATAAAATGTAGCCTCTACATCACTGACTAGAAATAATGACTCTTGCCATTACGCTTCCTTATAAATGTACATAGATTCCACTAAACATTTAAGTTTATTCAAATTTCTTTTAAGCCTAGGCCCAACCATCTTCAGCTGCTTCATCAATGACCTTCCCTTCATCATAGGGTCAGAAATGGGGATGTTCGCTGATGATTGCACAGTGTTCAGTTCCATTCGCAACCCCTCCGATAATGAAGCAGTCCGAGCCTGCATGCAGCAAGACCTGGACAACATCCAGGCTTGGGCTTGTAAGTGGCAAGTAACATTCGCACCAGATAAATGCCAGGCAATGACCATCTCCAACAAGAGAGAGTCTAACCACCTCCCCATGACATTCAACGGCATTACCATCGCCAAATCCCCCACCATCAACATCCTCGGGGTCACGATTGACCAGAAACTTAACTGGACCAGCCATATAAATACTGTGGCTACGAGAGCAGGTCAGAGGCTGGGTATTCTGCGGCGAGTGACTCACCTGCTGACTCCCCAAAGCCTTTCCACCATCGACAAGGCACAAGTCAGGAGTGTGATGGAATACTCTCCACTTGATTGGATGAGTGCAGCTCCAACAACACTCAAAAAGCTCGACACCATCCAAGATAAAGCAGCCCGCTTGATTGGCACCCCATCCACCACCCTAAACATTCACTCCCTTCACCACCGGCGCACTGTGGCTGCAGTGTGTACCATCCACAGGATGCACTGCAGCAACTCTCCAAGGCATCTTCGACAGCACCTCCCAAACCTGCGACCTCTACCACCTAGAAGGACAAGAGCAGCAGGCACATGGGAACAACACCACCTGCACGTTCCCCTCCAAGTCACACACTATCCCGACTTGGAAATATATCGCCGTTCCTTCATCGTCGCTGGGTCAAAATCCTGGAACTCCCTTCCTAACAGCACTGTGGGAGAACCTTCACCACACGGACTGCAGCGGTTCAAGAAGGCGGCTCACCACCACCTTCTCGAGGGCAATTAGGGATGGGCAATAAATGCCGGCCTCACCAGCGATGCCCACATCCCATGAACGAAAAAAAAAGCACACTCCCACCCAGCGACCTCCCACAGCTCGCGGCACGCTCCTTCCCAGGGGACCTCCCGCAGCTCGCGCACGCTTCCTCTGGGGGCCTCCCGCAGCTCGCGGCACGCTTCCCCCCCCCCCCCGGGGGGCCTCCCGCAGCTCGATGGCACGCTTCCCCCCCCCACCCGGGGGGCCTCCCGCAGCTCGTGGCACGCTCCCCCCCCCCCCCCCCGGGGGCCTCCCGCAGCTCGCGGCATGCTTCTGAGGACTTCCGGAAAATATTCACAAACTCCAGGGGACCTGTTGCAAATATTGACGAGCTCCCTGGCGCCCCTGTCCTAACTTCCAAAAGACAATGGAGTAAATTTTCAATTGAACACTTTGCTTTTGCGCACTGGGAGTCCCACTGGAGAATTTGGTTGCAGCGGTCACATGCCTGATTTGCAGCCAGCACAGTTTCCTGTCCAGTAATTCTAATGGATAGAAAATTGTTCATGGAATCTGGGTCAGATCCTGTCTGGAGTTCAGATCTGGGCACCACACCTCAGGAATGATATACTGGCCTTGGAGGGGGTGTAGCGCAGATTCACCAGAATGATACAGGGGCTTAGCGGGTTAAATTATGAGGACAGGTTGAGTAAAGTAAGCTTGTGTTCCCTCGAGTATAGAAGATTGAGGGGTGATCTGATCGAGGTGTTTAAAATGTTAAAAGGATTCGATAGGGTAGATATAGAAAAACTATTTTCTCTTATGAGGAAATGAAGAATGAGGGGACATAATCTTAAAGTTAGAGCTAGCCCATTTAGGAGGGAAATCAGCAAGTGCTTTTTCCACCCAGAGTAGTAGAAATCTGGAATTCTCTGCCCCAAAAGGCTGTGGATGCTGGGACAATTGGAGCTTTCAAGACTGAGATGGATAGATTTTTGTTAGGTAAGGGTATCAAGGGATACGGAGCTAAGGCGGGTAAATGGAGTTGAGGCACAGATCAACCATGATCTAATTGAGTGGCGGAACATGCCCGAGGGGCTGAATGGCCTACTCCTATTCTTGCGTTCCTAAATCGGGGAACTGATCTCTGTGCATAAATACTTCGCACTCTTATCACATGAAACTCTGTGACGGGAGTGCTAAATTTACCCCAATATCAGTTCTAAAAAAAAGTAAAACCTTTTATTAGAACACGGTAACAGATCCCTGTGTGAAACCCTATTGTTAAAGGGAGCCTTAGATCTACAATAATAGGTGCAAAGTTGAATGCAAAATTAGTTAGTTTGAGAATATACGGGGTGAGTCCACAATCCAGCACTCACAGGGAGTGCAGATTGGGAAATCGCGGGGGCATAGCCGTGATTTGTTGTCCATTATCAACAGAAAATTGTCTCCTGTGGGCCTGCAATTTCCCACCTTGCGCTCCATGAGATCGCTGCTCCCCGTTAGGAGTCCCTGGTTATGGAATCACTCCTATTTCACATGATCTGTCACATTCCCAACATAAAATGGTAAAATTACAAACAGCTTAATTCCCTCTCCCTCTTTCACCCCATTCCCACCCCCACCCCCCCAAATAAAACCTCATTGACCACAGGCTCATGTAAATTTTTGACTCTTTCATAAAACTGTGTTTACTCCCTGTCAGTAATTCTGTTCCAGATTTAGTTCTAAATATATTTGGGAATGTGTTCAAGAACATAAGAAATTGGAGGAGGAGTAGGTCATCCGGCCCCTCGAGCCTGCTCCGCCATTCAATCAGATCATGGCTGATCTTCAACCTCAACTCCACTTTCCCGCCCGATCCCCATATCCCTTGATTCCCCTAGAGTCCAAAAATCTGTCCATCTCAGCCTTGAATATATCCAATCACTCAGCATCCATAGACTTCTGAGGTAGAGAATTCCAAAGATTTACAACCCTCTACATGAAGAAATTCCTCCTCATCTCAGTCTTGAATGGCTGACCCCGTATCCTGTGATTATGCCCCCTAGTTCTCGACTCTCTAGCCAGGGGAAACAATCTCAGCATCTACCCTGTCAAGCCCCCTCAGAATCTTATATGTTTCAATTAGATCACCTCTCATTCTTCTATACTCTTTGGAGTTTAGGCCCATTCTACTCAACCTCTCTTCATAGGACAACCCTCTCATCCCAGGAACTAATCTAGTGAACCTTTGTTGCACCACCTCTAAGGCAAGTATATCCTTCCTTGGGTAAGGAGACCAAAACTGTACACAGTACTCCAGGTGAGGACCCACCAATGCCCTGTACAATTGTAGTAAGATTCCTTACTCTTGTACTCCAACCACCTTGCAATAAAGCCCAACATGCCATTTCCTTTCCTAATTGCCTGCTGTACCTGCATATCAACTTTTTGTGTTTCTTGCATCAGGACACACAAGTCTCTCTGAACACCAACATTTAATAGTTTCTCAAAATCTAAAAAATATTCTGTTTTTCTATTCTTCCTACCAAAGTGAATAACCTCATATTTCTCCACATTATACTCCATCTGCCACCTTCGTGCCCACTCATTTAACCTGTCTGTATCCCTTTGCAGACTCTTTGGGCTCAATTTTAAAACACTGGCAGGATGGCAGTGGGGGGGGGGGGGGGGGGGCGAAGGTGCGCGTGGCAAACCCGAATTTTAAAAAAAGCTTACCTTTTCCAACGTGACCGTGATGTAATTGATGGTGATTAAAGTTGTTTACAGGTTTTGTGCCCGGCAGCCAGCCTGATTGTCAGGCAGGCTGCCGACAGGAGCTGCAACGCTGAGGGGTGGGGGGGGAAGAAAGAGAGAGAGACGTCATCCGGCACTGGGACAGAGAGTGGAGGGCGCTGAAGATCGGGGGTGGGGGGAGAGGGGGACATACTTGTAGAAGCTCTTATAATCTGTTTTTATATTTCTCGCTAGTTTACTTTCATATTCTATTCTCCCCCTTTTTTATCAATTTTTTGGTCATCTTTTGTTGGTTTTGAAACCTCTCCCAATCCTCAGGCTTATTACTCTTTTTGGCAACATTATAGGCCTCTTCTTTCAATCTAATACCCTCCTTAACTTCTTTAGTTAGTCACGGGTGGATCACTCTTCCTGTGGAGTTTTTATTTCTCAATGGAATGTATATTTGTTGAGAATATTGAAATATTTCTTTAAATGTTTACCATTGCTTTTCAACTGTCAAACCCTTTAATTTAATTTCCCAATCTACCTTTGACAACTCGCCCCTCATACCTAAGTAGTTGGCTTTATTTAAGTTTAAGACTCTAGTTTCTGACTTAAGTATGTTACTTTCTAAATCAATGTGAAATTCTATCATTATGATCACTCTTCCCCAGAGGATCCTTCACTGTGAGATTACTAACTAACCCTATCTCATTACACAATATAAGATCTAAAATAGCCTGTTCCCTGGTTGGGTCCATGGCGTATTGCTCTAGGTAACAGTCTCAAATACATTCCGTGAATTCGTCCTCCAAACTACCTTTGCCAATTTGTTTTGCCCAATCTATATGCAGATTAAAGTCCTCCATGATTAGTGCATTACCTTTGTTACAAGCTCCCATTATTTCATGATTAATACTCTGACCAACGGTATAGCTACTCCCACCAGTGTTTTCTGCCCCTTGTTATTTCTTATTTCCACCCATACTGATTCTACTTCCTGATCCTCTGAGCCACTGTCCTTATGTCATCCTTTATTATTAGGGCCACACCCCCTCCTTTTCCATTCTACCTGTCTTTTCTAAACATCATGTACCCTGGGATATTTAATTCCCAACCTTGGTCATTTTGCAACCATGTCTGTAATGACTATTAGGTCAAACTCATTTATCTTTATTTGTGGAATTAATTCATCTATCTTGTTATGAGTGCTCCGTGCATTCAGATAAAGAGCCTTTAATTTTGACTTTTTACCATTTTTTTCCTGCTTTGACCTTACTTGTTGTTCCTCTATTATTGGTAAACTCCCTGTCTCTTCCTGCCACACTCTGCTTATCTTTATCCAAGTCACCACACTGTTCTATTTTCTTAACTTTTCTCATTAGATTTCTAAATTTCTCCTCACGTGACTTCCCCCCCCCCCCCCTGCCTTTTCAGTTTAAAGCCCTGTCTACGGCCCTAGTTATTTGATTAGCCAAGACGCTGGCCCCAGCCCGGTTTAAGTGGAGCCTGTCCCATTGGAACAGCTCCCTCTTTCCCCAGTACTGGTGCCAGTGCCCCATGAATCAAAACCCCTGTCTCCCACACCACTCTTTGAGCACGCATTTAACTCTCTGATCTGTTTGTCCCTATGCCAATTTGCACGTGGCTCAGGTAGTAATCCAGAGGTTATTACCTTTGAGGATCTGCTTATTAATTTAGACCCTAGCTCCTCAAACTGTCTTAGCAGAACCATATTCCTAGTTCTACCTATGTCATTGGTTGCTACGTGGACCACGACAACTGGATCCTCCCCCTCATGCTCCAAGTTCTTTTCCAGCCACGAGGAGAGGTCCTTAACCCTGGCACCGAGCAGGCAACACAGCCTTCGGGACTCTCGGTCGTGGCTGCAGAGAACAGTATCTATCCCCCTGATTATACTATCCCCTTCCACTACCACATTCCTTTTCACTCCCCCCATTTGAATGGCCTCCTGTACCACAATGTCGTGGTCGGTTTACCCATCCTCCCTGCAGTCTTTGCTCTCATCCATGCAGAGAGCAAATACCTCGTACCTGTTGGACAAGGTCAAGGGCCAAGACTCCTCCATCACTACATCCTGGGTCTCCATACCTGCCTGACTCACAGTCACACCCTCCTGTCCCTGACCACTGGACAAATCTAAACTACTCTAAGGGATGTGACAGTCTCCTGGATCAAAGTATCCAGGTAACTCTCCTCCTCCCGGATGCATCGCGGACTCCAGCTCAACACCTCTGAGCTGCAGACACTTAATGTCGATGTGCTTGCCGGGGGTCACGCTGCTCTCCACAAACTCCCACATGCTGCAGTTACGACACACCACCTGCCCTGCCATTCCCTGTCTACCAAGAATTTATTTATTTACTTTGTTTAAGTTTTTAAATCAGTCACTATTCTTATATTGACTAATTATTTTATCTAGTTTAAATTATTGTTTTAAGCTCATAGTTAAAATCCTGCTCTTAGCTGGAGAGAACAAAAAGTGATACTCACCAACCAGTGACGTGACGCCATTTTTTCAATTTCTGCTGTGTGCTGACTCCCCCCGACCGAGCCTCTTACCCTCCCGCTCTCTTGGTCCACGTACTGACTCCCCCCGACCGAGCCTCTTACCCTCCCGCTCTCTCGGTCCATGTACTGACTCCCTCCGACCGAGCCCCTTATCCTCCCGCTCTCTCGGTCCATGTACTGACTCCCCCCGACCGAGCCTCTTATCCTCCCGCTCTCTCGGTCCATGTACTGACTCCCTCCGACCGCGCCCCTTATCCACCCGCTCTCTCGGTCCATGTACTGACTCCCTCCGACCGAGCCTCTTATCCTCCCGCTCTCTCGGTCCATGTACTGACTCCCTCCGACCACGCGCCTTATCCTCCCGCTCTCTCGGTCCACGTGCTGACTCCCTCTGACCGAGCCCCTTATCCTCCCGCTCTCTCGGTCCATGTACTGACTCCCTCCGACCGAGCCTCTTATCCTCCCGCTCTCTCGGTCCACGTACTGACTCCCCCCGACCGAGCCCCTTATCCTCCCGCTCTCTCGGTCCATGTACTGACTCCCTCCGACCGAGCCTCTTATCCTCCCGCTCTCTCGGTCCATGTACTGACTCCCTCCGACCACGCGCCTTATCCTCCCGCTCTCTCGGTCCACGTGCTGACTCCCTCTGACCGAGCCCCTTATCCTCCCGCTCTCTCGGTCCATGTACTGACTCCCTCCGACCGAGCCTCTTATCCTCCCGCTCTCTCGGTCCATGTACTGACTCCCTCCGACCGAGCCTCTTATCCTCCCGCTCTCTCGGTCCATGTACTGACTCCCCCCGACCGAGCCTCTTATCCTCCCGCTCTCTCGGTCCACGTACTGACTCCCTCCGACCGAGCCTCTTATCCTCCCGCTCTCTCGGTCCATGTACTGACTCCCCCCGACCGAGCCCCTTATCCTCCCGCTCTCTCGGTCCATGTCCTGACTCCCCCCGACCGAGCCTCTTATCCTCCCGCTCTCTCGGGCCACGTACTGACTCCCTCCGACCGAGCCCCTTATCCTCCCGCTCTCTCGGTCCACGTACTGACTCCCTCTGACCGAGCCCCTTATCCTCCCGCTCTCTCGGTCCATGTCCTGACTCCCCCCGACCGAGCCTCTTAGCCTCCCGCTCTCTCGGGCCACGTGCTGACTCCCTCCGACCGAGCCTCTTATCCTCCCGCTCTCTCGGGCCATGTACTGACTCCCTCCGACCGAGCCTCTTATCCTCCCGCTCTCTCGGTCCATGTTCTGACTCCCTCCGACCACGCGCCTTATCCTCCCGCTCTCTCGGTCCACGTACTGACTCCCCCCGACCGAGCCTCTTATCCTCCCGCTCTCTCGGTCCATGTACTGACTCCCTCCGACCGAGCCTCTTATCCTCCCGCTCTCTCGGTCCACGTACTGACTCCCTCCGACCGAGCCTCTTATCCTCCCGCTCTCTCGGTCCACGTACTGACTCCCTCCGACCGAGCCTCTTATCCTCCCGCTCTCTCGGTCCACGTACTGACTCCCTCCGACCGAGCCTCTTATCCTCCCGCTCTCTCGGTCCACGTACTGACTCCCTCCGACCGAGCCTCTTATCCTCCCGCTCTCTCGGTCCATGTACTGACTCCCTCCGACCACGCGCCTTATCCTCCCGCTCTCTCGGTCCACGTACTGACTCCCCCCGACCGAGCCTCTTATCCTCCCGCTCTCTCGGGCCATGTACTGACTCCCCCCGACCGAGCCTCTTATCCTCCCGCTCTCTCGGGCCATGTACTGACTCCCTCCGACCGAGCCTCTTATCCTCCCGCTCTCTCGGGCCATGTACTGACTCCCTCCGACCGAGCCTCTTATCCTCCCGCTCTCTCGGGCCATGTACTGACTCCCTCCGACCGAGCCTCTTATCCTCCCGCTCTCTCGGGCCATGTACTGACTCCCCCCGACCGAGCCCCTTATCCTCCCGCTCTCTCGGTCCATGTCCTGACTCCCCCCGACCGCGCCCCTTATCCTCCCGCTCTCTCGGTCCACGTACTGACTCCCTCCGACCGAGCCTCTTATCCTCCCGCTCTCTCGGTCCATGTCCTGACTCCCTCCGACCGAGCCTCTTATCCTCCCGCTCTCTCGGGCCATGTACTGACTCCCTCCGACCGCGCCCCTTATCCTCCCGCTCTCTCGGGCCACGTGCTGACTCCCTCCGACCGAGCCTCTTATCCTCCCGCTCTCTCGGTCCACGTGCTGACTCCCTCCGACCGAGCCTCTTATCCTCCCGCTCTCTCGGTCCATGTACTGACTCCCTCCGACCGAGCCTCTTATCCTCCCGCTCTCTCGGTCCACGTACTGACTCCCTCCGACCGAGCCTCTTATCCTCCCGCTCTCTCGGTCCATGTACTGACTCCCTCCGACCACGCGCCTTATCCTCCCGCTCTCTCGGTCCACGTACTGACTCCCTCCGACCGAGCCTCTTATCCACCCGCTCTCTCGGTCCACGTGCTGACTCCCTCCGACCGAGCCTCTTATCCTCCCGCTCTCTCGGTCCATGTACTGACTCCCCCCGACCGAGCCTCTTATACTCCCGCTCTCTCGGTCCACGTACTGACTCCCCCCGACCGAGCCCCTTATCCTCCCGCTCTCTCGGTCCACGTACTGACTCCCCCCGACCGAGCCTCTTATCCTCCCGCTCTCTCGGGCCATGTACTGACTCCCTCTGACCGAGCCTCTTATCCTCCCGCTCTCTTGGGCCACGTACTGACTCCCCCCGACCGAGCCTCTTATCCTCCCGCTCTCTCGGTCCACGTACTGACTCCCCCCGACCGAGCCTCTTATCCTCCCGCTCTCTCGGGCCATGTGCTGACTCCCTCCGACCGAGCCTCTTATCCTCCCGCTCTCTCGGTCCATGTACTGACTCCCCCCGACCGAGCCTCTTATCCTCCCGCTCTCTCGGTCCATGTGCTGACTCCCTCCGACCGAGCCTCTTATCCTCCCGCTCTCTCGGTCCATGTACTGACTCCCTCCGACCGCGCGCCTTATCCTCCCGCTCTCTCGGTCTACGTACTGACTCCCCCCGACCGAGCCTCTTATCCTCCCGCTCTCTCGGTCCATGTACTGACTCCCTCCGACCGAGCCCCTTATCCTCCCGCTCTCTCGGTCCATGTCCTGACTTCCCCCTGACCGAGCCTCTTATCCTCCCGCTCTCTTGGGCCACGTACTGTCTCCCCCCGACCGAGCCTCTTATCCTCCCGTTCTCTCGGGCCATGTACTGACTCCCTCCGACCGAGCCTCTTATCCTCCCGCTCTCTCGGTCCATGTACTGACTCCCCCCGACCGCGCCTCTTATCCTCCCGTTCTCTCGGTCCACGTACTGACTCCCCCCGACCGCGCCTCTTATCCTCCCGTTCTCTTGGGCCACGTACTGACTCCCTCCGACCACGCGCCTTATCCTCCCGCTCTCTCGGGCCATGTACTGACTCCCTCCGACCACGCGCCTTATCCTCCCGCTCTCTCGGTCCACGTGCTGACTCCCCCCGACCACGCGCCTTATCCTCCCGCTCTCTCGGTCCACGTGCTGACTCCCCCCGACCACGCGCCTTATCCTCCCGTTCTCTCGGTCCACATACTGACTCCCCCCGACCGCGCCTCTTATCCTCCCGCTCTCTCGGGCCGTGTGCTGACTCGCCTCTGACCGCACCCCTTATCTTCCCACTTTCTCGGGCCGTGTGCTAAGGCCTGCAGTAAGTTATCAATTTTTATTTTCACAACTGTTAATTATCATGTTTTAGATTGTTCTCTTTTATTCTATGTGTTTGCTAACAAATGTTGGTACCTAATGTTGATCAATAAGGGGGTCATATGTGTTTCTGTATCGTCGTTCAACCCTTACTGTAATCAGTGATCCTACGTCACCCCATTTTACCATGTTTATTTTTTAAACCACTGGTTAGGGACAACCTGGGAACATTCTGTGTACAGAATGTGTTGAAATCAACGTTTAGTGAAGTCTTCTACACTAGCTCATTCTCTCTGACAACCTCACAACTGTAAGGGGCAGATTTTCCCCTGTTGCGGACTTCAGGCCGGTGGAGTGCGCCCTGACGGCCGCACGATAATCCCCGGCAGGACGCCCTGCTCCATTTGGAGGGCCAGGCCCCAGAAGCATCCTGTCAGCTCTGAGTGGCCCCGGCTGGCCTCTGGCCCGAAACAAAGTGGTGGGGGAGATCCAATCTCTTGGAGGTGTTGGGTGGGGGTGGGGGGGGGGGGGGGGGGTGGGAGAGTGGAAGTGGCCCAGGCTGCTTTTTGCGGAGCTTGGAGGAGTGTTCCTGCTCCTCCCGGCCCCACCAATATACAGTGTAACTTACCCGTGGAGTCCTCCTTGGCTGGACTACCAGCTGATACTGGGCGGAGCCCGCCTGGTGCATGCTCCGCCCGGTACCATCTTAAAATGGCAAATATCACAGGATCCCAATTGGCATATTAAAAGGGACTCCCACCCGACTCAGGTGGGTGCTCTGGCTGCCCAGTGGTAAGCTCAGACAAAGGTTTTGGTGACCACTGCAGCAGAAGGAACAGGGCGGTAAGATATTCCCACCTTTTTCAGAGGGCTACTGTCTCACTTCCATCAGGCGGGAGGCCTCAAAATCTCCCCCCTTGATCTCTTTCCTTCCTCCTCCAAACTTCAGATTTTTAAAACTGGAGCTAAGGATCATCATTTCCTGATTTACCCAATCTTCTCTTTTATTCTTCCTGGTCTTATTGGCCTGTTTTATAATATACATTTGAAATGCATATAAAACAATTTCATTAGAGGTTATATGCTAGAAAATAAGTAGTAAGATACACTTAGGATAAGGATACATGTTATAAAAAGGCACTGGAGAAGGTGCAAAAAAGATTTATTAGTAGGTATTACCTCAGATCTGGTATAATTATCAGGAAAGATTGAACAGATTGGAGCTCTTTTCTCTAGAAAAAAGAAGACTAAGGGTTGACCTGATAGAGGTCTTTAAAATTATGAAAGTGTTTGATAGGGTAGATGTGGAGAAGATTTTTCCACTTGTGGGGGAGACCAGAACTAGGGGCCATAAATATAAGATAAATGATATAAATCCAATTAGGAATTCAGGAGAAACTTCTTTACCCAGAGAGTGGTTAGAATGTGGAACTCGCTACCAAAAGGAGTAGTTGAGGCAACTAGCATAGATGCATTTAAGGGAAAGCTAGATAAACACATGAGGGAGAAAGGAATAGAAGGATATCTTCATAGGGTTAGATAAGGAAAGGTGGCAAGAGGCTCATGTGGAGCATAAACACCAGCATGGACCTGTTGGGCCGAATGGCCTATTTCTGTGCTGTATTCTACGTAATGTAACTTATCATTTGAAGCACCAACCATGTCACAGACATTGTTCTACAGGTAGCTTTCTATAAATTGTGGGCATGTTAGCATTAATTCTTCAAAGGACTTCAAAATGAAGCATTAACCAGAAACAATGGAGCTCACATCTTCATTGCTAAAGTTGCCTCCAAGAAGTTTGGTCTTTTATGTCCAATTTTCTTCCTGCTCAATAAATCCTAGCTCTCTATAATGCCCAAGTCCAATTAGGGATGGGCAATAAATGCTGGCCTTGCCAGCAACGCCCACATCCCATGAACGAATAAATAAAAAAGTCCATCCTAGACTTAAATCCTTCTTCCATATCTGGGGAGACACTTTGAAGCTGAGACGGAATGCATTGACATAGCATCTTATCAAATCTCTCAGGACATGCTAAAACGCTTCACAGGTGGTGAATGACTTTTGAAGTGTAAACACTGTAGTTATGTTGGCAAAAGGAGAAGCTTTTTGTCTGATAGGTGACTTTTCTCTCACCTTTAGCTTCTAATACCCTTCCTCTGTCACGGTCTTGTCTTTATTTTATCAGTACTACTATGGACAGTGCTTCTCTGAACTTGCTTCTGTTCTACCTAAGCGCAAATGAATATCTTATACACTGTTCCTCTTCCTTGCATTTTCCATGTGTTAACACACAAACATATGAAAATGATAAGCAGGAAAAGTTGTCCCACCAAGCCTGTCCCGCAGTCATGATATCTGGAGCATCATGACTCAAATGCGAGTATTTTCCAATCCGGCTTGTTCAGAGGGTCTCTCAACATTACAACCAGATTTTCAGACGCAGCAGGAAACAAAGTCATTTTTCTGGTCTTTTAATTGCAATTGTTTGGAGCGTTTTTTAAACTTTTCCTCGCAGAGACCTGCTCTGTATTTTCTGTTTCTTTTTATGCATTTTTATGGCAAAGTAAATCACATTTAAAAATTGAAAAGCTTCCCCAATTGCAGGTTTTTAAACCTGATGTGCATGAATCATGGTTAAATGAGTTGAAACTTCAAATTTTAAGACTCAAGGAAGGAATATATTGGTGTGGGTTTCGCGTTTCTTTTTGTCCCGATTGTTTACGCTGATTTATGTCCATTTATGGCCATTTTGAGTTTGGGCATTTTCTGATGAGATTGGGAGAATACTTGGGCATTTTTCAACGTCAGCAAAATGGGTGCAGCTTTGGGCGCAGTTTCGGGTGCGAAGGGCATTTTATACTGTGTTTTGTGTTTGATTAGGTGTCAGCTTAGGCCAGATTTGCATCATTCATGTTCCTGCTGGGTCCTGTGACTGGGGTTCTTTGACAGAGGAAGATGGATGAACTGCCTCACATACCTGCAGAGTCCTTTGACCATTGTGCAACAACATTGAAACAGTGCTAATGTGCTTTTGCCAGAGTACTATATCAGTGCTCAGGTCCAGTTCAGCACAGTTTGATGCAGGGTTGAGCAGCGCCTGTTTTTCAGGCGTATAACGGGCACCTATGGGTGCGATATGGCGAGGCCACACCCTACGCCCATCCAGTGCTGGATGTTCATCGTCTGCTACTCCGCAGGCATCCGAGGCCCATGCCGGAACTATTCCGGAACTATTCCGGAAGTTCATTATAATATTAAAATAATGGTCCTAATAATGGTTG
Source organism: Heptranchias perlo (assembly GCF_035084215.1). Classification (NCBI taxonomy): domain Eukaryota; kingdom Metazoa; phylum Chordata; class Chondrichthyes; order Hexanchiformes; family Hexanchidae; genus Heptranchias; species Heptranchias perlo. Next base: position 22,871,396 of record NC_090328.1, on the reverse strand, counting down.
TGAAATTGGTCTGCTCCAATGCCTGACTCGTCACGTGATAAACTTGCCCAGCAACTCCCGGCACTAACAGTCAGCAAGGACCCTGCAGGAGTGCTATTTAAAGAACTCATCAAAAGTATAGTGGAAACTCCATAATGGAAATGAGTGGATAATCAAAGTTTGGCCTTGTGTGTAGCACTCTCGTCTCTGAGTCAGAGGGTTCAAGTCCCACTCCAGAGACTTGGGCACAAAAATCTAGGCTGCCACTACCGTGCAGTACTGAAGGAATGCTGCACTGTCTGAGGCGCTGTCTTTCAGATAAGACATTATATAGAGACCCTGTCTGCCCTCTCGGGTGGACGTAAAAGGTCCCATGGAACTATTTTGAAGAAGAGCAATGGAATTCTCCCTGGTGTCCTGGCCAATATTTATCCCTCAACCAATATCACTAAAACAGATTATCTGGTCATTATTACATTGATGTTTGTGGGACCTTGCGGCGTGCAAATTTGCTGCCATGTTTCCTACATCACAACAGTGACTACACTTCAAAAGTACTTTATTGACTGTACAGCATTCAGGGACGTCCTGAGATTGTGAAAGGCACTATATGAATGCAAGCCTTTGTTTTTCTTCTTCTTTCTGAGGCAGCCCATTTCTTCCACTGCTTTTACATCCAGCAAATCGTGCTCTGGGTTATTTCCATAATGAAGACCCTTTTCACGTGGACCGATCATTAGCCTGACTCACATCTCCCTACCGGGAGTGGGGGGCTCCACTCCACTCCCATCAGATGTGAATACCCCGCTGGATGTCAACCCAGAGACCTGAACTGTGGTCTCCACTCGCTGGGACTGTTTGCAGCGGGGCTCAAAACACATGACCTTCTGTCTCAGAGGTGGGAATGCTACCACTGAGCCAAGCCTCACTCCCTTGTATGTATGAAACAACAATATCATCACCACAAGAATGAAGACACGTACAATACAAATAACAAAAGAAACATTATAAAGATCTTTATGCTCACTGCAAAATCAGAACCATATTCTTTTTGAATCCATTCATAATGTTGCTACATTTAGTGACCAGTGCAATTCTTTCCCTATGAAGTTTTATCCACCAAGAAAAGGAGATGAAATACAAATAAGAAAAAAGTCGAGTAATGGGACAACATCTTACATAAGACTTTGTGCTGTGAAAATACAAGTGGATAATTGAGATGATGGATACCATGAGTGTGGATAATAAGGTACCACTGTTTATGTTCTCAGAGTGATGCGGAGATGCCGGTGATGGACTGGGGTGGACAAATGTAAGGAATCTTACAACACCAGGTTATAGTCCAACAGTTTTATTTGAAAATCACAAGCTTTCGGAGGCTTTCTCCTTCGAAAGCTTGTGATTTTCAAATAAAACTGTTGGACTATAACCTGGTGTTGTAAGATTCCTTACATATGTTCTCAGAGTGGTATCAATAGGCCTGATGTTAGATTTATCTGTTTTTACTATGAACATTGCAAACAAGTAATTTAAAAAGTAATTCAAACAAATTCAGTTATTAACATTAGATCTTTTGAAAATGAAATTAATATCAGGCCATGAATAATTAGTAGCTCTTAATGCTACTGAACTGCAGTGTGCAAGTTATGAAATATCTCCTCCTCCCCCTACCCCTCCTTGGCTCACTACCAACATTATGCTTGATAGCTAGGGAACTGAATAATGTTTATAAATAACCAGCAAAATGTCCCTCCTATTTATGCTGTTGGTTTCAATGATTAAACCTTGGCAAACAACAGGAAGACAAAATGAAACTGGTGTCTGGGGCTTTCCCCGTGCTGTAGGACAGGGGTGGCTAACCTTTCAAAGCCCAAGAGCCTGAAAAAGAAACTGTAAACCGACAAAGAGCCACAGCTTTTAAATATAGTCCACTGGTAAAGTCATTGATATTCTCAGTGCAACTACAAGACTGCTATGCAAGAAATGTTGGACCCTTGCATATCAATGTGACTTTTTGAATGCTTTTTTTTCAGCTGTTCACTTTAGATCTGGATTGAACTTTCTCTTTCTATCTCTCGCACTCCCTCCTGTCTTCCAATCCTTTTTCCCACACCTCATTCCTTCTCTCTCACAACTCTTTTGTCTCTCTTCACCTCTTTCTTAACCTCTGTCATTCACTCGTTGTCTTTATCATTCTCTCAGCCCCTCAGTCTTTCTTTCATTCCCTCTGTCTTAGTCTCTCTTGTTCCCCCATTCTTTCAGTCTCATTCCCTCACTCTCTCCATTCTCTCTTTCATTACCTCTTTCCTCCCCTCTTCCTCTTTTCACTCATTTCCTTTCTCATCTCCACTTTTCCTCTCATTCATTCTCCATCTCTCTTTTTCCCTGTAACCCTGTCTCTATCTCACTTTTCCTTTTTTCTTTTCTCTTTCTCTTATTCCATTTTTAAAATTTCTGTGCTCTCCTCTCCCCTCTCCACACTCTCTCCCCTCTCCACGCTCTCTCCTCTCTCCACGCTCTCTCCCCTCTCCACGCTCTCTCCCCTCTCCACACTCTCTCCCCTCTCCACACTCTCTCCCCTCTCCACACTCTATCCCCTCTCCACACTCTCTCCCCTCTCCACACTCTCTCCCCTCTCCACACTCTATCCCCTCTCCACACTCTATCCCCTCTCCACACTCTATCCCCTCTCCTCGCACACAGTTACCACCAACTGTTCTTTGTCTCCTAAACCTGACTGACGCCTCCATTCCAGGAACACCATCTAACTCCCTTTCTGCTGCAGATGCCATCAGCTCTGAAGATGTCTGCACTTGGCAGTAGTGGGAACATTTCTCTCCATTTGCTCTTTCTCTGGGCTCCAGACTGATTGATTGTTTAAGAGTTGAATGCGACCACAGGATACAATGGCATATTCAGGTTAAAAGTAGATCAATCAAAAATAATTCCAAAATCATATGAGCTAGTTTATCTTGTATTGTGTCTATTCCAGAATCATCGAAAGTTAAAAAGTAAAATCTATGATCTGTGTGCACCCATTTCCAAATGGTCCTTGTTCATGGTGAATAATAGTTTAAAGCATCAGGAACATTTGGAATTTGAGATCTTGTGATGAAGTGTCCATTCACTGCACCATATTGTTGAGGGAGGCTTGTATCAATAATTACCTACATGTTAAGTTCCTGACCTCCGCTGAACTGACTTAAAGAGCTGCTCACCCGTCACCCCTGTGCTCGCTGACCTATGTTGGCTCACGGTCCACCAACACCTCACATTTCAAATTCTCATCCTTGTGTTCACAACCTTCCATTGTCCCTCCCTTCTCCTGCACAACAATCCTCTGAGAACTCTGCGCTCCTCCAACTCTGGCATCATATGCATTCACCCACTCCCTTTGCCTTCAGCTTTAAGCTCTGGAATTCCCTCCCTAAATGTCTCCGCCTCTTCACCTCGCCCGCCTCCTTTAAGACCCTCCTTAAAACCTAACTCTTTGACCAAACTTTTAGTCACCCCTCCTCATATCTCCTTCTTTGGCTCAGTGTCAATTTTAGTCTCATTACATTCCTGTGAAGCACCTTGGGACTTAAAGATGCTATATAAATGCAAGTTGTTGTTGCTCATTGGAAGCCATGCATTTCTGTACAGGAAGTTGTGGGGTGGTGGGGGGGGAAGAATTGGAGGAAGTGTCATCCTCAGGTGGCTGTTTCATGTGTCGGTTTAGCTCAGTTGGCAGCACTCAGATCTTTGAGTTAGAAGACTGTGGGTTGATGTCCCACTCCAAAATTTGAGTGTTTTAACAGCGCTCCAGTGTTTCAAATCAACCAAAGTAACAAGGAATTAACTTAGTAACTTGTAGTGCTTCATCTTTGTCTACAGAGCAGAACACTTTTTATGACAGTTTAAACAAGCTGGATCTGGTTTGTGAGCTGCCATAATTGCAAAATGGAAACTTGCCAATCCACAGCTATCAGTTGAAAGTGCAGAAAGGAGAGACCAAATGCGTATACACAAACGAATAATAAGATTTTATGCAGTACAATATTGATGCTAGCAGACCATTTGTTAACAGAACCCACTGGCCTCCAAAGCCTTAAAAGAAAATACATTTCTAATGGAGTCAGTAACCCTTTAAAGGCAGAGCATGGACTGCAACAAGTAAATTTCAGCCACATTTTTCTTTGCACTGTGTCGAACCTTTAAAACATTAGTGAATTTTCCATTGATCACGGTAAGTTACAGAACTATCGGCCTAGAAATTCGAGCACTCCTAAAAACACGTGTGCAGGGAGCCCAGGGAGCAATCCCTGCCCCTAAATGGATAGGCCCAAGATGCACATAATATTGGGCTTCGGGCCTCATTATCATCGAGCCAGAGTGCCACAGAAACCAAATGGGCTTCCCCAGGCAGCTTGCCGGAGAAATGGACTTGAAGGTAAGTTCTTAAAGTCACCGGGAGTGGCAGTGAAAGCAGTTGATAGGAGTTATGGGGGTGGACAGTAGAGCTACCGGTAATTGGAGCACCAATACGGTGTATGGTGGAGGGGGGGGTGGTGTTGGGGTTAGAGAAGTCAGTCAGCAGAAATGGAGGGCCCAATAGACTTGAGAATCACAGCTCGGAGGATGACATCACATGATCTTCTTCACTCAATCGTTAGTAAGTATCAAGAAAGAACAGTACCACATCACTGGGATGTGGAAGTGTTTAATCACTAGGAAGACTGAATGGCACCATTATTATCTCAATGAAATCAATAGGAAATTCAACTGTGACAGCAATAGCAGGATGAAAATTATTTATTTGGGCTGAGAAACTGTCTCTCATTTGCTAAACTCTTGTTACCATTGCTGAGAGAAAAAAAATCTTTGAAAACAAGTCTTGAAACACTTCGTATTGTCAAAATCTGCTTCAGGGCATGCCTTATCAGAACACACACGTTATAAATTGTTGGGACAGTTTTAGGGGCCTTAACCAGTTTGTGGTTGTGGGAGATCTGAAAGCCTTCACTAAGAGGAAAATCATTTAAGCATAAAGATATCAGGTGACATGAAGACATCAGATTAAATTCCATTCTGTTTGTGGCATAGCAAAGCACATTTTGCATCCCATTATCTAATGCAAACACATTTTGTTGCAATGCAAATAAACTGTGTTTTCTCCTCCCTCCATTTGCTACAGCACAGCACCTTTTGCTAGGAGGGAAGTGGAGACAATATAAATATACTTTTCAGCCACCAGCAGCTGAATTTTACAACTTTTTTGGGGGTGGGGCTTAGACTTCCTCCTTTTTTTCTTTATTGGCTTTCCTTGCTAACTGCACTATTCTTATGGTTGCCAACTCTGGTTCGACATATTCCTGGAAGTTACATCGTATGATCTCCCTCCCCACCCAGTCAAACAGCCATTTTCCCCATCTCCAGTGTTTTTATATCTAATAAACTCAAGTGTTCAAAGAAAATGGGGAAGAAAACCATACCATTTTTTTAATGATTTGTTCCTGGGTTGCCCTCAACAGTGTCCAGGAGATTAATCTTTCATTCCTGAAGACGAGGGTTGGCAACCCTAACTAATCTGCTGAGAGGGCGAGCAGGCCTTCTCCCCTGTGGGCCTCTGCTGAAGCCGACACTGGAAGGTGCTAATGAGTAGTGACTCAACCTTCAATTTATTCCTCCTTATTGTAGGAATATGCCTGGCCTTCACTTAGCCCCTTCCCCTACTGTATTACAGCTGAGGCCTAGAACTCAGCCTGTGGGAGTGGGCCTGTATCCTACCGTCCACCGTACCTGAATTTTATTCATCTTCAGGTGCTGCTCATGGTGTTCCCACCGTACAATACAATACTCCACACCTTTGTGGCATATTGGCAGCACATATGTAACATTTTTCTTGTGAACGATAAAAGAGAATTTAAGTGCACATCAAAAGCACTCTTTTTTTAAAGAAAAAAGCTCTCCGCATCTGCCTAGCATCTGGCTAGACAACTGCAGCTTGAGCTACAAAAACAGTCAGAGCTTTACTGTTAGTGTAAAGAAAGAGGCAAGGATTGCTGCTGTCATGGTTAACACACTTATTTCCATTGAGCAGCCTGGTTGAAGAGCCAAGTCCACAGTGCTGGACATCACTAAAGGAAGAAAGGGCATATACATTTCTTGTTCTCAGGACACCCCAAAGTGCTTTACAGCTAATTAGGAAAAAAGAAAGAAGTTGCATTTATATAGCGCCTTTTATGATCCCAAACTGCTTTTCAGCCAGCAAAGTACTTTTGAAGTGTAGTTACTGTTGTAATGTAGGAAACGTAGCAGCCAATTTTCACACAGCAACACATTTTTATTTCCACTGACTTCAATGGAAATGAAAATCGGGAGAAATTTTACCCGTTTTAAACTATCACCCAAAGTCAAAATTACTCTCAAAAACCTTAGCGACATTCAAAATGGAGTTCTATGTTAACTTGGTGAGCTAACATATTAGAGGGATGGGCTGAATGGCCCTTTTTCATCCTTGATTGTTCTGTCTTTACCATTTGATTTAAAAAGTAAAATTTCACACATTCTGTGAATGAAATAAATGTAAGCCAGATGTAACTCAATTTTAAATAATTAACCATTAAAAAAAATTCAAAGTTAACTTCATAGTTTGTAAAACATTGTGTTACCTGGAGAGCTTCTGAAATACCAGTGAGAGGGTTAATGAATGTTAGGTTCGAGTGTGACTTTGCAATGCCTAGCTGACAGTAAATGTAAAAATAATATGACTGTACAGTACAGACTGTTGTTTAAAAGGTTTACATTGAAGGATTGCCAGGTATAAAGAGAATGGACTAGGATCCTGAAGTGTAATGAAACACTTTAAATAATCAGTTTAACATGGGCAACAAAGAGCAGTAAAAATTTGCATATACATTACACATGCTGTATTATTTGCATTTATCAGTATATTTTGTGTGAAGTTGAACTTCAGACTTGAGTGGTTTGAACTTACCTCTAAGTTGACCATATTTAGATTTTGCTTTACCACAAATTCTGAACAGTGGTATTTCTATTAAATATAACTGTTCTTGAAAAGGAAAAAATTATAGGGCTATGGGGAAAGAGCAGGCGAGTGGGATTGATTGGCTAGCTCTTTCAAAGAGCTGACACAGACACGATGGGTTGAATGGCCTCTTTCTGTGCTGTATGATTCTATGATAAATGCACCATCTGAAGAACATCTTGCAGATCTTTGGTTAATGTCTGTTTCTTTTGACATTGAATTAGAGCTGAAGAATAAGTATAACTTAGTAATGATAGGGCAGATCATCTTTCAAGCATTATAACAAATATGAGTTGTAAAACTAAGTAAATTTTGTAAGTTGGATACCCTTGTTAAATGTCCCCTGAAACCATTATTTTGTACCATTAGCTTGTTCTTCTACTAAATTATTTTCTTCTGAGGCATAGCTCAGCACTATCTACACGTGTAGAAGATTGAGACTGATGAAGATTAAGGTTTAGGTAGTGGAGCGTGCTCTTTATGGAAGATTTTCAAGTTGAGATGTTGGCGATGCCGTCTTGCGGATGAGACATTAAAGCGAATGCCCGTCTGCCCTCTCAGGTGGATGTAAAAGATCCCATGGCACTATTTGAAGAAGAGCAGGAAAGATCTCCCAGTGTCCTGGCCAATATTTATCCCCCAACCAGCACCTAAAACAAATTATCTGGTCATTTATCTCATTGTTATTTGTGGGACCTTGCTGAGCCCAAATTGGCTGCTGCGTTTCCCTACTTTACAACAGTGACTACACTTCAAAAGTACTTCATTGGCTGTAAAGCGCCTTGGGACGTCTTGAGGTCAGGAAAAGGCACTATATAAATGCAAGTCTTTCATTCTCTCTTAAAAATGTTTGAGTAGGAACACAGCTTTTAGGTGGGCCTGTAAATATGTGAGCAGCTGGCTCACCAGTTTCTGGAAGGATGCAGCGTAAATATGCAAATAAGGGTTCTATACCAGTTGTAGAACCCCATTTGCAATTTTCAGGGACAAATGAGTGGAGCGTCTCCCAGCTCTGCCGCTGCCTCAGCCTAACTGCTGCCGAAACCATCACCCTTGCCTTTTGTCACCTCCAGACTCAATTATTCTAATGCTCTCCTGGCCACCCTCCATTAACTTCATATACAAAATTCTGCTACTTCAAACCTATCCCGCACCACGTCCCACTCACCCATCATGCCTACATTGTCTCCCCGTCCCCAAATGCCTCCATTTCAAAATTCACACCCTTGTGTTCAAATTCCTCCATGGCCTCACCCTTCCTTATCTAAAGGGCAAAAGAGTAACTAGGGCGAGAGTAGGGCCTCTTTAGGATCAATAAGGTCATCTATGTGCGGAACCACAAGAGATGGGTGAGATCCTGAATGAATATTTCACATCGGTATTTACGGTTGAGAAAGGCATGGATGTTAGGGAACTTGGGGAAATAAATAGTGATGTCTTGAGGAGTGTACATATTACAGAGAGGGAGGTGCTGGAAGTCTTAACGCGCATCAAGGTAGATAAATCTCCGGGACCTGATGAAATGTATCCCAGGACGTTATGGGAGGTTAGGGAGGAAATTGCGGGTCCCCTAGCAGAGATATTTGAATCATCCACCGCTACAGGTGAGGTGCCTGAAGATTGGAGGGTAGCAAATGTTGTGCCTTTGTTTAAGAAGGGCGGCAGGGAAAAGCCTGGGAACTACAGACCGGTGAGCCTGACATCTGTAGTGGGTAAGTTGTTAGAGGGTATTCTGAGGGACAGGATCTACAGGCATTTGGAGAGGCAGGGACTAATTAGGAACAGTCAGCATGGTTTTGTGAGAGGAAAATCATGTCTCACGAATTTGATTGAGTTTTTTGAAGGGTTAACCAAGAAGATAGATGAGGGCTGTGCAGTAGACGTGGTCTACATGGACTTCAGCAAAGCCTTTGACAAGGTACCGCATGGTAGGTTGTTACATAAGGTTAAATCTCATGGGATCCAAGGTGAGGTAGCCAATTGGATACAAAATTGGCTTGACGACAGAAGGCAGAGGGTGGTTGTAGAGGGTTGTTTTTCAAACTGGATGCCTGTGTCCAGCGGTGTGCCTCAGGGATCGGTGCTGGGTCCGCTGTTATTTGTTATTTGTATTAATGATTTGGATGAGAATTTAGGAGGCATGGTTAGTAAGTTTGCAGATGACACCAAGATTGGTGGCATTGTGGACAGTGAAGAAGGTTATCTAGGATTGCAACGGGATCTTGATAAATTGGGCCAGTGGGCCGATGAATGGCAGATGGAGTTCAATTTAGATAAATGTGAGGTGATGCATTTTGGTAGATCGAATCGGGCCAGGACCTACTCCGTTAATGGTAGGGCGTTGGGGAGAGTTATAGAACAAAGAGATCTGGGAGTACAGATTCATAGCTCCTTGAAAGTGGAGTCACAGGTGGATAGGGTGGTGAAGAAGGCATTCGGCATGCTTGGTTTCATTGGTCAGAACATTGAATGCAGGAGTTGGGATGTCTTGTTGAAGTTGTACAGGGCATTGGTGAGGCCACACTTGGAGTACTGTGTACAGTTCTGGTCACCCTATTATAGAAAGGATATTATTAAACTAGAAAGAGTGCAGAAAAGATTTACTAGGATGCTACCGGGACTTGATGGTTTGACTTATAGGGAGAGGTTAGACAGACTGGGACTTTTTTCCCTGGAGAGTAGGAGGTTAAGGGGTGATCTTATAGAAGTCTATAAAATAATGAGGGGCATAGATAAGGTAGATAGTCAAAATCTTTTCCCAAAGGTAGGGGAGTCTATAACGAGGGGGCATAGATTTAAGGTGAGAGGGGAGAGATACAAAAGGGTCCAGAGGGGAAATTTTTTCACTCAAAGGGTGGTGAGTGTCTGGAACGAGCTGCCAGAGGCAGTAGTAGAGGCGGGTACAATTTTGTCTTTTAAAAAGCATTTGGACAGTTACATGGGTAAGATGGGTATAGAGGGATATGGGCCAAGTGCAGGAAATTGGGACTAGCTTAGTGGTATAAACTGGGCGACATGGACATGTTGGGCCGAAGGGCCTGTTTCCATGTTGTAACTTCTATGATTCTATGATATGATTCTGTAACCTTCTCCAGCCCTACAACTCTCCGAGAACTCTGGGTTCCTCCAACTCTGGCCTCTTGTGCATCCCTCACTTACTTTGTACCACCATTGGTGGCCGTACCTTCAGACAACTAGGTCCTAAGCTGTAAAATTTGCTCCCTAATCTTTTCCGCCTCTCTCTCTTCCTTTAAAGCCCTTCTTAAAGCCCACCTGTTTGACCAAGTATTTTGTCACCCCCCTCCTAATAGCTGCTTCTTTAGCTTGGCATCTATTTTAAAAAATTATGCCTGTGAGCTGCTTTGGGATGGTTTTCCTCATCGAAGGCGCTATATAAATACAAGTTGCTGTAATGAATATGACATCATACACTATTTGTTGTACAAGCGCAAAATAGAGTCAAGAATCACAGAATTTAAGTTATTTTTTTTTAAACAGTATTTAAAATATAATGATACCTTAATAGCTAAATTTTAGTTCTGTGATCAGATGTATTTATCATTGCCGGGATTTTAAACCACTGCACTCACGGGAACAGGGCAGCCGTGCAGTTAAAAATCGCCTCCGAAAAATTACCGGCCAATTCCCACACTATTCCCGCCCGCTGCCGCCTTATCGGGCCTTTTTCTTAGACGGCTGTGGTGCCTGCCTGACTCATTAATACATGCAGTGTCATTAGGATCATGATGGCATTTTAACTGCTGACTGAGCCAGGAGTGCTCCTTCAGGCCTCACAAGGAATGTCTGGGCCTCTCCTGCCCCAGAATCCCTCCCCTCCCACTCGCGAGATTATACCGTTTCCCCCCCCACCCCCCCTCCTCGAATTACCCGAGTGCCAGCGAGAGGCCTCTGGGCTATCTAATCTTCATCTGCCACCAGCCAGTCAGCTGCCTGAATACAGGCGAGCAGTTGGCCTGCGGGATGTAAATGAGGCTTAATTAAAATAATCTGGGCCTCAAAATGAGGACGTTGGGGTGGGAGGACTGGGGATTGACATTTTCCACCCCCCCCCCCTTCCCATCTGCCTTGAACCTGCTCTTAGTTAAAATCCCCCCATTGATATTACAACATTATTTTATCACCATTGTGTTAATATTGATCATAAAAATAATGTATCATTAATTGTAATCATCTCTACTAGAATCTGAGGAAATAGCTTGAAATGACTAGATGATATTTACAAGACATAAAACACTGTGTGCAACGCTTGCAAAAGCATAAATTCTAGTTTTGCAAACGCTGCACAGATATATTATCTGTTTTGTATACATCAGTCATTGCTCAGAACTACCCAAGATTGCAATAGAGGTAACTACAGTTTTTCATGTATTACTTTTAGAATCAATATTGAGATTTTATTTAGCTGTAATATTTTTCTAGCTGTTGAAGTAAAGGGCATTTCTAGAGAACAAGTCCCACCTTGACTACCACCTCCCACACGACGGCAAGTCAACACAAGATGGAAAAGCACCTCTAGCGCTTCTGAAATCAACTACTGAAAACTCATCTGGTCATGTTTGCAATGCTGTTAGGATGGGAAGCAACAGTAAGGAACAGCGCAGTGGTGTGTGGACACAGTAGGATGTGAAGGAGTGCATCAGAGGGCACGGCCATTTGGACTGATTACAATGTTCTTCTGGTTGTGTTGGCAGAATTTTCATTGTAGGTTGGGGCTTTTTGTTGTTGTGTTAATCAATGTTAGATTACTTTAAATAAAATACTACAAAGGACTTTTTAAAAAATATAGCTGTTGGATTTAATTGATTAAGACACTCTATATATTGCAAGAAAAATAAAATTTCCTTGTAATAAACTGGAGCATGTGATATTATCAATGTCCTTAAGAATCAAGTTAACATGAATATCTGCATTGTTACTGATAAGAAAGGTTATGATGAATAGCGATTAATAAAGATATGCAGGTTACACATCAACCTGACCTTTGGTATTACAGGGTTTTGCAACCTAACTGTCAATAAAGAACTGTAATGTGCCTGTTTAATGATTAAACACTCACAGTCAATACAAACATTTATATGATTCATTAAGAACAGTGGCGTGGAATATTGTAAAATGGGATCATTTTATGCAAATAATAAATTCTGTCACAAAATTTTGTTCAGTGCCCGAAGTCATTTTTCATAACAATCCGTCAGCAATGTGCCCCAGTGAATTGTAAACATTCTTTGTATGGAAAGATACCAGAAGTATTGGTTTTGTGAAATATTTATGATGTGAAAATATTAATTTCACAGCATTTACTACTATTGAGGACAAAAACACTGTTGGTGGGAAAAATTGTGGGATTGATTGTCCCTTTTCCCAACTATATACTTTAATTTGGATATTATCCTGTACTCTGGAAAACTGTCAGCCAAATGTCCTAAATATCAACCCCTCCCCTCCACCAAACCTTTCCCTGTGTCCCTTCACTAGAAGCAATTTTTCCCAAAAGAGTGAGTTCCTCTCATTGGGCTTCATCTTATCTACCCTGCTCCTTGGCAGAGCCCAGTGAACTTGATAGTGAAAACCAGGTGGACGCATATGTGGAAGAGCATTTCCAGCTGATTTCTCAGATGGAATTCTACTCCATCTCCTACATTAACGCTTGATTAGTTAAATGACCTTTAAATACACTCCTTAAAAAAAAAGACAACACAAAGCAGAAGGTACTTTACAGAAGAAGTACACGCTGGGAGAAAATTTCTGCCGGGTTCTCCCCAGCTGCTGTTGTAACTCCAGTGGAAAGCCCTCGAGAAATGACATAAACTGCTGTTTCTAGCTGCTCCACCGGGGAGGTTCTACCGATCTTACACTGACTTTACAGCAGTAGATTGGGAGAACTGACGGACACTCCAGGCAATTATTGTAATCATTTTCCTATGTACTTGTGCTAATAGATAATAAATGTGAACGATTTATTGTTAGGCCGCCTGCCATAATTTTTTACGATGAAGGATTCCACCTGAAATATAAATCTATCTTTCTCTTACAGATAACGATTTTTTAAAAAAATGATTTGTTCTTAGGATATGGGCAACACTGGCAAGGTCGGTTTAATCGCCGATCCCCAGTTGCACTGAGAATGTGGTTGGGGACCTTCACCTTGAATAGCAATTGATGGTACGTGACGAGCCCAACGAGAGGGGAGGCAATTCTAGATTTAGTCCTGGGAAATGAAGATGGGTAAGTGGGTGAAGTGACAGTGGGTGACCATATTGGGGAAAGTGACCACAATTCAGTTAGTTTTAGCATTATTATGGAAAAGGACTGAGTTAAATCAGGAGTAAACGTTTTAAATTGGGAGAAGGCAAATTTTACAGAACTAAGAGGTGATTTGGCAGAAGTGGACTGGACACAACTACTTGAGGAGAAATCAGTGGCAAGCCAGTGGGAGGCACTAAAAAGTGAAATTCTACGGGTACAATGCAGACACGTCCCCTCAAAGAAAAAGGGTGGCACTGCCAAATTTAGAGCCCCCTGGTTGTCTAGAAGTACACGGGGCAAGATAAAGCAGAAAAAGAAAGCTTTTGACTGTCACAGAAAACTAAATACTGCAGAAAACCTAGGGGAGTAAAGAAAGTACAGGGATGACGTAAAAAAGGAAATAAGGAAAGCAAAGAGAGGGCATGAAAAAATATTAGTTAGTAAGATTAAAGAAAAGCCAAAGATGTTTTATCAGTACATTAAGAACAAGAGGATAGCTAAGGAAAAGGTGGGACCTATCAGGGATGGTAAGGGTAACTTGTGTGTAGAAGCAGAGGATGTGGGTAGGGTTTTAAATGAATATTTTGTCTCCGTATTCACAAAGGAAAGGGATGATCTGGACGTAGTAGTTAAAGAGAAGAGGTGTGAAATATTGGATAAGGTAAACATAACGAGAGAGGAAGTACTAGAGGGACTGGAATCCTTGAAAGTTGATAAGTCACCAGGGCCGGATGGATTGTTTCCTAGGCTACTGAAGGAAGCCAGGGAGGAAATAGCGGATGCTCTGAGGATCATTTTCCAATCCTCACTAGATACAGGGGAGGGACTGGAAGACTGCAAACGTAATACCATTGTTTAAAAAGGGTACGAGGGAAAGGCCGAACAATTATAGGCCGGTCAATCTTACCTCAGTGGTGGGCAAACTATTAGAATCAATACTTAGAGATAGGATAAACTGTCACTTGGAAAGGCATGGTTTAATCAGGGATAGTCAGCATGGATTTGTTCTGGGAAGGTCATGCCTTATAAATCTGATCGAATTCTTTGAGGAAGTGACAAGGAGGATTGATGAGGGTAGTGCAGTGGATGTTGTCTACATGGATTTTAGTAAGGCGTTTGACAAGGTCCCACATGGCAGACTGGTCAGAAAGGTAAAAGCCCATGGGATACAGGAAAATGTGGTGAATTGGATCCAAAATTGGCTCAGTAACAGGAATCAAACGGTAAAAGTCGATGGATGTCTTTGTGAATGGAAATCCGTTTCCAGTGGTGTGCCACAGGGCTCAGTGTTGGGTCCCTTGCTGTTTGTGGTATATATTAATGATTTGGACTTGAATGTAGGGGGCATGATTGGCAAATTTGCAGACGACACAAAAATCGGCTGTGTAGTTGATAGTGAAGAGGATAGCTGTAGACTCCAAAAAGATATCAATGGGTTGGTGGAGTGGGCGGAAAAGTGGCAAATGGAGTTCAACCCAGAAAAGTGTGAGGTAATGCACTGGGAGGGCAAACAGTAAAAGGGAATACGCAGTAAACGGGAATATATTGAGAGGGGTAGAGGAAGTGAGAGACCTTGGAGTGCATGTGCACAGGTCCCTGAAGGTGGCAGTACAGGTAGATAAGGTTGTGAAGAAGGCATACGGAATGCTCTCCGTTATTAGCCGAGATATAGAATACAAAAGCAGGGATGTAATGATGGAACTGTATAAAACGCTGGTAAGGCCACAGCTGGAGTATTGTGCGCAGTTCTGGTCACCATATTACAGGAGGAACGTAATTGCTCTGGAGAGAGTGCAGAAAAGATTTACAAGAATGTGGCCAAGGCTTGAAAATTGAAGCTACAAGGAGAGATTGGATAGGCTGGGGTTGTTTTCCTTGGAGCAGAGGAGGCTGAGGGGTGACTTGATTGAGGTGTACAAAATTCTGAGGGGCCCAGATAGAGTAGACAGGAAGTACCTGTTTCTCCTAGTGGAGAGTTCAAGAACTAGAGGACATAGGTTTAAGCTGATTGGCGGAAGGATGAGAGGAGACATGAGGAAAACATTTTTTACCCAGAGGGTGGTGGGTGAATGGAATTCGCTTCCCGAATTGATGGTAGAGGCAGGGACCCTCAACTCTTTTAAAAAGTACCTGGACCTGCACCTAAAGTGCTGTAAGCTGCAGGGCTACGGACCGGGTGCTGGAAGGTGGGATTAGAATGGGCACCTGGTTGTTCTTCGAGCCGGCGCAGACACGATGGGTCGAATGACCCCCTTCTGTGCTGTATCTTTTCTATGGTTGGGGGTTTAAATTATGAGGACAGATTGCATAAACTTGGTTTGTATTCCCTTGAGTTTAGGAGGTTGAGGGGTGATCTAATCGAGTTCTTTAAAATGATAAAAGGATTTAATAGGATAGATACAGAGAAACTATTTCCTCTGGTAGGGGAATCCAGAACAAGGAGGAATAATCTTAAAATTAGAGATGGGCCATATAGGAATGAAGTCAGGAAGCTCTTTTTCACACAAAGGATAGTGGAAGTCTGGAACTCTCTCCCCTGAAAGGCTTTAGGTACTGGGTCAATTGAAATTTTCAAAACTGAGATCGATAGGCTTCTGAAATGTAAGGGTATCAAGGGATATGGAGCAAGGTGGATAAATGGAGTTGAGGTACAGATCAGCCATGATCTAACTGAATGGGCTTGATGGGCTGAATGGCTTACTCCTGTTCTTACGATTCATAAACTGTCCCCTGCGATTTACTCAACTTTTCAAACTATTATTTCACAATAGTAGAATTGGAAATGCTTTGAAAGGGTTAAAACCCATCAGTGAGAATAAAGTTAAAAGTAATTTTGGCTTTTTACCAAGTTTTTCATGAGGTGTGGTTGGTATTGCTTGACAAACAGTGTGAATTGCTTTTTCACAAGAAATCTGAAGCAAGCTGATTAAAGTCAGGCTGTACCCTGATCAGACTAAAACAACAAAGATAGGAAAGTTTTTTAAAAATCAGATTCACTGCAATTGAGACAACTTCAGCCTTAATATATCCAACAATTACATTGATTAATTGTCAAAAAAAACTTTAAACCCACTCCATCAATTATTTACAACTTTATTTAACATTGTCAATTATAGGCTCATTGATGAACAACAGAACATTAACCCCTTCTGTACCTCAGATGAGATAGCTCTGTTCTGACGAAAGGTCATCGACCTAAAACATTACCAGGGAGGCGGGATGGCAGCAGGGGGGCAACTGGGCGCATGGGTAACCCGCTCAGTAAAATCCGTCAGTTCCCCACGCGATTGCGGGTAAATTGAAGGTACTTACCGTGGCTTCCGGGTTTCCCGTCGTCAACCTGCGCAGCGGGCGGACTGCGCACCCACATCACAGGTTGTCAGCAAGAGGAGCCCTATTTAAAGGGGCAGTCCGCCAATGCTGCTCCTGCAGCAAACAACCAAAAGTACAGCATGGAGCAGACCAGGGAAAAGGCTGCTCCCAGATTTAACGATGCCTCAATCCAGGTCCTACTGGATGGGGTGAGGAGGAGGAGGGATATTTTCTACCTGGCGGACGGGAGGAAGTGGCCTGTCTCTGCCACCAAGAAGGCTTGGCTCGAGGTGGCAGAGGAGGTCACCAGCAGCAGCGACGTCTCCCGCACCTGGATACAGTGCAGGAGGCGCTTCAATGACCTAACTAGGTCAGCCAAAGTGAGTACACTTACTCATTCTCCTACACTCCGTCTTCCACATCACCGCCCCCACCCACAACTCCTTCTGCACTGCCAACACTACTCTATCACATCACTCCTCACACCCTCTCAAACCTCATCCTCAACTTACCTGCACTTACTCACCTCCCCAGTACTCATCCCAGCACTACCTCTCAACCCAATCCTCATACAATGTCATGGCTCTGTCTCATACTCACCCTCTGATGCATCTCTTTCACAGTCAGCCTCACCCAAACCAATGCATTCAGCGGTTGGCCACGTCACCATCCCTCACTCATGCCTCTCTACTTTCTCCCCTTATAGGAGAAGAGAGCCCAGAATGCACGGGAGAGGGCGAAGACCAGAGGGGGGCCGCAACATCTGGTCGTCTTCACCGACCTGGAGCAGGAGGCTCTTGAACTGAGCCGCACCCTCGAGTGCCTGTCCGTCGGGGACGCCGAGACTGCCACCCGACAAACGGCTGGTGACAGAACTTTAACATTCAGCACTCACAATAGCAAATGATGTTAACATGCCTTGCCATCTACAGTGCCTCAACATCTGTCATCATGCTTAATATTGCCTACCATTCTCTAACAGGGCCTTCAGCGACCGCCGTGACGGCGGAGGGCGATTTCTCAGAGGTTCTGCTGACCTCTGAGGGGGCACCGTCACATCTAAGCGAGCCATCCACCAGTGCAGATACACACACCTCGGTGGGTCTCCATCCTCAGTTAGTTGGGGTCGCACATGGTGAGTCATCACACAAGTGAGCATGAGCAGACACTGGTGGCAGGGGCAGCTGCGGAGAGTCTGCGTCGGTGGGAGCACTCTTCTCCAGGCTCTGCTCAGCTGGACACAGATGCTGAACCCTGGGGGCCATCCTTTAAAAGGAGAGTCATCGAGGGGCAGCAGCACATTTGCGAGGTGCTGGAACAGGTGCCACGCGCACCTTCCACAATCGCGCAGAGGATGGAGGAGTCGAACTCCTGCATGAGTGGAATGGTGGCACAAGTACAGGAGGGGATCTCCGAAATACTGTCACAGGGACGTGAGGCCATCTCTGAGATAGTGTCGTGGGTAAGTGCGGGAATGTCTGCGATGGAGGGAAGGCTAGCCTTCTTCGAGCTTCAAGCACGGCTCACCAATGAGTCCATTGAGGCCCTGACAACGGCCCTTCAGACTCAGGGTGAGCAACTTTCTGCCGCTTTAAACAGGCAGGCAGATACACTAGCACTGGCCTTACAAGGCTTCACACCTGTCCTCCAAACTGTCGTCCAGCAGGGTGGTAGGAGTGATGTGGGCCTGGCACAGGAGAGGGATGATGGCGAAGGGGGACATGGAAGTGGGGACGCCACTCAAAGTGCTCCCACATCTCACCCGTTGCCCACCTCTCAACCAGTACCCTCAATGCTGCCTCCTCTCCAGTTGGTTGAGTCTGCCCCTGCACAGGTGCAGGTGGAGCAGTCTTTGGAGGGGCCCTCACGGGCACCGAAACCCAGAGGGCGTACGCCCAAAGCATCTAATTGGTCAGTGCATGAACAAGAGCAACCTGCCACTACCTCTGCTGCAGCCACAGGGGAAGCACCACGTAGGAGTACTCTTAAGCGTAAGGCAAAGGTTTTGTGAGCACAAAGGGGATGCACAAGGGTGTTTGACTGTTAGTCATGTTTTTTATTAATATTTGATTTTTGTCAATGGCACATTAAATATTATTATTGTCACCAGTACTGCCACGTCTTGGCCATTCTTGACTGGCTTGTGTAATAAGTCCCTTTCATGAGGTTCACCATGGACACTCACACTTGATGCCACCCAATGGGTCACCTTACAGTGGGTGTATGTGTAGTTGCACGACTATTTTGTGCAGGTGCCTGTGGTGCAGCACTGTGTTGTGGAGTTCCACGTGGCGGAGGTGGACGGCATGCCTGGCGAGGCTGGTGATGTTGCTCGTCCTCGGATGAAGTGATGAATGCAGCTATGGCGCCCCCCCCTCATCCTGACGGTGTGAGTTTGAGGGGGTCCGCAAAGTAGGTAAATGTGTTTGCACAGCAGAGTTTAGGGTATAAATTAATAATTTTGAGTGGAAAAACAAAGGTGTTGCAGTCAAAACTTTGTGCCCTGCTGCAATAAATGAGGTTTTCCCCCCAACCTGTCAAATAATCCTTTGCATCTCCCACTGGCCACTGGCTGAAACACGTCTGCTCCAACAGGGAGTGTTTCCCACAGCACGGGAAACACACTGAGGATCCTTCAAAATTGCACCCCTGCCAAAATCTCCTATCAATGAGGTCTGTCAAGTACCTCAAGTATCTAAATAACTATCTAAAGCAGCATCCCGCTGGCTTTAATTACCGGTGGGAGTCCCACATGCGGGAGCTGAGCGCGCACCCGAACGCATCACTGGGGAACCCAGAAGTCAGCAGGTTGGAGCCGGGCTCTGAACCCGCTCCAGGATTCCGCCATTTTAGGAGCTTCCCCGCCCCCAAAGCACCCGCTCAGCCATCCGAAAATCGGCCCAAACTCTGTTTCTTTCTCCACAGATGCTGCCTGATTTGCTGAGTATTGCCAGTATTTTCTCTTTTTATTTCAGATTTCCAGCATCTGCAATATTTTGCTTTTGAGCTAGCTGTTCCTGGCTTTATGTGTGAGAATATATTGTAATTATTACATTAACAAAACTACCACTGAAATTTGATTAGTTTTAAGTTGATAACATTAGGATTTGTTTCGGTATCACAGGGTGTAAGCTGAAAATAATTTAGCATTCGGTCACGAACAAGTATAAGAAATATATTTTCCTTCAGCCAGTAAATGTTGTAAAATAAATAGTTTCTGGTGATCATAAGTCCCATTTTACCGGAAGGAAACAAAAGAGTGCAGACTCATCGTCGCTGGGTCAAAATCCTGGAACTCCCTTCCTAACAACACTGTGGGAGAACCGTCACCACACGGACTGCACGGGTTCAAGAAGGCGGCTCACCACCACCTTCTCGAGGGCAATTAGGGATGGGCAATAAATGCCGGCCTCGCCAGCGACGCCCACATCCCATGAACGAATCAAAAAAAAGTGAATAAAGCAAAATGCAATAATATTGTTAAAACCGCACTCCTTAGTGTAACTAGAAAATAGCAGCAGACCCTGTTCAGTCCAGACCATAATATTTTCTCCTGCTTCGCCAGTCTCTCTCTTCATTTCCTATCTCACTCTGTCAATGCACTGTCCCATTTGTGTTGACATGAAGCAGTTTCAGGTATGTATCAACACAAGAGTGAAAATCTGAGTCCTGAATGTGGTAAAGTCAAGAAGTGTGAGGCTGTCTCCAGGAACTAGTCTTAGTTCACACTCCGGTCTTCACACCATGTGCAGTATAACTCCAGTCCAGTGTGAAGCCATGGTTAAAAATGCTTTATAATGGCTGAAAGAAAACATATTTCTTATACTTTATTGTACCTGATTATTTTTTCTAATGTTAGGAGGGAGGAGAGCCTCTGCTGTCTTCTAAAGTTAAAATTTAACTGGTTGGCAAGCAAAACTCTGCACCTGTCCACTTGAGCACAACTCCTTTGCCACTGAGCAATGTGTGACCAACAGTATAACTTGAGTCTCCCAGCTGGACATTACACCCTACAGTTACTGGTCTGAGACAGGTACCTGTCGTTTAACCACGCCTCTCACCATCTTTCACTCACTGACACTTATTCTCTCACTCCATTTTCCTCTGTTTTACCCAAGAGTTCCCCTATTCTTGCCCCACCCCCACTCAGTGATCATTCTGACCAGTTTCTAGATGTTATCTCCCAATGCCTAATCCTAGTTTTGCAGAAGTTATTTTTTTTGATGAACAGTGATTGAGATTTTGTAAAAACTTTTACATCTAAAGAAATATAAATGGCCCCATACAGTAAATATATAAATAAAGTGAAACAAAGCATGTAGTACTTAAACTGCTGCTTAAGGGGCACAATGGCAGGAGTGGGACTAAAGGTGCCACCGGATTCATATATAGCAACAAAAAGTACAATGTCAGAAAACAACTGTTGCACGAATGCTGGCGGGCACACTAGAGAAATACTGACTTTGAGAACATGCTCTACCTGCCTGCTTAAGCTCACCTCTGCCTCATGTTACAGCACCATCTTGGGTACACAAGCTGCAAAGCATGGCTGCCTCAATCGAAAGCCACAATCTACAAGGAATTTTCCTTTTTTTTCCTTGTAACTATAGATAATGATTTGCGGTAGGTCGCCTGACATTTTAACAAGAGTCTTCATTTGAATCCCGAGACGGGGATTGACAAAACATAAAAACAATAGACTATGGCATGAATTCAGGAAAGTAAAATAAACTAGCTTGTATGTTAAACCTCTTGTCTGAAGGTCAAAGTTAAGTTTTGTTAGCACCTTAATAAGTGGCATCATCTGTGATCCACTTTAATCTTTCCACCTGCTGTACAGCTGCGGCTCAGTGCCTCCGAGTCAGCGGGTTCAAGCCCCACTCCAGGCCTTGAGTGCATAATCTAGGATGAAACCCGCAGCTCACGCAGTTGAGATCATTAACTGAGCATGAAGCACTGGACAAAAAAAGCAGCCTCACCTCATATGATCTTTTTAATAAGCTAAGCATCTGTGAATTTGGCTCGAGTAATGGAGATGATTTGAATCCATAGGTCTTTTCACACTATTACACAATGAAAGGATATCATTTCCAACCCTACTGTTTTGCAAACCACATTTTTTGAGGATGACTGAAACTGAATATCTCTATACACTAATCTGCGCCTTGCACAATAATGTGTTGAATCAGATGGAATTAATCCCACCAGGTTCAGAGTGATTGTTCATGCTAACAGCCAATGCCATGCTTTTATTGACACACCTTTGTAGAACAGGAGATAACATGTATGCAAAGAACTAAGCAGTGACTATACAGCTGGCTTAATAACAAGTCACACAAGCAACTATTTTATTTCTTTTGATTATCATTCGTACTTAATCAAGTATAATAATCTGTACCAGTACTTCCTGTTAAAGAAAGACTTCTATTTATATTACACCTTTCATGACCTCAGGACGTCCCAAAGCGCTTTACAGTCAAGGAAGTAGTTTTTGAAGTGAAGTCACTGTTGTAATGTAGGAAACGCTGCAGCCAATTTGCACACAGCAAGGTCCCACAAACAGCAATGTGATAATGGCCAATCAGTTTCAGTGTGTTGGTTGAAGGATAAATATTGGCCAGGACACGGGTAGAACTCCCCAGCTCTTCTTCGAAATAGTGCCATGGGATCTTTTATGTCCACCGGAGACAGCAGACTGGGAGCCTCGGTTTAACGACTCATCCAAAAGACGACACCTCCGGCAGTGCAGCACCCCCTCAGTACTGCACTGGGGTGTCAGCCTAGACTTTGGGCTCAAGTCTCTGGAGTGGGACTTGAATCCACAGCCTCTGACTCAGAGGCAAGAGTGCTACCCACTGAGCCATGACTAAGGCCGTTAGATTTTCATGTGGTAAACACGTGATTACATAACGTGGTCCCAGTGCATAGGCATTTGGATTCCTCGAGCGCTGTACATATCTGTAGTGTAGAGAGCTGACGATGTACTGTAACGCAAGGCCAGCTCATTTAAACAAATTTGTGGCACTTCCGACACACAGTGCATGGTATGTTGGTACTGCCCTGTCGCTAAGGGGAGCGTTATCAAGCGTCAGCAGCTGTTAACGGAATGCTGGTTGCCTTTAAAACTGTCCTACCCCTTAAAAGGGGAAGAAATGACTGCAAGCACAGCTCCGTTTGATGAGGCACTTTTGGAGGTGCTGTTGAAAGAGATCCTGCAAAGGGTGGGGTTTTTTTTAAAAAAAGAGCTATGGGCCTCCTCCAGAGAAGAATAGTGCCATCAGTCACTGCACACACCAACTCATAGGAAGGGAAAGCACCATGGTAGGAGATCCAGGGACACTTTACTATTTCCTTGATAAATGATTTGGACCCAGTTTGTGATGGAGTACTCACCACTCACCTGGTACAGCAACAACACTCAAGAGATTCAACACCATCCAAGACAAAGCAGTCCACTCGATCGATGCCCTTGCCACTGGACCCCTCCACCGCCGGCGCATTGCGGCTGCAGTACTATCCACAGGGCGCAATGCAACCAGATTACTTCAACAGCACCTTGTACTTTACAAGCTCTATCACCAAGAAAGACAACTAGGAACGGACAACAAATGTGGCTTTGCCCATGTCACCTCACCCACGTCCCTTGAACATATCAAAAAACATAATCCAGGCACGCGAGTGCTGCATCGACATGACAAAGGATTGTTCAACGAGCACCTTGGCTCTCCCATGTACTGCTTTGCATTGTGTCTGTAAATCTGGGTGGGGGGGAAGGAAATTGTTTAGAGGCATCATGAGCCAGGTTTGTACTGTGTAGTCCTCATCTTCCAGCAACCAGCCATCGAGCCATCAGTCCCCCTTCAAACAAGTGTAAGATGGTGGGTGGTAGAGGAGGTGGGAGTCATGTGAGCTTTCAGGAAACCTGCATGAACTGGAGCAGTTTCGCATTGCACTTCATTACACTAATACAGCTGTTGCCTGGAAATTCCCTGTGGCACAAACAATCAGGCTGTGGTCACCTTCACTGCACATTCTTGATATTCCTTAGGAGTTCTGTCTGGTTGAAGTGATACAAGCCAGTATCAGCTTGATTCTGCATTCATTCTCTCCAGGCCCCAGAGACCTACTCCAGGGTCCATACACAGGTGTGGTGGGGGAGTTGGTGTGGTGGGTGTTAATTCTGCTGCGGGGACAGTGCTCCTGTGTCACTGACACCAGTGCTGCTTCAGACTGTGAGAATCCAAACACACTCTATTTTAAAGAACTGCATGAGCTGCTCAAGCATTTAAATAACTCCTCTCAGCAGGTGAGTTCAATACACCCTGGTCATTTTCTTTTCTATGTTCAATACACCCTGTCTTTTCTATGTTTCTACCTCTCTATCTCTGTTTTTTTTTGTTTGTTGTTTTTTTTTTGGTGATTTGTATATTCTGTGAGACCTGGCAGGTAACACCTGTCTGTCTGCACACTGATTGCCTTGGCAACGAGCAGTTGAAAAAACTGTCTGTACTCACCAAGCATTGTTCTGTGAATTATAAATGCGATTTCATTTCGAGGATTTCATTTTCACATCGTTCACCTGACGAAGGAGGAAGCCTCCGAAAGCTTGTGAATTTAAAATAAAACTTGGTGTTGTAAAATTGTTTACAATTTTCTTAAAGACCATGGAAGTCAGTGCAGGTTTCTAGTATCTGGTCATTAACAAGGTCTGAATTGACCTTAACAATCTGCAAGACAATTACTTCAAGAAATTCTCCATAATACTTCGGTCAGTCTTTTTAAAGGGCGGGAGACTGAAATTGTCAAAACTGCCATGTTTGTAACACCGTTGTTTTTATTCAGCAGTGGTGGATAATGGTATCTTGATTGTTAGGATAATGTCTCTCCTTTTTTTAAAATTTAAGCCCCTTCAAAAAAAAGGGAGGGGGGGGGGATTAGGGTGTTCCCTTTATTTTTAATACAGATCAAGAAACAGAGTCAAATAATAATTTTATTATCCAGAATGATCTTGCATTCCAGTCCCTGCAGTGCCCACCGGTCAGAGAAAGCCTCAAGCGTACTGGCGGACACTACAAGCTCCTTCTCCAGAGCCACCTAATGTGCTCTCTTAGACAATGCATGCTGTCCTTCTCCCTTTATGGAAGCTGCACTCTATTGCTGGGACCAAGTGTAGACTGGCTGTGGGGCTGGTTGTGGGGTAGGGCCACGGCCACCAATTAGTTTGCAGATCCTGGGGTAAATTTTAACTGACAGCCGGGAAGGGAGCGGGGGGAAGATTTCTGGGTGCGGAACCCAGAAGGCAGGTGTGCGGCCTTAATGAGGTCAATCAATTTCACTTCCGGGTTTTGCGCCCGGCAGCCAGCCTGATTGACAGACTGGCTGATTGTTGGTCAGGAAGGCCTGCAGCAGCAGGCCACAACCGGTGATCAGAGGGAGGGAGGGATCATAGGCCAAGGAGAAGATCGGAGGGAGGGGGGGGGGGGGGGGCAAGGAGAAGATCGGAGGGGTGGGAGGGGAGAAGTTTGGGGGGGGGGACAGTGAGAAGATCGGGAGGGCGGGGAGAAGGTTGCGGGGGGGGGAAATCGGTGGGGAGGGGCCGGGGAGAAGATCGGGACGGGGGAGGGACAGGGAGAAGATCGGAGGGGGGGGGGCGGGGAGAAGAACGGTGGTGGGGGGGGGGGAGAAGAACGGTGGTGGGGGGGGGAGAAGAACAGGGGGGTGGGGAGAAGATTGGGGGGGGGGGGTGACAGGGTGAATATCGTGGGGGGAGGGCCGGGAAGAAGAACGAAGCGGGGAGGTCCAGGGAGAAGACCGAGGTGGGGGTGGTGCTGATCAAGAGATCTGGGGGCTGATGAAGAGATCTGGGGGCTGATGAAGAGATCGGGGGGCTGATGAAGAGATCGGGGGGCTGATGAAGAGATCGGGGGGCTGATGAAGAGATCGGGGGGCTGATGAAGAGATCGGGGGGCTGATGAAGAGATCGGGGGGCTGATGAAGAGATCGGGGGGCTGATGAAGAGATCGGGGGGCTGAGGAAGAGATCTGGGGGCTGATGAAGAGATCAGGGGGCTGATCAAGAGATCTGGGGGCTGATGAAGAGATCTGGGGGCTGATGAAGAGATCGGGGGGCTGATGAAGAGATCGGGGGGCTGATGAAGAGATCGGGGGGCTGATGAAGAGATCGGGGGGCTGATGAAGAGATCGGGGGGCTGATGAAGAGATCGGGGGGCTGATGAAGAGATCGGGGGGCTGAGGAAGAGATCTGGGGGCTGATCAAGAGATCAGGGGGCTGATCAAGAGATCTGGGGGCTGATGAAGAGATCTGGGGGCTGATGAAGAGATCGGGGGGCTGATGAAGAGATCAGGGGGCTGATGAAGAGATCGGGGGGCTGAGGAAGAGCCAGAGGTAGGTGGGACCAGCATTGTGGTGGGCTGTGGATCATCGGGGGGAGGAGTGATCGGCGGATTGCAGGGGTCCTGTTGGCCAGGTGAGCTTGTTGGGCCTGGATGAAGCACTCTTTCTCCTCCGGATCCACAAGCAGTTCAATAAAGCCACTCACCTCATGGATCCGGCCCTTCCTGCCTGCTTTCACCTGACGTGAATCAGAAGTGATGGGAAACCTGAACAGGTAAGGTTAAATTAATTTTAATTTTCCAATACACAAAATATTAAGAATCTCAAGTATCTCAATGAGGTACATTGCCCTTTTAAGTATTAGCCCGCCGGCTTTAAGTGGGGGCGGGACTTCCTGGTGTCTGCTCTCCACACACAGAAAACTTGCCTGGGTCAGACCCAGAAGTAGGCGTGTTGGAGCTGAGATGCTGTCCTGCTCTGAAAACCAAGTATTTTTACTCCCCACCCACCCCCAACCTACCCGTTCTTGGGGGTTAAAATTTATCCCCTTGTCCCCTTTGAGATGGCCATAATGGACATTGTACATAACAGCAACAACTTGCATTTATAAAGCACCTTTAATGTAGTAAAATGTCCCAAGGTGCTTCACAGGAGGGATTATCAAACAAAATTTGATACTGAGCCATGTAAAGAGATATTAGAACAGGTGACCAAAAGCTTGGTCAAAGAGGTATGTTTTAAGGAGCATCATAAAGGAGGAGAGGTCGAGAAGCAGAGTGGTTTAGGAAGGGAATGCCAGAGCTTAGAGCCTAGGCAGCTGAAGGCAAGGCCACCAATGGTGGAGTGATTCAAATCGGGGATGCACAAGAGGCAAGAATTGGAGGAGCGCAGAGATCTCAGAGGGCTGTCGGGCTGGAGGAGGTTATAGAGATAGGGAGGGGCGAGGCCATGGAGGGATTTGAAAACAAGGATGAGAATTTTAAAATCGATGTGTTCCCGGACCGGGAGTCAATGTAGGTCAGCGAGGAATTGGGGTTATGGGTGAACGGCACTTGATGCAAGTTAGGATACAGGCAGCAGAGTTTTGGATGAGCTCAAGTTTATGGAGGGTGGAAGATGGGAGGCTGGACAGGAGAGCATTGGAATAGTCAAGTCTAGAGGTAACAAAGGCAAGCATGAGGGTTTCAGCAGCAGATAAGCTGAGGCAGGGGCAGAGATGGGCGATGTTACGGAGGTGGAAGTAGGCGGTCTTAGTGATAGAGCGGATATGTAGTTGGAAGCTTATCTCAGGGTCAAATAAGACACCAAAGTTGCGAACGGTCTGGTTCAGCCTTAGACAGTGGCCAGGGAGAGATGGAGAGATGGAGTCGATGGTGAGGGAATGGAGTTTGCGGCGGGGACCAAAGACAATGGCTTTGGTCTTCCCAATATTTAGTTGGAGGAAGTTTTTGCTCATCCAATTCTGGATGTTGGACAAGCAGTGTGACAAATGCGAGACAGTGGAGGGGTCGAGAGAGGTGATGGTGAGGTAGAGCTGAATGTCGTCAGCCGAGGGGCAGCATGTAGATGAGAAATAGGAGGGGGCCAAAGATAGGTCCTTGGGGGATTCCAGAGATAACGGTGCGGGAGAAGGAAGAGAAGCCATTGCAGGTGATTCTCTGGCTACGACTGGATAGATAAGAATGGAACCAGGCGAATGCAGTCCCATCCAGCTGGACGAAGGAGGAGAGGTGTTGGAGGAGGAGGGTGTGGTCAACCGTGTCAAAGGCTGCAGACAGGTTGGGAAGGATGAGGAGGGATAGTTTACCACGGTCACAGTCACATTGGAAGTCATTTGTGACTTTGATAAGGACCGTTTCAGAACTGTGGCAGGGGCAGAAACCTGATCTGAGGGATTCAAACATGGAGATGGGCACGGATTTGGGAGGCGACAACACATTCAAGGACTTTGGAGAGGAAAGGGAGGTTGGAGATGGGGTGGTAGTTTGCAAGGACAGAGGGGTCAAGGGTAGGTTTTTTATGGAGGGGGTTGATGACGGCAGATTTGAAGGGAAGGGGGACAGTACCTGAGGAGAGGAAACCGTTAACATTATCAACTAACATGGGGGCCAGGAAGGGAAGTTGGGTGGTCAGCAGTTTGGTGGGAATAGGTCAAGGGAGCAGGATGTGGGTCTCATGGTCAAGGTGAGCTCAAAGAGGGCATGAAGGGAGAGAAACTAGAGAAAGATGCAAGTTCAGGGCTAGGGCAGGGGGGTGCCTTAGGGGAGGTTTGTCTTGGTGGGCTGGGGAAGGGAGGGAAGTGACAGAGGCAGCTGAATGGATGGTCTCAACCTTAGTGACAAAGAAGTCCATGAGCTCCTCGCACTTTTCATTGGGGGTGATGGTGGAGGAGGCAGGGGAGAGGGGTTTAAGAAGATGATTTGTAGTGGAGAAGAGAAGCTGGGGGTTATCTTTGCATTCCAGAACGATCCTGGAATAGTGAGCAGTTTTGGTAAAGAAGAGCAGGACACGATAGTGCTTTTTGCCAGATCTGGCGATGAATGACTAAACCAGTTGTCTGCCATAAACGTTCAAGTCTGCGTCCCTTGGACTTATGGGAGCGGAGATGAGGGCCGCACCAGGGGGAGAGACAGTAATGGTTTTAATGGGGACAAGGGCATCAAAGATGGAGATAAGGGTGTGATTGAGCAGATCGGTAGCTGCAGAAATGTCGTGGTGAATGGAGGGCCAAAGGCTGGACAGTTGGGAGTCACATAGAATGTACAACACAGAAACTGGCCATTCGGCCCAACTGGTCCTTGCTGGTGCTTATGTTCCACATGAACCTCCTCCCACCCTTCTTCATTTAACCCTGTCAGCATATCTTCTATTCCTTTCTCCCTCATCTGTTTATCTAGCTTCCCCTTAAATGCATCTATGCTATTTGCCTCAACTATTCATTGTGGTAGCGAGTTCCACATTCTAACCATTGTCTGAGTAAAGAAGTTTCTCTTGGATTCCCTATTGGATTTATTAGTGACTATCTTATATTTATGGCCCCTAGTTTTGGTCTCCCCCACAAGTGGAACCATCTTCTCTGCATCTACCCTATAAAACCCTTTCATAATCTTAAGGGCTTCTAACAGGTCACCCCTCAGCCTTCTCTTTTCTAGAGAAAAGAGCCCCAGCCTGTTCAATCTTTCCTGATTGGGTATAACCTCTCAGTTGTGGTATCATCCTTGTAGGCCAGGAGGGCTTCAGAGGCCATGGTGGATGGCAAAGTAGGAGGAAGTGTACCAGGTCAAGGTTTATACTAATACACTCAGTTTTTGCAACACTGCCGATAAGTAGAACATTAACCAGGATATAAACAGCAACAGATAACATCACATGGTGCAGCATGTCC
The DNA here is from genome assembly GCF_035084215.1 of Heptranchias perlo. NCBI lineage: Eukaryota > Metazoa > Chordata > Chondrichthyes > Hexanchiformes > Hexanchidae > Heptranchias > Heptranchias perlo. Next base: position 22,842,069 of record NC_090328.1, on the reverse strand, counting down.
TGCCCCTGCAGTCACAAGCAGAATTGCTGAGCCAACATACTTAAAATGTCACATCTTTTATCTTCGTAGAAAAAAAGGTCTCACCCTCCCAGTACGCTCCCATAGCTCAGGACGCTGCATCAACGCCATTCGGAGCTGGCATCACCTCAGTGATCCATATGCAGGAAAGTCCTATTTCTGAGGTAGAAGAGGGAACACAGGGAGAGTGCCGTTGACAACAGAATTGCAAACTGTTGCTGGGCGAAGGTCTAGTCACAGTTACTGGCTATATTTTGTCACCACCACCACCTTCTCGAGGGCAATTAGGGATGGGCAATAAATGCCGGCCTTGCCAGCGACGCCCACATCCCGTGAACGAATAAAAAAAAACCTCAGGATTTTGACCATACAAATCACAGAAATTACAGCACAGAGGAAGTTATTCAACGCATTGGGGTTGATTTTAATTTGGCCAAGTTGTTGTTAACAAGGTGCTCTCTGCCTCAAAATGGGTTCAGTAGTCATACTGCCCCGTTAATGCCGACACTCCAGTTGCTACCATTTTTAAAGGGCTCTATTGTTGGGAAACCAAAGCATCTGCCAGTTTCAGGCGAGAGTTCCTTTCAATATGTAAATCGGGGTCCTATGATGTACATTGGACCTCGATTGCCATTTTGGGAGGTAAATGGGCGGAGCATGCCTCACCCTCCCAGTGAGCTCCCATAGCACGGGACCCTGCATCAACGCCAATTGGAGCTGGCATCACCTTAACGATCCATATGTAGGAAAGTCCTATTTCTGAGGTAGAAGAGGGAACATAGGGCATGTGCTGATGGAGCACTCTTTGACCAATTTTCCTGCAAGTACAGCCAAATAAGACCAAAAAAGCTGAGTTTAAAATTATTTTTGTGGGACCAGGAGTGCTCCTCTGGGTCCTACAAAATATAAGCTGGGTAGCTGCCACCATGGGCTCCTACTTCCCCGCTCCCGATTGAGAACCCTCTCCCAGGAGTTACCTTGCTGCCAGACGTGCCTAAGATTGTGCCATCCTGAACTCAGAGAGCTGCATCGGGACACCCATTTGGGGCGGGCAGCTTGCTGGTTCTATTTAAATGAGGCCCAGGCCTTGAAATGACTCCGGCTTCTTCGCTCCTGGCATGGGTTGGCAGTGCACTCTTCGCCGGTTGGCCACCCAAAAGTCAAAACCCACCCCATTGTGTCTTTGATGGGTCTTCAACTGGAGCTATCTCCTCCTCCGTATTCTTTACCCTGGCGAGCATAACACCTGCTTGTAAAAGGATGATGCTGAATGAGCACAAGTGTCTTCATGTGTCTCTTGTGTCCTTGGAAAATATTCTGCAAGGCCTAAGGAGAAGCAGATTGTTTCCCACTAAACTGCTGACCACCCAACTTCCCTCCCTGGCAACCATGCTAGCTGCCATTGTAAATGCTTCCCCCTCCTCAGGTACTATCCTATTCCCTTTCTAATCTGCTAACATCACCCCCCACCTAAAAAAAAACTCACTTACCACTCTGTCCTTGTAAACTGCCTCTTCATCTCCACCTCCCTTCCCTCTCAAAGTCCTTGAACATGTTGTCAACTCTCAAGTTGGGGCCCATCTTTCCCGCAACTCCATGTTTGAATCTTTCCAATCACATTTCTGCCCCTTCACTGCACTGAAACTTATCAAAGTCACAAATTACATCCTGTGTGACTGTATCCACAATGCACTATCCCTCCTCATCCTTCTCGACCTCTCTGCAGCCTTTAACACAGCCGACCACACCATCGATTGTTCAAATCCAATACAGTACCAGACTTTTATTTAACACAACTGGTAAAGATACTACATTATTGTTCCATACTGTCCAGTCTTACACCTCCTGCTGTAAATGTCAAAGCTTGTAGATTTCAAATAAAATCATTGGACTATAACTTGGTGTTGTAAAATTGTTTACAATTGTCAACCCCAGTCCATCACCGGCATCTCCACATCATGACCTGCTGATCACTGTTACAGACATTGGCTTGTGTGCTGCAACAAATAATATCTGAGCAACAAAGTTTACAACAAATGTTGTGTTAACACTGTATGTAAGTGTTTATTTCATGTTGGCACAGAGCTTTTACACTCACTCACTTCAGTATAACTGCTCCACCTACACAAAACTATTCTTTGTTCTGTGGGAAGCTGCACAATTGGAGAGAGATGGGTTGGAAACACTGTCGCCTTGATTCTCCAACCCACACTTCTTTCGAATATGACTCCCTAGTAGGAGCATGAGATTGGTCAATTTACCCTTTGGATTACTTACGGGAACTGTAGGTGTGGGGTTAAAGATGGGACAGCAACACGTTTTGAAAGGGGTAGGGATGACACTGAAGAAGAGAGAGACGTAAGAAGGTTAAGGGGAGATTTAATAGAGGTGTTCAAAATTGTGAGGGATTTTAATAGAGTAGATAAGGAGAAACTGTTTCCATTGGCAGGAGGGTCAGTAACCAGAACTCACAGATTTAAGATAATTGGCAAAAAAGCCAGGGGCGAGATGAAGAGGAATTTTTTTATGCAGCGAGTTGTTATGATCTGGAATGCGCCACCTGAAAAGATGGTGGAAGCAGGTTCAATAGTAACTTTCAAAACGGAAACGTACTTTAAAAGGAAAAATTTGCAGGGTTATGGGGAAAGAGCGTGGGAGTGGCACTATTTAAATATCTCTTTCAGAGAGCCGACACAGGCACGATGGGTCGAATGGCCTCCTTCTGTGGTGTATGATTCTAGGATTCACACTATGGCAATGCGCAATGAAGCGCTGTCCTGTTTTAGCCTGACTCATCTGTTGATTTTACATGTCTGCTGCCCTTATCTGATCATCAATTTGCTATTAACAGCTCACTTGCAGCTGACAGGTTGGACTAGTTTTTCAAACCCCCCCATATTATACGGACAATTCCGTCACCAGTTTGAAATTTGAGTGCTCTGCTCAGGTTTCAGTTGAATGCTTTCAGCTTGCAGCATGAACTACATTACCCAATTGCTTTATATTGCTTCTAAATGCTATTGCAGTATCAAATGTGAGAAGCAATGTTGTAATTGTGTCTAAATTATTAGACAGCTTGCACAGTAAGTCATTTCCCTACAGTAGTGACAGCGGGGTCCTACCGTCTGGCGGAAACCGGGGGGGGGGGGTGGGCATTTAAAAACCAGCTGGTCACTCACCCACTCCGATCCCAACCACTTTGCACCATTTTGGATTTTAACCTGCAGGCGGATGAGGGGGTGCCCCGAAGCAGGTAGGGGGCAACAGAAATTTATACAAACTGTGGTCCTGTTACGTCAAACAGACCTAGGCTGCCAGCTCCGGTTGGACGCTTTCCTGGAGGTTTCATTACACGACCTCCTGCCTCAAACTGCCATGCCCAGTCAAACAGCCATTTCTCTTATCTCCAATATTTTTATAACTAATAAATTAAAGTGTTCAAAGCAAATGAAAAAAAACACATCATTTTTTTAAATCCCCCCTCCCCCCTATGATTTTTCTCCTGGGTTGCTTGCAGCAGTATCCAGGAGATGAATCTTTAATTCCTGAGACTTCAGGACAATCCTGGAGGGTTGGCAACCCTAGGGACACTGATTGCATTTCGAGTGGCCCTTGAGCTGTCCCACCAGGCTGAAGCAGGTCTGCAGACAGAAGATGGCCATCCAAGGTAAGTCTAAAATATTCTTTTATGGGGCCAGAGTGTTGGAGTGTGCCCCCCGGCCCGACAAGAAAAGCCGTGGCCTCTCCTGCGCTGGTAACCCCCCCCCACCTTTTCCCCACTTTGTGAGACCTTCCCAAAACCCCGTCCACTTATCTACTTGCCGTTGAGCCTTCCCTTAGTGCCAGCTGGTAACCCCTGGCCACTCAATTATTGTCCCCTGCATCATCGGCCAGCTGCCACTTTCTGGCTGTTTCAGGCAGGCAGCTGACCAGTAGCATGGAGTTGTAACCCGGGAGTTAAAAAACCCCAAGCCTCAAACTTAGGCCACAAGTTCTTTAGAGCATGTAAAAATGGGAATTGAGGAAAAATGCAACCTTTTCAAATTTTTCCTTCATGTGATGGGAGAAATAGAGTAACAATTAAACAAAGTGCAAACTCAACCTTTTTAGCCCGATTGCCAATACTCATTGTTTGTCAGTGCTTAATAGTTCATTTAGCAACAGCAAAAAAACAGAGAGAATATAAAAAAGAAGTAGCTGTGTATCTGAGTAGTCATATCTTTGGACACTTTATCTGGAATAAAGATACAATTAAACTCGCGTTAAATGGGAATATTAGTGTGGGAGAGGAAATTACTTGCAATAAAAAGTAACTCCTTGTGCCTCTGTGTTCATTAACTTTGAAATTACCTCTTGGGATATTAGTGTAAGAATCCTTCTCATGTTCATCTGAAATTCCTGTTCCCATTAATTTAGCAACACCATTACTCCGTTTAAAATAAATGGGCTAATGCCTCTAGTAGAGAGAGAAATGTTAGATAAATTCATTAAACGTTGGTCTGCTAGTATCCAATGGCCTAATCTGAGGGCACTGTTACATTTTGGTCATGTTGATCTAGCATTCACCTTTGCATTTAAACCAATGCTACTAGCTACTTGACAATCCAGCAAAACGCAATTTATAATAATTTGAAGTGAAAAAGGGAGATCCATAGAACTGGGGCAAAAGAATGTGTGATGTCAGATTCTACTTTGTTATGTAAAATACAGAGCAACTGTTTCCAGGGGAAGGCCTGCAATGGTGCAAAAGTGATAAAACTGAAATAAACAGACACAAAGAAGTAAGATCCTTACATTAACAGTACTGCCCCCCACACTAACCTTCTCCTTTAAGTAATCATATTCAGGTCAGAAAACAGGTGGCTGTTCAATTTTACAGTAAATTCATGTTCCTAATCACAATGAAAATTTAAAACATTTATTCTGACTTTCTTTTGTCTGCTTAATCCAGCTGCTGGTTCCATTTACTTAAACTTCCTATCCTGCCATTTCTACCATTGATTACATTGATAGGTGACTGCTTAACATCAATGGAGGTCCTATTCTAAGGAATGTTGATTTTTTTGAGAAAATTGAAGAGTCACTTCCTGTGCCCTTGATCCCCTCCCAGTCCAGCTCCTTATCAGACTACTACTGTTCCTTGGCCCACTGCTCATCATTGGCTCTTTTTCCTCAGGCTCCATCCTTTCACACTTCAAAATTGCAGTCACCACCATCTCCCGTTTTAGGCGGCCGCCCGGGACACCTGAAAAATGGCTCTACCCAATATCAGGTCAGAAGTCTATCAGGCATCCTGGGATGCAAGATGTTGGTTGCTGAAATTTTCCCTGGTTTCTACCCTAATATGTTGTAATGGTGTCATGAGGGATTTGATGTAGTTGTGGTTTCTATTCAATACCAGGATTGCTCTTAAAGCTTTAAATGAATAAGTCAGAGGACTGAGTTAGCAACAGCTGAAAGGTCTCCAGTATCAGGGAAAGTGGCAGTCATGATGATGCTGTGCCAAGTATATCATCTGCTATGGTGGTCTATCAGAACCATGATTGGATCCAAGGAGCTCTCAGCTTTAGCACCAAAATTAGTTGCACATCTATTTTGGAATCAAACACATCTTGGCTTTAAAATATAAGGGTACATTCGCCAATTCTGTGCTTTAGTGGGGAGCCCTACTTGAAGAGAGTGCGAGTCAAAGAAAAAGCTACAGCTTTGTGAATATACCCTGTGTTATTTTCCCATGAATGTCTTACTTTTTAACTGCATTCAGTTTTGGACACTGCACCTCAGGAAGGATATATTGGCCTTGGAGGGGATGCAGCACAGATTCACCAGAATGATACCGGGGCTTAAAGGGTTAAATTATACGGACATGTTGCATAAACTTAGCTTGTATTCCCTTGAGTATAGAAGATTGAGGGGTGATCTAATCGAGGTGTTTAAAATATTAAAAGGATTTAATAGGGTGGATACGGAGAAATTATTTCCTCTGGTGGGGAAATCAAGTATATGAGGACATAATTTTAAAATTAGAGATAGGTCATTCAGGATCGAAATAAGAAGCACTTTTTCACACAAAGGGTATTAGAAATCTGGAACTCTCTCCCCAAAAAGGCATGTTTAGTGACAAGCAGAAAGCCAGTTGACTTATGCAAACCCACACAGTTGACCTCAATGTCTCTTGCAAGCAGTTCAAAATAGTAAGGAAGACTTGATTTCATGCAAAATCCCAGTTTTGAACACAAAATATAATTTATTTTACTATCATTAGTATTTTATCCAAACATTGGCACAGTTCCAAAAGCAAATCCATGTACAAATTCACAAAAGGCCCATATAGCTGATTGTGCAATTGTTTTTTGAAAAGTAATTCCTTAAAATGTAATTTTTATAAAGCTTTCACTAGATGGCTCAGTAGCACAGTGAGTTGACAATTTGTAAACTTACTTCTATCTTATTTCAGCCATAGGTCAAGGACAGCCTTCTGCTACAGATCTCTGAGGTCTCAGTTGAAGTTTGGTACTTTCAGGCCTAAGAAATGTGGCTAACTAGATTCTTAGGTTATGTCTACGTGTGCACAAGTAGGATATTGTTCCATGCTATGTTAATAGTAAAGCAGAGATTTACCTGCTTGCCATGTAGTGTGTCAGATGTGGTGTGTAAATATATTTAGAGATTATATTGCATAATACAGTTGGGAAGTGATGTTCTGGCTGTGAGGTCTTACTGACATGAAGATCTATTTCCTCCTACCTAAGATCATGGTTGAGAAAACATCAGGAAAAGCTGCATATAACCAGGTGTAAATAGGTCTGATTGACATATTGCAAATATGTATTTGGGATCAGGGAATTGCAAGACCAGGAAGCAATGATGCATTCACTTGTGATATCTTATACCCCAGGACATGCCTTTTCTGAGAATGGGGCTAGAGATTTGCCATCTTACATTGTGCAAGGATGAAGATCTTTAGAAGTGAACAATCTTTTCTGTAAAGCTCACTGGGACAAACGGAAAGTTTCCTGAGAGTGAGTAATAACATGCTAGAGCAGCATGAACTGAGGAACTGCAAGATCAGGGAAGTGTGCTCACAGAAGCAGAACATGGTGAAATAACTGTTCTGGCTTGCGAGAGACAGAAAGGCTGGCGAGTATAATTTTATATTAACACAAACCTTTACCTTTATCTGGACTGTAAGGAAATTTATGTGGACGTTATAAAGGATTTGATGACAGAAGTCTCATTATTTTGGAAGGAAAATGTAACGATTACCAGCAAACAAGAGAAATTGGTGCTGATATTGTCATTTATTTTGTTACAAGAATACACAGAGTTGGACTCCAGCGGTTCAAGAAGAAGGCCCACCGCCAGTTTCTCAAGGGCAACTAGGGATGGGCAATAAATGCCGGCCTTATCAGCGATGCCCATATCCCGAGAAGGAATAATTAAAAAAAAACATGCTTAATGGCATGTAGAGTCAGTGCAACTCTAGTGCAATCTGAACCGTTTAGCATCACTTCTTTGATCTTCTTCATCCCCTTCTATCAAATCTAGTAAGAGGAGAGCACTGAATGCAATCAATCCCCACAACTTTGAATTCAATTGCAATTCAATAGTTTGGAGAATTTAAGATATTCGTTGCATCCAGGCCAGAATGTAACTGGCCTTTAACATATAAGGGCTGATATTAACTTTTGCCAGCGACAGAAAACGGGCTGTAATTGATTGATCGCCCATTAAACACCCTGCCCGATTTCCACAATGGAAAGTTAAAATCACCCCTTTATTTAGGTGCTGAGTACACAGCTGATGCACATCATATACTCTGGTATTTTGCACATTTGCCTATTAGACAGGCCTTAATTTGCATAGTTTTCAACTGTCTAATGAGGCTCCCCCACATTGAGTAAGAGTAAGGAATGTTGGCTGATAACCAAGAACAGTTTGCACTGATATCGCATCTTTAAACATAATAAAACATCCCAAATGAGGTTTGCAATTGCCAGTGAGATGCGTATTGGAGTGGAGACCTGGTGATTTCATTCGGACCCCAAATTCTGGACCCCAATCACCCATGTAACACTGATGAATCCGATTCCATCAGCCGGAACTATTACCCTGGGGCATTCCACAAAATGTCATGACCTGATTTTTGAGGTCGGATGACATCAACAACGGATTTAGTCAGGGAGTCCCTGCTTGGATCCGACAATACTCTGATGATATTAAGGTTTTAATGGGTGTGTAACTTTCAGATTGGCACCTGGGGACCCTGATCCCACTGAGTTGGTGCAGATGCCAGTATTTATTGCTGACATCACACCCAACCATCGAGACTTGTTTATTTTTCACGATGATGAAGTGCAATCCAGAAAAATAAAATTTTCGGCTTAACATTTAGGGTATTAACTAAAAATATTGTTAATGTGTATGGAGGGGGAGTAATTTACATTTTAATTACCTCCCAGTGTAATATCCTGGCCCTTTAATTGAAATATAAAATAAAATAAATATAAAGTAAATATAAAATAAATATAAAGGGAAATTATTTCAGGCAACTACTTCCCAGCGCACAGAATTGCTTAGAAGAAAAATATCCTCAAGTTCAGCGTTACCTGGCACAAATCCAACATTTATTCACCAAGTATCGAAACAGATGCACAACTCACTATAGCTTCATTGTTCAGGTTAGAAATATGTAATATATATATGTGTGTTCAGTTGGTTTTAGCATAGTTATGGAAAAGGACAAAGATAGAACAGGAGTTAAAGTTCTCAATTGGGGAAAAGCAAATTTTACTAAGCTAAGAAGTGATTTAGCAAAAATGGACTGGAAACAGCTACTTGAAGGTAAATCAATGTCAGAGCAGTGGGAGGTATTCAAGGGGAAGATTCAAGGGGTGCAGAGTAAACATGTTCCCACAAAGAAAAAGGGTGGGTCTGCCAAATGCCCCCTGGATGTCAAGGAGCATATAGGGTAAGATAAGGCAGAAAAGGAAAGCTTATGTCAGACACCGAGAACTCAATACAGAAAGCCTAGAGAAGCATAAAAAGTGCAGGGGTGAAATTAAAAAGGAAATTAGGAAAACAAAAAGAGGGCATGAAAAAATATTGGCAAGTAAAATCAAAGAAAACCCAAAGATGTTTTATAAATATATTAAGAGCAAGAGGATAACTAAGGAAAGAGTAGGGCCTATTAGAGACCAAAAAGGTAACCTATGTGTGGAGGCGGAAGATGTTGGTGTGGTTCTTAATGAATACTTTGTATCTGTCTTCACAAAAGAGAGGGATGATGCAGACATTGTAGTTAAGGAGGAGGAGTGTGAAATATTGAATGGGATAAACTTAGTGAGAGAGGGAATATTAAGGGGATTAGCATCTTTGAAAGTAGATAAATCACCAAGGCCAGATGAAATGTATCCCAGGCTGTTAAAAGAAGCAAGGGAGGAAATAGCAGAGGCTCTGACCATCATTTTCCAATCCACACTGGACATAAGCATGGTGCCGGAGGATTGGAGGACTCCTAACGTTGTACCATTGTTTAAAAAGGGAGCGAGGGATAGACCGAGTAATTACAGGCCAGTCAGTCTAACCTCGGTGGTGGGCAAATTATTCGAATCAATTCTGAGGGACAGGATAAACCGTTACTTAGAACGGCACGGAGTAATCAAGGACAGTCAGCATGGATTTGTTAAGGGAAGATCATGTCTGACTAACTTGATTGAATTTTTTGAGGAGGTAACATGGAGGGTCGATGAGGGTAATGCGTTTGATGTAGTCAATATGGATTTTAGCAAGGCTTTTGACAAGGTCCCATGTGGCAGACTGGTCAAAAAAGTATAAGCCCATGGGATCCAAGGGAGAGTGGCAAGTTGGATCCAAAATTGGCTCAGTGGCAGGAAGCAAAGGGTAATGGTCGATGGGTGTTTTTGTGACTGGAAGGCTGTTTTCAGTGGGGTTCCGCAGGGCTCAGTACTAGATCCCTTACTTTTTGTGCTATATATTAAAGATTTGGACTTAATTCTAGACGGCATGATTAAGAAGTTTGCAGATGATCCAAAAATAGGCCATGTGGTTTATAGTGAGGAGGAAAGCTGTAAACTGCAGGAAGATATCAATGGACTGGTCAGGTGGGCAGAAAAGTGGCAAATGGAGTTCAATCTGGAGAAGTGTGAGGTAATGCATTTGGGGAGGGCAAACAAGGCAAGGGAGTACACAATAAATGGAAGAATATTGAGAGGTGTAGAGGAAGTGAGGGACCTTGGAGTGCATGTCCACAAATCCCTGAAGGTATCAGGACAGGTAGATAAGGTAGTTAAGAAGGCATATGGAATACTTTCCTTTATTAGCTGAGGCATAGAATACAAGAGCAGGGAGGTTATGCTGGAATTGTATAAAACACTGGTTAGACCACAGCTTGAGTACTGTGTACAGTTCTGGTCACCACATTACAGGAAGGATGTAATTGCACTAGAGAGGGAAAAGAGATTTACAAGGATGCTGCCAGGACTGGGTTGTTCTATTTAGAACAGAGGAGGCTGAGGGGTGATTTAATTGAGGTGTACAAAATTATGAGGGGCCTAGATAGAGTCTGTATGGAACATATAAGGAATGGGTTTGCTTAGTGAAATTAATTTTAAAAATTGAAGTCCAATGTAACTGTTTACCTTGGAACAATAACATTACATTTTAAGTAAAAACAAAATGGCACACCAGACTTGCAAATCCAATTATGACCATTGTTGTTTTCTCACAAATTAGCTTGTGCGTTTAGAAGAAATTCTGACTTGCAAGACTCAAGTGCCTGGAATTTCCTCAGGGCTTCTCCCAGTCCACCAGCATAACTTCAGTGGAAACTTCATTATGCACATAAATGGGGTTTCCATCGAACCTCCGCCGAGGTTACAGTGACAGAGCGGGAGAAACCCTGAGGAAATTTGCATCCTTTGTTTCTACCTGTTGTGCATCACTGTGCATGGTATCTTATTTCACAGTTAATAAACCTTGGTTGTAAATCATTGCCATGGTTTGGTTTGTTTTTAACTCGATGTAACTTGATCCAACCTAATTTGTTGAAAACATTACAACCAGACTGACTTGCATGTAGGCGTAATGTTCATTTTCTCCTTTTGGAAGGACGGTTGTCTTAAATCATTGGACAAATTCAACCGCAAATAAAGATGATTAACCAGACTGATGTCACTACTGATTTACATATAAACTTAGAAATGAACCCATGGGGTAAAGCTTAAAATAGCGTGGTGAGGTCTGACTCCTAGTGGCACATGTACCTGCAATGTAATTTTGTAAACACTTTTTTTGTTTGCCTTTTTCCCATTTTAGCAGCTTTTTCTCCTTTACTGTGCCAACCAAGAGTACAGCACAGTTTGGGGCATGGATGCATTCACATTCTCCATCAATAATTCTCTTCATCAGCTGGTAGGAGCTTCACTGTGAGACTGGATATACGTTGCTGATTTTTCTTCCCTAAGCTGCAGCACTGTAGTTCTCTGAAACGCTTGTCTAAACCACTGGCCAAAGTCTTGTCCAAAACACAATCTGTTGAGCCCTGGCTGAGTGTTAGGGGCAGGTGCAACAAATGAACCATTGTACATGGCCCTGGAACAGATGTATTTGATCACACACACTCATTTTGATTGTTTGGGAACAAGATAGTGCTTTCCCTTATATTAAGGTTATGCACTTTGGCAGGAAAAATCAGAGAGCAAGTTATTTTCTTAATGGCGTGAAACTGGAAAGTACTGCAGTACAAAGGGATCTGGGGGTCCTAGTGCAAGAAAATCAAAAAGTTAGTATGCAGGTGCAGCAGGTGATCAAGAAGGCCAATGGAATGTTGGCTTTTATTGCTAGGGGGATAGAATATAAAAACAGGGAGGTATTGCTGCAGTTATATAAGATATTGGTGAGACCGCACCTGGAATACTGCATACAGTTTTGGTGTCCATACTTAAGAAAAGACATACTTGCTCTCGAGGCAGTACAAAGAAGGTTCACTCGGTTAATCCCGGGGATGAGGGGGCGGACATATGAGGAGAGGTTGAGTAGATTGGGACTCTACTCATTGGAGTTCAGAAGAATGAGAGGCGATCTTATTGAAACATATAAGATTGTGAAGGGGCTTGATCGGGTGGATGCGGTAAGGATGTTCCCAAGGATGGGTGAAACTAGAACGAGGGGGCATAATCTTAGAATAAGGGGCTGCTCTTTCAAAACTGAGATGAGGAGAAACTTCTTCACTCAGAGGGTAGTAGGTCTGTGGAATTTGCTGCCCCAGGAAGCTGTGGAAGCTACATCATTAAATAAATTTAAAACAGAAATAGACAGTTTCCTAGAAGTAAAGGGAATTAGTGGTTACGGGGAGCAGGCAGGAAATTCGACATGAATTTAGATTTGAGGTTAGGATCAGATCAGCCATGATCTTATTGAATGGCGGAGCAGGCTCGAGGGGCCGATTGGCCTACTCCTGCTCCTATTTCTTATGTTCTTATGTTCTTATGAACTGGATAAATACGCATCTTCCTTCCCCCTCACCTCACTCCAGCTTTAAAGGCATAGGTCCTGAAATTCCTGGGCCCCAGACGCACACACAGAAGTGTGACAGGGCAGCATTCTGCCTGCTGATACCCTGTTGGAAATCCTGGGATCAACTACTTTGCCTAATGCTCGGGGGTACAAGGGCATTAGTCCTGCCAGCAGCCGGCCTCATCTGCTGGGGTGGGGTCGGGAGGCAGAGGAAATATTGAAACTTGGGACTGAAGTGGAGCAGAAGCGCGGCTTACTCATTTAGAGGGCCGCACATTTAATGGGGTGAGCAGGCTGTGGTAAAAGGGAATAGCAGGGAAGAAACCATCAAAGGCAGCAACAGGGATTATATGACGGGAGGCGGCTAATGCTGTGAGTGGCACCTCCATAATCCCAAGGATCCACTTACAGTGTCGGAAGGAGTTTAATGACCTCATAAGGTCAGCAAAGGTAAATGAGTTGTCTGCTGAATAACAGACGTACTAAAACACAAAGAAGCTAATGGGTATTCTCTGCTCTATTATTCAAGCTGTGTCATTTGGGGTACCATATGGCACCTTGCCCCTCTACACAACTGTCTCCAAACCTGGACACTGGTTTGTGGATACTCCAGGCTGATTCCGCCCTGTCTACAAGTCAACTTCATCCCACCACTGGACTTCAGACTTTAACTTTGCTCTCTGTTTATGACCAGGACATATCTCTTCTAATCTCTACCTTGCCTGTATAAGCTAAAATCCCTCAATGCCCATTCGCAGGTGCATTTTGGCTGTCACTCTGGACCCAAGTCTCAGTGCTGTCCAGGCTGTGGATCTTGGTTGAAGATTCGGCTGCACCAATGAACGGAGCTCTCCAAATTTTCACGAGTGACGTGCAGCCTTCTGAGCGACAGCTTGTTGGAAAATACGTTTGGGTTGATAAACCCTCCTCGATGGGTACCCCTAGGATGATTTGGCTCCCTCTAGTGCTGCCTGATTAATCTGGCTTCCCTTTCAGCTTCCTGCTGCCCCTCTTCCTCCAAAAGGAATATGATGTAAAGTGCGATTCCCAATGGGAAGCCCATTGTGCAGCGTTCAGAAAGCTGCTCCCTAATTCCCTTTAACTACAAGGCTCTCCGTGGGCATTGAAGAATGTAGGTGAAGACTTCCTGATTACAACAATGACATTTTTTTTTCAAATAGCTCTGATGAATCCCAAAAAATGGCCAAAAGTCTGTAAACGTAATCCAAAGTCAGCGGCCTCTATTTAAACAATTACTTCTGCCTTGATGAGCCAGTCCTGGCAACTGCACCTGTTATATAATGGCACAAATTCAGAAGGGTGCACGGGAAGGTGGCAGTTATGGAATTTAGGATTGTTGACTTCAAGCCATCCTAAACTCTATGATTTGCATATGTTCTTGCCCCTCCTTGTTCCCTTCCTCCACCCTCCTATCTCCTCCTCTGCCCTTCCTCCCCCTCCTCCCCTTCCACTCTTCTCCCTACCCTTGACTCAAACATTAACGGTGATGATAGGCAAAGCATGGGTATTGTGTTGAAAATTCATAGGTTTGTGAATTTAAACATTTTAATCGCAATTGTACTCCTGATTATTGCAGAAATTAAAGGCTATCATTCAATGAATGTTATGAGGAAACAAGCAGGTGAAAGCCTGGCTGTAGATTTTTCCTGCAGAAGTCGAACACACTAAATGGTTTAAAAGCTTCCGGTTCTTTGTTGGACAATCATAAACCTATATTCCACTTTTTATTTCTACCTTGTTGACAACCCTTAAAAATGTTTCGTGTGTTCAGCCTCAGTTCCCATCCATTGCTGAACAACAGGCCTCCAATCCAGCTAGCCAGGCATTTTTAACAGAAATCTACTTATTGTCAAGAATGAACACAGTGTAAGAGTGAACCCTAAGCAAAGGTGGACTTACAAAAATATAAAATATATATATCATTTCCTGCAGAGCTTCAGGAGTTTGCTGCAACAAAATGAGTTGTGTCCACCCCTCAATTTCCAAGCAAATGACTTGTTTACTTTCTTCCATCTGCATACGAGAAGCAGCAGGGGGTTAAATTTGATAACCCCCGAATCCGGATGCGGGGGTCATGGTGCGCGATTAACCTGCACCCAATTGTTCTAATGTAGGCAGTACGTGAGATTCATGCTGCCTGCTCACTTACCTGATTCCAGCGCGAGCAGCCAGGCCCAGCTGTGTTGTTCAGTGACTTCTCACCAGCAGGGGGGCCCAGATACCACGTGAGTGGCTCGCACCTCTTAAAGGCAAACTGCACCTCTTAAAGGCAACCCGCAACTCTTATTTGCAAAAAATAAGACACAGGTCCGCATGGAGTCGGAACGGAGATCAGACATCGCACACGTAAAACACAGATGCAGGTCCCGTCCCTGTGTTTATAAACTGTTGAGTTATGTTAAAACATTGAATAAAGGTTGCGAACTACTAAATCCCACATCCTCCAATCTGCTCGCTAGACCTCACCAATCTGCTGATCTGAGTTTGTATCAGGCCTGCGAGAGAGCATGCACCAAGGTTCTCTGCTGATGCACTAGAGGCCTTGGTGCAAGAGGTGGACAGAAGGAGGGGCAGCCGATATCCACAGGGGGTCAAGAGGCCCTCCAGACATATGCTCAAAAGGCAGTGGGAGGCAGCGGGGGACGAAGTCAATGCCAGGCGCACAGCATCATGAACATGGATGCAGTGCAGGAAGAAGTTCAATGCTTTGACACGAGTGGTCAAGGTGAGTGAGGTCAACTGTCAAGTGACATCTCCGACCAACTGCATCACTAGCCGCATCCACTGCTCCACGCATCTCCCGTCACCCACCTATCAACAAACTCTTTCAATCCGTACTCAACTCTTCAAATCAGATGCTTCCTCTCATCCTCACACATTACCACAGTTGCAAGCCGCACACCCACAACTCACAGGTCACACACACTGGCAGCTATTCAACCATGACAGGCACATCACCCAAACAACCTGCAGGACATTCACCAACACACGTCCTGCTTTCTTGAAGGAGAAAGTGGTGCATAACAGGAGGCAGCAAGTGGCAGTGTCATTTAGCCCCTCGAGCCTGTTCCGCCATTCAATGAGATCATGGGTGATCTGTGACCTAACTCCATATACATGCCTTAGCCTCATATCCCTTAATATCCTTGGTTAACAAAAATCTATCAATCTCAGATTTAAAATTAACAATTGAGCTAGCATCAACTGCTGATTGCAGAAGAGAGTTCCAAATTTCTACCACCCTTTGCGTGTAGAAGCATTTCCTAACTTCACTCCTGCAAGTCCTGGCTCTAATTTTTAGGTTATGTCTCCTAGTCCTAGTATTTAAGTATAGGAGAACTCCAAAAATAGGTACAAATGCATCAGCAGCCAGAAGCAATAATCCAGCAACTACCTGTAACTCCTGCACGGTCCCTTTAAATAGCGCTGGTAGGGGGTCCTGCAGGCTGTCTACGACATGTTCAGGTATTCGTAGGTAAGACAGTATGTTGGCTGGATCTTTGAGTGCCAAAATGGTATCTATCCCTTTAAATCAGCATTGCACACTGATCTAATGCATATTCTCCTTACTTTACACAGTACTGACATTCGTGATCTGTGTGTGCGCAAATGCCTTTACCAATATGGCGTCTGGTGCACGTCATGCTAGAAGTGTGTGCGTGCATTCCGGCGTCATTTTGGGACCTTAGGAGACCACATAGCATCTAAAAAATGGCCATTGCGCAGCCAAATTTATAGTCCGTAAGGGGGCTGTTTACCATCTAGCTTCCACTGAGAGTGACGTGCTTAAGTCCAAAACTAGAGTCTTAAACTTAAATAAAGCCAATTAAATGGTATGGGGGCGAGTTGGCTAAGGTAGATTGGGAAATTAAATTAAGGGGTATGATGGTTGAGAAGCAATGGCAGACATTTAAAGAAATATTTAAATATTCTCAACAAATATACATTCCATTGAGAAATAAAAACTCCACGGGAAAAGTGATCCACCTGTGGCTAACTAAAGAAGTTAAGGAGAGTAATAGATTAAAAGAAGAGGCCTATAATTTTGCCAAGAGGAGTAGTAAGCCTGAGGATTGGGAGAGTTTTAGAAACCAGCAAAGGATGACCAAAAAATTGATAAAAAGGGAAAAATAGAATATGAAAGTAAACTAGCAAGAAATATAAAAATGGATTTTAAGAGCTTCTACAAGTATGTAAAAAGGAAGAGAGTAGCAAAAGTAAACATTGGTCCCCTAGAGGCTGAGACAGGAGAAATTATAATGGGGAATCAGGAAATGGCAGATGCGTTAAACAAATATTTTGTATTTGTATTTGTCTTCAGTAGAAGACACAAAAAGCATACCAGAAATAGTGAGGAACCAAGGGTCTAATGAAAGTGAGGAACTTCAAGTAATTAATATCAGTAGAGAAAAAGTACTTGAGAAACTAATGGGACTATAAGTCGATAAATCCCCTGGACCTGATGGCTTACATCTGAGGGTTCTAAAAGAGGTGGCTGCAGAGATAGTGGATGCATTGGTTATGATCTTCCAAAATTCCCTAAATTCTACAATGGTTCCAGCAGGTTGGAAGGTAGAAAATGTAACCCCCTTATTCAAGAAAGGAGGGAGAGAGAAAACAAGGAACTACAGGCCAATTAGCCTGACATCAGTCGTCGGGAAAATGCTGGAATCCATTATTAAGGAAGTGGTAACAGGGCACTTAGAACATCATAATATGATTAGGCAGAGTCAACATGGTTTTATGAAAGTGAAATTGTGTTTGACAAATTTATTAGGGTTTTTAAGGATGTAACTGGCATGGTAGATAAAGGGGAACCAACGGATGTAGTATGTTCAAAAGGCATTCGATAAGGTGCCACATAAAAGGTTGTTACACAAGATACGGGATCATATACTTAGTGGTAACATATGAGTATGGATAGATGATTGGTTAACGGGCAGAAATCAGAGAGTAGGGATAAACAGGTCATAACTAGTGGGGTGCCGCAAGGATCGGTGCTTGGCCCTCAGCTATTTACAATCTATATTAATGACTTGGATGAAGGGACCGAGTGTAATGTATCCAAGTTTGCTGATGATACAAAGCTAGGTGGGAAAGTAAGCTGTGAGGAGGACACAAAGGGCTCGATTTTGGAATCCAAGTGTGGGTGTGTTGAGGCTCCGAAAATTGGGGAAATCCCGAGCAGGTTCGGAACCTGGCTCCAACCAGCAGACTTCCGGGTTCCCCACTGACACGTCTGGGTGCGCGCGCCTCCTGAATGCGGAAGACCCACCGGCAATTAAAGCCAACGGGGTGACAGTTAAGACAGTTAGTTAGATAGTTGAAGTACTTGAAGTACTTAATTTTGTGCACATTGAGGCAGGGGTCCGATTTTCAAACATCCTCAGTGTGCTTCCCGTGCTGTGGGAAGCACCCCATGTTCTACCAGATGTGTTTCAGCCAGCAGCCAGTTGGACATTCAAATGCTTGTTTGACAGATGGGGATAAAAGGTGAGTTATTGCAGCAGGGCACTCAGTTCTTTCAGACAAACTTTTGGCTGGGAGATCTTTGTGATTTCACTGAAATTCCTACTTTCCACTCACAATTCTTCTGTTCACACATACTTACCAACTTTTCGGACCCCCTCAAACTCACACCATCAGAATGGGGAGGTGCCATGGCTGCATTCACCACTACATCCAAGGACGAGTAACATCACCAGCCTCGCCACCCCTCCCTGCACAAAACAGTCCTGCAACTACACATACACCCACTATAAAGTGACCAACTGGGTGGCATCAAGTGTCGCCGTTCATGGTGAACCTCATGAAAGGGCCCTTTCACAAAAGCCAGTCAAGAATGGGCAAGACGTGGCAATAATCATAGTGGTGATAATCATAACATTTAATGTGAGTTTAACAAAAAACAAATATAAATGAAAAACATGACAGTCTGTCAAACACCCTTGTGCATACCCTTCGTGCTCATAAAACCTTAGCCTTTCTCTTCCTACTACTTCTACGTGTTGCAACCCCTGTGGCTGCAGCAGAGGTACTGGCAGGTTGCTCATGTTCATGCCCTGACTGCTTAGGTGCTGTCGGCCTACGGCCTCTGGGTTTTGGAGCACGCTGACTCGGCCACCTGGAGAGGAGTCAGCTTTGCTGGTACTGGTTCAGAGGGGGCAACGGGTGAGATGTGGGAGTGCTTTGATGGGCGTCCCACTTCCATGTCCCATTTCGCCATCATCCCTTCCTGGGCCAGGCCCACATCACTCCTACACCCTGCTGGACAACAGTGTGGTGGGCATGTGTGATGCATTGGAAAGCCACTTCTAATGTATTTGTCAGCCTATTTAAGGCGGTAGAATGTTGTTCACCCTGAGTCCGAACGACCGTTGTTAGGGCCTGAATGGACTCATTTGTAAGCTGTGCTTGAAGCTCAACGGAGGCTAGCCTTCCCTCCATTGCAGACATTCCCACACTTACCCACGACACTATCCCAGACATTTCAGCAGTTACATGCAACACTCTCTCAGACAGTTGCTCACATCCCTGCGACACTATCTCAGAGATTCCCTCATGTACCTGTGCTGCCATTCCTCTCATGCAGGAGTTGGACTCCTCTATCCTCTGCACTATTGTGGAGAGTGCGCTTGGCACCTGTTCCAGTACCTCGCAAATGTGCTGCTGTCCCTTGATCATTCTCCTTTTAAAGGATGGCCCCCAGGGTTCAGCATCTGCGTCCAGCTGAGCACAGCCTGGAGAGGCGGACTCTCCACAGTTGCCCGTACTATCAGTGTCTGCTCCTGCTCACTTGTATGTGGTGACTCACCAGGTGCCAACCCAACTATCTCACTACTAGGACCCACCGAGGTGTGAGTATCTACGCTGGTGGATGGCTCACTAAGATGTGACGGTGTGCCCTCAGAGACTGGCAGGTCCTCTGGGGAATCGCCCTCTGCCATCACTGCGGCTGTTGAATGGCCTGTAAGAGAACAGAAGGCAATATTAAGCATCATCACAGATGTGTCATGTTGCGATGAGCATACTGAGGTGTTGAACATGGCAAGCATTGTTAACATCAAGTCATGTGTGTGTGATGAATGTTAAAGTTGTGTCACCAGACGTTGGTGGGGAGCCAGTCTCGGCGTCCCCGACGGAGAGGCGCTCGAGGGTGCGGCTGATCTGCAGAGCCTCCTGCTCCATGTCTGTGAGGACCACTATTTGTTGTGGCCCCCCTCCAGTCCTCGTCATCGCTCATGCATTTTGCGCTCTCTTCTCCTACAAGGGAAGAAAGAACAGACGTGTAAGTAAGTGATGGTGAATTGGCCAACCAATGAATGCTTTGCTTTGGGTGAGAGGCTAACCGTGAAAGAGATGCATCAGAGGGTGAGTATGAGACAGAGCCATCACATTGGATGAGGATTGGGGTGAGTGGTAGTGGTGGGGTGACTAATGGGGAGGTAAAGAAGTGCTGAGGAAGAACTTTCCTACTGCACTTTCCTCCATAATTACTGACAAGAATGTTTACATTGGCAGAGAACCCTAACTCAAATCAACTATACTTGTTCCTTTGCTGCCTTTCATTAAGGCGAGGTGTAGCCAAACTGCAAAAAGCTACTTTTTAAAGTTAAAAAGGACTTGCATTTATATAGCACCTTTCACAACCTCAGGACGTCCCAAAGTGCTTTACAGCCAATGAAATACTTTTGAAGTGTAGTCACTGTTGTAATCATAGAATCATACAGCACAGAAGGAGACCATTCAGCCCATTAAGCCTGTGCCGGCTCTTTGAAAGAGCTATCCAATTAGTCCCATTCTCCTGCCCTTTCCCCATAGCCCTGCAATTTGTTCCTCTTCAAGTATTTATCCAATTCCTTTCTTGAAAGTTACTATTGAATCTGCTTCCACCACCCTTTCAGGCAGTGCATTCCAGATCATAACAACTCACTGCGTAAAAACATTTCTCCTCATCTCTCCTCTGGTTCTTTTGCCAATTACCTTAAATTTGTGTCCTCTGGTTACCGACCTTCCTGTCTATTTACTCTATCAAATCTCGTCATAATTTTGTACACCTCTATTAATTCTCCCCTTAACCTTCTCTGCTCCAACAGAGAGCAATCCCAGTTTCTCTAGTCTCTCCACATAACTAAAATCTGTCATCCCTGGTACCATTCTGGAAAATCTCCTCTGCACCCTCTCCAAGGCCTTGACATCTTTGCTAAAGTGTGGTGCTCAGAATTGGACACTATACTCCAGCTGGGGCCTAACCATTGATTAATGAAGGTTTAGCATAACTTCCTTGCTTTTGTACTCTATGTCTCTATTTATAAGGCCAAGGATCCTGTATGTTTTTTTAACAGCCTTATCAACTTGACCTGCCACCGTCAAAGATTTGTGTACATAAACCCCCAGGTCTCTCTGTTCCTGCACCCTCTTTAAAATTGTACTATTTAGTTTAATGTAGGAATAAAGTTGATTCTGAATCACCAATTTTTTGACTCTATATTTAACTGGATGGTTTGACCTTGTAAGGCAACTGCATGAAAGTTATACATAGGAAGCACCTGTAGCTAAATTTATAAGATTATGCTGTGCAGTCTGCTGAAATCTGCATATAGCTCTTTTTGTGGTTATTATCTTGACTTACAAACCAACGGTGTTCCTCTCTTAATATGGACATACATCCTGCCCTCATACAACAGCTATGGCTAACATGAGTACTGTAATTTAGGTGTTAGCCATGGCTCAGTTGGGAGCACTCTTGCCCCTGAGTCAGAAGGTTGTGGATTCACGTTCCCACTCCATGTGGCTTGAGCTCAAAATCTAGGCTGACACTCCAGTGCGGTACTGAGGGAGTGGTGTCTTTCGGGTGAGTTGTTAAACCAAGGCCCTGACCGTCCTCTCAGGTTGATGTAAAAGATCCCACGGCACTATTTTGAAGAAGAGCATTTTGAAGATTAAACAGCATTTCTGAGCCAAACATTTTTTTTAAGAACAACACATGTTTGCAGTATATTCAAATAATCCTATAAATGAATAAATCAATCATTCTGTAGATTGTTGCAGCTTTTAAAATTCTAGTTTATAAAATCCAGTACTGAAGATTTACAGAAGTCTGTGTTTTTGCAAATAGTGGGGTAGATCTTGACTGTGTGATAGTGTAAATCGGGTGATAACAAATCACCAGCCCGTTTTACACCTCTCCCCATTATCATTTCCATTGAATTCAATGGGAGAGATGTAAAACGGGCTGCTGACTCACTGTCACCCATTTTACACTATCGCTCAAAGTCGAGTTCTACCCCAGTGTGCTTTAGATGTCTGAATTTTCAAACTGAAGGGTTCCTTCATGCATCAAATGGTTACAAGAAAAAGAGATGCCAAAGGGCCACAATTTATTTTCTGTAAGTGGGCTCAAACCATTATCCTTTCCACCAGGAATGCAAGTTTCAGAAAGCTCCATCTGCAGAAAGGAGAATTCCTGGTTATTTCTGTTTGTTTTTTCCTCCACAGAAAGCTGAAGAACCTTGAAAACTAAAGTGAAACCGCAAGGAAAATTAGGCGTGGGAACTTCCTTAACTGGAGAGAAAAGGGAAATTACTTTATCCGTCCCACTGCCAAAATAACTCTGGTTTGCAGTTCTGGGCTCCTTGCCCAGTTAGAACTAGCAAACACTACTATTTTACACAGCCTGTCCTTTACTAAGGGCTTTTTTTTTGTGCATCCTGACACAGAGGCCAAATTTTGATATCTGTATGCAATACATATCACATTGGAGTATCACTGAATGTGAAATTCAGTTACTAGTTATACAAATACAAATTCCCCAAAACTATCACCGTTGTAGAAAATAATAATTATATATTACTGTCCACTTTTACCTAGTTCAAATCCTTTGCCAATTTAAAGCTACAAATATGCAACTGTGTTTTAAAATCATGTCCCACATGATTCTTGGCTGTAGTTTGTTGCATAGTTGATCTGCACCACGTCTTCCAGTCCAAGGTTGGTTTTGTGTGTTAAACTCCAGTAATTTATGCTTTCTTACTGCTGTCTGTCAATGTCCCGCCATCTCAATCAAATAAAGTATCCAAATGGTCTGAACGTAAACCTTTCTTCATGTTAAAAACCTCAATCAGGTCTCTTTGAAGTCAATGTTTCTTTAAAGTAAACAGCTCTAACTCTTAGAGCTATTCTGGTAACTAAGAGCCCGAAGGTTAGGTAGCAGCCCTCATTTGCAGCTTCTTCTGACCATCAAGAGTCTTTGTGGTATGCAGGATCTAAAACTGGACACAATAGCCCCATTGATACGGGTAGAGTTACTGGACTAATAATCCAGAGACCTGGACTAATAACCCGGAGTCATGAGTTCAAATCCCGCTACGGCAGCTGGAGAATTTAAATTCAATTAATTAAATAAAATCTGGAATTTAATACTAGTATCAGTAATGGTGGCTATAAAACTACCGGATTGTCGTAACAAACCCATCTGGTTCACTAATGTCCTTTAGGGAAGGAAACCTACTGTCCTTACCTGGTCTGGCCTATATGTGACTCCAGACCTACAGCAATGTGGTTGATTCTGAAATGGCCAAACAAGCCACTCAGTTGTAAAAATTCTCGCTTAAAAAAAGTCATAATAAGAATAAAACCAGACGGACCACGAGGCACCAGACACGACAAAGGCAAACCAAGCCCAGTTGACCCTGGAAAGTCCTCCTCACTAACATCTGGGGACTTGTGCCAAAATTGGGAGAGCTGTCCCACAGACTAGACAAGCAACAGCCTGACATAGAATCATACCTTTCAGCCAATGTCCCAGACTCTTCCATCACCATCCCTGGGTATGTCCTGTTCCACCAGAGATGGCGGTACAGTGATATACAGTCAGGAGGGAGTGGCCCTGGGAGTCCTCAACATTGACTCTGGATCTCATGACATCAGGTCAAACATGGGCAAGGAAACCTCCTGCTGATTACCACCTACTGCCCTCCCTCAGCTGATGAATCAGTCCTCCTCCATGTTGAGAAGCACTGAGGGTAGCAAGGGCACAAAATGTACTCTGGGTGGGGGACTTCAATGTCCATCACCAAGAGTGGCTCAGCAGCACCACTACTGGCTGAGTCCTAAAGGATATAGCTGCCAGACTGGGCCTGCGGCAGGTGGTGAGTGAACCAACATGAGGGAAAAGCTTACTTGACCTCGTTCTCACCAACCTACCTGTCGCAAATGCATCTGTCCATGACAGTATTGGTAGGAGTGACCACCGCACGAGTCCTCGTGGAGATGAAGTCCCGTCTTCGCACTGAGGACACCATCCAACGTGTTGTGTGGCACTACCACCGTGCTGAATGGGATAGATTAAGAACAGATCTAGCAGCTCAAAACTTGGCATCCATGAGGTGCTGTGGGCTATCAGCAGCAGCAGAATTGTATTCCAGCACAATCTGTAACCTCATGGCCCGGCATATTCCTCACTCTACCGTGACCAACAAGCCAGGGGATCAACCCTGGTTCAATGAGGAGTGTAGAAGAGCATGCCAGGAGCATCACCAGGCATACCTAAAAATGAGGTGCCAACCTGGTGAAGCTCCAACTCAGGACTACATGCATGCTAAACAGCAGAAGCAACATGCTATAGACAGAGCTAAGTGATTCCACAACCAACGGATCAGATCAAAGCTCTGCAGTCCTGCCACATCCAGTTGTGAATGGTGGTGGACAATTAAACAACTAACGGGAGGAGGAGGCTCTGTAAACATCCCCATCCTCAACGATGGCGGAGTCCAGCACGTGAGTGCAAAAGACGAGGCTGAAGCATTTGCAACCATCTTCAGCCAGAAGTGCTGAGTGGATGATCCATCTTGGCCGCCTCCCGATATCCCCACCACCACGGAAGCCAGTCTTCATCCAATTCGATTCACTCTACGTGATATCAAGAAATGGCTGAGTGCATTGGATACAGCAAAGGCTATGGGCCCCGACAACATCCCAGCTGCAGTGCTGAAGACTTGTGCTCCAGAACTAGCTGCACCTCTAGCCAAGCTGTTCCTGTACAGCTACAACACTGGCATCGACCCGACAATGTGGAAAATTGCCCAGGTATGTCCTGTCCACAAAAAGCAGGACAAATCCAATCCGGCCAATTACCGCCTCATCAGTCTACTCTCAATCATCAGCAAAGTGATGGAAGGTATCGTCGACAGTGCTATCAAGCAGCACTTACTCACCAATAACCTGCTCACCGATGCTCAGTTTGGGTTCCGCCAGGACCACTCGGCTCCAGACCTCATTACAGCCTTGGTCCGAACATGGACAAAAGAGCTGAATTCCAGAGGTGAGGTGAGAATGACTGCCCTTGACATCATGGCAGCATTTGACCGAGTGTGGCACCAAGGAGCCCCAGTAAAATTGAAATCAATGGGAATCAGGGGGAAAACTCTCCAGTGGCTGGAGTCATACCGAGCACAAAGGAAGATGGAAGTGGTTGTTGGTGGCCAATCATCTCAGCCCCAGGACATTGCTGCAGGAGTTCCTTCAGGGCTGTGTCCTAGGCCCAACCATCTTCAGCTGCTTCATCAATGACCTTCCCTCCATCATAAGGTCAGAAATGGGGATGTTCGCTGATGATTGCACAGTGTTCAGTTCCATTCGCAACCCCTCAAATAATGAAGCAGTCTGAGCCCGCATGCAGCAAGAGCTGGACAACATCCAGGCTTGGGCTCATAAATGGCAAGTAACATTCGTGCCAGGCAATGACCATCTCCAACAAGAGCGAATCTAACCACCTCCCCTTGACATTCAACGGCATTACCATCGCCGAATCCCCCACCATCAACATCCTGGGGGTCACCATTGACCAGAAACTTAACTGGACCAGCCATATAAATACTGTGGCTACAAGAGCAGGTCAGAGGCTGGGTATTCTGTGGGAGTGACTCACCTCCTGACTCCCCAAAGCCTTTCCACCATCTACAAGGCACAAGTCAGGAATGTGATGGAATACTCTCCACTAGCCTGGATGAGTGCAGCTCCAACAACACTCAAGAAGCTCGACACCATCCAGGATAAAGCAGCCCGCTTGATTGGCACCCCATCCACCACCCTAAACATTCACTCCCTTCACCACCGGCGCACTGTGGCTGCAGTGTGTACCATCCACAGGATGCACTGCAGCAACTCGCCAAGGCTTCTTCAACAGCACCTCCCAAACCCACGACCTCTACCGCCTAGAAGGACAAGAGCAGCAGGCACATAGGAACAACACCACCTGCACGTTCCCCTCCAAGTCACACACCATCCCGACTTGGAAATATATCGCCGTTCCTTCATCATCGCTAGGTCAAAATCCTGGAACTCCCTTCCTAACAGCACTGTGGGAGAACCGTCACCACACGGACTGCAGCGGTTCAAGGCGGCAGCTCACCACCACCTTCTCAAGGGCAATAGGGATGGGCAATCCCTAAATGCTGGCCTCGCCAACGACGCCCACATCCCATGAACAAATAAAAAAAAGTATGCACGTGTTAGCTGTGGCTCAGTTGGTCGCACTCTCACCTCTGAATCAGCAGGTTATAGGTTCAAGCCCTACTCCAGAGATACGAGCACAAAATCTGGGTTGACACTTGAATGCAGTACTGAGGGAGTGTGGTGTTGTTGGAGATGCTGCCTTTCAGGTGAGACATTAAATTGAGGCTCTGTATGCCTTCTCTTTTTTTTAAAGTTATGCCCTTATAAAAGGGTGGGGTAGGGCGGAGTGGGGGTAGGCATAAATTTCTCACCTTTATAGACTAATTACATAAGCAAATTAAATTTCAATATGATTATCAGTGTCGACTATGCACTCCAGTCCCTGCGGTGCCCATCGGTCGTGTGAGTCCTCAAGCATTCCGGCAGACACTGCGTGCTCCTTCTCCAGGCCCACCCGGGCGCAGAGAAAGCCATGGAAGAGAGGCAGGCAGCTGGAGCGACCACCCCCAGGGGCTGCATCTAGCCTGGGCCTGCAGATAGTAACCTTGGCCAGGCCCAGGAGCAGATCCACAAGGAGGTCCTCCGACTTACCCGCCCCCCCCCTCTCCGCACCAGGTGACCAAAGATCAGGAGCGTGGGACTAAAGTGCAACTAGAAGTCGAGGAACAGCCCCTTCAAATAATGGAACGGGGGCTTTAACCTCTCGCACTCCGTATACACATGGTACACGGACTCATCCAGGCCGCAAAAGATACAGGCAGTCTGGGAGCCGTGAAGTGGCTTAAAAACGTATTTGTGGAGATCGCTCCATGCAACACTCTCCACCCCAGATCCCGAATGGTGCAGGGAGGACTCCTGCATAGAGAGCCCTCCATTGGGGACCCCCACCACCACCGGATGACAAGATGGTACGCCAAGGTACGTCCGGACAGGAGACAAGGGTGAGGAAGTGGAGAGTGTGCAGGAGCAGGAAACTCCTCTGAATGGCACGGAGGGAATTTCCAAGAGACCGCTCAAGTTGTGAGGTGCAGGCGGGAGAGTCGGGCCTCTCAGATGGATGTAAAAGATCCCATGGCACTATTTCAAAGAAGATTCTCCCGGTCCTGACCTAAGTATAGAATTCTTTACTTTTTACTCAATGGTCCTCATAATACATCTTGTTTGCCTTCCCTATTTCCACCTTGCACTTCCTGTGCATTTTTAACAAGTGTAACCTTTAGCGGGTACCCTTGCATGGTATAAATATGCTTGGAGTTTCCCCATCCCAAATGCATAACACTGCACATGTCCACACATAAGTTAATTCCCCAGCTTATCTAAATCAGTCTAAATTACTTACCCCAGTGCACATTTTCATGCCATCTACAAATTTACAAATGGTTCCGTTAAAGCCTTAATTCAAATCCTTAATGAAAACAATGGTTGCAACACGGAAGCTTGTGGAACTCCACCTGTGACTAGGCTACATTCAGATCCACTTCCATTGATAACAATCCTCTGCTTATGAGACTTTAACCGGTTATTTGTCCAGCATTATATTTCCCCTGTAATCCCTGTAATGTTTTGTAGTTTAAGATGGGGTAGAAATTGGACCTCACTGCGCCTATTTTATAGGCGTAAAATGGGCGCAACGGGGCCTAATTTTAGGGACCAACATCCTGTTGCCCAAAGACGCTTGAAAACTATCCAACCCGAAATTGGGTCGTGCCATTTTTTAGGCGTCCCTGGCGACCGCCTAAAACGGGCATTAAGTTCCTTACATATGTAAATGAGGAGCCTAGCCTGTTTTAGGCCTGCTGGTAGAAACTGCTTTGGATGAGCGGAGCAGGAACCAGGCCTGTTTTGCTAAGATTCTTAAGCCGCCACTAACAAAAGATACCTTTTCTTCTTTAAGAACTTTTGAAAATCATTCCTTTGAAGCCAGGAGAAGCAGGAGTGTTCCCCCGACTCCACAGTATCTTGATCAGCCCCTTCACGTTGCCGCTCCGTCCCAACTCCTGGTCCTTCCGGTCAGAAACTTTTCATTTCTCCAATTGTGCTGTAATTAATGTTATATTGGTAACTCCTTCGCAAAAAAAAGCAGAATAAATCTCTGGGTAGTAATGGGACTGAGGGACACATGGTTAAATGTAGATAGAGATGAATGTGGATTAAATATTCCATAATCATTTTTGTGATGTCAGAACATTTCATCTGCACAAATCAGCTGAATAATGTGGGTTATAGGTTAAATAGATATAGAGGTCATTGGGCCCTCTGAGATTTCCATCATTAATTGTCATCAAGGCTTGATTTCAATTCCCTTCCTGGCTTTGCTCACATTTGCTCCAACTCCAGTTCCTGCTCCATCATTGGCAGCCACTCTTTCAGTCACTATATCCTTCCCCTCTGGGACTCCTTACCCTAAATCCCTCCATTTTACCATCTCCTTTCCTGATTTCAAAAGACCCCTCAAAACCTTTGTTTTCATCTGTGCTTTCTCCACCCCCTACTTTCTGTTTATCCTTTATTTCCCTCTGGATACCGCAGTTTCCACTCTTTTCTTCCATCCTGTTAAGTGCTGCAAGAACTCCTTCTGCATCTGAAGACCCCTATAGAAATGTAAGTTTTACTTCAAATCATGTTTGAAAGATCATTTTTGAGGATTCCCCAAAATGGGAATTTAGTGTTGTTAAACTCAGTTTTAATAACGATTTAGTCATTTTTTATTTATGTATCCCACACCAATACTAATACAAAAATGGGGTGTGGCAAGGCTGTGGGGAATTTAAAGACAAGGACAAGGATTTTAATCAATGCATTGGAGAATGAGGAACCACTGTAGATCAATGTAGATAGCGGTATTGAGTGAGCACGTCAGGATGTGTAAAATAAATGATTGAGAAATAATTTTTTGGGATAACTTTTTAAAAAATGGAACCAGATTAAATGTTAAAGTGTACAAATTACATATTTAGCGCAATCCAGCAGAATTTCAGTGGGGTGGAACACTCCGAGATTACGCTGGCTCCGTGGGGTGGGGCCCACATCTGTAGCACTGCAAAAGGGCCGGCCACTTCAATTATTTAAATCACCCTGTCCCCGGGATGGGGTTGCATCCAGGTCAAAGTGATGGCCAAAGATTCATCCATCTCCACAGTTCAGTCCTGGCTTGCTACATTCCACAGACAGCAACACTTTCCCTTCTGATCTCCCCTTCCAACCTACCCTTCCTTCCCAACCCAGAGAAAGAGAAAAATCATTTTCCAAGTTGCAAAATGCTGTACAAAACGGCTGGTCCAAGTGACAGGCAAGTTACAAGTCAGTGCAGAATAAACAGTATACTTTTTTTTAATGAACAGGGTTATGTGAGAAATACTGTAATACAGGGATAATTGCCTTAATGGAAAACTGAAAGAAAATAGGGCTTGATTTGCAGCAACATAGTAAGGGTTAATAGTCATACCAATAGACATCGTCTAGGTTCTTAAATGAAGCAGCTGTCAGGAAAGTGTGTGGTAAGCGAGCTAGTCCGGGGCTGCAGAGACATACAGATATGTACAAGATTCATCTGGCTCAGTACATCACAGACAATTAAAAGTAATCTTTGAGTTATATAAGCAAAGTAATTGTCAAAGGAACAGTAACAAAGTAAAATTAGTTTGGATGATTACATGCTTTATTGTGGTACCACTTGGATTATGATGGTTATACTAAAATTAAAAACAGCTTTGTTTATACCATTTTAACGATCAAGCTGGGTCTTGTTGCTTATGCTAATATTAGTCACATCTGGAACTGTACTGCTGTGATTAGAAAAGTTGGATATGTTTCTTATGCTAACATTATGTTAATATGAATGATATCAATAACTGCACTCCATAACATTTCTTATATAAAATTAATTACCTTCGTTTAGCAGTACATGATGGGCCTTTGTTATCATTGAGATGAGACAAGAGGAACATATTTGATCTCACCTGGGACTGCAGTTGGGGCACTACAATTGACCTCAGCATCTCTGGGCTAGGGAGAGGAAAATTAAATAGAATGTACTGCACAGAAACAGGCCATTCGGCCCTACTGGTCCATGCCGGTGTTTATGCTCCAAATGAGCTTTCTCCTACTTTATTTACTTCATCTCATCCTATCAACATATCCTTTGTCACTCATGTACTTATCTAATTTCCCCTCAAATGTATCTATGCTAGTCGCCTCAACTATTCCATGTGGTAGCGAGTTCCACATTATAATCACTCTCTCGGGTAAAGAAGTTTTTCCTGAATTCCCTATTGGATTTATTAGTGACTATTTTATATTTATGGCCCCTAGTTTTGGTCTCCCCCCACAAGTGGTATGCAGTTGGTATGCAGGTGCAGCAGGTGATCAAGAAAGCCAACGGAATGTTGGCTTTTATTGCTAGGGGGATAGAATATAAAAACAAGGAGGTATTGCTGCAGTTATATAAGGTATTGGTGAGACCGCACCTGGAATACTGCATACAGTTTTGGTCTCCATACTTAAGAAAAGACATACTTGCTCTCGAGGCAGTACAAAGAAGGTTCACTCGGTTAATCCCGGGGATGAGGGGGCGGACATATGAGGAGAGGTTGAGTAGATTGGGACTCTACTCATTGGAGTTCAGAAGAATGAGAGGCGATCTTATTGAAACATATAAGATTGTGAAGGGTCTTGATCGGGTGGATGCAGTAAGGATGTTCCCAAAGATGGGTGAAACTAGAACGAGGGGGCATAATCTTAGAATAAGGGGCTGCTCTTTCAAAACTGAGATGAGGAGAAACTTCTTCACTCAGAGGGTGGTAGGTCTGTGGAATTTGCTGCCCCAGGAAGCTGTGGAAGCTACATCATTAGATAAATTTAAAACAGAAATAGACAGTTTCCTAGAAGTAAAGGGAATTAGGGGTTATGGGGAGCGGGCAGGAAATTGGACATGAAGCTGAGTTCGGATCGGTCAATGCCCTGTGGGTGGCGGAGAGGGCCCAGGGGCTATGTGGCCGGGTCCTGCTCCGACTTCTTGTGTTCTTTAGATTTGTGGTTGGGATCAGATCAGCCATGATCTTATTGAATGGCGGAGCAGGCTCGAGGGGCCGATTGGCCTACTCCTGCTCCAATTTCTTATGTTCTTATGTTCTTCTCTTTTCTAGAGAAAAGAGCCCCAGCATGTTCAATCTTTCCTGATAGGTATAACCTCTCAGTTCTGGTATCCTCCTTGTAAATCTTTTTTGCATCTTCTCCAGGTTTCGGCCATGGTTTCGGCCCCTGCTGGAAAGAGTGTATGTAAGGTGAGGTCAGGGTTGGGCGAGTTGGTTGTGCCCTCCATGATGAACTTGCCCACTGACACTCATTGTCTAGCTTCACACTTGATAAATCACTTGGATGAGGAACCAGAGGGCTGCAAGTGCAAGTGGAATCAGACCTTAGCAAGGGTCAGCAGGGGAGCAACTGGACAAGAGCGAGTTGGTGATTGTTATCTAGGCTGTATTATACTGTACTTTAAAAATCAATGTCTATCATCTTTCACCTAATCATATTCATTTTTATGTTGGGCTACTTAATGCTTAACTCTAGGCATAAATCTCAAATCAATCTTTCCTATAATTATGACTTTACGAAGAAGCTGATAAGAATGCTGAGAAGGTAAATCCATAAACCATATAAGGTATATCAATCAAATGGTATCAGATGAAATTTTTATCCTTTTACTTCAGTTCCACATCAGAGAGCTGAACTGGAGATTTACTGTCCACAAAAGGTGCCTAAAAGTGAGCTTGCCTTTGAACTGTCTGACATTATCCAGTCCAAAGTATATTAACAGTTATACAAACCAAATTAATCACAGCAGGGACATAGTGAGTTACTGAGCGAATTAGTTAACTTCTCACCAGTCATTAAAAATTAGAAACGATAATCCGGGACAGAATTAGCAGTCACTTGGACAAATGTGGATTGATTAGGGATTTGGTAAAGGCAAATAGTGTTTAACTAACCTGATAGAGTTTTTTGATGAGGTAACAGATAGGGTATATTAATGATTTGGACTTGGGTATACAGGGCACAATTTCAAAATTTGCAGATGACACAAAACTTGAAAGTTTAGTGAACAGTGAGGAGGATAGTGATAGACTTCAAGTAGATATAGACAGGCTGGTGCCATGGGCAGACACATGGCAGATGAAATTTAACGTAGAAAAATGCGAGGTGATGCATTTCGCCAGGAAGAATGAGGAGAGGCAATATAAACTAAAGGGCACAATTCTAAAAGGAGTAAAGGAACAGAGAAATCTGGGGTAAATGTACACAAATCGTTGAAGATGCCAGGGCAGGTTGAGAAAGCAGTTAAAAAAGCATAAGGGATCCTGGGCTTTATAAATAGTGGCATAGAGCACAAAAGTAAGGAAGTCATGATGAACCTTTATAAAACACTGGTTCAGCCACAGCTGGAGTATTGTGTCCAGTTCTGGGCACCGCACTTTAGGAAAGATGTGAAGCCCTTAGAGAGGGTGCAGAAGAGATTTACTAGAATTATTCCAGAGATGAGGGACTTTAGTTACATGGATAGACTGGAGAAGCTCGGGTTGTTCTCCTTGGAACAGAGAAGGTTGAGAGGAGATTTGATAGAGGTATTCAAAATCATGAAGGGTCTAGACAGAGTAGATAGAGAGAAACTGTTCCCATTGGCAGAAGGGTCAAGAACCAGAGGGCACAGATTTAAGGTGATTGGCAAAAGAACTAAAGATGACATGAGGAAAAACCTTTTTACACAGTGAGTGGTTAGGATCTGGAATGCACTGCCTGAGGGGGTGGTGGAGGCAGATTCAATTATGGCCTTCAAAAGGGAACTAGATAAGTACTTGAAGGGCTACGGGGATAGGACAGGGGAAAGGAACTAGCTGGATTGCTCTCGCATAGATGCGGTACAGACTCGATGGGTGGAATGGCCTCCTTCCATGCTGTAACCTTTCTATGATTCTATGAAATGAGGTTGGACACAGAAATTCATGAACCAATATTACTTTATCAACACATCAACGATAAAATAATTAATATCATTGTAAAGTTAAGGACTGAAGAGTACACAAAGTACTTGGGTAGATAACATTAACTGATTTAAAAACATTACAGGTTTAAACGTAGTTGGAACATATAAACCAAATTTCAATGTTAGATGGGTTTTGCTTCATAACAGTAAAACATTTATGCCCAATGTCAAAGATCACCATAAAGTTTAGTGAGGGAAGGTCAACAGTTTGTATACAGTATATCGCTGGTAATCCGACAGCTTTGAACAATGAGGCTATACCTTGTATGAGAACACAGACATCTAGGATTCAGTATTAACTCCTGCACAATGGGCGGGAGAGGATGGGGGGGGGGGCGGGGATTAAAAACTTAAATATGGGAAACGTGTCCCCAACATGCTGCGCACGCGACCGCCACCTTTTATAACTGCGAGGGATAGTGGGGTGTCCAATGGCGGGACATTTAATTAACATATTTAAATCGGGCTCCCAAAGTGCAATTGGGAGCCCGATTTAAAATTGACTGTTGCTGCACAGATTTCCCAGGGGTCGGGAAACACGGAGTGAAAGGGAGGCGGGGGCTGCCGGCTTCAAAAGGTAAATGCCTTTTTCAGTGCTTCTTGTGGGCCTGGAGGAGCAGGAGTGCTCCCCTCGGTCCCTCAAGGAAGCCTCCCCTACCCCCAGTCCTCACGATCGTGGCTTCTCACCCGATCCCTCCCTCTCCTGATCGCGGCTTCTCTTCCCCCCTCCCCCAATCGCCGCCTCTCTTCCAAATCCCCCCCCCACCGATCGCTGCCTCCCTTCCCGATGACCCCCTCCCCCGATCGCCGCCTCCCTTCCCGATCCCCCCTCCCCCGATCGCCGCCTCCCTTCCCGATCCCCCCTCCCCCGATCGCCGCCTCCCTTCCCGATCCCCCCTCCCCCGATCGCCGCCTCCCTTCCCGATCCCCCCTCCCCCGATCGCCGCCTCCCTTCCCGATCCCCCCTCCCCCGATCGCCGCCTCCCTTCCTGATGCCCCCCTCGCCCGATCGCCACCTCCCTTCCCGATCCCCCCTCCCCCGATCGCCACCTCCCTTCCCGATCCCCCCTCCCCCGATCGCCGCCTCCCTTCCCGATCCCCCCTCCCCCGATCGCCACCTCCCTTCCCGATCCCCCCTCCCTTCCCGATCCCCCCTCCCCCGATCGCCGCCTCGCTTCCTGATGCCCCCTTCCCCGATGCCCCCCTCTCCATCGCTGCCTCCCTTCCCGATCCCCCCTCCCCCGATCGCCGCCTCCCTTCCTGATCCCCCCTCCCCCGATCGCCGCCTCCCTTCCCGATCGCCGCCTCCCTTCCCAATCGCCACCTCCCTTCCCAATCCCCCCCACCCCGATCGCCGCCTCCCTTCCTGATCCCCCCTCCCAATCCATCGCCGCCTCCCTTTCCCCTCCCCGATCGCGGCCCCTCTTCCCCTGCCCCCACCCGATCGCGGCCTTTCTCAACCTCCTGATTATCAGGGACCGTCCTCAGGGGTCCCCGGCTGCAGCCTCTTGCCACTGGTGTTCCTTCCCCGCTGCCGAGCGGGAAACGGAACTAAAAAATGTTAATGAGATCCTGCCGTTAAACGGCGGAAGAACCCCGCAAGACTGGAGACCTCTACATCTCCGGCCTTGCCGGGTTCTTCCACCGTTTTGTCCTCCCCGTAAATATCGGGGCCATATCCTTATCCTCCTTCTGGGGAAATTTATGAATAGATCTGGGTGGTTCTGCCTCCCTCTGGAGTGTGGATTTACCTCCGGAGAAGCCTGTGGCCAATCACCATCCATGGTGATTGCCTTCTCTCTTTGGTCATCTTTTTCACATCCTAGTTGAGCTAACCTTGCACGTATATTCACTCTACAAGTGTCAGCCTTGCCACTGAGTCAGAAGGTTATAGATTCAAGCCCCATTCCAGAGACTTGAGCACATAATGTAGGCTGTCATTTCAGTGCAACACGAGGGAGTACTGGATTGGTGGAGGTGTTGTCTTTTGGATGAGACATTAAACTGAGGCCATTTCTGCCTATTCAGGTAGATATAACAAATTCCACAGCACTGTTGAAGAGGAGCAGCGCAAGTATCCTGACCATCATTTACCCCTCAACCAAAACCACGATAACTGGTCATTTATCTCATTAATGTTTGTGGGATCTTGCTGTGTGCAAGTTGCTGCCATGTTTGCTTACAAAAACAATGACCACACTGCTAAAATAATTCATTAGCTGTACAGCACTTTCAGAAATCCTGAGGAGTTGAAAGGTTCTATATGAAGGAAGCTTCTTTCTTTGTTATAAAGTAACCTTTCTACTTCTCTGCTCTCAGAAACTTGAGCTGTTGCATTACAGTGTGATACACTTTAACAGTTCTTCCCTCTCAAGTGAACACTTAACCTTTCTTAATTTGCCAATTTTCACACTTGCACTTTCTCAGCTTAGAAGACCTACTTCTGAAGATCTCTACAACTTCCTAAACCTTCTGAGACTCACTACATCCAAAAACCTCCTGACTTGATTGTTAAAAGCAAAACCTTTTGTACACTTCGATGTTCATTTTCCTCAGGGTTCTCCTGTTGTAACGCCGGCAGGAGACCAGCAGACCCACAGGGTAATGGTACAAATAGCCATTTTCAGCTGTTTACACCACTTACCTAGGAGTTCCGCCTGTCTCCTACCCAAGTTACACCGGGTGACCGGGAGTATCCCTGCGGAATTCAGGGCCTGAATTTCAGAAAGAAAGACCCATTTTTCCACTCGTTTTATTTCACCCAACCACAGTGATCCATTCTATTACACAGATTTGCTCTTAGGTGTTATCCAGTTTAAACAGGCACTTGTTTACAATTAAGTCTTAATTTGCCTTTGAAGACCTGGCAACTTGTTAGATGCTAAACTTTTCTTTTCTCAGCCTTAAATTATGATAACAAGACAAGAGACCAGTTAAAATAGACTTCCTCGGCTTACTCCTAAGTATTCCTTATCTGTCTAGTTAGTGCAACTCATTCATTCTGGTAGCAATGAGAAACCTACATCAACCACTAATTGGAAACAGCTACCCAGTTCCAGGGGGTATTTTGTTTGTCCCATCTCCCTGGGCGTCTTTGGTTAGTCTTCTAGAATTCCAGTATTCAGTATTCCTTTTCAGTTTTCCCAGAATTAAGCTGTGTGGTTTAAAAGATTACTTTTTAGACCACTTTTCCTACAAGCTCCAACAGATCATGTTACAGGTTACACTGACTCCTGTCCAAGATGTCCCACCAGATAAGTTCACAGATTCGACCACGCTCTTGCACAGAGCTAGCGCGGACTCAATGGGCGGGCATCAAAGAACCTTTCTATGATCCTATGTCATCAAAAGGGTGGCATTGAGCAAAGGCCAGCAACTTCTCCATAGACCGTGAGGGAGAGAGACACTCTGTGGACCTCTCAGCAACATTGATCATCAGCCCCTCCTCTGTACTGGAGAAAATTGAAAGGATATGGTACAGGAAGACCAGGAGAGAAAAAGGGGTGGGAGGAAAATAACATAACTTACCAAAAAGAAACTCCAGGACAAGGCTCATGTGGTAGTTTATTTTGTGTTAAAATTCTAATTCACGTTAACCTCACCCACTCTACTACACACACGCACGTGAACATAAACACACCCACATACATGCACACACACGCAACAACTGAAGTCGAAGCTGTCTTCAGACTTTTTGGCTTACTCTACTGAATTGGAAGATGTGGTCAGGTTTTTCTGCTGCATACCATTTTTCAACAGACAACAGGACCATGAGATCCACAGTTATTTGACATATTCGTCTAACAGAGTTTGCAATCCTGTTGGAAAAGTGTGAAATCCACAATGGAATAGCTGAGTAACTGGCTGGAATTATTTAA
This sequence comes from Heptranchias perlo, assembly GCF_035084215.1. Taxonomy (NCBI): domain Eukaryota; kingdom Metazoa; phylum Chordata; class Chondrichthyes; order Hexanchiformes; family Hexanchidae; genus Heptranchias; species Heptranchias perlo. Next base: position 22,805,121 of record NC_090328.1, on the reverse strand, counting down.
GTGGTAGCAGGCGCAGAACTTAGGGTGAGACCTTCCTGCTCGCAGAGCTGGTGTAGTATTCCCTATGAGCCCTGGGGAACTCCAAGCACTTCTCGTGATAGAACATATAATCATTGGCAATTGCACATGAATTCAACCCATCAGCCTCCCAACTATTTTGTTTGATTTTATGAGTGTGCATATATGTATATGTATATGTACACACACATGTCCCTCACTCATGCAGTTGGTATGGTTAACTCAGGTCTTAGACCCCCCCCAATAAGGCAAAAAATAGCTGAGGCAGCTTAATCTTTGCCACAGCTGTAAAGTACAGTGCTATTTTGGATCAAGCAGTTACTTTCAGTTTCTGTATACACAAGGCTCTGATTCCAGTTCGTAGGGAATTCATTATACTGGCATCATTCCAGCAAACATGTATTTTATGTGTTGATACATTAAAAAATTATTTCAGCTATATATAAGCATCGTGAATTGCACGCACAAATTTTAGAACTGAAGAATATTAATGACGTGTTTTAACTATTGGCTCTGCCATAGATGTGTGTAACCAACTCCTTCTTTTGGCAGTGTTCCCTGAATATGCTACAAAATATTCCATCCCTATAAATAAGTTAATGTGCTTGAAAGGAAAAATGTTTGGAGAACCTTTAAAGCTGTAGTAACCCACAAGGCTATGGCTCTGATTTTAAAGGGGCCCAGTGCTCAGCAGGTAAGTTTTGATGTCAGTTCAAAACTAACCCGCTGCAGTAAAAATGAGGCCCAGGATATTTTAACTCCTGGGCCTCATTTAAATGCCATTGGCTGACTTCTGGCCCCGATCCGGTCCCCTCGCTGGGTTGGTCTGGCAGGAAATTGGTGGAAGGACTGCTCAGTCCTACTATTAAAAATTGTAATTGGGTCCCAATGGCATCTGATGGGACCTGACATGCTAAAAAGGACCCCACCAGCTTTGGGCGGGAGTCCTTGCTGCCTGCGGTGAAAATCCTGGCGAGTCAGCTCTCTGCAGCTCCAGGGCGGGTAACTGACCTGGGGGATTTTAACTGCCCCTCCTCCCGGCTTCTGGTATTTGGACTATCAGGCCTGTGCAAGTGTCTTTCTCTATATGACCCACCCAGGCCAATTCACTCTCCTGCTTGCTCCCGTGACAGAAATCACTAAAAGCTATTGGACAGATACAAAAAATAATTTAAAAGGCTAATAGAATGTTGGCCTTTATCTCAAGAGAGCTGGAATACAAAGGGGTGGAAGTTATGTTACAGCTGTACAGAGCTGTGGTTAGACCCCATCTGGAATACTGCATTCAGTTCTGGGCACCGCACCTCAGGAAGGATATATTGGCCTTGGAGAGGGTGCAGCACAGATTCACCGGGGCTAAAAGAGTTAAAATATGAGGATAGGTTGCATAGGCAAGGCTTGTATTCCCTTGAATATAGAAGATTAACGGGTGATCTAATTGAGGTGTTTAAGATGAAGAAAGGATTTGATAGGGTAAATGGGGAGGAACTACTTCCTGTGGTAGGGGAGTCCAGTTCAAGGGGGCATAACCTTAAAATTAGAGCTAGGCCGTTCAAGAGTGATGTCAGAAAACACTTCTTCACACAAAGGGTAGTGGAAATCTGGAACACTTCCCTCCCCAAAAAGCTGTAGAGCCTGGGGGGTCAATTGAAAATTTCAAAACTGAGATTGATAGATTTTTGTTAGGCGAGGGTATTAAGGGTTTCAGAACCAAGGCGGGAAGATGGAGTTAAGATACAGATCAGCCATAAACTATTTGAATGGCGGAACAGGCTCGAGGGGCTGAATGGCCTACTCCCGTTCCTATGTTCCTTCCTATAGGCTTTCGTTTCCCAGTTTAATAGTTTCGCATTGGAAGAGGGAATTTGCTTTTCCCCAGTTTACTTTAGTTTTGCTCATCTTATGTGATACCGCCACCTACTGTATATTAGTACCCATTACCTCTAGATAGAAAAAGGATTTTGGCAACTGTCGCACATCCCTATCCACAAATGTCTGTGCATTTAAAGAGACTCCATTTTCAAGAAAAAAATGTTTGATCAACTTTTTTGGAGGCGTCTAGTGAGGAAGCAGAGCCAGAAAAACCATGCACTGCTTTTGTTATGACTTGACGGAAACCTGGCTGAAAGGTGATGACACCTTCCCCCTTAATGAAGCCTCCCCGCCTGGCTATACCTTCCACCACTTTCCCCGTCCAGACCGCTGCGGTGGTGGTGTGACCCTTGTCACCAAATCACACCTTGGTCTGTCCCCCTACTCCTCTGGTACCTTCTCCTCCTTTGAGTATTTCACCTTGTTCCACCCCTCTCACCTCTCCTTTAAAATTCTCATTCTCTACTGTCCACCCAAGTACCACGCCAAGTTTCTCACTGAGATATCTTCACTGCTTTCCTCCCTCTGCCTCTGGACTGAGTGACTTCTCATCCTTGGTGACTTCAACATCCATCTCAACTCATCGTGCTCTCTCTCCTCTGAGTTCACTGTCCTCCCTTAAACTCTTTCTCATATAAACTCCCCTACTCCATATTCACAGCCAACCCGTCGACCTTGCCATCTCACGTGGCCTCTCTACTCTCATCGTGCCAATCACGGACAAGGCCATCTCTGATCACTTCCTTGTCCTGGACCTGATGGCCTACATCCTACAAAGGGATGGCTGCAGAGATAGTGGATGCATTGGTTTTGATCTTCCAGAATTCCCTAGATTCTAGAACAGTACCCACGGATTGGAAGGTAGCAAATGTAACATCGCTATTCCAGAAAGGAGGGAGAGAGAAAACAGGGAACTGTAGTCCAGTTAGCCTGACATCAGTAGTAGGGAAAATGGTAGAATCTATTATTAAGAACGTAGTAACAGGGCACTTAGAAAATCATATGATTAGGCAGAGCCAACATGGTTTTATGAAAGGGAAATCATGTTTGACAAATCTCTTAGAGTTTTTTGAGTGTGTAACTAGCAAGGTAGATAAGGGCAACCAATGGATATAGTATATTTGGATTTTCAAAAGGCATTTGATAAGGTGCCACACAAGAGGTTGCTATGCAAGATAAGGGCTCTTGGGATTGGGGGTAATATATTAGCATGGATTGGTTAAAGGACAGAAAAAGGAGAGTAGGACTAAATGGGTCATTTTCGGGTTGGCAAGTTGTAACTAGTGGGATTCCACAAGGACCAGTGCTGGGGCCTCAGCTATTTACAATCTATATCAATGACTTAGATGAGAGGAATGTATCCAAGTTTGCTGACAATACAAAGCTAGGTGGGAAAATAAGCTATGAAAAGTATGGAAAGAGACTGCAAAGGGATATGGACAGGTTAAGTGAGTGGGCAAGAAGGTGGCAGATGGAGAATAATGTGGGGAAATGTGAAATTATCCACTTTGGTAGGAAGAATAAAAAAGCAGAATACTTTTTAAAAGGTGAGAGACTAAGAAATGTTGGTATTCAGAGGGAATGAGTGTCCTTGTACACGAATTACAGAAAGTCAACATGCAGGCACAGCAAGCAATTAGGAAGGCAAATTGTATGTTAGCCTTCATTGCAAGGGGGTTGGAGTATAAGAGTAAGGAAGTCTTGCTGCAATTATATAGGGCCCTGGTGAGACCACACCTGGAGTAAAATGCACAGTTTTGGTCTCCTTATCTTAGGAAGGATATACTTGCCTTAGAGGGGGTGCAACGAAGGTTCACTAGATTGATTCCTGGGATGAGAGGGTTGTCCTTTGAGGAGAGATTGAGTAAAATGGGCCTATATTCTCTGGAGTTTAGAAGAATGAGAGGGGATCTCATTGAAACATATAAAATTCTTAGAGGGCTTGACAGGGTAGATGCTGAGAGGCTGTTTCCCCTGGCTGGAGAATCTAGAACTAGGGGTCATAGTCTCAAGATAATGAGTCAGCCATTTAGGACTGAGATGAGGAGAAATGTCTTCACTGAGAGGGCTGTGAATCTTTGCAATTCTCTATCCTAGAGGGCTGTGGATGCTCAGTCATTGAGTATATTCAAGGCTGAGATCATAGAGTCATAGAGTCATAGAGTTATACGGCACGGATAGAGGCCCTTCGGCCCATCGTGTCCGCGCCGGCCATCAGCCCTGTCTACTCTAATCCCATATTCCAGCATTTGGTCCGTAGCCTTGTATGCTATGGCATTTCAAGTGCTCATCCAAATGCTTCTTGAATGTTGTGAGGGTTCCTGCCTCCACAACCCTTTCAGACAGTGAGTTCCAGACTCCAACCACCCTCTGGGTGAAAAAGTTCTTTCTCAAATCCCCTCTAAACCTCCCGCCTTTTACCTTGAATCTATGTCCCCTTGTTATAGAACCCTCAACGAAGGGAAAAAGCTCCTTAGTATCCATCCTATCTGTGCCCCTCATAATTTTGTACACCTCAATCATGTCCCCCCTCAGCCTCCTCTGCTCCAAGGAAAACAAACCCAATCTTCCCAGTCTCTCTTCATAGCTGAAGCGCTCCAGCCCTGGTAACATCCTGGTGAATCTCCTCTGCACCCTCTCCAAAGCGATCACATCCTTCCTGTAGTGTGGCGACCAGAACTGCACACAGTACTCCAGCTGTGGCCTAACCAGTGTTTTATACAGCTCCATCATAACTTCCTTGCTCTTATATTCTATGCCTCGGCTAATAAAGGCAAGTATCCCATATGCCTTCTTTACCACCTTATCTACCTGTTCCGCCGCCTTCAGGGATCTGTGAACTTGCACACCAAGATCCCTCTGACCCTCTGTCTTGCCTAGGGTCCTCCCATTCATTGTGTATTCCCTTGCCTTGTTAGTCCCTCCAAAGTGCATCACCTCGCACTTTTCCGGGTTAAATTCCATTTGCCACTGTTCCGCCCATCTGACCAACCCATCTATATCGTCCTGCAGACTGAGGCTATCCTCCTCGCTATTTACCACCCTACCAATTTTTGTATCATCAGCGAACTTACTGATCATACCTTTTACATTCATATCCAAGTCATTAATGTAGACCACAAACAGCAAGGGACCCAGCACCAATCCCTGTGGTACCCCACTGGCCACAGGCTTCCAGTCACAAAAAAAACCTTCGACCATCACCCTCTGCCTTCTGCCACTAAGCCAGTTTTGTATCCAAAGTGCCAAGGCACCCTGGATTCCATGGGCTCGTACCTTCTTGACCAGTCTCCTGTGGGGGACTTTATCGAAGGCCTTACTGAAATCCATGTATACCACATCCACTGCGTTACCCTCATCCACACGCCTAGTCACCCCCTCAAAAAATTCAATCAAATTAGTCAGACATGATCTTCCCTTGACAAAGCCATGTTGACTATCCCTGATTAATCCTTGCTTCTCCAAGTGGAGACTAATTTTGTCCTTCAGAATTTTTTCCAATAATTTTCCTACCACTGATGTTAGGCTCACTGGCCTGTAGTTCCCCGGTTTTTCCCTACTCCCCTTCTTGAATAATGGTATTACATTAGCGGTTCTCCAGTCCTCTGGCACATCCCCTGTGGCCAGAGAGGTTCTGAATATATGTGTCAGAGCCCCCGCAATCTCCTCCTTTGCCTCACACAGTAGCCTGGGATACATTTCGTCCGGGCCTGGGGATTTATCCATTTTTAGGCCTGCTAAAACCGCCAATACCTCCTCCCGCTCGATGTTAATATGTTCGAGTATATCACAGTCCCCCTGCCGTATTTCTATGTCTACATCGTCCTTCTCCATGGTGAAAACAGATGCAAAAAATTCATTTAGAACCCCTCCTACATCTGCCGGCTCCACACACAGATTGCCATTTTTGTCCCTAATGGGCCCTATTTTTTCCCTAGTCATCCTCTTACCCTTAATATACTTATAAAACATCTTAGGATTTTCCTTTATTTTGCTCGCCAGTGTTATTTCATGGCCCCTCCTTGATCTCCTAATTTCTTTTTTAAGTATCCCTCTGCACTTTTTGTACTCCTCTAGGGCTTCCTCCGTCTTTAGCCTTTTGTATCTGCCAAAAGCCCTCCTTTTTTTCCTAATCCATTCTCGTATATCCCCTGACATCCAAGGTTCCCTGGAGTTCTTGGAACCACCCTTGACCTTTACGGGAACATGTTGCCATTGTATGGTCTCAATCTCCCTTCTGAAAGACTCCCATTGCTCCGATGCGGATTTTCCTACAAGCAGCTGATCCCAGTCCATTTTGGCCAGATCCTGCCTTATCCTATTAAAATCGGCCTTCCCCCAATTTAGAACCTTTATTTCCGGCCCCTCCCTGTCCTTTTCCATGACCACCTTAAATCTCACCAAATTATGGTCACTCTCACCAAAGTGCTCACCTACTAGCACTTCTTCCACTTGGCCGGCCACATTCCCTAGAATTAGGTCCAGTACCGCCCCCTCTCTTGTAGGACTTTCTACATGCTGGCTCAAAAAGCTCTCCTGGATGCACGTTAAGAATTTTGTGCCCTCTAAGCCTTTTACACTCTGAGTATCCCAGTTAATATTGGGGAAGTTGAAATCCCCCTCTATTATTACCCTATTATTTGCACAATTTTCTGAGATTTGCCTACATATCTGTTCCTCTATCTCCCCCTGACTGTTTGGGGGCCTATAGTACACTCCCATCAAAGTGCTTGCCCCCTTTTTGTTTTTAAGCTCCACCCATATGGCCTCATTAGAGGAACCTGCTAATATATCATCCCTCCTTATGGCAGTAATTGATTCTTTAATTAATATTGCGACCCCCCCTCCTCTTATACCTCCCCCTCTGTCTCGCCTGAAGATTCTGTACCCCGGAATATTGAGCTGCCAGTCTTGCCCCTCCCTCAACCATGTCTCTGTGACAGCAACAATATCAATATCATGGGAGTATGATAGCAACAATATCATACTCCCATGTGTTTATCAACATCTTCAGTTCATCCACCTTATTCGGATATCGTTGGATATTTGGACACTAAGGGAATCAAGGGATATGGGGATAGGGCAGGAAAGTGGAGTTGAGGTAGAAGATCAGCCATGATCTGATTGAATGGTGGAGCAGGCTCGAGGGGCTGTATGGCCTTCTCCTGCTCCTATTTCTTATGTTCTTAAAAAGGGTGTTCAAGGAATGTCATACTTATAACAACATAAGAAATTGGGAGGTGGAGGAGGGGTTAATAACGGGTGGAGTTCATCTTCCTTAAGTGCTGCTTGGCTCTCCTCTGCTCCATTCTGTGCTGCTCCTCCATGATCGAGTTACACAGAAACAGACTCAACTGGTCTGTGCCGGCGTTTATGCTCCACACGAGCCTCCTCCCTCCCTATTTCATCTAACCCTATCAAGACACCCTTCTATTCCTTTCTCCCTTGTATGCTTATCTTGCTTCCCCTTAAATGCATCTATGCTATTTGCCTCAAATACTCCTTGTGGTAGCGTGTTCCACATTCTTACTACTCTTTGGGTAAAGAAGTTTCTCCTGAATTCCATATTGGACTTATTAGCGACTGTTTTATATTTATGACCTCTAGTTTTGGTCTCCCCCACAAGTGGAAACATTTTCTCTACGTCTACCCTATCATTATCTTAAAGATCTCTATCAGCTCACCCCTTAGCCCTCTCTTTTCTAGAGAAAAGAATCCCAGCCTGTTCAGCCTTTCCTGATAAGGATAGCCTCTCAGTTCTGGTATCATCCTTGTGAATCTTTTTTGTACCTTCTCCAATGCTTCTATATCCTTTTTATAATATGGAGACCAGAACTGTGCACAATACTCCATGTGTGATCTAACCAAGGTCCTATACAAGTTTAACATAACTTCTTTGCTTTTCAATTCTAGCCCTCTAGAAATGAACCCTAGTACTTGATTTGCCTTTTTTATTGCCTTATTAATCTGCATCACTACTTTTAGTGATTTGTGTTTCTGTACCCCTAGATCCCTTTGCTCCTCCACCCCATTTAGACTCTTATTATCCAAGCAGTATGTGGCCTCCTTATTGTTCCTAGCAAAATGCACCACCTCACACTTACCTATATTGAAATTTATTTGCCAATTACATGCCCATTCTACAAGTTTATTAATGTCCTCTTGCATTTTGACGCACTCTTCCTTTGTATTAACTACACCCTCAATTTGTTGTCATCCGCAAATTTTGAAATTGTATTTCTGATTCCCGAATTCAAATCATTTATGTAAATTGTGAGCAACAGTGGTCCCAGCACCGATCCCTGGGGAACACCACTTCCCACCTTTCGCCAATCTGAGTAGCTACCCGTAACCCTTACTCTCTATTTTCTGTTTTGTAGCCAACTTGCTATCCATTCTGCTACCTGTCCCTTGACTCCACATGCTCCCTAAGTTTGATTAGTTTATCAATTATCTCCCCCCTTTCTATCTTAAATGTTTCAATATCTTTTTTGATCTCTTCTTCTAATGTCCTGACAACCTTGTTAGTCTCCCTGGTGAATACGGAGGCAAAGTAACTATTCAATATTTCTGCCATTTCACTGTCGATACCTGTGAGTTTATCATATGCATCCCTAAGTGGCCCTATCCCTATTCTGATTTTTCTTTTGTTATTTATGTGTCTGTAGAATACTTTACTAATTATTTTTATATTTCTTGATAATTTAATCTCGTAGTTCCTCTTTGCTTTTCTAATTGTTTTTTGATTTCTTTCCTAACCTCTTCGTATTCCTTTTTGTCATCCTCTCCTTTATTGTCTATGCACTCAGACTATGCCTTTTTTTTGTTTCAATTTTACCCTTATCTCTTTATTCATCCATTGTGTTTCATTATTGGCTGGTTTGTTCTTACTATTTAGAGGAATGTACTTTTCCTGAACCCTATTGATCACTGTTTTAAATTTTACCCACTGCTGTTCTATTTCTTCGTCTGTCAATTTTTTTTCTCAGTTTACCTGCCCTAGTTCCATTCTCATCCCCTCAAAATTAGCTTTATTTCCAATAAGAACATAAGAACATAAAAAATAGGAGCAGGAGTAGGCCAATCGGCCCCTCAAGCCTGCTCCGCCATTCAATAAGATCATGGCTGATCTGATCCTAACCTCAATTCTAAATTCATGTACAATTTCCTGCCCGCTCCCCGTAACCCCTAATTCCCTTTACTTCTAGGAAACTGTCTATTTCTGTTTTAAATTTATTTAATGACGTAGCTTCCACAGCTTCCTGGGGCAGCAAATTCCACAGACCTACTACCCTCTGAGTGAAGAAGTTTCTCCTCATCTCAGTTTTGAAAGAGCAGCCCCTTATTCTAAGATTATGCCCCCTAGTTCCAGTTTCACCCATCCTTGGGAACGTTCTTACTGCATCCACCCGATCAAGCCCCTTCACAATCTTATATGTTTCAATAAGATCGCCTCTCATTCTTCTGAACTCCAATGAGTAGAGTCCCAATCTACTCAACCTCTCCTCATATGTCCGCCCCCTCATCCCCGGGATTAACCGAGTGAACCTTCTTTGTACTGCCTCGAGAGCAAGTATGTCTTTTCTTAAGTATGGATTACTTTGGTCTATGTCTTACTTATGTCTTTCTCAATCATTATTTAAACCTTATTATGTTATGATCGCTATTACCTAGATGCTTACTTCTCTTATCTGTTCTGGTTCATTTCCCATTAGTAGATCCAGCAGTGATTCCTCTCTTGGGCTTTTCACATACTGGGTAAGAAAGGAGTTCTGTACACTCTGTTTAAAAACTCCACTCCCTTTTCTCCTTTCCCTACCTCTTCTTGTCAGTTTATTTGGGGGTAGTTGAAATCCCCCTTGATTATTATTTGATGTCTTTTACTGATTTCATAAATTTGTTTACATATTTCATCCTTCACTTCCCTTCCACTATTAGGTGGTCTATACAATATACCTATTAACATGATCAATCCTTTCTTATTCTTTATCTCAATCCATATGGATTCTGTTTCTAACTTAGTGTTACTTATGTCCCCTTTTTCTATTGCCATTATGTGTCTCTAATTAGTACAGCTACCCCCACCCCCCCCCCCCCAAACCCCCTTCCTTCCCCATCCTTTCTAAATACATTATATCCTGCAATATTTAACTCCAATACTTAACTGCCTTATCAACTTGTCCTGCCACCTTCAAAGATTTGTGACTATGTACACCCAGGTCCCTCTGCTCTTGCACCCCCTCCCCCCATCAAAATAGCAACATTTAGATTATAGTGTCTCTCCATGTTGTTCCTTCCAAAGTACCTTATATACCTTATGTTCCTTATGTAACCATATTTCAGTTATCCCTACCGCATCTGGCTCTTCGCTGTGCATTATTGCCTCCAGTTTTGTTTCGGATGCTGTGCCAAAACAAATAAATAAATTGTAAAAAGTTGTTCCCAGCTGCATAGAATCATACAGCACAGAAGGAGGCCATTTGGCCCATCATGCCTATGCCAGCTTTTTGAAAGAACTGTCCAATTTAGTCTCACACCCCAGCTTTTTCTCCATAACCCTGCAAATTAGTCCCCTTCAACTAGATGTCCAATTGCCTTTTGAAAGTTCCTATGGAATCTGCTTCCACCACCCTTTCAGATGGTGCGTTCCAGATCTAAACAACACTCTGTGAAAAACTTTCTCCTCATTTCCCCTCTGGTTCTTTTACCAATTATTTTAAATCTATGACCTTTGGTTACCGACCCACTTGCCAGAGGAAACAGTTTCTCCCTACTTGCTTTATCAAAACCCCTCATGATTTTGAATACCTCAATTAGGCCTCCCTTTAACCGTCTCTGCTCTAAGGAGAACAATCCCAGCTTCTCCAATCTCTCCACATAACTGAAGTCCCGCATCCCCAGTATCATCCTGGTAAACCTCCTCTGTATCCTCTCCAAGGCCTTGACAACTTTCGTAAAGTGTGGTGCCCAGGTGCCCAGAATTGTAAACAATACTCCAGCTGAGGCCTAACCAGTGATTTGTAAAGGCTTCCTTGACTTCCTTGTTTTTGTATTTAATTCCCCTATTTACAAAGCCAAGTGTCTCATACGCTTTCTTAACTGCCTTATCAACTTCAAAGATTTATGAATATGTACCCCCACGATCCTCTGCTCTTGTATCCCCTCCCCCCATCAAAATAGTACCATTTAGATTATACTGCCTCTCCATGTTGTTCCTTCTACTATCTTCCTCAATATTTACTATGTTGCTAAGTTTTGTATCATCCGCAAACTTCGAAATTGTACTCCCTAAACCCAAGTCCAGGTCATTTATATAAAACAAGAAAAGCAATGGTCCTAATGCTGACCACTGGGGGACCCCAATGCATATTTCTGTCCAGCCAGAGAAACTTCTGTTCACCACTAGTCTCTGCCTTTTATTCCTTAATCAAGTTACCACCATCCCTTTAATCCCATGTGCTTCTATTTTCCAAATAAGTCCGTTATGTGGTACTTTACCAAATGCCTTTTGAACGTCCATATATACAACATCTACTGCGCTACCTTCATCAAACCTCTCTGTTACTTCATCAAAGAACTCAATCAGGTTAGTCAGACACAATTTGCCTCTATCAAATCCGTGCTGACTGTTTCTTATTTTCCCATGCTTCTCTAAGTGAGAATTAATTTTGTCCTTGACAATGGTTTCTAGTAGTTTTCCTACCATTGATGTTAGACTGACTGCCCTGTGGTTACCAGGTTTATTTAGAATTTTCTACCCCAGAGGGCTGTGGATGCTCAGTCGTTGAGTATATTCAAGACTGAGATCGATAGATTTTTGGACTTTAAGGGAATCAAGGGATATGGGGATCGGGCGGGAAAGTGGAGTTGAGGTCGAAGATCAGCCATGATCGTACTGAATGGCGGAGCAGGCTCGAGGGGCCGTATGGCCTACTGATGCTCCTATTTCTTATGTTCTTATCCCTCTCCCTTTTTTTTGAACAGGGGTGTAACATTTGCAATTCTCCAAACCTCTGGCACCACTCCCATATCCAGGGAGGATTAAAAGATTGTGGTCAGAGCTTCTGCTATCTCCACACTTTCTTCCCTCAGCAACCTAGGATGCATCCCATCTGGACCGGGTGACTTGTTAACTTTGAGTGATGCCAACCTATTTAGCACCTCCTTTCTATCTATTTTTATCGTACCCAATATCTCTATGGCGACATTAACTTCATCCTCTTCTTTTGTGAAGACAGATGCAATGTATTCATTCAGTACCTCAGTCATGCCCTCTGAATCCACAAGCAGATTTTTTTTGTCTTTAATTGACCCCACCATTCCTTTAATTATCCTTTCACTTTATACATGTTTACAAAAGATTTTTGGGTTCCCTTTTATGTTACTCGCTATTCTTTTCTCATACTCTCTCTTTGCCCTTCTTGTATCCTTTTTCAATTTCCCCCTGCACTCTCTGTATTCTGCCTGGTTTTCTATTGTATTCTGTACCTGAATTTTGTCATAAACTTTTATTTTAACCTCTATTTCCTTTGTCATCCAGGGAGCTCTAGCTTTGGAAGCCCCATCTTTCCTCCTTGTGGGAATATGCTTGGTTTGTACCCAAATTATCTCCGCCCTGAAGGCCTGCCATTGCTCATTTACTGTTTTCTTGGCCAATCTTTGTTTCCAGTCCACCTGTGCTAGATCCCTTCTCAAATCACTGAAATTGTCTCTCTTTCACTTGGATATTTTCATTGATTTTTCTTTGTCCCTTTCTGTAACTACTTTAAACCTAATTATATCATCAAAAGCAAAATACTGCGGATGTTGGAAATCTAAAATAAAAACAGAAAATGCTGGAAATACTCAGCAAGTCAGGCAGCATCTGTGAAGAAAGAAGCAGAGTTAACGTTTCAGGTCGATGATCTTTAGTCAGAACTGGAAGATTAAACAGTTTTTAAGCAAGTACAGAGCCAGGGGAAGGGGGAAGGGGAGGGGAGGAAAGAACAAAAGGGAAGGTCTGTGATAGGGTGGAGGGCAGGAGTGATCAAATGACAAAAGGGATGATGGTGCAAGACAAGGAGGGTGGTAATGGAACAAGTAAATAAATAAAAGATGGGTCTAGAGGAGCTGTAAATGGCAACATCAGAACCATTACCAGCATCTGCTCTCCGAAAAAATGGGAGCAGTGGTTATTATCTGAAGTTATTGAAATCATTGTTGAGTCTGAAAGGTTGTAAAGTGCCTAATCGAAAGATGAGGTCCTGTTCCTTGAGCTTCCATTGTGCATTATTGGAACAATATAAGAGGCCGAGGACAGAGAGGTCAGAGTGGGAGTGGGACAGAGAATTAAAATGACAAACGACCGGCAGGTCAGGGTCACCATATAATAGTGATTATATTATGATCACTATTATCCAGATATTCTCCCACTGAAACAAACTCCACTTCATGCCCTAGAACTAGATCCAGCATGGCTTCCTTCCTCGTTGGGCTAGAAACATACTGATTAAGGAAGTTCTCCTGTATGCATTTTAGGAATTCTTTACCCTCCACCATAGAGCACAACTGAAACTCTCTACAGTCTTCAGGCTCGGAAACTCCTCACTTCAGCTTGTCTCAGCTGATCTTAGCTCAGTCTAAGCTACCCTGAGTGCTTCTTGAGTGTAGAGGCAGGAGATTTGTTGCTGCAGCGCCACCAGCCCTCCTTACTTGAACAAAGTCACTCAGTACTCGGCAGGTGGCTTGTGGGAAGGGCCAAGAAGCGTGATGAAATTCAGGGGGGGGGGGGGGCGATTTTTGTGGCGGAAAACCGGTGGAAACAGCTTCCTCCCCATTACATTGCTATAAATAGTCACACCCCGATTCTGTGCCGAGACTGCGCATGGGAATTCTCCCCCAGAGTGTTTTGGAATTATTAGGCGCATTTCTTTCGGAGACCTTTAACTGGATGTTGCATTAACATAACATGGGTGTTTCAGCTCCATGGAGTTTTGCCTTACTGCTGTTATGTAACTCTGGTTTGGTTAAGTAAACTGAAGATTTGCCAAAAGGTTGCAGTAAATATATCTGATCCAGGCAGTTTCTTACACCTCAGGTGAAAGGTGAAGGCAAATGTCTTTGAAGAAAGCCCCCAAATCTTTCTCAATAGTGCTGCAATCCATATTAATTATTTCTATTACTCGAGGCGGTTGAGAAGTGAAAAATAACTCAGGTGGCTACCTGATGAGTTGTTAATTGTGTTATAACAGAGACCTGAGCCAATAGAATTTCATGTCTGGGCAGGCCATCCTCTTTGTGAAATATTATGGCTTAAGCTTTTCTCCTTGCCCCTATTGATTTTTCGGTAGATCCCAAGTGGGCAGAAATGGAAAACTGCTTGGGGATGTGCTCTGCTGCATATTCGCCTTCTGCCATTTTCTAGCAGCCAGACCCATTAAAGCATTTACGTGGATGGGAGTATGTTAACTGCTAGTAAGCCAGTTGCGCTCTTCAGCCTCTGGATGCCTGTTTGGCATCCAACCTTCAACGGTTGGTGGAGGGTAAAGAAAGTTGAGGGTCCTGTGCAAGTGTTCTCCGACTGTGGCCATGCACAAGTTCCATCATCCAGAGAATACATTTTCTTCAAAAGAATTTTTGCTTTAATAGTTAGCTTGCCAACCACCTCCTTCTCCCATTATGAATGGAACATAGGAACAGGAGTAGACCATTCAGCCCCTCGAGCCTGTTCCGTCATTCAATTACATCATGGCTGATGTGTACCTCAACTCCATTTACCTGCCTTTGCTCCATATCCCTTAATACTCTTACCGAACAAAAATCTATCTATCTCAGGCCTCTGAGACCTGCCATTGCAAGTCTCTACCCCCCAATTTATGTGTGACTCCCTAGCAAAGGCTGCCTCCACTGTGTAAATGACCCCAGAGCTGAAAGTAAATGAGGTCAGGAGAGCATCTTGGATGTCCCACCCGGCTGGACAATGCATCACAATCAAGGGGTGGAGCATGTGTGGAGAGCCACCAAATACCACAGAGCCTTTCAGCGCTATTAACTCTAATTCCTCCAGACCAGGGTGTAAATTTGCTCCACCTACAATTGAAAAAAACACTGGAAAATTTAGAAGAAATAGTAGCCATGGCTGCTATTTTATACATTTCAGTGCTGTGGCCCAGCTACAATTTAAATTAACACGATGCGTGGAATCCACAATCATTAACATAAAGCATGAATTTTTAAAACTTTTTTTTGAGGTAACGTTCGTCAGGAAAAGTAATGTATAAACAAGGATTATTTATTTGGGCAATTTATATCTAGTAAGTCAGCCATGAGTTTATTCCAGAAATAAACTAATTTCTCTCCTCGGTCACTCTACTTACTCCCTCTCGGGAAGACTACTCTGACTTTGCTTTATTCCTAATGTGCAGGTCTGGGTTTTGATGTTTGGGCCCTTTTGACCCAGTGCACTCTTACTAAATGATCAGCAATTGAATGTATTGCTGCTTTGCCCCACAATCCACACCACTCTGGACATAGAACTGTGCTGAACTACCCTTCTCCCCCTGAACTGCCACTTTCCTCATGTTGTGCACACAGATTTACTTATGTAACTGTGGTAGGTGAGGTGAACAAATTTATTTCTTTGTTTATCTACCTGCACTGTGTAAGGATAACACTATTTATTTTTCCCCAGGAACCACAACAACTTTCATTTAAATAGCGCCTTTAACGTACTAAAACGACCCAAGGCTCTTCACAGGAATGTAATCAAACAAAATTTGACACATAAGAAGATATTAGGAAAGGTGACCAAAAGCTTGGTCAAAGGGGTAGGTTTTAAGGAGTGTCTTAATGGAGGAGGGAGAGGTAGAGAGGCAGAGAGGGTTAGGGAGGGCATTCCAGAGCTTAGGGCCTAGGCAGTTGAAGGCACGGCCGCCAATGGTGGAACGATTAAAATCGGGGATGTGCAAGAGGCAAAAATTGGAGGAGCGCAGAGATCTTGGAGGGTTGTAGGGCTGGAGGAGGTTACAGAGATAGGGAGGGGCGAGGCCAAGGAGGGATTTGAAAACAAGAATGAGAATTTTAAAATTCTCCAAACCAAATCAGAAAACATTTATTTCACCGTCGTTGGACAGGTCTTTCAGAGACTTCCTTTCAGTGGAAATGTGCACTCTTCCCCACCCTACTATCTTCCTCCATTGCAACAGCATAACCTCTTAACTCCCTGTGAGCAATGTGAATATCTGAATTAAACTTCAAACCATTGCAAATAACCAGCATCCATTGATCTTAGTGTGTTACATTGCTCAATATCTGCATGTCCTCACTAGAGGGTGCTGGAGAACACAAATAGCTACTCTAAATACTAGTTACATAGAATTGCATAGAATCACATAGAATTTACAGCACAGAAACAGGCCATTCGGCCCAACTGTCCATGCCAGTGTTTGTGTTCCACCTGAGCTTCCTCCCTCTACTCTTCATCTAACCCTATAAGCATATCCTTTTATTCCATCCTCTCTTATGTGTTTATCTGGTGTTCCCTTAAACGCATCTATGCTATTTGCCTCAACTATTCCCTGTGATAGTGAACTCCACATTCTAAGCACTCTCTGGGTAAGAACATAAGAAATAGGAGCGGGAGTAGGCCATATGGCTCCTTGAGGCTGCTTCCCCATTCAATCAGATCATGGCTGATCTTCAACCTCGAAGCCACTTTCCTGCCTGACCCCATTTTCCTTGATTCCCCTAGAGTCCAAAAATCTACCCATCTCAGCCTTGAATATATGCAATGACTCAGCATCCACAGCCCTCTGGGGTAGAGAATTCCAAAGATTCACTACCCTCTGCATGAAGAAATTCCTCCTCATCTCAGTCTTGAATACGACCCCGTATTCTGCAATTATGCCACCTAGTTCTAGACTCTCTACCCAGGGGAAACAATCTCTCAGTTTCTACCCTGTCAAGCCTCCTCATAATCTTATATGTTTCAATGAGATCACCTCGCATTCTTCTGAACTCCAGAGAGTATAGGCCCCTTGCACTCAACCTCTCTTCATAGGGCAACCGTCTCTTCCCAGGAATTAATCTAGTGAACCTTCGTTGCACCGCCTCTAAGGCAAGTATATCATTCCTTAGATAAGGAGACAAAAACTGTACTCCAGGTGAGGTCTCACTAATGCCCTGTACAATTGTAGTAAGACTTCCTTACTCTTGTACTCCAACCCCCTTGCAATAAAGGCCAACATACCATTTGCCTTCCTAATTGCTTGCTGTACCTGCATACTAACTTTTTGTATTTCTTGTACTTCTTGTACAAGGATACCCAAGTCTCTCTGAACACCAACATTTAATAGTTTCTCACCATTTAAAAAATATTCTGTTTTTCTATTCTTCCTACCAAAGTGAATAAGTAAAGAAGTTCCTCCTGAATTCCTTATTGGATTTATTGGTGACTATTTTATATTTATGGCTCCTAGTTTAAGACCATAAGAACATAAGAGATAGGAGCAGGAGTAGGCCATTTGGCCCCTCAAGCCTGCTCTGCCATTTAATGAGATCATGGCTGATCTGATTTTTACATCAACTCCACTTTCCCGCCTTTTCCCCATATCCTTTGACTCCCTTGCTGATCAAAAATTTGTCTAACTCAGCCTTGAATGTATTCAATGACTCAGCCTCCACAGCTTTTTGGGGTAAAGAATTTCAAAGATTCACGACCCTCTGGGAGAAGAAATTCCTCCTCATTTCCACCTTAAATGGGCGACCCCTTATTCTGAGACGATGCCCCCTAGTTTTAGATTCCCCATGAGGGGTAACATCCTCTCAGCATCTACCCTATCGAGTCCCCTCAGAATCTTATGTGTTTCAATAAGATCTCCTCTCATTTTTCTAAACTCCAATGAGTATAGACCCAACCTGTTCAATCTTTCCTCATAAGACAACCCTTCCATACCCGGAATCAACCGAGTGAACCTTCTCTGAACTGTCTCCAATGCAAGTATATCCTTCCTAAAATAAGGGCACCAGAGCTGTACGCAGTACTCCAGGTGTGGTCTCCCCAGCACCCTGTACAGTTATAGCATGTATTCCCTACTTTTATACTCCATCCCCCTAGAAATAAAGGTCAATATTCCATTTGCCTCCGTTTTATCTGCTGCACCTGTATGTTGACTTTTTGTGTTTCATGTACGAGGACATCCAGATCCCTCTGTACTGCAGCATTTTGTAGTATTTCTCCATTCAAATAATATTTTGCTTTTTTATTTTTTCTCTCAAAGTGGATAACTTCACATTTTCCCACATTATATTCCATCTGCCAATTTTTTACCCATTCGCTTAACCTGTCAATATCCCTTTGCAGACACTTTGTGTCCTCCTCGCAACTTGCTTTTTCACCTATCTTTGTATCATCAGCAAAATTGGCCACAATACACTCTGTTGCTTCATCCAAGTCATTGACATATATTGTAAATAGCTGAGGCCCCAGCACTGATCCCTGCAGCACCTCATAGTTACAGATTGCCATTTTGAAAATGACCCTTTTTGAAATGACAAGAGGAATCATTTTCTCTATGTCTATCCTATCAAACCCTTTCATAATCTTAAAGACCTCTATCAGTTCACCCCTCAGTCTTCCCTTTTCTAGTGAAAAGAGCCCCAGCCTGTTCAGTCTTTCCTGATAGGTATAACCTCTCAGTTCTGATACTGTTTTGCAGGACTTTAAAAAGGAAGGTTCCACCTTCGACCTCTGTTAAATGATCTGATCTCAGCTCAGGCAGCAATGGAAGGGGGCGAAGATTGAACTCAGTGCCCTAGGCTAGGGAGAAGAAAAGTTACAGAGGGTTCCTGCTTTAGTATCAAATTTACTGAGGCCTGCTGAAAAGTATATGTCACCTTGCCAGGCCTGATCAGGTCATTGAACTTCTTGCAGTATTGTTCTGCAGTCCTGAGGGTGAGGGAGTTGGCACTCAGTGCCATTGCCACCTCCCTCCAAGCAGCACGAGTGACAGTCCTGGCAGGCTTGGCGGAACGAAAACCCAGGAGTCTTGCCTCCTATCTTCAGTCTGGTTGAGTAAAAGACAGAAAGACTAGTATTTATATAGCACCTTTCATGACCTCAGGATGTCCCAAAGTGCTTTTCAGCCAAGAAAGTACTTTTGAAGTGTAGTCACTGTTGTAATGTACGAAACAGGGCACCTAATTTACACACAGCAAGGTCCCACAAACAGCAATGAGATAATGGCCAGATAATTTGTTTTGTTTTTTATGTGTTGGTTGAGGGATAAATATTGGCCAGGACACTTGGGAGAACTCAGCCACTCTTCTTCGAAATAGTGCTATGGGATCTTTTACGTCCGCCTGAGAGGATAGACAGGGCCTCGGTTTAATATCTCATCTGAGAGACAGTACCTCTGACAGTGCAGCACTCCCTCAGTACTGCACTGGAGTAGTCAGCCTAGATTTTGTGCTCAAGTCTCTGGAGTGAGACTTGAACCCACAACCTTCTGACTCAGAGGCAAGAGTACTACGCACTGATCCACGGCTGACAAGATAGCTTGGAGGTCTGCAACACTGAAGTTCTGAGTTCTTCTGCTGGGTGGAGCTCTGCCCTGCTGCCCTCTGGGCATAGAAGGTACTTGAGTCGTCATAATTATAGCCAATTATCAAAACCTTGGTAAGACATGCAGTGAAGTACAGGCTCCACCACTTATAATGGGCACGTTGGTGCTGACGTGATTTGCCCGCTATAGGCAGTGGAGGGCAAAACAAGTACAGTGGCAGGAGGCAGATCCAACAAATGGCATATGTGTAAACTTTAAAAACATCCATTGCATTTTTGCTCTTTGAACACATCAGAAGCAAAACTACCCTGTCAATCTGTGTGGCTTTGTGGGGCTGTAGCACTGAACTTTTTATTCAACTGAATGGGAGAATGCAACAAGAAAGAAAAGAGGGAGAATAAAAACAAACTGAACTCTCAAGCAGCTGCTGGAAGACAAGAAATGGATGAGGGAAAAAGCCTGCAGGTGTTGAAGCAAGAACATCTGTTAAAAGTAAGGATTCTGTGACAAAGACTGCCCGAAATAGCCAGCACTCAATGTTATAAGCATTGTAATTGACTTCAGTGGAAATGGGAAACGGTTAGCGCCATTTGCCTGATTATAGGCAGCTGCCTTTGGTAAGTGCGAATGGTATAAGTGGTGGGGACTGTAATTTGAGAGAAATGAAAGAGCAAAGCACTGTTCCTTTCTCACCTGCTTGTATACCAGAGTGATGTTTCTCACCTGCTTGTATACCAGAGTGATGTTATGATTAAATTATTTAAGGTATGTTAAATATAATGGGCCGGAACTTACTCCGGCCGGTGTGGCAAGGCTGCCAGCACATCCTGCGGACAAAGACTACGAGAATACTTACCTCGTGGTCCCCAACATCCACTTGCTCAATTTTAAGTTTTTTTCTCGGTTCAGCGCTGTGATTTCAGTGCACCATCCTTCAGACCGATAAACTCTGTGGGAATGGAAGCCACGCCCACAGAATCTATCAAGCAGAGAAGTCACGCCCACAGGCAGGCGAGTAAAACTCATTCATTTAAAGTGAAATTCTCTATATTAGTGTAAATAAAAATTCAACATACCTTATTATAAAAAGCCAAGCAAATGGTTTAATTTAATGAAACTTACAGAAGTTAAAAGTTAGAATTTTTTTTAAATTTTTAAATTTAAAATTTTTTTTAATGATCAAAAAATATTAAAGTAAGAGTAATTAGACATTCCATATTTTTAAAATTGAATTTTTTTGTTGTTTCGCAGTCATTAACAGCCACCGTGCTTTTAAAAAGTAGTGTAGGGCTGGTATTTTCCAGCATACCTTTTGGTGGCGTGTCTTTGTTCCAGCTGGGTAATTTTACAAATGTTTTCTGATTTTATTGATTGTAGTGTAGGTGGCCCTTTAATTCGTAACTGTCAAACCAACAGTGAACCAATGGGAGCAAGTTCGCGATTTCGGGGTTTTACTGCGCACGTGTGCATTTGCGAACTTGTACAATGGATTCACAGGTGGTTGGAGAGGACGCCATTACAGAGCGGCATCCTCAGGTGAGTAATTTCTGGCCCATTAAATTATTTAAGATATGGGAACAAGGCGAGTAAATGTGATTGGGACTATTTGTTCACACAGAGGGTAAACACAGACACAGACTGGTTGGGCTGAATGGCCTGTTTCCATGTTGTAACTTCTATGTAGATATATATATGCTGAAGAGCACAGGCTGAACAGTGCTTTAAAAAGGGTGCACATAAGCTTCCTGTTGGTTCAGTTGTTTACACCCATTTTACACAGGTTTTACACCAATGAATGTGCAAATGAGCATACTCAGGAAACTTGCATGTAACTCCCTCTGCAGGCCATGGGCGGGTGTAACTATTTTATTATAGGGGCAATAGCAGTGTCAATCACATCAAGTTAATTCTAGCATACAGTCTTGAAATACTCTTAAGGTACAATAAAAAATTGTATAGAATATCACACCTTTCTGGATATAGTTTCAGAAGCCACTTACCCAGACTCCCACCTCTCAAATGGAGAACTCTATGAGGGCGTCAATGACAAGATCAAATCAGACTTTTAGCAGCAGGGTTAGCTGTCAAACAAGGTGTGAACCATTTGGAAGGGTCAAAAATAGGAAAAAAGTAAATCTAAACCTAAGTAAATAACGAAGAACAAATGTCCATTTTTTAAAATCCTTTTGCGTCATGTGGTTTTAATAGTCAGTAATTGCAATTCAACCATTTATCAAAAAGAATGCATGCATTTCAACATAAAGTGGATAATGCTTTATCTGTACAAAGGATGTTTGAAGGATGACATAAAACTGTAGAGTTTTCAATAAGGAAATAAGATATGAATACGCTGGTTGAAGTTAAGAAAACTATTTTTCAGTTACATGGGCCCTGCTGTTTTTGGCTCAACCAGAACCAGCAGTGACAGCTGCCTGCTTGAAAACATTTAACAGCTGCTCCTCCTGAATGAAAAAATATAACTCTTCCCCCACACCAAGGGGTCAAGGAGGCGATCGGGAAGAGGATCCTACGTCATATCAAAGAAATAAAACTTGCTACTTGTTCCATTCTTCAGTGTTCTTTGTATTTGAACCTGATTGTTCTTAATAGTTCTTACTGTCTAAAATTAGCCCACGGAATTGGACTGGAAATTTGCGTACTGTAGACAAAGTAATGCTCCTAATAAATGCATTTATAAAGGGGATATAGTAGACAGTTACATCAAATCTTAAGTGTTTGTATGTAAATTCAAAGAAGTGCCTCAGATTTGATAAGGAGGAAAATAGAGAGATAGGAATCTTGACATTTGTGTAAACACAGCCCAACAGATTATAGATATACAACAATAACAACTTGCATTTATATAGCACCTTTAATGTAGTAAAATGTCCCAAGGCGCTTCACAGGAGCGTTATCAAACACGTAAGGAGACATAGGACAGGTGACCAAAAGCTTGGTCAAAGAGGTAGGTTTTAAGGAGTGTCTTAAAGGAGGCGAGGTAGAGAGGCGGAGAGGTTTAAGGAGGGAATTCCAGAGCTTAGGGCCTAGGCAGCTGAAGGTATGGCCGGCAATGGTGGAGCGATTAAAATTGGGGATGCGCAAGAGGCTAGAATTGGCTCCATATAGTCTCAGGACTTTGCTACAGGCTTCTCTTCACTTTGCTAGTATAAGATTAGGGAGGAAATTGCGGGTCCCCTAGCAGAGATATTTGAATCATCCACCGCTACAGGTGAGGTGCCTGAAGATTGGAGGGTAGCAAATGTTGTGCCTTTGTTTAAGAAGGGCGGCAGGGAAAAGCCTGGGAACTACAGACCAGTGAGCCTGACATCTGTAGTGGGTAAGTTGTTAGAGGGTATTCTGAGGGACAGGATCTACAGGCATTTGGAGAGGCAGGGACTAATTAGGAACAGTCAGCATGGTTTTGTGAGAGGAAAATCATGTCTCACGAATTTGATTGAGTTTTTTGAAGGGGTAACCAAGAAGATAGATGAGGGCTGTGCAGTAGATGTGGTCTACATGGACTTCAGCAAAGCATTTGACAAGGTACCGCATGGTAGGTTGTTACATAAGGTTAAATCTCATGGGATCCAAGGTGAGGTAGCCAATTGGATACAAAATTGGCTTGACGACAGAAGACAGAGGGTGGTTGTAGAGGGTTGTTTTTCAAACTGGATGCCTGTGTCCAGCGGTGTGCCTCAGGGATCGGTGCTGGGTCCGCTGTTATTTGTTATTTATATTAATGATTTGGATGAGAATTTAGGAGGCATGGTTAGTAAGTTTGCAGATGACACCAAGATTGGTGGCATTGTGGACAGTGAAGAAGGTTATCTGGGATTGCAACGGGATCTTGATAAATTGGGCCAGTGGGCCGATGAATGGCAGATGGAGTTTAATTTAGATAAATGTGAGGTGATGCATTTTGGTAGATCGAATCGGGCCAGGACCTACTCCGTTAATGGTAGGGCGTTGGGGAGAGTTATAGAACAAAGAGATCTAGGAGTACAGATTCATAGCTCCTTGAAAGTGGAGTCACAGGTGGATAGGGTGGTGAAGAAGGCATTCGGCATGCTTGGTTTCATTGGTCAGAACATTGAATGCAGGAGTTGGGATGTCTTGTTGAAGTTGTACAGGGCATTGGTGAGGCCACACTTGGAGTACTGTGTACAGTTCTGGTCACCCTATTATAGAAAGGATATTATTAAACTAGAAAGAGTGCAGAGAAGATTTACTAGGATGCTACCGGGACTTGATGGTTTGACTTACAGGGAGAGGTTAGACAGACTGGGACTTTTTTCCCTGGAGAGTAGGAGGTTAAGGGGTGATCTTATAGAAGTCTATAAAATAATGAGGGGCATAGATAAGGTCGATAGTCAAAATCTTTTCCCAAAGGTAGGGGAGTCCATAACGAGGGGGCATAGATTTAAGGTGAGAGGGGAGAGATACAAAAGGGTCCAGAGGGGCAATTTTTTCACTCAAAGGGTGGTGAGTGTCTGGAACGAGCTGCCAGAGGCAGTAGTAGAGGCGGGTACAATTTTGTCTTTTAAAAAGCATTTGGACAGTTACATGGGTAAGATGGGTATAGAGGGATATGGGCCAAGTGCAGGCAATTGGGACTAGCTTAGTGGTATAAACTGGGCGACATGGACATGTTGGGCCGAAGGGCCTGTTTCCATGTTGTAACTTCTATGATTCTATAAGATATTGATGGATTCAAAGTCAGATAGTCAGGTATTCCCTTCATTTTTCCCAACATCAGCTTGTTCAGATTTAAACCTCAATCTTCAGCCTTGTGATCAGTTTCCAACAAATATCTTTCCAGAGCACTCATCTACTTTTGATCATGACAGCACATGCATTAGATCTGTTGTTAATTATCTCACTGATGTTGAGGCAGAGATTGCTACTGGAGGAGGAAATTGCTTACAGTAAGGGCAGGGAATTTAGACAATAATGGAGTCTGTTGATCTAATGTTGACCGTGCGAATTACATGGAGCTTTGAAAACGTGTTCTCTTTAAGAACTAAGATCACTGAGCTATACTCACTCACATTGCCAGGAAATCAATGTATTAAAGATAGAGGGCTTTTCAATAGAGGTGTATACATTAATCTGAGGGGGCATTGTTTTTTGACAGGTCACCACAAAGTGCAGCTGCTGGAAAACTGCAGTGTCAGCTGATATTAGGCAAACGTCAAATGGTGAACTGCAGATTCAACACACAATTTTTACATTTACCTGATACATGAGATGAAGCTCTGGTAAATATCTCCCTCACTCTTCTCACAGAACTAAGGAATACAGCTAATGAAATGTCTGGGTTCATGGTCACGGTTAAACCCATGCACAACACTACAATTGGCTACAATGATGAAATTGGAATCTTCTAAGAAAGGGTACTACTTACTGCTTGTGTAAATGTAACCCCCCTCCCCTACAATGGTTGGACCTGCTCATGACTTTTGACCCCGACCCTGCAACTTTTGACTCCAAGGCACAACAATAGCATTGCCAGGGGTGAGGGACAACATTGGCAGCATCAAGGTGATTTTGTTATGTATATTGGCCCACACAATAAATCCCACTCTCTCAGTCCCAGTCAAAATAAACATTCCCCTTCTACAAAATAAAGTCAACCCTGAAACAATTTTGCCCAACCCTAATCCTAAAATCATTCTAGTCTTAAATCTAAGCCAGCCTTAACCCGAAACTTAACCCTACCTCACACCTAAAACTTAATACCAAGTTCCTCCAACCTTAACCCAGGAAAATTTTCCAGCAACGATGGCTGCTGGGGGTGACAACAAGGCCCCAAGCAACAACATCAAAATGGAGTAAGCAGGAACAAGGTGGGAGAGTAAGTAGCAGCAAGGTTGACAGGAACAAGCACTTTCCACGAGTGGATTCAAATCAAGGTCCTAGGGCGAAGGATCGGTCTGCTAACCCATTGGACCTGATTATTCAATGGTGGATACATGATGTGCTGAAGCACACTGGGTGGTGGTTCCCCATATGATCAGGCCTGGGGTTTTCACCATGCCCAAGGTGCTCAGTGCGCTCAAAGATGGCTGGTCAGCGCAGAGCACACCGGCAACTAGTGCAGAAACTCAGCAAGACCACACAAATGTTATGGAAATATGGAGGGCTCTGCATATTGTGACTGGAGCACCTGAGTGCAATTTCAGACCCATAGTAACACCTGCACTGATGGCTTAAAGAAATGATCGTTTATATATATGGTAAATGCCTTTCAGTATATTTGAAGATACAATGACATTCAATAAGCCATAGTAAACCTAGTTTGTGCGACAATGCAAAAAAAATTTCTTCATTTCTGCCTGGCACTTCTTTCCTTTCCCCTGCCACTTGACATTGGCTGACAAATATTTATAATGCATTTTGAATATTTATAAAAATGAGAACAATATTTGCCATCATATTAAGCCACTTGCCTTTAATTGGCCAGGCCCCTTTAAATTTGGGCTGCCGGTCAGATTTTCTGCATCCTTCATTAGGCTAGCTGCTGGCGCAAGGTACTACATAAGAACATAAGAAATAGAAGCAGGAGTAGGCCATACGGCCCCTCGAGCCTGCTCAGCCATTCAATAAGATCATGACTGATCTTCTACCTCAACTCCACTTTCCCACCCAATCCCCATATCCCTTGATTTCCCTAGAGTCCAAAAATCTATCCATCTCAGCCTTGAATATACTCAATGACTGAGCATCCACAGCCCTCTGGGGTAGAGAATTCTAAAGATTCACAACCCTCCATGAAGAAATTCCTCCTCATCTCAGTCTTAATGGCTGACCCCTTATCCTGTGACTATGCCCTCTAGTTCTAGACGCTCCAGCCAGGGGAAACAATCTCTCAGCATCTACCCTGTCAAGCCCCCTCATAATCTTATATGTTTCAATGAGATCATCTCTCATTCTTCTAAACTCCAGAGAGTATAGGCCCTTTCTACTCAACCTCTCCTCATAGGACAATCCTCACATCCCAGGAATTAATCGAGTGAACCTTCGTTGCACCAACTCTAAGGCGGGAGTTTACGCTAATTATTTGAATTACCTGATCCTAAAACTGCGCACAGTGCACTTTGACCTAGCTATCAGCCATTCCTAGCACAAATCTTTGGGACTGCAAAAATCAGGGCATTGATCTGCGCTGATCTGTATTTCCATTGCCAAACCTTTAGGCCATGTGCCTTCTCCTATCCTGAGATTTGATAGTCATTTCACCCACATTGGATGGATGATAGTTTAAGTGGACACTCCTGAGACTTGTGCTCGGGGCCATTTGGACCTCAGTCTAGGACTCAGCCAATTGAGTTACTTAATAAGGTTCTTCTACACTGGAAATGAAAGAAAACACTTTGGCTGTTATTGTTCATAGAACTGTCTTCAAATATTCCATTAAGTGGTCACACATCTTGCAAACAGAGAAACCTGCTGTTTCCTCCCTTGTGAGGGGTAATTTTACAGATTTGAAATCCCAGCATGAAGGTTCGCACACAAGGAATGCACATCAGGAGCTTGGGCTAATGTTTGCCCACAGTTTTAGAAACACATTCCCAGTTGGCAAGGCTTCCTGCTGGCAGTACAAACTTGTAAAATTACCACTTTGTTGCCAGTTATCGTTGGAATGATATCTGTTGGGAACGGAGATTCCCAGCAGATATCAAAGAGGGTTTTAGAGTTACGAAGAGCGCTGCTTGTTTTTTGATCAGGGGAGACAGGGGATGAAAATTAGGCAGGGAATTTTCACGGAGCTGTTCCCACTCCATCGGGTCTAACTTCACGGGGAATGCGGTGGAAATCCTATTTATACACGTAAGCAGATCCAAGGAAATTCCTGGCCGGGGCGTTCCTAATATAGGGAAACAATAAATGTTAGCATTGGTGCAGTAGCCTATTGTAGTGTAATCATACATGGACTCGTACTGGTGTGGGCTCAATGGACCAAATGGCTGTTCCTTGCTCCAAAGTTTTTTTTATGTAGCTATCTTTCATATGGCTAGTAGAATCTCCTTGTTTCCTGTAGCATCTTAAAAGCTGGGGACTTTAAATGCTCATCGAATCTGATTAGAAGACTTGTCACCTTGTGTTGTTAATAATCAGCTGAGTGTATACAAAGAAGGATTCTTTAACTGATCAAACCTTTTACTTATCCAACCAACATCACTAAAACAGACGATCTGATCAATATCACATTCCTATTTGTACAACCTTGCTGTGTGCAAATTGGCTGCCGCTTCTCCTACATTACAACCATGACTACATTTGAAAAGTACTCCATTGGCTGTAAAGCACATGGGGACGTCCTGAGGTTGTGAAAGGCGCTATAGAAACGCAAGTTCTTTCTTTTTCTTTTCATCACCATTGTCGTTTTAGGGTCAGTGGGTTAGTCTTGTATGATTCAAACTGCCATGGATTCTCTCGGACTTATTTAATCAAAACGTACAGAGGATTTGGACAATAGAAAGTGGAAAGTGACATTAAATGGGCAAGGCTCCCTTTGTGATAGCAAGAACCAGTGAAATTCCATAAGGATCTTTTCTGGGTGTCCTGCTATTTAGACAGTTTATAAAGGATATGGAGACGGAGACGTCTAGTATTTATGTGTCCTACGTCTAGCATGCATTTAACACACTCAGAGGGGTCGATATTAAGCCCCTACGATGGACAGGAGAGGGTCAGAGGTAGGAGCGGGTTAAAAATTTGAAATGGTGAAACGCGACCCTGACCCACCGCATGCGCGCCTGCTGCCATTTTTAGGGTGGCGGGTAGTGAGCCGTGTGAGTTTCCCACCGTCAAGAGGTGAGACACACTTTACTATAATATTTAAATCAGGCTCCCACGGTGCAGTTGGGAGCCTGAATTAAATTTAACAGTTGCCGGCTGGGTTTCCCAGGGCAGTGAAATGGAGACCGGAGCAGTCGGCTCCAGATGGTAAGTGCTTTTTAATGCTCTCCCCGGCCCCTTAAGCAAACCTGCCAATCGCGGCTTCTCCTCGCTGTCGTGATCGGCCGACCTCTTCCCCTCTTCCCGATTGCTCTGCCCCGATCCCCCCCCACCAAGCCCCGATCTTCCCCTCCCTCCACTCCCTCCCAATTGCCAGGCTCAGGCCCCTCCCAACCAAGACCCGATCTTTCCCGATTGCCGGAGATTGTTCCCAATGGTTCCTGGCTGCAGCCTTCTACCGTTGGTTTTCCCGCCTGGCAGCCGGCTAGCCTGTCAATCTGGCCGGCTGCTAGGCGGGAAACAGAATTAAAAAATGGTAATGGGGTCCTCCCGTCAAAATTCCCCGGGATTTCCGGGTTTCCCCCCTACAAACATGCTCTCCCGCTCCCTCCCCGCCTCCACGTAAATATCGGGACCAAAGTGTCAGAGTCTTTCATACTTTTTGTGTGATGGACACTTTGAAAGTATCACCCTGTCACATACAATTCAAATAAATAAAACAAAAAAGCATAAGAAATGACTTATGCCAATGCCAATGCTAACTGAACAATGCTAATAGCCATCCATGTTTCACATGAGCTATTCAAGTGCCCATTTCTCTCCGCCCATTTCGGTAGTTTAGAATCGTACAAATGATCCCATGGTACTATTCCAAGAAGACCAGGAAGTTCTACTGATGCCCCGACTAACATTCATACCTCCAACAGCACCAGAAACAGATGAACTGGTCATTCAGCTCATTCCTGTTCATTGCTGTGCTGCTGTGATTCCCTAAAAAAAACAATAACTGCACTTCAACAGTAATTCATTGTCAAAAGCCCTTTGAGGAATCGTGCATCATAAATGCAAGTTCATGCTTTATACAAATGCACTCCTATTGTTTCTATTGGGAGGTAAATCTAATGTTCACTCTTCCACTCACCACTGCTTGCTAATTGCTCAAGGATTACAGAATTCAAGGTTGCCTACCAAACAACAGGGACTACTCTTCAAATTAATTCCTGGCCACCGATGTTAACTTGCCAAAATCGGCAATAACGGGGCAATAATGATCTCAAAAAGGGGTTGGTGGACGATGCTCTGGCCATCATTGTTTTTACAGGGGCCTAATGCTGGGCAGCCCAAGGTGCCCGCCTCTTTATCAGCAGGCCTCTTTTAATATGCAGATTGGGGTCCTATGATATATATATATATATAGATAGGTATCCCGATTGCCATTTTAAGATGGAATGGGTCGGAGCATGCACTGTGCACCCTCTGGCCAGTTGTTTTACTGGTGACACAGCTGAAGAGGCCCAAGAAATGTAAGTGTTCAATTATTTTTGTGGAACCCAGAGGGTCCTCCTGGCCCACAAAGATAATCTGGGCTGCTACCTCCCTGAGCTCCCCCTCTGCAATCGCGCCCACCCCCACCCCCACCCCCCAACCCCCCCGGCCCTCAGCAGTTACCTTGCTGCCACCGCTGCCACTCCAGTGCAACACTGAGGGAGTGCTGCACTGTCGAAGGTGCCATCTTTTGGATGAGATGTTAAACTGAGGCCCCGTATGGCCTCTTAGGTGGACGTAAAAGATCCCATGCCACTATTTTGAAGGGGAGCAGGGGAGTTCTTCCCGGTGTCCTGGCCAATATTTATCCCTCAACCAACATCACTAAAATAAATGATCTGGTCATTATCACATTGCTGTTTGTGGGACCTTGCTCTGTGCGAATTGGCTGCCACGTTTCCCACATTAACAGCAGTGGCTACATTTCAAAAGTACTTCATTGGCTGTAAAGTGCTTTGGACGTCCTGAGGTTGTGAAAGGTACTATAGAAATGCAAGTCTTTCTTCTTTTCTGTTCTATACTGCACTGGCCCGAATCCAGCCAGCTGCATTGAGAAGCCTGTTTGGGGCCGGCAGCTCACCAGTTCTATTTAAATGAGGCCCGGGCCTCAAAATGGCTCTGGCCTCTTTGCTGCCGGAACGGTGACCAGCCAGCATGCTTTGCCGATCTGCCACCCAAAAGTTAAAATCTACTCCCTTATATGTAAAGTGCTTTGAGATATTTCAACTTGATAAGATGCTATATTAATGCAAGTGCATTTCTTTAATATTAAGGCTGGCTCTTGGGAGACATGGGCTCCCTGTTCAAAATAGGACTGATGACACCTGTGTGGAATCCCAAAATCCTTCAAGAAACAGCCCACAATCACAAAGAAGAAATATGGTAGGGCAGATCTTTGGTCTTTTAAAGCTCCATTTCTGGTACATGACTTGACTGCAACACAAGTTCGTATTGCCACTTCAAAGCCTTAAATCTGCTTACTATATACAACTAAAGACCATTCTAGCATGGTCAATTATGTTTAGTTACTTTTGGAAGAAGTCTGATTTTTTCATTCTTTCCCAAGATATGAAAAAATCACTGAGAAAATGTAGATGCCATAGTGAAAAAAACCTTTCAGATGCTAACAATAGTTCTGTTTGTCTAAATATAACTGACTATATGAGGAACAATATACATCCACACAATTTGGATAGGAAATATGGAAAGTGCAAAAATAAAACAGTAATTTCTTTTAAAATTAATTATAAAAAAAAGAGCTGTTACTTTGGAGACATATCTTCAAAGAAAAGCACATACTCCTTTCCTGTCTCACACAAGTATAGTTTGTTAAAAAAGCTCTCACTTATTCAGAGAAATCACAGTTTGTATTACTGCACCCCTGTGGAGGCCAAACATTTCCTTTTAGGTAGAGGCCTTAAATCGTATTCAGCTGGCACCAGTAACTGATTCAGTCACTAAGCAGCTACATTGGCAAGATACGGGTACACATCCTTTTCAGTGCTAAATGCCAATCAGTAGTTGACATTCATTCTCTACCCCAGTATTGGCTGATCTTTTTGTCCTGCTATGAGAACATCTTTGTTCCATGGTGATTAAGCTACTGAACGAAAATCCTGATGCAAATTATTGATGTAGGGTTGTTTGCATTGAAGTGGTTTTGATGCAAATTGCAACCAAGGCATAATTAAGACAAACTGTTTTATTGTACCTAAAATAGATATAGGTTTATGATGTGCCAAAAGCCAATAATGAATGAGAATTTTATTATTGAAATGCATGTACAATCTCAGCAGACTTGTTCTGTCCATCCAAATAATTTGCTGCTATTAACAGGCTCCTGTATGCAAGCCAAGAGCTTCATCACAATATTTTTTTACTAACAACAACAATTTGCATTATTTAGCACCTTTAACAAAGAAAAATGTCCCAAAGTGCTTCACAGAAGCAGAGTCAACAAAACCAAAGACGACATTTCTGAGGATGCTGGGCTTTTGTTACAATGCTGTACAATGACGTGCTTCATGAACAGAAAAAAAACGAAAATGGTGGAGGACAGATACAAAAAGCAGGCTGAATATAGTGACACCACTATTCCCGGCTAGAATGGAAATGTTTAAGTCCCGCCATAAACCCCACCCCGCCTCCAACTCATTGGCTGACACAGTGACGTCAATAGACACTCTGCAAAAAGTAAATCTTCGGGAGTTGATTGAAATCAAGCATTCGCCTATTTACCACTAGGCAAACCTGCTTTTGCCAAAAACGCCCCAATAGTTCAGAGGTAATTGTTTTGCATGCTGTGGTATGGACCTTACACATCAAGAAGGTCCTAGATTTGATATCTGGTCTGTGCTGAATTCATTGATCTCAATTGAGCAGTGTTTAGGGTTTCATCTTAGCATCTCCAGGCCAGGGAAAAGAAAACAAATTAAGCAGGATTCCTGCTGATCTCTAGCCAGAAATCATTGTCCAAGATTAAGAATGGGTAATTGAGGCAGATATGAGTGTCTTGCCACCACACCTGAGAATGGGTCACCCAAGGAGAGGAAGGTGGAAATATGGAAGGTAGTGAACTCAGGAGAAAACCAAAAAAATCCCACTATTTTGTACTTTAATACACGAGTTTTTGTTTAAAAAAAAGGCATAAAAATTGGGCAATGATGCGCCATTTTTTCAGGCGCAGGTGGCCTGCTAAGTCCCCAAAATGGCGGGCCAGAAGTGCACCGCCTGCCATATTGGGCAAGGACAAACAAGAGGTGTCATTTACCCACGCCTGAAGCAGGTGTTAGGCCCTTTGTATATGCAAATGAGGGGCCTAATGACTGTTTGAGGTCCCTTCTCCAAAATTGGTTTGCCTGCAGGCATCCAGCGCCATCGCAGGCTGCACTCAGGGAAACCAGCCCTAGGGATCGCTTGCAACAAAAAAGGTAAGTGACTTACCTGAATGTCAGCACTCCTGCTACTCCTCCCGAACCCACATTTAACACCTTCTGGATCACCACCGCTCCCAACCCCCGATCGGCCACCCCGGCCTCCTCTCCCGACCCCTGATCGTCGCCCATCGCCGGCATTCTCTCCTGACCCAGATCCAGCCCCCCGATCGACCACTATGATTCCTGGATCCCCAATCCCGAATATTGGAAAATAAGAAAAAGCTTGCTAATTTATAAATTGTAAGAAAAACATCATCAGCATATATGGGCATAGTGCTGACTGTTAACCAAATCAAAGTTCTCTACACAAATGCACGTAGCATGATGAATAAAACAAGTAAATTAAAAGCACAGATTCAGCTCAAAGGGTATGATGTAGAAGCCATTGCAAACAATACGGGCATGAATGGGAGCTGAATATTCCAGGCTATAAGGTCTTTAGAAAGGACAGGGAAATAGGGAAAGGAGGAGGAGTAGTAATATTGCTAAAAGACAATATTACAAGAGTTGAAAGAAAGGATACCAGTAAGGGTGAGCGAGCAGTGGAAACACTCTGGATAGAATTAAGAAACAGCGAAGGATAAAAGAAACTGGAGGGAATCGTCTACAGGCCTTCTGACAGCAGTGACGTAGTAACAGCACAAATACTCAGAGAAGCATGTAGCAAAGGCAAAGTGGCCATAATGGGAGATTATAATTTTCATATAGATTGGGAGATGCAAAACAGTTCAAATGTTAAAGCATTGAATTTCTAGAGTGTATCCACGACAGTTTTCTGAAACAATAGCTCAGAATTTGCAGGAGCAGGGTAACCTGGAGGGTTTAAACTAATTTGGCAGGGCGCTGGGCACCAGGATGAAATATTAGAGGGGAGAAACAAGGTGCACAGAGGACTGGGAGGGACAAATAATACTAGAGTAAAGAATCGTTCACAAACAGGAAGGATCAGACAGGGGTCAAAATGTGAAGCAGCGTGAGATGAGTATGGAGTGCATGTGTGTAAATGCACGTAGCATGGTAAATAAGGTTGGTGAGCTGCAGGCTCAAGTTGCCACATGGGACAAATCTAGTGGCAATAACAGAGACCTGTCTCAAAGAAGGGGAGGACTGGTTACTGGATATTCTTGGCTACAAGATATTCAGGAAAGATAGTGAAGGAAAGAATGGAGAGGGGGTGGGGTTGGCAGTATTGATCAAAGAAATTATTATAGCACAATAGAGGAGCTATTACACTACTGGGTGTATACTATAGGCCATCAAATAGTGGGAAGGAGATAAAGGAGCAAATTTGAAGGTAAATTACAAAAAGATGAAAAAACTGGTGGCCAACATAATAGGGAATCCAAAAGTCTTCTACAGGCATGTAAACAGTAAATTGGGAGTGGGGCTGATTAGGGACCATAAGGGAGATCTGCACATGGAGGCAGAGGGGATGGCCGAGGTACTAAATGAGTACTTTGCACTTGTCTTTACCAAGGAAGAAGATGCTGCCAGAGTCTCAGTAAAGGAAGATATAGTTGAGAAAGTGGATGAGCTAAAAATTGATAAAGTGGAGGTACTAGAAAGGTTAGCTGTACTTAAAGTAGATAAGTCACCCGGTCCGGATGGGATGCATCCTAGGTGGCTGAGGGAAGTAAGGGTGGAAATTGCGAAGGTACTGGCCACAATCTTCCAAACATCCTTAGATATGGGGGTGGTGCCAGAGGACTGGAGAATTGCAAATGTTACACCCTTGTTCAAAAAGGGTGTAAGGATAAACCCAGCAACTATAGGCCAATCAGCTTAACCTCGGTGGTGGGAAAACTTATAAAATCAGTAGTCTGGGACAGAATAAACAGTCACTTGGATGAGTGTGGATTGATTAGGGATAGCCAGCACGGATTTGTTAAAGGCAAATCGTGTTTAACTAACCTGATAGAGTTTTTTGATGAGGTCACAGAGAGGGTAGATGACGGCAATGCAGTTGATGTGATGTATTTTGACTTTCAAAAGGCATTTGATAAAATGCCGCATGGTAGGCTTGTCATCAAGATTCGACGGGCCACAGCGAAAAATCGCATAGACCTCCTCAGAAGACTAACACGGGACGCAACCAACAGAGTACCCTTCGTCGTCCAGTACTTCCCCGGAGCGGAGAAACTACGCCATGTTCTCCGCAGCCTTCAACATGTCATCGATGACGACGAACACCTCGCTAAGGCCATCCCCACTCCTCCACTACTCGCCTTCAAACAGCTACCCAACCTCAAACAGACCATCGTTCGCAGCAAATTACCCAGCTTTCAGGAGAACAGCGTCCACGACACCACACAACCCTGCCACGGCAACCTCTGCAAGACATGCCAGATCATCGACACAGACACCACCATCACACGAGAGGACACCACCCACCAGGTACATGGTTCATACTCCTGTGACTCGGCCATCGTTGTCTACCTCATACGTTGCAGGAAAGGATGCCCCGGAGCATGGTACATTGGCGAGACCATGCAGACACTGCGACAACGGATGAACGGACACCGTGCAACAATCGCCAGACAGGAGGGTTCCCTCCCAGTCGGGGAACACTTCAGCAGTCAAGGACATTCAGCCACCGATCTTCGGGTAAGCGTTCTCCAAGGCGGCCTTCGAGACACACGACAACGCAAAATCGTCGAGCAGAAATTGATAGCCAAGTTCCGCACCCATGAGGACGGCCTCAACCGGGATCTTGGGTTCATGTCACGCTACACGTAACCCCGCCAGCGAAAAAAAGTTAGCTGTTTTTAACACAACGGGTCATTCTCTGTCTTTCTCTTCCTTTCGGATGTTTCTCTCTCTCTCTCTCTCTGTCTTTTGTTCTGGCCGTCTGTGTATTCGGTGGTCCTGTAGGTAACATCACTCTGTCTGAACACTTTGATTGCCTTGATAACGGGCAGTTGGAAAGATTATCTGTAATCACCAGGTATTGTTCTCTGACTATAAATGCGGTAACCTTCCATGGAATTCCACACTCGCTCACCTGACGAAGGAGAAAGCTTCCGAAAGCTTGTGATTTTCAAATAAAACAGTTGGACTATAACCTGGTGTTGTAAGATTCCTTACATTTATCAAGATTGTGGCCCATGGAATAAACGGGGCAGTAGCAGCATGGATACGAAATTGGCTAAGTGACAGCAAACAGAGACTAGTGGTGAACAGTTGTTTTTCGGACTGGAGGGAGGTGTACAGTGGTGTTCCCCAGGGGTCGGTGCTGGGACCACTGCTTTTCTTGATACATATTAATGATTTGGACTTGGCTGTACAGGGCACAATTTCAAAATTTGCAGATGACACAAAACTTGGAAGGGTAGTGAACAGTGAGGAGGATAGTGATAGACTTCAAGAGGATATAGACAGGCTGGTGGCATGGGCGGACACGTGGCAAATGAAATTTAACACAGAAAGATGTGAGGTGATGCATTTTGCTAGGAAATGAGGAAAGGCAATATAAACTAAAGGGCACAATTCTAAAAGGGGTAAAGGAAAAGAGAGAACTAGGGGTATATGTGCACAAATCGTTGAAGGTGGCATGGCAGGTTCAGAAGCGGTTAAAAAAGCATAAGGGATCCTGGGCTTTATAACTAGAGGCATAGAGCACAAAAGTAAGGAAGTCATGATGAACCTTTATAATACACTAGTTCGACCACAACTGGAATATTGTGTCCAGTTCTGTGCACCACACTTCAGGAAAGATGTGAAGCCCTTAGAGAGGGTGCAGAAGAGATTTACTAGAATTATTCCAGGGATGAGGGACTTTAGTTACATGGATAGACTGGAGAAGCTGGGGTTGTTCTCCTTGGAACAGAGAAGGTTGCGAGGAGATTTGATAGAGGTATTCAAAATCATGAAGGGTCTAGACAGAGTAGATAGAGAGAAACTGTTCCCATGGGCAGAAGGGTCAAGAATCAGAGAGCATAGATTTAAGGTGATTGGCAAAAGAACCAAAGGTGACATGAGGAAAATCTTTTTTACACAGCGAGTGGTTAGGATCTGGAATGCACTGCCTGAGGGGGTGGTGGAGGCAGATTCAATCATGGCCTTCAAAACGGAACTGTATAAGTACTTGAAAGGAAAAAATTTATAGGGCTACGGGATAGGGCGGGGGAGTGGGGCCAGCTGGATTGCTCTTGCATAAAGCCGGCACGGACTCAATGGGCCGAATGACCTCCTTCCATGCTGTAACCATTCTATGATTCTATGATTCTAACTATAGAGTAGTGATAATGGGGGAATTCAATTATCCCAAAATAGACTGGGATAGTAACGTGTAAAGGGCAAAGAGAGGGAGGAATTCCTGAAATGTGTATAAGAGAACTTTCTTGAACAATGTGTTTCCAGCCCATTGAGGAAGGAAGCTGTGCTGGATCTAGTTCTGGAGAATGAAGTGGGGAATGTGGAGCATGTTTCAGTGGGGGAGCATTTGGGGTACAGTGGGATACATGATATCATTAGGTTTGGAAGAGTTACGGAAAAGGACAAGGGACAATCAAATGAGAAAATACTTAACTGGAGGAGGCCTAATTTCAGTGAGTTAAAAAGGGATTTTGCCCAGGTGGATTGGAATCAAAAATTGGTAGGCAAAACAGTAATTGAACAATGGGAGGCCTTCAAGGAGGAGTTGGTTCCGGTACAGAGTAAACACATCCCTACGAGGAGGAAAGGAAGGGCATCCAAAGCTAGAGCTCCCTGGGTGACTAAGGATATAGATATTAAAATGAAACAGAAAAAGGAGGCTTATGATAAATGTAAGGTTCATGATACAGTAGAGAACCAAGCTAAATACAGAATGTACAGAGGAGATCTAAAAAGGAAATAAGAAGGGCAAAGAGAGAGTATGAGAATAGATTAGTGGCTAACATAAAAGGGAATCCAAAAGTCTTTTATAAACATATAAATAGTAAAGGGTAGTGAAAGGAAGGGTGGAGCCGATTAGGGACAAACAGGGGATCATCTTGTGGAGGCAGAGGGCATGGCTGAGGTATTATAAACATAGAAACATAGAAAATAGGAGCAGGAGTAGGCCATTCGGCCCTTCGAGCCTGCTCCGCCATTCAATATGATCATGGCTGATCCTCTATCTCAATACCATATTCCTGCTCTCTCCCCATACCCCTTGATGCCTTTTGTGTCTAGAAATGTGGTGGGGGGGGGGGCGCGCGGGAGGCCAGAATCGGAGGAACGCAGAAAATTGGACATGAATTTAGATTTGAGGTTAGGATCAGATCAGCCATGATCTTATTAAATGGCGGAGCAGGCTCGAAGGGCCGATTGGCCTACTCCTGCTCCTATTTCTTATGTTCTTATGTTCTTAAATCTATCTAGCTCCATCTTAAATATATTCAGTGATTTGGCCTCCACAGCCTTCTGTGGTAGAGAATTCCACAGATTCACCACCCTCTGAGTGAAGAGATTTCTCCTCATCTCAGTCCTAAATGTCCTACCCCGTATCCTGAGACTGTGACCCCTCGTTCTGGACCCACCAGCCAGGGGAAACATCCTCCCTGCATCCAGTCTGTCTAGCCCTGTCAGAATTTTATATGTTTCAATGAGATCCCCTCTCATTCTTCTAAACTTGAGTGAATACAGGCCGAGTCGACCCAATCTCTCCTCATACGACAGTCCTGCCATCCCAGAAATCAGTCTGGTAAACCTTCATTGCACTCCCTCTATGGCAAGTATATCCTTTCTTAGGTAAGGAGAACAAAACTGCACACAATACTCCAGGTGTGGTCTCACCAAGGTCCTGTATAACTGCAGTAAGACATCCTTGCTCCTATTCTCAAATCCTCTTGCAATGAACGCCAACATACTATTTGCCTTCCTTACTGCTTGCTGCACCTGCAAATTTGCTTTCAGTGACTGGTGAACAAGGACACCCAGGTCCCTTTGTACATCAACATTCCCCAATCTATCACCATTTAAATAATACTTTGCCTTTCTGTTTTTCCTTCCAAAGTGGATAACTTCACATTTATCCACATTATACTGCATCTGCCATGTATTTGCCCACACACTCAACTTGTCTAAATCGCCTTGAAGCCTCTTTGCATCCTCCTCACAACTCATGATCTCACTTAATGTTGTATTAAATGAATACTTCGCATCGGTCTTCACTAGAGAAGAGGATTCTGCCATTGTAGCAGTAAAGGAGGAGGTAGTAAGAAAATTGGATAGGATAAAAATAAATAAAGGGGAGGTACTTAAAAGATTGATAGTACTGAAAGTGGAAAAGTCACGCGGTCCAGATGGGATGCATCCTAGGTTACTGAGGGAAGTAAGGATGGAAATTGTGGAGGCTCTGGCCACAATCTTCCAAACCTCCTTAGATATGGGGATGGTGCCGGAGGACTGGAGGATTGCAAAAGTTACACCCTGTTTAGAAAAGGGGGAGAGTGGTTAAACCCAGCAATTACAGACCAGTCAGCCTAACGTCGGTGGTGGGGAAACTTGTGGAGGCAATAATCTGGGACAAAATTATTTGGCACTTGGAAAAGTATAGGCAAATAAATGAAAGTCAGCACGGATTTGTTAAAGGAAAGTCGTGTTTGACTAACTACGGAGAGGGTTGATGAGGATAGTGCGGTTGATTTTGTGTATATGGATTTTCAAAAAGGCATTTGATGAAGTACCACATAATAGACTTGTTAGCAAAATGAAAGCCCGTGGGATTAAAGGGACAGTGGCAGCGTGGACAGAAAATTGGCAAAAGGACAGAAGGCAGAAAGGTTATTTTTCAGACTGGAGGGAAGTGTACAGTGGTGTTCCCCAGGGGTCAGTATTAGGACCACTGCTCTTTTTGATATACATTAATATCCTGGACTTGGGTATAGAGGGTATAATTTCAAAATTGCAGATGACACGAAACTTGGAAATGTAGTAAACAATGTGGAGGGTAGTAATAGACTTCAGG
Organism: Heptranchias perlo; assembly: GCF_035084215.1. Lineage (NCBI taxonomy): Eukaryota > Metazoa > Chordata > Chondrichthyes > Hexanchiformes > Hexanchidae > Heptranchias > Heptranchias perlo. The sequence goes on along the minus strand of NC_090328.1, from coordinate 22,765,537 downwards.
AGAATATAGACAGACTGGTGAAATGGACAGACACATGGCAGATGAAATTTAACACAGAGAGGTGTGAGGTGATACATTTTGGTAGGAAGAATGAGGAGAGGCAATATAAACGAAATGGTATAATTTTAAAGGGAATGCAGGAACAGAGAGACCTGGTGGGATCCTGGGCTTTATTACTAGAGGCATAGAGTACAAAAGCAAGGAAATTATGCTAAACATTTATAAAACACTGGGTAGACCTTAGCTGGAGTATTGTGTTCAATTCTGGGCACCACACTTTAAGAAGGATGTCAAGACTTTAGAGAGGATGCAGAAGAGATTTACTAGAATGGTACCAGGGATGAGGGACTTCAATCATGTGGAGAGATTGAAGAAGCTGGGATTGTTCTCCTTAGAACAGAGAAGGTTAAGGGGAAATTTGATAGAGGTGTTCAAAATCATGAACGCTTTTGATAGAATAAATAAGGAGAAACTGTTTCCAGTGGCAGAAGGGTCGGTAACCAGAGGACACAGATTTAAGATGATCTGCAAAAGAGCCAGAGGTGACATGAGGAAGCATTTTTTTACACAGCGAGTTGTTATGATCTGGAATGCACTGCCTGAAAGGATGATGGAAGCAGATTTAATAGTAACTTTCAAAAGCAAATTGGATAAATACTTGAAGGGAAAAAATGTACAGGGCTATGGAGAAAAAACAGGGGAATGGGACTAATTGGATAGCTCTTTCAAAGGGGCACGATGGGCCGAATAGCCTCCTTCTATGCTGTACCTACTATGATCTCGCGGCATGCCCCGTGAAGTGGATTTTTTCCCTCGCCCATCAGCTCAAAAAAATGTTGCGCCGTAAATAGCTGGAAGTTCGAGCTGATAACGGCATGGCGAGGGCAATGGGGCAACTGGGACCTTGGTGAACGACGGGACCAACAGTCTATTTACTTAACCATTGAAATTTAAGGATAGAGAAAGAAACAGAGGAACGACGGAGAAGATGGGCACAGATTTGGAAGACGACAACACGTTCAAGGACTTTGGAGAGGGAAGGAAGGTTGGAGATGGGGCGGTAGTTTGCAAGGACAATGGGGTCAAGGATGGCTTTTTAGAGGAGAGGTGATGACAACAGATTTGAAGGGGAGGGGGACAGTACCTGAGGAGAGGGAACCTTTAGCAATATCAGCTAACATGGGAGCCAGGACGGGAAGTTGGGTGGTCAGCAATTTGGTGGGAAGAGGGTCAAGGGAGCAGGAGGTGGGTCTCACGGATAAGATGAGCTCGGAGAGGGTATATGGGGAGATAGGAGAGAAACTAGAGAAAGATGCGAGTTCAGGGCTAGGGCAGGGGGGGACCTTAGGGGAGGTTTGGCTCGGTGGGCTGGGGAAGGGAGGGAGGCGGCAGAGGCAGCGGGACGGATGGCCTCAATCTTAGTTTCAAAGAAGTCCATGAAGTCCTCGCAATTGTTGTTGGAGGTGAGGGTGGAGGAGGCAAGGGAGATGGATTTAAGAAGTTGGTTTATAGTGGAGAAGAGAAGCTGCGGGTTATCTTTGCATTCCAGGATGATCTTGGAATAGTGAGCAGTTTTGGCAGCAGACAGCAGGACCCGATTGTGCTTTTAAATGGAGGGAGAGATTAAGGGAGGATAGGAGGGCAGTGAACTCAGAGGAGAGAGAGCATAATGAGTTGAGATGGAGGTTGAAATCACAAAGGATGAGAAGTTGCTCAGTGCAGAGGCTGAGGGAGGAAAGTAGTGAAGATATCTCAGTGAGAAACTTGGCATGGGTGGGCAGCAGAGAATGAAGTCTTTAGAGGAGAGGCAAGAGGTGAGATGCTCATGGAGGAGAATGTGCCAGAGGAGTAGGGGGACAGACCAAGGTATGATTTGGTGATAAGGGCCACACCGCTACCATGGCGGTCTGGGCGGGGCAAATGGTGGAAGGTATAGCCAGGTAGGGAGGCTGTCATCACCCGTCAGCCAAGTTTCCGTCAAGGCCATGATATCAATGCAACCATCCACAATAAGCTCATGGATGGCAAGTGCCTTGTTCACAAGTGAACGGACGTTCTGGAGGGAGATGCGGAGAGGGGTGGTGATAGCTGATCCGCTGGCAAGGTCCACAGGGTCAGCACTGGGAGGGGTGAATGGGACCGGAAGGAGGTTGGAAGATTGGCCTCCAGCGGGTATGCTGGGCAGGAAGGTCAGTGAGAGAGTAGGATGGGGCAGCTGGGGTTGCTGCTCGTGAGGAGGCAGCGACAAGTGCCTCGATGGGCCCTTAGGAGGATGCCAAGAGAGGCACAGAGGGAAGCTGTAGGCTTATCCAAGAGGGAGTCAAGCTTGGGACGGTAGCTGGAGTGTAAGTAGCGGTGATGGGTTGGGGTAGGTATTTGGGGAGAGCAGAGTACCCAAGAGGAGAGAAATGAAAGGGGGCATGATGACAGGAGAATGGGGCCTAGGGGGAGTAAATATAAAAGATAAAAAGGGAAATAGAAATGATGGGGTCAGGTCCGGAGAGCAGCCAAAACCCGCACGCAAATGGACACAGGGAATCTCAAGTTACATAGGCGTGATTACATAGCAATATTAGCATAGATATGTCCTGGTAATAAACAGAGAATAGAACAGAGACAATAGGAGGGAGTCCAAAGTTAAAGTCAGAGGTCCCGTGCCGGGATAAAGCTGACGTAGATAGGGTGGAGTCAGCTTGGATCATCGACAAACTGATGTCCAGGTTTGGACGCAGGTGTGGTGGGTGAGTGAGTCCAGAAGCTATTTGAAGGGTAGAGTATCAGAGGACTCACTGCTGGAGGTATTTCCGTGGGAATGAAGAGCCGGGAGATGTGCAGAGTCGATCGTGGGGCAGAAAAATAGTGGCGAAGCTGGAGGTCACTATAAGATCCAGGAGCGGCGGAGAAATGTACTTCAGCCCAGGAGAGTGAATTTCTGGCCAGGATCCACTCAATGGCAAAATAAAGCAAAACCAGTACGGCCAGTAGGACAGGCACAAACTCAGCAGGTAACAACCACAGTGGGGGAAGGCCTGTAAGCCAGACAAAGTTACCTCAAAACTTAAGCAATTGAATAGCAGATCAGAGTCTTCGGGGGGAATTTTAACCCCCAAAAACGGGTGGGATGGAGTTGGGTGGGAGGTGTAGATAGTAGTTTTTTGGGTTGCGACCTCAACCTGGCTCCAATGCACGTGGGCGCGTTTGGATGCGTGCGAGGAACACACTGGCCGAGGTCACCTCCCCAATTAATGCTGGCGGGCGGGTATTTATTGGGGCAATTAATGTTGTTAAGAGACATTAAATAGCAATTTTTTAATTAAATTTAACTAAGCTTTAAATTTAACACCTCCAGGCCGGCTTTCCTGGGACTCGTAAATTTCACCAGGCAAAAGGAGGCGAGAAGGGCCCTGATCAACAGGTAAGTGCCTTTATTGCACTGCTTGTGGGCCAGGAAGAGCAGGAGTGTTTCCTCCAGGTCCTACCACGATCGGACCCCCGCGAACGGCCGACCCCCCCACCCCCCCCCCCCGATGTCTCCGACCCTCCTCTGATGTCTCCAGTCCTGTGCCGATGTCTCCAGCCCTCCCGATGTCCAGCCCCAAACTCCCCGATGACCTCTCTCCTCTCCCTCCCCCCCCCCACCCACCCCCCACCAACGATGTCAGACTTACCTGGCATCCACTTCCTGACTACTTTCCCACCTGACAGGTAATGATTGCAATCGCGCATTCCGATCCTCCAACTTTACTTCCGGGTTTTGCACCTAAAAATTTCCTCCCCCCCCCCTCCCCCAACCCGCCCCCAGCTTCCTTCCCGGCTCCAGGTAAAAATCATGTCCTTACAGTGTAGCGTAGTCTTGACGTCAGAGAAGGAAGCCAAATTTGAGCAATGTTCCAGTGCTCACTGATGAAAACAAAGAACAGGCACGGTGGGGAGGATGAACAATGTAAAGCTGAAGTCAGTGGAGAGTCATATTGGGCAGGGGTGTAAAACCGCTGTTCTACCTGATCCAGTGGGGCCAATTTTAGGATGGCCGAGCGGTTGCATTCGGGGCAGGGGGGTCCTAAAATGGGGGAATCCCGGAGCTGGTCTGAAGCCCGGCTCCAACCTGCCCACTTCCAGGTTGCCCAATGAAGCGTTCAGGTGCGTGCGCAGCTCCCGCATGCGGGACTCCCACCGGCAATTAAAGCCGGCGAGATAACAATTTAAATACTTACTTATCTAGTTGAGTTCCTTGACAGACCCGCCAATGGCCAGTGGGAGATGCAAAGGATTATTTGACAGGTGGGGGGGAAACCTCATTTATTGCAGCAGGGCACTCTGTCATCTCAGACAAAGTTTTGGCTGCAACACCTTTGTCTTTCCGCTCAAAATTCTTAATTTATACCCTAAACTCTGCTGTGCAAACACATTTAGCTACTTTGCGGACCCCCTCAAACTCACACTGTCAGGATGGGGGGCGCCGTGGCTGCATTCATCACTTCATCCGAGGACGAGCAACATCACTAGCCTCGCCAGGCATGCCGTCCACCTCCGCCACATGGAACTCCACAACACAGTGCTGTGCCACAGGCACCTGCACAAAACAGTCCTGCAACTACACTTACACCCACTGTAGGGTGACCCAATGGGTGGCATCAAGTGTGGTGTTCATGGTGAACCTCATGAAAAGGACTTATTGCACAAGCCAGTCAAGAATGGCCAAGATGTGGCAGTAGTGGTAACAATATAATATTTAAAGTGAGTTGAACCAAAATCAAATATAAATAAAAAACATGACAAACTGTCAAACACCCTTGTGCATCCCCTTTGCGCTTACAAAACCTTTGCCTTACGCTTCCTACTATTCCGACGTGGTGCTTCCCCTGTGGCTGCAGCAGAGGTAGTGGCAGGTTGCTCTTGTTCATGCCCTGACCGATTAGATGCTTTGGGCCGACGCCCTCTGGGTTTCGGTGCCCGTGAGGGCCCCTCCAAAGACTGCTCCACCTGTGCAGGGGCAGACTCGACCACCTGGAGAGGAGGCAGCATTGAGGGTACTGGTTGAGAGGTGGGCAACGGGTGAGACATGGGAGCGCTTTGACTGGCGTCGCCACTTCCATGTCCCCTTTCGCTATCACCCCTCTCCTGGGCCATGCCCACATCACTCCTACCATCCTGCTGGACGACAGTTTGGAGGACAGGTGTGAAGCCTTGTAAGGCCAGTGCTAGTGTATTTGCCTGCCTGTTTAAGGCGGCAGAATGTTGTTCACCCTGAGTCCGAAGGCCCGTTGTCAGGGCCTCAATGGACTCATTGGTGAGCCGTGCTTGAAGCTCGATGGAGGCTAGCCTTCCCTCCATCGCAGACATTCCTGCACTTACCCGCGACACTATCTCAGAGATGCCTTTACATCCTGTGACAGTATCTTGGAGATTCCCTCCTGTACCTGTGCCACCATTCCACTCATGCAGGAGTTCGACTCCTCCATCCTCTGCGCGATTGTGGAGAGTGCGCGTGGCACCTGTTCCAGCACCTCGCAAATGTGCTGCTGTCCCTCGATCATTCTCCTTTTCATCGATGGCCCCCAGGATTCAGCATCTGTGTCCAGCTGAGCAGAGCCTGGAGTAGAGTGCTCCCACCGAGGCGGACTCTCCACAGCTGCCCCTGCCACCAGTGTCTGCTCATGGTCATATGTGTGGTGACTCACTAACCGCTGAATGCATTGGTTTAGGTGAGGCTGACCGTGAAAGAGATGCATCAGAGGGTGAATATGAGACAGAGCCACGACATTGTTTACGGATTGGGTTGAGTGGTAGTGGTGGGATGAGTACTGGGGAGGTGAGTAAGTGCAGGTAAGTTGAGGATGAGGTTTGAGTGGGCATGAGGAATGATGTGATAGAGTAGTGTTGGCAGTGCAGAAGGAGTTGTGGGGTGGGGGCGGTGATGTGGAAGATGGAGTGTAGGAGAATGAGTAAGTGTACTCACTTTGGCTGACCTAGTTAGGTCATTGAAGTGCCTCCTGCACTGTATCCAGGTGCGGGATATGTTGCTGTGCTGGTGACCTCCTCTGCCACCTCGAGCCAGGCCTTCTTGGTGGCAGAGGCAGGCCACTTCCTCCCGTCCGCCAGGGAGAAGATCTCTCTCCTCCTCCTCAACCCATCCAGTAACACCTGGAGTGAGGCATCATTAAACCTGGGAGCAGCCTTTCCCCTGAGCTGCTCCATGCTGTAATTTTGGCTGTTTGCTGCAGGAGCCCTTTAAATAGGGCTCCTCCAGCTGACAGCCTGTGACGCGGGTGCGCAGTCCGCCCGCTGCGCAGGTTTCCAACGAGAAGCCCAGAAGCCCCGGTAAGTGGCTTCAATTTACCCGCGGTCGCGTGGGGAACCCACTGATTTTACTGGGCCGATTACCCACGCGTCCAGTCGCCCCCCCCCCCCTGCTGCCATCCCGCCTCCCTGGTAATATCTGGGCCAGTGTGTTTCCCGCCCCGCCGGTTAGGCTTAAATGACCCCCCATATTTCTGTGTTAAATTTGTGCGTTATAGATTATTAAAATGTGGCATTGCTCTTTGAATTTATCTAAATTAGAAAACCTTGCAGCCGAGATAAACTTTTGTAGTCCAATGAGTTTTAGCAACGTAGTTTAAATGAATGCGAAATTGTATTTATTGGGGGGTGGGGGGAACAGCTCTGGTACTTTGACCTGGACGCCCTTTACATACACTTTAGCTGACGTTTCACGTCAGTAGCCAGAGGCTACCCGGTGTCAACAGTCCTGTACACAGCCAGGGATTAATTAGCATGGCCAGTCGCACGTCTCTCTGTGCCATCATTTTGATTCCCCTGCTCTCAATCCCATGCTTTGCAAACCGAAAACTATTAGTTTTCCTGATAGATGGCTTTCGATTTGATTACATCAAAGGAGAGGAGCTGCAGAACCTGCCGGGATTCAAAGAGATCGTTGAAATGGGCGTTCAATCAAAGTACTTGACACCGGATTTTCCCAGCCTTTCGTATCCCAATTATTACTCCCTCATGACTGGTAAGTAGATCCGCAAAAAGGAGGCGATGCTGATTTTCTGCCCAGTGAAACACACACTGGTGCAATATCTCATTTACAAAATCATTAAGTGGACTCTGCGTCCGGATTGATCACCGTTTAATCTGTCACTGGTGCATTCAATTGTGAAGAACAGGGATTTTGATCAATACAGTTATAAACTATATAAAAATAAAGTACATTTAGAAAACCAAATATTCCGATTTTTTTTTTAAAAACGAACTATTTTAAGATATAAAATATGTAGCATTGGTACCAACTTGCTAAAATAAAAATGGACCAGCATAATCCTATTACAGATGAAAAAGTAAACAGTCTTTTCGTTGCGTACGCGCTCCTATTACTATTAGCGGGTAATTTTGATAAGAGCATAAAACAAACGGTTAATACGCCGATTGAAATATTGTCCCTGTGACCCTGGAAGAAAATGATGAGTTAGCTTGCCAAGAGTTGTGAGTGCTGGTTCCTTGATGCAGGTAGTCCCCCTTATAATAGTCATGATGTGGAGATGCCGGTGATGGACTAGGGTTGACAATTGTAAACAATTTTACAACACCAAGTTATAGTCCAGCAATTTTATTTTAAATTCACAAGCTTTCGGAGGCTTCCCCCTTCGTCAGGTGAACGATGTGAAAAAAAAATAATATAATAGGACAGAGCTTCCCTCCACGGAATCATTGGAGCTCACTGTGATCGATTCACAGCGCGCCTGATTTTCCGGGAGCTTCTCACACTGTTTGACCGTGGCAGTGGGTGCAAAGTAACTGCAGGGTGCTGTGCAGCCGAGTTTAAAATGTGCTCAAGTGGTCAGTTGGATCTTCTAGGCATTTTACAAACTAAGTGTTGGGATTTTTTTTGAAAAACACTTGACAGAGTGGCCACTTCCAGCTTCTATTGCTTAAATAAATAGCTGCTGGGAGAGTAGCATCCTTGTGTATAATTGCTGTCTTAAACAATTAATAAAAACATCTTGCATTTATACAGTGCCTTTAATTTGGAAAAAACGTCCCACCTGCTTCACAGAAACTTAATCAGACATAGGAACAGGAGGAGGCCATTGAGTCCTTCCAGCCTGTTCCGCCATTCAATTATATAATGGTTGATCTGTATCTTAACTCCATCTACCAACTTTGGTTCCGTAATCTTTAATATATTGTCTAACAAAAATCTATCAGTCGCAGTTTTGAAATTTTCAATTGACCTAGCCTCAATTCAGCTTTTTGGGGAGAGAGTTCCATATTTCCACTAGCCAAAGAAGGAGATATTAGAAGTGGTGACAAAAAGCTCGGTCAAAGAGGTAGGTTTTATGGAGGGTCTTAAAACAGGAGAGGCTTAGGGAGGGAATTCCATAGTGTAAGACCTGGAAAGTTGAAGTAATGGCTGCCAATGGTAGGCAAAGGAAATTGGGGATGCACGAGAGAACATAAAAAATAAGAGCAGCAGTAGGCCATAGTAGCCACTTGAGCCTGTTCCACCATTGAATAAGATCATGGCTGATCTTCTACCTCAACTCCACTTTCCTGCCCTATCTCCATATCCCTTGATTCCCTTCATGTCCAAAAATCTATCGATCTCAACCTTATACTCAATGGCTGAGCATCCACAGCCCTCTGGGGTAGAGAATTCCATAAATTCACAACCCTCTGAGTGAAGAAACTTTTCCTCATCTCGGTTCTAAATAGCTGATCGCTTACCTTGAGACTATGACCCCCTAGTTCCAGACTCTTCAGCCAGGGGAAACAGCCTCTCAGCATCTACACTGTCAAGGCCTCTAAGAATTTTATATGTTTCAATGAGATCATCTCTCATTCTTCTAAACTCCAGAGAATATAGGCCTATTGTACTCAATCTCTCCTCCTAGGACAACTTTTTCATCCCAGAAATCAATCTAGTGAACCTTCATTGCACCCCCTCTAAGGCAAGTATATCCTTCCTTAGGTAAGGAGACCAAAACTGTATACAGTACTCCAGGTGTGATCTCACCAGAGCCCTATGTAATTGCAGCAAGACCTCCTTACTCTTATACTCCAACCCCCTTGCAATAAAGGCTAACATACCATTTGCCTTCCTAATTGCTTGCTGTACCTGCATGTTAACTTTGTGATTTGTGTACAAGGACACCCATTCCCTCTGAATACCAACATTTCTTAGTCTCTCACCTTTTAATAATATTCTGCTTTTCTATTCTTCGTACCAATGTGAATAACCTCACATTTCCCCATCTGCCACCTTCTTGCCCACTCACTTAACCTGTCTATATCCCTTTGCAGCCGCTTTCCATCCTCCTTACAGCTTATTTTCCCACCTAGCTTTGTATTGTCAGCAAACGTGAATACATTACATTTGGTCCCCTCATCGAAGTCATTGAAATACTAGATCCAAAATAGCCTGTTCCCTAGTTGGTTCCTCGACATGTTGTTCTAGAAAACTGTCTTGAATGTATTCCATGAACTCGTTCTCCAAACTACTTTTGCCAATTTGGTTTACCCAGTCTATATGAAGATTAAAGTCCCCCTTGTTACTTGCTCCTGTAATTTCCTGATTTATACTCTGTCCAACACTATAACTACTGTTAGAAGGCCTATAAACTACTCCCACCAGTGCTTCCCTGCCCCTTGTTATTTCTTAGCTCCACCCATACTGATTCTGCATCCTGATTTCCTGAGCTAAGATCCTTTCTCAATACTGTCTTTATCTCATCCTTTGTTATCAGGGCTACTACCCCTCCTTTTCCATTTTGCCTATCTTTTCTAAAAGTCAAGTACCCTGGAATATTTAGTTCCCAACCTTGGTCACCCTGCGACCATGTCTCAGTAATGGCTACTAGATTAAACCCATTTATCTCTATTTGTGCCATTAATTCATCTATCTTGTTACGAATGCTTTGAGCATTCAGATATGCGCCTTTAATTTTAACATTTTACTACTTTTCCCCGATGTGACCGATGTCACTAATGCCCTATTACCTTTGTTAAACTCTCTGTCCCTTCCTGACACACTCTGCTTGTTTTTACCCAAATTGCTACTCTGCTCTATAGGCTTGACTTTTCTCTTTAGACTTAGAAATTTACCCTTAAACCCCCCCCCCCCCCACCACCTTTTTAGTTTAAAGCCCTATCTACCGCCCTAATTATTCGATTCGCCAGGACACTGGTCCCAGCCCGGTTTAAGTGGAGCCCATCCCAACGGAACAGTTCCCTCTTTCCCCAGTACTGGTGCCAGTGCCCCATGAATTGAAACCCCTGCTTCCCACACCATTCTTTCAGCCATGCATTTAACCATCTAATCTGTTTGTCCCTATGCCCTTTTGTACATGGCTCATGTAGTAATCCAGAGATTATCACCTTTTGAGGTTCTGCCTTTTAATTTGGACCTAACTCCTCAAACTCCCTCAGCAGAACCTCATTCCTAGTTCTACCTACGTCGTTGGTCCTACGTGGACCACAACAACTGGATCCTCTCCCTCCTTCTCCATCTTCTTCTCCAGCCACGAGGAGATGTCTTTAACCCTGGCACTGGGCAGGCAACACAGCCTTTAGGACTCCTGCAGAAAACGGTATCTATCCCTCTGACTATACTATCACCTAACACTACCACATTCCTTTTTGCTCCCCCCCCACTTGAATGACCACATGAACCACAGTGCCGTGGTCAATTTGTCCATCCTCCCTGCAGTCTTTGTTCTCATCCACACAGGTAGCAAGTACCTCGTGCCTGTTGGACAAGGGCAAAGGCTGAGACGCCTCCACCACTGCATCTGGGGTCCCCTTACCTGCCTGACTCGCAGTCATATTCTCCTGTCTCTGACCACTAACCAAATCTAAACCACTAGAATTTACAGCACAGAAGGAGGCTATTCAGCCCATCATACTCGTGCCTGCTCTCTGAAAGAGCTATTCACTTAGACCGATTCCCCTTCCCCATTCCCTTTTAAATTTCTCTTTTTCAACTATTTACCCATGTCCTTTTTAAAGCTATTATGTATTCTGCTTTCACCACTGTTTCTGGTCACGATTCTCTGGGTAAAGAAATGAATTCTCTGAACCTCTCTGTTCTTTTCACGCAGATCTTTGTTCCCTCTAGTTACCGACTCGCTGTGCAGTGGAAACGATTTTTCCTGATTTACCCTAACCCCTCATAATTTTGAACACCTCTATTAGATATCTTCCAACCTTCTCTGTTCCACTTTATCTAATCTCTCTCCTGATATCTAAAGCCTCTCATCCCTGGTCTCATCTCAGTGAATCTCTTCTGCACTCTCCATGGCCTTCACATCCTTCTCAAAGTAGGACCCCCAAAACTGGACACAAATTTCTAAACTAAATCTCTCTGCTCCTCTATTCCTGTTAAAGTTTTACCATTTAATGTAAATATCCTCCTTATTTATCCTCCCAAAATATATCACCTCATATTTCTACACTACTTAACTACTTAATGGGTGTGACTGCCTCTTGGCTCAAAGTGTCCAGGTAACTCTCCCCCTCCCTGATGCATTGAAATGTCTGCACCTCGGACTCCAGCTCAACAAATCTGAGCCGAAGTTCCTCGAGTTGCAGACACTTTCTGCAGATGTGGTTGCCTGGAATCATGCTGCTCTCCACAAACTCCCACGTGCTACAGTTACGGCACCACCTCCACTGCCATCGCTATCTAACCTTGTTTTAGTTATTTACTTAAAGTTTTTATGTAATTTCTTCACTTGGTTTACTTTTAACTTTTTTTTAAAGAATTAATTTATTTAGTTTAAGTTCTTAATTTAATAAGTATTAGCAAGTTAATAGGTTCCTAATTTAAACCACTCCACTGTAGCCACTTACACGAACCACCAACAACACAACCAATAAACCAAATACTTAATCAAAAGCAAAATACTGCGGATGCTGGAAATCGGAAATAAAAAGTAGTCTGACATCATAAAGACGGTGGATGGGTTGAGAGAGGTGGTGGGGAAGTAGAGATGGATGTCGTCAGTGGAAGCCGACACCGTGTCTTTGGATGATGTTGCCAAGGAGCAGCATGTAAATGAGGAAGAGAAGAGAGCCAAGATCTAATCCTTGGGGACTCCAGAAATAATAAGAATAAAGGCCATTGCTGGAGGTGCTCTGGCTACGACTGGATAGGCAAGAGTGGAACCAAGCCAGGGCTGTCCCATTGAGCTGCACAATGGAGCAGAGGTGTTGGAGGAGGATGGTGGGGTCAACCATGTCAAAGGCTGCAAAGAGGTCGAGAAGGATGAGGAGGGATAGTGCCCCGCATCAATCACAGAGGAGATAACTTAGACTTTAATTAGGGTTATTTCAGTGCTCTGATGCAGCAGGATCTTGATCAGAGATTTAAACATGGAGTTGCGGGAAAGATGAGCACGGATTTGGGAGGCGACAACACATTCAAAACTTTGGAGAAGAAAGGGAGGTTGGAGATGGGGCGGTAGTTTGCAAGAACAGAGGGGCCAAGGGTGGTTTTTTAGAGGGGTTGGGGTGATGACAGGTGTTTTGAAAGAGAGGGACACAGTACCTGAGGAGAGGGAACCAATTACAATATCAGCTAGCATGGGGAGTAAGGAAGGAAGTTGGGTGGTCCGTAGTTTAGTGGGAACGGTGGTGAGGGTCGAAGATGCTGCGATCAGGAGGTGGGTCTCATGGACAAGATGAACTCGGAGAAGGCATGAGGGGAGATAGGAGAGAAACTAGAGAATTATGCAGGTTCAGGGCTAGGGCAGGGGGAGCCTTTGTGGAGATTTGGCTTGGTGGGGAAGGGGAGAATGCAGCTGGGGCAGCTGAATGGATGGTGTCAGTCCTAGTGACAAAGCAGTCCATGAGCTCCTCGCACCTGTTGGAGGCGAAAGTGGAAGGGGCAGAGGAGAGGGGTTTAAGACGACGGCTGGTTAATCGTGCAATGAATAGAAAATAATGGGTAGCTGGAAGTGATTACAATGTTGCTAATTGATCAAGAGTTTCAGGTGACATCATAAGCTAAAAGAGTGAGAGCATATCTTCGAGATAACTCCAAGTAATCTCAATTTTTTTGGAGAGTGAGAAAAATGTTATAAAGATTTTGGTAACCATTTTTTTTGCTGAAAATAGGTCTGAATTTGATACTGGATTCTGTGCCTTTGATGGACAATGATGTCCACACTGAAAGATTAAAGGGACGGCTTTGCTTCAGCTGGACCAATGCTCAGCAAGCTTAGCTCATGCCTTTGATGCACACGGCTATCTTTGTTTTTTTCTGGATCAGTTCCAGCTACTCATCATGGTGAGCTTCTGCTTCAATTAGGCCTCCCACTAGGAGCGTGTAATTTATAACAAATACACCAAAGCACCTTCTACCCTCTCAGATGGATATAAAAGATCCTCAGGCACTATTTGAAGAAAAGCAGAGGAGTTCTTCTGGTCTCTTGGCAAATATTTATCCCTTAACTAAAATCATTGAGAAAAACATTACCTGATCATTTATCTCGTTGTACGTGGGACCTTGCTGTGCGCTTTGGGATGACCCGAGTATGTGAAAGGCGCTATTTAAATGCAAGTTTCTTTCTTTGCAATTACAAATAGCTGATAGTAAGTTTAAATCAGCAATGAAATCCTGGGGAGCTCTGATGATATTCCCCTCATTGCAGCATCCAAATGATTCTAGAATTTTCACCTCCATTACTCTATCTGGGAATCTGCTTGAGGATCATTCTTTGTGTGAAGACGAACCTGGATATTCATCCTAAATTTGCTTTCTGCTAGTTTGAACCTGTGTCCCCTTGTTCGAATCTTGCAATTTAATTAGTTTTCCAGACTTACCTTTTCCATACCATTTACAATCTTACATATAAGGTCACCTGTCAGACACCTCCTTTCTAGGCTGAAAAACTCAAGTTTCTCCAGTCTTTCCTCATAACTCAGACCTGTGACACATGCGGCACTGTACGGCACTCTCCTCTGCACTGTCTCCAGCACTTGAATCTGTCCCTTATGTCTCAGCAACCAGACTGGACGCAGTACTCAAGGTGTCACCTGACCAGAGCATTGTGCAGATTAATCATGACTTTCTCTGGCTTGTATTCTGCTGCTTTATCTATATAGTCCAACATTCTATTTGATTGGACATGATCAGGGTCAAGTCTACTAAGACGCCTAGGTCACTTTCAACTTCATTTTTAGCTATCGTGGAGTACATTAAATTCCATCTGCCATACTTCTTACCAGCTCATTCTGTAATTTTTGAGCTGCCTTCTCCAATTCTAGTTTGGTATCATATGCAAATGTGATCAATTTGCATTGGGTTTCTGAGTTCAAGTCATTGATGTAACTAAAAACACTAATGACACAAAGATTGGTGGCATTGTAAGCAGTGTAGATGGAAACATAAAATTACAAAGCGATATTGATAGATTAGGTGAATGGGCAAAACTGTGGCAGATGGAATTCAATGTAGACAAATGTGAGGTCATCCATTTTGGATAAAAAAAGGATAGAACAGGGTACTTTCTAAATGGTAAAAAGTTAAAAACAGTGGATGTCCAAAGGGACTTTGAGGTTCAGGTACATAGATCATTGAAGTGTCATGAACAGGTGCAGAAAATCATCAAGAAGGCTAATGGAATGCTGGCCTTTATATCTAGAGGACTGGAGTACAAGGGGGCAGATGTTATGCTGCAGCTATACAAAACCCTGGTTAGACCGCACCTGGAGTACTGTGAGCAGTTCTGGGCACCGCACCTTCGGAAGGACATATTGGCCTTGGAGGGAGTGCAGCGTAGGTTTACTAGAATGATACCCGGACTTCAAGGATTAAGTTACGAGGAGAGATTACACAAATTGGGGTTGTATTCTCTGGAGTTTCGAAGGTTAAGGGGTGATCTGATCGAAGTTGATAAGATATTAAGGGGATAGGGTGGATAGAGAGAAGCTATTTCCATTGGTTGGGGATTCTAGGAGTAGGGGGTACAGTCTAAAAATTAGAGCCAGACCTTTCAGGAGTGAGATTAGAAAACATTTCTACACACAAAGGGTGGTAGAAGTTTGGAACTCTCTTCCGCAAACGGCAATTGATACTAGCT
This sequence comes from Heptranchias perlo, assembly GCF_035084215.1. Classification (NCBI taxonomy): domain Eukaryota; kingdom Metazoa; phylum Chordata; class Chondrichthyes; order Hexanchiformes; family Hexanchidae; genus Heptranchias; species Heptranchias perlo. Next base: position 22,750,454 of record NC_090328.1, on the reverse strand, counting down.
CAATTGCTAAATTTAAATCTGAGATAGATAGCTTTTTGGCAATCAAAGGTATTCAGGGATATGGGCCAAAGGCAGGTATATTTAGTTAGATCACAGATCAGCCATGATCTTATTAAATGGCGGAGCAGGCACTAGAGGCTGAATGGCCTACTCCTGTTCCTATATTCCAACATGCTAACATTGATCCCTTGGGCAATCTACTTGCTATTTCTCCCAAACCGTCATGACTAAGTTTTCTACCCGTCAGTCAGTTTCTTATCCATTTCCAAGATTTACCCTGAGTTTCCACAAATTTGAGCTTAACTAATAGGTGGTGATTTTAAACCCGGGTTGGGCCGGGTGGGAGTTGAAAATAGTTGTTTTTTGGGTCGTGACCACAACCTGGCTTTATTTACGGGTTTAACGTTGGCGCGTAAAAGTACAGGCTTCCCACTGGGAATGCGAAGTCCAAAAATTACCCCCATAGTCTTTCATGTGGAACTTTCTCAAATGCCCTTTGGAAGCCCAGGTGCAAAACATCATACAGCTTTCCATAGTCCACTTGCCTTCTAGTATCTACCATTCATCAATGGTTGTTCTTCTGATTATGGCCTGTGTGAAATGAGCTGATATAATTTAAAATAACTACTAAAGTAAACTTAATAAAGATTGCATTTTGGGAACCAAATCAAATTTCAAGTTGGTTGAAATTTAACCTCTGGGACAGTTTCCAGTACAGGTGGAGCTTGGTGCTAGATGACTGGAAATGAGTGCACCTGGGGTAAAGTAAAATTATACACAATTTTTCATGGTCATCTCATTATTATAACTATTCATAGTTCCATTAGGCCTGTTGTAGAGAGGTAGCCTAATTGAGGGACCAGGAAATTGTACTTCAGTAGAAATTTAAAGGGAATTCAAAAGTCTTCTACAGCTATGTAAACGGGTAGTGAGAGGAGGGGTGGGGCCGATTAGGGACCATAAAGAAGATCTACTCATGGAGGCAGAGGGCATGGCCGAGGTACTAAATGAGTACTTTGCACCTGTCTTTACCAAGGAAGAAGTTGCTGCCAGAGTCTCAGTATAGGAAGATATAGTTGAGATACTGGATGGGCTAAAAATTGACAAAGAAGAAGTACTAGAAAGGCTGGCTAAGTAGATAAGTCACCCGGTCCTGATGGGATGCATCCGAGGTTGCTGAGAGAAGTAAGGGTGGAAATTGCGGAGGTGCTGGCCATAATCTTCCAAATGGTGGTGCCAGAGGACTGGAGAATTGCAAATGTTACACCCTTGTTCAAAAATGGGTGTAAGGATAAACCCAGCAACTATAGGCCAGTCAGTTTAACCTCAGTGGTGGGCAAACTTTTAGAAACGATAATCCGGGACAGAATTAACGGTCACTTGGATGAGTGTGGATTGATTAGGGAAAGCCAGCACGGATTTGTTAAAGTCAAATCGTGTTTAACTAACCTGATAGAATTTTTTGATGAGGTAACAGAGAGGGTAGATGAGGGCAATGCAGTTGATGTGTATATGGAATTTCAAAAGGCGTTTGATAAAGTGCCGCATGGTAGGCTTATCATCAAGATTGCGGCCCATAGAATAAAGGGGGCAATAGCAACATGGATACAGAATTGGCTAAGTGACAGGAAACAGAGGGCAGTGATCGGTTGTTTTTCAGACTGGAGAGAGATGTACAGTGGTGTTCCCCAGGGGTCGGTGCTGGGACCACTGCTTTTCTTAATATATATTAATGACTTGGGTGTACAGGGCACAATTTCAAAATTTGCAGATGACACAAAACTTGGAACGCTAGTAAACAATGAGGAGGATAGTGATAGACTTCAAGAGGATATAGACAGGTTGGTGGCATGGGTGGACATGTGGCAGATGAAATTTAACGCTGAAAAATGCGAAGTGATACATTTCGGTAGGAAGGACGAGGCGAGGCAATATAAACTAGAGGGCACAACTCTAAAAGGGGTGCAAGAACAAAAAGATCGGGGGGGGTCTACATGCACAAATCGTTGAAGGTGGCAGGGCAGGTTGAGAAAGCGGTTAAAAAAGCAGATGGGATCCTGGGCTTTATAAATAGAGGCATAGAGTACAAAAGTACGGAAGTCATAATGAACCTTTATAAAACACTGGTTCGACCACAACTGGAGTATCGTGTCCAGTTCTGAGCACTTTAGGAAAGATGCGAAGGCCTTAGATAGGGTGCAGAAGAGATTTACTCGAATGATTCCAGGGATGAGGGACTTTAGTTACGTGGATAGACTGGAGATGCTGGGGTTGTTCTCCTTGGTACAGAGACTGTTGTGAGGAGATTTGATAGAGATATTCAAAATCATGAAGGGTCTAGATAGAGAGAAACTGTTCCCATTGGCGGAAGGGTCAAGAACCACAGGCCATAGATTTAAGGTAATTGGCAAAAGAACCAAAGGTGACATGTGGAAAATCTTTTTTTACACAGCAAGTGGTTAGGATCTGGATTGCACTGCCCGAGGGGGTGGCGGAGGCAGATTCAATCATGGCCTTCAAAAGGTAACTGGATAAGTACTTGAAGGGAAAAAATTTGCAGGGCCACGGGGATAGGGTGGGGTGTGGGACTAGCTGGATTGCTCTTGCATAGAGCCAGCGCAGACTCGATGAGCCGATTGGCCTCCTTCCGTGCTTTAACCTTTCCATGATTCTATGTGGACACTTAAAAGTAAGTGGCAAAATAGGGGGCTAAAATTTCTTGGAGCCTTTGGAAAGGCTCAAAAGGCATTTCAGTCTGTTGGCAGCCAAAGCTGAAGGGGGAGGGGAAAAAAGTGCAGGCAAAAACAAAGTGAAAGAAAACCCAATGTGGAGGCACAAATGGAATACGCAGGGAAGTAAGTGAACAGGGCAGCATTTGTCTCCCTCCACCGTCCCCATTTGATGGCTGGTGAATTCGAGTTGGTGCTGCACAAGGTAGTTGCAAGGAGAGTCGTCCTGTTTACCACCCCAAGGGGCCACCTCCATAGGTCAATGTTGCCACATGCCTGGAAAGCGGAGTAGGCAGATTTGAGGCCACAGCTGAACGCTACTGTCACAAGCCACGCCAACCCTATGGTGATCATTTGACGCAGGTGTCTTTGCAGCAGGTGTCACAGCTATGTATCTATTCTTAACTGACCGAGAGCCTGTGAAGACAGTTCCCCATATTCATTACCAGGCAGGTATGCCGGAGACTTTAGATATAGTTGGTGGCGCTTTAGTGGGTACGGCCAATCAGGCAGTACTGACTGTTTATAACCCTCCTTACATGCAGTACCATTTAAACATGACGTAATATGATCAGGATGCTTCTCAAGAACCATCCTGTATTAAGGTTAGTAAGGCCTCCACATATCATATTTGTACCATTGTGATGGCCTCCTTTGAGAATTGGAGCCTCCTCGTGCAATAATTCTCCAACAAAGCTGAGGTATGTCTGTAGATGCGGATGGGTGCAGAACATCCCTGGCTGACATTCCTCTGTTGGTTGTCTTCTTACTCCAAGCAGCTCAGATATAGGAGGATTTCAATTGGAATATCTATTGTGTAATGGAGCTGTAGGAAAAAGAAGGCAGCGGCAGAACAATTACTACAAAGGTTCCCGAACATGGAAGTTCCAGCAGGAAATAAAAACAACCCCAACCTAAACTATATGAGCACAACAATATGTTGTGTCACCAGCTGATAGATATAAATTGTGAAATATTGATCCTGATCACAGCAATAAAAATTGTACCATAAATATTACTTTGTTAAATGATTACAATAGCCATCCTTGGCTTATCAGAGAACATGGTATTGCAGCAATGTATGCGAGACAGAAATACATCCTAGATAGTTATTGTGTGCCATAAAATTCTCTAAAGTTGATCTTTCTTTTATCACTTCTCCTTTATTTATCTTTAGCCACATATAGGCAGTTAGTTCCAGAGACATTGCCTCCTATCCAGTTAATTCTGCTGTTTGTGAGGAAAGTAGGGGAGGGGGATGAAGGTGCAAAGAGGCCGTATGAAGCTGAAAAAAAGGAGAGACACTGGGACAGTGTTTTTTCTTCTCCTGAGGGGAACTAAAACTTAATGGCCTAGAAACTCGGTGCACCCCCCGTGCACATATTACAGGCGTAAAATAGGTGTCAAAGCGTCCAATGTGGTGGATAGCGTGCACACATTCTAAGCCGCAAGTGCGTCACCTGCCATATTGGTATGGGCGTCTAAAGAGCCGTCCAGGGTCCAGGCCTGAAATAGGCATTAGACCCTTTGCATATTCTTTCTCCCGATCACTCCTCCCTTCTCCTGATACATGCTTGAGGGCTGCTGCGTCAAATTCAAATATGCTTCACCGGCGAGCTGCCTAGGGATGTCCAGCAGGTGTCCGCAGATGTCTGTGTGGGAGTCAGAGCATGAGCCACTTGTGCTGCAATGAAGAGTTTACATTTCAAATTGTGGCTGTCTGATAGAAAAGAGTTAAGGATATAAAACTGTCACATTCCAGGGTGTAAGCATATGTTTCAGTGCAAAATGTCAATTTTTTGCAACTCAGCTAAATAAATGGAGAAAGTACCGATGATCTTATCTAAAGTAATTCTTGATCTCTTGCACAATAACCGACCTTAACTTAACAAGCATTATCTTTGGCAATTTCCATGCAATAAGGTCAAAGCTCACACTTCTATTATAAATGTAAAATCCTTATGTACCATATTTTAGCAACTATGTTACTTTCAGCATAACAAGTCTGATTATATCAGTGCTTCACGTATTCTCCCTCGTGCTTATCTAGTTTCTCCTTAATTGCATCTATGCTATTTGCCTCAACTACTCCTTGTGGTAGCACATTCCACATTCTTATCACTCTTTGGGTAAAGAAGTTTCTCCTGAATTCCCTATTGGATTTATTAACAACTATTTTATATTTAGGTCCCCTTGTTTTGGTCTCGCCCCACAAGTGGAAATATTTTCTCTGTATCTACCCTATCAAACCCTTTCATTATTGTAAAGACCTCTATCAGGTCACCCCTCAGCCTTCTCTTTTCTAGAGAAAAGAGTCTCAGCCTGTTCAGCCTTTCCTGATAAGGATATCCTCTCAGTTCTGGTGTAAATAATGATCTGGTAAGACAAATGGTTTTAGGGCTCATGGTAACCCCTAGTCTCTGTTTTCTGTTTTGTAGCCAGCTTGCTATCTATTCTGCTGCCTGTCTCCTGACTCCACATGCTCTGACCTTAGCCATGAGTCTACAATGTGGTACCTTATCGAAGGCCTTTTGAAAATCCAAATATATTACATCTACTGCATTATCCTTGTCTACTCTTTCTGTTATTCTTCAAAGAATTCAATAAGGTTGGTCAAGCATGACTTTCCCTTCTGAAATCGGGGCTGACTATTATTTATTATATTTTCATTCTCTAGATGTCTGTTACATCTTTGAATAAAGATTCTATTATCTTTCCTACCACCAACATTAAGCTAACTGGTCTATAGTTCCCTGGACTTGTTCTAAATCCCTTTTTAAATATAGGAATCACATTAGCTGTCTGCCAGTCCTCTGGCACTATTTCCTTTTCGAGTGAATTTTTATATATCTGTAATAGTGTCTCGGCTATCTCTTCCCTAACTTCTTTTAATATTTGCGGATGCAATCCATCCGGACCAGGGGTCTTAACCTGCCTAAGTTTGATTAGTTTATCAATTATTTCCCCCCTTTCTATCTTAAATGTTTTAATATCTTTTTGATCCCTTCTTCTAATGTCCTGCCCACCTTGTTAGTCTCCCTGTTAATTACTGAGGCAAAGTAATTATTTAATATTTCTGCCATTTCGCTGTCATTACCTGTGAGTTTATCGTGCGTATCCCTTAGTGGCCCTATCCCTATCCTGATTTTTCTTTTGTTACTTATGTGCTTTTAAAATACTTTACTTTTTTTATATTGATTGATAATTTAATGTCCTAGTTCCTCTTTGCTTTCCTAATTGTTTTTTTGACTTCTTTTCTAACCTCTTCGTATTCCCTTTTGTCATCCTCTCCTTTGTTGTCTATGTACTTAGACTATGCCTTTTTCTTTAGTTTCAATTTTACCCTTATTTCTTTATTCATCCATTGTGTTTCATTATTGACTAGTTCTTGCTTTTTAGAGGAATATTTTTCTTCCGTACTCCATTGATCACCAATTTAAATATTACCCACTGCTGTTCTATTTCTTTGCCTTTCAATTTTTTTTTCCCAGTTTACCTGCCCTAGTTCCAGTCTCATTCCCTCAAAATTAGCTTTTTTCCAATCTATTACTTTGGTCTTTGTCTTACTTTCATCTTTCTCAATCGTTATTTTAAACCTTATTATGTTATGATTGCGATTGCCTAGATGTTCCCCTACGCTTACTTCTCCTAATCTGTTCTGGTTCATTTCCCATTACTAGATCCAGTAGTGATTCCTTTGTTGGGCTTCTCACATTCTGGGTAAGAAAGGAGTCATATACACATTTTATTTGGGGGTAGTTGAAATCTCCCATGATTATTATCGATGTTTTTTTTACTCCTTTCATAGATTTGTCTACATATTTCATTCTCCACTTCTCTTCCACTATTAGGTGGTCTGTAGAATATACCCATTAATGTGATCGATCCCTTTTTATCCTTTGTCTCAATCCACATGGATTCTGTTTCTATCTTAATGTTACTGATGCCCCTTTTTTCTACTGCCATTATGTTGTCTCTAATTATTTCAGCTACCCCATCCCCCTCCCTTCTTCCTTTCCAAATACTTTATATCCTGCAATATTTAACTCCAGTCCTGTTCCTTATGTAACCATATTTCAGTTATCCCTACCACATCTGGCTCCTTGCAGTGAATCACTGCCTCCAGTTCCCCTGTTTTGTTTTGGATGATGTGCACATTGCTGTACAGACAATTTAATTTGTTTTTAGTAATTGTTCCCCTCCCTTTGTTTTTAACAGTCATTTTGTACTTATGCTGTATAACTGTATTTGCTTATGTTACCCTCATTCCTTAACTTGGTCTGACCTTTACTCTCATTTCCTATATTTTTTTGCAGACTTATGTTATCTTCCCCCGATTCCTTCCCCCGTCTTGCTAGTTTGAAGTCCCATTGAAAGCCCTTTCCGCTAGGATACTGGTCCCATTCTGGTTCAGGTGGAGCCTGCCTCAGCAGTACAGCTCCTTCCTGTTCCAGTACTGGTGCCAATGTCCCATGAAATGGAACTCCTCTGGCTTCCAGCTCCTTTTAACTGTTTAGTTTTAAGGCTATTTAACTAACATCAACGCACTAACCACTAAAGACACTAACCACTAAACATAATACCCACTAAAAACACTTACCAATAAACTAAATACTTACATTGACTTACCCTCCGCGCTCCTCCGTGACGTCACTTCTTGACTCTCCTTTTCTTTTTCTGATTTCACCGCTCAGGTCCTCTCTCCCCGCCGTGCCTCTTGTTCTCTATGGATGGGCAATCAATACCAGCCTTGCCAGCGATGCCCACATCCTGAGAACACATTTTTAAAAAAGGTATAGCAGGTCTATATCGAGAAGACAGATTAATGATTTGGGTGTGGACCCTTCATCAGAACTGGAAACGGGAAGATAAGCAAACCAGTAGCTAGCACTGAGCAGAGGAAAGAGAGTAACAGGTAGGAATTATAAATCAGGGATGCTGACTCCTGTTACAGAGAGGAAATAATTGGTGGAATACCCAGAAAACATCTTTAACAAGATGGAAAGAGGTGAAAACTGGTGGATGATTGATTCAATGAGGCAATGAACAGGCATCAAAAGAACAAAAGCGTGTGAACATAGCTAAACAAGGTGGCGAGGAGCCACTGGATGGATACACAGAAAAGTTCTGATGAAAGGTCATCGACCTGAAACGTTAACTCTTGTTTCTCTCTCCACAGATGCTGCCTGACATGCTGAGCATTGCCAGCATTTTCTATTTATATTTCAGATACACAGAAAAGCTGTTTCTATATTGGCACCTGAGGTATGCCAGTGATGATAGCCCCTGACCGGCAGAAATCTCAAAGCAAACCTGCTGGAGCAGGCCCGGCCAGCCGCTGGGAAGGGTTTGTAATATCATCAGCTGCTACTGGTAGACAGCCATAGTAAACACCAGCAAGTGCTGTTGCCAGCTGCCCAGCACTCTTCGAACACCGACATAAAATCAGCTAAAAGAAAATGGAAAAAAACCTTGAAGACTTAAACAATAACAAAATATGCTGGAAGCGCACAGCAGGTCTACCAGCACCCAAAAAGGGGAAAAGTCAGGGTGACACCTGGATATAGAACCCCCGACCTCGTCAGGACTACGTCAATCTGCCTCCTCTTCCCTCAAGCTGATGGACCCACTGCATTTCCAGCAAGCCCTACCTCTAAGAAAATAGGAGCGATAGCTAAAGTCAGAAGTTGCAGGTTGCAGATATAGTCTACGGATTCTTTTTGTTAGTTTTCATTAAGGAGACAAAATTCTAGTCAAGGTCAGTGGGTTAACTGATCCATGGCGTAAGTGGAAATTAATAAAGAATGTGTTATGCAGAAGCTAAAAGGATTAAATATCCACAAGGCTCCTGGGATTAAAGGAGGAAATTAGTAATGCTTGGTTTGATATTTTTTCAGACTTCCCACAGGTTTGCTGTGCTGAGTTAGCTGATCTTAGTCAGGACATAATGAAGTTCTACAGTTGACCTTAGCAAAGTTCAGTAAATGTTTAGAGAAGACTCTTCTGAATAATCTTTTTCAGTATGCTAACCCTCACAGGCAGTGGATCCATTTACTGGTTTCAGGGCGACAGAGGAGTATATTTATTTGGCAGAGCCCCTTTATATTCTTAAACATCATAAATTGACTAAAAGGTTAACTTTACTTTTAAAGTTAGTAAAGGGCTTAGGTTAAATTAGGTACAAAAATAAAATTAAAATTGATAAATCTCATCACCGTTGATATTTTCTACTTAATTGGTGAACTATAGTAAACACGAATTGACTGATAGAAGTTTGATAGATGAAAGAGTAAAGTGTATGTGAAGAGTGGTCTCATGTTCACAATGGTCTCTATGCCTCTTATAGGACGCCATTGCGATGTGCACCAGATGATTGGAAATTATATGTGGGATGAGAAAACAAACAAGACATTCTTGATTGGTGAGAACGAGGACAGCCGACTGCCTATGTGGTGGGATGCGTCGGAACCAATCTGGGTTACCATGATGAAGAAGAAGAGAAATGTTTATATGTATTACTGGCCTGGTTAGTATTTAGCATTGCATCAACATTTTCACGACCATCTTCATGACTACTTTAACATATCCACATAACATTGAATTGTTTCAGCAACTGATAGTGGCAGCGACAGCAATTAATGAATACAGCTGGGAAACAAGTAAGCAAACTCAGGCTGACTTCCTTTGATCCCACTTCCTTTGGCCTTGCTTTTCAATCTCTTGAGCCACGTATAAAATCAGGGAATAGTTTTCAAGAAACAAAACCTGGTTTCCCCTAAAACAGGATGCAAGAAGATTCAGGGAGCCGCATGAAGCACAAGTCCTTTCACAGAATCATAGAAAGGTTACAGCATGGAAGGAGGCTATTCGGCCCATCGAGTCCGAGTCCGTGCCGGCTCTCTGCAAGAGCAATCCAGCTAGTCCCACTCCCCCCACCCTTTCTCCGTAGCCCTGCAATTTTTTTCCCTTCAAGTACTTATCCAATTCCCTTTTGAAGGCCACAATTGAATCTGCCTCCACCACCCCCTCGGGCAGTGCATTCCAGATCCTAACCACTCGCTGTGTAAAAAAAAGTTTTTCCTCATGTCGCCTTTGGTTCTTTTGCCAATCACCTTAAATCTATGTCCTCTGGTTCTTGACCCTTCTGCAATGGGAACAGTTTCTCTCTATCTACTCTGTCTGGATCCTTCATGATTTTGAATACCTCTATCAAATCTCCTCTCAATCTTTTCCATTCCAAGGAGAACAACTCCAGCTTCTCCAGTCTATCCACGTAACTAAAGTAGGATCTGTGATTCTGTGAATCACTTCTGTGCCTACACAAAAATGCACTGGGGACTTACAACTTTTCTTTTTGAAACTTGCATTTCTTTAAAAACTGGGTGTTTGACGATCACAGAATCACGTGTAACTTTGTGTTTTGGTGCATGACTCCTGAGTCATTAAGAGTAACTTTGAATCTGGCATGGAGCCATAATCAGTGATGGGAAAGTTGTGGGTGGTCCATGCCCGAATTTCCAATTTGCACTGCCAGCGGGTGAAACCACCCACCGGTAGTGCAGACTTGTTAAATTACCCCCATTTGGTCCTGAAAATTCACGGTCATTCTGGTGTACTTCCACCCACAACCTTTGGCAGGAGTGCGCCGGAACGGCTGAAAACTATAATCGGACCCAGTTAGTCCGAATCCCGAGTTAACAGTAACTTCCCGGGATAGCCTTACAACGTCATCGCTATGGAGGTGGGCATTGAGGGCAGGAATTTCAAAGGTTTCTTCCTAGGGGATCTGATTCGCTTCCCCCACCCCCCTTCCTGGCTCAATACTCCTCTGCTGAAGTTTCTCACCTTAAGCCAACTGCAGGTGCCCCAGATGCACCCTTAGTGGCTTTTCATTTACTAGCATCAGAATGAAACATTGATTTACTCATGTTTTACATATCTCTAAGAAAGGTGGTTGTTCTTATCCTTTCTGCTACTGCCTATTGTCCTTACATCTGTACTTTCTAACATTATGGAAGTGGCTTTTAACTCTCAACTACCTTGAAATCTGCATTGGTGATCTCCATGTTACACATCTCTGGAACTCTGGTGATTTATTTGTCATTGCCTTTGATACCTCCAAAGCTTTTGACAGGGTCTGGTTTTGCAAACTCCAAGACAGGATCTTGTCAATAAATGGGATTATGGTTATTAGAAATTCACCACGGGAATACAATGGACAGCTGGACTAGATGGACTGAAGGTCTTCTCCTGCCTGAATTGTTACTAAGGGGTGGGTAGTAAAACTACTCCGTTTTCGAAGCGGGACAGCATCCCGGATCCAACACGCTACTTCTGGATTTGACCCAGATGTGTTTAGATGCGCGCGCATCTGACGCCCTGAAGTCCCGCTGGCACTTAAAACAGGCGGGATGATATTTGAAGGACCAATTTAGGTCTTTAAATTACTTAATCCTGTTAACTTTTTGTGTATTGAGTTACACAAACCATTTTAACTTCTCCTCAACATGTCTCCCATGGCCTCTGAAACACGCCATGGAAATGGAAGCCGACCCACATTTGGACTTTTTAACCAGTGATTGACATGTGAAGAAAAGGTGAGTTTTTGCAGCAGGGAAATCAGTTCTCTCAGACAAACCTTTGGCTGGGAGTTCTTTGTGTTTAGACTGAGATTTCGTTGTTCACACAGAATTCTTATGTTCAGACATATTTACCTACATTTTAGACCCCCTCAAACTGACAACATCAGGACGGGGGGTGGGGGGGAAAGAGTCCGCACTTCCATTCTATGGTACATCTGAGGAGGAGGCACATCACCGTGGTGCGGCTTGCAGTTCTGGGAGTTGCAGCTCCAGAAGACAGAGATGTGCCACAAGGACCTGCAGAAGAGCAGAGAGGGGAAAAAACGGAGGAGTCGAGGTCGCAGGAGGCACTACCCACGTGAGAAGGTCTACAGACAGAGGCTGAGTTTCCTGGACCTTTCTGAGGTGCAGTGCCTATGCAGGCTCAGATTGAGTCACCAGGTGGTCACAGACACCTGCACGCTCCTTCATGCAGAGCTGCTCCCGGCTGGGCCTGGTGGGCACACATTGCCTGTCGCAGTTAAAGTCACCACTACCCTCAATTTCCTCGCCTCCGGATCCTTCCAGGGTGCCACAGTGACATCACCAGGGTCTCTCAGTCGTCTGCACATAAGTGTATACGAAAGGTGACAGATGGCTTGTTTGCCAGGGCATCCGACTACGCCAACTTCCCCTGCGACGACATCAGCCAGACTGAGAGGACAGTGGGTTTCCACTCTTTGGCTGGCTTCCCACAGGGCGCAATTGATTGCACATACGTAGCAATCCGAGCACCTGCACATGAGCCAGGAATGTTCATCAACTGAAAGGGATATCCCTCCATCAATGCGCAGCTGGTTTGCGACCACCGGAGGTTTCTGCAGGTGTGTGCCAAATTCCCTGGCAGCTGCCATGATTGCTTCAGTTTGCATGATTCCAACATCCCAACCCTCTTCCACGTACAAGACACACTTAAGGGCTTACTTCTTGGAGACAAGAGATACCCCCTGCTGAAGTGGCGCACGACACTCTGAGAAACCCCACCAACGAGGCATAGCAGCAGTACAACGACAGTCACATCGCCACCAGGTCTGTCATTGAACAAGCCGTAGGAATACTGAAGCTATGCTTCAGATACCTGGATCAATCTGAGGGATCCTTTCAGTACTCACCAGCGAGGGTGTGCAGAATAATAGTCGTGTGTTGCATCCTGCACAACATTGCTCAGCAGAGGGGGTTACAGGTGGAGGAGCTCCAAAGCGCTCATGAAGCATCCGTGCCTGCCATCAACATTGAAAAGGAGGAGGAGGAGGAGGAGGAGGACGACGACGAAAATGGGCAACCCATTGGCAGAGCAGTACCACACATGGCTGCTTGTGATGCCAGGGAGTCACTCATATCTGATAGATTCTTATAAGGAGATCTGCAAAGTGAAGTAGTCAGACCGCCTAGAACAACCACCACTACCACCAACACCAGCCACCCTCCCCCACCCTCTTCGCTTGCACAAAACAATCCTTCATATATGCTTTGCACCCATTGTAAACACGCCCAATGGGTGGCATCAAGTCTTGGCGTTTATGATGAAGCACATGAAAGGGCACTTGCACAAAATGGACTCAAGAATGGACGTGGCAGTGGTGGCGACAATTATAACATTTAATGTGCTTGTAAGAAAAAACAAATATAAATGAAAAACATGATAATGTGTCAGATACCCTTGTGCATACCCTTGGTGATTACAAAACCTTCGCCTTCCTCTTCCTACCGCTTCTACGTGGTGCATCCCCTGTGACTTCAGCAGAGGTAGTGGCAGGTTGCTCAGGTCTCTGCCCTGACTGCTGAGATGCTCTCGATCTACGCCCTCTGGGTTTTGGAGGTTGTGAGAGCCCCACCTGCACCTGTGCGGGGGAAGACTCAGCCACCTGGAGAGGAGACAGCATTGCGGGTACTGGTTGAGGGGGGGGGGCAACAGATGAGAATTGGGAGCGCTTTGAGTGGAGTCCCCACTTCCATGTTCCCTTTCGCCATCATCCCTTTCCTGGGCCAGGGCCACATCACTTCGACCACTCTGCTGGACAACAGCTTGGAGCACACCCTCTTCCATGGGGCATGCCTCCTCATTAGTCCTTGAAAGCCCTGGAAGAGAACATAAAGCAATATTAAGAATCATTGCAGAAGTTATTTTGCAGTGAGCAACAGGTCAATCACTGCAACAGGTCAATCACTGATAACATCAATTCAAGATGTGTGTGAAGGATGTTAAAGTTCTGTCACTAGACGTTTGCGGGTTGCCAGTCTCGCCATCTCCAACGGCCAGACGTTCAACAGTGCGGCTGAGCTCCAAGGCCTCCTCCTCCACCTCTGTCAGAGGCACTATTTATGGAGATCCCCTCCAATCCGACTCCTCTACCGTGCATTTTGCGCTCTCTTCTACAAGGGGAGAAAGAACTGACGTGTGAGTGAGTGAAGGTGACGTGGTCACCGGATGGATGCATTGGTTTGGGTGAGGCTGCCAATGAAAGAGATGCATCAGAGGGTATCAGACAGATTCATGACATTGCATCAGGATTGGGGTGAGTGGGAGTGGTGGGTTTGCAAATGGGGAGGTGAGGAAGTGCACAGAAAGTGACGGTAAGTTGATAATGAGCCTTAAGTGGGTGTGAGGAGTGATGTGATGGAGTAGGCTTGGCAAGGCAGAGTGGTGGGGGGGGTAATGTACACCACAGGATGTAGGTGAATCACTAACCGTACTCACTTTTCCTAACCTGGTTAGGTCATTGAAGCGTTTCCTGCACTGCACCCACGTCTTTGAGATGGTGCTCTTGATGATCAGCTCCTCTGCCACCTCCAGCCAGGTCTTGGTGGCAGAGGCAGTGGACTTCCTCCTGTCACCCGGGTACAGTATGTCCCTCCTGCTTCTCACACCGGCCAGTAGCAACGCAAGTGAAGAGTCATTAAACCGGGGTGCTGGCCTCGTCTTTTGGTGCTCCATATTTTCAAATTCCTCCTTTCTCCCTCAAAATCCATGGTTGCAATGGCCCTTTAAATACTCCAGTTCCCAGCATGTCATTCAGGTGCGCACTACGCCCGCTCCGCAGCCTGGAGAATGGAACCCGGAAGTCACATTAGGGGCCTTCACTTGAGTTGTGATTGCTTGAGCCACCGCATGCAAACTTTTTCTCGGTTTCCCATCCGACCCATTCACCTGGCTGAGTTCTCACCGCCATGTTAAAATTATGTTCCAAGTTCCTAATATATGATTTTCCACCAAAGCTATCTAGTTTCCTCTCAAATCACTACGACTGGTTTAAATGATCATCCTCTGACTCATTTCCTATCAATCCAAGGTTCCCAGTATTTTTTGTCTCCTAATCTGTTATTTGAATGATTCCTTCACACATCATCCAACTCTGTCTAATCTTGCTGATGATTCCATTCTACATTCATCAATTTCCTTCAGATTACACACCCTTGGTGCACACTAGCTTCCCTAATTTGACCCTGCAGTGGTTAATTCACCAAATCTTGACTCTGCCATGCTCTTTGGTGAGCATTTAAATCTTATTTCTTTCAGTTCTTAGTTTCTTTGCATGTCCAACCAACAGTGGCTACCGTTGATGGTTCATCCTTCTTTATCTATCAGTATTCTCGGCCTCATTATTTCCACTATATGAAACCCTAAGTCCACCCAATACTTGAATAGTGCTCCCATATCTGGAGAAGCTCTTCTTGCCATTCTGACTCTCACACCTGTCTTGCATTCCTCGACAGGATTCAATAAGACGCTTATCTGATCGTTGATCCTTCTCTCATCTTTTGCCTTCAATCCCTCGTTGACACAATAAAATAGTGAAAGAGAAGAAATACTGACACAGTATGACGGTCATTCCTCTTTTTTATCTCCTAAATTCTAAATATGCTGCCCTATATACTCTCTCTCCTCCCCTTATCCTGGCTGTGTTGAAATCAAGACTTATCACACCACCTCCTACTGTGATCAACTTTTCCCAGGTCTTCAAAACTATGGAACTTTTTATCTTCAAGCTTGTAAAACCAAAGCTTGAGGTCACCTGATCACTAATTCCTGATTTATATGGAATCCACCCCGCAGTGTATAAGGGGCAGGTTCCATAACACAGACAGTTTCAATTTGAGGTAGCGCTGTAGACATAAATGCAAAAGACAAGGCTGAAGTGTTTGCAACCATCTTCAGCCAGAAGTGCAGAGTGGACGATCCATCTCGGCCTCCTCCCAATATCCCCACCATCACAGAAGGCAGTCTTCAGCCAATTCGATTCACTCCACGTGATATCAAGAAACGGCTGAGTGCACTGGATACAGCAAAGGCTATGGGCCCCGACAACATCCCAGCTGTAGTGCTGAAGACTTGTGCTCCAGAACTAGCAGCACCTCTAGCCAAGCTGTTCCAGTACAGCTACAACACTGGCATCTACCCGACAAAGTGGAAAATTGCCCAGGTATGTCCTGTCCACAAAAAGCAGGACAAATCCAATCCGGCCAATTACCGCCCCATCAGTCTGCTCTCAATCATCAGCAAAGCGATGGAAGGTGTCGTCGACAGTGCTATCAAGCGGCACTTACTCACCAATAACCTGCTCACCGATGCTCAGTTTGGGTTCCACCAGGACCACTCGGCTCCAGACCTCATTACAGCCTTGGTCCAAACATGGACAAAAGAGCTGAATTCCCGAGGTGAGGTGAGAGTGACTGCCCTTGACATCAAGGCAGCATTTGACTGAGTGTGGCACCAAGGAGCCCTAGTAAAATTGAAGTCAGTGGGAATCAGGGGGTAAACTCTCCAGTGGCTGGAGTCATACCTAGCACAAAGGAAGATGATAGTGGTTGTTGGAGGGCAATCATCTCAGCCCCAGGACATTGCTGCAGGAGTTCCTCAGGGCAGTGTCCTAGGCCCAACCATCTTCAGCTGCTTCATCAATGACCTTCCCTCCATTATAAGGTCAGAAATGGGGATGTTCGCTGATGATTGCACAGTGTTCAGTTCCATTCGCAACCCCTCAAATAATGAAGCAGTCCGAGCCCGCATGCAGCAAGACCTGGACAACATCCAGGCTTGGGCTGATAAGTGGCAAGTAACATTCGTGCCAGGCAATGACCATCTCCAACAAGAGAGAGTCTAACCACCTTCCCTTGACATTCAACGGCATTACCATCGCCGAATCCCCCACCAACATCCTGGGGGTCACCATTGACCAGAAACTTAACTGGACCAGCCATATAAATACTGTGGCTACAAGAGCAGATCAGAGGCTGGGTATTCTGCGGCGAGTGACTCACATCCTGATTCCCCAAAGCCTATCCACCATCTACAAGGCACAAGTCAGGAGTGTGATGGAATACTCTCCACTTGCCTGGATGAGTGCAACTCCAACAACACTCAAGAAGCTCGACACCATCCAGGACAAAGCAGCCTGCTTGATTGGCACCCCATCCACCACCCTAAACATTCACTCCCTTCACCACCAGCGCACAGTGGCTGCAGTGTGCACCATCCACAGGATGCACTGCAGCAACTCGCCAAAGCTTCTTCGTTAGCACCTCCCAAACCCGCGACCTCTACCACCTAGAAGGACAAAAGCAGCAGGCACATGGGAACACCACCACCTGCACGTTCCCCTCCAAGTCACACACCATCCCGACTTGGAAATATATCGCTGTTCCTTTATCATCGCTGGGTCAAAATCCTGGAACTCCCTTCCTAACAGCACTGTGGGAGAACTTTCACCACATGGACTGCAGCGGTTCAAGAAGACAGCTCACCACCACCTTCTCAAGGGCAATTAGGGATGGGCAATAAATGTTGGCCTCGCCAGAGACGCCCACATCCCATGAATGAATAAAAAAAAAGACAGTGAGTTCCAGAGCCCCACCACCCTTTGGGTACAAAAAACATTCTTCAGCTCCCCTCGAATCCTTCTACCAATCACTTTAAATCTATGCCCCACTGGTTATTGACTTCTCTGCTAAGGGAAATAGGC
Source organism: Heptranchias perlo (assembly GCF_035084215.1). Classification (NCBI taxonomy): domain Eukaryota; kingdom Metazoa; phylum Chordata; class Chondrichthyes; order Hexanchiformes; family Hexanchidae; genus Heptranchias; species Heptranchias perlo. The sequence continues at coordinate 22,733,144 of NC_090328.1, read as the reverse complement.
CCCTCATAATTTTGTACACCTCAATTAAATCACCCCTCTGCCTCCTCTGTTCCAAAGTAAACAACCTCAGCCTATCCAATCTTTCCTCATAGCTGAAATCCTCATAAATCTCCTCTGCACCCTCTCTAGTGCAATTACATCCTTCCTGTAATGTGATGACCAGAACTGTACACAGTACTCAAGCTGTGGTCTAACTAGTGTTTTACACAATTCTAGCATAACCTCCCTTCTCTTATTTTCTATGCCTCGGCTAATAAAAGAAAGCATTCCATATGCCTTCTTATCCACCTTATCTACCTGTCCTGCTACCTTCAGGGATCTGTGGACACGCACTCCAAGGTCCCTCACATCCTCTACACCTCTCAGTATTCTCCCATTTATGGTGTATTCCCTTGCCTTGTTTGCCCTCCCCAAATGCACTACCTCACACTTTTCCGGATTGAATTCCATTTGCCACTTTTCTGCCCACCTGACCAGTCATACCAGCTTTCTTTTATAATTATAATTTTATAATCACAAGGCACAAAGGTTAGCTAATTTGACAATTGAGATATCATCTTGCAAAGATTAGAACTTTCTGTATTAAAAAAAAACCTGAAATATGTACCCCATATATGTAGTTGGGGAGCCATGATGAAAGAAATTGTTGGAGCGGGGCATCTCACGACGAGTACTGTGAATTGGATTTTTTACCTCACCCTTCAGATCATATTATTTTTACGCCACAAATTGCTGGAAATGTGAATTGATAACGGCCCGTAGCGAGGTCAACAGGGCATCTGGGCTCAGGTCCAATGATCTATCTCCTTATCCAATGAAATTCAAGGATAGAGAAAGAAACAGAGGGCACGACAGAGGAGGAAATAGGGTGAATTAGAGTCAAATTAGCAACAGAAAGAAATAAAGAGAGGGAAAGAAAGATTGGATTAAGGGAGAGAGAAAAAAAAGGGACAGAAAGGAAAAGTAAGAAAATGTTTTTTCAAACCTCTAGGAACAATTTACTACCTGCAGGAATGAGACACCACAGTTTCAGTTGTTCCCTTTCGTGGCCTCCAAGGTTGAGTTTCATGTCAGGATCATAAAATCATGTCATTAACAGGGTCCTTACAAATACCAGCCCTAAATGTCTGCGGTGAGATTCAATCGTATTCACGGCGCAAATCCATCAATATCTTGACACTCATGGACGTTTTTGTGAGGCTAATGGCGGAGAAATTTGTGACGATTCGCAATCCATGGCGTATCTCTTTCCCGTCAGAAATTGCTGGATTTTTTAAGCACTAATAATGGCGGGCGCCGTGAACACGTTATTCCAGCAATTTCTGGGCCAATAAATACAGCAGGACGTGGATTCAGGATTTCACCGTTAAGGATGTTAGAAATAAGCCTTGAAAATAAAAGTAGCCCAGTGTCCTTTTAGCTCAAAATTAATGGAAAATATTGTCTGAGCTAATTTTAAAAATCACACTTGAAACATTAAATGATTTGTTCTGCTTGAACATATTTTTGGTCTTGGCTTTACAGTTACAGGTTGCATTAATAGTGCACCGCGCATTCCTCGAGTGTGAACAGTAAAGAAGTTAAGCTTGCATTTTAGATTTCCTTTTGTTAAAACATACCCAGTAAGACTCACATTTTGAACTTATAAAGATAACAGGGGAAGAATTATTCAGACTCAGCCATTTTCAAATTCACCGAGTCAATAAATCTGGGGAAAAAAAACATTTTTTTTAGAAAATCAAAATTTCCCACATGGCCAGAGCCCACCGGTTTGCTCTGAGAAATGCAGACAGAGAAAACTGAAATTCTCTAGGCAATAAGATCACATTTCAACACCAGGTTAAAAACAATGCAGCAGATTAATTTTAAGCTTAGCGCCACGGGAATGTTCCAGTAAAATGTCAAAAAGAATTTTTAAGGATGAGGATTGGCGAATCTCCTTAATTGCAGAGATAAGTCTCTGAGGAGAGATGTAGCTGATTAATGGCAGAAGTTAGCAGACCCTGAGAAAGGCCTTGGTAAAACAATGTTAAAATGATGGACCTCTTCTCAAAAGCACTGATTGTAATGACCTGTAAAACTATTCACCAAATGGATTTCTAAAGTTTCATTATTCTGTCTAAGCTCAAAGAGGAGAGAACATGTTGATTATTAGCAACTTAGCTAAGAGCAAACTACCTAACAATTTGAAAGATACAGGGCCTGGATTTCTGGTCCGAGCTAAGGTGCAAATGGGGCAGGTCCCTGGCTGGGGGACCAGAAACCGGGGCAGAACTTATTTGTGCCAGGGTTCCGCCCAGTTTGTGCCTTTACAAGAAATTCTGGTGGTGGGGGGTGTGGGCAAATCTTTCCCTTGCCCCATTGCATCAAGGGGGTGCGACTGAGGGAGACTGCTTAACAAAATGTGTGGATAGATCCGTAACCTTATCTACAAAGGATACTGGGGCCAGCCTGTCCTGATCCCAACCCCAATATAAATCTGATTTACCTCCTTGCATATTACAAATAGAACCATTATATATTCAGCTGCTTGGTCTTGGCGTGGCTGCTACATTTTTGGGTGCTTTAAGCCTTTATTTGCTATGGATATTTTTGGCTACATTGTTTCAGACTACTCTTGTAGATAAGCCCCTGTTTCCTGTGTCCTCTATTATTTACACTTGGACTAATATCCAGTTAAGTTTGATATCATGCCCAGGATAATGAACAGAAAATCTTTCTTTAGATTACTTTAACGGTTTGTTCTATCCTGTGCCTCCACAGGATGCTCCTCATCTTTGAGAAGTGACAGAATGACACTGCACTAGACCTTGTTTTAGGCTTTAATTGCCAAACAAATTTACTGAACCATAAATAAACAAGTAAATAAATTGTAAAAACTGAACACATATGCCAGGAATTTCCTCAGAGCTGGTCCTGCTCCGCTGCCGTAATTTAGCGTAAGTGTAGCAGAAAACCCCGTTTACACACGTAACGGGGCGTCCGTGACATTTCCAGAGAAGTTACAATGGCGGTGCAGGACCAGCTCTGATGAAATTCCTGGCCAAAGTCTCACAGTAGTTGTTACAGCATTCAAGCCCCTCCAGAACAGTTACTGGGGTTAGCGAATTTTAATAGCTGTCCACTAAATTCAAAAGGAAGGCGGATGATGAATAGACACATCTGAACCAATCACACAGCATGTTTGTTTTTGAATTGTGTGGCTTGGCTCCTCCCTCCGGCAAACTTCCTGGAGAAAACTGATTAGTTGTGTAAGCTTTGTATCGAGTGAAGCTGGTTTTTTTAACACTACGTACTTTGCTGTAACCAGGTCTGTTCTGCCACTCCTATTCTGACTCTTACATCTAGTGCTTGGATCCCCTGCTCATAGGCTTCTTAGCGGGAAACGGGGATTATTTGTACGTTGTTTGAAGGCATCCAAAGCCATTAGTGGTCTCCCAGCCTCTGGCAAGCACTTGCCCCAAGAACCTTTTCACCTATGAGCAATGCCACTGGAGATTGATTGGTACATTTTAATTTTCTAAAAAAATTTAAGTTCAGTAGTGCAAATACCAATATCCAAGAGCGGTCTGGGTAAAAAATATTTCTATATGGGACTGTCTGTAGATGCTAGTTCACAGGGAATGTATTTAATATCAGCACATACTCACTGAGCTGTTACACGATACTTTATCCTCCCTGTCTGAGGATGCATTGTGCCGACACGAATATTGTCCAAAGAACATGTGAAATACCCAAGCTAGCTGGTTCAAGGTCTGATACCCATGCTGCCCATAGGACATTATAATATTTTCATTCTTCACCAACATCACTAAAACAGATTAATTCACCTCATTGCTGTTTGTGGGATCTTGCTGTGTGCAGGTTGACTGCCATGTTTGTCTACTACACAACAGTGACCACACTTTGGTAGTAATTTGGGCTTTGGGACATCTTGACGGTGTGAGAGGTGCTACCTAAATGAAAGTTCCTTTTGGATGAATGAAGGAAGTCCAATAATACTCTTAAGGCTCTGAAATTACACCAGGGGATATATTTATGTACAAACAATGCGATTATCTGAAATTCTTCTTTCTGTTTTCTGCATGGTAGTGGTTTGTGAATTACCTAAAATTTACAACACAGAAACAGGCCATTCAGCCCAACTGGTCTATGTTGGCGTTTATGCTCCTAACAAGCCTCCTCCCACCCCTTTTCATCTCATCCTATCACCCTATGAAGAATTTTTCCTCTCCAGAAATACAAATCCCTTCTCTCTAAAAGAAAAATATTTTTTACATGCCTCATTGGAATCAATTGTTTTGGTCTGTTTCATGAGATAGGTAATCTATTGTTTTGTGAACATACATTTTTAATGTGAGGATGTAAAATAACAATCTGATTTCTTGTCCATTAATTTTTCATTTTTGTGTTCGAGCTTAGATGCTCATTGAATCTACTGATCCTGTGCTCCTAGGGAGGTCACGTTCAAAGGGAGTGCACCTCAGGGAATACAGCGCTACAGTGCTGTAGCCCTATCTCCAACGTTTGCCTTTTTGCTGGGAGTGCAGGATCGGTGAATATACCCTAATGGATTTTATGAGTAAGGAGATTTTTTTTAAACAAAAGAAAACCTACTGAATTACTGTTGTTTTTTTGGAATTAGGATGTGAGGTTAAGATTCGAAGTGTGGAGCCAACGTATTGTCGAAGATACTACTACTATCCATCAGATGGCAACTTTTCAACTGCAGTCTCAGATGCCATTGAAGCTTTGGGGTAGGACATTTTGAAAGACCATATTGGGAGTCTACTGTTTCAGACATGCAAGGGTAGAGTTTCTTTGATTTTACTGCCCAATTTTGTGTGGGGTTAGAAAATCTCCCTCCCATTTTTCCATCAGATGTCAATTATGCCAGATGTGCCGCTCCCACAGTATTGACATAGTGACATCATGAGGCATATGTTTTGTCATTTCTGCTTCACTTATGCTGGACGTTACTAACACCTGTATAAACAGGTTTTCACAGCTGCTGGGGGCTAGAAGAGGCAAAAGTCAATTTAAAGGGCCGCAGCAGGCAATTTAAGAGTTGGCTAAAACCTTCACTTTTCCACTGTTCATCAAAGTTATTTTTTTTATCACCACTGACTACTGCTTCTCTGTCTATCTCTGTGTTTCTTGTTCTGGGTCTTCCACTTTTGCTTCCTTTCCCATTCAACGACAACAACAACTTGCATTTTTGTAGTAAAATGGGAGCCTGCCTAAAAATATTCAAATAACCCCAGAAAATGTGCTCATCTAACTGCCCGACTGCCTCTTCTGGTGCTGCAGCATGGTTGGTATTTTGCGGCCAGGCAAGGGTCGGCTTCCTCTTGGCAGCGGGAGTCCCACCAGGAGCCCACCATGCACAATAGATGGGCCCGGGTCGGGGTTCCAATGGTGTTGGAGGGACGGGCAGAAGTCCTCACTTGCTGGAACGTTGCCGATGGGAGGACAATCCTGGCCTCTTTGTCTGTGTCTAGCACGTACTTCAAATTCCTCCATATTATCTGGGGTAATCACAAAGTGCTTGCAAAATCTCTTAAATGACAATTAAACCTGACTTCTACCAAAATTCAGATTCCTGGATGTTGTGTACTCCTAGCCCATTTTTGAATCTTGCCCTGACGAGGTGGTGGAGGTGGTGGTGGGCCTTTTCCTTGAACTACTGCAGTCCTTGTGCTATTGGTGCTTGTTAGGGAAGCTATACCAAGTGAGATTATGTTTGGGTTCCACCTAGCACCGAGGACTCCATTTTATGATTAAAAGACCGGGTCTAGAAATTGGCCCATTTTTCAGGCACTGCTCGGACTACTAAGGCCCCAATATGGCGGGCAGGAACTGGGCAGACATTTCCGGCCGGAAGTGCGGCGCCCGCCATATTGGGTAAGGACAAACAAGATGCGTCCTTTACTCAAGCCTGAAACGGGCATTAGCCCCTTTACATATGCAGATAAGGGGACTGATGCCTGTTTGAGGCCCCCTTCTGTAAGATTGGTTTACCCTGAGGCAACTGGCACCAGTGCTGCACTGAGGGGAACCAGCCCTAGGGATTACCTGCAACAAAGAAGGTAAGTAACTTACCTCAGTGTGGACCCAGGAGGAGCAGGATGTCTGAATAAACACGCAAATTGATATGGTAACAACTGGCTGCTGTTATTTCCGGACCCTCTAGAATGTACCGTCAAAGAATAACAAAATCAATACAAGAGAGACCTTGGAGTATAATTGCTACAATATGTTCACTCCGATTAGAGGGCCATCTAGTGTTCAGTTAACAATATGCAAGTACCATACATGTCACTCACCACTTTTGGAAGAAGAAACTTACAAACACTTTAACCTTGTCTCTTGCAATCACATACTGGGCTACACCATTCTTCAGGACGGTGCTGTTCATAGAGCCTCCTCCTCCTGTTAGTTGCCTAGTTGCCCTCCGTTGGGTGTGTGACCGCTTAGCTCTGTCTGAAGCCAACTGCATTTGGTGTTTAGCAAATGGGTAGCCCTGTATAGCTGCATCATTAAGTTCATACCTCAATCTTAGGTACGACTGATATTGCTCCTGGCACTTGTTTTTACACTCTGCATTGAACCATTGTTAGTCTCCTGACTTGATGGAGTGAGGGATGCGCCAGGTCATGAGGTTAAAAATTATGGTGCTATACAATTATGCTGCCCAAAGTGCCTCATGGATGCCCAGTTTTGGACTGCTAGATCTGTCCTACTTAAGCACAGTGTAGTGTCACACTACACAATGTAGGATGTCCTCACACTGGAGGTGAGAATTTGTCTTCATAAGGACTGCGCCATGGTCATTTCCAGCAATGCTGTCGTGGACATATATTTTTGTGATGGGCAGGTTGGTGAAGATGAGGTCTAGTAGGTTACCTCACCACCTGATACATGCCCAGTCTGGCAGCTAGGTCCTTTAGCGACAACAACTTGCATTTATATAGCGCCTTTAAAGCAGTAAAACATCCCAAGGTGCTTCACAGGAGCGATTTTCAAACAATATTTGACACCGAGCCACATAAGGAGATGTTAGGATAGGTGACCAAAAGCTTGGTCAAAGAGGTAGGTTTGATGGAGCGTCTTAAAGGAGGAGAGAAAGGTATAGAGGAAGGGAGGTTTAGGGAGGGAATTCCAGAGCTTAGGGCCTAGGCAACTGAAGTCACAGCCGCCAATGGTAGAGCAATTAAAATCGGGGATGCGTGAGAGGCAAGAATTGGAGGGGCGCAGAGATCTCAGAGGGTTGTAGGGCTGGAGGATGTTCTAGAGATAGGGAGGGGCAAGGTCATGGAAAATTTTAAAATTGAAGCGTTCAGCGAGCACAGGGGTGATGGCTGAACGGGACTTGTTGCGAATTAGGATAGGGGCAACATAGTTTTGGATGAGCTCAAGTTTATGGAGGGTGGAAGATCAGAGGCTGGCCAGGAGAGCATTGGAATAGTCAAGTCTAGAGGTAACAAAGGCATGGATGAGGGTTTCAGCAGCAGATGAGTTGAGGCAGGGGTGGAGACGTGCGATGTTACAGTGGTGGAAGTAGGCGGTTCTGGTGATAAGAGCGGATATGTGATTAGAAGCTCATCTCAAGGTCAAATAGGACACCAAGGTTGCAAATGGTCTGGTTCAGCCAGTGGCCAGGGAGAGGGGTGGAGTCGGTGGCTAGGGAACGGAGTTTGTGGCGGGAACCGAAGACAATGGTTTCCGTCTTCCGATATTTAGTTGGTGGAAAGTTTTGCTCATCCAGTACTGGATGTGGGACAAGCAGTGTGACAAATCAGAGACAGTGGAGGGGTCGAGGGAAGTGGTGGTCAGGTAGAGCTGGGTGTCATCAGTGTACATGTGGAATCTGACGTCATGTTTTCGGATGATGTCGCCGAGGGGCAGCATGTAGATGAGAAATAGGAGGCGGCCAAGGATAGATCCTTGGGGGACTCCAGAGGTAACGGTGCGGGAGCGGGAAGAGAAGCCATTGCAGGTGATTCTCTGGCTACGACTGGATAGATAAGAACGGAATCAGGCGAGTGCAGTCCCACCCAATTGGATGACGGAGGAGAGGGGTTAGAGGAGGATGATGTGGTCAACTGTGTCAAAGGCTGCAGACAGGTTGAGAAGGATGAGGAGGGATTGTTTATCACGGTCACATAGAATTTCTTTTGTGACCTTGATAACGGCCGTTTCAGTACTGTTGCAGGAACGGAAACCTGATTGGAGGGATTCCAGCATGGAGTTGCGGGAAAGATGGGCACAGATTTGGGAGGTGGCAACATGTTCAAGGACTTCGGAGAGGAAAGTGAGGTTGGAGATGGGGCGGTAGTTTGCAAGGATAGAGGTGTCAGGGGTAGGTTTTTGAGGAGGGGGTGATGACGGCAGATTTGAAGGGGAGGGGACTGTACCTGAGGAAAGAGAATCGTTAACAATATCAGCTAACATGGGGGCAAGGAAGGGAAGTTAGGTGGTCAGCAGTTTGGGTTGAGGGAGCAGGAGGTGGGTCTCATGGTGAAGATGAGCTCAGCAAGAGCATGAGGGGAGATAGGAAAGAAACTAGAGAAAGATGCGAGTTCAGGGCTAGGAGAAGTTTGTCTTGGTGGGCTAGAAGAAGGGAGGGAAGCAGCAGAGGCAGCTGAATAGATGGTCTCAATCTTAGTGACAAAGTAGTCCATGAGCTCTTCGCAATTGTTGTTGGAGGTCAGGTTGGAGGAGGCAGGGGAGAAGGGTTTAAGAAGATGGTTTATAGTGGAGAAGAGAAGCTGGGGGTTATCTTTGCATTCCAGGAAGATCCTGGAATAGTGATATCGGTCAGTGGTGGTACTACTAAACCGCTGTTGGTAGTAGACATTGAAATCCCCCACCTAGAGAGCTTTCTGCTTCCCTCAGCTTTACCATGAAGGAATACTGATTTATCAGTTGAGGGGGAATGGCAATTTCCTTGACCTTGTTTAACCTGAAGCCATGAGAATTCATGGGGTCAATTTTGAGGACTCCCAGGGCCACAGCCACCTGAATGTGTACCACATAACCACAGTGTTACTGTACAGAGTACAGTAGTGTAGTGGTTATTTTACTGGACTAATAATCCAGAGAATGTGAGTTTAAATCCCACCATCGCAGTTTGAGAATTTGAACTCAGTTTTTTTTTAAATTTGGGAATAAAAAAAGCTGAGTTCAGTAAAAGGTGATCTTGACGATATCAGATTTTCATAAAAACCCAACTGGTTCACTAATGTCCTTTAGAGGATGAAACCTGCTGCCTATGTGTGACTCCAGTCCCATACCAACATGGGTGACTCTTAACAGCCCTCCCTCTGAAAGTGGCCTAACAAGCCACACAGTTATATCAAACCACTACATGCGGCAGTTCCAGAAGAAAGCCCACCACCACCTTCTCAAGGCACCTAGGGATGGGTAACAAATGCCAGTCTTGCCAGTGATGCCCACATCTTGCAAATTAATTTTTAGAAACTGTGCCGGCGGGACAGGCCATACCCAATGATTGTGATGGAGGTCTTAGACCCCTACACTCATGGTTGTCTAATCACTGCTTGTTTGGACCTGATAGCCTCAAAAGCAGCAGTTTGACTATTCATGACAGATGCTCCCTCTCTCTCCAGGGCCTGCATTGCTAGGGTACTGCAGATATCAGCTGTGCTGCCCAGCCTCCATGGCATACTGCAGTACAGACAAACTACAGCTGCATAAATCCAGGTAGTAGACTCTTCTACATCAGTCCCCAAACCTTGGAGCATATTTTGATGGAACATAAGAGACTCATGAATATGTTTGTGTCTCCTTTTTTGTGCTGGACATTGAGGTCTGAATCCTGAAGCAGTGCTGCACGGCCAGTGAAAGTTCTGGGCCTCTGCTCAGCAACAGTTGGCCTGTGTACTGTCCTCTACCTCAGTTCTATGACCCTCAGGTGTGTACGTGACTCTGAGTTGGGTTTTCTTTGAGTGGGGGTGACACACAAAGTACTGTGCTGTGGGAGGTTCCTAGGAGAATGATCTTAAGTGTTGACGTTTCCTATATGTGAAGACAATAGATGTTATTTAAGGTCCATTTCCACAGGAATTCCTGAAACACGATATTCTATACAATGTGATGTTCTGTTACTGTGCATATTGTAGAATCATAGAACAGTTACAGCACAGAAGGAGGCCATTCGACCAATCGAGCCGGCTCTTTGTGACAGCAATCCAGCTAGTCCCATTCCCCTGCTCTTTCCCCGTAGCCCTGCAAATTTTTACCCTTCAATATTTATCCAATTCCTTTTTGAAAGCCACATTTGAATCTGCTTCCACCACCCTTTCATGCAGCGCATTCCAGATCATAACTACTTGCTGCGTAAAATAGTTTTTTCTCATGTCGCCCTTGGGTCAATCACCTTAAATCTGTGTCCTCTGGTTCCCGACTCTTCTGCCAATGAGAACAATTTTTGTTTATTTACTTTATCTAAACCCTTCATGATTTTGAACACTTCTATCAAATCTGCTCTCAACCTCCTCTGCTCTAAGGAGAACAACCCTATCTTCTCCAGTCTGTCCAGGTAACTGAAGTCCCTCATCCCTGGAACCATTCTAGTAAATCTTTTCTGGACCCTCTCTAAGGCCTTCACATCCTTCCTAAAGTGCGGAGCCCAGAATTGGACACAATACTCTAGTTGTGGCCGAACCAGCGTTTTATAAAGGGTCAACATAACATCCTTGCTTTTGTACTCTACGCCTCTATTTATAAAGTCCAGAATCCCGTATACTTTTTTAACCGCTTTCTCAATCTGTCCTGCCACCTTCAAAGATTTGTGCACATATGCCCCCGGGTCTCTCTGTTCCTGCACCCCCTTTAGAATTGTACCATTTAGTTTATATTGCCTCTCCTCATTCTTCGTACCAAAATGTATCACTTTGCATTTCTCTGCGTTAAATTTCATCTGCCACATGTCCACCCATTCCACCAGACTGTCTATGTCCTCTTGAAGTCTATTACTATCCTCCTCACTGTTTACTATGCTTCCAAGCTTTGTGTCATCTGCAAATTTTGAAATCGTGCCCTGTACACCCAAGTCCAAGTCATTAATATGTATCAAAAAAAGCAGTGGCCCTAGTACTGAACCCTGGGGGGGTCCAGTCCGAAAAACAACCGTTCACCACTACTCTCTGTTTCCTGTTACTTAGCCAATTTCGTATCCATGCTGCCACTGCCCCTTTTATTCCATAGGCTTGTCAGCAAAATTGAAGCCCATTATGCAGTACTTTATCAAACACCTTTTGAAAGTCCATATACACAATATCAATCCTCTCTGTTGCCTCATCAAAAAACTCAATCAAGTTAATTAAATACGATTTGCCTTTAACACTTCCACGCTGGCTTTCCTTTATTAATCCAAAATTTGTCCAAGTGACTATTAATTTTGTCCCGGATTATTGTTTCTAAAAGCTTCCCCACCACCAAGGTTAAACTGACTGGCCTGTAGTTACCTGATTTATCCTTATACCCTTTTTTGAACAAGGGTGTAACATTTGCAATTCTCCAGTCCTCTGGCACCACCCCCATATCTAAGGAGGACTGGAAGGTTATGGCTATCTTGGTTAATGTTTCACTTACTGCCACTACAGAACAAACTACATTTTAAAGCTGCTATAACTTCTGCTGCTTCGCCATCAAGCAGGCGCTCTGTCTTAAAGAGCGTTAGCTCCTCTGCGTTAAAAACACGTTAGAAAATCCACCCTACTGGCAAAAGATGTTAGAAAATCAGCCCTTGTGCTTACTTCTGAATTTGTGTGTATATTGGAGCTTATCTGCAAATATTTCAGTATCTTTTTGCAGTTAACTGTCTGCCACAACAGGGAGAGGAGCATAACAACTCTTCTTAAGAAAAGTTGCGGTATAGCAGTGCGCTAGAGCATCATACCCAGTGCCATAGAATAGTGAGTTGCAGATTCACCCTCACTGTTCCTCACTTGGCCGATCTCAGTGGAAGTGAGAGGGGAAGATACCAAGCATAGGCTAGGCTCTTTCCATAGGAGAAAGAGGGACAAATTAGAGAGTTGTCCTCATATCTCCCAGTTCCAGAGCAACATTGGCAGAGCCCAACTGATAGCATGAATAGCAGGCTTTGGATGGTGCGTTGCACAGGGAGACCAAGGAAGATGGGAGTAAAAATACATGGTATAATAAGCAATCGTCAAAATCACAATAGAAAAGTGAAAACATTTATCAGTAAGAAGGTTTCTGAATAGTGGATGCAAATCGAATTCTTGCAAGTTGAAGGGTCTTAAATTCTGGCAATCTAATGACCATATTGATTATACAACTTTTTAAAATGGGGTGGGGGGAGAAGGAACGTTGTACCCTCCTTGTGAAATTGAAAATGTTAACATTTTCCACCCTGAATTTAGTCAAAACTGCTTTGAGATGGGTATGTTTGTACACCACCAAAGTTGCTGTACGATGGGAAGCAGTTAAATCACAAATGGAGTCAGATTTTTTATCATATCAAAAAGAAAATGATATACTGTGCAAATCAGATGTTATAACTATAAGGCATAAATAGTAATTAGAAGAAGCCAGCAGGGAAATTACATAACTTCTCAGAAACATCTGTGCATTGTGCAGATGATTAATTTAGTGTTGTGCGATGACCTAGTTTGGGACTTACATGCTTCAAGACTTGGGTAACTCAGCTCAACTAACTGAGATCGAATTTTGTTTGAATAAAATCTAAAACAGCTGTAGAAATAGTGAAAATTTTCCAAGAAAAGATGGGAAATTGGGCTATATTTCACATATATGTGCTGGAAATTAACCGTCTGCATTCATACTAGCATCGATATTAAATTCGGAGAGCTCAATTTTCTCTGGGATTTAGCTTCAACTTCAGAAGTCCTAGATTTGGATGTTCATATACTGAAGATTTCATCGTTCACCACAAGTTCTGCAGTGGTTCAAGAAGACGGCCCACCCCCACCTTCTCAAGGGCAACGAGGCATGGGCAATAAATGCCAGCTTTGCCAGCGATGCCCATATCCCGAGAATGAATAAAAAAGCATACTTTGAAAATTAATGGAAATAAAAGACATTTAAAGTGGACAATACTCTGAGGGAGAGCACACTTTTAATCTAAAATATTCCCCCATGCCCATAAAAACAAGTCAAAAATATACGGTGGCGAATATTTCCCCCCCCCTGAGAGGAGATTTTATTGGACTGCTGGAATTGGCATCCAGGAGCAAGAAAGATGCTGCTTCGGGCACCTTAATGCCCACCAGATAGAGTCAGACTTCCTAGATACACTATCTGAGCGACTCCTTTCCATCAAGGAGATCCCAACATGGTAGGTCACCCTGAGGCACCATTTAACAGATAGAATGTGTAATATCTCCTCTCGGGGTGAAACATTCTCTACTGTATATTTTTGACTTGTTTTTATGGGCATGGGGGAATACGTTAGATTAAAAGTGTGCTGTCCCTCAGAGTATTGTCCACTTTAAATTTCTTTTACTTCCATTAATGTTCAAAGTATGCTTTTTTATTCATTCTCGGGATGTGGGCATCGCTGGCAAAGCAGGCATTTATTGCCCTTGCCTAGTTGCCCTTGAGAAGGTGGTGGTGGGCCGCCTTCTTGAACCACTGCAGTCCTTGTGGTGAAGGTACTTCTTTAAAGCTATTAGGTAGAGAGTTCCTGAATTTTGACCCAGTGACGATGAAGGAACAGTGATTTATGTCCAATTCGGGATGGTGCGTGACTTGGAGGGGAACTTGGAGGTGATGGTTTTCCCATGCATCTTCTGCCCTCATCGTTCTACATGGTGGAGGCCAGGGATCTGGGAGGTGCTGCCAAGGAAGCCTTGGTGATCTGCTGCAATGCATCCTGTAGATAGTACGCACTGCAGCCACAGTACACCGGGGGTGGAGGGAATGGATGTTTTAGCTGGTGGATGGGGTGCCGAGATGGTGTAGAACTTTGTGATTGTTGTTGCAGCTGTACCCATCCAGGCAAATGGAAAGTATTCAATCACACGTCTGCCTTGTAGGTGGAAGAGAAGCTTTGGGTGTCAGGAGGTGAGCCACTCGCCGCAGAACACCCAGCCTCTGACCTGCTCTAGTAGCCATGGCATTTATGTGGCTGGTCCACTTGAGTTTCTGAATTAGATTGTTTCCTAGGGGTTTTCTGTAGCCCATTAGGTGAATGTATCATGTCGTATGCTATTTCTTCATACAACTCAAAGTTCTCAGATTTGATCCCTGGCAGGGATGCGACAATTTACCTCAGCAAGTAAATGGATAATTAACCAGAATTGCTGCTTCTAATCATTACCCAATGATCCTCAATAGAAACTGTGTTTGTATGGATGCCAAGTGTGGGCGTGAGTCACCGTCTAGGTGCATGCGTTGATTAAGATGCTGGAGCGGCCACTGCATATGGATATCCCAGCATGAGTCACTGCCTTCAGGAGAGCAGGAATAAACAATGATTGTTTGATATCACTGGGCCCCATTTGGATTGCTAAAGCCTTTTTTTCTGAGAGAAGCTCTTAATGTATTTCATGTCAAACTGATCAGACTGTGCTCTCATTTACTTTGGTGGAAAGCAGAGCACCTTTAAAAAGTGCACCATGGCTTGTTGGTGCCTTTGTAATTTTCCACTGTATGATTTTTGAAAATGACTGTCCAGCTAAAATTGATGGTTTTCTCAACAGCAGTTCATAGTGCCTAAAAGTTAAATATTGGCTTTGCTTTGAAAGAGCAGATTCTTTTGGGCATTACACTGCCAAACACCCTTGGAAAACTTTAGCTCGAGCAAAGCTAATGAGTATTGGCTTGCATCGCAAGACTCCAAAATCCAACAATTCTATCTGAGGTATCAACTTTTGGTGGAGGCTTTTTTTTTCTTAGCTGGTATGGTTAGAAGAGTTAATTTAAGGTGTCAGCTGTGGCCCAGTTGGTAGCACTCTCACCTCTGAGTTAGAAGGTCGTGGGTTCACTCTAGAGACCTGAGCACATAATCCAGGCTGACACTCCCAGTGCAGTTCTGAGGGAGTGCTGCACTGACTGAAGTCCCGTCTTTCGGGTGAGACATTAAGCCGAGGCCCCGTCTGACCTCTCAGAAGGATGTGAAAGATCCCATGGCAATATTTCGAAGAAAAGCAGGGGAGTTCTCCCCAGTGTCCTGGCCAATATTTATCCCTCAACCAACACCATTAAAAACAACAGAAAAAACAGATCCACCACAAACTGTAACCTCATGGCCCGGCATATCCCTCACTCTACCCGTTAACATCAAGCCAGGTTCACTGCTTCACTGAGGAGTGTAGAAGAGCATGCCAGGAGCAGCACGAGGTGTACCTAAAAATGAGGTGAAGGAAAAACCTGGTGAAGCTACAACTCAGGACTATATGCATGCTAAACAGCGGAAGCAGCATGCTATAGACAGAGCTAAGTGATCCCACAACCAACGGATCAGATCAAAGCTCTGCAGTCCTGCCACATCCAGTCGTGAATGGTGGTGGACAATTAAACGACTAATGGGAGGAGGAGGCTCCGTGAACATTCCCATCCTCTATGATGGCAGAGTCCAGCACGTGAGTGCAAAAGACAAGGCTGAAGTGTTTGCAACCATCCTCAGCCAGAAGTGCCGAGTGGATAATCCATCTCGGTCTCCTCCCGATATCCTCACCACCACAGAAGCCAGTCTTCGGCCAATTCGATTCACTCCACATGATATCAAGAAACGGCTGAGTGCACTGGATACAGCAAAGGCTATGGGCCCCGACAACATCCCAGCTGTAGTGCTGAAGACTTGTGCTCCAGAATTAGCCGCGCCTCTAGCCAAGCTGTTCCAGTACAGCTACAATGCTGGTATCTAACCGACAAAGTGGAAAATTGCCCAGGTATGTCCTGTCCACAAAAAGCAGGACAAATCCAATCCGGCCAATTACCGCCCCATCAGTCTACTCTCAATCATCAGCAAAGTGATGGAAGGTGTCGTCGACAGTGCTATCAAGCGGCACTTACTCACCAATAACCTGCTCACCAATGCTCAGTTTGGGTTCCATTAGGACTACTCGGCTCCAGACCTCATTACAGCCTTGGTCCAAACATGGACATAAGAGCTGAATTCCAGAGGTGAGGTGAGAGTGACTGCCCTTGACATCAAGGCAGCAATTGACCGAGTGTGGTATCAAAGAGCCCCAGTAAAATTGAAGTCAATGGGAATCAGGGGGAAAACTCTCCAGTGGCTGGAGTCATACCTAGCACAAAGGAAGATGGTAGTGGTTGTTGGAGGCCAATCATCTCAGCCCCAGGACATTGCTGCAGGAGTTCCTCAGGGCAGTGTCCTAGGCCCAACCAACTTCAGCTGCTTCATCAATGACACTTCCACCATCATAAGATCAGAAGTGCGGATGTTTGCTGATGATTGCACAGTGTTCAGTTCCATTCGCGACCCCTCAGATAATGAAGCAGTCCGTGCCCGCATGCAGCAAGAGCTGGACAACATCCAGGCTTGGGCTGATAAGTGGCAAGTAACATTCGTGCCACATAAGTGCCAGGCAATGACAATCTCCAACAAGAGAGAGTCTAACCATCTCCCCTTGACATTCAATGGCATTACCATTGCCGAATCCCCCACCATCAACATCCTGGGGGTCACCATTGACCAGAAACATAACTGGACCAGCCACATAAATACTATGGCTACAGGAGCAGGTCAGAGGCTGGGTATTCTGCGGCAAGTGACTCACTTCCTGACTTCCCAAAGCCTTCCCACCATCTACAAGGCATAAGGCAGGAGTGAGATGGAATGCTCTCCACTTGCCTGTGACACCCACATCCCATGAATGAATAAAACAAAATTATCTGGACTTTATCTCATTGCTGCTTGTGGACCTTGCTGTGTGCAAATTAGCTGCTGCGTTTCCTACATTACAACAGTGACTACACTTCAAAAGTACTTCATTGGCTGTAAAGCGCTTTGGGACATCCTGCGGTCGTGGAAGGTGCTATTTCGATGCAAGTTCTTTCTTTTTCTTTACACACGAATGAATAACTGTTAGCTCGAGGAAGTAGTAGCCGTATGCACTTCTGCCGATTTTCTAAATTCTGTAACTTCATGGAAATTATTGTTGTTTCTTTTTGTCAAGAATATCACAGAAGACTAGTCTTTGTCAAGTATACCACAGGGAAGTGGTAATTCTGACGAAAGGTCTTCGACCTGAAACGTTAACCCTGTTTCTTTCTCCACAGATGCTGCCTCACTTGCTGAGCTTCTCCAGCATTTTCTGTTTTTATTTCAGATTTCCAGCATCCGCAGTATTTTGCTTTTGATACCACACGGAATGTGGAAATGCCGCTCAGCTCATTGCTGAAGTCATACCTGGCCTACATAGAATAAAATATAAACTTTATAAAAATATTATGTGGGGTGAGCCTCATGATTGCACAGGGGAACAGAGCACAGTCAATGGGTATATTGGCCCTGAATTTCCTTTGGGGGGGTTCTGCTAGATTCCCACCATAAGTCTTCATTCGTATGGATTGTTCTGTAATGTTACTCTGTACAGTTTCTGAACCATGACAGCTGACAGCTATTAACTATCAGTGCATTTGTTTTCCAAAACTTAGCACTGACTCAGCTAGGGCAGTTCCTTTACAGCATCTCAGCAACATTAAATTTCACCAGAAGTGGGGGTAAAATGTCCAAAGAGTTTGTGGACGCCTCTTGCACCCACCCTTCCATGTGGACCTCACAGAAGGAGGTCGGACTGTTGGGGTAACAGCATCCATTGGTAATGTTGCCAGTTCTGCCTCCCTCACCCCCCCCCCCCCGCCCCGCCAACCCCCACCCCCCCAATGCTATGAAGCAGGTATACTAGCATATGAGAACCTGATCCTAGCAGAAGTGGGGCCCAAAGGTTGGATTCCCTGTAGACTGACTGATTATCGTTGGGAAAGTCACAAATTTGAATTGGAGGTTGTTGTGAAATTTGTCTTCTCATCTTTGTCCATTCCATCTGTCCCACTTACACTAAGGTAAGGTTCTTCCCACCCCCCCCCCCCACCCAACCTCCACTGAGGTGGGCACCCCAGTAGCACTGAAGATGTCACAGTAGGATTTGAGATGGACTCAGGGCGAGTCCTTGGGGCAGGCAGAAGTGCCCATCTGCCCGCAGGAGGCGGCCACAGGAACTTTAGGGCTCATGTAATCACGATATGAATGATTAAGGGATTTAATAATTCCAAATCAGGAAATGATGAATTGCAAGTTATCACAATGACCCAAGTTCTATGAATGATGCCAAATTTATAAAGGGTTTTCTCTTGGATATATCCCTTTACAACCTCCATTATTCGGTTGTGATTTTAGCATTTCACTCATTTCCGGTGCCACAAACCAAGAGGGTCATGGTTACATCAGGTCTGTGCCTCTTTTTGTGCATTGTAAAATTCTCATACAGACCTGATTGTTGTAGTTGTTTTTAAAATGTGCCAGTGGGGGCTGGCCCCTTCCGCCATTTTTCAAGCATTTCCAAAATTAACAACTTGCATTTATATTGTGCCTTTAATGTGGTAAAATGTTCCGAGGCGCTTCACAGGAGTGATTATCAAACAAAATTTGACACTGAGCCACTTAAAATGTTATTAGGAGCTTGATCAAAGAGGTAGGTTTTAAGGAGCATCTTAAAGGAGGAGGGAGAGGTAGAGAGGCGGAGAGGTTTAGGAAGAGAATTCCAGAGCTTAGGGCCTAGGCAGCTGAAGGCACGGCCGCCAATGGTGGAGTGATTAAAATCAGGGATGCGCATGAGGCAAGAATTGGAGGAGCGCAGAGATCTCGGAGGGTTGTAGGGCTGGAGGAGGTTACAGAGATAAGGAGGGGCGAGGCCATGGAGGGATTTGAAAAAATGGATGAGAATTTTAAAATCGAGGCATTCCCAAACCGGGAGCCAATGTAGGTTAGCGAGCACAACGTCAGGACGTCCCAAAGCACTTTACATTGAATGAAGTACTTTTGAAGTGTAGTTACTGTTATAATGTAGGAAACGCAGCAGCCAATTTATGCACAGCAAGATGCCATAAATAGCAATGTCATAATGACCAGATCATCTGATATTTAGTGATATTGGTTAAGGGAGAAATATTAGGCAGGACACCAGGGAGAAATCCCCTGCTCTTCTTTGAATAGTGTTGTGGGATTTTCTTATGTCCACCTGAGAGGGCAGACGGGGCCTCGGTTTAATGTCTCATCTGAAAGATGGCTCTCCCTCAGTACTGCACTGGGAGTTTCAGTCTAGATTTTGTGCTCAAATCTCTGGAGTGGGACTTGAACCCATCACCTCCAGACTTAGAGATGAGAGTGCTATCTACTGAGCCATGGCTGAGTTAGGATACAGGTAGCAGAGTTATGGATAAGCTCAAGTTTACGGAGTGTGGAATATGGGAGGCCAGCCAGGACAACATTGGAATAGTCGAGTCTAGAGGCAACAAAGGTTGCAGCGGATGAGCTGAGGCAGGGGCGGAGATGGAAGTAGACGGTCTTGGTGCTGGAGCGGATATGTGGTCAGAAGCTCATCTCAGGGTCAAATAGGATGCCAAGGTTGCGAACGATGTGGTTCAGCCTTGGACATTGGCCAGGGAGAGGGATGGAGTCGTGGGCTAGGGAACGGAGTTTGTGACGGGGACTGAAGACAATCTTCTTCCCAATATTTAGTTGGAGGAAATTTTTGGTCATCCAGTACTGAATGTTGGACAAGCAGTGTGACAAATCAGAGACAGTGGAGGGGTCGAGGTAAGTGATGGTGAGGTAGAGCTGGGTGTCGTCAGCGTACACGTGAAACCTATTGTGTTTTTGGATGATGTCACAAAGCTAAATCAGTTGTCCGTCATACGCATTCAAGTCTGCGCCCCTTGGACTTAAGGGAGCGGAGATGAGGGCCATACCAGGGAGAGCGACCAAGTCATTTAAAATTTTGCAACAGTGCCAAAAATGAAACAGATTTATGAATGGGAACTTGAATTGTACCTATTAAAGAAGGGGCCGCCATTAATTAACCGTGTCTTGTTTTCTGATTAGGCAGGGGAAAGCAGACATGGCCGCAGTGTACTATGAGCGCAATGATATCGAAGGCCACCACTTTGGCCCTTGGTCAGTGCAGAGGAAGAAAGCCACCAAAACATTGGATGAGACTTTAAGAAAAATGAACATGAAAATTAAGGTGAGAGAAGTGCCCGCTGTTGGTATATATATATACTGACTGCTTTGTCTGCAAAATTATACTTCTTGGGAGACTGACTTTTTTTCAATCAATCAGTGGACATACCAGCATAGTTTTGGACTCCTTGGGGGTAGATCATGACTTTGTGAGATAGTGTAAATCGGATGATAGTGAGTCAGCAGTCCATCTTACATCTCTCTCCATTTTTATTTCCATTGAAGTCAATGTTTCATTCAAGTCACCTGTTTTATGCTATCACACAAGATCAAAATTACACCCCTTATGCTCATTCCTTCACTTAACATGTTTTTTTTAATAATTCCTCAGAGTAAAAGATGTAAACCTATTGTACATTAGTGACTAATTATAAATTTGTGATTAATTAGATATTGAAATACAGTAAAATTCGTTATTGGGAAGAAGAAAAATCAGCGTGTCTATTGACACCACTGTGTCAGTCAGTGAGTTACACCATGTCAGTCAATGAGTTGGAGGCAGGGCGGGACTTACGGCAAGACTCACAGCAAACAAAGTCTATTTACTCAGCAAACAAAGTTTATTTAAACAGCACACTACAGCAAACAGTCTGCAGAGTCTATTTAAAAAACAGTCTCTATGAACTACAGCAAACAGGACTCATGACTGAAACCACAGCAAGATCTCCCGATAGAAGCAGGGTGATTTCTCCAGCAAAATGCAGTGAGTGGAGGATAATTATTTACAAACTATGTCCGTAAAATCAATCCCAGTCACTTACAGCAGGAGTGATTGATGGGGGAATTACCCAATCATCTCCATTCTGGCCGGGAATAGTAGTATCACTATATGCAGCCAAGAAAAACACCCAATAGAGCTTACTTGGAAATGAAATGATGATATAAACCTTTATAATGCTGTTGTTATACAGCAAATATTGTTTTGAGAATGGTACTTCCTTAAAGTGATGTGATACCAGCAGACCCCTGATACTGTCAGCATCACATCACCGTTTGTTCAAGCAAGTGGAACTCTGTACTCGAGTCTAAATGCTAATTACATTTTTAATGCCAGCAAAGAGCTCAAGGGGAATTGTTTAAAATTTGCTTTGCACCATTTGCAATTGTATTGCAGCCGGCGCAGAGCTGAAGCAGTGTGAGACTGGCCCCTCAATGTGGTCTCACTGCTTTCCTAAATACAATGTGCTGTCAGTTTGACGATATCATTCCTTATTGTTCAATGTAAAACTGGCATGTTGTGCACATGCTTTTGATGCGCTTGCAATTGTTAGATTCATTTGTGAATTGTTGTACTTTGTTAAATTGCAGGAGTTCAGTCACCTGATTAATATTCATTTGGACAGTGAATGTGAGAGTATAGGCAGCAATGGAAAGTCATCATCCCATTATTGTGAACCTACACAGACCTGTCCCTGATTCACACCAGCTTCTAATCAGGGACGGCTAAGCATAATAAAATTTATTTTCAGACTGTTAGTAATGTTAACCCTATTTACTGCAGTGCATAAAATGGCAATCCAGAAAATAAGGCTACTTTAGGTGTTATTCCAGAATCTCCATCAATTACTTTTCTTTCCTCCCAACACTGGCATCTTCAGGAAATAAAATTGCTGGACTATAACTTGGTGTTGTAAAATTGTTTACAATCTTCAGGAAACACCTCTCTTCCTTATCTACATACAGCCTGTCGGTGACATCATCCACAGGTACAGAGTCAGCTTTCTCATGTACACTGATAATACCCAGCTCTACCTCTCCAACATCCTTGACCTCCCCCCTGATTCCCTCCATCAAGTCCTGGATGAGTCACAGTTTCCTCCAGTTCAACATCAGGAAGACTAAAGCCAACATCTTTGGCCCCTGCCTCAAACTCCCCTCCCTTAACTATTCTCTGATGCTGAACCAGACCATTTGCAATTTTGACATCCTTTTTGACTTTGAGCTGAACTTTAAACCCCACATCCTATCCATCACCAAGACCGCTTACACAATTGTCTCTCTGCGCTATTGTCCTCTTTCACCCCTACCTCAACCCTTCCACTGGTGAAACGTTTGCACGTTCCTTCGTCATTTCCAGACTCAATTACTCTAATGCTCTCCTTGCTTGCCTTCCATCCTTCCCTCTCTATAATGATTTTCACATCGTTCACCTGACGAAGGAGGAAGCCTCCGAAAGCTTGTGAATTTAAAATAAAATTGCTGGACTATAACTTGGTGTTGTAAAATTGTTTACAACTCTATAAACTCCAACTTGGTCAAAGCTCTGGTGTACCTATTCTGTCCTGCATTAAGTACTCCCCTTCCCTGACCTACACTGGCTCCCTGCCTCTAATACATTCAGTTCAGAGCCCTTGTTCTTGTCCATAAATCCTTCTGCGGCCTTGCCCTATCCCATCTCTGCCATCTCCTTCCAAACACTACTTTCCTCTGGCTTCGGCCATCTGTGCATCCTTTCACTCCCTTTGCCTCAAACTTGGTGGCAGAGATGCCTTATTCCTATTCTTTGGAATGTTCTCCCTAAACTCCACCTCTCTCTTCACCTTAAAAACCTTCTCAAAGCCCATCTCTTCGACCTAATTTTCAGTCACCCGTCCTCATCTCTTCCTTCCTGGCTCAGCATCTGTTTTCATTATGCATATTTGTGAAGCACCTTGGGATTTGTTTTAATTAAAAGTAGTTGTTAACAATGTCAGTTCACATATTCCAGTGTAGGTTCGACATAACACTAAGTATTTGCTCGTGATTTAATAACGAGCCCATTATTGGATGGAACAGATCCAGTTAACTTAAATCATGCTGCTTGTTTTGATTAGAGAAATAGTTTGCTATTAGTGACAGTTGGACCAGACCTTAACATATGCTGACAGACTAAAACCAGTATGACTCAAGTTGGGATTTTTTTACATCTCACTGAGCTTACATGCAATGAAGATGCAGATTCCAAGGCATTGAGGCCCCATTGTATTACAGGACTGCTTCTATTTGAAATGACGCAGTATCAGGTTTCTGTGGAGCAGCAATGTGAATGGCCAGCCATCGTTTCACTGCCTGCTTGTACTGCAGTGGAGTGAGGGAAAACCAGAGCTCTGCACATCCATACTGAAAAACGCACGTGCAGGAAAGTGGTGCAGTGACACCCTGAAGTTTTTCTAAACGTTAAAATTGGAAGCTTAAGAAAGACCTGTGCACTCCAGCTGCAGCATGGCTAGTGTCACTGGGCAGCCTTTCTCAGGTGGTCCTGCAAGTGCAGGCTATGCGCCAGAGACCTGAGGAAAAACTGCTGGGCTTTGATGCAGGACATGCACTAGAACTGGGGCATGGCTTGCACTAGAGTATACGCAGCAGTGTGAAACCTCACCTGCCTCCAGCACGTATCAAGTCCAGCTGCATGCTATGTGACACTTTGAGATGATGCACTTTACAAATAAACAGAGAAAAGGAGCCTTAATCCTGAAAATGTTCACAACGATTTTCTCTCTAATATTTTTGGATACAGTTCTGCGAGAGGCAGTAAAATTGCTATAAATTGTTTATAAATTCTTCTTGTAACAAATTGAAAGTTAAACCAAACCCAGAACTTACTCTTTTACACATTCACAGGCGGAAGGTCTCCAGAAAGACTTGAATGTTATTCTGTTTTCGGACCATGGAATGACTAACATTTCCTGGATGGAGAAGGTCATTGAACTCGATAAGTATATAAACATGTCGGATGTATTGACCATGATGGATCGAGGGTCTGTGGTGAGCCTATGGCCTAAAGAAGGGAAACTGAATGAGGTAAGCAATAAAGCCATTGCAGTGTATAACTACAAGGCATCTGTGGATAGATTCTAAACTTAGTCAATTTGATCTGTGTTGGGTAAATTTGGCAATCCCATGCTCTCAGCGGGGTAACGCACTAGAAGAGTACGCAGGGTTACAATACCACACTCCCTTTAAGCGTGGCTCCTTGCTAGGTGTGCAGAATTGGTGATTTTACATAGGTTTGAGAAAACTATTGCCCAGTACAGAACAAGAGTCAAACCTGGAACTTTTCTGGTCTGTATAACTCAGTATCACAACAGCCAGCACATTAAGCCATTGGGGGGGATCTATGTGAAGATTGTAATGTGAATTTCTTGACAGACGAAATAAATTTGTATCACGTGAGTAAAAAAAAATTGTACGCTCTTGAGATCAGATCATTATAATGCTGCAGGTCTTTATCATCAGTGGCCTTGCCTTTTGGGCCAAACCTATAATACTTTTTTTTATGTAAATAGTAAAATGTCAGCCAATTTTACATTCAATTTCTCATTTATTTGTGAACAAAGAATAAAGAAGATTTAAAATCCCTTTAAAGCCAGCTCCCCAATCTTATAAAAGCATCTAGCAGCTGTTTGGAATTTGCTGTTGACTTTTCATATCACACAACCCAACTGATTTTCACAATGTTGAACTCGCTTCCCTTCTAGTTTTTATTGCAGGACTGAATATCGTGCAGAAACAAAAACTGATTACCCTGCAATTATAACTGTTCTGAATTGAAATCGTTCATTTTGTAAATCATTACTAATGCTTTTTTTTATCAATGGTAGGAGTTTCAGCTCGATGAAGGTATTCCAAATGAGGTCAATCAACTGTATATTATCAAGATAATCTCTTTGATCTCACCAGGTGTACAGCAGCTTGAAAAAAGCAAAGGGGATGAGCGTCTACAAGAAAGATGAAATTCCAGACCGATATCATTATAAAGGTGGCAAGTTTGTCGCACCACTTACTCTGCTTGCTGAACAAGGATGGTTCATTATCGAGGTACAATAAAATCATTTTGTAAGCTATAAAATCTTTGACAGGTTTGTATTCAGTCTGTGCATTCCATTTCCAATATTCACATCACTGGGAAGTCCCTGCACATCATAAAATGTTGCTTTTCATAAATTAGCTGATTAGTTTGTCTGTCAGAACTACCGTTTAAGATTAAGATGTAGGAGAATTCATCAACTTGTATGAAGTATTTGACTTATTGGTCAGTTGTTTCAAATTCCTTCATTTGATATTGGTACTGCCATGTGAAACATTACTGAAATTATATTAACAGAAGTGATGATGTAACTGAGACAAAATAAGATTTCTTTTCCTTGGTATTGGTGGCTGATAACATTGTACAGTCAAATTCTTTAGACAGAATTATCAGCAACTGTATGCAGCCCTGCTAATATTCTCAGACTTGAAAGTGCATAAGAGAGGAATTTCTATAAGATAAAATTAATTGGACTCTGACAATTTTCAGGACATGTTTGCATAGCTCAATCGTAAAGCTTAATCAGAAACTTAAGCAGAGGCATTTCTGACTCTGGTCAGCTTTTCTGTAGTAACATTTTGTACTGGCTTAATATATTTAAGTTTGAACACTGTTGATTCTAATCAGCAAGAAAGAAGGACTAATAAGCGTGGAAGTTATATGAGAAAGAAAGTCACCGTTGTAGATGGAGTTAAAGTAGGTGGTTGTTAGGACCACATCGAGTGAGTTAGGTGTTAAAAGTAACTTTTCATAGTGCCACATTATTCTCACATTAATCGCTGGTTGTGACATTATTTTTAGTATAGCCTTTGGAGCAGATTTTCCTGTTCCATCTCCTGGGCCCAACGCATAGAGGAAAATCGGGTGAGGAGGGTAGCATGTTCGTAAAGAAGCCCACCTGATTTTCACTCCATTAATTTAAATGGATGGAGGAAGCTCATGTGGAGCATGAACACCAGCATAGATCTGTTGGGCCGAATGGCCTGCTTCTGTGCTGCAAATACTCTGTAATGAAAATCTGAGGGGGTGGAACTCTGTTAGTGGTGTGCAATCCTCCTCACCTGATTTCCCTCTGTGCGCCGATATGTGTAGATGCAGGAACAGAAAAATCTGTCCCATAACATTCTGGGAGAAGACTATTAGGCTTCACAATTCGCCCCTGATCATAAAGCTCAGTCTTGATTAGTTTCACTTAATACTGTTTCAAATCGGTCATCTTTACAGTTAAAGGTAACTACATTTACGCAGATATGAAATCTGAATTACCCTCACTAGGGAAATAGAGGGAGCTTAGTCTGTTAAACCAGTCTGGGATATTAAAAGAAAAAAAACTTACACCACCGTTTAAACTTTTACTTTAAAAACAGACTTTTGTTGTCCAGTGTCCATTTTAGAAATCATCAGACGCACACTCAAAATCCAGATGGATCTGCTCAAAATAACATTTTCAGTTTGTTCCCGTTAATTTATTCTCTTCCTTAGTAAGAGGCATCTAACCTTAGGAAGACGCTATCTATTATTCCCAATTGTTGCTGAAAACAAATGACTATCTAACAGTGTGGCCAAGGTCAGACTTTTGGAAATGGAGTTTTCCTGGGGAAAAATAACTTCACATAGCTTGCAAAATGAATAGAACTTTAGTTATATTTCTTCCAGTGTATGTTTACAATGAGTTTCACTGTAAAAGATTAGTTTCATCTTATGACTATTCCCCAGCAGTTCAAGGTCACAGGTGTTTTTCTTTCAGAATATACAAAAGTTGCCTTATTGGGCCAATGAAACAGAGAGCAAAAAGGGTTGGCAGCATGGATGGCATGGCTATGACAATGATTTGATGGATATGAAAGGATTCTTTCTGGCATATGGACCAGGTAACCATTATATACACTTCTCTAGTTTGTAAACTGACTTTCAGAGCAAATCAGAATTCTACAATAGCATCATTTAAATACAACAAAACCAACTTAAATATATACAGTTTCTCACATGACAAATTCTGAAATGAAATACATTTTAAGAGCACACAGTGTTTTAAAAGAGGGTGGACATTGAGCAAGATGTGAAAGAATTAGGGGAGGGAGATTGAAGGCAATGGTGAATGAGAGAAGCTTTTAGGAGGCTTTTGAAGGCTTGGACAGAGGTAGCAAGGCAAAGGAGATTTGAACGGGAATTCTACAGGGGAAGGGTGTAGTTCCTGAAAGATTAGGTAGCCCAAGTCACTTACAAACTCCCAACTGTCCAGCCATTCGCCATGATAGTTCTACAACTATCGATCTGCTCACACCCTCACATCCACCTTTGATGCCCTTGTTCCCATTAAAACCCTTACTCTCTCTCCCACCCTGGTCCTTCCCCTTATTGGAGCCCCCATCTTTGCTCCCTTAAGCCCAGGGGATGTAGATTTGAATGTTTATGATGCACAACAGGTTGAGCAATTCATCTCCAGGTCTGGCAGCACCACCTCAAGCACTAGCGGGCCCTGCTCTCCTCTGCCAAACTGCTCACTATTCCAGAATCATCCTGGAATGCAAAGATAACCCCCGCCTTCTCTTCTCCACTACCAACCATCTTCTTCAATCCCACTCTCCTGAACAATGGAGCAGAGGCGTTGGAGGAGGATGGTGTGGTCAACAGTGTCAAAGGCTGCAGAGAGGTCAAGAAGGCTGGGGAGGGATAGTGCATCACGGTCACAATCACATCGCACTTGGTGTTGGTGGTGAGGGTGGAGAG
This sequence comes from Heptranchias perlo, assembly GCF_035084215.1. Taxonomy (NCBI): domain Eukaryota; kingdom Metazoa; phylum Chordata; class Chondrichthyes; order Hexanchiformes; family Hexanchidae; genus Heptranchias; species Heptranchias perlo. The sequence goes on along the minus strand of NC_090328.1, from coordinate 22,705,407 downwards.
GCCGCCCTCACCTCCAACACGTACGAGGAGCTCATGGACTTCTTTGTCACTAAGATTGAGACCATCCGTTCAACTGCCTCAGCCGCTTCCCTCCCTTCCCTTAGCCCACCAAGCCAAGGTTCCCCCCTGCCCTAGCCCTAAACTCACATCTTTCTCTAGTTTCTCTCCTATCTCCCCTCATGCCCTCTCCAAGCTCATCTTGTGCATGAGACCCACCTTTTGCTCACTCGACCCCATTCCAACTAAACTGCTGACCTCCTAACTTCCCTTCCTGGCCCTCATGCTAGCTGAAATTGTAAACGGTTCCCTCTCCTTTGGACATGTCCACCTCCCGTTCAAATCCGCCGCCATCACCCCTCCTCAAAAAACCAACCCTTGACCCCACTGTTCTTGCAAACTACCACCCCATCTCCAAACTCCCTTCCCTCTCCAAAGTCCTTGAACATGTTCTCGCCTCCCAAATCCATGCCAATCTTTCCCGTAACTCTTCAAATAGTTTTCTGCCCCTGCTACAGGACTGAAATGGCCCCAATCAGTCACATCTGACATCCTATGTGACTGTGTCTGTGATGCACTATTCCTCCCCAGCCTTCTTAATCTCTCTGCAGCCTTTGACACGGTTGACCGCATCATCCTCCTCCAACGCCTCTCCTCCATTGTTCAGCTCTGTGGGACTGCCCTTATCTGCTTCCACTCTTACCTATCCAGTCGTAACCAGAAAATCCCCTGCAATGGCTTCTCTTCTTGTCCCTGCACTGTTACCTCTGGAGTCCCCCAAGGATCTATCCTTGGCCCCTCCTATTTCTGATCTACATGCTGACCCTCAGCGACATCATCTGAAAACACAATGTCAGATTCCCATTCAGCCAGTGACAACACCCAGCCAGCTCTACCTCACCACCACCTATCTTGACCCTTCACTGCCTCTGTTGTCAGACTGTTTATCCGACACGCAGTCCTGGATAAGCCAAAATAACCTCCAATTAAACATTGTAAAGCAATTGTCTTTGGTCCCCCCCACAAACTCTGTTCCCTACAGACCAATTCCATTCCCCTCCCTGGCCACTGTCTCAGGCTAAACCAGAGTGTTCACAACCTCGGCATCCTATTTGACCCTTTGCTGAGCTTCCGACCCCACATCCTCTCTGTCACAAAGTTCGCCTACTTTTGCCTCTGTAATATTGTCCATCTTCACCCCTGCCTCAGCTCATCTGCTGCTGAAACTCGCATCCATACTTTTTTTCCCCCTCCAGTCTCGATTATTCCAATGCTCTCCTGGCCGGCCTCCCATCTTCCACCCTCCATAAACTTGAGCTCATCCAAAACTCTGCTGCCCATATTCTAACTTGCACCAAGTCCTGTTTACCCATTACCCCAGTGCTCGCTATCCTAGGTTGGCTCCTGACCCACCAATGCCTTGCCTTGATTTTAAAATTCCAATCTTCATGTTCAAATCCCTCATGTCCTCGCCCCTCCCTGTCTCTGTAACCTCCTCCATCAATGGCCTTCTTTCTGTTATAAGATCAGGAGTGGGATTGCTCACTGATGATTCCACAGTGTTCAGCTGCATTCCTAACTCGTCCAATAATGAAGTAGCCCTTGCCAGCCTAAAGGAGGACCTTGATAATATCCAGGCTTCGGCTGACATATTGCAGGTAACACTTGTGCCACCTAAGGGCCCGATAATGACTGTCTCGATCAAGAGAAAGACCAGTCATCTTCCCTTGACCTTCAATGGAGTCCCACACCATCAACATCTTGGGGGGTCAGCATTGACCGGAAGCTTATCTGGACCAGCCATATCAATATCATGGCCACAAAGGCAGGGCAGAAGCTGGGTATGCTGTGATGTGTGGCTCACTTCCTGACTCCTCAGAGCCTCTCCACCATCTACAAGGCTCATCAGGAGTGTGATGGAATACTCACTCATAGCCCATCTGGTGCAGCTGCAACAACACTCAAGATGCATTCAGAGCAGTTTGGTTTATTCGGTGCCCCTGTCAATGAATCAACATCCATTCCCTCCACCGCCAGCATCCTGTGGCTGCAGTATGTATGATCCACAGGGTGCATTGCAACAACTCATCATCATTGTTTTAACAGCACCTCCTCTCCTAAGACCTCTACCATCAAAAAGAACAAACAGAATGTTGTGGGAACACCGTGACCCCCAAGTCACACATTATCCTGACTTGGACATATACCATTGGTCCTTCATCATTGCTAGACCAATAAAACAGCATGAATATGAAAGCAAAGTAAGCCTTAGTAAATATCACACACACCAAAGTCTGCCAAAGTAATTATTTGCATGTGTATGAATGATACCAGGGCTAAAAGGGTTAAATTATGAGGACAGGTTGCATAGACTAGGCTTGAATTCCCTTGAGTGTAGAAGATTAAGGGGTGATCTAATTGAAATGTTTAAGATGATTAAAGGATTTGAAAGGGTAGATAGAGAGAAACTATTTTCTCTGACAGGGGAATCCAGAACAAGGGGGCATAACCTTAAAATTAGAGCTAGGCCACTCGGGTGAGTCAGGAAGCACTTCTTCAAACAAAGGGTAGTGGGAATCTGGAACTCTCTCCCCCAAAAAGCTGTTGAGGTTAGATCAATTGAAAATGTCAAAACTAAGATTGATAGATTTTTGTTAGGCAAGGATATTAAGGGTTACGGAACCAAGGTGGGAAGATGGAGTTAAGATACAGATCAGCCTTGATCTAATTGAATGGCGGAACAGGCTCAAGGGGCTGAATGGCCTACTACTGTTACTATGTTCCTATAAGGAGTAATCTTTCACTAGAAAATACCTTAAATTTCGATATTGTAAGATGATCATCTTTACATGGCACAGTTTTGACACAAACTTTAAAATATGTAGGGCAGTTTCACAACTAATTTTGGTTTTGTACTGTTCAGATTTCAGAACAAACTACAAGGCAGCTCCAATTAGAGTGGTTGATGTGTACAATGTCATGTGTCATGTTGCCGGAATAGACCCATTGCCAAACAATGGTTCCTGGTCCCAAGTGGAGTCGATGCTGAATAACAATGCCATCGTGGCTCACAGTGCAAAAGTTAGCGTCACCGTATTGACATTAACAGTGGCCTGGATATTGCCCTAATGCATCATTAATAATTACATTCAAATTTTTTTAATTTCAATTAAAATGTGTGATTTTTGGCAATTATAGTTGATTATTTTTAAATGTGCTAATAACATTTAATTGTGCACTAAAACATTTGTGACTAAATGTTTCTTTTAAATTATATTTTTAATGGGCAGTAATATATTCGAATACTTAGCATTTCAATATATTGACTACTTAAGTTGCACTATTGAAAATTACTTAAATGATAATACTAATTTAGTTGCTTACAGGAGAGGATGACTGCTCCATTCTGATAAAGTGTCCTATATCAGGGGAGAAGATGATGTTGTACTTCTGTGCCCCAAATACAGACATTGTCATGTTCCCTACATTTTTCCTGGGACTCACAGTCCATATGGAATGCATGATGATAAAGGGGGGGGACCCAAGTTGCATGCTTCCCCCACAAGACAGCCCTCTGGCAGGCACAGCGTGATAACCATGGCACAGTGTCGATCTTGGCCTTTTATTCGATTCTGATTAAGATATGCCCTGATTAAGATATGCCCTAGAATAGATTACTTCTTTGTGAAGAAAGCCCATCTCTCTAGGGTTCACAAGTTGCAAAATAGGGCTTATAATCATTGTGCTCCAATCATATTGCAGCTTTCCACCCCAGCCCTAGTACTGGCACCTCATTCCTAACTTACCCGTGAGTGTAAGTTTGTTCACTGTGTGTCAGAGAACGAAGGGTCAGAAGTGTCCTCACTGTGTCTGTGGGAAAACACTGAGGCTGTTCTTGGGGGTTACCTATACCTCAGCCAAAAAGCACAAAGTGCTCCAGAGCCACAGAGAGGTTGAAGACAGAATAATGGGACTAAGGACCCACGACAAAGGTCAGATAGGAACATAGCACAGAAAGGGCCCTGATTCAGGCTAGTTAAACAATCTGTTGTCCATGGGTGTAGAGAAGCTCATTCCAGTCACCATGGCAAAGTATTATCAACAAGGTGACCAACCCGGAGAGCTTCTAATGTACACTCTTCAGAATAAAACTGTTCCGTGCGTTAGAATCGACACTAGTAACCTCACCGCTAACCTGCAACAGGAGTTTGCGGAATTCTATACTTTACTGAATACCTCAGAACACTCAGCCAAAAGCCAAAAGCTATCTGGCAAACCTCACCTTCCTCAGCTGTCACCCAGAGGATACTTAGTCACTCTCCAATTCATACCTCATAGATCGAGGCAGCAAAAAATGAGCTGCACACTGTCAAAGCACTAGTGCCTGTTGACTTCCCTGCTGAATGATACAAAGTTATTATTCCTGTGCTTGACGTCAATGTTGCCGAAACTATTCCACTCCCAAGCACAATCAGAAATGACAATCGTGCTGATACTCCGGTCTTCTGATTCTGGCCCTTTGTGCGCTCCCCCGGCACCCCCCCCCCCCGACCATTGGCGACCATGCCTTCAGCCATCTAGGTCCCATGCTCCTTTCGCCTCTCCACCTCCCTCTCCTCCTTTAAGACCCTCCTTAAAGCCCACCTCTTTGAATAAGCTTTTGGTCACGCCTCCTAATTTCTCCTTCTTTGGCTTGGTCTTCATTTTTGTCTGATTACGCCTCTGTGAAGAATCTTGGGATGTTTTACTGCTAAATGCAAGTTGTTGTTGTTGTTGATCCCATCTCACTACAAGTTCATATTCCTCTGGAATGCTGACTGTAAAATACTAACCAAAGCTCTGGCCACCTGACTGGACACGTTAGCTCCCAAAGTAGTTTGCCCAGAACAAACAGATCAATCAGAGGTCAGCACCAGGTGACTATTTAATGTGGTCCACCATTACAACAGCACCAGAACCCCACTATTCTGGAATGTGGAGAAGACGTTCAGTTGGGTGAAGTGATCTTCCTTCTCCCTCTGTTGGAGAGAATATCATTTAGCAAGGAATTCATAAGTTGGATCAGGACACTCTATTCACACCGCACTTAACAGTTACATCTCACCTGCATTCTCTCTCTAATGAGTGACCAGATAGGGATGCTCATTCTCCTTTTTTTCCAATAGAGCCACTGACAACAGATGTAAGAATTAAGTCAGACATTCATCCTGATGAGGTTGAACATAGAATAATGATGCTCCCTGATGACATATGTGACAGATCCATTACCTCAGCACCTGTCATCTTCCAAGTCAAGGACATTGACCATCTTTTAGGTTACTAACTTAATTATGCCAAAACTGAGGGCATGTCCCCCACACAAGGCGTTTTGGCATAAATTGTGTAACAGTAACCCCTGACATTTTAACCTTGAAAACAAGTGAAATTATGCTCCACACATCGGAACCATATTAACTTGACCTGGACAGAGAGGACAGTTTACTAATATTACTTCTCAGGTGGGCAAGTATAGTAAAGATGACTGTGCTGCTTCAGCTTATCAAATTGCTCCAGATGACCACGAATAAGCCTAGGATGCCTACAACTCCCTACATTTAAAGAAGGACTGGACCTACCAAACCTTAAATGCTACTTTTGGCGGCCGAGCTTAGTTATTGTGACTTAGAATGCAACCTCATCACAAAACCCGCGCTGGGTATGGAGCTGAAAGTTGCCAACCTATCCTCCCCCCCCCCCCCCCCCACCCTACCTTCACATGAGTAACATCCTGTCCTTTTAGTAATTAATGGCAAAATTGCATCTCACTTAGTTGGATATGTTCAGGTACCTTCAAATCAAAAACTTCCTCCAGGAGCCAGTGACATTCTGCTAACCTCAGTGAGAACTATTCTCTCTACAGCTACTAGTTCTCAGGCCCCAGACCGCTGTAAATCTACTAGTGCCCTGTACATTGTACTCATCCCCACTTAATAGAACCCACAGTGATTCTAAAAGGAGCATGGGAGTGGGTCAATGTAACCAAATAACAGAAGAAGAATGGAGAAGAATCTGGGGACAAACCCTCACAACCACCACATGCATAAAATACAAGAGAGTGTCAACCTAAACTCACACACCAAACACATCACACTCCACATAAACTATGTAGATTCTGCTCCTCCCCGTCAGATGAATGCTGGAAAGAATGTGGTCAGAATAATACCACTCAAACAAACACAACTTCTGGTTCTGCCTTCAAACCCAACCACTTTGGGAAGCAACCAGGGATTGCCACAAAGGCCAGGGCCTGCAGAGACACCCCCTCCGTGCTGAGTCTGTCCCAGGGATGAGAGGTTCACCCGAAATGTACAATTGAGACTTTTTCCTTTATTAGCTGAGGCATAGAATATAAGAGCAGGGAGGTTATGCTAGAACTGTATAAAACACTAGCTAGGCCACAGCTTGAGTACTGCGTATAGTTCTGGTCACCACATTGCAGGAAAGATGTGATTGCGCTAGAGAAGGTACACAGGAGATTTATGAAGATGTTGCCAGGACTGGAGAATTTTAGCTATGAGAAAGATTGGATAGGTTGGGGTTGTTTTCATTGGAACAAAGGAGGCCGAGGGGAGATTTAATTGAGGTGTATAAAATTATGAGGGGCCTAGATAGAGTGGATAGGAAGGGCCTATTTCCCTTAGCAGAGGGGTCAGTGACCAGGGGTCATAGATTTAAAGTAATTGGTAGAAGGATTAGAGGGGAGCTGAGAAGAATTTTTTTCACCCAGAGGGTGGTGGGGGTCTGGAACTCACTGCCTGAAAGGGTGGTAGAGGCAGAAACCCTCAACTCATTTAAAATGCACTTGGATGTGCACTTGAAGTGCCGTAACCTACAGGGCTATGGACCAAGTGCTGGAAAGTGGGATTAGGCTGGGTGGCTCTTCTTCGGCCGGCACGGACACAATGGTCAAATGACCTCCTTCTGTGCCATAACTTTCTATGATTCTATGAAAGACTAACACAACTTTCACTGCTAGTGGCAAGGAGTTGCATTCCCCACACTGTAGTGAAACCATACTCCCCTCGGCACAAACGTGGATTAGGCACCTGTGGGTAATACATGGATTCTGCCTGGAATTGGGAAAAGCACCCCAAGGAAGGGTGGGATAGCCCCTATGCACCTTATCCGGTTGTGCTACTCCCACCTGATGTCCACTCCAGACCTGAAGTGGGTTAAACTACTGTCCAAACATGTACAACTGTCATTAATGTAATTGTCATGTTAAAAATATATATGACTATATGTGAAAATCAGTTTTTCTCTTTTAGAAAAAATAATTAATTAAATAAAGTTTATATCTTGATTGTTAATTGTTAAACATTTCTCAGTTTTACCATTTAAACTTATAAATTGTTAGCTTGTTGAAAAAAAATTTTTTGTAAATTTTTTAAAAAAGTCAGTGGATAATAATCGGCCAAGGAATTCATTACGAAAATGTTTGTTTCATTGTACAACTAAAAGTAAATGCATCTTCTGGTACATTTGTAGTAATGAGTTAATCTGTTTATGCTGGTGACTTGATTTTACTTTTCCCCACTTCTTATCAATATGAGAAAGAACGGAATATGTAAAGGCCATTCGTCTAGTAATGGCTGCATCTTTCACAGAGCATCTTCTATTCTATCATGGATTATACCCACCTTTATAATCTGCTGCCAGCTGAAATTCCAGAATATCAATCCATTTCATGTCTCCAGAATTTAACCCTGTCTGCTTTCCACAGACAGCATTTCCTTTGTCACAGGAACTATACGATTCGAATTCCTCTAAGAGGTGATTGCATGACCCCGTGCTGCCAGGGCAGAGGCGCACTTGATGAAAATCCAGGTGGGAGAATTGGAGCCTGGGATAATGAAATCACTCATCTAGTGACTCCAGGATAGATTTTCTATTCTTGATGCTGAGATTGGTGGGAAAGGAACTGCAAGCTTTTCATTCGCAGAAGTCGCAAAGGACTGGCCCTGTCGGGATCTTTCCGGGATCATCCTCGGTTTGTTAGCAGAGCAAGCTCCGGCCTGGATCAGACGTGCAGGCGGGCACTCGCCAAACGAAGATGGTGAAAAATTTAGCATTTCATTAGCCATTAAAGGGAGGCAGACCTAAATGAAAGGGATGCAACCTCTTAAAGGTAAATGGTCATATATGGGGATACAAGTTTCCAATGGCTGAAAGGAATTTAAGGCAGTGTGCCAACCTTTTGAATTTTTATATAAGGCACAAGAAGTGTCTAGCAAAAAGCAGTACCTAACAAAACAAATGTAGAGGCAGGTAGTGGACTCTGTGGGCAAATGATGGACCTCTCCAGCACCTGAATCCCCTTATATAATGGAGGTGTTGCTGCATGAGGTAGGTACAAGGAGGATTGCCCTGTTTGGCACTCAGGGGCACTGACATTTTTTGGGATTTTTATACTACCTACTGGGATTGAAAGTCATCTTTGGTGGGAGTGCAAAACGGGCAGGGGTATGATGAGCAGGGGCTATAACTGGCGGGGAGTATAATGACCGGGGAGTATAACGGGCGGGGGTTATGAAGGGCGGGGGATATGATGGGCGGGGGCTATAACTGGCGGGGAGTATAACAACCGGGGAGTATAACGGGTGGGGGTTATGAAGGGCGGGGGATATGATGGGCGGGGGCTATAACTGGCGGGGAGTATAACGACCGGGGAGTATAACGGGCGGGGGTTATGAAGGGCGGGGGCTATAACAAATGGGGAGTATACGACTTGGGGGGGGGGGGGGGTATGACGGACGGGGGTTATGATGGGCACCCGATGTGCTACCACCCGTTTCGCATTACCACCCATGAAGAATTTCAACCACATGTTCTTGGATTCAGCTTCATCAGCCACTCCTGTAAGTGGACCTGTTGTCTCCTACGATCCGAGGTACATTTTTTTCCTCAGTATCTGGGACAATGTTTCCGAGACCCAGTGATTGTAACAGAAAACTCTTGCTCTGTACACCGACTACTGGAATGTATCACATGTCGTCACATGATTCTCCTCTTCGAAAACGACATTGAATATACAATCTTACCAAACTGAGATGCAGGCTCTGAACCAACAAATGGTTTTAGAATCATAGAAAGGTTACAGCACGGAAGGAGGCCATTTGGCCCATTGAGTCCACGCAGGTTCTATGCAAGAGCAATCCAGCTAGTCCCACTCTCCCATTCTTTTCCCGTAGCCCTGCAAATTTTTTCCTTTCAAGTACTTAACCAGTTCCCTTTTGAAGGCCATGATTGAATCTGCCTCCACCACCCCCTCGGACAGTGCATTCCAGATCCTAACCACTCTCTGTGTAAAAAAGATTTTCCTCATGTCACCTTTGGTTGTTTTGCTAATCACCTTTATTTAAATGAAACAGATGAATGAACAGTATATGATATAAAACATTGAATCAAACACTCCATCACCTTCCTTGATACATAAAATAATAGACACCACTTGTTTTTTAAACACGGGGAGAAATTTAACTTGCGCCCAAAACGGGTGGCAAGTCGGCGGAGCGATTGCTCCATGCACTGGTCCGTGCCGGCCTGAGACCAGAGCCAAATTCAGCATTGGGCCTTGGGATTGAAGTGGCAAGCTGCAGGTGCCAAACGGGCGTCCCGATGCAGCTTGCCGATCGGGGCCTGACGAATTCTGGCCGGCACTGATGCCCGTAGGTCCTGGGAGGAAGCAGAGACAAAGCAGAGAAGGCGAGCAAGTGCCAGCAGTTGCCCGCAGTATTTTTGTCCAATCTGGAGCAGCATTCCTGCTCCTAGCTCCACAAAAATATAACTTTTAAAATGTTTTTTGGCCGTTTTACGAGCGGTCCCTTTAAGGATCACTGGTTAGGCTGCTCAAGAGTTGGTGACAACTAGATGTAATGCAAGCTCCGTCCGTTTGTACTTGAATTTTGCATCAGGATCTGACAACTGGTGCAGGACCCGAATTTGCATTGTTTCAGGTACACGAGCTGCTCGCCCATTTATAGGCCTGCATGCTTTTGTGGCCTAGGAATTTGATGGTGCCCGGAAACAGGCGCCCAGATGCATAGGCCCAAGTCGCACCTAATATTGGGCCTCCAGCCTCATTATCATCGAATCGGCAAGCTGGTATCAACAAAAGTGATCAAGAAGCTGTCGGATTGTCATAAAAATTCAATTGGTTAATTAATGTCCTTTAGGGAAGGAAACCTGCCGTCCTTACTTGGTCTGACCTATATGTGACTCCAGTCTCACACACCAACGTTGTTGACTCTTAACTGCCCTCTGAAGTGGGCGAGCAAGCCACTGAGTCATATCAAACCGTTAAAACAACAACTTGCATTTATATAGCGCCTTTAACATGGTAACACATCCCAATGTCTGCTTCACAGGAGCGTTATGAATCAAAATTTGACATCGAGCCACATAAGGATATATTAGGACAGGTGACCAAAAGCTTGGTCTAAGATGTAGGTTTTAAGGAGCGTCTTAAAGGAGGAGAGAGAAGTAGGGAGATGAAGAGATTTAGAGAGGGAATTCCAGATCTTAGGGCCTAGGCAGCTAAAGGCACAGCCGCCAACGGTGGAGCGATGAAAATTGGGAAATGCGCAAGAGGCCAGAATTGGAAGAGCGCAGAGATCACGGAGGGTTGTAAGGCTGGTGGACGTTACAGAGATAGCTAAAAAGAATAAGAATAAAACCAGACCCGCAAACTGCAATGGTTCAAGAAGGTGGCCCGCCACCACTTTCTCAGGGCAACTAGGGCTAATAAGTGCCGGTCTTCCCAGTGATGCCCACATCCCGATAATGAGTAAAATGATACTATGGAAGCCTTGGGCTCCAAACTCCAAATGACTGTCATACCCAGCTTCAATATGCTGAGGGATCAGGTGTAGAGTGTCAGTTCACAAATACTGTTGCCTGGAGGTCTGCTGCCTCGCACATCGCTGGACAGCAGCAGAGGCATGGACTCAGCACAGCACTCAAATGACTGTAGATGATAACGTTCCTGCGAAGCGTCCTGGGACGTTTTACTACACTGAAGGTGATATATAAGGTTGTTGTTGTTATGTGCCATAAAGTGGGCAGGACTAGGCGGACACCGCAGAAGATGTGGGAAAAGCAGCTGCCGGGCCATCTCATGATCCAACCCAAAGAGGCAGAGGGCCAACTCAGTCCCAAAAGGCTCCAACTGACACCCAGCAGACAGCTACCCCACTTGCTCCTGTGACTGGGGAAGCACCTAGAAGGAGCACAAGGTTAGGTTCTAGACACTGTAACCAACATATACATAATTAAGTTTTAGGGAATTAAATTTGGTTGTACGTTACTTTAATTGCATCTGAGATATTTCTTCTGAGGGTGTAGAATAAGGTATTTGCGGATCAGAGGATTAGCATCCCTAGTAATTGGGTAAGCGCAGAGGCCAATGTTGCTGAAGATGTATTGGGCCTTTGGATGTGCACATGTGCAGCACATCCATCCACCCATTGCACAATCTTATTGTTTCTTAAATGATTCCAGGGTTTTTGCCACTACTTTATCTGGAAGTCCATTCCAAGTGTTGGCGGATACGACACTTACTTGAAGGTCTGGTTTATGTGAGCCTGCAGAGTAACTCGTTAAATACAATGGTGTTTCAGCAGGGACATCTTCTGGGTAATCGCCAATGTCTTGATATGCTCTCACAAGAGGAGGGTAATAACCACTGCAATTCTCATGTGCAAGTTTTAAATTGTAGCAATGAAAAACCTTCCTGCCAAAAATCTGGAACAAAAACCATGAAAAGCAAACAAACTGCCAAAAAAAACAAACTAATACTTCAGCTCTCACAAATCCAATGTTAAAGTTCACTTTCATCCATGTTCGAAATACAAGTACAGCTGGTCTCCTTTAAAGCATTGACTTCCTGTCAGCCAAGACCCTGCTGACCCTGATCAGCAGTTCCATATAGGTGAGCTGCATATTCCCTGCAGAAAATCATGTTTCTACACTCATTTCCATTTCATTATTATGCATTAATATATATAATGAAGCTGATGCCAATTTTGCAGCCTCTGATAATCTGTTTCACTCTGGAACCTTCCTAATCCATAAGATACTTATGGATTAGGAAGGTCATTTGGCCCATCTTAATTCATCCATTTAGAAAAATCCTAAGCTTACCCTTTGCAGCATCTAATGGTTTCTTAAATGATTCCAGGATTCTTGCTTACACTGCTCTGTCTAAAAGTCCATTCCAAGTATTGATCACTCTGTGACAGAAGAAATTTTTTTTGGTATCAGTCTTAAATTTACAACTGACCAGGGTCAACATACTCTTGGCTGACAGGAAGTCAAGGCCCAACTTTAGCTCGGGACATAAATGCGGCATGAGGGTGCCAAGGAGGGCGATATCCATCTGCCCCCCCAACCCCCAAACAGCATGAGGCCCAGGGGATTTTAACTCCCAGCCTCAATTAAATTCAAACTCAGGCTCCTCGCCCGAACCTAGTGGGAATGACAATGAAGCCGGCATGCGGGACCAGGAAATTGGGTGGCAGGGGGCCGCTGCCGGAGACCTGAAGGAACGGTTCCCGGCACTAAGGTAAATGGTTGTGGGGGGGAGGTGTTTCGGAAGCAATTGTGGAGGGGGCAGGGAAGGCCCACAGTTTCCTTGTGGGGCTTGGAGGAACACTTGCTCCTGCTCCTCGTGGCCCACAAGGAAGCCTTAAAATAAATAAACATTTAAACTTACCTGAGCCTCTCCTGGCCACAATCCTCCTCGCCGCCAGTGTTAACTGGAAGTTCCAGCATGGATGTCACCACCGTGCTCACCAGTTAAAATCACGTCAGGGTCTGAATGACTTCATCGGACACCGACATTTATATATTAATGAGGCCTCTGCCTACCTGCTGAAACCCGACAGTTAAATTCACAGCGGGTGCGAATCCGTCAGGAACACAGTGCCCGACCGCCATTTTAACCATCCGCCCGACCCTGTTCCCGCCAGGCATGTTCAGTGTTTTAAAGGAGACCGACGGTGTTTTTATTTGGAACATGGATTTAATTTTGGGTTTGCATTGTCAGTTTATTTTTTATAGGTTACCTATGGTAGTGTGGTTATGTTATTGGACTAGTAATCCAGAGGTCTGGACTAATAATCCAGACAATATGAATTCAAATCCCACCACCGCAGTTTGAGAATTTTAATTCAGTTTAAAAACATCTTGAAATAAATAAAAGCTTGTATCAGTACAAAGTGACATTGAAACTGCCGAATGACATAAAAACCTAACTGATTCATTAATGACTTCTGGATAAGGAAACCTGCCGTACTTACCTGGGTTGGCCTATATGTGACTCCAGTACCACAGCAAGATTTTTACTAGTTTGAACCTGTCTCCTTGTCCTCCCTTACAATTTAATTTAAAGTAATATTCCAGATTTACCTTTTCCATTGTAAGCTAGTGCAATGGGTATGGACTTGCTGCAAGTGTTCAAAAAGGGATCTGGATAAGTTATGATATTGCAGCTAAGAAAAGATAGTTGGGACATTGGGCAATGTGCCTCACGACTAGTCACTGATCTCCTGGAACTTGTTTGATTGCCTTTGGCAGCCAGAGATATATCTCCCAGATTTTGTTTTGCCTAAATTGGCGTAGGCTTTTATTCTTAGATTTTTTGCCTCTCACAGGAGATTGTGTGGCTGCTGGTGGGTGAGGAGGGGTGGTGGGGGGGGCAGGGGGTTGTTGATGATGCTCAGTTGCACCATGACGATATGGGACAGGTTCAATGGACCAGCTGCTGTTTACTTGTCCACCGTTTTGATATGTTCCACCACTACAGCCCTCTACCACCTCCTTCTTACCTGTCTTCCTCTCCGTCAGCGGTACAGAAGTGGCAACGCAGGAAAATCAGCCAAAGGCCCAAGCTCTGTTCCTTTGCTGTCATTTACATGGAGTGGGGCAGAGAATGGGCAGGTGGCCACCTTCGGTGGCAATGAGAAGAAAATGATGGCAGCTCATTTCTCTCTCTCTCCTTTAAGACGCTCCTTAAAACCTAACTCTTTGACCAAGCTTTTGGTCACCTGTCCTAATATGTGGCTCGGTGTCAAATTTTGTTTGATAAGCGTTCCTGCGAAGCGCCTTTGGATGTTTTACCACGTTAAAGGCGCTATATAAATGCAAGTTGTTGCTGTTGTTATTGCCAGCAATGCCCATATCCCGAGAATGAATAAAAAGAAGCTACTTACAGCATAATACTGAATGAAACTAGATGTATATTTTGATTGTTTTAATTCTGTGAAATGGTACCTCTGTAAAAAACCAAACCAAGCAGCCCATAAAGCACAAGGTTCGAGCCCAAGTTACAAGCTGAGTCAGCCGATCTCAGCCAGGGCAGCAACTGGTGTGCTGCAATTGGCTTCGGTGTTCCTGGGCTAGTGAGGAGCACAATCATTGATTGCTATCCAGTATCTGCTGGAAAATGTTTGTAATAATAACAAACAATAGGAAGCCCCATATCAATCTAAACATAAATTTAAGGACATGTCACTTGAAATTTTAAAATGAAAGTAACTACCCAAGTTACGAACCCAAATACTAAGGTTAAATATTCCTATTTGTACAGTTACGGGTAAGATTATTAACTCATAAAGCCGTTAAATTTGTAAAAGTATAACTTTCTTCCTACTTCATTTACAGATCAGTACATTCCAGTCCGTCATTACTGAACAGATACACCATCTTCCCAGATTTCAGCTTTTCCATATATTTGCTTTCTTCACGTGATGCTAAAGCCACTGTAAGAAAGTCTTGAGCTGCCACCTCTTGTGAATTTTTCGCATCCCTTTTTCGAGCACTTTTCAAAAGTACATTGCCTCTTTTTTCCTGTTTGGAGTTACAATGCAGGGAGGAAAACAGTTACTGGCATGAGATGAAAATTCACATGATGTGATTAAATACAAGAATTGGATTCAAAAGGTTCCTGGTTCAAAATTCTATAAACACAATCAGGCTGAACACAAAAATATTCTTAGATCATTACTCGTAAGGTTACTCAGCAGAATTTTCCAAGTCACCAGACCACTGATGGGGGCTCGCACACAGTGGGCAGCCTATCAGAAAATCAGGGATGCTTTGCCTGCAATTTTTCGTCCATTGACATTAATGGGAGGGTAGTTGTGGGCAAGGCAACCTCGTGCATGTGAGAATCCGTTAGTTGAGTGGGGCCTTGTAAAATTCCACCCATTCAATGAGTAATTTTACCTGAACCTAAGTTATCCTTTAGGGGTCCTTGCAATAGTAACTGTTCCACATAGCTGTGGTAGCTGCTTACTTAGTCCCCCGTATGGAAATGGCATCTATTGAAACAGGGATATTAGCTCCACCTTGGATGCACCTCTCCCTTGTCGAGTGAGTCTCATTTGTTCACCAGACCAGCATGATCCAGCATGGTATCCAACAAGCCATTTATTACGTAGGAGAGGAAGGGAAATTATATTATCGAATTTGCTTTCCCTTGAATCGTACCTGAAATCAACAGTAGAGAGAGTGGTATTGATCACACAGGTCAATGTCTGTGACCTACACTAGGGATGTCCAACCTTACTGTTTTTATGGGTTGCATAATTATGTAGTGTGGAACCTCGGTGACCACCTAAGAGGGTCAAAATTCCAATCGGCCAAGTTCATGCACAAATGCTTAACACACTTGTACTACATCCTGTGTTCATTATTTTTGGGTTAACATCTGTATAAAGACAGCACACACAAATGTAGTAAGACCAGGTTCAACAGTCCAAGATGAGCTTTACTGATCAGAATTTCTGTCCTATAAAATTTAAATCAATGTTCCCTTTAATTTACATATATCCCAAGTTGGTGATGCTAATAGGTAGTGTTGTGATTTGGGACAACACAACAAACAACCCTTTCCAAACCTTCAGGCCCATAAAATTAAGACATAAGAACATAAGAAATAGGCGATATGGACCCTCGAGCCTGATCCACCATTCAATAAGATCATGGCTGATCTTCGACCTCAATTCCACTTTCCCGCCCGATTCCCATAACCCTTGATTCCCTATCACTCTCAGCCTTGAATATACTCAACGACTCAGCATCCTCAGCCTTCTGGGGTAGAGAATTCCGAAGATCCACAACCCTCTGAGTGAAGAAATTTCTCCTCATCTCAGAACTAAATGGCCGACCCCTTATCCTGAGGGGAAACAGTCTCAGCACAAACAATGTGACAAACCAGCAAATAACAAAAATAAGCGCAAATGAGACAGGATTACCAGGGCTTGGAGCTCACACTTGACATAGACTGCCATTTGGATATCCCGATCTACACTCTGCCATTAGTTGTGGCCTGAAGAGGGTGCGGGATGCTTAATGTCCCATGAAGGTGTCAAATGTACAGCGTAGCAAAAGAAAGTAGAAAATACATTAAAAAGAAAATGCGCGAAGGATTATTTTTATTACAGTTTGGTCATAATAGTAAATCCAACACCAGTGTTGAGCTCCACTCAATGAAAGCACAGGTCAGAGAATTGCAGCGACAGTGTTGGAGCCCTAACTCTGATCAAGGTTCCTTTCAAGGGTATAACTCATTGCTAGGAGTGTAGGATAATTGAATTTACTTCATGATATATTATTGAACAAATTCATTTGCTTCCACATTAATGTCTAAGTCCCCCTTTTTTTGGAGGGGAGCATAAAAATTGATATGCCGTCATATGTCAGTCTTTAAAATCTAAGTTGGTTTGGAACAGCACCTTTAACCTGCCACAGTAGTGGCATACTGATTGCTAGTCGATAAGTGTGGCTAGATGTAAAATTGTTTCCAGTTCTACTTGTAAAACTGCATGAAATCTATCCTAATTTAAAGACATACAGGTTGAAATCGGGCTGTGCCGTATTTCATATATGAAATTCCTTACTCTCCAATTCTGTTGTAAGTATTAAGCTGTGTTTTTAAATGGGATAATGCCTTTAAAATAGTAGACTGAGAAACCACATTTCAACATGTTGATGTGTTTGTCACTAATATCACTCAGTGTGATTTCAACCCAATAATAATACTTTCAACGATTTTCTAAATTACCTGGTATTTGTAGGTGCCAGGTTTCCGAATATTAAAGTAATCCTTCTCATCAGCAATGGCATTTTCATCAAGGGAGTTCAAACTGTATTTCATAACATATTACATAACTTAGTTTAGGCAATGTAATAAATGAAGTTATTTTAAGGATATGTTGCAATTTCTGAATTTCAAAGGAGTAAGAATGCATACCTTTTCTGATCCAAACTAGCTTCATCATTAAAACAGCAGGTTGCTTCACTGATCGGAGTTTTATTCCAAATTGGGTTGGATCTGAAGGAAAATATATAAAAGAATGATTTCCTTATTAAGTCAATTAACAGCTGGAAGCTGGGGCAGTATCATAACTATAATACAGCACCCTCTACATGTCACTAACAGTGGAGTCAGAATTCCTTTGGTCACTATTTATGGTGGCATTGTAAATGTGTTAGTGAAGATTCCCTCTGCTCAGTACTTCTAGTGAAATCTTAAGATTTTTCTAGAAATGTCAACCAGAGGAAATCTTCTATGAACACAAGAGGGGGGTGCTTGATTCCCTCCACCTGGTATGGGAGTTAAAATCGAAGCGGTAGACTCACCATTGGTTTTCCACCCTGCCTTCCCGCCTCTGGTATAATAGCTGGCTGAGACGCCCACCCGCCTCATTTAAATCGGGGGCCCATTACGTAGATAGGACCCTGGAGCCATTTGGATGGCCTACTGGGTGGAGCATCTGCCGTGGACACTCCAGCAAGAAATCGAGGCCGTGAAAGGTAGGCGAAAAAATGATTTCCTCTTGCTTTATTTAGAATAGATTCCTGATGGCAAAGGAAGCCAGCCAGAAGATATTGGCCCAGAAATTCAGAAGTGCCCATATTTGTGTCCATGTAGGGTTCTTACCCTGCGTACAAATGTAGGGTCCGAGGAGCACCAGATATTGGGCCTCGGACCTCATTCCCATATGAACAGCGCTGTGGGAGGAGGCCATGAAGACAAGTGATAGAAGTTTGGGCCACTGCTAGCGCCACAGTGGCCTATGGGGTGGGGGGAGGGGGGTCACTGGCCTCAGGGGGGAGGGAAATTGGGAAGCCTGGAGATTGTGGCCCTGGGGAAGGGAGATCAGACATTGGGGAGCCTGGAGGTCAAGGATCTCGGGGCCTCAGGGAGGGAGATCAGGGATAGGAGCTGGGGGGCCAGGTGTGGCTGCAATCAGGAGGGTGGTTCATTTGTGGGATTGGGAGGAGCAGGAGTGCTCCTCCAGTTTCTGGTAACTTACCTTTTTTGTTGCAGGCGTTCTGCAGGGTTAGTTTCCCTGAGTGCAGCCCGTTATGCCACTGGCTGCCTCAGGGCAAACCAGTCTTGCAGTGGGGACCTCAAGCAGGTGTTAGGCCCCGTATTTGCATATGCAAAGAGCCTAACGTCTGCTTCAGGCGTGGGTAAAGGACAGCTCTTGGTGGCGGCGCACTTCCTGCCCTCAATTTTGAGGACGTCGGAGGCCGCGTAGCACCTGAAAAATGGGCGTTACATGGCCCAATTTCTAGGTCATTGTGTTATTCATGGAGTCACCTGGGGATCTAGTGCACTCCACTTGCAATTTTGAACAATGGGCTACCCACCCTTACACAGAGCTGAGGACTCATTGTGCAGGACACCACCAAAGTTAAAGAGAGTTGGATTGAAGACAAGATAAATAAAGAAGTAGTGATTTTTTTTTATTTGTTCATGGGATGTGGGCGTTGCTGGCGAGGCCGGCATTTATTGCCCATCTCTAATTGCCCTTGAGAAGGTAGTGGTGAGCCGCCTTCTTGAACCGCTGCAGTCCGTGTGGTGAAGGTTCTCCCACAGTGCTGTTAGGAAGGGAGTTCCAGGATTTTGACCCAGCGACGATGAAGGAACAGCGATATATTTCCAAGTCGGGATGGTGTGTATGCAGTGCAAAACCTGTAGACTGTAGGAGGAAAGAAAAACTAAGGGAAGTAAGGAGTTTCACATCTTTGAGGCACTGGGAAATACAAAGTGAGCAATTGTGTGATGAGTCTTGATTTCAGTTTTGCATTAGAAATCTATATATATTTTTTTTCCAACATCAAAAGCCCACTGCTCACTATTTCTGTCTATTAATCTATAGATGGAAAATCATGAGCAGTTTACCTGCAGTTTTACAACGAGCCAGTTTTTGCTGGAGCTGGGCATCTCCGTGGTGTGCCTCATTAGTTAGCCTTGCTTGTGCATGTTTAGGTTTCAAAAATTTTTGCCCGCAAAGTTGCTGGAAGTGCAAACTGATAATGGCGCGGCAAGGGCAACAGTGTATCTGGGACCTTGGTGAACGAAGGGACAAACAGTGTATTTCCTTATACTGGGATATGGTGATCAGGCGGGAAAGTGGAGATGAGGCAGAAGATCAGCCATGATCTTATTGAATGACATAGCAGGCTCGAGGGACCGTATGGCCTACTCCTGTTCCTAGTTCTATGTTCTTATGTTCTTAACCAATGAGATTTAAGGATTGAGAAATAAACTGAAAAGGAAGTGTAAATTAGAGAGGGTGAATTTAATGTCAAATCAGGTACCGAGAGAGAGAAATAAAGAGAGGGAAAGAAAGATTGGATTAAGAGAGAGAAAGAAAGTAAAAAAGACAGTAAGAAAAGTAAGAAAGAAAATGTAAAAAATTAAGATTTGACATTTTTAAAATCTCCTAAAACAATTCACAACTGGAAGGAATGAGACTCCATGCTTATAATTGTTCACTTTCTAGGCAAGAGAGGTTGATTGGTAGTCATTAACAATTATCACCTCATTAAAAGGATACTTACTCTGTTAATTACTAGATTAAACTTTCTGTGGCGAGTTTAACGGGCAATTAATGTGCAAATGTAGCAACTTCATGAAAATCACGAAGCTAACGGCGCAAAATAGGAACTTTTGATTCGCAATTAATCGGGTATCTCTTCCTCGCTACACGTTGCTGGTCGATTTGCGCATTAATAACGGCATGCGTCGTTCAGATGCCGTTATTTTTTCAGCAAAATCTGGCCCATTAAGCTGTTCCTTGCTTGCAAGGACTTGCCAATAGTATGGGGTCTCAGAATATTTTCCCCATAAAATCAATTAAATGAATTTTTTTACTTTACCCTTCGGAAGTATGCATGTTTGTTCCAGGTACATCAAAAATACTGGGATTACTTTTCGCAGAGGTTAGAACTGTGACACTCATTGCTGAAGCTGCTTTCAATTTGCGTTGATACCTAAAAAAAATGCTGAAATTATGTTTTTGCGGATGTATAATTTACTTTATTAACCATACAAAACTGGTCCTCATGAGGTTACTGAATAGCTACAAAACAATTTATTTAAATTCTGATTTTGAATCAAATTGCATTTGTATTGTTTTTGTTAAAACAGCATGGTTTTATAATGTTTAACATATACAGCCTGTACTATAATGAGCTCATTTTCAAGTGCAATAAATATTTACATAGTGGCTGCCTGCCAGTCAGACTCTGGTCTATTTGGGTAATTTTGTTAGCTGCCAGTCAGGCTGTTAGATGGAGTGCCAAAAATAGGCAATAAAATTCCTCCTGGACAGAATGCTGAAATAACGCCCCCCGCAGGCAGACTGCAGAGCAGCTTCAAAAGGATTCCTAGATAATTCCATGACCCAACCCAGGCAGCTGCCCGCAACCCACTCCCTATAGAGGACAATGCAGTGACATAAAGAAAAAGATGTGTAAAAATGGGGAGAAGCGATGGCCGAACATAGGAAAGTACTGGACCAAAAAGGACTATGCTGTCCATTCGGCCAGTCACAAAACTAATGACTATCAACCGCTCACCCCCTCGAATATCTATCCTAGTCTCCCTTAAATGCCTACTCACTATCTGCTTCCACTGCTTCAATGGGCAGTCCATTATACAAGTCTAAATTGTTTGTGTTACTTTCCTTCTTTAAGCTTGAGTCTGTGTCCCCTGGTTCTAGAGTTTGTGACATTCTCAGCCTACTGCTGAAAAATGTTTTAAAAGAGTGATCAGAGGGCCAAAGAGAGACCTGGAAAAAAGCATAGCTACAGATGCAAATCATCACAGTATGATGTTCTTCCAGTACTTCAACAGTAAGAGGACAGTCAGAAAAGAGGCGAGAACCATAAAAGGTGCAAACAGGCTCAAAGCAAAGGATGAGCCAGAATTTTAGACATTCTGAATGATTATTTCTCCAAATATTCACAAGAAAAGACTCGAGCAACTTGAGCTCTCCAAACAGAGTTAACCCAGTTGAAATTAATGGGGTAGATTTTGTCTTTGTGCGACTTCAATGGAAAAACAAATCGGGAGAGATGTGAAACGAGCTGCTGATTCGGTTTCACTGGTTTTACACTATCGCACAAAGTCAAAATCTACCCCAATTACTTTGATATACCTGAGATAGGTGCTAGGCAGGTCAAACAGGCCCAAAAACTGTAAATCCGTAGGGATTGATGGTATTTAGATCAGAGTGCTTAAGCAGTTAGGAAGGAGATTTATGAAGCATTCATGATCATCAAGAGTGAGTCACTGGACACTGGAGAGGTACCAATAGATTGGAGATGGGCTAATGTGCTGCCCTTCTTCAAAAAGAGTAACAAATTAGGTACTGGCAACCACAGACCTATCGGTTTTACATCAATCCTGTGTAAAATAATGGAATCAGTTGTCTGGTGTGAACTTGAAAAATATTTGTAAAATAATAACGGTCAACATTGATTCAGAAGAGGAAGATCCTGCCTGACCAACCCACTTGACTTCTTTGAGGAAGTGACATCTCAAGTGGACTTTGGAAAGCCCTACAACGTGTTCTGCTTAGACTTCCAGATACATTTGACAAAGTTCCACATGAAAGGCTGTGATTTAAACTAAAGTTGTGGGATTCAGAGTAATTCTTGGGTGCAGATAATAAATCGACTGAAAGTTAGGAAACAATGGAGTTACATCAGGTTGGTGGGGATGGGGGATACTGAGTGGAATGCCCCAGGACTCAGTGTGCGCACCACTACTGTTTATAATTTACATCAGTGAATTGGACTCAGAAACTTAATTCAAATGGGTCACATTTGCAGCTAATAACAAACTAGGGGGTAATTTTGACTTTATGCAATAGTGTAAAACAGGTGATAGCGAATCAACAGTCTGTTTTATATCTCTCATGATTTTTATTTCCATTGATGCTATTAGGACCTCAATTTGCATATTCAAGGCACCTAACGTCTCTTTTGGGCGGGCATCCTGCACACCTAGAAGTTACTGGCTTCAAATTCGGCACCCGGCACACTTCCGGGGAAGATCGGGGTCAGAAGATTGCAACCAGAAATTGATCCTTCAACGTTGATTTTATGCCCAAAAAAACTGGCGCAACAATGTTGAATTTCCCTCCCCCCCCTCACTGTCTAGGGTCACACATAAAGGTTGGCCACTTGGGTAAGGTACTGGAGGGCAGCCAGTGCCAGTAAAACCATACCCCAACTCGACTCAATGTAACAACTCAATGAGAGGAGGGAGAAAACTGAAGGATAGCTACCCTTAAAGTAATCACAATTGTGTCCCCCTCCCCCTTTTATAAAGAACAGGCTTGGAAATTACTGCGAGCAATGTTATTGTATGAATGCTTGAGTCATCCATATCAAATATCTCTCTCTGCTGTTTTAGTGGAGATGTTAAATGGGTTAAACCTCTATTAAAATGGAAGAAAGGATTTTTGCACAAAGGAATTAAGCATTCGTAGGATGACATCGCTCACTAATTTCCAGGCTATAATTTAGTCCTGGTTCACTAACCTCCCCATACCCATGAATTGGTTATAGTAACTAACCGTTGTCTAATACACATAGGGACAAATGCAGCCAAAGCAATTGAAATTATGTTGGCAGCTGCTAATACAAAAATCACTCTGTGTAAGAAAACGTTGTTGTCAGATTGCAGATGCGAGGAGAAAGAATCCTGAAATAAAGCAGAAACCAAATTATTCTCCAATTCTATTAGCAGTCCTATAAATACAATAGTTTACATCATAGCATAATGAGAAATAAAGACCAATTCAAATATAAATTCACTTACCACAGTTATCAAACCTATGTCAATAAGTCTGGAAAGAGCAGAAACATTTTGTTCTATTTCTCTAAAAATAAAGATACTTTGGTTATTCTCAGGAACATGGAATGTATCTGTTGATTTATATTAATTTTTGCAATTTAACAAAACTTATCAGAGATTGTAAAGACTAAAAAATTAAAAATTCTGAAAATGATTTTCAGATTTAAAAGAATAGTGCAATGAGCCAAGATTATATGATTTCTTCTGTCATTTTATGTACTGTACTGGTACACAAGCTTTTAAGTAATTCAGCCATAGAGCTTCTAAGTTAATTACATCACAAAGGCATGTTTATGCAACAGACATTCCTTACTAGTGTGAGAAGCCATTATCCCAGACCTCAATGAGAGCTTTTTGTGAGACATAAACATGTCACATCTCCTCATATTTGTGTGAGACACCTTGATGGATAATCTGGGAACGCTTCGCCAACTCAAAGATGCCCCCAGGACACTGGGATGTTTATTAAATAAGTTTTGACACCAAATGGAACCCTTCCCTTTTGACAAATGAGTTACTCAGACTGCTGGGGATGATTCGTAGAAAAGGGGCGAGCTATTCTGGTACATGTGTCACGCAGATTGGTTACATGTAGGGAATGGGTTTCACTTTGAAATTAAGGTAAAAATAGAGGGTTTAGCACCCCTCCAGTCAGTAATGGGAGATGCTCTTTTCCTTTATTTCTTAATGCTAAAGGGATCAAGGGATATGGGGAAAAAGCGGGAACAGGGTACTGAGTTAGATGATCAGCCATGATCATTTTGAATGGCGGAGCAGGCCCGAAGGGCCGAATGGCCTACTCTTGCTCCTATTTTCTATATTTCTATGTTTATTAGAAGTAGTTTCTTGTAGAGGCCGTAATAGAAGCAGAGTCTTTCTTTGTCTTTCTTAGACTGTCTTAGCTTCTCTTGGAAGTTAGAAGAAGATTCTCTTTGTCTTCTTCTGGACGAGTCTTTGCCTAGCAGATGAGAAAGGTACCATTAAAAGTTAAATTGTGGCTACAATCACCAGTATGTCAATTAACTGTTCCAGCGTCTCAGATCAAGAAAGATGAGAGGCAAGACAGTTAGCTCAGATATCATTGCTCTTGCGTAAGGTGGGTTCAGCTGGTACCAAAGATCCAAGTGGAAGAGATAACCCTCCCACCTAAGGGGATACATCAACTTGACACTCCAGGAGCTAACATCTGTGTCCCAGGGAAGGAAGGTTATCGACTCAACCGCACCATTCATAAGGACAAAGAAAGAAGAAGAAAGACTTGCATTTATATAGCGCCATTCACAACCTCAGGATGACCCAAAGTGCTTTATGGCCAATGAAGTAATTTTTGAAGTGTAGTCACTGCTGTAATGTAGTAAACACAGCAGCTAGTTTGCGCACAGCAAGATCCCACAAACAGCAATGTGGTAATGACCAGATAATCTGTTTTAGTGATGTTGTTTGAGGGATAAATATTGGCCTGGACACCGAAGAGAACTCCACCGCTCTTCTTTGAAATAGTGCCATGGAATCTTTTAAGTCCACCTGAGAGGGCAGATGGGACATTGATTTAACTTCTCATCTGACAAACGGCACCTCCAACAGTGCAGCACTCCCTCAGTACTGCATTAGATTATGTGCTCAAGTCTCTGGAGTGAGACTTGAATCCACAACCTTCTGACTCAAAGGCAAAGAGTGCTACCAGCTGAGCCACGTATAAGCCCTGGAACCTTGCTAATCATGCACAGAGACCCTGAGCTTTTCAATAGGCTGGCTATCTAATGCTGTTATGTAGGGATTTAACCCTAAAATAACCTCACAAATTGCAATAATCTCAGAGTCTGATTGCTGCTATAATTAATACTCAGCGGTCCATTAATGTTGATTTACAGTGAGACAGTGAATTGCCTGTATAAACTCTGTTGCTCATTTGTTAAGTAATTGTCCATTAATGATTTGTTATTCAAACTGCTAGATAACTTTGACAACATCCATTTGTATCTATTAACTGCTTGAACACTGGGGCCGAGAGGTTCCTCCATGGGCACAACCCAGAAGTTGCACCCAAAAATGCGTCCAGTGTCAATATTGCCGATATCAAGTTACACCCAAGCATCCTTCCAATCTCATTAGAATATGCCCGAACTTAAAATGGATGTAAATCAGTGTAAATAATTGGGGCCCAAGGAAAGCACAGAAACCACATCATATATTACTTTAAGTATGAAACTTAAATTTCAACTCATTTAACTATCATTCATTCACATTAGGCACATCATATTTAAGAAACTGCAATCGGGGAAGCTTTTCATTTGTAACATGACTTACACTTATGCGATTAAAAAATGCATTAAAAGAAACAGAAAATACAGAGCCGGTCTCAGTGAGGATAATTTTTTTAAAAACGCCCCAAAAATTGCAATAAATACCAGAAGAATAACTTTCTTTCCTGCTGCACCTGAAAATCTGATCATAATGTGAAGAGATCCTCTGAACAAGTGCAATCGGAAGATACTCGCATCTGAGAGTCGAGGGCATGGTCAGTTTTATGGGCAGAGTTTCATTTGGACGTAAGGTTTGATGAACGGCTGTAAAAGATTGAGGAGACTTGGGAAGTATTGTAGTTATGCACGTAGCTCATTGTGTCCAAAATTCCTCAATCTTTTAAGCCATGTAATTGGTTTGTGCCCAGATTTTTCTCGTCTCTGGGCACAAGTGCAGAGGAAACTCCAGGCCTCAATGTTTAACTTTACATTGTGATCTTGTAGTCAATAAATAGTTGTTAGAGCATGATTCGTGGTCTGGCTTTTTCTTTGATGGTTTGGCAAGAATGGATTAGTTCATTCGCTCAGCTTGAGGGCATCCTGATCAAGTTTTAAGGAAATAATCCAAATTGAATAAATGTAAGGCAGTTTGGCGAGAATCACTTAAGCATCGTTTACTCCGAGACCTACACTGGGAGGTAAATCCAGACGTTCCTAGTGAGGAGTTAAGTGAGGGTGTTAACGATTCGTCTGGTTCCTGGGCATAACTTTGTCAGGATACCAAAACTTATGCCCAGCTGGAAACAAAATTAATCTACACAGAAAAATGTACGCTCAGTTTTTTAGGTCTAAGCTAACTTTTAACGGCGTGGTAAGTATCAATGACTGCCAAACAACCACTCTGGCACTGAAAATTAACTTTTAAAATTGTGGAGTTTCATTTTTTCCAATTTTAATTGTTATACAACATTATTAAAAATAAGTTACATTTTTATTTTTTACTTTTTCTGTCTCTTTTATCTCTGCCGTTTAATTCAATATTTCTTACCCTCTCTTTATTTCGCTTTCTTTAACTGATTTTACATTGAATTTACTGTTGTAGCTTTCACTTCCTAGTTCAGAGCAAATTCCGGGCCAATGTTCTTATAAAGTGGTGAAACTGAATCTAATCAATCTGATAATTGGTGGGCTAACATCAGAGAAAAAGATCATGAAAGCTGCCTGATTGTCATGAAAACCCAATTGGCTCATTAATGTCCTTCAGGGAATGGAACCTGTTACCTCTATCCAGTTTGGCATCACTGGCAGAATACCTACTTTGATTCGGTACAAAAGAAATACCTTTTACAGAACATCAGTATAGTTGTCACTATCTTCCTGGCCCTAGTATATTTTTTAGGACCTCAGATGCCAATGATGAAGCAGAATTCTACATAAATTCAAATTGTCACTTATGCTAGGTCATAGATGGAAGACATCTCTAGATTTCACATCAGATACAAAAGCAGGTATGACTGTATCACAGTCCAATCTTTGTGAAAACATTGCTGACAGACATCTTGTAACCATATGGAAACAAATCTGCTTGTTTTTTTAAAAAAAGATTTCACACAAAAAAGTATCAACCTAATGTTACAAACCAAACAGTGCTTGATCCAACTTTGAAAATCTTTTGCTAACTGTACACTTCATTATGACAGATCTTTATTTTAACAGGTTAACCAGTTTCACCACATGACTTTAATGAGATTTAGTCCAGTCATAACAAACTGCAGAGCATTTACAGACTAGCACCATCACAGTTTCCAAGAAAGGCTCCAGTAAGTGCAGAATTGTAAAATGGAGTAGAACAGGTTGCTCTCGAAGCTTGTTGTGCAGGAGTGAAATTGGAAGAGGTCAAACACAGGTAAGATGAAACCTCAACAGTACAAAGTACTTCACCAACTACATAAGTTTGAATGTAGTGCTGGCCTGATATTAAGCAAACGTCTGGCACAATGTCATCACTAAGTACACATCATCATCTTAGGAGTCTAGTAAAGTTCAGAGATTTGTCGAAGTATTTTCTAATGAGATCTTGATGGTTGTGTGCCCTGGTTTTAAAGTAGAAAATAAGCCAGCTCCAATGACAGGTGATAGTAATATCTGCCAACCTTCCACATTTCAGACTGCACCTTAACCTACAGATTACTTATGCTGTTTTTAACTGTTATGTTGAACTCCTGCAAGCCCCATAACCAGTATATTGGGTGTTGACCATTTTAACTTATAAAACAATGATTGGTGTACAAAATTTTGGTCACCAATCATTTTGAAAATATATATATAACAATCATATCTAAACTAAAAATTAATTCCCAACAAATCACTTCCTCTTCATTTAATCTTCCTTGCACATGCACCAGATGTTGCTGTGCTATGCATTAGAATATAAAAAAAGGAAATCTTTTCATAAAGAATTTGTAAGAAAAATATATTTTTTAAAAATGAAGCTCAACCTGCAGCACAACTGCCATCTGCGGTACTCAATACACTAAAAAAATGTGTTTCCTGGACATGGGTGATGCTCGCAAACCCGCATTTATTGTCCATCCTCCCATCACACTGAGAATATGACGTTGGGGCCTTCTTCTTGAACATAGAATTTTGGGGGTCAATTTCCTCACCGATTTTGGTGTACCTACCACGCAGGAATGGTGCCGGTAATTTTTTTTGTGAGGAAATTTGGTGGCCTGTCTGTGGTGGGAATTATGCATCAATTTACCCTGCAAGAAGATAGAGTAAATGAGGGTAAGGCTAGCAGCTGAGGAGTGTGTGCCAAGTGGCATGAGAAAGGCGAAGTAAGAGAGGTGGGGACATAGGCTGTTAAAGTGGAGAAAGGGCTTTTGGGTTGTGCATGCAAATAATTGGTGTCAGGGAAGCTGTGTAGCCATAGTGCAGGATACAGAGTTAAAGCAGCCCTTAATCAGAGTGCATTGTGAAGAGTTACCTGAATTGATGCTTTAAGAAGGTAAAGAGTGTGCTGATGCCCAAAGTGGGCAAAGGAAGAAAAGGGAGTGATTGCCCGCTGTGTTACCTTACCAGCCCTGGTAAGGTTATGGAACCTTTTGCGTCACTGGTCTACAGCCCTGGGGGTGAGGAAGTGTACACTCGGTGCCAAGTTACACTTCTGGGTGATTTGGTAGCACCCATACCCAGCAGTCTGTGCCTCCTGGCTTTAATTTCCTCGAAGAGAGCTTGAAGAGCTGATTCAGTGAAGTTCTGTGCTCTTATTCTCTGACTTGGTGCCATGGTCTGCTGCCCTCCAGGTCCAGGTCATGTCTACAAAGTCATAATTCTGTACAAGTATAATGAAATTATTGCTAAAACATGCAGTGGAGTTAGTAGAGTGAGGTGAAAGAGCCAAGCACTGTTGCTCTCTTACTGTTTGTTCCCCAGTTTAACGCTAACGAGTGCAGGCTGAACAGTGTCTTTAAAGGTTGCATAGAAATGTTCAGATAGTTCAGTTGCTTAATCTATTTTACATGGGTATTACCCCAATGCTTGCACCAATGGGAATGTAAATGAGTGCACCAGGAAATCCACTGTATCTCCCTCTAGAGGCCACCTCTTTTTAAAGAGGCAACAGTGGTGTAACTCATTTCGAGGAAATTCTAGGCAATTGTTTTTACAACTAATTCAGAGGGCATCAAGATCACTCACACAATGGGACTGGAGTCATGTGTAGGTCAGACTGAGGAGGGGTGGTAGGTTCACTTCACTGAAGAACACTGGTGAACCAATTGGGGTTTTACAACAAAACAACGGCTTTTGTGGTCATTTTTTCTAGTGCCAGCCCACAGATTCAGATGTATGGAATTCAATTTCATAACTTGCTGTGGTGAGACTTGATAACTCACCACCATCATACTCACTACCATACTCAAATCAACTTATCTTGCAGATGACATTATAACGACCCTGCAATTACTGAATATGGGGTTTATGTTGAATATCCACTGAAGCCCCAAGGAAATTCTTCCCCATTACCTCCAAAACTCCACCCTCACAAACACGACCCAAAATACCAGGCCAACTCAATCCCATCATCAACCTGCTAAACATCCTAGGATTTTTTCAAATCCATTTCCTTTGCTATTTTTAGTTCGTTTTGCTTTCCACTTCAAGATCACAGTAACGAGAAACACCAAAGCAAGAGTCAGTAGCATAGTTCTATTCCAAAGCAACCAGAGCGCACTGGACAGAGCCCAAACTGGGCCTAATCTTCCAATCTCTCACCTCTGTTTCTATTACTGTGCAAAATCTTGGGAATAAGAATTCCTCTGGTCACTATGTGTATCATAAACATGTTAGTGAAGTTTTCCTCTCAACATTCTTCTGGAGAAATTGTAAACCCATTCTATTAGAACGTCTACAATTTCACTAATAATTGGCAACAGAGGAACCTGCAGAATTGCATTTATGATATTGCAACACATAAGTGACTAAAAGAATTCTTAGTCCCCTGATGTAACCTTAATGAGCATTTAATCTACACTCCATGTCCATTCTCTAACATTAGCCCAATACAAAGAACTTACATTGTCCAATTTCCAAAGTCCAGCTGTTTGTTGGCAGTGTCTTTTCACACAGCTTTCTCACGATATATTGCCTTAAATAGCTTTGTCTATCCAGCTTCCCGTTCTCCTAGCTTTCCTATGTTTACCCTAATGCTTAGCTCTCGTAGTTTCTCCTCTCTGCCCCAATAGTTTCCTTTGAAAACCCTACTCTACCAGTGGGTTCTTCAGAAGTCCTCTTCAGACAAATGCCATTCCCACCACCCACAATATCCTTTATTCAAACTGTTTTTTCCCTCTCCTCATGGCTTCACTCAACCAGGCCTTCTCATCAAATAATAGATTTCCAAGTAAGTGCTGCCTATCATAGGCTGCAAAATAGAATCAAGATCAAGGCTCCTAAATCTTGCTTTATATTTCAATATTATGTTGATTACTGCTTTTTCTCAGAAGTACATAATCACATCATTGGCATGATTACTAACAATGTAAAGATTCACACTAAATTAAAACTACACTGTCCAACAATTGAACACGAGCTTTTATTTGCTTGTCACCCAAAGTAAAATGCATGGCAAATGCTGTTCTGGTACTGCTTGATGGCATAAGGTGATGAAACAAGTGCTTAACTTTTGGTCAAGTAGTTCCTAGTTTTCACCAAAAAGCAAAAACTTGATTTCTTCCCGGTTTGATTGATTTCATGTCTCAGATTTAGGCATGTAACTAACCAGCTGTAATCCTAAAGGGAATTTATGAACCCAAAACTGCTGAAGGCTAATCTCCTTCAAAGAGCTCCATTCTATATGAAGTTGACTTTAATTTCAATAATGGTAATTCTAATTATTAAATGTATAACTTACCCTCTAACTACATCTGGATCTACCGCAGTACCATTGCCATAGATGAAAAACACATCCATAAAGGTCCTTAAACGTTGGGGGGAAAGGGGAGAACAGTGCAAAAAGAGGTTACAAGTTATCGAACATGATAGTAAGGACATGGAACATATGCATCCACGATACAGATCTTTTGTTGCCTGTTTAATCACAAAACATCTGTTTTTCATTGTAGTTCACAGTATAGATCTGGTCACGTCTCATTTTATACATAAAAAGCAGGAAACATGCTTCAATTCATTGGAGTTTTTAACACGAAACAAGAGGCATTTTTACAGCATGTTTGATAGTATCGTAATGTGACTCATGGAAAACTTCACTAATAAGAAAGTTACGTGGGTTAAGTATCTCTCAATGAATCATTCTTTGCCTGAAGCATCTGTCTTACTAATTAATGTGCATGGTGAAACTCCAGTGTGATTTGTGCACAGAGACGCTGGATTTGCAAGCTGTGACCCAGACAGACCCATATTTTGTCATATAACTGATATAAAATAAACGTTCTATAATCTATGCACTTGGCAGTGTGATCGTTTTATGTTCCATTTTGTGGGAAGATGAAAATGACTTTTGTGTCACAATAGGGCCGATCTTCCTCTCCTGGCACTGACTGGGGGCAATGAGTACAGTGCACCAGAAGTGTGCTGCGCATGGAACATGATCACAGAGCCTGAATTTCCTGTTAGACATAATATAAATATTACCAGTGCGTACCAGGCACATGTGCGGGGTGTATTACGGGCCACAGGCCAAAGAGAAGAGGATATCCAGGCTGTCCTGGGATCCTAATTTAGGTGTGGGAGGAATAACTGTGAGTAGTAGAAATGTGAAAGTGTTTTGAATATTGATAATGGGAGTATTGATTTGAAATATTTAAAAATGATCTATGCTATCAAAAAAAGAATGATTTCTATGCGGAGATAGGAAGCCACTTTGAATTGCTGCTCACAAAGTTACTTTTGGCAGGGATTTAACACAGTATTTGCAGCTAGTGTCTTGCCACTCTCTCCTCTTACCTCAATCTGTCAGAACAGTCCACACTCCTTTTCCTCTGGGTCTGGAGGTATCTATATTATGCTATGCAAGTGCATTGGATCAAGAGATAGGGATTAGGTCAACTAATGATGGCGTAGGAGTGGAGGAATAGAATCATAAATGATCCACAAATTTCCATCAGAATGATGGTGGGTGAAAAAGAGGAGTGTGCTGGTTAGACTAGGGTTGCCAACCCTCCAGGATTGCCCCGGGGTCCCCAGCAATTAAAGACCAATCTCCAGGACACTGCTGCGAGCAACCCGGGAGAAAAATCACAAGAGCAATAAAAACTGTGGGTTTTCAAAATATTCTTTGAGCACTTTTGTTTATTAGTTACAAAAATATCGGACATGGGAAAAATGGCTGTTAGACTGACAGTCAAGAATCATCCAATCAAGTAACAAAGAGTCTATTCACTTTCCGATTGATGTGGGAAGGCAGTGCACCACAAGTATGGGCATGATGGGAGACCAATGGCAGGAGTGTGGGGGTAGGGCGGTTGGAGACAAGGGGTCATGTGATGGCACCTCCAGGAATATGTCTAAACAGAGTTGGCAATCCTGGGTTAGACTGAGACGCTTCTCTTTTTATTCCAGGTGGCAGTCAGTGGGAGAGGGGAGTTCCTATTCTGTGATAGGGATTCATTGTTAGTGGCTCAGGAGAGGCCCAGGTGAATGATTTCAGCAGCTGACAGGGAGGAGAACATAAGAACATAAGAAATAGCAGGAGTGGGCCATATGGCCCCTCGAGCCTGCTCCGCCATTCAATAAGATCATGGCTGATCTTCAACCTCAACTCCACTTTCCTGCCTGATCCCCACATCCCTTGATTCCCCGAAAGTCCAAAAATCTATCTCTCTCAGCCTTGAATATATTCAACGACTCAGCATCCACAGCCCTCTGGGGTAAAGAATTCCAAAGATTCACAACCCTCTGAGTGAAGAAATTCCTCCTCATCTCAGTCTTAAATGGCCGACCCCTTATCCTGCGATTATGCCCTCTAGTTCTAGACTTTCCAGCCAGGGAAAACAATCTCTCATCATCTACCCTTTCAAGCTCCCTCATAATCTTATATGTTTCAATTAGATCACCTCTCATTCTTCTAAACTCCAGAGAGTATAGGCCCATTCTACTCAACCTCTCCTCATAGGACAACCCTCTCATCCCAGGAATTAATCTAGTGAACTTTTGTTGCACCGCCTCTAAGGCAAGTATATCCTTCCTTAGATAAGGAGACCAAAACTGTACGTAATACTCCAGGTGAGGTCTCACCAAAGTCCTGTACAATTGTAGTAAGACTCCCTTATTCTTGTACTCCAACCCCCCTGCAATAGAGGCCAACATGCCATTTGCTTTCCTAATTTCCTGCTGTACCTGCATGCTAACTTATTGTGTTTCTTGTACCAAGACACCCAATTCTTTCTGGACACCAACATTTAATAGCTTCTTGCCATTTAAAAAATATTCAGTTTTTCTATTCTTCCTACCAAAGTGAATAACCTCACATTTCCCCACATTATACTCCATCTGCAACCTTCTTGCCCACTCACCTAACCTGTCTATATCCCTTTGCAGATTCTTTGTATCCTCCGCACAGCTTACTTTCTCACCTAGCTTTGTGTCATCAGCAAATTTGGATACACTACACTCGGTCCCTTCATCCAAGTCATTAATATAGATTGTAAATAGCTGAGGCCCAAGCACTGGTCCTTGCGGCACCCCACTAGTTACAACCTGCCAACCTGAAAATGACCCATTTATCCCTACTCTCTGTTTTCTGTCCGTTAACCAATCCTCTATCCATGCTAAGTTGGAGTTGTGGTTATTTCCGCTTGTCTATCTTTAACTAAGCTATATTGTAAAAGGGTGGTGGGGGTGGCGGGAGGAGGAGTGGCACAATACTGAACAGGGTCTCCATCACAAAGTGTAAAATACCAGCAGCGTTCTGCAACAAGTACAGAAACAGCAAAGTCACCTTTTTTCATTCAAAAAGCTAAAAATAAAGTCCATTCTTGACAATACCAGCCTGTTCCTTGAGACGTTAACACCAAAATGGCAGCTCTGGAATCAGTAGCATCAGTTTTTATCTGGGAGCAGTTTGCCCTGATCTGTGCGTAGTGCTATTCAGGGAAATCTATGTACAAAGGCCTCTAACATTTATTTACTTGTATCTTACATTGCTGTGCCCTCTTCAGGACCAGTCAAGTGCTGACACCAGAAAAGCCACTGAGTAAGTTTGCATGCATGCTTTCAGGAGGAAAATGGGAGCAAAGGATTAGCATTCATTTTAACAGCGAATTGCTCCCATTTTTCAGGAGCTATATGGGAGCCGGACAAAAGGAAAATCAGCCCAATTATTTCACTAATGCTCTCTATTTTTATACATTCACCATCCTGACATGGCATTAATGTAACATTAAGCAGTATACTGGTGCTGTTTCATATATAGACTGTCAAACACAATAAATATTTAAATAGAGCACATTTTGAATTAATTCAAAACTGTGTACTAGAAATTCACTCACTTTGATGGAAGTTCTGCGGAAATGGGGCAGGAAAAGCCCCGAGGAAATTCCTGGTGCCAAAGTCTAAAGCTCTAATAAAATGCAAATGTATAACTTCATGCCAATATTTTTAAGGGACAAGCATATCCCAAGTTCAACTAATCCAGACTGGATCAGAATTTGTATTAAAACTGTCCCAATTCAAATTGATGCAGATTTTTCATCCCCACAGAAACCAAATAAAAACATTCTTGACATCTTTTAGAAAACTTTCTTCAGAATCCACCTACCTTTTTAAGTTCGTGTTCTTGATGGCTGGTGAAATTTTTGAGACAATCACATTGGTTCCAGGCACAGTAGCTTCTAAAATACTGCAATGGAACAAACATTGTTCAGATCAACTGGGGAAATACTAATGTTGTACTATAATGGGCTATATTTTTGTGATTTTATAATAAGAACCGTTATGTAATCTGTAAAGGCAAATAAATTATTAACACTTAGAAGATTTAATTTCTCAATAGTCAAAGGAGTTACAATAGACATTTTTATTAAATACAATTACTTGTAAAAACGCAGGTACAAGTCATTAACTAACTTTATATAAGAAAGAACATGTATTTATATAGTGCCTGTCACATCCACAGGATGTCTCAAAGTGTTTCACAGTCAATGAGTCATTGATTTTACATAGACAAACACAACAGCCAATTTGTGCACAGCAAGGTTCTACAAACAGTAATGAAATAAATGACCAGTTAATCTGTTTTGTTGGTGTTGGTTGAGGGATGAATGTTGGATGGTATAGCTCTCTGCTCTTCTTTAAAAAAGCTGAATAGGCAGACAGAGCCTCTGATTAACATCTCATCTGAAAGATGGTACCTCCAGCAAAGCAGCACTCTCATAATCTCAAATCCAGGATGAGACTTGAACCAACAACTTTCTGCCTTAGAGGCAAGAGTGCCCACCCTTACTTCACCTCAGCATTCTCTAAATCTTTATCCATGCTTTATTCACCGCCAGGGTCAACTTCTCAAACGTTTTCCTCGTCTGCTTCCAGACTCCTCCATCAACATCCCAAGTTTTGTTCTGGTGTCAACCGTGACTCAGTTGGTAGCACTCTCGCCTCTGAATCAGAAGATTGTGGGTTCAAGTCCCACTCCAGAAATTTGAGCACAAAATCTAGGGAGGGAGCACTACACCGTTGGATGTGCCGACAGTCGGATAAGACGTTAAACTGAGGCCACGTCAGCCCTCTCAGGTGGATGTGAATGATCCTATGGCACTATTTCAAAGAAGAGCAGGGGAGTTCTTCCCGGTGTCCTGGCCAATATTTATCCCTCAACCAACATCACTAAAACAGATTATCTGATCATTATTACATTGCTGTTTATGGGACCTTGCTGTACGCAATTTGGCTGCTATGTTTCCTACATTACCATAGCGATTACACTTCAAAAGTACTTCATTGGCTGTAAACATAAGAAATAGGAGCAGGAATAGGCCATATGGCCCCTCATGCCTGCTCCGCCATTCAGTAAGATCATGGCTGATCTTTGACCACAACTCCACTATCCTGCCTGATCCTCATATCCCTTGATTACTCTAGAGTCCAAAAATCTATCAATCTCAGCCTTGAATATATTCAATGACTCAGCATCCACAGCCCTCTAGGGTACAGAATTCCAAAGATTCACAACCCTCTGTGTGAAGAAATTCCTCCTCATCTCAGTTTTAAATGGCCGACCTCTTACCCTGAGGCTATGCCCCCTAATTCTAGACTCTCCAGCCATCGGAAACAACCTCTCAGCATCTATCCACTCAGAATCCTGTATGTTTCAATGAGATCTCCTCTCATTCTTCTAAACTCCAGAGAGTATAGGCCCACTCTACTCAATTTCTTCTCATAGGACAACCCTTTCATTCCAGGAATCAATCTGGTGAACCTACGTTACACCCTCTAAGGCAAGCTTTTCCTTCCTTAGATAAGGAGACCGAAACTATACACAATACTCCAAGTGAGGTCTCACCAAAGCCCTGTACAACTGTAGTAAGACTTCCTTACTCTTGTATTCCAACCCCCTTACCATAAAGGCCAACATGCCATTTGCCTTCCTAATTGCTTGCTGTACCTGCATACTAACTTTTTGTGTTTCTTGTACGAGGACACCCAAATCCCTCTGAACACCAACATTTAATAGTTTTTCACCATTTAAAAAATATTCTGTTTTTCTATTCTTCCTACCAAAGTGAATAACCTCACATTTCCCCACATTATACTCCATCTGCCACCTTCTTGCCCACTCACCTGTCTATATCCCCATATCCCCTCGCAGACTCTTTGTATCGTCCTCACAGCTTACTTTCCCACCTACTTTGTATCATCAGCAAACTTGGAGATACATTACACTCGGTCCCTTCATCTAAGTCATTAATATAGATTGTAAATAGTTGAGGCCCAACCACTGATCCTCGCAGCTAGTTACAACCTGCCAACCTGAAAATGACCTGTTTATCCCTGCTCTCTGCTTTCTGTCCATTAACCAATCCTCTATCCGTGCTAATATATTACCCCCAACCCCATGAGCCCTTATCTTGCATAACAACCTTTTATGTGGCACCTTATCAAATGCCTTTTGAAAATCCAAACATGCTGTATCCACTGGTTCCCCTTTATCTACCCTGCTGGTCACATCCTCAAAAAACTGTAATAAATTTGTCAAACATGATTTCCCTTTCATAAAACTGTGTTGACTCTGCCTGATCATATTATGATTTGCAAAGTGCCCTGTTACCATTTCCTTAATAATGGATTCCAGCATTTTCCCGATGACGGATGTCAGGCTAACTGTTCTGTAGTTCCCTGTTTTCTCTCTCCCTCTTTTCTTGAATAGTGGGGTCACGTTTGCTACCTTCCAATCCGCTGGGACCGTTCTAGAATCTAGAGAATTTTGGAAGATCATAACCAATGCATCCACTATCTCTGCAGCCACCTCTTTTGGATGTCTTGAGGTTGTGAAAGGCGGTATATAAATGCAAGTCTGTCTTTTTTAAAATCCCAGTGGCAGAATAAACCCACAAGGTATGGGCACATTAATATGCAGTCAGGTGGAAGTGGCTCTGGGAGTGCTCAACATTGATTGCATACCCCATGATATCTCATGAGTTCAGGTCAAACAAGGCCATGGAAACCTCTTGCTGATAACTACCTACAGTACCGCCGTCAACTGATACATCAGTACTACTCCTGTAGATGCTACAATTTATTAAACAATTTTGATATAAAGGTCTAGTAACTCTGCCCTACCTCAGTATTTGTTTCTCATTGAGGAGCACATTTCCTGGAGGCCTGTCAAAAATTAGTTGTAGTTTACTGCTCCCATCAACGACAAAAACCTGAAGAGAAAAATCTGTATTAGTTGCACATAGCAAATGGTACTTTTCCATTGTTATTTATTTGACCAATGTATATGGATAGAGTTATTAGAATGTTTAAGGTACTATTAAAGTGCCACAAAACTCTAGAGACATGGCCACAAATAACACTGGTTGAGTCCAGAATAAATCTCCACACCAATTGTACCAACGTTTTTTTTCTAAAATACATTTTTAAAACTTAGATCCCATGTAGGAGTCATGTCCTAATTTTGCTAATTGGGAACTAAATGGAGACTTAGATTTTTTTCAGTAGATATTGCGGAAGATTTCCTCGGCACTACACAGAGCAAAATCTTTATTCACGTGTTTCTGTGAGGACTTGTAAGGGGCGGAGCCTTCACCCGCTCCAAACAAGGCCTAGGAGGAGATGTGGCTGGGGTCAGGGATTCTGAGGCCCGAAGGCTCCACGTTCCTGGCCTGGCAGGGCATCAGTGGGCCAGTACACCGAATGAGACCAGATCTACTGGCCCACCAAATGGTAGATGTGGGGCCCACTTGGGGATCCAGGCCTGGAATGTTGCTTGGATCCCTGAAGAACGAAGATAATTTATGACATTTCAGCCCCCTTACAAAGGGAGCCAGAGGGGCATCTCTGACTCCTTCCTGGGGTAGGCCCAGTATCCACTTCCTGGTTGAGATTCCTGGCCTCCTCGATCATGTTGATTATGTAAATTAGCATGATCCCACTGGAAAAAAGATTGAGAGATGTTCAATGGAGATTGCTGTTTTTACGTTTCTAAAGAGATTAGATAATGTCGACCATGACAAGCTATTTCACCTTGTCCAGAACAATTGAACCAGAGGACACGGCCTGCGCTTGAAGCTGGGTAAATTCAAAACTAATCTGAATAAATAATATTTCAGTGAGCGAGTAGTCAATCTATGGAACAGACTCCTTAGGGAGATGGTGGAAGCAGTTAGTATTCATTCATTCAAATGCGAACTAGACAGATTTCTTTCAGAAAATAACATTTATGGATACAGTATATGAGTAATTTGAGACATGACGTGGTGAGTGTAGCATGCTTAGGAGGAACGGGCAACTTTGGACCTGTGGTTCCCAAAGCTCTCCACCACTGGGGTTTTCCTCGCCTCATGTCTGGGTCCATTGTAGTTTAATTGATAGAGATTGATTGTTGTGATTAGTCAGCAGCTCCACTGTATCATTGTATCGAGTGACTACCAGGACGGTAGAAGTGAACGAGATGGACCTTGGTCTTTTTTTCCTCTAGGAATTCCAATGTTCCTAGTTCCCACGTGGGTGCCCAAGATGTGCCCCTGGTGACCCGGGTAGCCTCCTGTGTTAATAAATTACGTGAGCACACTCTGGAGGGTGGGCAGGGGGGTGGTCAGTGCTGAAGGTCATTTTGCCAGGAAGCTGGGGCCGTGGATTTTAGTTTCCCTTATATAAATGCAAGTTAGTATTGTAAAGGAACGCAGTTACAATTTTGATAGAAATACCAAGCAGAAGACATCTTTGTGATCATACTTACAAGGTCATTACACATAGCCACCAGAGCAATTTTCCCGATCATTATGAACACACATCCCCTTCTCTACCATGTTTTCAAATATAAAATATAAAATGCAAAATATATTAAGTGCTCTCGGTATTGCAGTGAAATGGAAACTTACTTCTAATAGGTGATGAACGATATTGCTGGGTAATCCTCCATCAATGGCAGCAACTTTTACCTTCCAACTTCCCTTCAGTGTGAAGTCCAAATGATTTCTTATTCTTTAAAATAAAATAATGAGAGAAGTATTTGCTAAGACTGTGTTCTGATTGTCAGATACACTTCAATCTGTTCTTTCTGTTACTCCCTGTGTACTGTACTTGCTGAAGTAGAGGTTCTTTTGGTTTGCTTTTTGAATTTGCCCTGCCGCAACAAAGTATTTCAATTGTACTACTGGTAATATACAAATCTCAGACCGGGTGCTAGAAGGTGGGATTAGAATGGACACCTGGTTGTTCTTCGAGCTGGTGTGGACACGATGGCTGAATGGCCCCCCTCTGTCTGTATCTGTTCTATGGTTCTATGGTTCTGTCAACCATTTTATAATGTGGTTTTTGTGGGGGGAGACAAGAGGGGTTTGTTGAAAGATTTTGCATGTACATCTCAATAACATTGTGACTGTTGAATCATCACTGACGTTTTACTTTAGTCCAATTGCCCGGTTTCCCTGGTGAGGCAGGCCCCAGGTGCCAACTTTGCTACTGCCAGCTCAAAATGTGTCGGGGCCTGAATGACCTCATCAGACCTCGACTTTTGAATCTGAATGAGGCCCTCGCTGCCTGAAACGC
Organism: Heptranchias perlo; assembly: GCF_035084215.1. Taxonomy (NCBI): domain Eukaryota; kingdom Metazoa; phylum Chordata; class Chondrichthyes; order Hexanchiformes; family Hexanchidae; genus Heptranchias; species Heptranchias perlo. The sequence goes on along the minus strand of NC_090328.1, from coordinate 22,665,231 downwards.
GCCTGTTAGAATGGGGTGGGGCGCGTGTGCAGCGTAGCTCCAGTGAGTGTCACACTGCTGATATTTTATCCCGCCCCCACTTTACCCTCTGTTCTCATCGGGCGAGCGTGATTTGGGGGGCGGGGGGGGGGGGGGGGGGGGGGAGTTAAAATTAAGGCTGAAGTGTTCATGCACTATTATCGCAGATTGTAATTTCACCCTTCATGAGTTTTACACCCATTCGTTAATAATACCAGAATCCTAATTAGATACCTACCGTAGTCTGCCCTCCCATACATTCTTGCTGTTTAAAGATGTTTGAATATAAAACGGTTCTGTTGCTGTTTCGTTGATTGGCAGCGCATCCGCTGTAGAAAAAGTGACTTCCACGATGCAGAATGTAATAATACCATTCTCTCCGGCATCACAGTCAGTGGCCTGAGCATGCATACAGAAATATTAAAATTGTCCAGTTAATCGTGCTACAAATGATTGAAATCTATATGTTCAATTTACGACAGTTAAACCTTAGTATGCATGGTGGCAAGCTAGACATCAAAGTCCCATATAGCCGAGCATACACATAAAAGGGTTGGATGCACATTACTGGGACAAATGGAAACTTGCATGCAGCAAAGACTCACATATATTCATCACCTACAAGTGGTCTTTATTGTACTTTTATTAAAAACATAAATCTCTTGTTCACTTCCAGGGCCACTATCTGATTTTTATTTGAATAATGAAACATGATACATGCACATTTCATGAAATGCTAATTAACCCATAGCTTTACTCCAAGGCGGATCAATTGAAGCCAATGGGCCAATTTTGTCTCCATCTACATTTTTGTCTTGGCTAGAGGATCTGAAGAAGGAATTGCTAAATTGGCTCCAAATGCTAAATTATTAAAGTGCAATATGTAAGGAGCCACATTCCTCTTCTTTTTGGAGCTGCCTCCTTCTGATCTTTTTTTGCAAGCCAGACAGTGAGAAGAGAATTTAACTTTAACCAAGCCACTGATAGGAAAATAACATAACTGATATCTAGTGGTGTCCTGCTTGACCGACCTCCTTGGCTTTTTTTTTAAGGTTCATCCAAAGTACACTATGGGAAACCTGATGACGTGGTGGGGGTGAAATTGGACGTGGGCGGGGACGCAAAACAAATCTCGGACAACCATTTCATAATGTTGTTTCTGGGGAGAGACAGGAGGGGAGAGAATCGCATCGGTTGCCTGTTGTTCAGTCGAACTGAATGTCGGGCGTGTTGTATAACGGGCAGTTCTGCCTGTTTAGCATCCCCGCCCAAGTCCAAATTCACCCCCCAGCATCTAGATTTCCCAAAATGATCGAAATGGGGCAATGTATCTGCGATGCAGCCAATTTTGTGTTGTGGGGGCGGGGGTGGGGGGGGGGTGCTGCGGACCAGGATCCAAGTCTGGATTTCTAATTAGGTCCCACTTCTGCCACTCCGAGTGCCAGTTCAATGGGTTCATCCCAGTCTAGCGGTTGCTCGGCGGGAAGGAGGCAATGGATGAGGAAATTCCCAGTGTTCGGCCAGTCCCATCTCCTCCGGTGTCATAGGCAAGGTCCCACCCCAAACAGGCCCTGCCAAGAACTTGCAGGATAGGCCAAGACCTGTCGCATACGGGTCCCAAACAATTTCTTATCCCCTCTGCTGCAGTCCTGGCAGGCTTATGCTGGGAGTGTGCTGCTAGGCCCTATGGTGTAAGCCTAGGCTCAATCAAAATGGGCAAAACCAAAAAAAAACATTAAAGTGAATTGAAGTATCTTACCTCAAACACTGTGACCTCTAACCCCTCGGTGATAAATTCAGAGACAACAACTGAAGGGAAACCAGAATCAGGCATTAAACTCCCTAGTGAATTATAGACTTTTATTTTTAGCAACAGTTTGATTAAATCACTTTAAAGAAACGCATGTGTAATTATAAATTATAAAGCTAGTATCCAAGTAAAAGAAACTGTCTAATGATTGTCTAATAATGTCTAATAAATAATACATTTTATTAAAGAAATATTGCATTCAGTTGACAACTTAGAATTTCCTTAATATAGGATCAGGCATTAAACTCCCTAGTGAATTATAGACTTTTATTTTTAGCAACAGTTTGATTAAATCACTTCAAAGAAACGCATGTGTAATTATAAATTATAAAGCTAGTATCCAAGTAAAAGAAACTGTCTAATGATTGTCTAATAATGTCTAATAAATAATACATTTTATTAAAGAAATATTGCATTCAGTTGACAACTTAGAATTTCCTTAATATAGGATCAATGCCCTAATTTTGGTCCTTTGATGAATGACATCTGGAAAATCAAGTGAAGAACTGTGAAAATGTGAATAACTGAATAACAAAGCAAATAATAATATTTTTTTCCATTTTACATTAGCAATCCTTCTTAAACTGATGCCATTCTTTACTAAAATATTATATTAAAATACTGTTATAGTCCCTTACATATTGTCCAGGCACTAACGGGCTGCAGATACTGCAGATGTATAAAGGCAGTCATTTATGTAAATTAGTTCCTTAAAATACTGCCAGCAGCAAATTAAGACAAGCTAGTTCCCATTATGCAGATCCACTGCCCCAATGAGCCGCTTTGTTTATTACAATATATGCTAACAAATGCAAATGAATCTGACATTGTATGCTACTGATAATAAAGGCACAAAATGGTGTCCAGAAGGAGACAAAGATTCTGCCAATCTGACCTGAATAAATAACTCAAACATTTTGCCAAATATCAAGATGCTTTCCTGGGAACTGCAGTGTTGCTACCAACACCCGAAGGAGGTGCAGGCACATAGACAATGGTAGCAAGGAAAACACTGACTGTGTGGGCTATGATTAAATGTAGAAGGTTGTCAGAAAAGAATCAATGACCTGAAAAAACTTCTGGCAAAAAAAAAATCCAGTGTAATGCCGAGAGATCAAAAAGGCCACTTCACAAAGAAAAGTCTAACTTAAAAACTATTGAACAGGAACAACTACCCCAGAATGCTGGATATCTCTTCAGCAATTTAACCATCTCCTGTTTTCCATTTAAGCATCTTAAAAGTCATTCTATGTCTGTGTGTATTTTCCTTCTCCTTTCCCTTTGTTCTGTCCCTTTCTAAATGCTTTACATCTGTAATTTCTTCCATTTTTGAGGAAGGGTCTACACTTGAACCATTAACTCATCTGTTCTCTCCACAAATGCTGACTAATCTGCTGAGTGTTCCAGCATTTTCCATTTTTCTTCCAGAATCTCTGATGTCTGGTAAATTTAGATTACTTTCTCAGTATTGTGAAAGTAGTTTAAAAAGCACTGTATATAAATGTAGTGTAGACAAAATCTGTCTAATGCATATGGAAATGATCTAATATAGAATAGTCCTTGGTAGCTCTTCACCAGATTTTGCAAGCCGTTGCCAATGCAGCTGTCTGTTTCCAGTTCAACTGCACATTCAATAAGATTAGCAGCCTGTACAATGACAAGGGAACAGGTCAGCCATAAGAGGGAGAAACCATTCTTATTCTAACAGAGATGTTAAACCAGTGCCCCATCTGCCCCCTCAGGTTGATGTAAAAAATCTCATGACTCTATTTGAAGAAAAGCAAGGAGTTTTCCTGGTCAAGGTTCTATTCCTTAACCAACATCACCAAAAACAGATTCATTTATTTGCTGTTTATTTGCCTACTCCAGCCCTACGACCCTCTGAGGTCTCTGCCCTCCTCGAATTCTGGCCTCTTGCGCATCCCCGAATTTCATCGCTTCACCATTGGCAGCCATGCCTTCAGCTGTCTAGGTCCTAAGCTCTGGAATTCCCTCCCTAAACCCTTCCATCTCTCCACTTCTCTCTCCTCCTTTAAAACGCTTCTTAAAATCTACCTCTTTGACGACGCTTTTGGTCACCTGTCCTAATATCTCCTTATGTGGCACAGTGTCAAATTTTGTTTGATAACGCTGCTGTGAAGTGCCTTGGATCGTTTTACTATGGTAAAGGCGCTATATAAATGCACGTTGTTGTTGTTGTTAGTGGGACCTTGCTGTCTGCAATTTGGCTGACAGTCTATGTACCAACAGAGACTGCACTTCAAAAGTAATTCATTGGCTGTGAAGCCTTTTTGGACATCCTGCAGATGCAAAACTTAACTGGACCAGCCATATAAATACTGTGGCTACAAGAGCAGGTCAGAGGCTGGGTATTCTGCGGTGAGTGACTCACCTCCTGACTCCCCAAAGCCTTTCCACCATCTACAAGGCACAAGTCAGGAGTGTGATGGAATACTCTCCACTTGCTTGGATGAGTGCAGCTCCAACAACACTCAAGAAGCTCGACATCATCCAGGACAAAGCAGCCCGCTTGATTGGCACCCCATCCACCACCCTAAACATTCACTCCCTTCACCACCGGCACACAGTGGCTGCAGTGTGCACCATCCACAGGATGCACTGCAGCAACTTGCCAAGGCTTCTTCGACAGCACCTCCCAAACCCACAACCTCTACCACCTAGAAGGACAAGAGCAGCAGGCACATGGGAACAACACCACCTGCACGTTCCCCTCCAAGTTACACACCATCCCAACTTGGAAATATATCACCGTTCCTTCATCGTCGCTGGGTCAAAATCCTGGAACTTCCTTCCTAACAGCACTGTGGGAGAACCGTCACCACACGGACTGCAGCGGTTCAAGAAGGCGGCTCACCACCACCTTCTCAAGAGCAATTAGGGATGGGCAATAAATGCCGGCCTCGCCAGCGACACCCACATCCCATGAACAAATAAAAAAAAAAGATGTGAAAGGCACTATATAAATGCAAGTTCTCTCTATCTTTCAACCTCATGGGTAGAACTGGGACTACCTCTGGAATGTTCCATCTGATTTGATGTTCCTTCAGGACCTGATGACATTACAGCATTCATCTAGCAATTGTCCTATCTATTACCAGTTGCAAAAACACAATTTTGTCTCATCTTAAACGTTGTACACGTATACATCCATTAATTATACATTCATAATAACTCACTACTGTAATGTGAAGCAAACTGAATTTGTAACAATGAAAGCAGTGTTCAAAAATGTGATATCTCCCCATGCAGCTACCTAACATGGTTACATACTTTTAATATTGGAATGTATACAAAATTAAAACAACTAATTACAATGGCTGCCATTAAACTAAGACCTGGTTAGAATGTGACTAAAAAAATACCCAAGTAAATCAGTCACATAATAATTCAAGAATTGCTGCCTGATTAAGTACAAATGGATTTACCCCTTAATATTTAGCTTCATTGTTGATGTTACTGCTATACTAAACTTTGCCAGGAAATGAAAACTGACATTACAAACAAACCACCATACCTTTATGCCTATGTGGATTTAAGAATGGATTATATGGGTGGTTGAAGGAAAGGGGGATAAACTGATACAGAAACAGAGTGGGCAAATACGATTAGGACTCCTGCTCGTGTGGAGAATAAACACCAACATGGGCTGGTTGGGCCAAACAGCCTGTTTCTGTGTTGTGATTTTTATGTAATTCCATGTAATTCTTCCACATGGTGTTAGCTGTTCATTAAAATCTTTGCCATATATATTATTAACCACATTAACTCATAGCTTATATTGCTCAATAAATATTAAGCAACAATAATAGCAGCAACATTGTTCCTAATAAGGCCCATGGGGTTAATCAATGCATTAGTCATTAGTCATTAGTCACAAGCACCAAATTCTGACAGTTCAGGGAACAAACTATTGTCAATATAATTGCAGGGAGACAGAGAAAGCAGGGTAGATATTTCAGTCCTGGCAGAATGTCTGTGGGAGAAGATAGAGGCGCTAGGACTTTGCTTTAAGGACTGACCTCGCTAGATACTGTGAAGTCAGCTCATTTCCATAATTTGTTTATGCTCCCTACAAAGGGAGGGTCATGAGATACAGATTGAAAACCTGCGTATGAAACAATTACAGTCCCGAAAATCCATGGGGTGACGCATCTCAGCCAATGATCTCTGCCCTGACCCTGCCAAAGTTTATCACAATGCCTTTGGCGGCCTAGGGGGCACATCCAAGGTGCCTCCTCCCCATCCAGCATAACTGGGTCCCGGCCTAGATTCCTGCATACTCCCACAAAAGTACAGCGGGAGTACACCTGAATGGTTGCAAATTTTCAGGGCCACAGTGATTCAAGAGTGTGAACTAGTTCAAAGCAACATACAAGTGCCAATTTTAACGAGGTGCGTTCAGGGCAGGGATTGGGGGGTTGCTGCTGGGTGTAAGGAAATCCCCCTCAGCATGCCATGAAGCCCAAGCCATTTTAACCTCTGGGCCTCATTTAAATAGTTCAGCTCTGTCGCCCACCTGAAACCGGCGGGAGTGACATCATGGCTGGCGGGCGGGAATGAGAATTTGGGGCGGCAGCTTGACACCGCCAGACACCGAAGGTAACGGTCCCCTCCACCGGCAAGGTAAGACAAGCCCTAGTGGGGGTAACTGGGCCGATTACAGCTGGAGGAGGTTAGGGGTAAAGCCCAGGGTGGAGGAGGTCCAAGATTTCCCAATTGGGCCAGGAGAACCTCTTTTGATCCTCCTGGGCAATATTTAGAACCCCCTCAGAAGTTCAGGCCCATCATTTCTATAACATGATGCCATTTCAATAATGTGATATCATTTCAATAATGTGATTCCATTTCTATAACGTGATGTCATTTCTATAACGTGATGTCATTTCTATAATGTGATGTCATTTCAATAATGTGATGTCATTTCAATCATGTGATGTCATTTCTATAATGTGATTCCATTTCTATAACGTGATGTCATTTCTATAATGTGATGTCATTTCAATAATGTGATTCTATTTCAATAATGTGATGTCATTTCAATAATGTGATTCTATTTCAATAATGTGATGTCATTTCAATAATGTGATTCTATTTCTATAACGTGATGTCATTTCAATAATGTGATTCCATTTCTATAACGTGATGTCATTTCTATAACGTGATGTCATTTCAATAATGTGATTCCATTTCTATAACGTGATGTCATTTCAATAATGTGATGTCATTTCAATAATGTGATTCTATTTCTATAACGTGATGTCATTTCTATAACGTGATGTCATTTCAATAATGTGATGTCATTTCAATAATGTGATTCCATTTCTATAACGTGATGTCATTTCAATAATGTGATGTCATTTCAATAATGTGATTCCATTTCTATAACGTGATGTCATTTCAATATCGTGATGCCATTTCAATAATGTGATTCTATTTCAATAATGTGATTCCATTTCAATAATGTGATGTCATTTCAATAATGTGATGTCATTTCAATCATGTGATTCCATTTCAATAATGTGATGTCATTTCAATAATGTGATGTCATTTCAATAATGTGATGTCATTTCAATAATATGATGTCATTTCTATAATGTGATGTCATTTCTATAATGTGATTCCATTTCTATAACGTGATGTCATTTCAATAATGTGATGTCATTTCAATAATATGATTCCATTTCTATAACGTGATGTCATTTCAATAATGTGATGTCATTTCAATAATGTGATTCCATTTCTATAACGTGATGTCATTTCAATAATGTGATTCCATTTCAATAATATGATGTCATTTCAATAATGTGATTCCATTTCTATAACGTGATGTCATTTCAATATCGTGATGCCATTTCAATAATGTGATTCCATTTCAATAATATGATGTCATTTCAATAATGTGATTCCATTTCAATAACGTGATGTCATTTCAATAATGTGATGTCATTTCTATAATGTGATGTCATTTCAATAATGTGATTCCATTTCTATAACGTGATGTCATTTCAATAATGTGATGTCATTTCAATAATGTGATTCCATTTCTATAACGTGATGTCATTTCTATAACGTGATGTCATTTCAATAATGTGATTCCATTTCTATAACGTGATGTCATTTCAATAATGTGATTCTATTTCAATAATGTGATGTCATTTCAATAATGTGATGTCATTTCAATAATGTGATTCCATTTCTATAACGTGATGTCATTTCAATAATGTGATGTCATTTCAATAATGTGATTCCATTTCAATAATGTGATTCCATTTCTATAACGTGATGTCATTTCAATAATGTGATTCTATTTCAATAATGTGATGTCATTTCAATAATGTGATGTCATTTCAATAATGTGATTCCATTTCAATAACGTGATGTCATTTCAATAATGTGATGTCATTTCTATAATGTGATGTCATTTCAATAATGTGATTCCATTTCTATAACGTGATGTCATTTCAATAATGTGATGTCATTTCAATAATGTGATTCCATTTCTATAACGTGATGTCATTTCAATAATGTGATTCCATTTCTATAACGTGATGTCATTTCAATAATGTGATTCTATTTCAATAATGTGATGTCATTTCAATAATGTGATGTCATTTCAATAATGTGATTCCATTTCTATAACGTGATGTCATTTCAATAATGTGATGTCATTTCAATAATGTGATTCCATTTCAATAATGTGATGTCATTTCAATAATGTGATGCCATTTCAATAATGTGATTCCATTTCTATAACGTGATGTCATTTCAATAATGTGATTCCATTTCAATCATGTGATGTCATTTCAATAATGTGATGTCATTTCAATCATGTGATGTCATTTCTATAATGTGATTCCATTTCTATAACGTGATGTCATTTCTATAACGTGATGTCATTTCAATAATGTGATTCCATTTCTATAACGTGATGTCATTTCAATAATGTGATTCCATTTCAATAATGTGATGTCATTTCAATAATGTGATTCCATTTCAATAATATGATGTCATTTCAATAATGTGATGTCATTTCAATAATGTGATTCCATTTCAATAATGTGATTCCATTTCAATAATGTGATTCCATTTCAATAATGTGATTCCATTTCTATAACGTGATGTCATTTCAATAATGTGATGTCATTTCAATAATGTGATGTCATTTCAATAATGTGATTCCATTTCTATAACGTGATGTCATTTCAATAATGTGATTCCATTTCAATAATGTGATGTCATTTCAATAATGTGATGTCATTTCAATAATGTGATGTCATTTCTATAACGTGATGCCATTTCAATAATGTGATGCCATTTCAATAATGTGATGTCATTTCTATAACGTGATGTCATTTCAATAATGTGATGTCATTTCAATAATGTGATTCCATTTCAATAATGTGATGTCATTTCAATAATGTGATGTCATTTCAATAATGTGATGCCATTTCAATAATGTGATGTCATTTCAATAATGTGATGTCATTTCTATAACGTGATGTCATTTCAATAATGTGATGTCATTTCAATAATGTGATTCCATTTCAATAATGTGATTCCATTTCTATAACGTGATGTCATTTCAATAATGTGATGTCATTTCAATAATGTGATGTCATTTCTATAACGTGATGTCATTTCTATAACGTGATGTCATTTTAATAATGTGATGTCATTTCTATAACGTGATGTCATTTCAATAATGTGATGTCATTTCAATAATGTGATTCCATTTCTATAACGTGATGTCATTTCAATAATGTGATGTCATTTCTATAATGTGATGTCATTTCTATAACGTGATGCCATTTCAATAATATGATGCCATTTCTATAATGTGATAAGCCATTTCTATAATGTGATTCCATTTTTTTTTATTCGTTCATGGATGTGGGCATCGCTGGCGAGGCCAGCATTTATTGCCCATCCCTAATTGCCCTCGAGAAGGTGGTGGTGAGCCGCCTTCTAGAATCGCTGCAGTCCGTGTGGTGAAGGTTCTCCCACAGTGCTGTTAGACAGGGAGTTCCAGGATTTTGACCCAGCGACAATGAAGGAACAGCGATATATTTCCAAGTCAGGATGGTGTATGACTTGGAGGGGAACGTGCAGGTGGTGTTGTTCCCATGTGCCTGCTGCTCTTGTCCTTCTAGGTGGTAGAGTTCGTGGGTTTGGGAGGTGCTGTCGAAGAAGCCTTGGAGAGTTGCTGCAGTGCATCCTGTGGATGGTACACACTGCAGCCATGGTGCGCCGGTGGTGAAGGGAGTGAATGTTTAGGGTGGTGGATGGGGTGCCAATCAAGTGGGCTGCTTTGTCTTGGATGGTGTCGAGCTTCTTGAGTGTTGTTGGAGCTGCACTCATCCAGGCAAGTGGAGAGTATTCCATCACACTCCTGACTTGTGCCTTGTAGATGGTGGAAAGGCTTTGGGGAGTCAGGAGGTGAGTCACTCGCCGCAGAATACCCAGCCTCTGACCTGCTCTTGTAGCCACAGTATTTATCTGGCTGGTCCAGTTAAATTTCTGGTCAATGGTGACCCCCAGGATGATGATGGTGGGGGATTCGGCAATGGTAATACCGTTGAATGTCAAGGGGAGGTGGTTAGTCTATCTCTTGTTGGAGATGGTCGTTGCTTGGCACTTGTCTGGCACGAATGTTACTTGCCATTTATCAGCCCAAGCCTGGATGTTGTCTATGATGTGATTCCATTTCTATAATGCGATGCCATTTCAAAAAATGATGCCATTTGTATGATAACAGTTCCAATAACATGAATTAGAATTAAAAATGGGTACAGTAGTGTAATGATTGTTATTGGAATAGTAATCCAGAGAATGTGAGTCCAAATCTCAGCATGGCAGTTTGATAATTTCAATAAAAAATTTTAAAATCTGGAAATAAAAGCTGGTATCAGTAAAAGTGACCATGAATCTGTCAGATTGTCATAAAAAGCCCAATTGGTGCACTAATATGTTTTAGGGAAAGAAGCCTGCCGTCCTTACCCAGTCAGACCTAAATGTGACTCCAGTCCCACATCAACGTGGTTGACCCTTAACTGCTCTCTGAAGTGGCCCAGCAAGACACTCAGTTGTAACAAATTGCAGCAGTTTAAGATGAAAGCCCACCACCACCTTCTCAGGGTAACTAGGGATGGGCAATAAATGCCGACCTTGCCCGTGGTGCCTACGTCCTGAGAATGAATTTTTTAAAACCTGTCTGAAACTTTGCATTCCTTCGATTTGGATACATTACAGGTGCAGTTCAATAAATGTCCATATTTTTATAATTCTGATTGACTTGTTCTGAAAGGCTACAGTAGTCATGTTATTTTGTTTCAAAAAGGTGTTGCTGCAACTTGTCTTCAAATCATTCTTTTCCATCTTTTGCTGCACAAACTGTTTCTTTAAGACACATAATTACCAAGTAGATTAACAGGTAGGTTGTTCATTTAGTTACATGGTGCTGCTTATCTTGGAGTTTATCACTTTAGGAAGATGAACAATGTGCATGTGGCTAGAAGAACTTACACAAACCAGCGTGCAAACAAAGGGTAGTGGAAATCTGGAACTCTCTTCCCCCAAAAGGCTGCGGATGCTGGTCAATTGAAATTTTCAAGACTTAGATCGATTTTGTCAGGTAAGGGTCTCAAGGCTTATGGAGAAAAGGTGGGCAAATGGAGTTAAAGTAGAGATCAGCCATGATCTAACTGAATGGCGTAACCGGTTCGAGGAGTTGAAAGGCCTACTCCTGTTCCTACGTTCCTATCAATAATTCTATTAAGTGTAAAAACTCCACCAATATTTTAGCACAAACTAATTAACACAGAGTTTCTTTAATGGAGCTGCCAGAGACATGCAAGTCTGTGAAGTTGTCAGCCTACATATAAATCCTAGTAACATGGCTGTATTCTTAAGGGTCCCCTATGATCACTTACAGTATTAAATCTGTTCCCCACCATTTGCACATTTGTCATATGTATTCCACAATTCCCGAGATTGGAGTCCAGACCAGTCACGGCACATTAATAGGCCCAGGGGTGGCACTGACTACAATCAATCACCTTTGCTGGAAGTTTTAATGCTTTGTCTTTCCCTTCGAGACTAGAAAGGCCAAAACAGGCTACACGCAATTTTGTTTTAATTTGTGAGTCGTGATGGATGGAGAGTGACTCTAGTGTTGATACAGCAGGCGGGACGGTGTAGTTCACTGTCTGGCTGTGAGACTAGGTGGCTATTGTACTGCAGAATGGAGGGATCCTGACAAATGGAACAAGGGGACATTCTCTAGTGAGGGGGTGGGAGGATTAGCGGATTTACATAGAATTACATAGAATCTACAGAACATAAACGGGCCATTCAGCCCAACTGCTCTATGCCAGGATTTATACTCCACATGAGTCTCCTCCCACTCTAATAATATCTTCCCACCTTGCCCCTGAATCCCTCAATTTCCATCTCCCTCATGTATGCATCAAGCTTCCCATTAAATACATCAATACTATCTGCTGCAACCACTCCACGTGACAGCAAGTTTCACATTTTCACTACTGTGTGTGAAGAAATTCCTCCTAATTCATTATTTGATCTGTTAGTGGCTACCTTATATTTAAGCCCTCTTGTCTGGACTCACCCATAAGTAGAAACAATTTCTTCACATCCACGCTATCAAACCCCTTCACTATTTTAAAGACCTCTATCAGGTCTCTTCTTAGTCTTCTCCTTTCCATAGAATAGAGCCTCAGCCTGCTCAATCTTTCCTGATAGTTGCATCTTCTCAATTCTGGTAACATCCTTGTAAATCTTTGCTGCACTTTCCAGTGCTTCAATCCTTTTTGGAGACCAGAGCTACACACGGTACTCCAGTGTGGTCTAACCAAGGTTTTATATAAATTTAACTTTACCCCCCTGCTTGGAAAGTAAGAACGTAAATGGGGCAGAGGAGCAAAGTGATTTGGGAATACAGATACATGAATCACTAAAAGCAGCAACATAAGTTGATAAGACCCATAAATAGTGCAAAGTGCTGGGGTTCATTTACATGGCTTGGCCTGAATAGCTGACATGAATGCTAAGCTTAATGGGGGTAAACTACTTCTAGAATGTACCACAAAGTCGGTGAATATTAGATTAATGTCTTCATCCTAAAGTTTAACATATTTTGAATGAAAAATAATAGCACCAATTGTCTAGACAATTAAGAAAAGTTAAGAATGTATAAAGTTAAGAATGTAAAGTTAAGATGGTATAAATGTACAATTGCGTAATGCTGTGAATAAACAAAGACTTTCAGAAGGGCTGAGGATTATTTGAAAATAGACAATGAATATCCCCATTGCCTTTGGAAGTAGATGCTTATTACCTCAGATCCTATGTAAGAGGGACAGACAGGTGTCAACGAGGCCATTAAAGGGTGCTTTTACATTACAACAATGTAGCCAACTTCAGATATGCTGTTCTCCTGCCATTCACTGCACTCCTGAGTATAAGCATCTGGAGCCCCCAGGGAAACAACAGCATCATAGACCACAGAAATCTGCCATTGGATTAAGGCCCCGTGTTACAGCAAAGTAAATGTAAGGTGCTGCAATTTTGTTTGACTGGGTCTTCATCTGAGATTAGCAGGTCTACAGACAATTGCAGGCAACACCAATGTAAAAGGGGAGAACGGCACATGGGAGTCACTAACCCGAGGCGGGAACAGTTGTTTTCAGTAAAGTAAACAGACAAAGGCAAGTTGGTACAGTTCATCGCGTAATCAGTACCGCACCATTACCGGTACTTTTAAAAGGTTTGGACAACAAACAAAATGGAGTAAGGCAGGAATGTGCAATCTTTTGGACAAGCAGGTTGGATATTTGTGCTTATGCAGTAACAAGAAGCCCCATACACAAAAATATGAGACCCCCAATGCAAAAAAAATGCAAGACTTCCATATACACAAAAAAAAACATACACAAAAAGCTAGACTCTCAGATGCAAAATAGTTGAGACTCCCATACATAAACGTTGAGAGCCCAAAAATGAAACTTCATCCACACAAAATCCAGTGCCCATATACAAAAAGCCCTACCCCCCACCACAAAAAGCAAGATCCCCCATCCACAAAAGAAAGTGAGACTTAAAAACACAAAAACTGGAAGACTCCCTCATTCTTTCACACTCTCTATTTTCCTGTCCTCTTCCCCCCTTTTCCCCCCTTCCCCTTCCTCCCCCAAAGCCTGAAAACCTGAAAGTTTCAGCTCTTTAAAATTCCTGAGACTGAAGAGCTGGTAAAGGCTGGATTTTAATCCATAAGGGCTGTTCCCCTATGGATTAAAATCCAGCCTTTACTCGTCCTCCAGACCCGGGTACTTTAGAGAGCTGGGCCAGGATCTCCTGCCCTCCGTCCACCAATTTCTGGGTGGATGAGGAGCAGGTAGGAGTGGAAAGTGGGACAGGGACACACTCCACCTATTTTCATGCCCATTCCTGCCGGAAGTGAAAGGCAACATTTACTATGTCCACCCATAAATGAATGGGCACGATGAAATGATGACAACATATCATTTGGCCAACAACAATGCTGAATGCTAGGGGGTGGCTGTTTGCCCCTCCTGTCTGGTGTTGCTATGGCAGCGGAATGGGGGAGAGGAGGAATTTAAAGTGATTGATTGCACAGGCCTAGTGTTAAATTGGATGCAGTTTTACCAGTAGCTCAGAAGCCATTGGCAACACTATGCTGCAGAAGGTCACAGCATATCTCTAACCCCTCCATTGGCAGAGTCTTTGCCAGGGCAGAGGCCAGGGGACCCTCCCAAAAATATTTAAATGACCAGAGGACATTTAAACCAGAGGAGTTTTTGTTGGCCAAGTCAAAGGAGCTCACAGCCACATTCGGCCCGCAGGCATGTCTTGGAACCCTGAGCTGAGGCCAACTTGTGGACTGCCCTGGTAAATTTTCATGGACAGCCTACAGCACAGCCTGAGGTATAGATGCAGATACGACCTCTCAGATGTTGCATTGCTCATTCATTGCGCATCTGAGTTTTGAATTCATTTCAGCTTCTCATTTTTTCTCTCCCTAGGTTTAGAAGTAGAGAAAGAGTATACGCTGTTAAGAGCAGGCCTTAAGGTGGGCCTGAGCAGTCCTGTACACCATTTCACTTCTTAATTAACCAGTATTTTGTTAACAAAAATTGCGGGGACGAAGTTCAAATCCAGTCAGCTGTTTGTTTTGTTTTCTCTTCCAGTTCTCTCTCTCGGTGTCTCTAAAAGATGTTACACCATTCAACGCTTATAGTGGGCTAATCACATTTACACCAAAGTGCTGGCTATAAGTGGTGGGGACTGTATTGCCACACTTGCAGGCCGTACAACCACCACTCACAGGTTACACACTCTGGCAACTATTTGACCATGACAGGCACATCACGCACACACCTTGCAGGATACTCACTGACACACTGCCCTCTGTCTTGCAGGAGAAGGTGGCGCATAACAGCTAGCAGCAGGAGAGACCTGAGGGAGGACAGGCACGCCTACACGTTCTCACCCCCTTGGAGGAGACTGTGCTTTGGATCATCGGCCGGGCCGTCACTGCAGCCGTGACAACATGCCGCATTGGAGGTCCCGATGAAGGGGGTCTCTGAAAATCTAATGCTCCTTCTTGTTTCCCACATCTCCCTCCTCCCACAATCTTTTCTGGCTCACCTACTGCAGATGCTGTCAGGACGCATGTCTTACTTGCTTCTCTCCCCGCTCCACAACTCAACCCATTTCCCTTTGTCATTACAGGTACCTGAGAATACATGGCGGCATCGTCCAAGGAGGAGGAAGAGGAGGAGGAGGACACTGAAGCCACACCGTCACTCGATCTGACACTTGCATCCACCAGCTCAGAGACTGACACTGTGCATCGTTTAGAAGTTAGGTTAGAGGAGGGATCTGCACTTGGTGAGACACCGAGCACAAGTGAGCAGGAGACAGGGCCGGGGGAACGGATATCAAAGGTGCCAGCTCGCCGGAGGGCGAGGTCGCTCACTAGTTCTTCTGCAGAGGATTCAGATGAAGATTTCGATGGGCCAGGCTACAGAAGACGGTTGATGGGCAGACATCACCAAATGCTTGGGGCACTGGAAAGCCTGCCAGAAAGCCTGCGCACAATGAGAAGGGGCTTGGAGGCGTCCAGCTCCAACTTGGCACAAGGCTTTGCGCAGGGCTTGGAGACCATCCTGTCTGACATGAAACGGGTGGTCACCTCCATCAGTGCACCTGTGAAACCCACCATGACGCAGCGGCTTCCATTGCAGCACAAACCGATGTGATCAAAGGTCTGCAAGCTACAGTTGCTGCTCAGACTGCTGTAATGGAAGCTCAGACTGCTACTATCATGGCTCTGGAGATCACTGTGGAACAGGGCTTCTAGGGCGTCACAGCGCTCCAGCAATCTGTTCTTCAGCTGATCCCCAGGATTGCTGAGGTGCCGTCCCGGGGTGGTGGCAGTGGTGCCGTGGCAGTCGGACCTGCTGACTTCTCTCAGGACGACAGCATTCCTGCTCCCACCCTGTCACTCTGCCAGTACCCTTGTTGTTGCCTGTCAGCCAGCCAGGCCAGACTGCTGCAGCCCATGCTGAGATGGTGCAGTTTGAAGCTGGGCCCTCCAGCGCAGATTTG
Source organism: Heptranchias perlo (assembly GCF_035084215.1). NCBI lineage: Eukaryota > Metazoa > Chordata > Chondrichthyes > Hexanchiformes > Hexanchidae > Heptranchias > Heptranchias perlo. The sequence continues at coordinate 22,648,736 of NC_090328.1, read as the reverse complement.
CTCGAGGTCATCCTCCAAGGCCATCTGCACGCTCCTCCATTGAAGGCCAGCAGCTCCCACCACCCATGCTCCAGCCACTGGGGATGCACCTCATAGGAGTACTAGGTAAAAGCATATGAACAACAGGCACTAAGGGAATCACAAGGGTGAATAGTTCTGTTCTGTTTCCATAATTTTATTTGTTAATTGATAAATGTGACTTTGAGTTTGCATTCGGTGGTGGTTTTTATTTGTGTGATGAGCTGAGGGGGAAACTAATGTTTAATCAGATGGTGGGCGATTTGATGGCCATGTGGGAGCGGACAGGTGGGGAGTGTAGGACTGTTGATGAGTTGGGGGATGTATTTGAAATTATTGATAGCGGGTATGGATCAGGCGAGCACATAGAGTCCTTGCAGACAAGGCGTGTGTTCCCTGCTGCACCCTTGCGTCTCCCTCCACTTCTTCCTCCGGCTCCTCTCCCTCCTCCACCTCAGCCTCTTCCTCCTCAACCTCTTCCTCCTTCTCCTCCTCCACCTCTGGCTCAGGGTCTTCTCTGATCATCAGTGGCAAAGGCTGGTCCATCATGATGGCGAGGTTGTGCAGCATGCAGCAGACCACCATGAATCTTCCCACCCGCTCAGGGGAGTACAGCAGGTCTCCTCCAGAATGATCCAGGCAGTGGAAGCATTGTTTTAGGAGGCCCATGGTGTGCTCCATGATGTTGCCTGTGGCAGCGTGGCTCTCATTATAGGCCTGCTCTGCATGTGTATGTGGGTTCCTGAGCAGAGTCATGCGCCATGGCATGAGGGGCTAGCCCTTGTTGCCCAGTAGCCAGCCTTTGACTTGCCAAGCTGGGTGAAAGATAGCTGGCATGTCGGACTGCCAAATAATGAAGGCGTCGTGACTGCTCCCAGGGTGGCGGGCATCAACCTCCATGATTCGATGGGTGTGGTCGCACACCAGCTGCACGTTGAGGGAGTGGAAGCCCTTTCGGTTGACGAAGATGGTCGAGTTGATATGCAGGGTACGCAGGGCAATGTACGTGCAGTCAATGGCACCCTGCACCATGGGGAAGAAAGCAATGCGAGCGAACCCCCGTGCTCACTCATTCTGCTTGTCTCTGTCAAGAGGGAAAGTAATGAACCTGTTCCTCATCTCGTACAGTATATCTGTGACCTCCCTTATGCAGCAGTGCACTGCATACTGCGGGATGTTGCACATGTCGCCAGCAGAGGCCTGAAATGATCCAGAGCCGTAAAAGTTCAGCGCCATGGTTACCTTCACAGTCACAGGCAATGCTGTCCTTGCCCTGCTCTGAAGCTGCACTCTCTTTGTTCCTGCTTGTACTGCTGGTTTGGACCCAATGACCTTGATGCTTGAGCTCCCTCTGCCATCCTGCACCTTGCTTTCCCTGTTCTTGCTCCAGCTCAGATACTTTGGTCTCTCTGTTCTTTGCTTGCACTGGTAGCTTGGAACCCATAACCTTGCTACTCTCATTCGCCATTGTTTTGGACCCAGTGGGAACTTCTTGGGATTGAAGTGAACCTCTGCGTCCCTGTAGTGGCTATGAGAAGGCCCCGCAGTTGCTTCACCATATATGTTGTTGTTATAGCTGTCTTGCCTACTTTCTGGTGCATCTAGTAGTTTTACCGGGGTGGCTGGCTGGTGCGGATACACTGTTGCCCTGACAAACAGCAAGTCCTATCCATGCTTGCTGCAGCTGTGTTACTGCTGTTGAGTACTGCCTCAGCAGGCCCAGCGATCTGCTGAAACCAGGCATCGTGGCAGCGATGAGGGTGGAGATGTCCTGCAAAATGGCAGTCTCCAGCACATTGAATCCAGACACAACAATCTCCTGGAAATCAGGGCCTAAGACCTCTATGAAGATAGGCTTGGTGCAAGCCTTTGCCTTTAGATGGCTTAAAATCCCCTGTGCACAATGGATGAGCTTTAAAGGGACAGGCACCAAACCAAAACTTTGTTACAGTGAAGTTGAGGCTGTGTTGTTGGAACAATTAACATCTATCATTGTCATGTACAGAGCCAATCTTTTCGATTCTAGTATGATAAGTCAATGGGAATCACATTATCCTCCAACATCAATGAGTGTAAAGGCATTCCGTTCCTTATACCTGATAATCATCACTCACCATTTTTATTTTCCGTTCTGGTAAATGCAGGTGCATTGTCATTTTCATCAGCAATGATAATTTTAATATGTCCTGAAAAACATGAGTTGGTAATTAATGTCATTAAGAATGGCAAACTCTTAACAATGGTACTTAATCTCTACTCAAAAGTAGCAGGATTGCTAGATATGTATTTAAAGAGGAGGAATTTAAAAGGATATGGTCAAAGGGTTGGGAAATAAGATTGGAGTAGACAGCTTCGGGTTGAAAAGCAAACACTAGCACAGACATGATGATTTCTAAGACTCTGCTTCTGAACAACGGAATAGATGGTGAAAAAATGCTCTGTAGAGTTCAATTGGTAGTTTTGTGCTACTGGGCTGCTGTGAAACTTGGCCACCGGATTATGGGGGTTAAAATTGAGTGAAATACTGATTAAATTAACAAAAAATGATCTCCCCTTTATAAAATAACCCACATAAAACAACCACAATTTCTTTAAAATGTATGTAGTTCAATCAAAGATTATGGAGTAGAAATTGCATAGTACCAGACTGTCGGTGTGAACTGGGCCCAAGGGGCAATCCCTCGGTTGGAACAGGTAGGCTCGAGGCCTGATGGAAATTGGGCCTCGGGCCTCATTTAAATTAGAACGATGAGCTGCGACCGCCAGCTGCGCGACCCCCGGCAGCTCACCGGTGAAGCGGACATCAATTTTGGGTAATTCTGGACAGGTGATCAGGAGATGGTGGGAGGCGATTGGTAGAGGGAGGAGTCAATTGGGGTGGAGAGGAGATTGGTGGGGGGGTTTGGGTGGGGCTGGCAACAGTCTTCAGGAGTGCTGTGCAGCTGGGAAGAGCACTCGCTCGTGGCCACAGGGGCCGATGAAGAATCCTGAGTGAGGCAGAACCAATCCCTGCCCTGCCCATCGCTGACAAATTTTCAAGAGGTCCTTCAATGGGCATCCGCGCCCAGGACGCCTAAATAATGGGTCCCATGAATTTAGCTGTGGGATCTAAGCCTGCGCAGATTGGGTGCAGGCTTAGATCCCACAAAAAACACCCAATGCATACCGATTTCTACTCCTACTCGTGGAAAAAACACTTGTAACAGTTTCTAAACCACTGTTCAAGTAGAGCTTACCTTCCTCACTCATATTTGAAGAAAGAACAGTGTTGTAGTCCACAACTTGTATTCTTAACCGAACAGCCTGAACACTTTCATGGTCAACAGGACCACTGTAAAACAAAGACCCAGATTGCTCCGTCACTTGAAACCAATCTTTACAGAGTGAACTGCTCAGCTTTTTCTCCTTCTCATCGAGACACTCGGCTCCTCTTATGAAGAAGTGTAATTCTGCATCTGTGTCTGGATCAAAAGCCTGGATTGTGGTGACTGTTGTATTGATTCTTCCATTTTCACTTGCAAACACATCAGAGAGTGAACTTCCAATTAGAACAGGAGCTTCGTCATTTACGTCTAAAATCTCCACTTCAATCGTTGTGTATCCGGTGTTGGGATCAAACCCAAAGTCAATGGCAGCTACTGTCAGTTTATATTTGCGTGGCCCGTCATCATAATCGAGCCTGGAGTCTGGATTTACACGGATACACGCAGCAGCTTGATGCAGGTCCAGTTTCTCAGTACTGATAATAAACTGTCCTCTGGCCCCATCTTCAATTCTGTAGGTCATTAGACGGTTTGGATCAGTTACATCACTGTCAGAGGCCTGTATCGAAACACACTGATCTGGGATAAAATATTAAGTGGATTTATTTCAATATATTATCAAAAATAAACAGTCATTCTGTTGGCCAACCGTGAATTTTAATGTCCATAATCATGAAGCCTAAAATATGCAAATTTTCTATGTTTGATTTAAATTGAACTCTGTTATAGGTGCAAGATTTGATGAATCTATTTAGAATTTAAAATGTTACAACATTATACATTTTAAATATTTATTTAAATTCTGTGGGTGTAATATGACTGCCACTTTTGGTGGTACAATTGTACAGTATCACCCGAAATCACAAGCAACAAAACTAGCCAACACAGTTTTCTACTAAATGGTTATCAACCTGTTCCAATTTTTTTTAAATTCATTCTCAGGATGTGGGCCTCTCTGAGAAGGACGGCATTTACTGCCCATCCCTAGTTGCCCCGAGATGGTGGTGGTGGGCTTTCTTCTTGAACCACTGCAGTCTGTGTGGTATGCTTTTTGTAGCAGTTTGATACAACTAGGCCACTTCAAAGGGCAGTTAAGAGTCAACCACGTTGGTGTGGGATTGGAGTCACATAAAGGCCAGACTGGGTAAGGACAACAGGCTTCCTCTTCCTTAAAGGACATTAGTGAACCAGTTGGGTTTTTACCACAATCCGACAGCTTCATTTTTTGAAATGAATTCAAATTCTCAAACTGCCATGTTAGGATTTTAACTTGTGTTTTCTGGAATATTAATCCAGGCCTCTGGTTTACTATTCCAATAACATAACCACTACACTACCATACTTCTTATTACAAAATAAGTTGCTTGCTTTTCCCAAATTATAAATTGCTTTGATTTGTCTTAACTATCGGATTACATGGTAGATACTCCCTCATTACTACACTGAAGTGCCAGGATAGATGATGTGCTCAAGTCTCTGGAGTGGGACTTGAACCTACTACCTTCTGACTCAGAGGCGAGAGTGCTACCACTGAAAGAGGGCCTGTTGAGGCATATTGAAGTTTCTTTCAGGGAGAACCCAGCAAACCCCCATAGAATCGACAACCTCCACTGCAATTCCTGAGCTGTGTGGGACAACCCAGGCATCCTCCGTACCTTCCAGTGATAATAATATTTTAATAGGGTCACCTGCAGAGGTCCCAGGTGGGCGCATCCCGGGACTCAAGCCAGGATGCATCCCCTCCCCACCCCATCAGCTCCAAATAAATAAGCTCCAAATTGCTTTCTCAACAGTAATTAATCTTCAGTGTGTTTGTTAGCATATCTTTGGCCTGGAGTTTTTTCCATGGGTGCAGTGCACTCTCTCCAGTGCAGTACTGAGGGAGTGCTCCAAGTTGGAAGTTGCACCCGAAATTGCGCCTAAAGCTGCTCCCATTTTGCCGACGTCAAATTATCCTCCCAATTTCATTAGAAAACGCCCGCACTTAAAATGGGTCTAAATGGACATAAATCAGGGTAAACAATCGGGACCCAAGGAAATGCCAAACCCACATCAGTATATTTCTTTTTTGTGTCATAAAATTTGAAGTTTCAACTGATTTAACCATCATTCAGGCACAGCAGGTTTAAGAACCTGCAATCGGGGAAGCTTTTCAATGTGAATTATGCCATAAAAATCCATTCAAAGAAACAGAAAATAGACAGCCGGTCTCAGTGTGGATACATTTTTTAAAAACGCTCAAACAATTGCAATTAGAAGATCATAAAAATGACTTTGCTTCCTGCTGTGCCTGAAAATTTGGTTGTAATGTAGAGACCCTCAGAACAAGTGCTATTGGAGGATACTCGCATTTGAGAGTCGGGGGCATGACCAGTTTTGTGGGCAAGGATTCATTCGGATGGAGAGTTTGATGGGCTGACGTAAAAAATCGAGGAAACTTGGGCATATCGTAGTTACGCTCGTAACTCACTTACATCCAAAATTCCGCAATCTTTTAAGCTACGGAATTTGTTTGCGTCCAAATTACGGTGTCTCCGGCCACAAATGCAGAGGAAACACCAGGCCCTTTTATGGAATCATATTCTGGGGGTTCCACATTTTTTATTTCTGTGAATGATTGTTGCTATGATCTTACTGTATGAAAAAAACGTCAATTTCCCTGACACGCAGACAAAAAGCTTATTAATTTCACAACACTGCAGAAAAAATTGTAGAATTGTGTACTTTTCAGGAGGAATTTATTTTAATTTTATTGTACATTTCTATCAGTTGCTGCACTATTTGCACCGATTTGCATAACATCTCATAAACTTAGCTCTTACCTAGCTGGTCTTCAGGTACAGCAACAATAAAGGTGCTTTGGTTAAAAACTGGCTCATTGTCATTCACATCCTACAACATAAGATATTAACAATGGTTTATTCATTGGCACAAAATTTACTGACTAGGCACCAAGTGTTATTCGACTGCAATATTCTATTTTATTTCTCATCCTCCATCCTGTTTTTCCATCAAATTGTCGATGAAAACGAACAAGTTGTACGGCAGTGTAAAATAACCATTTAAGATGTTTTAGGAACATAGGGCTCGATTTTACCGTCGGGTTTCCTGTGCGTTTCCAGCGGGGGTGCCCCGAAAATCCCGATATCCAGGCACGTGACTGGATCGCGCCACGATCCCGCCCACTTCCGGGTTCCCCGATGACGTGCAGGGGTGCGTGCGTAGCCCCCGCTGGTGGGAATCCCGCAGGCAATTAAAGCCAGCGGGATGCCACTTGAGGTTATTTAGTTCGCTTGTTCAGGTCATTAACTGACCTGATTAAGGGACTGTGTGTGATTTTGGAGAAACATGGGACTGTTTCACACACTGGGGGAAACAGTTCTAGTTGAACTGGACGTGTTGCAGCCGTCAGCCTGTGGCAGCTGCAAAGGTCCATTTGACAGGTGGGGGGGACCCTCACCCATTGCAGGAGGCCGCTCTGTCACTTGGGACAAAGTGTGGCCTCCACCACCCCCCTCCTGACGGTCAAAGTCACCAACCTGCACACTCACCCCGGGGTCTGGAGACATGTGCCTACCTTGCGGACCCCCTCAGATGTACATATTGCGGATGGGGGCCGTCGTAGCTGCAGTCATGACCCCCTCGGAGGGCGAACAGCATCACCAGCCTCGCCATCCACCTCTGACACGTGGAGCTCCACAACAGAGTGCTGTGACACATCCACCTGTACAACAGGAGGGAGGGCTACCACAGAGAGAGACGCGTCGCAGAGGGCACTACCCTCGCCACAGGGTCCACAGACCGGGGCGCAGCTCCCCGGACCTCTCTGAGCAGCAGTGCACACGGAGGCGCAGATTCACTCGACATGTAGTCGTGGACATCTGCAGCCTCTTTCATGCCGAGCTGCTCCTGGCTGGCCCCAGCACCATCTGCTTACCTGTCGCTGCCAAAGTCACCACTGCCCTCCACATCTTCTCCTCCGCATCCTTCCAGGGTGCTGCCGGGTACACCGCCGATGTCTCTCAGTCGTCTGCGCGGAAGAGCCCTGCAAATACACCTGCACCTACTCTGCAGTGACACAATGGGTGGCATCAGTGGTGGGTCCTCATAGTGATACCCAGGAGCGGGCATTATTGCGCAAAACAGACAGGATTCGCGGAGACATGGCAGTGGTGGTGCCAATATAATGTGTGATGTGAGTTGTTCTGAAATTCAATATAGGTAACACCCATGACAAACCCTCAAACACCCTTGTGCATCCCCTTCATGCTCACGACACATTTGCCTTACGCTGCCTACTGCACATATGCGATGCATGCCCTGTGGCTGCAGCACAGGTGGTGGCAGGTTGAGTGAGGCTGGCCGTGAGGGAGATGCACGAGAGGGTGCGTATGGGATAGAGCCATGGGATTATATGAGGATTGGGTTGCGTGTTAGTGGCGGGGTGAGTACTGGCGAGGTGAGTAGGTGCAGGTAAGATGAGGATGGGGTTTGAGTGGGTATGAGGGGTGATGTGACAGAGTGGTGTTGGTGGTGCCGAAGGAGATGTGGAGTGGGGGCAGTGTTGTGGCAGACGGAGTGTAGGGGAAAGACTACGTGTTCTCACTGTGGCTGACCTACTGAGGTCATTGGAGCGCCTCCTGCACTGTATGCAGGTGGGCGATATGTTGGTGGTGCAGGTGACCTCCTCTGCCACCTCGAGCCAGGCCTTCTTGGTGGCAGAGGCAGGCCGCTTCCTCCCGCCCGCCAGGTGGAAGATCTCTGTCCTCCCCCTCCTCCTCACCCCATCTGGTGATGCCTGGGGTGAGGCATCAATAATCTGGGAGCAGCCTTCCCCCTGGGCTGCTCCATGCTGTAATGTGTTCTATTGATTGCAGCATCTGTCAGTGGAGGACTGCCCCTTTAACTAGAGAGCCTCCAGCTGACAGATCGTACTGCGCATGCGCAGCCCGCCCGACGCGCAGACCAGCAGCGCGGAGCCCGGAGGAGCAGGTAAGTGGCTCCAATTAGTGGTTTGCCTGCTACGATCGCGCGGGCAACCCACTAATTTCACCGAGCGTGTTGACCACGCTCCCGAAACCCAACCCGCCGGAAACCCGCAGGCCTGCTAAAATCAGGCCCATAGAAACAGGAGTAGGCCATTCAGCCCCTCGAGCCTATTCTGCCATTCTATCAGATCATGGCTGATCTGTACCTTAACTCCATTTCCCCACCTTCGATCCATATCCCTTGATACCCCTACCGAAAAAAAATTAATTGATCTCAGTTTTGAAAATTTCAATTGACCAAACATCCACAGTCTTTTGGGGGTGAGAGTTCTAGATTTCTACTACCCTTTGTGTGAAAGAGTGCTTCCTGATTTCACACCTAACTGGCTAGCACTAATTTTAAGATTATGCCCCCTTGTTCTGGATTCCCCCACCAGAGAAAATAGTTTCTCTTTATCTATCCTATCGAATCCCTGTATAATTTTAAACACCTCAAACAGATGACCCCTCAATCTTCTATACTCCAGGGAATACAAACCAAGTTTATGCAACCTGTCCTCGTAATTAAACCCTTTTAGCCCTGGTAACATTCTTATGAATCTGCGCTGTACCCCATCCAAGGCCAATAATATTTCCTGAGGTGCGGTGCCCAAAACTGAACACAGTATTCCAGATGAGGTCTAATGAAGGCTCTGTACAATTGAAACATCAATCCCTCCTTGCAGGCAAAATAGTGGCAATCAGGCATTCTAGATTTGGTATTCGACAGCAGTTAGTCCATAAGAACGTAAGAAATAGGAGCAGGAGAAGGCCACACAGCCCCTTGAGCCTGCTCCACCATTCATAAGATCATGGCTGATCTTGAACTCAACTCCACTTTCCTGCCCGATCCCCATATCCCATGATTCCCCTAGAGTCCAAAAATCTATCGATCTCAGCCTTGAATATACTCACTCACTCAGCATCCACAGCCGTCTGGGGTAGAGAATTCCAAAGATTCACAACCCTCTGAGTGAAGAAATTCCTCCTCATCTTGGTCCGAAATGTCCGATCCCTTATCCTGAGACAATGTTCCCTAGTTCTAGACTTTCCAGCCAGGGGAAACAGCCTCTCAGCATCTACCCTGTCAAGCCCTCTCAGAATCTTATATCTTTCAATGAGATCACCTCTCATTCTTCTAAACTCCAGAGAGCATAGGCCCATTCTACTCAATCTCTCCTCATAGGACAACCCTCTCATCCCAGGAACCAATCTAGCGAACCTTTGTTGCACCGCCTCTAAGTCAAATAAATCCTTCCTTAGGTAAGGAGACCAAAACTGTACACAGTACTCCAGGTGTGATCTCAACAAAGCCCTGTACAATTGCAGCAAGACTTCTTTACTCTTGTACTTCAACCCCTCACACTTCACCTGACGAAGGAGAAAGCCTCCGAAAGCTTGTGATTTTCAAATAAAACTGTTGGACTATAACCTGGTGTTGTAAGATTCCTTACATTTGTCAACCCCAGTCCATCACCGGCATCTACACACCCTTGCAATAAAGGCCAACATACCATTTGTCCTCCTAATTGCCTGCTGTACCTGCATGTTAACTTTCTGTGTTTCATGTACAAGGACACCCAAATCCCTCTGAACACCAACATTTAATAGTTTCTCACCATTTAAAAAATATTCTGTTTTTCTATTCTTCCTTCCAAAGTGAATAACCTCATATTATATTCCATCTACCACCTTCTTGCCCACTCATTTAACTTGTCTATATCTCTTTGCAGACTCTTTGGCCAGGATTTTGACTTGGAGACGGGAAGGGGGAGGGGGGGGTCGAATCACAGACCTACCGTTACTTAGTGGGATGGCCTTGTGGGGACGCAGCCTCCACCCACCCATTATAAAGGTCTTCAATGGGACCAGGCTACTGGCCAACCGAGGGGTGGATGTGGAGACCACCTGGATATCCAGGCTGGGATCATGACATAAACCCGTAAGGTGAAAATAGGGATTTTTTTTTAAAAATGGACCCTTTTGTAAGGGAGCTGCTGGGGGCAACTAAAAGTTTCTGGGGTGCCTGACACCACCCTCTTTTCTGGGACACCTATGTTGGCATTGCTATAATGCCAATTGCCCCAGATGTAGCACCAGTGGTGAGGGTGCCTATTCATGATAGTCAAATGTAGGGCCTATATCGCAAGGAGGCTGGAATACAAAGGGGAGTAAGTTATGCTTCAGTTGTACAGAGCATTGGTCAGACCACCTCTGGAGTCCAGCCTTCAGTTCTGGGACTGCACCTTAGGAAGGATATATTGACCTTGGAGGGGGTACAGTACAGATTCACCAGAATGATACCAGTGCTTAAAAGGTTAAATTATGAGGACTGGTTGCATAAACTTGGCTTAAATTCCTTTGAGTTTAGAAGGTTGAGCACTGATCTAGTTGAAGTGTTTAAAATGATAAAAGGATTTGATAGGGTAGATACAGAGAAACTATTTCCTCCAGATCAAGGGGGCACAATATTAAAATTAGAACTAGATCATTGAGGAGCAAAATCAGGAAGCACTTTTTCACACAAAGAATAGTGGAAATCTGGAACTCTCTCCCCTAAAACATTGTAGGCGCTGGGTCAATTGGAATCTGCAAGGCAGATTGATATATTTTCAACAGATAAGGGTATCAAGGGACATGGATCAAAGGCAGGTAAATGGAGTTGAGATACAAATCAGCCGTCATCTAATAGACTGGAGGAACAGACTCAAGGGGCTGAATGACCTACTCTTGTTCCTACGTTGGCTAAGACGTCAAGAGAATTCCCTGCTCTTCTTGAAACAGTGCCATGGGATCTTTTACATCTACCTGTACAGGCACCCAGAACCTCAGTTTAACTTTTCATCCAAAAGACTACCTCTGACACTGCAGGACTCCCACAGTACTGCATTGAAGTGTCAGCTTAAATTATGAGCTCAAGTCCTGGAGCTTGAATCCACAACCTCTGACTCAGGGGTGAGAGTGCTACCAACTAAGCCTAAAAGATACTCTTAGAAATTTGTAATTTCTGTTAAATTCTTCTTAAATAATTAATGGCAAAGAGAAAGGTTTTCTTTTACTCATCTTACTTTTTTATGTAGAAGCGCAGTGTGTTTTTTGGTTTCTAAGTTTTAAGCAAATCATGAATTTGACAAGTTGACACTTGTAACTTCAGGCCAGCCATTCCTAAATTAGAGCTGATAGGCATTTTTGGCAGATTAAGTTGGAACCATCAACTTTGTACAGTTATGAATCAAGCACACCTCCCAAGTTGAATGAACAAAAATGCAGCAGTTCAAGCATTGCTTTCATACAATGTGACATCCATTGATACATTTTGTGGTTGTATGCCTTTTATTGGTTTAGCAAAGGCATATTTTAGAAGTTCCTAAAAGGACAACATTTTAATTGAATGTTTATTGTCGGTGTGTGCACTTACAGCAGCACTTTGTAAATGTTCTATGTTGCTTGTCTGAGGGTGAACATGTAGGCTTCAATGGTAATTACATCCAGGACAAGATGCTCTCCAGATTGTGTAGGAATCGGATTGGGTGAGGTTGGCAATGTCAGCAGATACACCGCCCCCCGGTATCCTGCCTGAATCTGCCACTCAGTGCGCTTGAGCCAGCTCCCTGTTCAAAGGTACTTTAGCTAGAGGATAACTCCAGTTGAGTTGGTGAGCACAGTACACTATACAAGTATTTATTTCCCTCCAGCAGAATTACAGCACCTGTTAGGGTGACAAATCATTAACACCCCTTAATTGGCCTTAATAAGCAGCGAGAGCTGGTTTAATGTCAGAACATTACTGCAAACGAGTAACTTTACGACAGGGTAAAACCAGGCACTAGCAGTAATACTGGCAGCAAGGGCTGCTACACCTCTTTTCCAGTTCATCGCCATGTGTGTTAGCAGTAGAGAATATACTGACGCGTGTTAAAGACCATGAAGCAGGCAAATTGTGTAAAATAATGGAACTGATTATTGATAATAATACCTGCACAATAATAACCTAGGAAACAGCAGCCAACATGGATTCAGAAGGGACAGATCTTGGCTAACTAACCTCCTTGATTTGCTTATGGAGGAATTGGCATCCCAAGTGAACTGTGGAAGCCACGCGATATACCCTGACCTTCAAAAAGTGTTTGACAAATCTCTGCATGCAAAGCTAAAGTTTAAAGTGGGGATTCAGCATCAAATCTGAAAATAGATAATAAAGTGGTTGAAGAATAGAAAGCGAAAGGTATTTGTTAAAAGTTTTGTCAGGATGGAAACAAGTGCAGAGTGAAGTGCCCGGGGATTAGTGCCAGGACCCTCACTGTTTCTAATTTGCGTTACTAACTTGAATTCGGAATCTCAATGTAAACTGGTCAAATTTGCAGATAACAAACCAAGGGGGACAACTGGTTCTGGGGAGACAGCTCAGGTACTTAAAAATGAGTTAGCTAAAATATGGAAGTGGACACAAGAATGGCAGATGAAATAACAACAAGTTTAAAGTATTGCACACATAGGTTGAAAAAATGGATGACATAAGTGTAACAAAATGAAGTACTTTTATCTAAGATTTAGCATAATACTGGCTTCTTTAATTCTGTCATGATACATAGAATCATAGAATCATAGAAGTTACAACATGGAAACAGGCCCTTCGGCCCAACATGTCCATGTCGCCCAGTTTATACCACTAAGCTAGTCCCAATTGCCTGCACTTGGCCCATATCCTTCGATACCCATCTTCCCCATGTAACTGTCCAAATGCTTTATAGAATCATAGAAGTTACAACATGGAAACAAGTTAAAAGCTCACAGAAATTAAAGCCCAATTTAACTCATTCCAATAGTTACAGATTTTAGTTGGTTTGCCTGTGCCTGATTTATTTTTTAAAATCTGTTCTCAGGATGCAGGCAACACTGTCTTCATGCTTATTTTCTTTCCTGGTGCGTGACCACAAATTACTAGAATAATTGAATTCAATTTCATACCATGTCATGGTGGGATTTGAACTCCTCACGACCTCTGGTTTGCTAGTCCATAATCATCACATTGCCATGCTTGAGGAAGAGCCAAGTTATTCAGTTTAAGTACAAGCATCTTGTGCTTTTTTTTCCTGATATGTGTTTCAATTGCCAACTTTTTTGTATTGAATAGTTATTTAAATCTGTTTGGCCACAGTAAGTTTTTTGAAGGCATTTATTAATCTGTTTTGTTCAAATCAGTGAACAATAGCTTTCAAAGAGAAATAGCGAGGCCAGATAGCTTCTGTAGAGAGTAAGAAAAGGAAAAGAACCTCGACAGAGGATATTAATTATATCATAATTTTGCACAGCAGTTGGAAACTACTATTATTTTCTACTACATGAGCAGCAAGCTCAGCTTAACAGCTACGGTAAAATATATGTTGTACCACTGCTACAATTCACTTGTTCTTTTACTGATTAATACATTTATTTGGCAGTTATATATCTGGGCAAGTGGAAACACTCTTTCGGGGACTACGAGAATAGGCTGAAACATAAAAGTCACACATTTCTGGAGTAAAGAAACCCAAAGATATAGCAGTGTACTCCATTAATGTACTCAGGGAATAGCTGATGATGAAGGTGACGGATATCTAGGGCTTGTTGTGGATTTGACACTCCATGGGGAAAATGGGCATGTAGGGGACATCGGGAACGCTCCCTGCGCCTCAATGTATAGGCCTGAGGTGCACCTAATATTGGGCCTCGGGCCTCATTATCATTGAAGAGGCGAGCTGCAGACCCTATTGGGCATTGCGAGGCAGCTCACCAGAGAAAAGACCTTGAAGATCGGACAAGGTAAGTTCTTAAAGGGGGCTGATAGAGGGGGGTGACCGGGAGAGGGGAGGGGGCGACTGGGAGGGGGATGGGGCGACTGGGGGGGGGGGCGTCGACCGGGAGCATGGGGGTGGCCATCGGGAGAAGGGGAGTGACTGGTGGAGGGGACGATTGGGAGAAGGGAACCATCGGGAGGAGGGAGAGGGGGCAACCAAGAGATGAGAGATGACCGGTAGAGTGGGTGGGGAGCGACTGGAAGACGCTGGTAGAGGGGGTCAACCGGGAGACGCCAGTAGATGGGGTGCGACCGGGAGAGTGTGAACAGTGGCCACGAACGGGAAGGGTGGCAGTGGCAATTAGAAGGGTTTGGGGTCACGTCCGGGGGGGTGAGGGGAGGGGGGGGTCGAGGCCGAGGCCGCGATGGAGTGGTGGATGTGGCGATTGGGGGGTGAGAACGGTGGCCGGCAGCAGCCAGTGTGGTTTGAATATGGACCGGGTAGAGCATTTTAAAAAGTAAAATTTTAAAATCTTACCTTTCTCATGTCAGTCTGCAACGGTTCCTTTAAGGACTGCTTGTTAGGCAAATGTGAATCTGATTTTCCTGAATGTAGCCGGCACCAGTGCTGGGTTCAGGGCAACCCAATATTGCAGAGGTGGCCTCAAAAAGGCATTCGGCCCATTACCTGCATATAACGCCTGTTTCGGGCCCGAGCCCTGGATGCTTATTTTTTTGCCTGTATCAATATGGCGGGCAGCGCACTTCGGCTCGTAATGACCCTCACTGTCCCGATCTGCATTTCCCTCCTCCTGTCCCCACCGGGACTACTGCTGGCCACTCTTTCCCTGCCAGCCTCTTGTAAATGGCAGCAGGGGAGCGGAGCCTGGATTCCCAGCAGGTTTTCCTTGCGTCTACCTGCGTTACCACCACTCCCAGGGGCCATCATGGGGAAAGAAGCAGTAGGTTCCAGGTAGCTACAGTAATGGCCCTGAGGTCCCCCAACGGACGGAGAGGAACTTGTAGCACCCTCACCTTCCTTCATTCTGGCCGCAATTATCTTGTAGCCCTCGGTGTCTGGTCAGGCCTACAATGCAGCTGCTGTGCTTCTACCCCTTTAACTGCCCAGTTGCCTCTTCAGGTGCTGCAGTAGCAGTCCTGGTGCTACATTGCTGGGATTTTATGGCCGGGCAATTGCAGGTTCCCGTTCAGTGGCAGGAAACTTGCTGGGAGTCCCTGATGAGTGGGAACTGGGAAGAGTTCCATTGAGGGCTTATAATGGCAGAATAGGCAAAATTCCCAAAGTCGTCTGGGAACTCCCCAGGACTTGCACCCTTGATGTAATGGGAGGGAGAGGCAGAGGAATTGCCCTCTTCCTCCTCACTGGAAAATGATGATATACACAAAACGGGACAGAATCCCAGTTGGAACCATATTCCTCTCCAAATTCCAGCTTCCAGCAAATGACCTGGTCACTCTCCTCCACCCCTGGGCCAAAATGTAATTTAAGGCCCTATTATTTTCCAGAAAGCAATCAAAAATCGCTTTCTCTACTGTTTCTGGGGAGCTCTCTTAAAAATGTTCCAAATTCTTACAGATGCAAATCAACCTTGAAAGAAAGTCAGGCATTTCAACTGGGAGCCTGAAATTTACTGAACGCTATTTGTGGAATTTAAAAGCACCTACAGTGACCTGGATTTTAACAGAGATAATTGAGCAGCAGCAGCTCAAAGGTTAACAGTTAAATATCACAACTATGCTCCAGACCCCAGCCTACCCACGAGCAAATCCACAAGCATGCTGTGTAAAAGGGACAATACTAGAAACATAAAATAGAAAACAATATTATTGTTTCAATTCATACCTCCACTGTGATGGCAACTTGTGCTGTAGAGCTAAGTGCAGGTTTACCACAGTCTTTGGCTTGGACAGTCAGATTGATAATTCCATTCAAAGAAGCATCCATGGATTCTCTGTCCAGCGGTTTGACCACGGATATTACTCCAGTGGAACTATTGATTCTAAAATATTTTAAAGGATCTCCTTCAATGATTCGGTAAGTAACCTTACTGTTTGGGGAGTCCTCTTGGTCCCTGTCAAAAGCCTGGGAATGAAAAAGTACAAGAGCATTAACCAGTTACAGCACTTCTGTTGTAAATCATATGAAAATTGATTAGCTAATGGTTCAGTTTTTGTATCAATAATTTTTATCACATTGAGGAAAAGGCTTGCAGTATAACTGGGGCCTAACTGCTCTCCTGATGATTTAGTGGCGAAGTGTTATCTGATCTGAGCATATTCTGCATATATGTATTCAAACGCCTATGTGCAGAGCTTCACTTTACCTGAGAATACAGAAGTGTAATTATGTTGACAGCTCGTGTTGTTTTAGAACAGTACCGGGCCCAAATTGGTGCCTGAGGTATGACAGAGCCAAAACCCTGTTTTTTCTAAAGTTAACATCAGCCTACACAATGCATCGAATGCAAATAATGAAGGCTGAAAATAAACTTCAATGGAAAAGAAAATCAGACAGGGTGTAAAACAGGCTGCCGACTCACTAGCACCCATTTTGCGCTCCTGCCCAAAGCAATTTCACCCCCAGTGAGTGAGAAAAGCATATTCATATATTAACCAACTATTGTATATTGTTGCATTGTGAATCTTAATAAATGTCAAAAATTTGAATAAAGATATGCAAAGGCATGTGATTGTTAGACTTATAGTAGATTCTTGTAAGAAAGACTAAGGCTGTGAAATTATATAGGTCATAATGTATGGATGTTACTGTGCTCACATGAAACTCCTTCTTCCACTATTTTACTTCCAAAAAAGTAAGGTTGGCAACTCAAATATTTCCTGTTGGTTGATCCTTGTTTTTTTAATATTTAGGGAAGACATAGAGGAGAGATCTTTCATAGATTAGGCAGAACACAGTTTCTGTTTGAACAGGCCCGTGCTATGTGGCTGCTTCCATTGAAATATCTGTTGTTTGATCCTGAGTTCTTTATCCAAGAGGAATGAGCTGGGAATATGCCAAGTCGTGCCTATCTATAGTCCAGATTATTGTGAATACATTTATTTTGAAAGGCCTCTAGTGCTGATGAAGTAGATTGAATGGGGCAGTACACCCCAAAGCACTGAGCTAATTGAACCATAAATCACTCTCTGGTATAAACAGGTTATAGTACTTTTGATGTTCAACAGCATGCATTACAGAGGGATGGGACTAAGTTGTCTGCACTGGCCAGTACAAAGGATGTTTAAGAGAGGAATATTCTCATCAATACTGTTTAGCATATCCATGTTTTTCCTTTAGTGTCAGAGAGAAATTACCACAAATTCCTCCTATGCAACTAAAAGGAGCAAGGTAATGCAAAGGCTGTTTAGAGAAGTCTGGTGGCATTTCCAGCAAAGCTGCACCATCTTCACGTACCGCCAGCCCAAGACCCCTTGCCCCGGTTAAATAAATAAATAAAATTCTTGGCAGTATTTGCTCCAGAGCACTAATGGGATATGCCTGTCTCTTCTCCATAATGTCATGCAATGAAAACTCTTTGACACTGTTGATAGGAGAATCCATACGCAAAACTATGTTTGCAAGCTTCCAGGCTTTTGATAAATGTCCGTGCCATACATCAGAGCACTGGCACTATTTAGAGTTCTGTAATGTTCCAAAAGTGAAAAGTTACAAAGTTTTATTTTCTTGCTTTCTATTGGAGCAGAGGTAACACCTATGGGAGGCAGCATCACAAACCCATCATGACCCATCCAAAAATTTCATCAGAAATTTCTTCATACCTGAACCTGGATAATATTTTTAACAACATTTTCTTTAATAAATTCAGTGTAACCATTTCTTTGGAAAACAGGCACTTCATCATTTGCATCAGAGATGGAAACTTCTATCTGCACATTGGTCGCAAGTCCTCCAACATCTCTGGCTTGTAGTGTGACAAAAAGCTGCTGTCTCTTTTCTCTGTCCAAAAATGTTTTATTTTTCACAAAGAACGTTCCAAGTAGTGGGTCCACATCAAATGTTTGCAATCTGTCATGATCAAAGCAAAATATTAATAATTATCTGACTCGTGTGATTCATGATTTATTGCCCAACACTTTGATCCTGGTCTTTAAATTTTGAATATTAACTTTGAAAGGAAAAAGTATTAAAAAAAATGTCAACTTCTAGTCCAATATATATGAATTTTTTGGGGGATGAGCAAATTTTTCAGGTTCAACTATTCCCTTGTACATAGAATATCTGTTTTTGCAGAATTTGTTGCAAGGTAGAAATTCTGATGAATGTGAACAGACGTTACGTCCCTTATTACCCGAGGCATGGGGCCTAACACCTGTTTTAGGTGGCCACCCCAATGCCTGAAAATCATCCAAGGCCAATATGATATTGAATGTTTTTCAGGCGTCCTTAGGGCGCAGCACATAGCCCTTGCGAAATTGGTCACCCAGAAAACGAGAGCAACGATAACAAATTTCTACCCCTATATATTCGTTATGCTGCTTAATGTCTTTAAATGACGACATTGATATTTGAACCTTTTACTTTCCAATGTTTGGATGGATGTTCTGGCTAGTAATAAATCTGCCCATTCAATGTGAACATTAAAGGCAACCTGTATTTTTGCATGTTGGCAAGATACATCTTAAAAGTACACAGCCTTTTTTTGAAAGTTACTTTTACTTTTAAAGCACTCAACTACAGATTGTAGTGCTTGAAGTAATATCAGATCAGTACATGCAGGCCAGGTAGATCAGTTGGCTTCTGTGATGGTGGGCCTAATGGACTGCTCCTGTGTTGTAGAATCCATGTAAAGATAGAAGCACAGAGGTTTACAGCATAGAAGGAGGCCATTTGGCCCGTCATGTCTGCTCCAGCTCTTTGCTGTTCAAAACTAATCCCATTGCCCTGTGATTTCCCCGTAGTCCTGTATCTTCCTATGCTTCAAACATTTATCTGAGTTTCCCCTTAAAAGATACAATGGTCCCTACCTCAACCATTCTCTGTGGCAAAGTATGCCATGCTCAAAAAATCCTCCTAATCCCTCTTCTCATTTTCCTAATGACAACAAGACCCTCATTACGCACTCCCCAACCAGAGGAAACAGTCTTTCCCTATTCACTCTTTCAAAGCCCTTCATAATTTCAAAAACCTCTATTAAATTTCCTCTTAGCCATCTCAACTTCAGTGGAAATAGTCCCAGTGGCTCAAGTCTCACCTCCTCCTGGTGAATTTACATTGTATGTTCTCTATGGCTTTAAAGTCCTTTCTATAATGAGGTACCCAAAACTGCGTACAGTCCTGTCACTGTGGTCTAACCAATGTTTTGTACAAATTTATCATTCCTTCCTTACAGTAGTGAGGAGGCTTCATCACTATGTTTATGTGGGTAATGGGTTTGGCTTTACACTTCTCTGTTTATAGGGGGAAAATTGCGGTAACACTAACGTGCCCGCTGTAAGCGATGGGGACTGTATCAGCAGTTCTCAAGATTGTACTCCCAAGTCCAAATCATCCAGATATGCTGAGAAAAAAAACCTCAGCACTGACCACCCCCACCACCGCGCCCCCCCCCAAACTATGGTACACCACTTCCAATCCTACTCCAATCTCAATAACAGTCATTGGGGGTAGATTTTGACTTTGTCCATTTGTGTAAAACGGGTGTCAGTGAATCGTCAGCCTGTTTATATCTCTCCTGTCAAAGTAATGGCGGCAGAACAGGAGCAGCTCCGATGAATTTCCCAATCTATAGCTTTGTAAAACCATTAAACCATCTGATTAAGGACAATTTGATGACAATTAAAAGGTGGCTCTGACTATGACAGGCAGGTGATTCATATAAATAACAATGTTACATATATAATGATAACAAAGCTGCTGAGACTATTAATGGTTCTCTGCCTTCATAAACAAGTGGTCACTATGCCCCGATAGTGATATACTCACACTACATTAAGTTTACCTCACTTTGGATGCAACAAAATTGCCAACATTGGTGATTTGATATTGGAGTCAGACTGACCGGTGTCACCAGGAAACTTACACATTGTCCGATCCAAGAAGTTGATAGGTTATCTTGCTAAAATTTGCGCTATCAGCATCTGTAGCCTTTGGAAACATAAAATGATGGATAAACACGCTGTACAAAAACGATTTTAAAATATCTTTTGATAAAATCTCACTAGAATTTCTTACAGTAATGCAAGTCACATTGTAGCCATTTGCACTATCTTCTGGGACTTCCAGTATAAAATAATCTTGGTTAAACACAGGGCTGTTGTCATTTCTGTCTGTTATATCAACATGTACGATTGCAACTGAACTGAAAATTTCTTCTGTCTCCGATTCAACAGCAAAAACCTGAAAGAATAAAAATGTGGAATTTGAGAAAGTGTCATGCTACTTAATCAGTCTGAGAAAATAATCATACAAATGTGTGGTGTGCAGTTAACCAAAAGAAGACATACCTTTAATGTAGAAAAAAGTCCCAAAGTGTTTCATTGAAGTGTAAAAGAAAAAAAATGGATGCTGAGTCAAAGTAGGAGATATTAGGAGGGGTGACAAAAAGTTTGGTCAAACAGATGGGTTTTAAAGAGTGTCTTAAAGGAGGAGAGGGAGGTGGAAGTGTGCAAAGGTTTAGGGAGGGAATTTCTGAATGTAGGTATCAGGTGGCTGAGGCACAGCCACCAATAGTGGGGTGAAGTGAGAGGCAAAATACACAGGAGGCCAGTGAACGCTGCATTTAGTGGAGGAAATAGGGCTAAGGGGGGGTGGGGGTGTCTACAAAGATAGGGAGGGGCGACGCCATGAAGGGATGAGAATTTTTAAAATTGTGGCATATGGCAGACCGGAAGCCAACGTAGGTGAGTGAGGACAGGAATGATGGGCGAGTGCAATCTGGTGCGGGATAAGATACAGGCAGCAGAGTTTTGGATGAGCTGGTGGGGTTAGGAGTAGAAGCCGAGTGCAGCAGCGATCCAAATCAAGGAAACTAGGAGCTGCTTCGCCAATGGCTCTCAACTTTGACTAATTCAGGTGAGACCAGTGGTGTCTTGGTGTGCGGATCACAGGAGAGCCGCAGCAGTGCGAGAATATTGGGGGAAGCCGTTTAGAAGCGGAAATTGGGCAGAAACGTCTGCCTTGCAAAAAAAGTTTCCGACGCTGTTCATGCACGATAAGTGTGCTGGAAAGAAGAAGAAAATTCACTCCCAAGGACATTGCTGATTGAAGTATGAACTAAAAAATAAACTCAAAATTACATCTATTTCATGCTATTCAGTATAACATAAGTATTTCAAAT
Source organism: Heptranchias perlo (assembly GCF_035084215.1). Taxonomy (NCBI): domain Eukaryota; kingdom Metazoa; phylum Chordata; class Chondrichthyes; order Hexanchiformes; family Hexanchidae; genus Heptranchias; species Heptranchias perlo. The sequence continues at coordinate 22,627,333 of NC_090328.1, read as the reverse complement.
ATATCAGAGTTTTGGCAACTTAATAATTAATTACAAACACAAAACCTCAGTAATTTGATTCATTACATTTACTCTGTTTTCTTAACTGAAATGAAACAATGAAATTTACTAAAATCAATATAATCGGCTTTTGTTAGAACAACATCAAGCTTAAAAGGCATGCTACTGTACTGAAAATATTTGCATGGGCAGCAAAACAGACATCCATTGTAAACAGCCCCCTCTACTTTGCCGAGTATAAATAAAATCATTCAATCGGATCAAATCTAATGTGGCCAAACATTAGTGAAGGGAACGATTCATTAGAAGGCAATGCGTAACAATGCTATATCCGTTCTGAAAGAGTTCAGAATATGTCACTTCAATGTTGCAAAGGTTATTTAAATATTGCCAGTTATTGTTAACTATACCATTGAGAAGGTTCAGTATCTCAGAGGTCAGTGTTAAAAAAAATCAAGGACGTTTAAGAACTCTTGACTTGGTATAACTTTTGTTGCATACACATTAAATCCCACATAGTGGCTGTATGTGCATCTTCACAATAGACTGTATTGAAACTTCTCTGCAAACTACCATCCCATTTCCATTCTCCCTTTCCTCACCAAAGTCTTTGAACATGTTATCTGTGCCCATCTTTTCCAAAACTTTATTTCAATCTTCAATCAGGACTCCGCTCCTGCCACTGCACCGCAGTGGCCCGAACCAAAGTCACAAATTACATCCCCTGTAATTGTAATCATGGTACACTATCCCTCCTCATCCTCTCTATGGCCTTTGACACAGTCGACCAAACCGCTCCTCCGTTATCCAGCACCTTGGGACTGCCATCACTTTGTTCCACTCTTACCTATCCAATCGTAACCATCTATCCTTGGCCCTCTCCTCTTCTTCATCTACATACTACCCTTTGCTGACATTATCTGCAGACTTAGGGTTGACTTCTACACGTACGGTGATAACAGCCAGCTCTACCTCTCCACCATCTGTCCCAACCCCTCCACTGCCTCTATGTTGTCAGACTGCTTGTCCGACATCCAGTCTTGGATGAGCTGCAATTTCCTCCAATTAAACATTGGGAATGCCGAAGTCATTGTCTTTGGCTCCTGCCACAAATTCTGTTCCTTCGCTATCGATTCCATCCCCCACCCTGGCCACTGACTTAGGCTGAACCAGACTGTTCGCAATCTCAGCATCTTATTTGACCCTGAGCTAAGCTTCCAACCATATCCTCACTATCACAAAGACCAGCTACTACTCTGTAACATCACTCGCCCCCAACCTTACCTCAGTCTATCTGCCACTGAAATCCTCATCCATGCCTTTGTGACCTCTAGACTTGACTGTTCCAATGCACTCCTGGCCACTGTTCCATCATCCACCCTCCGAAAAGTTCAGCTCATCCAAGGTTTTGCTGCTCATATCTTTTATCACACCAAGCCCCACCCATCCATCACAACTATCCTTGCTAACGGTCCCCCAACGGTTGACTCCCGGTCCCCCAACAGCTCAGGTTTAAAATTCTTATCCTCAAGTTTAACTTCCCTCTTGCCCTCACCACTTCCTATCTCTGTATCTTCCTTCAGCCTAAAACCCCTTCCTCAAACTCTGGCCTCTTGTGTATCCCCCCTCCCTTCGCCCCATCATTGGCAGCCTTGTATTCAGCCGTCTGGGCCCCATGAGCTTGTGGTTCCCTGCACCTCCTGGCTCCACATTCAGGTAAATTTACCTATTTGGTGGCGGCCTGTAGCAGCCGCTGGTTAGGCCGCATGTAGCTTGATTTTCCTGAACATAGCCAGCTGGCAGCGTTCAGGGCAAACCAATTTGATAAAGGAGGCATCAAACAAGTGTCAGGCCCTTGTTTTCATATGCAAAGAGTCTAATGCTGTTTCAGGGCTGGGCCCTGGACGCCTCTTTTGATGCCTATACCAATATGGCAAGCGGCGCACCTCAGCCACGCAGTGTGCACGATCACGCCATATTTGATGCTTTACATCTGTAAAACGGCCATAGCGCCATCAAATTTCTTGACCCCCATTTACACAGTGCAAACAGGACTTGCGACACATTTCTGGCAAAGTTATGGCAGCGGAGAAGGAAGAGCTACAAGGAAATTCAGAGCCAGTGTAGTAACCACGTGACATAAGTTTTCACCGCATACTGATGACACACTATTTTTACTTCTGCTGTGGAGATGCCGGTGATGGACTGGGGTGGACAAATGTAAGGAATCTTACAACACCAGGTTATAGTCCAACAATTTTATTTTAAAATCACAAGCTTTCGGAGATTATCCCCTTCGTCAGGTGAATGACTCATGGGTGGGGTAACGTGTAGCGTTTCCACTTCAAAATTGTGCCTCGGGATCTTTTACCATCTTTTATGTCCACCTGAGAGGGCAGATGGAGGTTTGGTTTAACATCTCATCTGAAAGATGTCACCTCCGACAATGCAGCACTCCCTCAGTACAGAGGATATAATAGCAATGGAAGGACACAACAGCAACGCAGGTTAATTTGAATGTTACCATGGAGGACGAGAGTTGAGGTTTTTGGGCTTATTCACTAGAGTTGAGGGCACGATTTTCCTTGTTTGCCTGGCACTGAAGAGGATCAGCACACCTGAAATGTGCTGCACCTATTCACTCCTGACAGCAAGCTGGCTGCTGGTGAAAATCCCAATGGTGTGATCAATTATGACTCTTGTAGAGGAGTGAGCCTCTCCTCTTCATGATTCCTGTGTGCTTTCCAAGGAACAATCAGCCACAGCTCAGGATGCAGCATGGCTAGATACGGAGTACTGTCCCCTCTACACTACACCAACAATGTACCATATACCAAAACTTTAAAAAGCATCCATCACATATTTCCACTTCCTGTACCAACCCTCTTTGCATGAGACTGGCAATTTGTGCCAGATCATGGACAATTTTGTGCTGGTCCCCCAACAATCAACAGTACCCTGAAATATGCCTGGCACACTTTAGAACAATTGCATCATGGGAATTGCTCGCAAAATGGGCATTAAAAGGCATGATGTGGCACTGGTGGTTACAGACAAGTTGAATGATGATTGGATGGAACCTGTTTCTATTCATATTTGGCAGAAGGGAGACCAGAATACTTCAGTGATGCATTCTGGGGCACTTCTCTAGCACTACACAATCCTATGCTAACTTACACGTCTTCCTGTGACAGCCGTGGATCAGTGGAAGCACTCTCACCTCTGAGCCAGAAGGTTGTAGGTTCAAATACCACTCCAGGGACTTGAGCACAAAATCTAGGCTGACACTCGAGTACAGTACTGTTGTACAGAGTACAGAGTGTCGCACTGTCGGAGGTGTCACCTTTTGGATGAGACATTAAATCGAGGCTCCGTCTGCCCTTTCAAGTGGACGTAAAATATCACATGGCACATTGCTATTTGTGAGACTATGCTGTGCACAAATTGGCTGCCGCATTTCCTACAAATGACGACACTTCAAAAGTACTGTACTGGCTGTAAAGTGCTTTGGGACATCCTGAGGTCATGAAAGGCATGATATATATGCAACTTCTTTCTTTTTTCCTGTCCTACATGTGCTTCTTCCGTAGCACAAGAAAAGCAGAAAAGCCAGGCCCGTGTTTCATAAGAAATTAATATTTGGCCTGTAGTCAAACTCTGAACTTTTTCCATCTATTTGGAGAGTAGCATAATTATATATGCGCCTGTGTCGAGGATGGAGTAGTACTTTGGGGATTTGTGGTTGTGCACATTTATGTAATTGTGGTCAACAGAGCTGCACGGGAGAGGCAGTCCTTTGGCTCTCTCCCATATATATCTGTTGCCATTGCTGTTCTCCCCTCCATTACTGTTAGATCTGACCCTGTTTGTGGCTTCTCCCTCGTTATCCACAAGTTGGCAAAAGAACTTGGCCCCAATCTCTAGTATTTCCTGTTTTCTTGTCTATACATTTCTAGTCCCTGACTTAAGCTTAGGATTTTTTTTCCTTTCCCAGCCCTATACTAGGCCCCAGCTAAAACATGAGCAATCAAGAAGGAGGAGAAAGAAAAAGAAAGAGCTAAACATAAAAGATGAAAGGAAGATGTTGCGGAGAAAGAAAGAGAAGAAAAACAATTAAAGAGACACGCCAAAATTGTTAATCTAATGTTAAGCTGTCTTGTTATGCTTCTTGTTAGGTCATCAAAATGTACACCATTACATGCATGTTTGTCTGTCTGTGGGGGAGGAGGCCTTGGGGTAAGGGAGAGGAACTCCACTCACCTCAAGTCTACCCCCGCCCCACCCCACACACATAACCACTCACGTAATTGGGTACGACAGCCTGGTGGTTACGGCACTGGACTGGCAACCCAGAGGTCATGGGTTCACATGGCATGTTGTGAAATTGAATTCAATCAATCTGGTAATTTGTGGGCTACCAGCAGCAAAAAAGAAAAATGACCATGAAAGCTTCAGGATCGTCGTAAAAACCCAACAGGTTCACTAATGTCCTTGAGCGAAGGGAAGCTATCACCTGTACCCAGTCTGGTCCTCGTATGGTTCCTGTCCCACAACTTATGGTTGACTCTCAGGGCAACAAGCGATGGGCAACATCATTATAAGCCAATCCCTTATGGCACGTTTTGCACCACCGCCAATTTTACCCCCATAATTTTCTGAGGCACCATGTAGGACACTGAGCCTTACTGGCATTGTGTGCAGGTAAAAAACTGCAGCTAAAATGTATCAGCAATTTAGCCTTTTATTAACTAATTGTGCAATGTATTGTCACATCACATCATAATTTCACTACACTGTTTGCAACAATATGTGTGCAGGTATATGCTGAGTCTGCTTACATAAATGCCTCTACCTTAGCTTGCTCTATATTTTATGACAGTATTGCCTCAGCAAACTTCTCAGAAATGTTTATATTGTCGAAGACTATTTCTCAAGTTACTTCAGGCATTGTAAAGGACTTTTCACAGCCCAAAGGAAAATTTAGCTTTCAAACTCAGTGCCAGTATTCTGCATGTGATTACTTGTTTAAGAGCAGTTAGCCTGCTAGTATTGTCCACTGAGCTAAAGATGAAAAAGTAAGAATTCCTCTGGCCTAAATGCATTTGTGAAGATTTCCTCTCTTTTGTATTTCTAGCGAAATCATAAATGTGTCCTGGCAGACATTCCTCTTTTGTTCTTGGGCATTAGATAATTGCGTGGTGGAGCACGTAGAGGAAAACAAGGCCCGTAATACAGCCTGCCTGATTTCCCATCCATTCACTACCTCAAAATAAACAGTGACGGTAGGACAAGGGGCACAGGTTCAAACTGGTGAAAGGATCTCTTTTTTTTGTAGGTTTCCTGCTCGACAGGCCAGCCAGATTGACAGGCTGGCCGTCAGTAGGACGGGAGAACAGCCAGGGAATGGATGCCAGCAGGTAAATCTTAGATGCGGGGACGGGCGGTGGGGGGGGGTTGGAGATCGTGGGGGGGTCGGAGATCGTGGGGGGGTCGGAGATCGTGGGGGGTCGAAGGTCGTGGGGGGTCGAAGGTCGTGGGGGGTCGAAGGTCGTGGGGGAGGTCGGAGATCGTGGGGAAGGTCGAAGATCGTGGGGAAGGTCGAAGATCGTGGGGAAGGTCGGAGATCGTGGGGGGGTCGGAGATCGTGTGGGGGGGTCGGAGATCGTGGGGGGGTCGGAGATCGTGGGAGGGGGTTGGAGATCGTCGGAGATCGTGGGGGGGGTCGGAGATCATTGTGGGGAGTCGAAGATCATGAGGGGGTCGGAGATGGGGAGGTGGTCAGCCGATTGCGTGTGTGGGATCGCAGCAGGTAAGCTTGTTGGGCCTGGAGGAAGCACTCCTGCTCCACCTGGCCCACAAGCAGTGGAATAAAAGCACTTATCTGTTGACCTGGCCCTTATCACCTCCTCTTACATGGCATGAAGTCGAATTCCGGCCCCCAGGAGTTAAAAATAAAAAAAACTGTCAAAATGGAGGCCCGCAGCCTCCTTAAAAGATTTTACTGACCGACCCGCCTCCTGAGAGCAGGTTGGTCGCCCGCCCCTCGACCCACCTCTGCTAAAACCAGAAGTGGGTGGGTTGGAGGCGGGTTGGGGTTGGGTTTTACTTTTTTATAATTTTTACCTTCCCACCCGTCCCCAACCCACCCGTTCGTGGGGTTAAAATTTACCCCCAAATCTCCAATCATCAATGATTTACAAATTCCTTCAGCTTAACAACAGGAAGAAAAGCCCCAACACAAATTCCATTCCCTTGTATCATCCTCCTTGGTCACTCTCTCAGGCTGAACCAGGCCATTCATGATCTTGGCTTCCTGTCCAATCCTGAGCTGAACATTAAGCCCCGTAGCCTATCCATCACAAAGGTGACTTACTTCCACCTTTGCAACATTGCCCACCTCCACCGCTACCTCAGCAAAAACTCTCCCACACTCCTTCTCGTCCAGCAATCCAGTTCTCACTGACGTACCCTGGCTCCCTATTCTCCAATGAATTAATTTCAAAATTCTCATATGTAAATCCATCCATGACCTTGTCCCATCCTATTTCTGTGAACTCCTCCAGTCTGATATCCTCTGCCATACACTCCATTCCTTTAACTCTGACATTCACCATTGACTTCATCCCATCATTGGTGGCAGAGTCTTTTGCCACCTTGGTCCTACTGTTTGGAAATCGCACCCTGAACGTCTCCATTTTTAAAAACCTCCTCCAGACCCATCTGTTTTACCATGCTTTTGGTCACTCTTACTAATCTCTCCTTTCAATGATTGGCATCCGTTTACCCAATGTCTATGTGAAGCACCTCAGAACATTTCTTCACCTCAAAGAAATTTTATAATAGCAAGTTGTTGATGGGTGCACTGCTTTGAATGTTTGAACTAAAATAGGCTTTCATTCACATTTGTTATCCCTTTTGAAATACGTTGACCCACACAAAATTGGATTTTTAAAAATTATTTTCTTTTGGGATGTGGGTGACGCTGGCAAGGCTGCATTTATTATCCAGCCCTAGATGTCCTGGTGGTAGTGGGCCTTCTCCTTGAACACGGTAGTCCTTGTGGTTACTTAACCCGGGATATTGACCCAGCAACGATGAAGGAACAGTGATGGTGTGTGAGTTGGAGGGGTACTGGGTGGTGATAGAAACCACAGGGGAGAGAAGTGCTGTCAAAGGAACCTTGCTGAATTGCTGCAATATATGCTCTTTCCAGCAGGAATCATATGTATCCATTATCTATGTATCTATCTACCTAAGTCTTGTGTTAAGGGCCTGCTCTGTCCGTTACACTTCAGTGTCACATTATGTTACTCACAGCAAATTTCCTTGTCACACTTGCATTTAATTTGCTGAAATTTTGTGTTCAGAAAATACTGACAAATCAAAATTAGCACTATCTCAAAAGTGAGCATATGAACGTCCAAAGAAAGACCACTAAGGGCATATGAAAACAACCAATCAACAAGGACCAATCAACAAAAGCTACAAATAAAAAATGGCTGTGCCTCTCTGCTAAGCATAGGATTATTCATGAGGCTTCCCAAAGGTACCACTATCTGCTTTATAGAAAATCTCAATAAGGCAGCATACTACATTCCCAAGACTCCCATGTAGGCATCTGTGACTACAACACTCATTTTTTTTTATGGTTGACAACAACACTGACCATTCACAGTGTGTGCCAGGACCTACTGTTTATAAGTCCCATTCTTTCCCCTTCCCACTCTTGAGTGGTGATGGAGAAGTACTGACAAGAATGAAAGCCAAGGAAACCATTTTAGGAACAATGAAAGTAAATGGAATTTGTATTTTTGTATAAAGACATCAAAACAAGGTAAAATATTAACTTATCAACTTTTTCTGAGGTAACTTTGTTAGAAAAAATATAAATTAACTGCATTCAAGGCATTCTTTATGTAGCAAATCACAGCATATTGCATGAAATTTGACACATTAAAATTTTGCCATCATTTAATTTCATTTATACTTTGTAATGTATTCTAAATGGTTACAGAAGCTGCATTTCTTTTATTTACATGTGGCTGAGAGAAAATTCAATTCAACAGAAAGGTTTATATAAGCAGCTAGTTCTGGAAGGACTGTACCAATATTCAAGTTTTGAGGGAGATCCTAAATAAAAAACCTGAATTTAAACAAGATTTTATAACCAGGATGTTTTAATGGCAGTAAGTACGATTGTAGAGGTATTTGGTAAAGAACGAGGTGCAAGTAAGTTTAATCTTTTTTTTAAAATTATATTTCATGGCCCTCACTATAAAAATCTGTACTCAATCTGCCTATTTGATTTCCTAGCTAAAAAGCTACTCTCCCGTGACGTGTGCATGTAATTAAGAAATGTGAGGGGGGACAAAGTTATTTATTTATCTATATATCTCCCATAGTAGGTAAAGAAAACAATATTTATTAAATTTCTATGACTAATCATAAACACTTACTTCGCTCTCTTTGAGCATATCACTCACAAACTTTCCAGATCCTTTCAGTGGCAACATTTCTCCAATTTATCATGAGCAATGTCATGGAAGATCTGCTGGTATATTCAATCAAAAGATATTTTGTTGAACATACCTGAAACTGTAAGAGGTGGTTCTTCTCAAAGTCTAGTTCCTCAGAGTTTGCCACTTGGAGTGTTAACGTTCCCTCATTATAAACTATATTTTGATTCAAGTTAAAAGCCGTAGAATCTGCTCCTCTAAGATATACTTCAAATGTTCCATTGTTACCCTATTGGGGAGGGGCGAAAAATAATTGGACTCAGATATCAGAAAGATGCTCTTGATGGAAAAAAACATCAAATTAAAATTAAATGAACTAACTTGATCCAGGTCTTGTACAAAGATGTGAAGAATGGGCATGCCAATTGGTGTCTCCTCAGGCACGGTCACATGAAATGTGTCAGTAGCTACTCTTTGCTCTGAGTAAAATATTGGTTTATTGTCATTCACATCAAGAATTAATATTGTAACTGCTGCTGTTGCAGTGGCAGATGGGTCTTTAACACCCTCGACAAGTTCAAAAGCCTGAAATAAAAAAAATAATTTTGCTTCGTTGTGATTAAAATCGGTATCTGTGTTAAAATGCGCAAGCAATGCAACAAAGCTGCACTGAACAGCATAAAATCTAACGTAATCCCCCCCAATTGTGATGACCTACTTTTCCTGTTTTTAAAAAACATCCAAACATGTACACAGCCTAATCTTGTGGAACTCAAGCTCTTTTATAAACTGAGCACACCCTGTAGCTTTTGTAGCTGACATCAGCATTTCAAAACTAATGCCATGTTTTGCTTCCACAGCAGATATTACAGGTTTGAGTGTAAAACTAGTGAATGAAGACTAAAAGGCAGGGCGGGGGGAGGAGGGAGGGGGTGGGGGTGGGGCGGGGGGGGGGGGTGCATGTACTGAATTGCCTCATAATCCCATATGTTACAGAGGGAGATAATGCCCACAATCTAACGTCGTCACTCACATCACAGGAATGAAACAACAGGAGAGTCCGACACAAGATGGCTACCTTCAGACTGCGTCTGGCCAGCGGTTTTAAAGTACGAAATAGAGTAAGAAAGGGACAACTGAAACACTAATATGTGCACAGATATTTAAGACTGTGGAGGCAAACTGATAGACTGTACTTCTTCAGTATTGATTTTTAATAACCGTTAATGCAAAGAAATCTTTTTAAATCATTACACTAGAGTTTCGCAGTTGAGTCATGACTTACAGTGATATTGATTGTAATGAGTTCTCTCATATCTTCTCTGTCCAGCAAAGAGGCAACAGTGATTTTACCAGTTACTTTATCCACATTAAATGTGCTTGTGCCTGAAGTGAGAAAATGAACAAACGAGTCCCTAATGATATGAAATGTCATTACATAATATTTCATAGAAATTACAACATGAAAATAGGCTTTTCAACCCGAGCAGTCCATGTTGGTGTTTATTCTCCACAGCAGCAGTAGTCCTAATCCCTTGTGCCTATCCTCTTCCCATGTTCCTTTATTCCCTTTTCCTTCAACCACCTATCCAACCTATTCTTGAGTGTTTACATGGGGCATGATTTTTACCTGGAGCTGGGAACAATTGTGTGGGAAACCCGGCAGTGAAATCAATGCATCGGAATCTGTGATCGCAAATCAATTGAAGGCAATTATTTTTGCTTCCAGGTTTCACATCTCCAAGCTGCGCAGCGGGCGTACTGCGCACCTCCATGATGCAATCTGAAGTCCACTTTTAAAGGGCCAATGCAAAAATGGATTTTGGAGGAGAAAGAAAGAAATAAAGCTATGGATGGACATCGAGGGAAGGCAGCACTCAGGCTCTCGGACACGTACTGCTGGGTGCTGTGAGAAGCAGGAGAGAGGTCATCTACCCAAATGATTGGAGGAAAACCTTGGTTCTGCCATCAAGAAGGCGTGGCTGGAGGTGGCAGAAGAGGTCAGCAGTAGGGGCAGAGTGCCCTGGTCTAGGCTGCAGTGCAGGAAGTGTTTTAATGACTTAACCAGGTCAGGAAAAGTGAGCACTTTTGCTGATTCACCCACATCCTATGTTGTGCAACACCGCCCCCACCTCTCACTCTGACTTGGCAAGCCTACTCAATCACATCACTCCGCACAGTTTCAGCATCAAATTGGACTGGACTGGACATCAAGATTGAGACGAGGAGGAATTTCTTCACTCAGAGGGTTGTGAATCTTTGGAATTTTCTACCCCAGAGCGCTGTGGATGCTCAGTCATTGAGTATATTCAAGGCTGAGATTGATAGATTTTTGGACTCTAAGGGAATCAAGGGATATGGGGATCGGGGGGAAAGTGGAGTTGAGGTCGAAGATCAGCCATGATCTTACTGAATGGTGGAGCAGGCTCGAGGGGCCTTATGGCCTACTCCTGCTCCTATTTCTTTTGTTCTTATGTTATCAAACATCCTTCACTTTCTATGCACTGCCTCACCTCCCCATTTATGCACCCACCACTGCCACTCACCCCAATCCTGATACAATGTGATGCATCTGTTTCATGGTCACCCACACCCAATGCACTGCATCCATTGGCTGAATACGTCACCTTCAGTCACTCACAGGTCTGTTCTTTCTGCCCTTGTAGAAGAGAGCATAAAATGCAAGGGAGAGGACGAGGGCTGGAGGTGGACCATCAGCCATAGCCCAGCTGACAGATGCGGGGGAGGAGGCAATGGAGGTAAGTGGGACAGCTGCAACCCTATCCATCGGAGATGGAGAGACTGGGAACCCGTAGATGCCTGGTGACAGAATGTTAACATCTTTCACACACATGATGACTTTATTTCATCAATGACTGAACTCTGACAGACCTTAGTGTGGTGATTGGCAAGATTGTCACTTTGCTGATGAATAATTAATATCCCTTTCTGTCATCTTCCAGGGCCTTCATGCACTCAAGAAGAATGTGGCGAGATGCATGAGATGGATTCCTCAGAGGACCTCATTCCTTCTGCGGGTGCACCATCACAGGACATACAGCCATACACCAGCGGAGGAACTCACACCTTGGTGGGTCCAGTTAGTCAGTTAGTTGGGTTGTCACCTGGTGATTCACAACTCACAAGTGAGCACAAGCAGACGCTGGTGGCAGGCGTAGCCATGGAGAGTCTGTGTTGGAGGCGCACTCCTCTCCAAGCTCTGCTCAGCTGGACACAGATGCTGAACCCCAGGGGCCATTATAGAATCATAGAATCATAGAAGTTACAACATGGAAACAGGCCCTTCGGCCCAACATGTCCATGTCGCCCAGTTTATACCACTAAGCTAGTCCCAATTGCCTGCACTTGGCCCATATCCCTCTATACCCATCTTACCCATGTAACTGTCCAAATGCTTTTTAAAAGACAAAATTGTACCCGCCTCTACTACTGCCTCTGGCAGCTCGTTCCAGACACTCACCACCCTTTGAGTGAAAAAATTGCCCCTCTGGACCCTTTTGTATCTCTCCCCTCTCACCATAAATCTATGTCCCCTCGTTATAGACTCCCCTACCTTTGGGAAAAGATTTTGACTATCTACCTTATCTATGCCCCTCATTATTTTATAGACGTCTATAAGATCACCCCTTAACCTCCTACTCTCCAGGGAAAAAAGTCCCAGTCTGTCTAACCTCTCCCTGTAAGTCAAACCATCAAGTCCCGGTAGCATCCTAGTAAATCTTTTCTGCACTCTTTCTAGTTTAATAATATCCTTTCTATAATAATTGTAAACAATTTTACAACACCAAGTTATAGTCCAGCAATTTTATTTTAAATTCACAAGCTTTCGGAGGCTACCTCCTTCCTCAGGTGAACGATGTGGAAATGAAATCCTCGAAATGAGGATTTCATTTCCACATTTTCTACAATTGTCAACCCCAGTCCATCACCGGCATCTCCACATCATGACTACCATCGACACCTTTCTATAATAGGGTGACCAGAACTGTACACAGTATTCCAAGTGTGGCCTTACTAATGTCTTGTACATTGTTGAGAAGGAGAATGATTCAGGTACAGCTGCACCTTTGCAAGGTTCTGGAAAATGTGCAACGCACACTCTCCACAATAGAGGAGAGAATGGAGGAGTCCAACTCCAATACTAATGGACTGTTGTCGCAGGTAATTGTGAGAATGTTTGCAATGGAGAGACTGGCTGCCTCCATTAAGCTTCAAGCACGGCTCTCAAATGTGTCTATGCAGCCCATGGCCATGACCGTGCAGACTTTGGAAGTCAGCATGTCTGCTGCCTTAAACAGGATGACAAGATACCTTATCCTTGGCCAGACAAGGCATCACTGTTCTGCACCAAGCTGCTCTCCAGCAGAGTGGTGGGAGTGATGTGGCCGTGGCCCGGGAGAGGGATGATGGCGAAAGGGGACATGGAAGTGGGAACTCCACTCAAAGTGCTCCCACATCTCACCCATTGTCTCCCCCTTAACTAGTACCCGCAATGCTGTCTCCTCTCCTGCTGGCCAAGTCTGCTCCTGCACAGGTGTAGATGGAGCATTCTTTGGCGGTGCCCTCACAAGCTCCAAAACCCAGAGGTCATGGGCTAAAGGCATCTCAGCAGTCAGAGCAGGGATCTGAACAACCTATCAATACCTCTGCTGAAGCCACTGGGAATGCACCACGTAGAAGCGGTAGAAAGCATAAGTTGAAGCAATTGTAGTTCACCAAAGGTATGCACAAGGGAGTTTGAAGAAATGTTGTGATCCATTCTCCTTCTTATATTGCTGCATTACAGTTATTATCACCACTACCACGTCTTGGCCATTGTTGCGTCCTAAGTGTCAAGTCGCCCTTTCCTGTGCTTCATGATGAATGCCAATATGTGACGTTACCCATTGGGCGAATGTGCACTGGGTGTATGCATGGTTGAAGGTCTGTTCTGTGCAAAGTTGGGGGGAGGGCGGGGGTGTTGGTGGTGATGGTGCTTACGACAGGAGGACTGAGTATCTCAATTTCTTTATTTTGCAACTCTCATTATGCGAACCTGTGAGCTATGAGGGCATCCCTGGCATCACGAGCAGCAATGTGCGCAGATGGTCTGGTGATGGGTGCCCCATCTTCATTTTCCTCTTCCTCCTCCTCTTCTTCAATGTTGCCCCAAGCAGAGGATGCTTGACAAGCACCATCATCCTCCTCCACCTGTAACCCTCTCTGCTGCACTATGTTGTGCAGCATGCAGCACACCATGATTATTCTGGAGACTCTCGCTGTGAATACTGAGGGACTCCTCCAGACCTATCCAGGCACCTGAAGGGCATCTTCAACATGCCTATGGCTTGCTCAGTGACACACCTGGTGGTCATGTGGCTCTGGTTGTATTGCTGTTGCGCCTCGTTGGTGCGGTTTCTCATAGATGTTTAAAATGATGAGGAAATGGAACGAAGTGGATAGAAATGGATTGTTTCCAGTGGTTGAGGGGTCTAGAACAAGGGGACATAGATATAAGATTAAATGTAAAATATTTAGGACCTGACGAAGGGGGAAGCCTCCGAAAGCTTGTGAATTTAAAATAAAATTGCTGGACTATAACTTGGTGTTGTAAAATTGTTTACAATTGGGAAATGGTAGGCACACCATCCATGGTTTCCTGCCCATTTTTTTTCTGGCATTGTTAAACTGAAACATTGCTTCCTTTTTGCCAGCGGACCATTTGACCATAGAGAGCATCATAAATGGGTCCAATCTTTTCCTCACCCCACACATGGCACTTCATGGCATAGGTCACTGGACAGCAATCAGAAGCAGAAATTCTGGCTGAACTGTCCCCTCCCTAGCCCAGAGCTGCTGAGGACAAATGTAAGGGCTCTACACCTGCCTGGGAGAGACTGACTCATAGATTCAGGATTGATCGAGAGATGTTGCACCTTCTTGTGTTTCAGTCCCACACATTATCATCTGGGCATTAGGGAACTGTAAAGCTTGTATTTATATTTTTTGAAATTTCAGTCATAATGCAACGCAATGGATGAGGGAGAAATTGGTGTTCGACAGCAGCTCAAAATGGGCACTCGTGATTCAGCAGCCCGTTTCACATTCCACCCAATTTTCTTTTTCATTGGAGTCAATGGAAATCAGGCAGGGTGTAAAACGATTGCCAATTCGCTAGTGCCCATTTTGCACTACTGCCAATTTCACCCCCTGTGTTTGAACAGGAAGAATTAATAGCAGTGACAGACATTAACAGAGGAAGGCTTTAAAAGCAGAGATTAGCATAATTAGCCATGTCTGAATCAGGTCGCTTGTGCCTCAGTCTTAGTCCCATTGCAGTTGTTAATTATTACGAGTACTTTCAGTTATTTGTTAAAATGTAATAACATACACGAGGAGTACAATCTGTGGATGAAATTCTGTTTCCAGGGTATTCACTACAATGATTTAAATGTGTCAATGTTGCTAATCAAGCAAACATAAAGGAAGATTAAATATTTCTAACACAATGCATTATCAAGCTATTGTTATAGAATACACAGTGGGGAATGGTTCATATGACTCATAAGGAAGGCTTCATAAACCATACATTTTCTCACGGATGATATAGCATAGCTCGGGGTGTGTTAGTTTCCATTGTGTGTTCCATTTCTGCAGCTCATGACAAATTAATTATTTTTTTTTAAGTAACAAGTGTCTGTTTGTATATTATTTAATCTTTTTTCACCTTGAGGTATTTTATACACAGAGGACATTTTAATGCTCTCCTGATATAAAGTGAAGAATTTTCATGGTTAAAGGAAGACTCTGAGTGAGCTTGTGCTTATCCTGGCTGTCCTGAAAGAAAAAAGCCTGGGTAATGACTAATAGTTACAGGCTGAGGGAGTGCTGCACTGTCAGAGGTGCCGCCTTTCGGATGAGACGATAAATCGCGACCCCAGTCTGCCCTCTCAGGTGGATGTTAAAAATCCCACGGCATCATTCGAAGAAGTGCAATGATGGCAACATGTGTGCAGTCAATGATGCCCTGGACATGGGGGAAGCCAATCACTGCTGCAAATCCCACGCTCTCATGTATTGACTGATGAGGTCATTGGGGAAGGTGATGTACTGCACAGCCCTGGCAAACAGGGAATCAGTGGTCATCGGACCTCCACTGTTACATTTTAATGAAGCCCCCACCTTCCTGTGGTGGG
This sequence comes from Heptranchias perlo, assembly GCF_035084215.1. Lineage (NCBI taxonomy): Eukaryota > Metazoa > Chordata > Chondrichthyes > Hexanchiformes > Hexanchidae > Heptranchias > Heptranchias perlo. Next base: position 22,611,681 of record NC_090328.1, on the reverse strand, counting down.
TGGCTTTTCCGGCACCAAAATCAGCGCAGTTAAAATGGCAACAGGCAACAATGTATCAAGAACGCAGCAGAAACCGCCATTTTAACCACCACCCCCCGCCCCGTTCCTGCCAGGCGGGCAGGGTTAAAATTGGGCCATACGCTTTTGCAAATAATGTTTAAATACACCAGGTTTCGTTTTTTTCCTGACGTACATTTAACTGAAGTAACAGTCTGTTCCTTCCCTAAGGTTCATGAACCTGTTTGAAACGTCCTTGCAACATATGTGTTGAACAAGGCTGGGACATGGGTGTGTTTTTATACTGTCTGGCTTTAAACACATTGGGGTAGAAGTTGGTAGGCGTTGCACTCATTTTTCAGGCGTAAAATAGGTGCAGAGCATACCAATTTAGCAGTGGGGCGGCCTGTGCCCAATTAGTGCAGGCGTGGTCCCACTGCTAAATTCACGGAGCCCATTATTTAGGCGTTAGGCCCCTTGAATAAGGACCACTTGGAGAAATATGTCAGCAACTGGGCAGGTTATGCCTGCGGCTCCACTTAAGTTTTCAGGAGTTTGCAACGGTCTAACCAGCGGCTGCCAACAAACAGGCAAGTTAAAACTTACTTTAATGTGGAGCCAGGAGGAGCTGGAGTTCTCCATAGTATTCCTGACGGCCGCTGCAGATTGCGATCCAGTCGGAAAATAGCAAAGCACCCAAATGTGGCAAGCAGATTTGGGGGGTGAGTGTTCTGCTGCCTCTGCTCCAACAGCCCTCATTATATCAGCCTCAAAATTAGTTTAGGCCAGGTTTGAAGCACCAAAATGGGCGTTGGGAACAATCCCTGCTCCTGAAGATGGAGGCCTCAGGATTGCGGCAAATTGGTCCTCGGGCCTCATCTAAATAATCGTGCCAAACTGTCGGTGCCTGTCGCACCTCCACAGACAGCTCGCCCGGCTGAAGAATCCTATTTCGGGCCGCCTGCCTCGTTGGCAATGGCCCTCAGTTAAGTCCCGGAAAAGGGGGGTAGGGGGGGAAGAGGACTGTGGGAGAAGGTCAATCAAGGCCGGCTGGAGTTTGGTGGAGAAGGGAGGAGCACTCCTGCTTCTCCTGGCTCCAGGTCAATTTAAAAACAAATAATGACACTTGCCTTTTCAGTGGCGGCCACTAGCTAGGTCGCATCCAGGTCCAGAAAACCTGAGTGGTGGAGGCCCGATGCCCGCTCTGTTCAGGGCAGCCCAATTTGGCAGAGGAATCCTAAAACAGACGTTAGCATATGTAAAGGGGCTTAACGCCTGTTTTAGGCAGCCACTTTGGACGCCTGAAAAATGGCCCGATCCAATTTTGGGTTAGGCATTTCTCAAGCGTCCTTGGGGTGCAGGACGTTGGACCCCGAAATTGGGTAAAACGGGTGCCACAAGGTCCAATTTCTATCCCAATATCATTTGTTTATATCTCCCTGACCCTTCTCCAATTCCCATCTCCTCCACACGAGCATCCTTCAGCTGAGAGAATGGAGCAGTCTGGACTAAAAACTTTTTGCAGACATTGTCAACGCTGCTCGATACCACACAACAGGAGCTACGCTTCATAGAGTGGGGAGTCCCAGTGATAATTACTCCCTAGTGTCAATGACAAACTGGTATCAGCAAGTTCATAACTACCAGGAATTTGTCATTAAAAATATAAAAATCTCCTTTTTGGTTGTGATACAATAAATATATTTTACACAATAAGCATCTCACATCAATGCTGTAGTACGTACCATTAATGCTATACCTGACTGGGTTGTTGATACCTCTGTCTCCATCAATTGCTGTTACAGTGATGATACCTGTATTCTAAACAAAGAATATTTATATTTTATTAATAAGTTAATTAGAGATCACCATAATAATAAAACACATTGTACAAATTAAACTGGTGCATTTCCTACCAAACGTACCACAGGTAAATTCTCTGGAATTCGAACATGGTAAAAAGGACTTAAGTACTCTGGTGGTTTATTCGCTATGTCAATCACATTTATGATCAGTCTTGTAGTCGAATATTTTGCTTCTGGTTTTCCTTGATCCTGTAAAAAGAATGAGTTCAATCGATCAACTTTCAGCATGCTATGCTGACTATTTTACATGAAGTATTGAGCCTCACAGCAGGTTCTTGTTTTCCTCATACAATAAATCCAAGGAAAACCTTGACCAACTTTGTCCTTGCATGTAAAACTTTTTTTTAAAAAAACATATTGAGAAACCTGGGCAAAGAGCTAAGGCCCGTAGGGCAGGATACTGCCAAGGTTATAATAGTGGAGAGAAGAGAGAAGTAATGTCTAGCTGACAGCAAATTTGGGTTTTCAAAAACCTGTGAATTGTAGGAGGAAGGGGGAGACGGAGGCTTATGAGAAGCAGCATAGTTTTGAGTCCTAGGAAAGAATGAATTAAAGTAGGAAATAGACAAGTTGACCCAGCATCCTACAGTTTGGATTTCTCTATCGGGTACACATCACGCTCATCATGTTTACCTTGCTTTCAATTGGCTAGACTGCTTTAGCAACACAGTGCTGGGCATTGTCTCTTATTCAATTTAGTTATTGAGGTACCAGCCCTGTGACAAGCTGTTCTATCTACTAAGATAGCTCCCTATCATTAGTCATTTAAAGTAATCTCGCAAATTATATTCAGTTTAATCAAGTCCGTTATAGCACATTTTAAAAAAAAACATAAATAAACTTTAAGAATTAAGCTTGGCTTATTTATTGTAGTGATCTGGCCTATTCTTACTTACCACTGCTTTGACAAGAACCTGATAAATGTTGCTTATGGAAAAGTCCAGCTGACCTTTCAGGTAAACACTGCCATTTTTGGATATTTCAAATAATCCAGTATTATCTGAGGGTATGAGCTAAACAAAAAATGTTAAGAGGATACGTACACCAAATATATTCCAAATGTACAATCTAAATAAAGTGCTACATCTGATATAGTTGAAAAACAAATATTAGAGAATAAAAGAAAGGAAAGAATGACGATTACCTCTAGAATTTCATATGTTACAGAACCATTATTGCCTCTATCAGTGTCTCTGGCAAATACTTTGAATATTTCTGTTCCCACATTTTCATTCTGCTCCAAAAGTAAATAAGGGTGTTCTTAATAATATATTCTTTGAAGCAATTTTGTAATTATTATGTCATTTTTGACAACATGTAATTGAACGTAATTTAAAACTGCCTGCTTAAAGAAATATGGCTCGACATGTGAAACTAGTTACCTCTGCTACATCTGCTTGATACGGTAACCCTTTAAATGCTGGTGCATTGTCATTGACATCTTCGATGTATACATGCAATGTCTTTCTCACCTACACAGTATAGAAAGAGGCTCCATAAATAAACAGTGGAAGTCAGTGAAACAAAAAAACCCAAGAGATTTAGCAAAGACTTGAAAATCACATGTATATCTTTTCTGCAGAATTGCTTGTCATCTTAGCTCTTTGCTTTCTAACAAAAAGAAATCAGCTTGCATATTACCCATAGTGAAATGATGTAACTATTCTTCCATATCCCTACAAGCAATTCTTCTACATCCAGTTTCTCAGAATTGTACTCAGAATCCACTACTATCTTAGAAGAGGAAAACAAGGATGCTTTTTATTTTATTCGTTCATAGGATGTGGGCGTCGCTGGCAAGGCCAGCATTTATTGCCATACCCTAATTGCCCTTGAGAAGGTGGTGGTGAGCTGTTTTCTTGAACCGCTGCAGTCTGTGTGGTGAAGGTTCTCCACAGTGCTGTTAGGAAGGGAGTTCCAGGATTTTGACCCAGCGATGATGAAGGAACAGTGATATATTTCCAAGTCGGGATGGTGTGTGACTTGGAGGGGAACGTGCAGGTGGTGGTGTTTCCATGTGCCTGCTGCCCATGTCCTTCTAGGTGGTAGAGGTCGTGGGTTTGAGAGGTGCTGTCAAAGAAGCCTTGGCAAGTTGCTGCAGTGCATCCTGTGGATGGTACACACTGCAGCCACGGTGTGCCGGTGGTGAAGGGAGTGAATGTTTAGGGTGGTGGATGGGGTGCCAATCAAGCGGGCTGCTTTGTCCTCATGAATGTTCTCATGAATGACCATTCAGGGATCTCTCTTCAGAGCACCTTTTGTGTTGGAATATTGGTTATCTGGAAGCCTCTCTGGATGTTCATCTTAAACACATCACAGAAATCACTCAACTCAAACAACGCTCAATAGAGACCCGTAAGGAGAGCTTTGAGAGTTGAGTCCCAGACTGGAATGAAGGGTAAAATGTGAACAATATAGAATTGATTGTTGCTGATGTTACTTACCAATGCATTTATCCCATCATCAACTGTAATGATTATTCCAAAGTGATCATTGCTCTTTGCATAAGCCTGCAAAAAGAAAACTGCAGTTATGTCTAATCTCCAGATTCGAGTCATAAAATATTTAAAGTTCCAATGTGGAGTAAATGGCTAGTAAATTTCTGTGAATTTCCTCTGCTTGCTGTTTTGATGCAGCTGTCAACCCCATTAAACAGTGAAAGGAGGAATTTCACACAAAAGCGTTCACCGTTGCGTTACAAATATCAAACAGTTGGGGTCATTTTCGACTTTGCCACCTGGGCAGCAGCCCGGTGGATCAGATGTCTCGCCCATTGTAGAATCCGCCCAACTTACACCTCATTTGCAGCTTTTCTTTTTATTTGTCCACAAACAGTGGCCCCGCCATTCTGCTTAAATGCAACCATCTGGGATCTCCGCCACTGACTCCACCGAGTTTGTGGAGATTGCCTGCTTTGCATGGCAATGGCGGATTCCCCCACTACTAGAGGTGCATCTAGCATCTAGGCCAGCCTTATTAGTGAGGTTAGAAAGTTCGGCCAAAGAGTGGTCTGCCTGGGGAAGGGGAGGGTGCCAGATTCCCCATTCCCCACTCCTCTACTCCGCCCCCCCCCCCCCCGTCCAAGGAAGAGCCATCAGCTGCTCTTGGTAGTTGCTTGTAAAGGGGTTGCATGTGAAATATTTTTGAAAAAAATTTGAGGTCCTCTTCTGAGTTTCCAGCCATGATGCTGGCCCGGATCACCAGTTGGGTCCTTTCCACCATTCAATATGCCTAGTCTCAACAGGTGTACCAGCCACCAATCCTGCTACCTCCAACTGAGAGGCCAGGGATGCGTTTAGAGTCCCTGCACCCTCTTACGCAGGTGGCCTTGTAAAGAATAGATAGAATCTCCACCCCGCACAAGACTGAATGGCAATTCACATTAATTTCAATGGAATGAGAATCGGACAAATTCTATAAAGGGCAGGCGATCCACTCCTCCAAATCACCGCCCAGTCAGTGAAGATGAAAATGGCCCCCACAGTATGTAACAGATGGTGGAGCCCCAAACCTGAAAGTACTCATGCTATATGAGGAAAGAATGGTTCACTTGGTCAGCATGGGGAGCTTGGAAGGAATTGAGTCTATGGGAGATTGACATAGAACTCATGGTAAGTACCATATTATTCTGGTATCCACGTACGTTATATGAATATGTAAACACTGATTGTGTAAAAGCACACAATAGTATATGTAGGACCAATGTAATACCGAGATGGATGGATACTTGCAACGTACCATCCACCATCAACGGCAACCTTCCAATCACATGTGTTTTCTACACCTGGAGCATGTCCACATTTTTCAAACGATGCTGTTCCCAGAAATATGCATGAAGCCAGTGCTCTCCAGGTCAGATTATCACACTACATCTGATCAGAAAACCTTGGCTATTGAGTCTGAGCAAAAACTAAACAGGGATGGTAATCAGAACTTCCATGATTGCAAAAAGGAAATAATAGTTTTTCAACGGCACAACTTAGCTGCACTGGCTACTGATTCTTTAGGGGGTATATAGTGGGATGCATAGTGATTCAAAGTTTCAACTATATCCTTAATGGAGCAAAGTGTTGTAAAATCTTAGTTATCACCTGTGGGTGCCTGGGAGGGCTTTGTGCCATAAAAGCAGTGGACATTGGTGAGCTTCAGTGCTACTGGTAAAGCATTGTAGAAACTTAACTGTCCCTGGAGGCCTTCAGAGACCAGATGGCATTCATCAGTCACAAGCTCTGTGGTGATTCCTAATCTGTACAGGTACTTTTCCTCTGCCATCCCTAGTTAGCTGACTCCAGTGCAGCAGAGCCAGATCTCTCCTCCTTCTCCACCAGCAATCGGCACTACAGCCATGCTCACAGCTAGAAAACTCCAGTACAAATAACTGCTCTCCTGATACGTACAGTTCTTCGTGTTTGTAATCTTATTTATGCCAAGTTTGAGCTTCCATCTATTGATTCACTTCTGTAGCTGCTAACTGCTTTGCTAGTTGCTCATTCAAGGCATTTTTCATGGTCTTAACAAGTTCAGTTGATCTTTTTTCTAACTGTTCGCAAGTGTTTCTAGGGGTAGGAATGCACAAAGCACAAACAATTAATCTGTTTTCACTTTCTCCCATCATTCCATCACTTAGGAAACCTCTCTGACCAAACTTTTGGTCAACCTTCCTAATAACTTCTTCTTTGGCTTGGTGTCCATTTATTTCTAATTGTGAAGTGCCTTGGGATGTTTTTCTATGTTAAAGGTGCTACATAAATGCAAGTTGTTGTTGTCAGCCCCTATATATATTTTCTCCCCTAACGTAATAGACGATAAAGCTAATAATTATTACACCCATGCTATAATGTTCATATATAAGAACATAAGAAATAGGAGCAGGAGTAGGCCAATCGGCCCCTCGAGCCTGCTCCGCCATTCAATAAGATCATGGCTGATCTGATCCTAACCTCAAATCTAAATTCATGTCCAATTTCCTGCCCGCTCCCCGTAACCCCTAATTCCCTTTACTTCTAGGAAACTGTCTATTTCTGTTTTAAATTTATTTTATGATGTAGCTTCCACAGCTTCCTGGGGCAGCAAATTCCACAGACCTACTACCCTCTGAGTGAAGAAGTTTCTCCTCATCTCAGTTTTGAAAGAGCAGCCCCTTATTCTAAGATTATGCCCCCTAGTTCTAGTTTCATCCATCCTTGGGAACATCCTTACCGCATCCACCTGATCAAGCCCCTTCACAATCTTATATGTTTAAATAAGATGACCTCTCATTCTTCTGAACTCCAATGAGTAGAGTCCCAATCTACTCAACCTCTCCTCATATGTCCACCCCCTCATCCCCGGGATTAACCGAGTGAACCTTCTTTGTACTGCCTCGAGAGCAAGTATGTCTTTTCTTAAGTATGGACACCAAAACTGTATGCAGTATTCCAGGTGCGGTCTCACCAATACCCTATATAACTGCAGCAATACCTCCCTGTTTTTATATTCTATCCCCCTAGCAATAAAAGCCAACATTCCGTTGGCCTTCTTGATCACCTGCTGCACCTGCAAACTAACTTTTTGATTTTCTTGCACTAGGACCCCCAGATCCCTTTGTACTGCAGTACTTTCCAGTTGCTCGCCATTAAGATAATAACTTGCTCTCCAATGTTTCCTGCCATAGTGCATAACCTCACATTTTCCAATATTGTATTGCATCTGCCAAATCTCCGCCCACTCACCCAGCCTGTCTATATCCCCTTGTAGGTTTTTTATGCCCTCCTCACTCTCTACTTTCCCTCCCATCTTTGTATCATCTGCAAACTTTGATATGTTACACTCGGTCCCCTCCTCCAAATCGTTAATATAGATTGTAAAGAGTTGGGGACCCAGCACCGACCCCTGCGGAACACCACTGGCTACAGGTTGCCAGCCCGAGAATGTACCATTTATCCCAACTCTCTGCTTCCTGTTAGATAACCAATCCTCCACCCATGCCAGAATATTACCCCCAATCCAGTGATTCTTTATCTTGAGCAATAATCTTTTATGTGGCACCTTGTCGAATGCCTCCTGGAAGTCTAAATACACTATGTCCACTGGTTCCCCTTTATCCACCCTGTACGTTATATCCTCAAAGAACTCAAGCAAATTTGTCAGACATGACTTCCCCTTCGTAAAGCCATGCTGACTTTGTCCTATTAAATTATGTTTATCCAAATGTTCTGCTACTGTCTCCTTAATAATAGACTCCAAAATTTTACCCACCACAGATGTTAAGCTAACTGGTCTATAATTTCCAGCCTTCTGCCTACTACCCTTTTTAAATAAGGGTGTTACATTGGCAGTTTTCCAATCTGCCGGGACCTTTGCCGAGTCCAGAGAATTTTGGAAAATTATTACCAAAGCATCCACAATCCCTACTGCCACTTCCCTCAAGACCCTAGGATGTAAGCCATCAGGTCCAGGGGATTTATCCGCCTTGAGTCCCATGCTTAAAACCATTTTGTACTAGTTCAAATGCTAAACTGATATGGAGGGCCGATTTTTCTGAGTGCATGCTCTCAGTGCCTATCAGGAAATTGTGGGCGTGTGTCCCACCACTGTCCATCCATAATATCTTTAACAATAACCCCAGGGGGAGAAACGTTAATTGACTAGAAAAAGCTGAATAACAACTTTGATCTTAAACTCAAACAAATAAAATACATTGACCTTCTGGCAGTATTGATGCTGTGCCATCACCTGGATAATAACGTAACTTCTCTACAGAATATAATTTAAAGAACATGAAGCTAATTTTAACTTTAGGTGGTGGCATATCAGCCGCTCGTTATACACCCTGCGCAAGTTTGCTTTCCATTGACTTCATCCACCAGTGTCCATTTTCTGCCAACACTGAATGTTAAAATCAGCCCTTATTTGTCTTAAATATACAGTACTGACAATACCAAGTGAACATATTTTCCTTTTTTAAAAAACTTTTGGGGTGTTGGAGTGGTGGCCACGTTATGTAATTCAAATGGACTGGCTGTTCTGATGAGCTGAACAAGTCCCAGATCTCAACATTTATTGCCTAAGACACTTTACCATATGTGATTTGTTAGAATCATGCATTAACATCAAAACCTTTGCTGTGGCATGTTTCTTAACATTTTTGTTAGCCAGTGAATTTCTCAGGGTTTCATGTCTTGCCAACACAAACGATATATCTACGAGATAATTTAATTTATAACTCAAAATTATTTCAAGATAATTATTTTAAGATGATACCAGGCACAAGAGGTTTAAGTTATGAGGGGAGACTAATGAAACTGGGGCTCATTTCAGTAGATCAAAGAAAGTTAGGAGAAGATCTGATAGAGTTGTACAAAATTATGAGATGTCACGTTTCAGAATTTTTTGACCATTTTCTCACAGAAAGAATTTGGGAAGAAGTTACTTTTAAAGTGTCAGGTTTTAAAAATAAAATGGACTTGTACAGGTTTAAAAAGGAAAATCACAGACTGCAGGCATTTGATGAATGTGTATTAAAGCCAGACACAGACACCATCACCCAGGACAATCAGGGAGTCAAAAGTAAAATACTGCAGATGCTGGAAATCTGAAATAAAAACAGAAAATGCTGGAAAAGCTCAGCAAGTGAGGCAGCATCTGTGGACAAAGAAACAGAGCTAATGTTTCAGGGCGAAGACCTTTCATCAGAACTGGATCAGGAGATCCTTCGTCAGAAGACCCTTCGTCAGAACAATCAGGGAGTCATTGGGGAGAATTTTACCTCCCTCCGCCTGACGGAAACTGCATGGGGGGGGAGGCAGTTAAAATAGAGCGGGAGACTTACCCGCTGGTCTCCCACCCTGATCCTGCCGACTGCAATATTAAATTGCAGATGCCAAGGACACCTGTGGGAGGTGGATGTAGGGTCAGAAGTGGCCCAGCAAGGTAAGTCTTTGTTAATTATTTATAATTTCCTTGTGGGCCAGGAGGGGCGAGAGTGCACACACAAGGTACAGCTCACTCTCCATTGGCTCAACAATGCGATCAAAAATTTTCACTTTGCTAATCTTGATGAAAAAGTAAACATGAGTGAAAAGCAGAAGTTCAAAGTGTGAATGAACAATTTACATGTGTTTAGTGCACCTCAGACCGGTCTTACCCCTCAAAACTAAATGATCAAATGTTAGCTTTTTCCATGTGATTCACCTTGGCTCTATCGATGACATTCTTGTCTCAGGAGCGGAAGGGTGAAGATTCAAATCCATTATCAAGATTTGAGCTCATGATCTAAATTGACACTCCACTACAGTGCAGTACTGAGGGACGGCTGCATTGTAGGATGAGCTACCCTTCAGGTGAGATGCTAAACTGAGTCTGTTTGGGAGGTTTACGGATACATTGTTAAGGGACTGGACCAGGAGTCCAGAGGTTGTGAGTTGAAATCCTACCATGAAATGTTGTGGAACTGAATTCAGTAAATCTGGTCACTTATGGGCTAGCACTAAGAACATAAGAAATAGGAGCAGGAGTAGGCCATTCGAGCCTGCTCCTCCATTCAATCAGATCATGGCTGATCTTCAACCTCAACTCCACTTTCCTGCCCGATCCCCATATCCCTTGATTCCCCTAGAGTCCAAAAATCTATCTCAGCCTTGAAATATACTCAACAACTGAGCATCCACAGCCCTCTTGGAAAGATTCACAACCTTCTGAATGAAGAAATTCCTCCTCATCTCAGTCTAAAGTGGCTGACCCCTTATCCTGTGACTATGTCCCCTAGTTCTAGACTCTCCAGTCAGGGGAAACAACCTCTCAGCATCTACCCTATCAAGCTCCCCAGAATTTTATATGTTTCAATGAGATCACCTCTCAGAAACTCCAGAGAGTATAGGCCCATTCTACTCAACCTGTCCTCATAGGACAACCCTCTCATCCCAGGAATCAATCTAGTGAACCTTTGTTGCACCGTTTCTAAGGCAAATATATCCTTCCTTAGATAAGGAGACTAAAACTGTACGTGGTACTCCATGTGAGGTCTCACCAAAGCCCTGCACAACTGTAATAAGACTTCCTTACTCTTATACTCCAACACCCTTGCATTAAAATAACCGTCAAAGGTGCCAGATTGTTGTAAAAACCCAAGTGCTTCACTAATACCCTTCAGGGGGAGGACCCTGTCACCACTACCTAATCTGACCTAGATGTTAGTCCAGTCCCACAATATGTGGTTGACTCTAATGCCCTCTGAAGTAGCCTATCAAGCCATTCAGTTGTAAACAATCACCATAGATTACAATCGTAAGAGAAATATCAAATTGACCTATCGGCGATCGAATCAGGACAAGGTTCAGCAACCCCATCCCAGCGAGCCCTGTAAAGTTCTCTTCCCTAACATCTGGGGATACTAACAAGCTGGGGAGCTTCCTACAGATTAACTAATCAATAGCCTGACAATAGTTACACTCATAGAATCATAACTATCAACCAACATCCAAGAATCCTCCATCGCAATCCTGGAGATATGATCTATTCCTACCCCATTGCCAGAATAACAGCGGGGGCACAATCATGTCCTCAACATTTATTTTGAACCATATATCTCATGGTTTCAGATCAAATAAGATCAAGGAAATCTCCTGCTGATTACCACCTACTGTAACCACTTCCCTCCTTAACTGATGTTTCAGTATTCTTCCAAGTTGAACACCACTTGGCGAAAGTACGGAGAGAAAAAAAGCCATGGAATGCACTCTGGGCGGTGGCTCAGTAATAACGCCATTGACCAAGCAGGCTGAGTGCTGAAGAACATAACTGCCAGACTTGGTCTGCCTCAGGTGCTAAAGGAATCAACATGCAGGAGTGACCTCTTTGACCTCATGCTCACCATCCTACCTGTCGGAGACACATCTGTCTATGATAGCATTGACAAGAGTGACCACCACACAGTCCTTGTGATGATTAAATCTTCCATCGTGTAGTGTAACACTACCACCGTGCTCAGTGAGACAGACTAATGACAGATCCTGCAGCCCAAAACTGGGCACTCATGAGATGCTGTGGTCCATCAGCAGCAGCAGAATTATATACCATTTTGTAACGTCGTGACCTGACAAATCTCTCACTCCTCCATCACCATCAAGCTAGGAGACCAACCCTCATTCAATGGGGAGTGTAGAAGACTATGGCAGGAGCAACACCAAGCGTAACTTAGAATGAGGCATCAACCTAGTAAAGCTACAGAACAGGGCTATCTACATGTTAAACACAAAGGCAGCATGTAATAGACAGAGCTAAGTGTTCCCACAACTAACAGGTCAGAGCCAAGCTCTTTAGCCCTTCCACATCCACTTGACAATGGTGGAGGACAACCAGGCAACTAATAGGAGGAGGATGTTCCATGAACATCCCCATCCTTAACCATGGTGGAGCCCAGTACATGAATGCAAGAGACAAGGCTGAAGTGTTTGCAAAGGTCTTCAGCCTAAGGTGCCAAGTGGATGATCCTTTTTGGCCTCCCCCCAACATCCCCACCATCATACCAGTGTCCAGCCAAATCAGTTCTTTACATGTGACATTAAGAAGCAGCTGAGTGCACTAGACACAGCAAAGGCTGTGCGTCTGACAACATCCTGGCTGCAGTGCTGAAGCACTAGTCGGCCCTCTAGCCAAGGTATTTCTGTGCAGCTATGACACTGACATCTACCTGACAACCTGGATAATTGCCCAGGTATGTCCTTTCCTCAAAAAGCGAGACATATCTAACCTGGCCAATTACCATTCTATCAGTAAAGTGATGGAAGGAGTCATCAATAGTGGCATCAAGTGACACCTACTCACCAATAACCTGCTCATTAGCACTCAGATTAGGTTCCACCAGATCCACTCGGCTCCAGGCCTCTTCATGGCCTTGATTCAAGCATGGAAGCAAGAGCTGAATGCCAGATGAGAGATGAGAATATCTGCCTTTGGCATCAAGTCAACATTTGACAGAGTATGGCATCAAGGAGCCCTAGCAAAACTGAGGTCAATGTAACAGTGATGAAAAGAGGGAAATGGGTGATGCTGGCCTTTCACCTTTGGGACCTGAGTACAAATTGAGACCAGACTGGTGGGATGAATGTCTGCTGTCTGCAAGGGTCCTATGTTAAATAAATTAGGGCAGTCTCAACCCAATTCCTGATGGGTAGGGGTGTACCGCACAAATCTGTGATTAATTTGGATGGTTGGTGTAAGAAATAAAGAAAAATGTCATACTGGTGCAGTAGGGGATGCTGGTCTATTGTTGAGCAGAGGGAGTTTACTTGGCATTTGGCTGTGCTATACCTGACCTGGGAACGTTTGATGCTAACACTGGGTATCTGAAATAGGAAGAGTTCCATTCCCTAGCACCTTGATAAGCAGAAAAGGAACACAGAAAGCCATGCAATAGGCTGGGAAATCGGAATCCCAACTGGTAGCATAGTTTCCTAGGGTCCCTTGGCTCCAGAGCAATCTAACAGAGAGGGCCAGGGGGTGAAATTGGTCTTCGGTGGTAGAGCAAAACAGGCGATAGTGAATCCGTAGGCAGTTTTACACCCTAACCAATGTTATTTTCCAATTAAGTCAATGGAAAAGAGAATCAGGCAGGGTGTAAAACGGGCTGCCGATTCATTATCGCCCACTTTGTGCTACTGCTGAAGATCAATTTCACCCCAGCATCTCCAAGCAAGTAAGAGACTGTCTCCCATTTGGTGAGTGAACTGTACTCTCAACAACCACCAAGGTCCAATGTATGAAAAATCTGCCCTTGTTACAGTTATCTCCATCACCACACTGTTGCCAAATGCAAATAAACAAACATCAGTAAATTAATAAAAAGTACATTCAAACCTCTCTGTCAACAGCTTCTTTAACAGTTACATCCCCACTGCTGCTGTTCACTGTAAAGTAAACTGATGCGAGTTGTCCCTCCAACCCATACGAGAGTGGATCACCATCTTTATCTTCAGCTGCTATCCGAAAAACACTTGTACCTGGGGTGGAAACGTGAAATGACAATATTTAGTGAAAAAATATATCTAAAGACAGTGAAGGAAGTAAAGAAATATAAAGGAGATGATCAATGAGGAAGTGGAAATCTCTGAAGAGGAAGAAAATAGTATGTTAAACCAGTACAAAAATATAAAGATAAGGTGATCAAAGGAAAAGGGTAATAACGATAGATATAAGAACAGAAACTAATAGGAAAGGATAATTAAGAAACTGGACATTATAGGCTTCCTTTATGCTTACATGTTAGTTACACGTCCAATGTTAAACCAGTACAAAACAATAATAGTGATGATATCAGTAAAACTCTCCCAAGTGTAGTGTTAAAGGTAATACTGCAAAATGCGATATAAAGCTCGCTGAATTTTCCTTTTATTGATGAATTAGCAGTGAGGTGGGACTTCCGACTGCCAACATGACTCCTCCGCTAATCAACTGATGTTTCCTTCCAGGGCCCTAATTATAAACATTTGGTGCTTAGGAGCAGTAATACCATTTCTCTTTTGGTTACTGTTGCTGGGAGGGAGGGACATAGATTGCTTTAAAAGGCTGCAACTGGGTAAAGGGGACTTAATTTTTTGGACAACGGAAAGTGCAAGTGCAAGATGTCTGATGCAGCTGCAGCCTCAGGGGTGGGGACATAGGAATGTAGGAACAGAAGGAGGCCTTTCAGCCCCTCGAGCCTGTTCTGCCATTCAACATCCGTTTATGTCCCTTTGCAACTTCCTGCTCCCACCTACACAACTTACTGATCCCCCTAACTTGCTGTCATCTGCAAACTTCGATATACAACTCTCTATTCCTTCATCTAATCATATGGTGAAAAGCTGAGGCCCCAGATCAGAGCCCTGGGGAACACCACTTGCCATATCCTGCCAATCAGAGTACATTCCCTTTATCCCTACCCTCTGTCTCCTACCTCCCATCCAATTACCAACCCGTGTGCTTTTATTTTTGCTAATAATCTCTTGTGCAGAATCTTATTAAACGTCTTCTGGACGTCCATATAGACAACATCCATAGACCCTCCCCTATACAACTTGTTAGTGACCTGCTCAAAATGATCAACTAGATTAATCAGACATCCCTGCCCTTCACAAATCCAGGCTGACTGATCAGCTCATACTTATCCAAGTGCACAGCCACTCTGTACCTGATGAGGGAGGCAGATACATCTGTGGAAGTGTTACTGGCTGAATTAAGGGATAAAAGGAATCAACTGTTGTGGACTGAAAAAAGGAAGCAGTCAATGCAACCTCCACCATCCCAAGAACAGCCTCACTGCGCAGGAAGATGTTTAATGACCTCACTAGGGTGGCCAAGGTAAATGGAAGCACTGTTGCCAATCCAGGATGGCTTCACTTTGGGACTATGAGGAACTGTCCTAATCGAGCACACATGTAGCAGACATGGCAGGAGATAAAGAGGGTGAATGCAATGCTTCCACATCCATAGGTCACGGGAGCAAAAAGTTCTCAGGACTGAAGAAGAGCACCAAGGTGAACTTCAATCGATGGTGCCCACTGAAAGGAAAGAATTGCCTGTACTCTGCCCACAGTGTGTTGCCACATCAGCAATGCCACCTGCAAATCACCGATCCCATCTTACACCCTCTCGATATCCTGTCAGCAAAGCCACAACTCTAACTTGGTGGCGGATGAAGGCCAAGGTTTCCTTTCACTCACATAAGTGCTGCACATTTTCTCAGCCACTCACTATGTCTCCTCAAAATACTTTCATTCTCTCTACTCCTCCTTTCACTGGATTGGAGGCTGAGCATAGGGCTACACTGGTATCTAGTGGCAGGAAGAATTCTGCTGTCGGAGGTGTGCACTACAAGAATACTGAATTGCAGAAAAACAACAGCAAGTAGCAGAAGAAAAAAAATTAAATGCAGTAACTATAAAAACACAAATTTCAGTTTGGCAAGTCAAAACAGCAGGAAAAATGCAGGTCTCCAAAATCAGGTAACTTAGCTTTGGCTGGTGGAATCCTTCATGAAACAAATAGGAGGACTTCCCATGTCCATTTCATATGGACGCTCAACGAATGATGAGCTTTGCAGTGGAACAGCACAGGGAATTCACTGTGAGACTCATTGTAATTCATTTGAATAATTTTCATGGGACTAACGAGGCCAGCCAACCCACGTAGATTGGCCTCAAAAATTCACCAAACTTCGCCTGCAGAATCGGCAATTGAGCACCAGATGCTCTGAGGCCCACCAGCTCAATGTATGCAGGTTTCACACACTGGCACTGAGGCACTGCTCTCTGAGCATCACATCACTAATCAGTCATCACAGCTTCATCAAATGGCTCAAAAATAACCCGGCAGGACAATTTTTCATTTGGTTTCAGTTCATTGTTCTTAATGTGACATCGAGGTCAAAATTAATAATATTGAACAGATTTTTTTTTTACATATTTAGAACATAGGTCATATTTAAATTTTAAAGATTTATATTAGTTTACCTCTTGGTGCATCTTCAGTTATGCGTACAACTGTCATATTTGTCATAAATGTTGGAGCCAGATTTTGTGACCTAATTAATGTAGACATTTCTGTAAAATAGGAAAACAATTAATATTTAAAACAAATTTATTCAACTTAGGCATACCACGAAAGTGGTATGGGTTGAACGATTTCAGTTGAAAATTAAAATATGTGGACCTTCTGAATGGCTAACCCACCCGACACTGTCAGGTTGCATATTTTTAAAAATGGAAGCAAATGGTCTAAAGCTGAAGTGTTTAATGGCACTTTCACTGTGCAAATCAAGTGGCGTATATTTATGTTCTCAGCAGTTTACTCCCTTTCCAAGCATGTAGCCTATTTAGAAGGAACAGGTGACTTTGGATCTATGGTTCCCAAAGCTTTCCGCCACGGGGGTTTTGCTCACTTCTTCATGTCTGGGACTGTTGTAGACTAATTGATTGAGATTGATGGCTATGATCCGTCAACAATTCCATTATCATTGTATTATTCAACTACCTGGATGGTAGAAGGCAAACTAGATGGATAGCAATTCCTATGTTCCTTTCCCCTCCCCTGCTTGCCTGAAGGTGTTGACTCCTTGCTAGTGTACAGCTGTACATGGTCAGGCTCCCACTAGCACCCCACTTACATGACTGTTATTCATGTTGCTTTTTTCCACTACTGGGGTCCAACGGCTGAGCTCAAACCTGTCCTCAACTGACATCAACTCACATGCATTTCCACTAGGGTTGCTGAGTAGCTATCAGGTGCGGGAACCGAGCTGATTTTCTCTTCTCGAACCAAGAGAATTGTGCCAATTGCAATGCCCCTACTGTGCCCCAGCTAAGATCAGCTAACAGCATAGTCTAGGGATCAAACCTGTGACCTTTCTGTTCTGTATGGCTTGGCTACTCACTGGGCAAACTAATTGTGCTATCAGCTGACCTGAATACGATACATTCATCAACAATGGACTGTTTTCCTCATCTCTCAGGGAATTAAAGAGTCTCCGGGCTGGATTCTCCTCTGCTACACTGTCCAAAATCAAGTGGTGTAGTTAGGAAAATCAGGAGAAGCTTACTTCCACCACTTCTCCCTGACCTGGATTTTCCTCCTGCTGCCTCAACAATGAAGGCGAAAGCCCTCCATTGCCCCACTGCATGTAAATGACAGGGGGAAGCAGGACCCGGCTACCAGGTCAATTTTCCTGCCTTATGCCCCTGGCACCAGCAACCCCATGGACCACCATGAAAGGGTTAGCGGCAGTCCTGGCACAGTGGTGGAAGGTCTAAAGATGACTCTTTTTGGATGGAGAGCTCCCAGTAGTGAGCTCTTTCTTCCTCTCTTACTGCAACACCACCCCCAATTCTGTCCTCAGTGGTGGTGGTGGGCTTCTTCTTGGTGGCAGGGATCTTGTTAGGAACCTGACTTAAAGATAATGAGCTCCAACCTAGGAAAATGGGTCGGGGTTGCTGTAGTGTCGAGGAAGTTGCATCTCAACCCTCCTCTGGTGGAAGGAGGGAAATCCAGTCTTCTCTGTCTGTCTCTCATTATATACATTTGTACAACAAAGGCACATCCACATCCACACACAACTTCTTATACATGTGATTGATGGTTTAACCAGCTAATTGTTAGCACCATTGAGTATGGAGGTTAAAATCACTTACCTGAAATAAGAATGATGCAGATTGCACATAAACATTGAAGAATTTTCATTTGCTCAGTCACCATTTCTGAAACTCCTTTGAAATGTGTAAAACACTACCTGGTTTATAAAACGTGAATGTGTGTCAAGTATGACAAGTATAGTGTTCAATATTGATGTCAAATATACCTGCCAAATATGATATGAAAACACAGTAAGTTTTTTTTCCATTTGGGTTTTCCTCCACATTTCTTACTGTTGGTAAACCAGAGTTACTGGCACGGCAGTCTCTAGAGAAGCTACAAATACTTTGAACATGTCCAAAACTCTGAGGGATACAGATATTATTTTCCATGAATAAGAATGGTTAATATTGGACATTAATATAAAACCATATATTTAAAACAATTAATCTAGGTATCTAATGAAAAGAAAAACCTATCTTTAGAGGCTCCATTATAAATCAAACCACTTTGAGGCTCCAGTACTTCATTTGAAAAATGTTCATATGGATTCTTTTTGATTAATGGTCCATTCATTCACATTAACTTTGTAAACCTGTATTTTCTTTCATTTAAGGTTAACACTACAGTTAAAATCTTACCTTTAGTTTAAAAACTTAACTAGAAAGTAAGTAAATAGCATCCAAATTTCTGTGGCATTTCTGGTCTCACATCAATTTTCATGGGTACAACAGCCAATACCTAGAAAAACACTTTTGCGTTCTATTAAACTTCTTCAAGCTTTACTCTGCGGATCTTGCTGTCCATATTATCCTGATTCAGCACGATACCCGGGGAATATTCTGTAGCATTTATTGCATAAATCATCCAAGCAGTAACAATGTGTAGCAGTGAGGCAGTCTGGAGTAACTTCTGGCAGCTAACTCAACTTGGAATCACCATAGCAACGGAAGCTCTTAGTACCCATTAAAACTAGGTTGAAACCAATTGGGAACTCCAGCACATCATAACTGATCTTCATCAAGAGACAACATTAGGGCAGTCGGCCGTGTAAAATACAAAAGCAAATTATTCTCACAAAACGTAGATTTAATACCAAGAAATATATGTTCCAGTCTAACAAATTAAAAGGTTTATGAAAAAATAATGACGTGGGACAAGGGTTCTTTTTGCAGCACAAGGTTACATGCATGACGGAACACCAGCCAAAGACTTTTGAAACTGAAACAAAATATTTGCATTTCCTGGGAGACGTCTTTCTAGAACCAAATAGGCAGTCATCTAAGGTCAAGTGATACTTTCCAGTTCCATGATTGAATATGTTTCTTACATATTCCCGTCTTAAATGATTTCTTTACCATAGCAGTACTCTACTACCTGTGGAGCTGTCAGGATTTGTACAAAAATGATCTATAATAGTAAGATGGTCCATTTTTTGTCTCAAGTACTGATATCAAAGTGAGTGCCTGTTATATTACCAGAACTCTCTGATGGAAAAGATTAACGGATTCAAACATTTAAAGAGGAAATCAATCTGTTATTGGAAGAGGAATAGACACTCTCTTAAAAGATACAGGAAATTTAAAAAAATGATGAGGGCTTGAAGAAATGCAAAAGTCATTTAGGGATAACTGAAGTAAGTTTTAGGAGACACATATGTAGTATATTTCCTAACTAGCAGAATCAGGCAGACAGGGACCTGGAAATTCGTCTGTGCAAGATCCCACCCCATCTGCCCATGAATCCCACTGCTAGTGAATTTCCAGCCCGACACACGATTGCACTAAAATTTTAATATTTAAATCAGCTCTTAATATATGTAAATTGCATGCACAGAATTTTCATTATTTATGATGGTATCCTGTTTTGTGATCAGCCCACCAAACTAGAATGGGGATGAAGAGAAACTCCAGGCATAAAAGAGCTCTTAAACATGTGAAGGCATTTTTCATGATTTTTTCCCTTTATTTTCAATGGCTTTTTACTAAATGATTTTTAATATTATGTATGTTTTTTTTCTGGCTCATTGAAATTGACTTAATGGTGTTAGCCATGGCTCAGTGGTAGCACATTTGCTTCTGAGTCACAAGGTTATGAGGTCAAGTCCCACTCCAGAGGCTTGAGCACATAATCCAGCCTGACATTTCAATACAGTGCAGAGAGAATGCTACGCTGTTAGAGGTGCCGTCTTTTGGATGAGATATGAAACCAAGACCCTGTTTGCCCTCTCAGGTGGATGCAAGTGATCCCATGGCACTATTTGAAGAGCAGGTCAATAAGGTACCAATATGAACATCATTATGTAAGATTCATATACTAGTTTTTAACTCAACTGTCATTAGGACAGTTAAGGGGATGTATATAATATTGTTGTATCAAAGTGTTGACCATGTTGCCCATTAAATGTTGCAAGTAGTAAGCATCAATACCAGCACAGTACTTTAGTACAAGATTCGCTTAGGTGATAGCATTCTTGCCCCAGAAGGTTGTGGATTCCAGCCCCACTATGTAATTGATCACTTAATCGAGGATGACACTGAATACGTGCTGTATCATTGTAGGTGCTGTCTTTTGGATGAGATATTAAACTGGGGCCAGTCTGTCTGTCTAAAAGATCCCATCACATTCCTCAACCCACTAAAAACCGACTATCTGGTCATTCATTCATTTATTAGGAACATAGGAACAGGAGTAGGCCATTCAGCCCCTCGTGCCTGCTCCGCCATTTGATAAGATCATGGCTAATCTGTGATCTAACTCCATATACCCGCCTTTGGCCAATATCCCTTAATACCTCTGGTTGCCAAAAAGCTATCCATCTCACATTTAAATTTAGCAACTGAGCTAGCATCAATTGCCGTTTGCGGAAGAGAGTTCCAAACTTCTACAACCCTTTGCGTGTAGAAATGTTTTCTAATCTCGCTCCTGAAAGGTCTGGCTCTAATTTTTAGACTGTGCCCCCTACTCCTAAAATCCCCAACCAGCGGAAATAGTTTCTCTCTATCCACCCTATCTGTTCCCCTTAATATCTTATAAACTTCGATCAGATCACCCCTTAACCTTCGAAACACTAGAGAATACAACCCCAATTTGTGTAATCTCTCCTCGTAACTTAACCCTTGAAGTCCAGGTATCATTCTAGTAAACCTACGCTGCACTCCCTCCAAGGCCAATATGTCCTTCCGAAGGTGCGGTGCACAGAACTGCTCACAATACTCCAAGTGGGGTCTAACCAGGGTTTTGTATATCTACAGCATAACTTCTGCCCCCTTGTACTCCAGTCCTCTAGATATAAAGGCCAGCATTCCATTAGCCTTATTGATTATTTTCTGCACCTGTTCATGACACTTCAATGATCTATGTACCTGAACCCCTAAGTCCTTTTGGACATCCACTGTTTTTAACTTATCACCATTTAGAAAGTACCCTGTTCTATCCTTTTTTGATCCAAAGTGGATGACCTTACATTTGTCTACAATGAATTCCATTTGCCACAGTTTTGCCCATTCACCTAATCTATCAATATCGCTTTGTAATTTTATGTTTTCATCTACACTGCTTACAATGCCACCAATCTTTGTATCATCAGCAAACTTAGATATGAGACTTTATATGCCTTCATCTAAGTCATTAATAAATATTGTGAATAATTGAGGCCCCAAGACAGATCCCTGCGGGACTCCACTAGTCACATCCTGCCAATGTGAGTACCTACCCATTATCCCTACTCTCTGTCGCCTTTCGCTCAGTCAACTTCCTAACCAAGTCCGTACTTTTCCCTCGATTCCATGGGCTTCTATCTTAGCTAACAGTCTCTTATGTGGAACCTTATCAAATGCCTTCTGGAAGTCCATATAAATAACATCCATTGACATTCCCCTGTCCACTACTTTAGTCACCTCTTCAAAAAATTCAATCAGGTTTGTCAGGCACGACCTACCTTTCACAAATCCATGCTGGCTCTCTCTGATTAACTGAAAATTCTTGAGGTGTTCAGTCACCCTATCCTTAATTATAGACTTCAGCATTTTCCCCACAACAGATGTTAGAATCATAGAATCATAGAATCGTAGAAGTTTACAACATGGAAACAGGCCCTTCGGCCCAACATGTCGTTGTCGCCCAGTTTATACCACTAAGCTAGTTCCAATTGCCTGCACTTGGCCCATATCCCTCCATACCCATCTTACCCATGTAACTGTCCAAATGCTTTTTAAAAGACAAAATTGTACCCGCCTCCACTACTGCCTCTGGCAGCTCGTTCCAGACACTCACCACCCTTTGAGTGAAAAAATTGCCCCTCTGGACCCTTTTGTATCTCTCCCCTCTCACCTTAAATCTATGTCCCCTCGTTATAGACTCCCCTACCTTTGGGAAAAGATTTTGACTATCTACCTTATCTATGCCTCTCATTATTTTATAGACTTCTATAAGATCACCCCGAAACCTCCCTCTCTCCAGGGAAAAAAGTCTCAGTCTATCCAACCTCTCCCTATAAGTCAAGCCATCAAGTCCCGGTAGCATCCTAGTAAATCTTTTCTGCACTCTTTCTAGTTTAATAATATCCTTTCTATAATAGGGTGACCAGAACTGTACACAGTATTCCAAGTGTGGCCTTACGAATGTCTTGTACAACTTCAACAAGACATCCCAACTCCTGTATTCAATGTTCTGACCAATGAAACCAAGCATGCTGAATGCCTTCTTCACCACCCTATCCACCTGTGACTCCACTTTCAAGGAGCTATGAACCTGTACTCCTAGATCTCTTTGTTCTATAACTCTCCCCAACGCCCTACCATTAACGGAGTAGGTCCTGGCCCGATTCGATCTACCAAAATGCATCACCTCACATTTATCTAAATTAAACTCCATCTGCCATTCATCGGCCCACTGGCCCAATTTATCAAGATCCCGTTGCAATCCTAGATAACCTTCTTCACTGTCCACAATGCCACCAATCTTGGTGTCATCTGCAAACTTACTAACCATGCCTCCTAAATTCTCATCCAAATCATTAATATAAATAACAAATAACAGCGGACCCAGCACCGATCCCTGAGGCACACCGTTGGTCACAGGCCTCCAGTTTGAAAAACAACCCTCTACAACCACCCTCTCTCTTCTGTCGTCAATCCAATTTTGTATCCAATTGGCTACCTCACCTTGGATCCCGTGAGATTTAACCTTATGTAACAACCTACCATGCGGTACCTTGTCAAAGGCTTTGCTAAAGTCCATGTAGACCACGTCTACTGCACAGCCCTCATCTATCTTCTTGGATACCCCTTCAAAAAACTCAATCAAATTCGTGAGACATGATTTTCCTCTCACAAAACCATGCTGAATGTTCCTTATCAGTCCCTGCCTCTCCAAAGGCTAACTGGACTATAATTCCTCGGTCTCCCTCTCTTTCCTTTCTTAAAAAGCGGAGTGACATGTGCAATTTTCCAATCTAGAGGGACAGTTCCTGAATCTCGAGAACTTTGAAATGGGATTTTGTTATAAAATACTTTGGATGTGATAGCAACTACTTGCATTTATAGAGCTTACTGTAGAAAAATGTCCCCAATTACTTTACAGCGGCATAAGAAAAAAATGGACGGATGTCATGTGAAAGAGATTTTACAGAAAGAACTTGCATTCATATAGCACCTTTCACAGCCTCAGGATGTCCCAAAGTTCTTCAGTCAAGTACTTTTAAAATGTAGTCTCAATTGCAATGTAGGTAAATGCGGCAGCCAATTTGCACATAGCAAGGTCTCACAAACAGTGATAATCTGTTTTAATGATGCAGGTTGAGGAATAAATGTTAGCCAGGACACCAGGAGAACTCACCCACTCTTCTTTGAATAGTGCCAATGGATCCTTTACATCTTCCTGAGAGGGGAGAAAGGATTTGTTTAACTTCTCATCTTAAGGATGATAACTCAAACAGTGCAGAACTGAATTGTCAACCTAGATTATGTGCTCAAGTGTCTGGAATGGGCCTTGAGCCCAAACCTTCTGACTGAGAGGCAAGAGTATTACCCCACTGCCATGGCTGACACATAGGAGGGGGGGGGGGAACCAAAAGCACGGTCAAAGAGGTGGGTTTTAAGGAGCGTCTTATACGATAGGAGTTTAGGAAGGGAATTCCAGAGCGTGGGGTCTATTCACTGAAAGCATAACTGTCAACAATGGGAGAAGGGAGGGGAGAAGCACAAGAGGTCAGAGTCAGAGGAATGTAAAATTGGGGGTGGGTTGTAGAGATAGCTATTTTCTGAAGTTGGATATCATGTGCCTTTTTAAATGAACCTCACACAATCAATGTGTTGACTACTTCATTTGCTCATATTTCAATATAGATAGTTGTATACTTCCAGAGCCAAAACAATGCAAAAAGGAAGCCATAAGAATCTGCACTTCCCAGAAGGAACATTGAATGAGAATAACATGGATCTTGCTTCAACCAATTGTAGTTGTCAGAAATCTGAGAATGTATCTATCTTGCTAAAATATATACCTTAATTTCCTTGTGAGTTGCAAGCTGGAAATGTCACCCATTTCAGTTGCTTCATCTATTTTCTTCTTTTATTATCTGTCAAGTCCTCCATTCTATCAAGCTCAATTTTTCCCACAGTGCAAATACTATCCTTCTGCATAGGTGTATTAGTAAGATAAACTGATAATCCTAATCCAGCGTTCCCTGCTCTAATCCTTGAAAAAGAATATTGTTTTCTTAAATAAGCATTCCATACTCGTATCGCTTGGAGTGAAATGTCAGAACATCAAATTTCCCAGGTGCACTCAAGACTTAAAATTGACTGTACATCTTTAGGCATCACAAATCATAACTGGTAATTGGTTCCTTATATGAAGTGCTGACAACACACCTTCTTTGGTATTTCCAATCCCTGCTGCAATTTAGGTCGATGTGGTAACCCTGCTTGGATATGACTGATGGAATCTGTGCCCGATCTTGCTTATAACCATAAAATCTTCGTATTGTATCTTTTTTGCATGACAGCCAATATACTGTGAATTTAAAATGGATCTTAGCTAAAAGAGGACTTTTGCTTTTGTGTCTGCGTTCAAAGAAAAACACAAATGCAGCCCGTGGTCGTTTGAGGTTCCTTTCCCCGGCACACCATACCACATCACCCACCACCTCCCACCTGAAAGACAGAGACAAGCAAAGAAGGTTAA
This sequence comes from Heptranchias perlo, assembly GCF_035084215.1. NCBI lineage: Eukaryota > Metazoa > Chordata > Chondrichthyes > Hexanchiformes > Hexanchidae > Heptranchias > Heptranchias perlo. The sequence goes on along the minus strand of NC_090328.1, from coordinate 22,586,548 downwards.
GGGAGAGAAGCAGCAGAGGAGAAAAAGTAGACAGACAGATGCAGAAGAGGAAACAGAGAGAATTAGCAACACAACTACTTTAGCAACAGGTAAAAGAGTGACCGTATTCTTTGACTTACCATGTGCAATGCCACAGGAAATCCACTGGTTATATCTTAAATTTGGTATGAAGTGCACATATTTCATTGAAAACTCATTACAAGTACCTGTTATGCTTGTAAATGGTGTTGTGATAGGCCTTTTATATGTTAAAAGTGTCATGTTGTTTGACACACAATAACTGCTATTTTGTAGTTAGAATAATTACCTTGTGATTTCACAATCTGGCCACCAGGCTCACATAAGTTGCTCAAAATATTCTGCGAAATATTTTCATCACCAATTTTTTGTAACTGGAAATGCTAATATCTAAAATAATGGTTTAAGAAATATTAAAGAAATTAAAAATACATATTTCACAACATGAATAAATTTATCCACTGAATTGTATTTTGTATATTTTAATGCCTCTATTAAAGTTTTTGCTTGAAGGCTTCAGCCTTTTCCAAAAGCTTGGATTTAAACTTGATTTTTTTAAAATCCAGATCTATGGTGCTGAGAGCTGAATTTGGATTGTGTAGTCTTAGCATCTGTAGTGTGCCTAATTTTCCAGGATACATCAATACTGTTCAGTCACCTATACTGATGGTATATTCTTCTTGAGCTTCTATAAGAACATAAGAAATAGGAGCAGAAGTAGACCATAAGCCTGCTCCACCATTCAATAAAATCATGGCTGATCTTCTACCTCGACTCCACTTTCCCACCCGATCCCCATTGTTTCCCTTAGTGTCCAAATATCCATCAATCTCAGTCTGGATATACTTAATGACTGAGCAACTCAGCCCTACGGGGTAGAGAATTCCAAAGATTCACAACCCTCTGAGTGAATAAATCTTTCTTCATCTCGGTCCTAAATGGCCGCTCCCTTATCTTGAGACCATGACCCCTGGTTCTAGACTCTCCAGCCAGGGGAAACAGCCTCTCAACATCTACCCTGTCAAGCCCTCTAAGAAGTTTATACGTTTCAATGAGATCATCTCTCACTCTTCTAAACTCCAGAGAATATAGGCCCATTTTACTCAATCTCTCCTCATAGAACAACCCTCTCATTCCAGGAATCAGTCTAATGAACCTTCATTGCACCCCCTCAAAGGCAAGTATATCCTTCCTTAGGTAAGGAGACCAAAACTGTACACAGTACTCCGGGTGTGGTCTCACCAGAGCCCTATATATTTGCCCTATATACTCCAACCCCCTTGCAATAAAGGCTAACATAACATTTGCCTTCCTAATTGCTTGTTGTACCTGCATGTTAACTTTCTACTCAGTAGCTTCTCTTAAAATAATTTTGAAAAACATTTCAAAGCTTTATTGAAGGAAAATTTATATTGTGTTTAATTTTTAAAAAAAGAGAGGCTGTGTACGTGAGACACAGAGAGAATGAGAAAAAAATTATAGTTTTGATTGGACACCAGTCATGGCTTTTGTTCTGTGTTCTATAAACTTTAGAAATTGCTTAAGCAAAGGGGAGAGAAAGAGACTGGAACCCCAGAGAAGGCTTGAGAGAGGAGCGAGAGGACCAGAGACGGAAAGTTTTTTTTTATTCGTTCATGGGATGTGGGCGTCGCTGGCGAGGCCGGCATTTATTGCCCATCCCTAATTGCCCTCGAGTTCAGGTTAGATTTTTTAACTTATTGCCCAGACCTAAAACTGGCATTATGGATTGGCGCCCATTATAGAAATCACTCAATTGGTTTCCATGGAAATGAAAATCCGGCAGATATTATAACAGGTGGCGAATCCTCAATTGCAGTTTTACACCCAGGTGGCAAGTTGAAAATCTACCCCTTCACATTGTCAAAAAAAAACTAGTTGAATTTTGAAGCCAACTGATTACCTTGCCTGTGTTTTACACTGACAGGAGGGTGTAACTGCAGCATGACAAGTTCACATAGGCATTTCCCATTATAAATGTGGACAAAGGAATTTCTAGTGGGGAAAAATTGAGACAAAAGTGTAACGAAAATATGAGAACAGGAAGTAAAGTTTTGCAGACAAGAAGTACTCAAATGTAAGATTTTTAATGTATTATAGATTGCAGGACACCAACTATGCATATATTTTCTCTTTTTTTGAAAAAGGCAAAAATCCCAAAATGTTAAAGAAACATGTTATTTAATGGCTTTAAAGTAAATAACACAATCCCAAAGGGGAGATCCACACGAGCTACAATAGTAACAACGTAAACACATTTCACACAAAGGGATTTTTAAATAAGGAACATTAAAAAAAAATCCCTGTTACAATTTTTCAAGTTATTGTACTAAGCATGACAACTAAACACGTCATTTTACAGTATAATACACTTACAAAAACAAGCTTGTTATAATGTGCTATAACATAAACCAGTAATGTTAGGGAAGACATTCCATGAACCAAAGTTTGGTAAGAAATTGTTTTACAATATATAAACACATCTATCTGGATGACTAATAGCAACCAGAGAGACACATTTTTAAAAATGTTTTTCTTCTTGTTATTTTTAATCAGTGCAAACGTATTTATACAAGGCAGTCTCGGCTGCTCTACTCCCTTCTGCTTGAAGAAAAAACCTGTTTGCATTTGTACTCATTAAGTTCACACAATAGTCACAATTCATTCATCCACAAAAGAAAACAATCTTTATCTTTTGAATTTAGTCTTTAAAAATAGACCAACTTTTGATGCAATCTCCTCATTAAGATATCTATTCTTTTAATGCTTTGACACATTTCAAAACGAGACATGAACTTAAATGAACATTATATGGAAGTTAGTTTGGAACCCACGCTTCAAGGAGTTAAAGCACCAGCGTAAAAATTCAGAAGCAATAGTCTGGTGAAAGCTTATTTATGAGACGGTAACAGAGATAGAAAGAGAAAGGGAGGGAGGGGGAAGACACAGAGAGAAAGAAAAGCATGCTACATTGCAGTCTCTGCTACCATTTCATATAAGCTGTGGAGGTAGTTATGTGCAACAATGAACAATATCTTAACTACAGTGAAAAAAATGTTTGTGTTACGTACATTGAAGGTCATTTCAGATCTACTACTGCCATGTTAGGTTAATGTATCTCATCTGCAATGTTTTATTATTCAGATCCTATTGTGGATTAAAACAGATCAGGCACACTTATCTTTTATTAACATATATACATTTTAACTGCTTTTTCTGCAGGGTTGTATTTATACTGTAAATTTAAAAACAAATTTCATGTTCTTTTCTGTGGTCATTGTTTTCAGTGGAACCAAATTAGAGGGAAGGTAGTTTTAACTACAGGTGTCCCAGTACTATTACTGCCATGATCATTTTTGTGGCTGATGCGTATGTTTACAATATCACAGATATAACAGGACTTTTGTGACATAGTAATGGCTGCACATTTCCAAATAGTGATGAAGAAATATTAAAAGATTCTTTTATAAAGATCTCTCACCTGTTGAGGGACAAGGCTCACAGAAGATAAGACGATAACCAACCCAGATTTATATGGAGATATAAAACTAGAGGACTGGCTTTAAATTGAAGTGTCCTTCGAATATGCGAAACTGAGGCAACATCAGAAGCTCTAGTGTAACAAAAGCCACAGTATGAAGTAATTTTAATATTTTAATGGCATCACAGAACACAAAGGCAATAATGGGCATAAAGCAAAGATTACACTTTAAAAAGGACTTGGTGTTGTGCCAGCATCGGTGTTAATGGCAAACACAAAATCAGGCTACATACGCCACTATATGTGACAAATAACCTTTTAGTACCTTTCTATCAGTAACATAATGTGGCATCAGGCATTTGATTACTTCACAAATATTTGTAATATGCGCTCATTGATATTACATGACAATAAATTGTGGTAGGTCTGAGACTACCATCCAAGAATGCCAAGCTTCCACCTATAAAGCTAATATATACACTACAGTATGGAAAATAATAAGACTTTAGCAGGGAACTAACGGTAGCAACATATTAATGGGACTTGGGTGAGGTGTAAGTTGCTCAAAGTTTGACCCTTGCAGTGATCGAAATGCCTCAATTGTACTGCTTTGTAACTCTCTTTGTACATGCAAAAAATTAATTAAAAAAAATCTGGAGAGCTGCTTATTTAACAGCATTTTCTCTGAAGCATATTTATTTGTACAAGAAAACAACACATCAAATTCACATATTACATTGGTACAAGATTTACAGCAACTGTAAAACTTGTAGCAATTTTACTGTTTTTCTATATGGTTTGCTTTCGGCGACTTCAATAGTGATTTATACGTACAGTAACACAGCCAGATGTAAAATCTTGTACAATAAAAAAGTCAGACATTATTTTACCTTTTAATAGTGCAACATATATCTATTGGTACCACATAACTATTATTAACAACAATGTTTATTGGAAATAACTGACCATAGAGTTGAAGATAATATCTTCAGTGTTTAAGACTGTCACATATGTGCTCGTCCAGATTTAACACATGCACTGGTTTCGCAAAATCACTGAGGGGGATATTTTGCTGGCTTGATAATGTTCTAAAGAAGATTATTTCTAAACATGAAGTTTTGATAGAATATCATCAAGAAACCAAAGCCATGAAGTGCAATACAGTTTGTGCTTTTTTTTTCTTCTTTACCAAAACCACAATGGACGTTTCATGCAGTATGATGTAGGCGAATGCCATGCAGTAAGCTGCATTACCCACTCAATACCTAAAGGATGAAGAAGTAAAATTAATAAGTACTCAATGGAAAAAAAAAGCTCCAAGTCATAGAAATGGCTTCTACATTTAGTCTGCATCTCCTTTTTATGTGCAAGCATGCCTGATGGTGTCATTGTGTTTCAAATGACAGCTGAGGTGCAGGTGTGTGATTGCCAAGAATGAGATACAGAATCTGTCGCTGACAGCCACTACTGACAGCGCTCAAACACTGGTAACAGAAGCTAGACACTTCAAGGGCTTCTGCAGTTTTTCAGGTTCACTTGGTGCAGGATCTGTAGTTGCTCGGAAACTGAATGCTGACGTGCCTCCATGTCCCGGACTAAGAGCAGGGTTCTGACGCCTGTTGCTTTCTAATATGCTTGAGGTGTTAGAGGCCAGACTTTCACGAGTACTGAAAGACACCATGAGTGGAAAAACATTAATGCTTCCAAACACTAATGCCACAACATTTAATCCTTCACAACTTTTGGCCTAATTGGGTAACATTACTCAAAGAGGCCAGAAGCATAGACAGTGTAGGAAATATAAGTATCAACGTAGTGCAATAGAGGCTGCTCTTCTGAGGGTTTGGTGGTGAGGGAGGGAGGGAGGGTGGGGGGGAGGGGAGGAGACACATACTCAGGACAATGCAAGGAGATTTCAGCATTACATCTGACCTGATAATATCAGGATTTGATGCTATTACTTGGTACAATATGAATACCCAGTATTGTAAGGTGATCCTTCATCAGTGCACACACATTTTTCACAGATTGGACATCTTTCACAGTTGCACTTCTTATCAACTTCACAAATGACAATAATTGTGCTTTTTAATGTAAAAATGTAATCTTTTAACCTTCTCAACTCCTAACTTTTGCTGAAATAGTAACATTCACTTATTATAAAATAAAAGGAAAATTAAGAGTGGTTTGGAGAGGAATCAGGAGGAAAATAAAGCAGGAAGGAGACACAGAAACAAAACAGACATGATGCAAAAAGCTACACATTAGATTTAGGCAGCCGCTCAAATTGAAAGAGGGAACATTATGTTAATATATCAGTGACATAAAATCTAATACATGTGTACCATCTCTGTTCCCTCCGGCTACACATTTTAGTGATGCGGGACCGGATGATACAGTGGGTTAGAACTGTCTTTTCACTGATCTGAGTTAAAATCCAGCTGATACTAGCAGGATGAGAGTCTTTTCTCTTTATCTCTCTCTGTTGTATAAGTGTCCTAATACATAGAGTCTTATCCCAGTTGCTGATGGGCACGAGTTCAAAGCACAAAACTGCCCATAATCTGATACTAGATAGGCAGTCTCACTCAGACAGTCTATAAGAATAATTTAAGGGGTAATTTTCCAACTCTGCTAACGGTCGGAAGTCTCCTCCACTGAGAGTACATATTGAGAATTTGGATACGCACTGCTCGTGATTTTCCAACTATTTAAAATAATGGTTTAAAAGTCATGCACAGCACATGTTGGAATTTCTAATATGTGCCTCCCGCTGGCAGTATGAAATCGGAAAGTTTCCCCTCTCATGTGCAAAGCACAAATGTCACATTGTTAATAGGCGTGCTCTTCTGAAATTGGGATTAATGCATAATGCTTTAACGTGTACCTTGCCCATGGATTTCTACCCTGCGAGTGTTTGTTGCTGACAATGGATGCTAAGAGTAGAAGAGTGTTCCATTCCTCAGCCCTGACATTCTTCACCTCGATAAGCATAAAATTCTTCCTCTTGCACCCGCCCCCCCCCTCCCCGAAACAAAACAATTAATGGAATTTGAGAAAGACAATTTGAAAGCAGTAACTGGGAACAAAAGATTGCAAGAACCAGGCCAGAGATGGTGTGCAGCAGCAAGACTCAGAAAGAGATGTCACTTTTAGATGCCATAAGATTTTTTTTTTATTTTTCAAACATTTGTCCACTTCCCCTTTTAAAAGTTATTGTGGATTTTGCTCCCACCACTATTTCTGTCAGAGCATGCCATTCTTCTAGGCTCTCCCTTCATTCTTTGGTGACAATCTTAAATTTAAGCTTGCTAGTTACCAGCTCACTGACCAGTGGAAATAGTTTCTCTCTATTTACCTTATCCAAATCCCTCATAACCTTGAACACTTCTATCAGATCTTCCCTTAACCTTCCCTGCACTAGTCTCTCCTCATAATTAAAGTCGCTCATCCCTGGTATAATCCTAGTGAATATCTTTTATACCTTCTGGAGATCACATGGTTTCAGGTGGGGTAGAGAGTGTATATATTGTGATGCACAAGGTATCACAATTGTGTGGGACAGGTTGGATGGACCAGAGGGACTTTTCCTGTCCGTCATTGTTTGTACGTTCTCCATGGCCTTTAAATCCTTTCTAAAGCAGGACACCAAAACTGGAGATAGTATTCTAACTGTGGCCTAACCAATGAATTATATAGGTCCAAGTGGAGCAGTGGGAGATGCTGGAGCCGAGAACGAGCACAAACATCACATTTCACTTTGGGAACACAGTGAAGATATATTTTGTTTAAATTGTAAAAATAAAATCAAAGTAACTTCTAGAAATAGGAAAAAGTTTTTAGCTTTAAAAAGCTGTCCATTTTTCATAAATCAATCCCACCTTCCCACCATATCTCTCGATTATTTTCTCTCTCCAGAGACACTCATAAGTTTCTCTTGGTAACTTATTCCACAACTCTATTATACCCTTTGGGTTACAAACATCCACTTGACTTCCTTTATTAATCCTAACTTCCTAATTTTTTATTTGTGTCCCCTAGTATTTGAGCTCTTCACCAAAGTGAATCATAACCAAAACACTTTAAAATTAGATACAAGGGTTATTTTTCATTGGACCATTATAAGGCCTTACCGCAGAGCATACCTTTGACTGTAAGTGATTTATTTTACTGTTTCAAGCTACACTTTCACATGGTGTTAATATTAGTTTGGAGAATGACTGCTTGTAATTTCAAATCATCCATGTGCTTCTCTTGCTCTGATAAGTAATGAAAAAAGACAAGTAAATGACCTAATTAGGTACACATTGGAAATAAAGAACAAAAAGAGGAATTCAAAATAAAGGTGTTGGGAGTGGAGATTGGCTGATTTCAGAGGGATAAAAGGAGACCTAGCCTAGATCAACTGGTTGGAAAAATGGCAGATTAAACAATGCACTAAAGTGGGAGATAAATAAAAATGATAAGGTACAGGTTAAACACATTTCAACACAAAGTAAAGGAGGTGTGTCAATGGCTAGTGTTATATGGAAGCATGAGCTAAGATTCTTCCAGGCCTCTCTCATCTATATTTTTCTTGTAAACTAGAGATGTATTTTTAAAATTTGTTTATTCTTGGGATATGGGCAGTATTTATTGCCAAACCTTGGTTGGCTTGAGTGCATTGAGACTGGAGTTGCATGTGGACCAGGTTCCCTTTCCTGAAGGACAGTAACAAACCAGTTGGGCTTTTACAACAAACTGGCAGCTTTCATAGTTATTTTTCCGGTGCTAGCAAACAATTAACAAGATTTATTGAATTCAATTTCACAACATACCATGGTGGGATTTGAACTCATAACCTCTGGGTTGTCCATTCAGTATGATAACCACTACATTAACCATATAGTTATATAGATCTTTAAAGGTGGGAGCGTAGGTAGAAATAACCAAGTGGAATTCTGTTTTTTTTATATAGGGCATTGAACACAAACGCAAGGAAGTGATTTTGAATTTGTACAAGACATTGGTTAAGTCATGGTTGGAATATTGTGTGCAGTTCTGGGAACTCCATTATCGGAAGGACATTACAGTCATGCATAGGGTACAGTGAAGATTCACTAGAATGGTATGAGTTGTTATAGTTATGAAAGTCAATTAATTGAGGTTTTTTCCCCCACAGTGACAGGAGATTAAAGGGGGAATCTTAGAGGTTTTCAAAGTTATTAAAGATTTTGAGAGGGTAAATAGTAAAAAGATTGCTTTCACTGTTTAGTGAATTGGTAACAAGGGGATGACTCAGGATTACCACTAGAAATACGAAGAGGGACGTTAGAAGAAATATTTTCACAGGGGTCTATCAGAATATGGAATGCATTACCACAAGTGGCTTTTGAGGCAGTGACTATCATTTAACAGGGAAATGGATAAATATTTGAAAAGGGAAAATATGAAAGGAAACAGGGAGACAACAGGGAGGCAGGATTAGAATAGTTAGTTCCAGTTGAAAAGCTAGCCAGTTGAATTTGGAAAAGTATATTTTTCCCCACATATAGATAAGAGGTAAGACGACACCAACCTGCATTTATATTGGGCCTTTAATATAGAAAATCATCCCAAGGCACTACACAGAGGCATGAGGAAACAAATGGACACTGAGACAAAGGAGGAGATACTAGGAAAAAGCTTGGTCGAAGAGGTGGGCTTCAAGGATCTTAAATGAGCAGAGGTGGAGAAGCAGAGAGAATTCCAGAACGTGGGGCCTAGATGGCTGAAGGGCTATCAATGATGTGGGTAAACCTGCCTGTTAAAACATTTCTTCCTAACAATATTTGTTATAAAGATTCCATTTTTCACAGCACACATCAGTTTTATGGCAGAAAAGATTTGTGCATTTGGCATCTGTGCTTCCATGCTGGGATCTTGCTAATCACATCCACAGACTCCAAGCAAGAAGAGTAGACAGCAATAAGAATATGTTTTAACAAGTACCTTTGTTACCTCCTATCTATACAGTGAAAAATATAATTTGGAACAGAGTTCTGCTATCTGCAAAAATCATTATGACTATGTTGGATCTTACTATCAGAAAATCTATGGTTAAAAAATACTTTAAAAAGCTGGTTGCTGCTTTAGCATGAGAAATTCATGCCAAATTATTGGACACTACCATTTGTTGCTCTATAAATAGCAATCAACATTTTTTCAATGTAAAACTCAATCTTTCTAATACTCTCTATATTTTATTTTTTCATTCTTTCAGCTCTGGAGGGGGTAATGTTTTGACTTTGTGCTCCTGGAGGGAAGCAATGACTGCTGAAAGTCATATCGGAATTTAGGGCGTGCACTGCCTGTGACTTTCCAACCATTACTTTAAATGATGAAAACATTATGTCCGATTTTCTGATCTGCGCTCTTGGCAGGAGAGGCTTCCTGCGAAGGAGCGCAAAGTCAGAACATTACCTGAGAGGTACTTTCTTTGTGTACGTGTATCTGTCTGTTTATAAAATACTCAATATTGCTAACCAAATTAAGAAAAATATATAATGCATGGACTGCATTGCAATAGTAAATTACATTTTATGCTAGACTGAAACACACAATTCTCCATTCTTATTTCTAAATTTTACTTTACGCCTGTTGCATTGGCTAATTTTGAAGTCTAGTAACTACCTTGAAATATTCTACCACAACATTTAAGAATTTAAGTAAAGGTCTCAAATGAATGATTGTGCTGGATTTACCATTTGCTTGCTTACCGTGGAGAATTAAATCCACTGTCTACTGTTATACTGCTGCTGTCCATACTATCTAGTCGAGCAGAATGTGAAGTTTTCTGGCTGGCGCTGTTGGCATTTTCCTTTGGGCTCAGGAGAGTTAGATTCTTATCAAACTTTGTCTGGAGACCTTTCTCTTTCTCTCGTTCTAGCAACCACTGTACAGTCCCACCATCTTCTCGGCTTTTACTCTCCTCTTGGTTTTTGTTAGTCCCATCTTCTGAGTCATCATCAGACACATTATAATAATCGAAGGAAGATTCCTGATGTGCTGTTACCTCTCCGTGCCCCTGTAGAACAGGCAGTGATTGTGCCACACTTGCCAGGCCAACACATTCAAGGTTCTCACAGTTTGTGTGAAGCACCTCCAATGGTTTCTTGTGTTGTGATTCATACAAAGAAATACCAGTGGGTTCCTGGTAACTATTCTCCACATGATTTACAGCCTGAATTTCAGACTGCGATTTAAACACTTGTCCATTTGGCAATGACAGTGCAGATGCCTGCCCAGCTACAGGCAAATTAATGCTGTTCATATCCATCTTTTCAGGATAATGCTTATGCTGCAGTGACAATTGTTCAAGCTGTCCATTCACATTTTCTTCAATAGGTGGGTGTTTCAAGAATCTATCCAAAGGGGACAGTTTCTTAACTCCATCTGACAAGGTCAAAGTTTCATAATCTTTGAACAGATGCTCATCATTACATCTAGCTGATGGAGAAGACACAGTCCGAATAGTTTCCTTGGATGCATTACACTCAAAGTAATCATCAGCTTTTGGGTCTGTAGAACAATTAGGCTCACTGTATTTGGGCAAACCTTCTCCAGCTGTAGTGTGTTCCAGTGGATTGCAGGCATCACTAGGACCTGCCGAATTATCAGTATCAACACATTCAGGTATGCTTGGCTCAGTAATATGATTTGAATGTGATGACAGCCCTGGTCTGTGATGACTGAGTAATTTGGAAGAACGTAATTTGTCATTATTTGAGTGGCTTTCGTCCATGCTACATCCTTGCATCTCTTCTGCTGTGCCCGACAAAGTAGTGCCAAGAGGTCTATTAGAATTATCCATTGATCTGGACCTCTCCTTGGCTTTGCTGGTCCTATCATTTCTTGATTTTCTGTCTTGGGTATGGCTGTGGCTCCGATGAACCTTGGATTGTAAATTTTCCCTAGAATGTTCATGAAATCGACTCTCCATCCTTCTCTTGTAAAGATCACCTGACACATCCCATTCAGGGGTCACAGGAAAATGTGATTCTACCATATTAATTTTGTCATGTGTAAGAAAGTCATTATCACCCTTTATTTCTATAGTGGTACTTTTATCACATGGGGATCTGGTAATTGGATCATAAAACTCATATTCTCTGGATTCTGGTACATCCAAATGGGTATCTTCTGATTGTTCCCCCTTAGGAACCCTAGACTTGCTGTGTGATCGTGATTTACCATGGGACTTTTTGTGACTTCTACTTTTTTTGCTCTTGCCACTGTGCTGGGCAGACGAGCCTGCTTTATTTCTATGGGCCTTGTCCTCTTCAAGTTTCTTCATCAGCGCTGTGTGCTTCATGACATTTTCCACCGTCAGGTCTGGATTAATACGTTTAATTATCTCCTGTTCTACCTCCCTTGGTATAGAAGTTGGATTATCTTCATCACGCAAAGGCCATTCCTCAGGAGGAAATTGGGCTGAAAAATTCACCAACTGTTTTGACTTGTCCTTTTTAAAGCTCAATCTGAACAACTTCAGACCAAATTTTTTAGGTTGCTTTTCTCCATCCTTGGGTTTTGGCAATGTTTCAGTTTTGTATGAACAGTTAACAGTACTCTTACTTTTCTCAGTGTGGGTTATTGGCATCTGGTTAAAAGAAGGAGGGCAATAGGAATCCTTACATTCCTTTATTGATTTTTTCTGAAGAGTGGATGAGTGATTATGAAATTCTTCTCTAAAGCAGTTGCAAGAATCGCAGTGGTTTCTGTGGTGGGCTCTGTCTCTGAGGCAGCCAGAGTTAGTTGGAGTTATAGACCCTGGTTGTGGTGAAGTACACTGAGACCTGTCAGGTATCCTTTCATCCAGATGGTACCATTTGCTATTTGTTCTTATGAGTGAAGGTGTGATAAAATAAGTCTGTGGAGTTACAATGAAATATCCATCAGGAGTTGGGTAAATTTTCCGCTCTCTTACGAGCATGTTCAATGTATGGCGAAGAATTTCTTGACTAGGCGTGGGGACTCCTATAAAAACAAAGAAAAAAGTTACACAAAACTAATTAAACTTACTATTTGCATTTTAGTTATTAAGCTTTCTATCCCACTAGTCTTCCTTTGTTATGCTTTAAATTCTACTACAAGCATATTTGGGGTCAGTATTATTTAAATGATTATCACCACTCAAGTTGTATAGTGAGTATAACTGTTCAGCACAAAAGCTTCAGGAGATTCATTAATAATAAGAGAACAATCACAGAACACTGGCTTGATAAAATAGCAACTATTCCATTCACTACATATCCAATACTGTGGCCCTGATATTTACATGGAGGGGGGAGCAGAGGCCTGTGTTTGTGGGGGGAACCCAGAAATTCTCGGTCCCCCCCGACGATATTTTCTCGTTGTCAGGGATCATCAGTGCTGCATTGTTGCAGGTGCCATCTTTCGGATGAGAAGTTAAAGTGAGACCCCGTCTCCCCTTTATTTTAAATTCACAAGCTTTCGGAGGCTACCTCCTTCAAAATAGTACTTTTGAAAGTTAATATTGAATCTGCTTCCACCACCCTTTCAGGCAGTGCATTCCAGATCATAACAACTCGCTGCGTGAAAATGCGAGACTTTGTGCTAGCACCGCTGGTTCCTGACACATGGGGCAGAATTTTCACTTCCGGCCAGGAAGGGAACCGGGTGAGATTTTCAGGTGCGAAGCCCGGAAGTTAAGTGGGTGGATCGCGACCTTAATGAGGCCAAGAAATTTTACTTCCAGGTTTCTCTCCCGATAGGCTGGCTGGCTGTCAGGCAGGAAGCAGGCTGCAGCCAGGGATCGGAGGGAGGGAGGGAGGGAGGAACGGATTATGGGCCAGGGAAGGGATTGGGGTGGGGGGGAGGCGGGGATGACCAGAGGGCCGGGGAGGAGATCAAATGGGCTGGGATTTGAAGATCACTGGAGGTTGGGTGAAGAGTCAGAGATAGTTAAGGGGGGTGGGGGGGGGGGGGGTGGGGGGATGGTGGTGGCTGTTCGCAGGGTTCCTGTCAGGCAGGTGAGTTTGTTGGGCTTGGATGAAGCACTCCTGCTCCTCCAAGCCCACAAGCAGTGTTATAAAGACACTCACCTAATGTATCCGGCCCTTCCCGCCTGCTTTCACCTGATGTGAATTGGAAGTGATGGGAAACCCGAACGGGTAACATTAAATTCATTTTAATGTTCCAATACACAAAATATTAAGTATCTCAAGTATTTCAATGAGGTACATTGCCCCTTTAAGTATCGCCGACTTTTAGTGGGGGCGGGACTTCCTGGTGTCTGCTGTCCACATGCAGACAAACCTGCCTGGGTTAAATTCAGAAGTGGGCGAGTTGGAGTCGGGATGCAGGATGCGGTCCCACTCCAAAAGGCTGTTATTTTAACCTCCCGCCCGCCCCAAACCCACCTGCTCTTGGGGGTTAAAATTTACTCCATAGGGTCTCACACAGTTGGCTGCACGATGGAAGGTAAACCTGCAGGGACTCGCAAACGCCATTTCATCACCGGCTTTTCCTGGCAGTCGGCTTTAGCAAATCCAGTAGGTTCATCTTTCAGCTGCAGCTGGCCGCACGAGACCCATACATCGGGGTCCTGCACTGCCAGCACAGGCTTTTCATAATATAGAAACAGCTTCGGGTTCAATTCTTGAAACTGTGGTTAGTAAACTGGTCTCAGCAGGATAACAATTTGGGGGGTGGGGAGGGGGGACTGTACTACAATTGGCCTCAGCTTCTCTGAGCCAGGAATGGGGAAATTATCCAGGGTTCCTGATCTCTATCCAGTATCCCCTGATGGAAAGCTGAGTGAGGACCCAAATATATCCCTGGGAACAAGGAAAATCAAAACAGAATTAAACTTAATCTTAAAAACAAGGGATATTTCTGCTCATTTTGCGTAGGTTATAATCTGAGCTCTGTAATAGTCTCTAATCTATTGCCTAATTATGTCAACTAGCAGGTAATAATGAAACGACTCTTTCACCGATCATGTTTAGTGATTCCATGTAAGGATATAATGAAGAGATAGCAAAGTGTAGCCTGCCTGTGTATATTCTGGAGAGTTTTAATAATTCAGAAGCTGAGTCACAGGATAGCGAAATTAGACTTGAGAATTTCCAAGATTTAAATTCTTGTTTTGGAACAATGACCAAATTGTCATTATAAACTAATAACAGTTTACTAAAAGAATTTGACTTTGATTTTACACACAGAGGAAAATCTATCACCAGATTTGTTTCAGTATTGAAGTTGACTTAATGAAAGTGCAACTGTTACAAAGTCTATATAGAATTTCTGTAGGTTAATCTTAAAGTGGGTGTGGGGGGGGGGGCGGAGAAATTCGAGCGGGGGGGGGGGTGGAAAATTGAGCGGCCGGCCGTGAGTGGGAAGATTTTTTATGGGGCCAGGGCGAGCATTCCCACAAAAATCAGTGGCACTGAGTTTTCTGCCGTTGTCAAAGCGTCGTAGAACCCTGATTTCAATAAGGCACCCAGCTGTTTCTGGTGGGAACACCGTCCACCCATTTCAAGACCTGTTCAAAAGTTAAGTTGGGTGGGCCTCAGGTGGCCAGTGAACGGTAGGCATTCAAAAAAAATTATGATCTGCCTGTTGACTCGTTTTTCAGCGTGAACGGGGTGGTAGCAGACCAAAATTGCCCCCTCCCCCAAATTTTAAATATAAACAATATGCTTTAACAAATATATTCTATTTTGGCCCCAAAGAGAAGCATAATGAATATTAATTTTCTACACTATGCCATTGAGCAGTTTTTTTAAACCTGTAGCTAAACAGAAATTGATTCCTATAATCTTACAATTGAATTAAATCCACTACAAATCTTCTGAACCTAATGACCAAGTGGATAAGTAACAGTGTATTGATATTGCAGAATTGCTTCGAAATGCAGGTCTTCTAAGGGTTCTGATACTGTGAGAGGCAGACAGCAGCAGAATGACAGAAAAACAAGCCTGCAGTTTTTAAGGTATGATTTGTAAATTTGTCCTGATGGCCGCTGCCTTCCCCAATAACTGGGGAAGGTACTTACTGGTGAGGGAGCACAAAGGTCTATCTGGCCTGTATGAGCAGCCAGAAAAGACTTGGGATCTTGCTGGGATTGTTTATATTGTTGCCAGGGACGCTGCTGCCTCCAAAGGTGTCAATAAAAACCTTCACTGAGGTTGGGGATGCTGTTGGCACATCGTGTAAAGTAAATATGGCATAAAAAGAAAACAGAGAGTTAAAGTTTATTGCAATTCATTTTATACATTCTCACAAAAGGAATGATCTCTCTTTAAAGACTACACAGTACATCTGACACTTAAAAACTTTCCACGTAACCATGACTGACCACGATCATTCCATAAACTCCATTGTCATGGTAAACATTAAGCTAAATGTTTGGTTATGTCTGAAGATTCATGAAACCTTTGCAAGCTGACTCATTCTTTGATCCTGATACACAAGTCGCTGTAATTACAGACTTGGTGAAACGGATTTTGAAGTTCTACTGTTAATGCCCTGCAATCTCAGCTCCATAAAATAATGGACCACAGTTAAACTCAAATCTACCGTTGCCAAGTTTGCTTTTTCCACTTGGCTGCAATACCATATTTCTGTGAGAAGAGAAACTCACCCAATATATGTACACTAGGCAGCTGTTATTGCACCACTCTGATACTAACAATGGTGGCAACATATCCATTACAAATGATCTCAGTTGATCATAAAATGAAAAAAAAAATTGACATGGAGTTTGCATGGAGGATGGCCTCTTGAATACTGCGTTTTTTAAAATTTGGATTTACTCCAAATTGTGCTCATTCACAATTTTCCACAGTTTACATAGTGCTATTCTATTTACTTGCATTGGCTATTAATTAAAGAATTAATTTGTGTTAACAGCTGTTATGTAAAGAGGCCTTTCATGTAGCATCAAATCACATATGGCATCTCTGTTGCTTTTGTGAAGCATTACACTAATACATAATAAATTGTTAGACAATTATTCCAGAAGGAGGTTCCGGAATCCAATGTCCTTGTACCTGCCAGCTCAAAAAATCGCTTTTTATCCTCAGGTGGTTTATTGAAAACTAGTAGAAAGAGAAAATGAAGTGGCTGTCTCTCCTGCCCATTCTCATTCTCAAGTACGTGGCTTATACCTCTGGTCAAAATCTTTCTCCTGTTTATCCTGGGAGTGAGTGATGTGTTTAGACACATTTTACTCTGGACTGAAGACTGAATTTGTTCAGGAGCTAGAGCACCATTTGAGCCAACTCAAGGCCAAGCGCTGAATTTGGTTTGTTTATTTTTTACCCTCACAAATTTTCTCCCATTCTCTTCCCCTGAAGGTGTTGAATCATTGCAGGGTACTCTTTCAGTTTCTATGGGCACCTGATGCCCTTCAGTACCTACCAAGTTGCCAACCTCCATGCATGAGCCTAGACAATGAGTATTGGCAGACTATTCAACCACGGGAGGGGGGTGGAGCATCACAGCCGAGTCTGATTTTTTCTCACCTGACCCTGTTTATAACAAACAACACTTTGCATTTATATAGTGCCTTTGTAAGGAATCTTACAACACCAGGTTATAGTGGACTATAATCTGGTGTTGTAAGGTTCCTTACATTTGTCCACCCCAGTCCATCACCGGCATCTCCACATTATAGTGCCTTTAACATAGAAAGATGTCCCACATAGACGAGATGGGAAAAAATTGCCACTGAGTCGAGGAAGAAGATATCAGAGAGATGACCAAAGCTTGATCAAAGACGTGGGTTTTAGGAAGAGTCTCAAATGAAGAGAGGGGAATGTAGAGGCAAAGGGTTTAGGGAGGCAATTCATGGACCCAGGTGACTGAAGACAATGTCACCAATGCTGTGGTGAAGGTAGGCAGTGGGGGGGGGGGGGAAGATACACAAGAGGCTGGAGTCAGTGGACTGGAGAATTCAGGGGCAGTTGTAGAGCTGAAGGAGGTTACAGAGATAGGGAGCGCCATTGATGGTGTTGGGGGACTGGGAGCCAATTTGGGTCAGCAAGGACAGGTGTGAGGGGACAAGCATTTCTGGGTGTAGAATAGAATACAGGCAGAGCTCAGGAACACCAAGCAGGACATGGGAAAAAAAGGTTTGGAGTGGCAACTACTGATGGAAAGGATGTAGCAAGGTAGTTGGGTTTTATGAAGAGAATTCTGGAGTGGCTGAATGCAGTGCTGCCAATGGAGTGATGAGTGGGGACTGACAGCCATTTTGAGTACAATCACTTCGGTAAGCAGTACCTTAAAAGAGAGGAATCAATGTGTGGTGGTTCTGAAACAATGTTTTTAAAAATAAAATGCCACAGTTGACAAACTATCTGGAGCACTTAATTTAATTAAGGATAGGGACCATGAAATTCCAGAGCCTGTCTCAACCGGCGGAAGAGCAGTCCCGTGTGCCCATGGAAAAACCTGTAGATCCTAATGCAAATTTCTGGGACATAATTGGGATGGCTGGCTCGCACCTTTAAGGGCACTTTGGAATAGCCCATTCCGGGCCAGGAGGAAAACTGAAACGCACCATCACACACCGAGGGTGGACAAGAGGCCCAGAGGACCGCTTACTGGAACTTAGTCCCAAATAGTTTTTTGTTAAAAAGCTGCCGAGACACACACGCACAAAAAAATCTCCACTATTTAGATTTACAAGATGATGTTTTACAGAATATTGAACAAATTGTTAAAATGAATTATTTAATCACTGAATTTACTATTTGCTCTAATAATAAGCAGTTGACTTCTGAATTTCTACCACCAGATGCTGCCAGCACATCTGAAATCACTGGCTGGAATGTCAATTTTTCTCCACCACTGGTAACACGGTAGTTCAATTACAAAGGTCAATCGTACTTATGTAAAGCTGTGGTAATAATAATTGGGCTTGGCCCGTAACTAGTACAGTTCATGACAATGCGTGACACAAATTATTTGTCAGTCAGCAAAGAATTCACACGAGAATTCATGCCAAAGAGCAACATTATATTCTAATATAAGCAACTTAGCATGCCCACTATTGGACTGCCCCAAACGTATTTCACATCAGACTCTGCAAATTAAGAAAAAAAACCTTGAAATCTGAAACAAAAATTCAGAAAGTTCTGGAAATCACAGCAAGTCAGTGAGCATCTGTAAAAAGACGCGTTAAACCTGAAATGTTAACCTGTCTGTTTTATTTATAAATGACGATCTCCTGTGTATTTCAAGTGTTCTCTGTTTTTGTTTTACACAAGATTCTTACAGGCAGCAGAGAGATGAATTTTCCATCTCATCAGCTTGACCTGTATTCCAATTGACATAGATGAACACATACTAACTGATTCACCGCCCAGACATATGGCTTTAACTACAATTGTAAACAATTTTACAACACCAAGTTATAGTCCAGCAATTTTATTTTAAATTCACAAGCTTTCGGAGATTTCCTCCTTCCTCAGGTAAACATTTACCTGAGGAAGGAGGAAATCTCCGAAAGCTTGTGAATTTAAAATAAAATTGCTGGACTATAACTTGGTGTTGTAAAATTGTTTACAATTGTCAACCCCAGTCCATCACCGGCATCTCCACATTTTAACTACAATAACAGTGGAACTACGCCACTTTAAACGTCTTTAAGACATCAAAAGAGAAAGATAGGCGGATCCTTTTTGTATTGTTAAATTACCTGTAATATTCAGAATTTGTGCTATCCTCGATACATTTTGCAAAATATTTATTGCTAAAAACATACCTGGAAAGCAGGTAGCTAAGTGCTCCATGAGTGCCTCCTGTGTGACTGGTTTCCTTGAAGCATTCATTGCTGAGATGGCCAAGCAAAGAATTTCCCCAAGTGGAATAAACTGTGACTGACTGATGGGGGACATACTGATTGGTGACACATCACCTATGGATCAGATATAGAAATACACCCAATTAGATTAATTGTATAAAACACAAACTGTATTTATTCTACTTAAAAGACACACTGATATGTAACCACAGCTCTAACAAATACTTTATAAAATGAATCAATATTGGTCAAGCTGTGTAAATATAAATTGAGGCGTTTGCATCAAAATGAATCACACTTGGAAAGTTAAGATAAATGTTGGAAAATTGGCGCATAAATCTGACATATGAAAAACTAGTAAACTAATCCCAAATACCTACTCTGTATCTCCCTGCTCTCAACTACACTATAATGAGAGATCAATAAAAGCAGTGCAACTAGACTAGAACCAGAATATTATTTATGCAGAACATAAACATTCCCAAATACAATCTCTGTGGTCTGCGCTAAGCTAACTAATTTTGGCAGTACAATAGGTCTGAGCAGCCTTGGCTGGATTGGGGCATAAGAGGAGAAAAAAATATCAGCTACGTTAGGGTTGCCAACCCTTCAGGATTGTCCTTGAATTTCCAGGAATGTAAGCACAATCTCCTGGACACTGCTACAAGCAATCCTGGGAAAAAAGTCATTGGGGTATTAAAAAAATAATTTTCTTCATTTTCTTTGAATACTTTTGGTTATAAGTTATACAAATATTGGAGATGGAAAAAAAAGGCTGTTTGACTGCACGGGGCGAATGAAGGCAGGAGGAGATCATGTGATGAAACCTCCAGGAATATGTCCAACCAGAGTTGGCAACCCTAGCTAGGGTTCACATTCTCAATCGCATCCAGCAACTTCTGCTGCAAGCATATGTACGTAGATGCTGGGCAAAGACAGGGTCAGGACCAGGCTCAGTTGTGACTTCTCTCCAGTTGGATTCCCCGCTGGTACCACTGACCAAGTCCACACATGAACAATCACCAATTTGAGCAAAACGCTGGATGGATGTCAGCCTCTGCCAATGGTGTAGTACTCCAGCATGGATCACAGCCTTCAGAAGAGGAGGGATATTGGAATAAATCTGGGAGGCTTTTGGGGGGGGTGGGTAGGGAAAAGAGTGTGGCTTGTCTCCGTCTGTTACAAATCAGATGTCCTTGCTAATTTTTTTAAAATCAGTAATACAACATTACTGACAGAGCTGGGCACTGAGCATTACTACAGGATTACAAAAATATTTTGAAGTGATCCAAGCCCCTTTCTGTAAAAGCTCGCTCTCTATCTGTGATTGTTGTTATTAGAAAGGCTAGCTGAAGCAACTTGTTTTATTGCTGTGGCTCAGGATTGACAAGACACAAACATAAAATGCTTCATTTTCACAGAAGTTACTGCCATGCTCCTGCGTTGATATACTGCTGTAAACTGCATGTTGTGACATAGGAAGATGGAGCTCAATATATAAATTCTGGTATTATTCTCTTGTGCACTGAGACACTATTATTCTTCATTACAGACAATCCTTGGCACCAGCTCAATCTGACATACCACCATTGATTTCCCATGGCAGAAATAAGGCAAAAGGTAAACAAATACACACCGACAAACCGTTCCACATTATAGATATGCATTAGTCTTTCACTGGCTTTACATTTATGTATGCATGAACGGGTTCACCATTTGTACAAATACATCCCCCAAACTAGCTGAGAACTGCAAACCTCACACAGATGTTGTACATTCTCTGACCATTCGTTATTCTCTATTAAGTGTTGTATAGTTAATTCACACCCTTTTACTACCCTGACATTTTTATATAATTTCACCTGTTTTACGGTGCATCACATTTGTTATATATTGCTGCACAGATGGAAAGTTTGTGGCACTTTAATTTATTCCCCAAAAAGATATAGTCTACTTGTCGGCTGCTGTGCAATAAAATCCTGGAGGCCCAACCATATGCACTTAAATCACCAATTTAATTGGGGATTAACACTGAGGTTCTTTGCTTGGGCACACTGTTACATTTGGAGGATATTTCCATGCTTATTATACCACAGAGAGTTACAATTTTATAGCATAATGAGGAGACAGTCTCACTGGAGAAAAGTCAGGTCAGCGTTAATTAGAGTTTTCCCCTTCTTTGTTTATCTTTTTGCAGTTGGCAAAAGTTTTAAAATAATGGAGTTTCTGTCTCCAATGTTTAAAATTGGGAGGAGAAGTTGAAATTCCACAGATTCCAGCAAAATACTGGAGGAATGACAGTTCTAAAATTGAGAGAGAGAAATGTAGCTTAACACTAAGTAAATGTTAGAGGCATAGCCAGATCAATTTTATGGGGTTTTCCCCATAAAATTGTAGCTTTGGTATTATTGCAAAAACATACTTAAAATACATTTAAATTAAAAAATTATATTAACAAGAGTACAACTAAGTCACTGAACTTTATTGGGTTTGTTCACCTCTACATCTAACTTTTGAAGTAAAATCAAACAATAAGTTTGATTGAGTTTTTTGAAGGGGTAACCAAGAAGATAGATGAGGGCTGTGCAGTAGACGTGGTCTACATGGACTTTAGCAAAGCCTTTGACAAGGTACCACATGGTAGGTTGTTAAATAAGGTTAAATCTCACGGGATCCAAGGTGAGGTAGCCAATTGGATACAAAATTGGATTGATGACAGAAGACAGAGGGTGGTTGTAGAGGGTTGTTTTTCAGACTGGAGGCCTGTGACCAGCGGTGTGCCTCAGGGATCAGTGCTGGGTCCGCTGTTATTTGTTATTTATATTAATGATTTGGATGAGAATTTAGGAGGAATGGTTAGTAAGTTTGCAGATGACACCAAGATTGGTAGCATTGTGGACAGTGAAGAAGGTTATCTAGGATTGCAACGGGATCTTGATAAATTGGGCCAGTGGGCCGATGAATGGCAGATGGAGTTTAATTTAGATAAATGTGAGGTGATGCATTTTGGTAGATCGAATCGGGCCAGGACCTACTCCGTTAATGGTAGGGCGTTGGGGAGAGTTATAGAACAAAGAGATCTAGGAGTACAGGTTCATAGCTCCTTGAAAGTGGAGTCACAGGTGGATAGGGTGGTGAAGAAGGCATTCAGCATGCTTGGTTTCATTGGTCAGAACATTGAATACAGGAGTTGGGATGTCTTGTTGAAGTTGTACAAGACATTAGTAAGGCCACACTTGGAATACTGTGTACAGTTCTGGTCACCCTATTATAGAAAGGATATTATTAAACTAGAAAGAGTGCAGAAAAGATTTACTAGGATGCTACCGGGACTTGATGGTTTGACTTATAGGGTGAGGTTGGATAGACTGAGACTTTTTTCCTATCATTAACGGAGTAGGTCCTGGCCTGATTCGATCTACCAAAATGCATCACCTCACATTTATCCAAATTAAACTCCATCTGCCATTCATCGGCCCACTGGCCCAATTTATCAAGATCCCGTTGCAATCCTAGATAACCTTCTTCACTGTCCACAATGCCACCAATCTTGGTGTCATCTGCAAACTTACTAACTATGTCTCCTAAATTCTCATCCAAATCATTAATATAAATAACAAATAACAGCGGACCCAGCACCGATCCCTGAGGCACACCGCTGGTCACAGGCCTCCAGTTTGAAAAACAACCCTCTACAACCACCCTCTGTCTTCTGTCGTCAATCCAATTTTGTATCCAATTGGCTACCTCACCTTGGATCCCGTGAGATTTAACCTTATGCAACAACCTACCATGTGGTACCTTGTCAAAGGCTTTGCTAAAGTCCATATAGACCACGTCTACTGCGGAAGATTCAATTTATACCACTACAACTATGGCAACTTCTATTTATGCAGAGCCTTTAAAGCAGCAAAATTATCCCAAGGTACTTCAGAGAGGCATGATCAGAAAAAAATGATGCTGAGCCAAAGAAAGATGGTGGGAGTTGGCGGGGGGCGGTGGTCAATCAAAAACTTGATCAAAGAGGTGGCTTTTTAAGGAGGGTCTTAAAGGAGAAGAGGGAGGTGGAAAGGCGATGGGGTTTAGGGAAAGAATTTCAAAGCATGGGGCCAAGGCATTAGAGAGGGACCACAGACCACTGAAAATACTATTGTGTTTTCAACAGTACGTATTTGTATAATTTATTCACATATGAAAATTGTCACTAAGACAGTGAGCAGAGGGGTGAGGAGAAATTTGTTTACAATGAGGGCTATTCCAGCCTGAAATGTTTTGTTACAGGGATTAATTGAGGAAGAGAACTTTGCACCTTTTAATGAAAAATTGTATACATATTTGAAGCAGAGAAAAATACAGGGTAATAGGGACAGACCAGGGCAGTGGGATTAGTTTTTGATTGTTCTAGCAAAGAGCCAGCACAGACATGATGGGCTGAATGGCCTTCTTCTATACTATAAATCTCTTTGGTTCTATGATTGGGACCAATTTCTTCTACTCCACTCAGCGCACAGACCTATCTGTCTCCTACACAGGTCATGGCCTCAATTTGTACCCGAGAAAAAATTGCACTGTAAATATCAACAAGTGTTTCATGGTAATTTTTTTTTTAAAAACCAACTTTACCAGTGGTGTTATAAAATTAAGGGTTAACAAAACCCACTCTCAGGTAAAGATGGTACATTTCTTGTGAATGTTGTCTGACTTTTTATAACTTTTAAAGTGTAGTGTACATCGCTACTTTGCTAGTCCTTTTGTACGAAGCTTACTATTGCGCTGTAGCACTGTCGCTACCCTGTTTATATGGATTTCCAGTGGCAATGTGATAATGACAGAACTCTGTTGAGGTCCCAGAGGGAGACAGTGTTATGTGGTGCAGCATAAATGATAGTAGTTATTTCCCTATTGTGATGAAAGACATATTTTTCAAAATCAGATCATGTGTTGCTAATATTCCATAGCAGAATTATAGGCCTAGGGTAAAATGGATCTGTGATTCTTCCGTCAGGGTAAGGGAGCCAGTTTTAGAAATGTAAGCATAGGAAACCTGTCGATGAACGTGTTGTCCTGCAGTCTGAACTGGATAAGCGCCAAAGTAAAAAAGCCTTTGTTGATTTAAAGCCAGCTGCATACAGTGATCACTTTACAGTATACTGATGCCTGAGCACTGCATTAGTAAGGAATGCACCCCCTTCTTTTGGAGGGTCGGGTAGATTAGGTGAATCATTTGCATCACAGCAGGTAAAAATGTGGTCATCTGTCTTGAATGACAATGAAGCCATTTACAGATGTAACAAGACACCTCACTTCATCTCTGAAAGAGAAGGCGACATGAGCATTCGGTGACGCTGGGAGTTATGGCTTGGGGCCCTACAGTTTTACTAAAGCATCTCATTGGAGTTTATCATGATTTATCTCATGTTTTCCTGGCTCAGAAATGTTTCCTTATGAACATTTTATAATCTTCGTGATGAAATTTTAGATCAGACTTTGACAGATTTTTTTTTCCTGTTCACTATTTTCATCTGTTCCTGATTTGGAAAAATGACGCTTGTTTTTCTTTGGTGCTTTGTGTAATTAAATTCAGTTGACATTTTGCAAGAGTTGCCATACACTTAGAGCACTTAACAGCAAGAATGGTTTCCTATCTAATGCTTAATTTTATTATGTAGAATTCATAGAATCATAGAATGATTACAGCACAGAAGGAGGCCATTCGGTCCATCAAGCCTGTGCTGGCTCTTTGTAAGAGCAATCCAGTTAGTCCTATTACCCTGCTCTTTCCCCATAGCCCTGCAAATTTCTTCCCTTCAAGTTTATCCAATTATCCAATTATCCAATTCCTTTTTGAAAGCCACGACTGAATCTGCTTCCACCACCCTTTCAGGCAGCGCATTACGGATCATAACCACTGACTGCATAAAATTTTTTTTCCTCATGTCGCCTTTGGTTCTTTTGTCAATCACCGTAAATCTGTGTCCTCTGGTTCTCAACCCTTCCATCAATGGGAACAGTTTCTCTTTATTTACTTTATCTAAACCTTTCATGATTTTGAACACTTCTATCAAATCTCCTCTTGACCTTTTCTGCTCTAAGGTGAGCAACCCCAGCTTCTCCAGTCTATCCACATAACTGAAGTCCCTCATCCCTGGAACCATTTTTGTAAATCTTTTCTGCACCCACTCTAAGGCCTTCACATCCTTCCTAAAGTTTGGTGCCCAGAATTGGACACAATACTCCAGTTGTGGCCAAACTAGTGTTTTATAAAGGTTCAACATAACTTCCTTGCTTTTGTACTCTATGCCTCTATTTATAAAGCCCAGGATCCTGTATGCTTCTTTAACTGCTTTCTCAACCTGTCCTGCCACTTTCAAAGATTTGTGCGCATATGGCCCTAGGTCTCTCTGTTCCTGAACTCCCTTTAGAATTAGAGTTTATATTGCCTCTCCTCATTCTTCCTGCCAAAATGTATCACTTTGCACTTCTCTGCGTTAAATTTCACCTGCCATGTGTCCACCCATTCCACCAGCCTGTCTATGTCCTCTTGAAGTCTATTACTATCCGCCTCACTGTTTATTACACTTCCAAGTTTTGTGTAATCTGCAAATTTTGAAATTGTGCCCTGTACACCCAGGACCAAGTCATTAATATATATTTAAAAAAGCAGTGGTCCAAGTACTGACTCCTGGGGAACACCACTGTATATCTTCCTCCTGTCCGAAAAACAACCATTCACCACTACTCTCTGTTTCCTGTTACTTAGCCAATTTCGTATCCATGCTGCCACTTCCCCTTTTATTCCACGGGCTTCAATTTTAATGACAAGCCTATTATGTGGCACTTTATCAAACGCCTTTTGGTAGTCCATATACACAACATCAATCGCATTGCCCTCATCAACTCTCTCTGTTGCCTCATCAAAAAACTCGGTACATATGAGAAAAACACCACGGCCTAGAAATTATTTTGCACCAGCAGGCTGCCACAAATTGGGCGTAGAGGTCAATCTATGCACCGGAAAAGGTAGGCCCAAGGCACACCAGATATTGGGCCTGGGCCTCACTTTAGTGAGATTGGTGAGCTGCGCACACGTGCTGGGCATCCCCAGGAAGCTCACCATTGAATCGGCATTGGATTTCAGGAACACAGGAACAGGAGTAGGTCATTGAGCCTGTTCCGCCATTCAATTGGATCATGGCTGATCTGCATCTTAACTCCATCAACCCGCCTTGGTTCCGTAACCCTTAATATCCTTGCCTAACAAGAAAGGCCTCCCTATCCTCCCAGGTCTTGGGAGGTTAGGGAGGCGGTCGAGATGGGGGCAGGGCGGGGGGAGGGAGGCGGCCAAGCAAGATGCGGCAACGGGTCTTTGACACTACAGTCATGCTCCTCCCAGCTCCGCATTCAGTGAAGTAGTTTTTTCAACAAACTTACCTTTTTGGTGGCAGCTTCCTGTGGTCCCTTTAAGGACCGCATGTTTCGCCGCACATAGACCATATATTCTTAAAAGCAGCCAGCCCCGGTGTCAGTTGTGTTCAGGGCAGACCAATTTTGCAAATGGCCTAATGTCTGTTTCAGGCAAGGACCCCGGACGGCTCTTTTTTTTGCCTTTGCCGTTATGGTGGGCGGCGCATTACCCGCGTGCCATGTGTGTGCGCAATCCGTCCGCAATTGAATGTTTTGGCACCCATTTTACGCCTGTAGCACAGGTGTGCAATCAAACAATATCTAAGGCCATATTTCTTAACTGATAGTATTTGATAAAGTGAAATTAACAAAAAAATAAGTTATTAGTGCAGAAATGCTGCTATAGTTCTCGAACTGCTAATATTGACTTAAAGGTTTTCGAATTGAAGTCCTCGAACCTTAGGTGAGTCACATGACTTTCTCAGGTATTGAAAATTAGGTTGCAGGAAAGCTCTTTTGTTGGGTGCAGGATTCGAGGAATAAGAGTTACAGTTTAAAGGATATAAAAGGAAAATAGGAAATGCAGCCAACGTGTTTTTAGTAAGAGGCCGATAGAATTATGGACCAGATTACAGAGCGGGTGGTGGAACAAGTAAACCATGATGTGTTTTTAAAAAAAATTCCTGTTTGGAAAAGGGATATGACGTTATTCTATAGTCATGGCAAGGAATCTGATGGCAGGCTTGGATGGAAAGGCTAGATGGACTAACGATCTTCTGTCTCAGGCATCACTCTGCTATGAGAAAAATATCAACTCAAGGTACTTTTATACTTACCTGTAAAACTGTTCTTGTCGACAGAGTGTGTACTGTGAAGTGTGATCCCCCTGTTCTAACATTTTCAGCCATGTGCCAGTCTCTGTAACACTTCTAAGCTCTACTGTGTGATGCAGAGACCGGATTGCTACCGAGTACAAGCACACAGGATGGGCTTTCTGCTTTTACTTTACAGAAGCAAGCAGGCTTAACCCAATTGCAGATTTGTGGTCCCACATTTTCATGGGCCCACAAAGCTGTCGGTTCCGTGAATACCAGGTCATTTACACTAAAGGAGAACCATATGCCTCCCTCAGTACTTCACTGGCGTATAGCCTGGATTATGAACTTAAACCCTAGTATGGGTCTTGAGCCCAAAACTGTAATCTAAAAGCATTCCTACTTACTGCAATGGTCATGTTATTTTATGCTTTGATTGATACTAACCCCGGGGCTAACTTTTTTATTTCTGATCTCGATACAATAGCCACCACAATTTGTTGTTTTACTGCTGTGCTAGAATTTATGTGAAGTCAAAGTGACATTTCTGTGGAATTTCCATTCTTCTGTTAAAATGCGTTTGGTACATTTACCAGCCTAGAAATTGGGCCGTGTAGCATCCGTTTTTCAGGTGCTACGTGGCCACCGAAGGACCCAAAATGCAGGATGCACACGCGCACTTCTGAGCGGAAATGCACAGCCCGCTATTTTGGTGCAGGAGGTAGCGCTCGCATCAGGAGTGTACGCTGGCAGGATTTAAAGCAGCTCGAAAATTATGTAGATCAGGATCATGTGCTGCGTGCAGGTCACGCTCACCATTTTGGACCCGCCCCCAACGATTCAGCCACCACGTGCTGACCTCGCTTAGCACAACGTGACGCTAACCCGCATGAAGGCCCCCTCGACAGTGCTATTCAAAGAGATCATGCAGCACTTACAGGTTAGTTGCTGGTTTACTCCTTCTGGCTACTGTTTGATTTCTAAGTGTCTTTTGCTGAGTTCTAATGCTTTTCAGAGTTCACTTTGTCTGCATAGAGAGAGGTTTGGCACTGCTGTTGATGTTTGCCCCACAAATTGTCTGGCTTAAAGCATGGGCGGTCTGGTAGGGCTGCCTTTGGGAATAGTCATGATGTGGAGATGCCGGTGATGGACTGGGGTTGACAATTGTAAACAATTTTACAACACCAAGTTATAGTCCAGCAATTTTATTTTAAATTCACAAGCTTTCGGAGGCTACCTCCTTCCTCAGGTGAACGATGTGGAAAAAGAGCGTGACTGGGAGCAGCAAGGAAGACACCACAGAACAGGACAAGCTGCCAGAAGAGGGGGGAGGGGGAGGAGGAGGAGAAGGAGTGCACTCCACAGGAGGCCATATCCAGAGAGGGTCTTCAGACAGCAATTCTCCAACCTCAACTTGACTGAGCAGCAATGTATGAGGTGCCTTTGCTTTACCAAGGAGGGTGTTACTGAAACTATGGTAGCTGCTGCAGCTACAACTACAGCCTCAAACCAGGGCATGGACAGCACTGCCTGTGACTGTCAAAGTCACCGTCGCCCTCAACTTTTATGCCACAGGCTCCTTTCAGGCTGCAACAGGTGGCATCAGCAACATTGTACAGTTCACAGTACGATGAGCTGTTAAATTGAGTCCGTGTTTGCCTGTTTAAGTGGATGTAAAATATCCCATGGTACTATTCAAGGAGGATAAGTTCAGGTGCTGACCTGGCCAATATTCCTCCCACAACCAACACCACCAAAAACAAATGAGCTGCTCACACATTTCATTTATTATTTTTGGGATTGCGCTGTGCAAATTGGCTGTTGAGTTGCCTACTCGCAATAATTTTCCAACAAACTATACCACAGAGTGACGAGACGGGGCTTTGTGTGCGGGAGGAGGAACTATCGGTGGGACTGATGGTTCTGTTAACACTCTCGTTTTAATTATTTTATAGTGATTGCACTTTGTGAACGGCTTTAGGACATCCTGAGGACATGAAAGGCACTATATAAATGCAAGTCCTTTCATCACAACCTTCTGCTTCCTCTTAATTCATGCACTGCAAAACAGGCTGCTTGATTTCAGTGCTGATTCCACATAGAAGCGATCAGAGTGCCTGCCGGCCCCCACTGACAAAGTACCTGTTTATAACAGCAGATTGGTTAAGAAAAGCTCATTGTTAATATCGGCAAACTGTTTGTTGCCTGGTCAGAGTGAGGATTGGCTGTATGACACAGCTACAAAGAGCAAGGCAGTTAACCACTGCAGGTTAAGTTGAATGAAACCCATCTGTCTGGGTACTGTTATGTCTTCCTGCAAGTAAAAAAATCTTTTAATGATATGAAATTACAATTCCAAACCCTTCCGAGTTTAAATTACTGTAAAATAAGCAACAGTAGGGGAAGTGAAACATTAGACCAAAAAGCATTATGCAGTATAGGATTCAGCAGTTTGGAAATTTGTAGTGCCTCCTAGGCACTGTTACAAGGATAAACGCAGCACAACAATCCTAGACTAACATCTGTATAAGTTTGCTACCATAGATTTCTCCTCAATAAGTATATCAATCCATATAGTAATTTTTTTTGTCTGTTAGCAATTGATTGTGATTGTGCATCTGTAGGATAATCTTTGCATCTAGTCTGGTGTGCTCACAAAGATCCTTATAAAGGAGGCCATTTGGCCCTTTTGCCCCACAAATCTACTGTTCCCCTGTTTAACTGCCTCTTGAATGATTTCTGAGTTTTTGCCAAAATAGGTTGCATAATAGGTTTGTATTCCCTTGAGTTTAGAAGATGATCTAATTGAAGTATTTAAAATGATAAAGGGATGCGATAGGGTAGATAGAGAGAAACTATTTCTTCTGGTGGGGAATCCAGAACAAGGGGGAATAACCTTAAAATTACAGCTAAGCCATTTAGGAGTGAAATCAGAAAGCACTTTTTCACACAAAGAGTAGTAGAAATCTGGAACTCTCTCCCCCAAATGGCAGTGGATGCTGGGTCAATTTCAATTTTCAAGACTGAGATCGATAGATTTTTGTTAGGTGAGGGTGTCAAGGGATATGGAGCAAAGGTGGGTAAATGGAGTTGAGGTACAAATCAGCCATGATCTAACTGAATGGCGAATAGGCTTGAGGGCTGAATGGCCTACTCCTGTTCCCATGTTCCTCCACTACAGTACTTGGAAGGCCATTTCAGGTATCGATAACGCCTTGCGAGAAGACGTGCTTCTCGGTATCGGCCCTGAATTTGCCTTTTGCTACTTTATACTTATATTTCCTATCCTTCAGGTTAAACATAAAATAAAGCTTCAGATTTACCTTTTTCATTCTGCCAGTTTTTTCTTTCTTATAAACCTCTGTAAGAAACTTTCTCTTTCACTTCCTTTCAAGGCTGAAGAGTCCAAGATTTTCTAACCTAACATCACAATTTAGTCCTCTAACACTGGGGAACAACCTCCTAGTCCTTCTTTGCAGCACCTGTAGGGATTAAGGGGTCGATTTTGCGTGTGGCAAACCTGCATGAACAAAACTTACTGTTTCTGATGCGATCGCATGGTGATTGCTGATGATTAACATCCTCTCTGGGTTTCATGCCCGACAGCTGCAACGCGAAGTGGGGGGGGGGGGAAGAAAGAGAGAGAGCGAGACGTCATCCGGCGCTGAAACGGAAGATCGGGGGGGGGGGGGGGGGGGGGGAAGAGTGGAAGATTGGGAGGGGGGAAGAGTGGAAGACTGGGGGGTGGGGGGGAAAAGAGTGGAAGATCGGGGGAGGGGAGAGGGGAAGCTCGGAGGGGGGAGAGTGGAAGATCGGGGGGCGGGAGAGTGGAAGATCGGGGGGGGGGGGGAGAGTGGAAGATCAAGGGAGGGGGAGAGTGGAAGATTGAGGGGGGAAGAGTGGAAGATCGAGGGGGGAAGAGTGGAAGATCGAGGGGGGAAGAGTGGAAGATCGGGGGGGAGAGTGGAAGATCGGGGGGGAGAGTGGAAGATCGGGGGGGAGAGTGGAAGATCGGGGGGGGGGGGGGGAGAGTGGAAGATTGGGGGGGAGAGTAGAAGTTCGGAGCGGGGAGAGTAGAAAAACCGGGGGGGGGGGGGGGGGGGAAGAGTGGAAGATCGAGGGGGAAGAGTGGAAGATCGGGGGGGGGGCGGAGAGTGGAAGATTGAGGGGGGGGGGAGAGTGGAAAATCGAGGGGGGAGAGTGGAAAATCGGGGGGGGGGAGAGTGGAAGATTGGGGGGGGAGAGTGGAAGATCGGGGGGGGGGAGAGTGGAAGATCGGGGGGAGAGTGGAAGATCGGGGGGAGAGTGGAAGATCGGGGGGAAGAGTGGAAGATCGGGGGGAAGAGTGGAAGATCGGGGGGAAGAGTGGAAGATCGGGGGGAGAGTGGAAGATCGGGGGGAGAGTAGAAGATCGGGGGGAGAGTGGAAGTTCACGGGCGAAAATCGGGAGGACATCGGTGGGGTGAGGAGGGGGAGATCGGAGAGGGAGACATCGGACATTGGAGCAGGGTGCAAAGTTCATTTTGTGTTTTAATTTCCTTCTATGGTTTTTTATTTAATTTATTTAGTTTCTTTTTCCCTGATCCGGCCCTTCATGCTTGGTTTCACCAGGCGTGAATCAGAAGCAGTGGGCAAGCCGCCCAGGTAAGTTAAAAATTGTTACAATCACTCAATCTGTCACAGGTAAAGTGCCTCAATCAGGTACATTTGGCTCTTTAACTGTCATCCCGCCGGCTTTAATTGCCGGTTTCGGATCGCCTGCGCGCACACAGGTGGGTCCCTGGGAAACTCGGAAGTCGGCGGGTTGGAGCCGGCTTCCGAATCCGAATGGGATTTCCGCGATTTTCAGAACACCCCCCCACCCGTCCCCACAATTGCCCCCTGAAATTGAGCCCTAATGATTCCTTGTGACCAGAAGTCAATGGAGTACTTGAGCTGTTTCATCAATGTGGCTGACAGTCAATTCGTTGAGGTTGTGACAGAGACTCAACCAATATCTGAGCTGTCCAATTGGTCCAATTTATTTTATTAGCAGGTGTTCAACAGTGAAATAGGAAATGCAACATGGGCCCAACCAAAGTGAATGGGTGCCAGAAATGATTTTCAGCCATCGTTACAGCCCCACTTCCCCCAGCAGTTAACAGATTTCAGCCAGAAATATATTAAACTTGAAGAAAGAACTATGCACTCAAACGCATACAATTCAGATCAACAATAACTTGCATTTATATACAGTAGCACCTTTAACGTAGGGAAGCATCACAAGGAGCTTCACAGAAAAACTTTTGAAGTAATCAGACAAAAATGGATACTGAACCAAAGAATGGGATTTTAGGAGGGGTAACTTGGTCAAAGAGGTATGTTATAAGATCAGGTCTCAGTGAGATTTTACAACAAATAGAACTACACCGCCCATAGAGACCTGGTCCTACAGACATCTACAAACCCAGTTTATCAAAAAATAGATGGATTCAATTCACTCAGTTCAAAAACAATTCTACGTAACACCATGTCATCTTTCACCCACGAGCAATGCCACAGGAGACGTCCTAGTCTATGTTGAAGAATCGTAAATCTGAACTCTGGGGAGGAGCATATTTCAGCTTTTGCATTTGCAGTGAAACGTTAATTTGAAATAAAAACATCAGTAGGGAAAAGTAGGGAGTTCCCCTGGTGCTTGGCTAACATTCTTCCCTCAACCAAAACCACCAAAGGCAGATTATCTGGTTATTTATTTGCTGTGTGTGGCATCGTGCTGTGCACAAATGTTGCCACATTTGCAGCAGTGTAACAGCAGTGGTTGCATCTCAAAAGTAATTAATTGGGACTTCCTGAAGACTTAAAAGGCACTATATAAATGCAAGTTCTTTCTTTTCTCTTCAACTATGACTTTGCCAACATGGAAACCATTTTGTGCATACAAGCTTTCATTTAATTTATATTGGGAAGCTCATGACAATACTTTTCCTGATAGAATCATAGAATCATAGAAGTTTACAACATGGAAACAGGCCCTTCGGCCCAACATGTCCATGTCGCCCAGTTTATACCACTAAGCTAATCCCAATTGCCTTCACTTGACCCATATCCCTCTATACCCATCTTACCCATGTAACTGTCCAAATGCTTTTTAAAAGACAAAATTGTACCCACCTCTACTACTGCCTCTGGCAGCTCGTTCCAGACACTCACCACCCTTTGAGTGAAAAAATTGCCCCTCTGGACCCTTTTGTATCTTTCCCCTCTCACCTTAAATCTATGCCCCCTCGTTATAGACTCCCCTACCTTTGGGAAAACATTTTGACTATCTACCTTATCTATGCCCCTCATTATTTTATAGACTTCTATAAGATCACCCCTTAACCTCCGACTCTCCAGGGAAAAAAGTCTCAGCCTATCCAACCTCTCCCTATAAGTCAAACCATCAAGTCCCGGTAGCATCCTAGTAAATCTTTTCTGCACTCTTTCTAGTTTAATAATATCCTTTCTATAATAGGGTGGCCAGAACTGTACACAGTATTCCAAGTGTGGCCTTACTAATGTCTTGTACAACTTCAACAAGACATCCCAACTCCTGTATTCAATGTTCTGACCAATGAAACCAAGCATGCTGAATGCCTTCTTCACCACCCTATCCACCTGTGACTCCACTTTCAAGGAGCTATGAACCTGTACTCCTAGATCTCTTTGTTCTATAACTCTCCCCAACGCCCTACCATTAACGGAGTAGGTCCTGGCCCGATTCGATCTACCAAAATGCATCACCTCACATTTATCTAAATTAAACTCCATCTGCCATTCATCGGCCCACTGGCCCAATTTATCAAGATCCCGTTGCAATCCTAGATAACCTTCTTCACTGTCCACAATGCCACCAATCTTGGTGTCATCTGCAAACTTACTAACCATGCCTCCTAAATTCTCATCCAAATCATTAATATAAATAACAAATAACAGCGGACCCAGCACCGATCCCTGAGGCACACCGCTGGTCACAGGCCTCCAGTTTGAAAAACAACCCTCTACAACCACCCTCTGTCTTCTGTCGTCAATCCAATTTTGTATCCAATTGGCTACCTCACCTTGGATCCCGTGAGATTTAACCTTATGTAACAACCTACCATGCGGTACCTTGTCAAAGGCTTTGCTGAAGTCCATGTAGACCACGTCTACTGCACAGCCCTCATCTATCTTCTTGGATACCCCTTCAAATAACTCAATCAAATTTGTGAGACATGAATTTCCTCTCACAAAACCATGCTGACTGTTCCTAATCATTCCCTGCCTCTCCAAATGCCCGTAGATCCTGTCTCTCAGAATACCCTCAAACAACTTACCCACTACAGATGTCAGGCTCACCGGTCTGTAGTTCCCAGGCTTTTCCCTGCCGCCCTTCTTAAACAAAGGCACAATATTCGTTTTGTATTGAAATAATGATAAACAAGGTAACTTTAACAAATCATAAAATAAATCATCCATTTATTTACACCTCCACATAACAAATTATAGATGTATCAATGTTTACATTCCACTTTCTCATAGTACTGCAAAACCTCAACTTGGCATCTCCCAGCACTGTGCGGTTCAGGAGCTTTAACTACAGCATAATGCATGCGTACTTTCAGCAGTGTAAAATTCTGCAGCACATACATAGGAAAACCAAATCAGGCTAGTTTACTGATGTCCAAATTTATGCAAGTACTATTGATACCACTCATGGGGCTTGGAGCTCCGAGTAAATTTTTGTCATATATTGTGTCTGTTTTGCATAATTTATTCATGTGTGGGGAAAGAGATTAATTTGCTGCTCCACTGAGTCCCAGAAGTACCTCAGTCCATGCTCTAAAAATAATTTACTTCAATCATTTTTTCATGGTGCTAGCCTACATTTCTATCTCCATGATAAACTGTAAATATAAATATATAATTACATTGGAAGTTTTAGAAGGAAGGAATGCATCTTTATTACTGGTTGCTAGTAGAATAACTGCTTTTCAGAACTTCGAAACTGTAGTTAATTTTTAAAAGAAGATTTTTTTTTCCTCCCCAATTTTCTTCTTATCCCTTTCCTTCCATGAAGGCAGTAACTGATGCTGGGGCACAGCGCCACAGGAATTGGGGTCCTTCTGGTGCCTCAACCAAATGGGTCATTCTTGTGTGAACCTGGACACCCCGTATGTTGGTGCTTGTTTGTCAATGCGAGCATCAAAGCTGAGTTTGGCCCTGTTCTCTTCAGGCACAGAGATACATGCACTTCAAGCAGGAGTTGCTAGATAATAATCAGGAGTGGGAGCGCTCAGCAATTCTTCCTATCCCCAGCTTGTGGTCACTGAAGCCACCAGTGCCATCCTGCTGGAGAAACAACACTGGATGCCAAGCAAGAGAGAAATGGGATACAGTAAAGGTTAACGGTCAGACATTATTGATGAGAAATGTTCTTAGGAAACAGGATAATAATGAGAGCCGTGACAAAGCAGAGGGATTCAAGGAGAAAATTCCAGAGGACAGGGGCCCAGTGGCTGAAGAAGCAGCCACCAATGGTGGATCAGAGGGAGTATGAGCATGGAGCAAGTTGGTGTCAGAGGAGCAGAGGCTCCATGCAGCAAAGCTGGGGTGGAAGAAATCGCTGAAATAGAGTGGGGCGAGGCCTTTGAAGAGATTTGAAAGCAAGGATGATGACGTCAAACTCAAGTTGCTGGGATAGTGGAGCTTGGCAAGGATAGGAATGACAGCAGTGAACGACTCTGTATTGGTGAGGATGTGGGCCGACATATTCTGAATGTATTGTGGCTTGTACGTGGCTGAGGCTGGCTAAAAGAGATATTAGTAAAGTCGAGCTTTGAAGCTTTAGGATTTCAGCAGCAGGGAGAAAGAGCCACGGGCTGAGGGATACAATGTTGAAATCAACCAACTCAGCAGAGACCAGTGATTGAGCCTGGAATTTCCTGGTCTGTGAAACTCCAAGTGTAATACATTGAGCCTTTGGGAGGCTATGTATGCATATTCTTCACAATTAAAGTGCTAAAAAGTCATGAAGCTATAAACTAGCTTCATTGTGAGTCATTAAATTATCAGATTTATGGAACTATACATGTCCATAAATATTTAAACTTTTGACCACAGGAACAACAGTTTGAAATTGCTGGGGAAAAATTTCTAGAGCGAGATGGAATAGTTTTATGGGATCTTTAACATCCACCTAAACAACCAGGGAAACAGACAGGTCTGTGTGTTTAGCTTCTCATCTGAAGGACATAAATAAATGGGATACTCGTCAATAAAGTGTTGAATACAAGATTTATTGTACTATTGACCGGGATCTACAGAATTTATTAAATGCAGGACACGTCCATGCAGTTAATATGTAGCGACATCAAGACTGAAGAAATAATGGGGTAGAAATTGGACCCTGCTGCGCCTGCTTTTTAGATGCAGAACGGGAGCAAAAAGCACCAATTTCCCAATGCTGTCGCCTGTGACCCAAAGGTGTCTGAAATACGTCCATCAGTATATTGGATCAGGCGATACTCAGGTGTTCCTGGCGGCCACTTAAAACAAGCGTTAAGCCTTTCGCATATGTTAATGAGGGGCCTAACGCCTGTTTCAGGGCCGCGCCATGAAAACGGTCAGCACTGAGTGGAGCATGCGCTGTGCCTGCCGTGCTCAGCTTTTTTTTTAGGTGCTTCAGCGGCCTAACTAGCGGTCGTTAAAGGGATCGCTGGAGGCCACCGTAAAAAAGGTAAGGTTTCTCTTTAAAACCTACCTGCAGAAGGAGCAGAAGTGCTCCTCCCAGCTCCACAGCACTGCTGCGGGCTGCCGCCATGCTAGCCCCTCTCCCAGTCTCCTCGCCTCGCTCCCAAGGCTTACTGACTAATTAGCCATCCTCAAACCGGCGAGCTGCCACTGACTTCCCAATTGGCGTCCTCTCAGTACTACACTGGTGTCGGCCCAGATTTTGTGCTGCAATTTCTTTCTTTCTTTTGGAGTATCATCCTAGTTTGTGTGCCCAAGAACGACGTGAGGGGTTTTGAGCCCACACCTTCTGACTCAGAGACAAGACTGCTACCAACTAAGTCAAAGTATCACATTTACACTAGGGAAGATTTGGTGACATTATAGACTCTTGTGATTTTTCATTTTGAAAATAACTGGGGGGATGAGTAGGCTGGCCTTATTGACACAGCAGCAATATTTTTTCAAAAAGGCCCTTGAGATGCAAGGGGTCTCTGCCTGGAACTGGAAAACTAAAAATTAGTCTGGGCTTTTTTCATGGAAGCTTACTCAGCACAAACTGCTCTTCAACCCCAGCATACCAACCCACCCCTTGTCCATGGAAAGCAATGAGTCCAACCAACATGACCACTACGCAGTGATCTCCCCGCCCCTTGTCTGATGTCCTATCTAATACCCAGAAACTAGCCCACTTAAGCTGTCTCAATCCCATGACTCACATTTCTCCCAGTGCAAGCTCAGTCATGCCAAGAAACCTGGAAGTACTTCTCCCACAAACAGCATGCAAACAAAACGTGCAATGACTCCTGGCTGGGGGGTCCAGAACGAGGGGTCACAGTCTCAGGATACGGGGTAGGACATTTAGGACTGAGATGAGGAGAAATTTCTTCACTCAGAGGGTGGTGAACGTGTGGAATTCTCTACCACAGAAGGCAGTGGAGGCCAAGGCACTGAATATATTTAAGATGGAGCTGGATAGATTTCTAGACACAAAAGGCATCAAGAGGTTTGGGGAGAGAGCAGGAATATGGTGTTGAGATAGAGGATCAGCCATGATCATATTGAATGGCTCGAAGGGCCGAATGGCCTACTCCTGCTCCTATTTTCTATGTTTCTATGTCCCGTTCACCCATTGCCCCTGTGCTCGCTGACATTGGCTCCCGGTCTGGCAATGCCTCAATTTGAAAATTCTCATCTTTGTTTTCCAATCCCTCCATGGACTCACCCCTCCCTATCTCTGTAACCTCATCCAGCCCTATAACCCTCCGAGATCTCTGCGCTCCTCCAATTCTGGCCTCTTGCGCATCTCCGATTTTCATTGTTCCACCATTGGCGGCTGTGCCTTCAGCTGTCTAGGCCCTAAGCTCTGGAAATCCCTCTCTAAACCTCGCCGCCTCTCTAACTCTCTCTTCTCCTTTAAGACGCTCTTTAAAACCTACCTCTTTGACCATGCTTTTGGTCACCTGTCCTAATATCGTATAAGGCTCGGTGTCAAATTTAGTTTGATAATGTTCCTGTGAAGCGCCTTGGGATGTTTCACTATGTTAAAGGTGCTATATAAATGCAAGTTGTTGTTCGTGAACTAGATTGTGAACGTACTTTTTTGAGAATAATTTTAAAAAAGGCCCTTCAACTCTCTAACAAAGTATTTGGTGGGGGTGGGGGGGGCGCTGTTCAGGCAGACATCGCATCCTCAGTCTTTTGCTGGCAGTGATAATAAAAAACAGACAAACTTCATCAAAAAAAGCATCAGATGGACACTTATATATCCTAGCGGGCCAGAGATTCTCGGAAGAGGAAAATGACAAAAGACATTTTTAACGCCACCTAACGTCAGGTTCCACATGTACGCTTACGACACCCAGCTCTACCTCACCACCACCTCTCTCGACCCCTCCACGATCTCTGATTTGTCACACTGCTTGTCCGAGATGAGCAAAAATGTCCTCCAACTAAATATTGGGAAGACCGAAGCCGTTGTCTTCGGTCCATGCCGCAAACTCCGTTCCCTAGCCATCGACTCCATCCCTCTCCCTGGCCACTGTCTGAGGCTGAACCAGACCATTCACAACCTTGGTGTCCTATTTGACCCCAAGATAAGCGTCTGACCACATATCCATTCCATCACCATGAATACCAAATTCCACCTCCGTTATATCGCCCGTCTCCGCCCCGCCTCAGCTTATCTGCTGCCGAAAACCTCATCCATGCCTTTGTTACCTCTAGACTTGACTATTTCAATGGTCTCCTGGCCGGCCTCCTATCTTCCATCCTCCATAAACTTGAGCGTATCCAAAACTCTGTTGCCCGTATCCTAACTCGCACCAAGTCCGGTTCAACCATCACCCCTGTGCTCGCTGACCTACATTGACTCCTGGTCCGGCAACGCCTCGATTTTAAAATTCTCATCTTTAGTTTCAAGTCCCTCCATGGCCTCGCCCCTCCCTATCTCTGTAACCTCCTCCAGCCCTACAACCCTGAGATCTCTGCGCTTCTCCAATTCTTTCCTCTTGCGCATCCCTGAGTATAATCGTTCCACCACTGGCGGCCGTGCCTTCAGCTGCATAGGCACTGAGCTCTGGAATTCCCTCCCTAAACCTCTCTGCCTCTCTACCTTTCCTCCTTTAAGACGCTCCTTAAAACCTAACTCTTTGACCAAGCTTTTGGTCGCCTCTCCTAATATCTCCTCATGTGGCACATGCCATATTTTGTTTGATAATTGCTCCTGTGAAGCGCCTTGGGGCGTTTTACTACATTAAAGGCGCTATACAAATGCAAGTTGTTGCTGTTGTATTGCCATCCACAGAATTCTAGAACTATATGCTATATAATGTATGACGTGTGTCAAGTGGACATAACCATGAGATCATTACTGGAAACAATTTACCGACAAAGTTCACTTTAAATTTATCGGATTTATGCATGTATTCTTTGAATCCTATGAAACAGGGGGCCCTAGTCTCAAACATTCTTACACAATTTCTTTGGCATAGTACGTGGTAATTGCCTAACCTGTGCCAAAAAATCCTTAAACATAAAAAAAACAAACGTTTGCATATGCTGAGCTGCTGGGATGTACAAACTGGGCCCTAAAACCTTGAAAAACAGAGTATGGAACGCAGGCTACAATTAGGAGGGTTTGACCAGCATGTACAGACCTGTTCCATTTAATTACAGTATTCCTCCATTAGTATAAATTTGGAAACCACACTTCTTAAAAAAAAATCAATTCACATAATAAATGCTTAGCCTTATTATCAGAGATAAATCAGAACAAGATTGTTGATTATGGTAAGCTTAGTCTCAACAAATGCTGTCCTTTATAAACTGCATAAATTAGTAGCTGTTAAAGAGTGTTGAATTCTGCAGCGGTGAGAATTTTAGGTGCAGTAATCAAACACTGCATTAAAGTGAGGTGCACTGAACATATCCATTGAACGTATCATCTCCATTTTTACTAAACCTTGATGGGCTTTAACACGTATTAAATTTTAAAAGCTGCTTCTCGGGCCTGGATCGTTACTCAGTTAATTTCTTGCCAGCAATCGGCTGCAATTTTGTTTACAAATCTTCTGAAAGGCAAAAGGGAACCCTGCAGTGACACACAGAAAATGCTGGAAGCGACGGCATGAGCATGCAGAAAAAAATATTCACATACACATTCACACACACAAAAAATTCTATATGCAACCTGGTTCTGGGGATCCAGAGCATGAATGTTTAGGTACTTCTTCTATCTGCTAAAAGAGCTGTAAT
Organism: Heptranchias perlo; assembly: GCF_035084215.1. Taxonomy (NCBI): domain Eukaryota; kingdom Metazoa; phylum Chordata; class Chondrichthyes; order Hexanchiformes; family Hexanchidae; genus Heptranchias; species Heptranchias perlo. The sequence goes on along the minus strand of NC_090328.1, from coordinate 22,545,528 downwards.
TTGCAAGCGTTTCTTTCAGGCCTTCAACCCCCACAGCCACGAGCAGCTGTTAAACACATGACATCATCACTCAATTTTATCTGTTGTTACAGCTTAAACAGTTCACCTCTTCTGTCCTGGCCTTCCAGCATCTCCACTCTCTGTCTGAAATCCTGGTGCAGCTCTCAAGCACGGCCACATTTAGCAGTTAGTGCAGCAGGGAAACAAAATCCTTCATATCTTCGCTTTCCACAGGCAGTTTAATCCCCAAAAGAGTCAGAGGCATTTCTTCAATGCGGCCTCCCAGTGTATTCACTTTGTGTTCTTACCCAGCATGCCCCGGCCATATAAAGACAATAGAGGTGTGACCAATTGCATTGTGATCTGGTAGGCAAATGTTTGAAAACTCCTTCCAATAATGGCCATTGACACGCTAGTGGGCGGCCTGCTGCACCTGTTGGCATGGCAACAAGGCTTGGCTGTTCTTTAACCGTGTCTTGGCACTTTTCTTCTGTCACACAGTTACAGGCAATTAAAAATTTAACACCCGAGTTTTGCATAAAGGATGAAAATAAACAGACAGGCTGAATGTCTGCAGTCCATGTCAACATTTTCTCGATAAGCAAGCGGACTGACTATTCTAGTCTAGGTGTACTTTATATTAATCATTAAAAAGACAGCTGTTGAGCAAGGCCAATGGATACTCCACAATAATGCTATATCCCTTGATCAACAAATAAAGCATGAAAGCTGTGCTTGTCTGCATTTTCTAAACAGCACAGCATTTGCAGAAAATATATGCAATTCACATGTGATTGTAATTGGTTTGGAGGTCTATCGCTGTTGCTTAATCACTCTCCTGTTTTGATTCTGGCTTTTATTCATGATGCTAGTATATAAAGAAAATAGTGTTCACTTAAGTCTATCCTGTGGAGGGTACTAACATTTGAGTGTCAGCCGTGGCTTAGTTGGTAGCACTCTCGCCTCTGAGTCAGAAGGTCGTGGGTTCACGTCTCACTCCAGAGGCTTGGGCGCAAAATGTAGCCTAACACTCCAGTGCAGCACTGTCGGAGGTGCCATATTTTGGATGAGATGTAAAAGACCCCATTGCACTATTGAAAGGAGAACAGGGGAATTCTCCCTGATGTCCTGGCCAATATTTATCCCTCAAAAAACGCTACTAAAACAGATTAATCTGGTAATTATCTCGTTGCTGTTTGTGGGACCTTGCTGTGTGCAAATTAGCTGCCACATTTCATACATTACAACTGTGACTACACTTCAAAAGCAATTCATTGGCTGTAAAGTGCTTTGGGATGTACAGAGGTTGTGAAAGGCGTTATATAAATACAAGTCTTTTTTCTTTTTTGAGTTGCCAGCACGGTGGGTGCTTGTTCCAGATGGGTGGATAAGTTAGTGGTAGGATGAGGTCCTTTTCTGAGTTACTGTTAGAGGCTAGAGGCATTTTTACATTTCCATTTAGGAACATCTGAACAGGAATAGGCCATTCAGTCCTTCAAGCCTGTTCTGCCATTCAATTAGATCATGGCTGATCTGTGCCTCAACTCCAATTTTTAAAAAAAAATTCCTGTCTCAGGAGAGCAACCTTAATTTGTTAATATCCCTTTTTAACATTTTGCATTGGGTGCAGGTTACTGTAAGCCTGTTAGACTCTGCTGAGGCCCAATTTGCTGGAGTCTGAACTCATAAGAGCAGCTCCCTGGATTTAGTTTGCCTACTAGAGCAGACCTTGGTCCAATGGCAGATTTGTAGACCTATATTTTCCTAGGTCAATGATGCCATTGGTTTCCAGTAAGTTAGGTTACTTATACTCAGGAATGCTGCTGATGGTGAAAGAATTACCTGTCTGCCATCAGCTGCACTCCTTTAATGTAAAAGTGCCTTGTAGTGTTTACATTGTAAGGGAGAATTACCTGAGTCTTCTCCTCGTGGGGCCCATCTAAAGGGCACTGAGTCTTTGCAATGATGTGGACAAATGAAAGTATCAGCATTCCAATGGAGTCACTTCCAGGAAAGAATTCAGCATCCAGACATACTGCAGAGTGTGCATCAGACTGCACACTGGAGGACACCTATCAAAGGGGTGTACACAGCTTTGCTGATCTCAGCGGGAGCAGTGTTAGGGTACTACAACAGCCTACAGCACCCTAGGTTAAGAAGGTCAGGTTTCCCACTCATTATCATTATCCTGCTAGAAGTACGCATGTGTGGATATTTGATGAGACCAGGATCAGACTTGTCTGTGACGCCATTCACGGTCCAACAATCTGCTGATACTCACTGTCTAGGTTGACATCTGAATGATGGTTACTTGGGTGAAGGTGGCTGGTGTGCAATGAATCATACCCTTAGTAAGTAGGTACTGCACTTAGTAGAGGGGAGGAGGAGAAAGAATCAAGAGAGTAAATTAACACAGAGAGAAAAAAACTATTACAGTGACTCACTGATGGCCTAGTGATCTGGTAGTAAGCCATATAAATCATGAAGGCGCCAGGTCTATGTTGATTCACCTGACTCCAAGCTGGGTTGGCAGTGACATTGTTCTTTCAATGCCCTTGAGCTAGAGAAGAAAAATATCACCAAGAATTCCCTTCCACTGTGAAATCCTACTGGAAAAGGTGCATGGATCTGGGGCTGTCAGGCCGGACCTGCAAGAGAGTGTGCACCAAGGTTCTCCAATGACGCACTGGAGGCCTTGGCGGAGGAGGTGGACACATGGAGGGCCATCTTGTACCCGCAGGGTGGCAGGAGACCCTCCAGGCAACAGCTGCGGAGGGAGTGGCACTGGAAGCGAATGCCAGGAGCATTGTACCACGCATGTGGATGCAGCGCAGGAAGAAGTTCAATGATTTGATACAGGTGGTCAAGATGAGTGAATTCAAGTGTCAAGTGGCACATCCTACCAACTGCACCACTGCTCCACCTCACCCACTCACCAACAAACGCTTCCCATCCGTACGCAATGCTGCATTTCACCCTCACACAGTACCACTCTTGTAATCCACACACCCACAACTCACAGGTCGCACACACTGGCAGCTATTCAACTGTGACAGGCACATCACCCAAACATCTTGCAGGACACTCACTGACACACTTCCCTCTGTCTTGCAGGAGAAGGTGGCACACAACAGCCGGCAGCAGGAAAGAACAGTCGGAGGACAGGCACGCCGACACGTCATCACCCCCCCTGACCCCGGAGGAGACTGGGCTGGGGATCACTGGGTGGGCCGTCACTGCGGCTGTGGCCACTGGAGGTATCGACCATGAGGGTCTCTGCATACATAATCCTCCTTCTTGTTTCCCACATTTCCCTCATCCCACAATCTTTTCTGACTCACATGCTGCAGATGGTGTCAGCACGCACGTCTTATTTTCTCCTCTCCCTGTTCCACAACTCAACTTGTCTCCCTTTGTCATTGCAGATACCCAAGAACTGGAGCCGGCACCGTCCGAGTTGAAGGAGGAGGAAGACAATGACAATGAAACCACACCGTCACATGATCTGAAACTTGCATCTACCATGTCAAATACTGACAGTGCGCGTAATGTAGAGGCTAGGTTAGAGGAGGGATCTGCACGTGGTGAGATACCGAGCACAAGTGCACAGAGAGTAGGAATAAACGGGTCTTTTTCCGGGTGGCAGGCAGTGACTAGTGTGGTACGGCAGGGATCAGTGCTTGGGCCCCAGCTATTCACAATATATATCAATGATTTGGATGAGGGAACTAAATGCAACATTTCCAAGTTTGCAGACGACACAAAGCTGGGGTGGAATGTGAGCTGTGAGGAGGATGTAAAGAGGCTCCAATGTGATTTAGACAAGTTGGGTGAGTGGGCAAGAACATGGCAGATGCAGTATAACGTGGATAAATGTGAGGTTATCCACTTTGGTTGTAAAAACAGAAAGGCAGATTATTATCTGAATGGTGATAGATTGGGAAAAGGGGAGGTGCAACGAGACCTGGGTGTCCTTGTACACCAGTCGCTGAAAGCGAGCATTCAGGTGCAGCAAGCAGTTAGGAAGGCAAATGGTATGTTGGCCTTCATTGCAAGAGGATTTGAGTACAGGAGCAGGGATGTCTTACTGAAGTTATACAGGGCCTTGGTGAGACCACATCTGGAGTATTGTGTGCAGTTTTGGTCTCCTTATCTGAGGAAGGATGTCCTTGCCATGGAGGGAGTGCAACAAAGGTTTACCAGACTGATTCCTGGGATGGCAGGACTGACGTATGAGGAGAGATTGGGTTGACTAGGCCTATATTCACTAGAGTTTAGAAGAATGAGAGGTGATCTCATCAAAACATATAAAATTCTAACAGGACTAGACAGACTAGATGCAGGGAGGATGTTCCCGATGGCTGGGGAGTCTAGAACCAGGGGTCACAGTCTCAGGATATGGGATATGCCATTTAGAACCGAGATGAGGAGAAATTTCTTCACTCAGAGGGTGGTGAACCTGTGGAATTCTCTACCACAGAAGGCAGTGGAGGCCAAGTCATTAGACGTATTCCAGAAGGAGATAGATATATTTCGTAATGCTAAAGGGATCAAGGGCCGAATTGCCTACTCTTGCTCCTATTTTCTATGTTTCTAAGGCTGAATGGCATACACCACCAAATGCTTGGCACACTGGAAAGCCTGCCAGAAAGCCTGCGCACAATGTCAAGGGGCACGGAGGAGTCCAGCTCCAACTTGGCTCAGGGCTTTGCGCAGAGCTTGGAGCCCATCTTTTCCCACATGGAACAGGTGGTCACCTCCATCAGCACACCTGTGGAACCCACCATGATGCGGCGTCTGATGATCGATGTCTCAGCTTCCAATGAAGCACAAACTGTTGCCAGCAAAGGTCTGCATGCTTCATTTGGAGCTTAAACTGGTGCTTTGGAAGGTCAGACTGCTGCTTTGGAAGCTCAAACTGCTGCTATTGTGGATCTGGGTACTACTGTGGAACAGGGAGTCACAGCACTCCAGCAATCCGTTCTCCAGCAGACCACCGGGATTGCTGAGGCGCTGCCCCATGCGAGTGCCAGTGGCTCCAAGGCAGTCGGACCTGCTTTCCTCTCTCAGGATGACAGCACTCCTGCTCCCATCCCTGCCACTCTGCCAGTGCTCTTGCTGATGCCTGTCAGCCAGCCAGGCCAGACTGCTGCAGCCCAGGCCGAGATGGTGCAGTCTGAAGCCGGGCCCTCCCAGCCCAGAGCTGCTCGAGGTCGACCTCCATGGCCATCTGCATGCTCCTCAATTGAAGGTCTGCAGCCTTCCACCACCCATAGGGAGGCACCTCGTAGGAGCACCAGGAAAGGAAAAGGCGCATGAGCGTCAGGCACTAAGGGAATACACAAGGGTGAATAGTGTAATGTTGTGTACATGATTTGGTTCATGTGTTAATTTATAAATTTGTATGACGTTGCAGTTAGTGGTGGTTTTTATTTATGCGATGAGCAGTGGGAGGAAGCAATGTGTAATCATAAGGAGGACAATTTGATGGTCATGTGGGAGAGGAAAGGTGAGCAGTGTAGGACTGTTGGTGACTCGGGAGGTGTCACTGACGTTACTGATATTGCCCATTGATATGAATAAAGTGAGCACACAGAGCCCTGGCACACAGGGCCTGTGCAGCTTGTTGCCTCCTTTCCTCTTCCTCCACTTCCTCCTCCATCTCCCCCAACACCTCCTCCACCTCTTTCTCTGCCTCTGGCTCAGGGTCTTGCAGGATAGGCGGTGGCAAGGGTTAGTCCTCTTGTAAGGGTGAGGTTGTGCAGCTTGCAGCATACAACGACAAATCATAGAAAGGTTACAGCACGGAAGGAGGCCATTCAGCCCATTGAGTCCGTGCCGGCTCTATGCAAGAGCAATCCAGCTAGTCCCACTCCCCTGCCCTTTCCCCATAGCCCTGCAAATTTTTTCCTTTCAAGTACTTATCCAGTTCCCTTTTGAAGGCCATGATTAAATCTGCCTCCACCACCCCCTCGGGCAGTGCATTCCAGATCCTAACCACTCGCTGTGTAAAAAAGATTTTCCTCATGTCACCGTTGGTTCTTTTTGCCAATTACCTTAAATCTATGTCCTCTGGTTCTTGACCCTTCCAACAATGGGAACTGTTTCTCTCCATCTACTCTGTCTCGACCCTTCATGATTTAGAGTACCTCTATCAAATCTCCTCGCAACCTTCTCTGTATCAAGGAGAACAACCCCAGCTTCTCCAGTCTATCCATGTAACTAAAGTCCCTCATCCCTGGAATCATTGTACTAAATCTCTTCTGCACTCTCTCTAAGGCCTTCACATCTTTCCTGAAGTGCAGTGCCCAGAACTGGACACAATACTCCAGCTGTGGCTGAACCAGGGTTTTAAAGGTTCAACATGACTTCCATACTTTTGTACTCCATGCCTCTATTTATAAAGCCCAAGATCCCATCTGCTTTTTTAACAGCTTTCTCAACCTGCACTGCCATCTTCAACGATTTTGTGCACATATAGCCCCAGATGTCTCTGTTCCTGTACCCCTTTTAGATTCGTGCCCTCTAGTTTAAATTGCCTCTCCTCGTTCTTCCTACTGAAATGTATCACTTCCCATTTTTCTACGTTAAATTTCATCTGCCACGTGTCCACCCATGCCACCAGCTTGTCTATATCCTCTTGAAGTCGATCACTATCCTCCTCACTGTTTACTATCCTTCCAAGTTTTGTGTCATTTGCAAATTTTGAAATAGTGCCCTGTGCACCCAAGTCCAAGTCATTAATATATATCAAGAAAAGCAGTGGTCCCAGCACCGACCCCTGGGGAACACTACTGTACACCTCCTTCCAGTCTGAAAAACAACCGTTCATCGCTACTCTCTGTTTCCTGTCACTTAGCCAATTCTGTATCCATGTTGCTACATGCATCAAATCTTGACACTTACTCAGCTGAGTACTGCAGGGCTCCTCCAGAGCGGTCAAGGCAGCGGAAACATCGCTTTAGGACGCCTACAGTATGCTCGATGACATTTTGTGTGGCCACATGGCTCATTGTAGGCCTGCTCTGCATGTGTGTTTGCATTCCTGACCGGAGTCATGAGTCACCTCATGAGGGGATAGCCCCCGTCGCCCAGTAGCCAGCCTTTGACTTGCCATACTGGTTGAAAGATAGGTGGGACGTTGGACTGACTCATAGTGAAGGTGTCATGACTGCTGCCGGGGTAGCGGGCATTGACCTGCATGATGTGCCGCGTGTGGTAGCACACCAGCTGCACATTGAGGGAGTGGAACCCCTTTTTGTTCACGAAGATGGCCAAGTTGAGATGTGGAGCACGCACAGCAATATGTGTGCAGTCAAAGGCACCCTGCACCATGGAGAAGCCTGCAATGCAAGCAAACCCTCGTGCACGCTCATTCTGCCGCTCTCTGTCAAGAGGGAACGTTATGAATCTGTTGCGCAGCTCGCACAGTGCCTCAGTAGACCTCCCTTATGCATCAGTGCACTGCAAACTGCGATGTTGCACATATCATCAGCAGTGGCCTGAAAGGATCCAGTGCCGTGAAAGTTCAGGGCCATGGTTACCTTCACAGCCACAGGCAATGTTGTCCTTGCCCTGCTCTGAGGCTGCAATTGTGGCTGCAGCAGTTGACAGATCTCCGTCACGACCTCTTTCTTGAACCACAGCCTTCGGATGCATTGATCTTCATTCATGTTGAGGTAAGAGAATTGGTCCCTGACGGCCCTCATTGGATATGGCCTCCTGCTCAGTGCCCTGCACCTTCTCCTCCCTCTCCTCGCAGCTTGACCTGCTCTGCGTGGCCTCTCTGCATGCTCCCAGCCATGCTCAATGCCCAGCGGGAGCTCTAGCAGGCCACCCATGGTTGGCAGAAATCTTGTACAGCACACTGTTATAAATGCCACCAACAGGAATGCAGGACCTGCCAGACCACTCTTTATATACCATTGCAACTTTCTCCAAGTATAGGAAGCTTCAACAAACATGTACAATTGTACCAGCAGTCAGAAGCAATAATCCAGCAACTAACCTGCAATACCTGCATGATCCCTTTAAATAGTGGTGGTGGGGGGGTCCTCCAGCCCGCCTACGACCTAGTCAGCTGTGCGTGGTTAAGACAGTGCGTCGGCTGGAGCACTGAATTCCAAAATCGCATCTGTCCCTTTAAATCAGTGTTGCACACTGATCTACCACATATTCTCCCTTCTCACATGGTGCCATCTTGGTAAAGGCGTATGCACACACGCAGATACTAAGATGGCATCTGGCGCACATCGAGCTAGAAGCATGCACGCGCATTCCGGACGCCATTTTGGGTCCTTCGGAGGCCGCATAGCGCCTACAAAAAGGGTGCTAACTAGTCCCAATTTATAGCCTATAGTTTCCAATAAACTATGTTTAGGTATGAACATTTAGCATTCTCTTACTCTGTGCATTTTTTTTAGGCTGACATTAAACCATTTAAAATACCGTTTAACATCTCATCTGAAAGACAGCACCTTCAACAATGCTGTATTATCTCAGTATCACCGTGGAGTGTCAGCCTAGATTATGAGCTGAAGTCCTGGTATGCAATTGAACCTACAACCTTATTATTGTGTTTGTGTACCACTAAGGTAACACGTAGGCTGCCAGTTGGAAAGTCAGTAACTTTTTGACAGGCAGGTTTAATGCCATAAACAGTGAGAGATCAGGTTGAATAATTTAACATCCTCTCAATGTGTTAAATATCTAGAGTTTCTAGGGGTGGGTCATTCTGTCTTCTGCATTTTTGTGCTCATCAAGGTGAGGCACGCTGATTTTGGGCAACAGTTCCCATTCCCCAACGCCTCAAATTTAAAATTCTCATTCTTGTGTTTAAATATAATTTTAAAACTTCTGGAAATAAAAAGCTGGTATCAGCAAAGAAGTGACTATGAACATCTGAGTGGTTCACTAACGTCCTTTAGGGAAGGAAGCCTGAAGTCCTTACCCAGTCTGGCCGATATGTGACACCAGTCCAACACCAATGTGATTGACTCTTAATTGCCCTCTGAAGTAGCCTAATAGACCACTCAGACGTTTCAAACCACTACAAAGAATAATGCCTTCACCACACTGACTGCAGTGGATTAGGAAGGCCCATCACCACCTTCTCAGGGTAACGAGGGATGGGCGATAATTCTGGTCTTGCCAGCAACACCCACATCCTGAGAATTAATTTTAAAAAAATTCCTCCTTGTTCAACATCATGTGGAGGAAATATTGAGGTAGCAAGGGCACAGAATGTACTCTGGGTAGGGGACTTTAATGTCCATCACCAAAAATAGCTTGGTAGTACCACTGCTGACCGAGCTGGCTGAGTCCTGAAGGACAAAGCTGTCAACCTGGTTTGCGGCTAGTGGTGAGAGAACTAACACGAGGGAATAACCTTCACCGATGAATGCACAGTGTTCAGCTCCATTCATAATTCCTCAGAACATGATGCAACCCACCTCCCACAGACATTCAATGCGCTACCATCACAGAGTTCCCCACCATCAACATCCTGAGGGTCACCAATAAAAAGAAACTCAACTGGACCGGCCACATAAATGCCATGGCTACTAGAGCAAGCACAAATCAGGAGTGTGATGGAATACACTCCATCTGCTTTGATGGATGCAGCTGCAACAACACTAAGAAGCTCGACAGCATCGAGGAGAAAGCAGTCTACTTGATTGGCACCTCATCCATTAGTCTAAATGTCCACCTCCTCTACCACCAGCGTACCGAGAATGCAGTGTATACTATCTACAGGATGCACTGCAGCAACTCCCCAACGCTTCTTTAGCAGCACCTCCCAAACCCACAACCTTCACCACCTAGGAGGACAAGAGCAGCAGGTGCATAGGAAAACCATCACCTTCAAGTTTCCCTACAAGTCAGAAACCACCTGACTTGGAAATATATCATCGTTCCTTCATCGTCGCTGGGTCAAAGGGCCCGATTTTACCAGGGGTGCGGGTTCTCGGCGGGTGGGCCAGCGGGTGCGTGAGTAACGCGCCCGGTGAAATTAGTGGGTTTCCCGCGCAATCGTAGCAGGCAACCCACTTACCTGCTCCTCCGGGCTCCCCGCTGCTGCTCTGCGCGTCGGTCGGGCTGCGCATGTGCAGTAAGATCTATCAGCTGGAGGCGCTCTATTTAAAGGGGCAGTCCTCCACTGACAGATGCTGCAACCAAAAGCAAGAATTACAGCATGGAGCAGCCCAGGGGGAAGGCTGCTCCCAGTGTAATGATGCACCCCACGTATCAATACATGGGGTGAGGAGGAGAGCAGAGATCTTCCACCCGGCGGGCGGGGGGAAGCGGCCCGCCTCTGCCACCAGGAAGGCCTGGCTCGAGGTGGAAGGGGGGGGGTCACCTGCGCCACCAACACATCGCCCACCTGCACACATCGCAGGAGGCGCTCCAACGACCTTAGGAGGTGAGCCACTGTGAGTACACGTAGTCTCCCCCCTACACCCCATCTGCCACAGCACTGCCCCCACCCCACATCTCCATCGGCACTGCCAACACTACTCTGCCACATCACCCCTCATACCCACTCAAACCTCATCCTCATCTTACCTGCACCTACTCACCTCGCCAGTACTCATCCCGCCACTACCACTCAACCCAATCCTCATACAATCTCATGGCTCTATCTCATACTCACCCTCTCATGCATCTCTCTCACGGCCAGCCTCACTCAACCAGCCACTGCCTGTGCTGCAGCCACAGGGCATGCATCACATATGTGCAGTAGGCAGCGTAAGACAAACGTGTCGTGAGCATGAAGGGGATGCACAAGGGTGTCTGAGGGTTTGCCATGGGTGTCACTCATATTGAAGTTCAGAGCAACTCACATCACACATTATATTGGCACCACTACTGCCATGTCTCCGCGAATCCTGTCTGGTTGGTGCAATAATGCCCGCTCCTGGGTATCACTATGAGGACCCACGACTGATGCCACCCATTGTGTCACTGCAGAGTGGGAGGAGGTGTATTTGCAGGGCTCTTCTGCGCAGACGACTGAGAGACATCGGCGATGTCCCCGGTTGCACCCTGGAAGAATGCGGAGGAGAAGTTGTGGAGGGCAGTGGTGAATTTGACAGCGACAGGTAAGCAGATGGGGCTGGGGCCAGCCAGGAGCAGCTCGGCATGAAGGAGGCTGCAGATGTCCACGACTACATGTCCAGTGACTCTGAGCCTCCGTGCGCACTGTTGCTCAGAGAGGTCCAGGGAGCTGCGCCTCGGTCTGTGGACCCTGTGGCGAGGGTATTGCCCTCTGCGAGGCATCTCTCTCTGCGGCAGCCCTCCCTCCTGCTGTACAGGTGGATGTGTCACAGCTCTGTGTTGTGGAGCTCCACATGTCAGAGGTGGACGGCGTGGATGGCGAGGCTGGTGATACTGTTCGCCCTCCGAGGAGGTCATGACTGCAGCTACGGCGGCCCCCACCCAGAAGATGTACATGTGAGGTGGTCCGCAAGGTAGGTACGTGTCTCCGGACCCCGGGGTAAGTGTGCAGGTTGGTGACTTTGATTGTCAGGAGGAGGGTGGTGGAGGCCAAACTTTGTCCCAAGTGACGGAGTGGCCTCCTGCAATGGGTGAGGGTCTCCCCCCACAGCTGTCAAATGTACCATTGCAGCTACCACAGGCTGACAGCTGCAACACGTCCATTCCAGCTGGGAGTGTTTCCCCCAGTGTGTGAAACACTCCCATGTTGTTCAAAAATCCCGCATAGTCCCTTAATCAGGTCAGTTAATGACCTGAAATACTTACCTAAGTATTTCAGGCTTTAATTGCCTGCGGGATTCCCACCAGTGGGGGCTGCGCCCGCACGCCGGTGCGTCAGCGGGGAACCCGGAAGTGGGCAGGATCGAGGCGGGATCCGGTCGGGCTCATGGATTTCGGGATTTTCGAGGCCCCCCCGCCGAGAACGCACCCGTGGGTGGGTGCTAAAATCGGGCCCAAAATCTTGGAACTCCCTACCTAATAGCATTGTGGGAGTATCTTCACCACATGGGTCTGCAGCAGTTCAAGAAAGTGTTCCATGGTTATTTTTCTGGTACCAGCCTACAAATTACCAGATTTATTGAATTCAATTTCACAACCAACCATGATTTGAACTCATGACCTTTGGGTTGCTAGTTCAGTACCATCACCACTATATTACCATACACATGTGTCTGTTTTGGCAGGGTGTTCAACTACAGGAGCATTATGGCTGAACCTAATCCTATCCTCACTTAATGTTCACACACCCACACTTCCATCAGAAGTCACTGAATGGCAATCAGGAATGTGAACAGTGGTCCATTTTCCTATCCTTAATGCAGGGGCACTGAGGCCAATTGTACTGCCCCTCTCACCATTTAGTTGAGATCAATTAACTCAATACAGACCAAAGATCAAACTTGGCACATTTCTTGTCCATGTGGCTCAGCTGGATAAATTCAGTGAGACTTGGTGGAGCATGTGAAGGGTATTTAAAATAACGTTTTTCCACGTACTTTAACAAAATCCGCCCAATTGCTTTTGTTGCATGTATTAAAAAATTAAAAACATTTTCTGATGAGTTAGAACTCTGAACTTCAGGTCACTGGGTGGTTTTTAACCCCTCCTCGCCTGGGGGCAAATTGTAATGTCTCTGCCGTCTCTGCAGAGATTAGCTAATTCAGTGCATACCAATAATTGAACTGGAGACCTTTCTGGTCTGTATGGCTCAGCACTACACTGGGCAGGGCACTTTTCCATTAAGCTATTAGTGAAACTGGATCTATTTTTTTTTTAATTAAAAAGAAATGTACAATTTTGGAGAGTCTTTCGGCCTGGTTCTAATTTAGGTGTCAGCCTTGGCTCAGTGGCAGAGACTCTCGTCTCTGAGGCAGAAGGTTGTGGATTTAAGCCCCACTCAAGGGACTAGAGCACATAATGTAGGCTGACACTTCAATGCAGTAATGAAGGAGTAATAAATTGTTGTTTATCTTTCAAAAGATTATCTGGTCGTTTATCTTACTTCTGTTTGTGGGACCTTGCTGTGCACAAATTGCCTACCAGGTTTGCCTAAATTACAACAGTAACTACAGTTCAAAAATTACCTCATTCACTTAAAAGTTTTGTGACGTCCTGAGGAACATGAAAAATGTTAGATAAATGCAAGTCCCTTTCCGGTAATTTGCCTCAACACCATTCTGAAACTAATGGCTCCTTTAAATTACTGTACCGTGGCTGATGGCAGCTCTGATTTTAGCGGCTGCATTGTAATAAACGTGAAGCTGTGCTGTTCTCACCTGGGTGGCAGAGAACCACCTCAAGATGCCGTCTGCGTAGGCTCCATCTAGAATGGTCATTATTTAATAATGTTGCACCTGTATTTGACCCAGGCAATTACAGGTCCATTAACCCAACATCAATATCAGGTAAAATAATGGAATTCGTTATAAGGATTAGGAGGGATACTTATACAAGCAATATTTTAAAGAGAAAACTGCATTTAGAAGGGTAAACCTGCTAAAAAAAAATCCTGGACTTCTTTAAGGACATTACAAATAAAGTCGACAGTGGATATAGCTTAGAAAGTAGGAGTAGAACTGGGGACTGGATAAGAATTTGGTTAAAAAAATAGGAAGCAGAGAGCACTAGTGAAAGGTATGGGAGGGAATTTTAACCCACTAGGACGGGCGGGAGTGGGGTTAAATTCTTAAAAACGTGAAGCCCAACCCCAACCCACCGCGAGCACGCCCACTTCCAGTTTAACTGGGGCGGGCGAGTAATCTGCTCTCGAGAGGTGGATCAGTAATTTAAATATGTTAACGAGGCTGCGTGCCTCAGATTTTAGCAGCCATTTAGATTTAATGGCAATGGGCCTGGTTTCCCTGGGCTCGGGAAACCTGATAGCTGAAGGGAGGCGAGAAGTGCTGGATCCAGCTAGTAAGTGGTTTTCCAGCACTGCTTGTGGGCCAGGAGGAGCAGGAGTGCTTCCCCCTGGCCCCCTAAGCAAACCTGCCACTATCAGCCTCCCTCCTTGCGATCCCCACTCTGACCCCCTCCCCCACCCCACCCCCAACAATCCGATGCTGACCCGCGATCTCTTCTTCCCCGTCCCACCTCCACCCCCGTGATCTCTCCCTCCCTCCCTCCCCTCCAGTCCCCAGCTGCGGCCTTCCCGCCCGACAGCCTCTTAATCTGGCCAGCTGCTGGGCGGGAAAAGAAGAACAAAAACCCTGCCGTTATATTCGGCAGAACCGCCGCGTTCCCTGTATTTCCGGGTTTCCCAGCTGCTGGACGTCGCCCCTGCTCCCTCCCTGCCTGTAAATATCGGTGGTAGCCATGATGTGGAGATGCCGGTGATGGACTGGGGTTGACAATTGTAAACAATTTTACAACACCAAGTTATAGTCCAACAAATTTATTTTTAATTCCACAAGCTTTCGGAGGCTTCCTCCTTCGTCAGGTGAACGGTATGGAAATTACATTTTCGAATCCTTCGCATTTTAAAATCACAGAACAATGCCTGGTGATTACTGTAGTCATGGACATTCAGCCACCGACCTTCGGGTAAGCATACTCCAAGGCGGCCTTCGAGACACACGACAATGCAAAATCGTCGAGCAGAAATTGATAGCCAAGTTCCGCACCCATGAGGACGGCCTCAACCGGGATCTTGGGTTCATGTCACACTACACGTAACCCCACCAGCGAACAAATGTTATCTGTTTTTAATATAACGGGTCATTGACTGTCTTCCTTCTCTCTCTCTCTCTCTTTTTTGGAAACAATTTTACAACACCAAGTTATAGTCCAGCAATTTTATTTTAAATTCACAAGCTTTCGGAGGCTTCCCCCTTCGTCAGGTGAACGATTTTTTGGGGGTTTGTATATTCGGTGGCCTTTTTAGGTGACACCTTTCTGTCTGCTCACTGTGATTGCCTTGGCAACGGGCAGTAATCACCAGGCATTGTTCTGTGATTTTAAAACGCGAAGGATTCGAAAATGTCATTTCCATACCGTTCACATGACGAAGGAGGAAGCCTCCGAAAGCTTGTGGAATTAAAAATAAATTTGTTGGACTATTACTTGGTGTTGTAAAATTGTTTACAATTGTAAATATCGGGGCCATGATGTCAGACTGGAAAGAACTGTTCAGTGTTTGGATACCTAGTGTTCCTGATCTCTATAAAACACCTGGATGCTGAAACCAGTTATAAGTTCATTAGATTTGCAGGCATCATCAAAATAAGGAGTGCAGTAGAGCCTACGGGATGTAGTTTAGTATGTTCAATAAAATTTAGATGATAATCAAATATATAAAGCATTATTACATGTTGGGAGAAAAATGTGGGTCATTAATTTCAACATGGATGGAAGAGACTTGAAAGGGAGCTGGAATAGGCCAGAATGCAGTTTTCCACTTGCTTGGCTACACACTTTTTCCCTAGAAAAAATACATGGCAAGAAATGAAAATTGTGATTTACAACTTTGAAACAACTGTACAGGTGCAATTCTTTGTTGCTGCCGGTGCTGTTCTGCAGTGCGAATTGGGCTTCAGTATATTACTGAACTGCTTTTATTGAAGCAATTTTATCATAGAGAAAGAAAGGAATGACTTTGACCTGCATGCAATCTAAATGATCACTGTAATCTTAAATCTCACGCTTACCAACAAGAAAATGGTGCATCAGTGTTGGCCATTTATCACCTGGCAGTAATGTAGATGTTAGCTTCCTGCCAATCTGATTTTTAAACATTAACTCAGTTTGATGATAAACATCACTTGAATTTCAATGGAGCCTGATGCAAAATTCCAAAAGGCCATGGCATTCAGCCTAAGTTGTTTTGAAATGTGTTACTGGATGGTTCATATTGTATTAATAGGGCAAATCATCAATATCTGAAAGGCAAATTCAGGAACCATTACAGTACCGTAGGAAATATAACCTCAGTTACCCTACGAAACCAACATTAGATCTATCTGCAATTTGGACAAATACAATGTCTGTTTTCAATTAGTTGATTCTCATTTCAAGACCCTAGCTCATTTAAAGTGTGAAACATTTCCATAAATCAAGAAGCAGAGACAAAAATAAACATTCATGCCCGAACTGTTACTGTTTGAGAACTATTTATTGCCCTCTCTCCTTTCCCAAGGGGCACTGAGGCCTCAACTGCCACCCTGACTGAAAGCAACTAACTCAGCACAGACCAAGGGGTCAATCCTGGAACCTTCCTTGTATGACTCAGCAACTCACTGGGTAAACCCTGTGAGCCAGTGGCAGCTCGTCAGGTGAGACACTGCCTCACCTAGAACTGATGTGGAGATGCCGGTGATGGACTGGGGTGGACAAATGTAAGGAGTCGTACAACACCAGGCTATAGGCCAACAGCTTTATTTGAAATCACAAGCTTTCGGAGCTTTGCTCCTTCGTCAGGTGAGTGACGAAGGAGGAAAGCTCCGAAAGCTTGTGATTTCAAATAAAGCTGTTGGACCATAACCTGGTGTTGTACGACTCCTTACATTTGTTCACCTAGAACTGCCATAGACTGCTCTAATCTGCACACTTTAATCCACTGTCTTTTTTCTAATTACTTAAGTTTTACTAATAATGAACTATGAGTATAATAGAACATTAATGAATTGCTACTAAAGTTCAAATTATGAGTTAATATTTCTATATAAGGAAACACGCAGTGCGTTCAAACTAAAGATATCACGCATGGGAGAAGCGCCGTTGCCATGGTAACCAGATAGCTTGGTTAGGCGGAAGTGTGCAACTTGGAACAATCAGGGACTGGAGATCCAATTTTGTTATATTAACTTAAGTGGCCATGTATAGCATGTGCCTCGCCTTTCAAAAAGATCATCAGCCACCACTACTGTAAGCCATCACGGGAACATAACAGATTGTTTAATCACACTGAATTATTTCTCATTGGAACTATTTTCATTATCTTAGCATAAGCCTTCCACTGTTAAAGCACAGATCTACTTACAATTGGGTTTGACAGCATCAATCTAGATTTTCTACATTTATTCCTCGTTCTCAAGCTTATAGGTCTCCCTCTTGTTTCCAGATCTTTCTGACTGCCCATAGTCTCTGTGTAGCTTTTCCTCCCACCTCACATCTTGCACTTGTCTTTGAAACAGAGATTGATATCAAGATTTTTGTCACGATACTTGACCCAGCATTCGGCTTTGATTGCCCCAAACCCCTCTTTCTATGTCAAATGATGCTTGAACTGTAGCTCCTTGTTGTCTATTTTAATCATCACCTGGAAGGTTTATCTTGTGCTTATTTATTTTATTATTTTTATTGTTGTTTTCTTGCCTTCCTCTGGCCTCCAGCCAATTGTTGACTTGGGTCTCATAGCAAAAGATGGGGGAGGGCGATGGGTGTGCTTTGCCCGCTGACCACCCGTTTTGCACCAAATGTTAAAATTGGCCCCCGCTGTCTTTTTTCCATTCCCAACTCTCTTGCTGACTATGTTGTTGCCTGCAACTTTGTTGACTGGTAGAGGTGCAAAGGTTTTAGGTGCAGAGCTGCCATAATTTGAGGCACTTTTGCTTTGCAGTTAAAATTTCTGATTTTGCCACCAAACACCAAGTGCTATACCCAATTATATTGCAGATTTTGGTGCTCCACCGTGCCCAGTTTACATTTCTACATCAGATGCTTGGCAGAAGAAGAGCCAGCACATCCAATGGCAGTTCGCAAGACCAATGAAAAAAGGTTTAAGTCTGTGCTTTTATACTTCCTAGTGCAGTCAATGGAGGGTTAAGGGAAAATGCATCATTTGCTGCACTTTTGTAACATAAAAGCACTTTCACTGAACCAGGACTGCTGGAACATGCATTAGGCCAGGGGTGTCCGATTCTTTTTATCCTGCCCTCAAAGCTACTGCCGGTTCTTTTCATCTTTTTGCGCTTGAGCACAACGTGGATTTAGACTGCTGCTCAGCTTCTTAAACTTTCCAGGCTTGGACGATGGAAAAAGCTGCTCCCTGATTGGTGGATTTTGATTAATTAGCAGCCTTTTTCAACCAGTCTTTACCAGTCCTCCAGGTACAGGAAGTTTAAAGAGCTGATGTCCAAGCTCCCAAATTTTGCAGGAGAGGGAGGGAATGAGGAAGGCTTCAATTTTTTTTTGTGAGTATGGGGGGAGTCGGGGTTTCTTTTGTACCAGGGCTTGAAATTTCTCTGTAGTCCTATTTGGACATATTCATCTGGCAGCTCCAGTTCCAAAAAAATTGGACATCTGTGCATTATACCATGTGAAATCACCAGACTTTCCAACTGGCACTCAGTACCTGCCCTCCACCCAATCACAGACCTTTCTCTTGGTTCTTTCCTCCCCCCACCACCCCCCCCACCCCACCCACCATTTTTCCCAGGCTCTGCACTTGCTTCAAAACTGTTAAATCTCTAACTTGTCCCAGTTCTGATGAAAGATCACTGACCTGAAACGTTAACTCTGTTTCTCTCTCCACTCAGCAGGTCAGATGCTGCCTGACCTGCTGAGTGTTTCCAGCAATTTCTGTTTTTACTCCAGTACAATTGCTTCAAAACTGTCCATGCTTTTTGATGACCACTAGGGTCAAATCTACGAGATGTATGTCATGCAGAAGTAATGCCAGGAAACAGCAGGTGAGGTAGGAGCAATAGGCAAGGGAAGGTAACTGGCGTGAAAGGATGAACTGTGAATGATCCTCTGTCACATGCTGATCAAAGAGGGGATTAAATCATATGACAGGTGATTTATTACCGAGCCTGAATGATCTCTATAAATATAATTCAGGGTTGTAGAAGGAACATAAAAATACAAAATTATGACATAAGGCAGGTTTCTGTCATTTCTGAAACCTTATTAAATGATTGCATTGCATCACAAAACAGTACGATAATATATTGTCCACTGCACATCAACGTACCTGCTTCATCACAGCCCCGTTTGTTACAAAGTAAATGAATGACTCCATGCACAAATCATTGCTTTCACACATGCAGCAATTCTTTTTCGTTCTTTATTTCTTCAGCTGTTCCTCACATAGCAGCCAGAGTACTGGGGGAAAAATTGTCACACGGGATGGTAAAACAACTGTGGAACGGCTTCAATGATCTTTTAGTCAACTGTGTTGCATGCTGGAGAGGCTGATGAGGACGACGAGTGATAATGCAGGATCACGGTCACAAAGGTTGTCATCTGGGATTTTAGCTTCCTTTCAGTGCTGGGAAAGGAGAAAACCAGACGAGTTCAAACAGGGAGTTTTGGGAAAGACAGGCACGAAACTGGAAGGCGATGGCCTCTCAACTCTGACTTGACAATAAGCACTCAAGTGGATCGATCATGAGGTTACCTTTGCGTGCAGTGTTAGACTTACTCAAAAAAAGCAGCCACACATTCCCCTCTTATGTTAATGAACCACTCCACTGCTTTGCTGAAGTGCATCATTTGTATTATGGGATGGATTTAGCAACGAGATTCAAATCTAGAGCATGTGCAGGTAGCAGGAAATAACATTTGCATCTTTGGTAGTCTGACTGGGACCTTCCCCAGTGTTGGAACAGACGGTCCTTTTAGCCAATGATGGCAAATGCACACAGTAGGCCTGCACAGTGAGCCAGATCCAAACTACTTGACGTCAGAAGCATGCATGCCTGCAGCATTAAGGGGACATCAGACATGTTCCATTATCTAGAATCATGCTGCTTAATTCAAAGGATCCTGACAACATTTACACAGCTGCCTTCTTCACTCTTGAGTTTCTCTGGTAACTCTGGATAGACTTGTTTCAGACTGGAACAAAGGAATTACAATCGCATGTCAGTTTTTTTAAACTCACACTGACTGTTAAATTATCTGACTCGGATGGGCAGTGGGTGTGGATTTTTGTTTAGTCTGTTTTCATATACTGTAAAAGCATAGGAAGGGTTAGAGGTAATCTACACATCATTAACTTGTTCACTGCTGGACATATCAGATGTCAGAAACAATCAACACACTGTTAAGCTGAATGATTTTGCAGAATTCTTCAAGAGCAATTAAAATTTTTACTGTCTACTTCTCCTGATTTTGACCGGGGAAGTCAAAACTTGATGGGTAAACTACCACATTATAAACATCAAAATGAGAGTGCTTTAACAAAGGAGGACTGTATTTTAATGGACGCACGAGACCATGGGACTCATCAATCACTCCAGTCTCAGCAACAGTTTTTGAGTAAACTAGTTAATAATTACTATTCTCAGGATTAGGTGCCCCTTTGAAATGTTAGACAGCGGCAGTTTACACAGAGCAGAATACCGGAGGCTCTATATTTACATATCTCAATTATTCCAATTCAGACTCAGACTGATTGGTCACTGTAATAACAGTAAGAGTATTAAAAATCTGCAGCTTTTCTCTGCCTGACCTATTGGAGTCACAAGTCTGTAAGTTCTAAAGTGTACTACATATATATGTCACTGCTATACCATTCCAAAGTTATTGTCAGCTGGGCCTCTCTGAGGCCCATACAGCAGCCAACTTTCTCTTTAAATTACCTTAACGCCTTATGTGGTGTCAAATTAAGTGGGGATTTGCCTGTTCCTGCCTCATCCATCACATTGTTGAGATTGTCTGCTGCTAAAGGGTGGAGTTAAACTGCAATAATTGGCTCATGTGCTGTGGAGAGACTTGACTTGCATGATCAGGTGCAGGTAAGAAGTGCTGAAAGTTTGGCTTAGATATCACGAGTACAAATAAATGAGGCTGCCTTCTTCTACCACTATACTACTGGGGACTGGACAAACACATCAGTACCACAAGACCACACATACACAAAGAGTTCCCTTCTCCATCATACTACCACTGATTATCTCAGGCTATATAACCTCCTTCCCGCTTGAAGGAAAAAAGAATCATTGAAAAGTTTTTAAAAATTAATATAAAAACAAGGACCCTACTCGATCAACACAGCTAAAAATTGAAACCCAGTTCCTCCGCCAGCTTCAAGTCAAGTAAGAATTCTTTTTTAAAGAAACTACTGCTGCTGCTCTGGATCCAGCAACAGATGACCATTGCCTTTTTCTCCCCATTAACGATAGAGAAACTTGCAACAGAATTTTTGTCCTGCATACTTCGGAGGAGAGGGGGGGGAAGGTCTTAAAAGAAAAAAAGTACAAGCTAGCCTGACATGTAAACCTGTAAAGATCTTAAAATTATGCTGTGCTTACATTAAACAGGTTAATTCCTCAGTTATAATTGTGGACAAAGCAATTGCATATGAATGAGCTCAGTGCTGCATTGAGGTGAATTTTGTTCTTTTTTTAAGTGAATGAACTGGCTAAATGTGAGCATTTTTTGGCCTGGAATTTAGACTCAGAATGTTTGCAGTGAGATAAACAATTTGTGAATTTTAAGTTGGCCAGCATTTTCTTTTCAGCATTTTTATTTGCATCTTGTAGCTGAGAACTTTTTTTTTAAAAATGGTTTGGAGATGAAGGACCAATTTTTTCTTATCTTTGGTAAAAATGGGAGTAAAGCCTCTTTTCCTTCATGAAACAATTTTGTGTGAAACAACCATTATTGCATGACCGGATGTTGAACCTGTAACTAACACTAAGCAAATTGCGGGAACGTGCAGTTTTAAAATGTACGCTTCCTGAGAATGCAATTTTGTTAATGGGAACGAAAGCAATCTGAAAATCCACTGCACCTGTAATAATGAAATGTTAACATTTCTCAAGCAGCCAAC
Source organism: Heptranchias perlo (assembly GCF_035084215.1). Classification (NCBI taxonomy): domain Eukaryota; kingdom Metazoa; phylum Chordata; class Chondrichthyes; order Hexanchiformes; family Hexanchidae; genus Heptranchias; species Heptranchias perlo. Next base: position 22,523,813 of record NC_090328.1, on the reverse strand, counting down.
GAGTCATTCAACAGGAATAAATGGCAGAAAGTTTATTAATCTATCTCTGGCTTGAGTGGTAATTATGCTAAATTGCTCCACAAAAATTGAGAAAATGCCGGTGGAGGTCGGCAAGGTTAACTCCCAGTGAGCATGCTGGGTGGGACGGTTGATGAGTGAGGAGAATGGGGCAATTATGGTTGCTGCTTGTAAGGAGTCAGTTTTAGATCACTCAATGGGCCCTTTGGAGAATGCATAAAGAAAGAAGGAAAAAAAGACTTGCGTTTATTTAGCACCTTTCACAACCTCAGGACGTCCCAAAGCGGTTTACAGCCAATGAAGTACTTTTTGAAGTGTAATCACTGTTGTAATGTAGGAAACGCAGCGGCCAATTTGCGCACAGCAAGGTCCCACAAACAGCAATGTGATAATGGCCAGATCATCTGTTTTTTTTTAAAATAGGTATTTTAGGGGGGGAAACTGAAACAGATATTAACATTTTTGGATTAACGAAGATGGAATTCTAGACCATACAATTTAATGTAAATTTACAAATATTGCAATAGTTAATTATAGTTTACAAAGAATCAGGCCTTGTATTTGCTATGGTCCTGTTCCTCCAATGGCAGCGCAGCGGGGTGGGACTTCCGGCCAGTCGACAGCTGTGACCCTTACCCAGGCCCATTTCCTGAAGTCAGGGTCATTACTATAATTAGGCCGGCTGCAGGCCTAATTATGTTACTGGGGTACCTGCCTCAGGTAGGGGGAAGGGAAATCGCTGTGGTGTCTTGGCGCAGTGTAAGTGGGCCTCGCGGTCTTACATTTTAAAAATATTTTTTAAATATGCCATTTTCTCTAATGCGATCAATTGTTCTGCGATTAACTGCATTTTAAAATTAATCCCCCCTCACCCAGGTGCTTAGAAACACAGGATACCAGGGACAAACAGGCTAGCAATTGCTGGATATACATTGTATGATGTATTCCCATCATTTGTCTCTCATTATAATATACCGATGGAATGACTGCCTTCCCAATTTACCTCGACCACCCACCCACACAGGAAGCATACAGGAAATTCTGCCCCCTAGTGTTTAACGGTCATTGAAGTGCAACAATTATTATTACAACAAATTCACTCAAAAGATTTATCTAGAATCACACAAATTACAGCACAGAAAGAGGCCATTCACTCACTCACCGACCTGTGCCGTGCTTGTTCTTGAACTGGAGCTATCTACTTTAAAACTCCTTCTCATTAAAACTAACAGATTAAAAAAATTACTCTGTAGCTGGAACGCATATTCAGTAAAATCACTGCTATTAGTCTCTGCATCGAAGGCGACTTGCAAAAAAAGAACTTGCATTTATATAGCACATTTGGCGACCTCAGGACATCCAAAGCACTTTACAGGAACAGAGAGATCTGGGGGTATATGTGCACAAATCGTAGAAGGTGGCAGGGCAGGTTGAGAAAGTGGTTAAAAAAGCATATGGGATCCTGGGCTTTATAAATAGAGGCAGAGAGTACAAAAGTATGGCAGTCATGATGAACCTTTATAAAACACTGGATCGGCCACAACTGGAGTATTGTGTCCAGTTCTGGGTACCGCACTTCAGGAACGATGTGAAGGCCTTAGAGAGAGTGAAGAGATTTACTAGAATGATTCCAAGGATGAGGGACTTTAGTCATGTGGAATGATTGGAGAAGCTGGGGTTGTTCTCCTTGGAACAGAGACGGTAGCGAGGAGATTTGACAGAGGTATTCAAAATCTAGACAGTGTAGATAGAGAGAAACTGTTCCCATTGGTGGAAGGGTCAAGGGCCAGAGGACATACATTTAAGGTGATTGACAAAAGAACCAAAGGTGACATGAGGAGAAACTTTTTTACAACAGCGAGTGGTTAAGATCTGGAATGCACTGACTGAGGGGGTGGTGGAGGCAGATTCAATCATGGCCTTGAAAAGGGAACTGGATAAGCACTTGAAAGGAAAAAAATTGCAGGGCTACGGGGCAAGGGCGGGGGAGCGGGACTAGCTGAATTGCTCTTGCATAGGGACGGCGTGGACTCAATGGGCCGAATGGCCTCCTTCCGTTGCTGTAACCTTTCTATGATTCTATGATTCGATTGAGTACTTTTGAAATGTTGTAATGTAGGAAACGCGACAGCCCATTTGTGCACAGCAAAGTTCCACAAACAGCAATGAGATAAATTACCAAATAAGCTATTTTAGTGATGTTGGTTGAGGGATAAATATTGACCAGGACACCAGGAGAACACCTCTGCTCTGCTTTAAATAGTGCCATGGGATTTTTTTTTATTCGTTCATGGGATGTGGGCGTTGCTGGCAAGGCCGGCAGTTATTGCCCATCCCTAATTGCCCTTGAGAAGGTGGTGGTGAGCCGCCTTCTTGAACCGCTGCAGTCCATGTGGTGACGGTTCTCCCACAGTGCTGTTAGGTAGGGAGTTCCAGGATTTTGACCCAGCGACGATGAAGGAACGGCAATATATTTCCAAGTCGGGATGGTGTGTGACTTGGAGGGGAACATGCAGGTGGTATTGTTCCCATGTGCCTGCTGCCCTTGTCCTTCTAGGAGGTAGAGGTCGTGGGTTTGGGAGGTGCTGTCGAAGAAGCCTTGGCGAGTTGCTGCATTGCATCCTGGGGACGGTACACACTGCAGCCACAGTACGCCGGTGGTGAAGGGAGTGAATGTTTAGGGTGGTGGATGGGTTGCCAATCAAGCGGGCTGCTTTATCTTGGATGGTATCGAGCTTCTTGAGTGTTGTTGGAGCTGCACTCATCCAGGCAAGTGGAGAGTATTCCATCACACTCTTGACTTCTGCCTTGTAGATGGTGGAAAGGCTTTGGGGAGTCAGGAGGTGAGTCACTCGCCGCAGAATACCCAGCCTCTGACCTGCTCTTGTAGCCACGGTATTTATATGGCTGGTCCAGTTATGTTTCTGGTCAATGGTGACCCCCAGGATGTTGATAGTGGGGGATTCGGCGATGGTAATGCCGTTGAATATTCAAGGGGAGGTGGTTAGACTCTCTCTTGTTGGAGATGGTCATTGCCTGGCACTTGTCTGGCGCGAATGTTACTTGTCACTTATGAGCCCAAGCCTGGATGTTGTCCAGGTCTTGCTGCATGCGGGCTCGGACTGCTTCATTATCTGAGGGGTTGCGAATGGAACTGAACACTGTGCAATCATCAGCGAACATCCCCATTTCTGACCTTATGATGGAGGGAAGGTCATTGATCAAGCAGCTGAAGATGGTTGGGTCTAGGACACTGCCCTGAGGAACTCCTGCAGCAATGTCCTGGGGCTGAGATGATTGGCCTCCAACAACTACTACCATCTTCCTTTTTGCTAGGTATGACTCCAGCCACTGAAGAGTTTTCCCCGATTCCCACTGACTTCAATTTTACTAGGGCTCCTTGGTGTCACACTCGGTCAAATGCTGCCTTGATGTCAAGGGCAATCACTCTCACCTCACCTCTGGAATTCAGCTCTTTCGTCCATGTTTGGACAAAGGCTGTAATGAGGTCTGGAGCCGAGTGGTCCTGGCGGAACCCAAACTGAGCATCGCTGAGCAGGTTATTCACCCAAAAGGGCAGACAGGCCCTCGGTTTAATGTCTCATATCCGACAGTGTGCTCCCTCAGTACTGCACTGAACTGTCAGCCTAGCTTATGTGCTCAAGTCTCTGGAGTGGGACTTGACCAAACGGCCTTCTTACTCAGAGGCAAGAGTGCTTCCTCTAACACTTGTGGTAAAGTAATCCATGCTCTAATAGGTCAGTGTGAAAAAAATTCTTCTAACTACCCCCCTTGTTCTTCTAGTGATAATCCTCAGTTTTTGTTCCCTTAATGCTAATTCATCAAACAATGGGAACAATAGGCCCGAATACTTGCAATCCCGCTCCGTCACTCCAATGTGGCGTAGCGGGGATCATGATTCATTGGAGTGGAGCGAGCCTTACCCTGCCAGAGTTTCTGGGTCAGCCTATTTACATAAAACAGGTGGGTGCCTGCACCAGTATCGGTGCAGCCTAGATACCTGCTGGAGAGAGAAGGCAAAATATGGACTAGAATGCCGCTTGCAGGCGAAACCCACAGGACTGACTCAAACAAAAGCAGAGGGCTGACTTAAAAACTTACAGCTGCAATCTTATGGGATTGAAACACCAGTCAGCCAGTACTGGATGCTGGTATCTTGCCTATAGCCGGGGGTAAAGAGCAGCAAGAAGACTGGTGGATGATACTATCCTGCTGGTCCCACTTCCTTTTACAATGCCAGGCCTCCACGGGGCAGACAAAACTTCTGCCCGTCCCTGCCCCCACAGGCCAGATCTCTGGACAGAGCATTATTGACTCCCGTCCCATTTTCCACTCCCATGTCAGGAGCACTAAACCTCTGCTGTCAGGTAAGCCGCTGGCCCCGAGGAAATTCATGGCCGATTTTTTTTTTGTTTACCATTTAACCTTTCAAAATCTTTCACAATTTTGAAAACCTCTTTAGATTCCCACTTAGCTTTCTTCATTTTCATGAAAAAAGACTGAACTTTCTGAGTCTTTCTTCATAACAAGAACCTTTCATTAGTTATCATTCTAGTGAATCTTCGCTGTACCTTTCCCCATGGCTTAATATCCTTCCTACAATGGGGTATCCTAAATTGCATGCCAAATAAAATCCTCCAACTGTGGCCTAACCAATATCCTGTAAAAATTTATAAATTTCTTGCATTTATATTCAACGCTTGTAGTATAAAGCAGAGAATCCCATCTGCCTTCTATATGGCTTTTTCTATCTACACTCCCATGTTTAAAGATTTACCCATCTGCACCTCTAGATCTCTCTATTCCTTCACTCTTCCTTTCACTGTTTTTACACAATTGCACAAACTACTAAAAGTAAAGCATTGCACAACTAGGCTATTTGCTAGTTTTCGCAATGGCACTCTGTCTGCTTACTTTCAGAGACAGGCTGGGGCTCTGATGCTGATCATTGAAATGTTGGAACTTGTTTTCTTCAGAACTTAGCTAAGCGTTGTGAAGAAGTCAGTGGTTTATCAGACTACCCATTAAATATGTACGGAGGTGGTTGGGGAGGAATTCAGACAAAAATCTAGAAAACTATATGGAGGAGAGGGGGAGTAAGGCAAAGTGTACACATATTTTTCTTTTAAAGCTACAAACATCACAACAGGACTGAGAGAGAAAGGAGGGAGGTGAAGAGAGGTCAAGGAAATGAAGCTGCCTCCGTCAGAGAGATGAGAGGATATGTAACTGGATATGTAACACTGAGCAGAAGCCCACACACACAAAGGGAGAGCGCAGTACGAGTAATACCAAACTGTGCGAGCAGCGCTCAGAACACACCGCAGAGGACAGGTACATAAAACATCACCACTGGGATTCATCACCCCACTTGCTCACTCTGTAAAACTGTCCAGTGTTTAATCCCTGCTCTGCTGTGGTTTGATTCTGTCTCCATCCAACTTTCACTTCATTTACATCAACATGTTCCAGACCGCAAACTGACTCATGTTAGAAGTTGCCAGGAGTTCCCGCACCTGATCTGACAGGAGTCGGTCTCTTGCCGGGTCCAGATATTGAGGGAGAGAAAGAGATAGGCACATGCACACTCACACACTCACACACACTCACACACTCACACTCACAGTGGTGAAAGTTGGGGAAGAGGAGTGGTAAACAGTCCCAACAGTAATGGTTTACATCCCTTTCCCTCCCAGTGTCTTGCTCTGACCACCACTCTCTCAGTTTATTATTGTTTCTACTTCTCTCTACCGCTGGCTGCTGTAGGGCATGTCCGTCTGCAAGTCCAGGCTGAGCTCTCAGCACACCATGTCAACGTTGACATGATGATTTATGGAGCCCAGCCTGCAAGGCGTGGATTTGAGAGCCAGCATCTTGTGTCAAGATTTTGTGTCATTGTTTTGATTGTCAGGCTGCCTGCATTTGAAGGTGAGGGAGAAATAGGACAAGAGGGCAGGGGGAAGAGCTTTAAGCATCTTTGTTCCTGACTGATTCATTTATTACCTTTAGGGGAGGGTTGGGGGGGGGGGGGTGGAGATAAGGGATTGGTCAAAGTGTATGTACTTTGAGGGGGATATCTCAAAGGCAGATTATCAATAGGCGGGAGAGGGGTGACTGAGAATCAGGATTTTCAGTGTACAAACTTCATGAATGGTCAGACTATTTTGCCAGGCAACAGCTTTCAACAGCGTGTTATTACAAAACTGACAAGGTCATTCCCAACCACAAATTACACTATTATGTGAAAACTGTAAAACTAAACAAGGCAAATGGGATGTTTACAACCGGGTAATATAGTACTAAATGAGAAGTTAAATTCCCTCTTTTTAGGAAATGCACTCAACACTCAGTGTAAGCTGTTTTCTATCAAGCTGCAAATCTGTGCAACTCAAGGAAAGTACCACTTTTACAGAAATTATTTTCCTCACGCATCAAACCACAGCATGAAACGGCAGTAAGGTTGTCCTACAGAGCGAAGCAGAAATGTCGGATACACAAAACATGTTTATAGTTACTGGTGCAGTTGTTTGTTATAATTGACAACGTGTATAGTTGACAGGACTGGTATTTTCTGGTAAACATCGCTGCGACTTAATGTCAGGATGTATGCTTCTCTGATGGCTCAGTAGTTAAGTGCACCATGTGATGTGGCACTGAACCATCATACTTAGGGACATAGGAATAGACAGGATTAGAAAAAACTGTATGGTTCATCCCACCAGTCCCAAACATCTTGAGCATCCTGATTACATAGAATTACACAGAATTTACAGCACAGAAAGAGGCCATTCGGCCCTATGTTGGTGTTTATGCTCCACACGAGCTTTCTTCCACTCTATTTACTTCATCGCACCTGATCGACATATTCCTTTGCTCCTCATTACTTATCTAGCTTCCCCTTAAATGCGTCTATGCTATTCGCCTCAACCACTCCACGTGGTAGCGAACTTTACATTCTCACCATCTTGATGGTTCAGGATGATCTGATTCCAGGGTTAAAAAAAGCACTTGTTTTTGCCTGCACAGACTGCACCAATAATTCCTAAATTCGCAGTCAGACTTTTTCTCTTTGTTTCTCTCGCTTGTTCTCCAGTAAGAGAATTTTCTGAAAGGCAGGGCTATCCTTGTTCATTGAGTAAATGGAAGTGTTCTCTTTAAAACTGCAGGGCCCATAGGGGGTGAAATTGCTCCTCATTGCGCCCATTTTCCACTGGGAAAATGGGCACACGAAGGTCCACTTTAGGGGGCCAACCTCACATGCCTGAAGTGTGTCAGAAACACGACCAATGCCATATTGGTTCAGGCACTGTAGAGGCACCCCTGGTGAACAGGCCTTAAATATCCTTGAATATGTTAATAAAGGGCCTAACACCTGTTTTAAGACATATCCCGGAAATTTGTTTGTCCTGAGCAGATGAGGCTTTGGACTTGCTGCGCTCAGGATTACCTGGTCGACACGGGGCGTAACCAGCGGCTCTTAAAGGGATCGCTGGAGGCTACCATTAAAAAAGGTAATTTCTATAATCATTACTTTAATGTGGCACTGGGAGGAGCAGGAGTACTGGGGGCAGCAAGGCCCCCTCCCGTTCTCCTCCTCCTCTCCCTCACAGGACATACTTTGGGGTTGCTGCTCGCAAGGCAGGCGACCTGAGATAAAAGTGCACCAGATTGGCGAGCTGCCTCTGGAGCCGCTACCGACGACAGCAGCTCACCCACAATATTAAGATGAGGCTCAAGGCCAATTTCAGGTGGTCCTCGGGCTAACCTCTTCTGGCCCATGCAGTGTGCAAAACGGGAACAAACCAATTCATCTCCCATAGTCTCTCACTGGAGAGCAATGGGAAAAAAATGGTTCATCAAGAGAAGGGTAAAATTGGAGAGAAAGAAAAGGGGAATGAAAAATGGTTAGAGAGGTGGAGGGCAGGGAAAAGGAGAAAGTATAAAACAGAACAAAACTCGGTCTTATATGCAACAGTTGGAGTTAATTAATTGTGATGCCTGGTGGAAGTAAAACCACACATTTTCATAGAATAGAATCATAGAAGTTTACAACATGGAAACAGGCCCTTCGGCCCAACATGTCCATGTCGCCCAGTTTATACCACCAAGCTAGTTCCAATTGCCTGCACTTGGCCCATATCCCTCTATACCCATCTTACCCATGTAACTGTCCAAATGCTTTTTAAAAGACAAAATTGTACCTGCCTCCACTACTGCCTCTGGCAGCTCGTTCCAGACACTCACCACCCTTTGAGTGAAAAAATTGCCCCTCTGGACCCTTTTGTATCTCTCCCCTCTCACCTTAAATCTATGCCCCCTCGTTATAGACTGCCCTACCTTTGGGAAAAGATTTTGACTATCTACCTTATCTATGCCCCTCATTATTTTATAGACTTCTATAAGATCACCCCTAAACCTCCCTCTCTCCAGGGAAAAAAGTCTCAGTCTATCTAACCTCACCCTATAAGTCAAACCATCAAGTCCCGGTAGCATCCTAGTAAATCTTTTCTGCACTCTTTCTAGTTTAATAATATCCTTTCTATAATAGGGTGACCAGAACTGTACACAGTATTCCAAGTGTGGCCTTACTAATGTCTTGTACAACTTCAACAAGACATCCCAACTCCTGTATTCAATGTTCTGACCAATGAAACCAAGCATGCTGAATGCCTTCTTCACCACCCTATCCACCTGTGACTCCACTTTCAAGGAGCTATGAACCTGTACTCCTAGATCTCTTTGTTCTATAACTCTCCCCAACGCCCTACCATTAACGGAGTAGGTCCTGGCCCGATTCGATCTACCAAAATGCATCACCTCACATTTATCTAAATTAAACTCCATCTGCCATTCATTGGCCCACTGGCCCAATTTATCAAGATCCCGTTGCAATCCTAGATAACCTTCTTCACTGTCCACAATGCCACCAATCTTGGTGTCATCTGCAAACTTACTAACCATGCCTCCTAAATTCTCATCCAAATCATTAATATAAATAACAAATAACAGCGGACCCAGCACCGATCCCTGAGGCACACCGCTGGTCACAGGCCTCCAATTTGAAAAACAACCCTCTACAACCACCCTCTGTCTTCTGTCGTCAATCCAATTTTGTATCCAATTGGCTACCTCACCTTGGATCCCGTGAGATTTAACCTTATGTAACAACCTACCATGCGGTACCTTGTCAAAGGCTTTGCTAAAGTCCATGTAGACCACGTCTACTGCACAGCCCTCATCTATCTTCTTGGTTACCCCTTCAAAAAACTCAATCAAATTCGTGAGACATGATTTTCCTCTCACAAAACCATGCTGACTGTTCCTAATCAGTCCCTGCCTCTCCAAATGCCTGTAGATCCTGTCTCTCAGAATACCCTCAAACAACTTACCCACTACAGATGTCAGGCTCACCGGTCTGTAGTTCCCAGGCTTTTCCCTGCCGCCCTTCTTAAACAAAGGCACAACATTTGCTACCCTCCAATCTTCAGGCACCTCATCTGTAGTTGTCGATGATTCAACTATCTCTGCTAGGGGACCCGCAATTTCCTCCCTAACCTCCCATAACGTCCTGGAATACATTTCATCAGGTCCCAGAGATTTATCTACCTTGATGCGCGTTAAGACTTCCAGCACCTCCCTCTCTGTAATATGTACACTCCTCAAGACATCCCTATTTATTTCCCCAAGTTCCCTAACATCCTTGCCTTTCTCAACCGTAAATACCGATGTGAAATATTCATTTAGGATCTCACCCATCTCTTGTGGTTCCGCACATAGATGACTTTTTTGATCATTTGATCGGAAAATCTCTCTGACACAAAATTTCTGGAAACCTTAACTTAATCCTGAACCATGGTGGTAACTGTTAAATCAGATTTCCTCACAATTTGATTTTTCTCATTATCAAATATGGCAGCCTTCCAGAAATCACACTTCCAATCTATTTTCAGCATATATGTTTTCTGTAGTGGGAAGTGAGGGTGGGAATAGTGTTTTTTTTAATTTAAAAATGATTGACCTCTGGCCTGTTCTGCTAGTCACTGCCAATCACAGACTCTGAGCCAAAAGTTAGTAGAGCAGAATAGAAATCAGAACCATTTGTAAATCAAACGTACTTTTTCCACTTTCAATCCCCACCACAGAAAATAAAATACCTTAAAAACAGATTTGATTTGAAAGTTTTTTGGCAGGTACAGTAGACTTCCTTCATTATGTTTCTCAGAGAAGTTATAATGTGTTAGTCCAGCTTTAAGTGCTATTTCACATATGAATTACCATTTTTGCTATTTGACTTATGGCCAGTGAAATGATCAGTTGTAGGCACACAATGAATGACTGTTATATAACAGTTCCAGCAACTCTGCCCATTTTAATTTTAATTATTTATCCCATTTTATCACAGGCTCGTGACATTGACCGCTTGCAATATTTTCTGAAAGCTTTGTGATTTTGAAACCTCTCAAAATTTAACATTTTGAAACTCTGGGCAATTCACAGTTCATCCTTTTTGTGCCATCTGTTTTATACGAGTTGTGCACTCCAAACTGTTCCCCTTCCTGTCTCTGTGCTCAGTTCTGTTTCTGCTCTCTGGCTCAGGCCCTCTCCACTCCCCAGCATATCCACTCCCGCAATGAGTTTATCTAGTGAGTAGCTAAGCTATACAGATCAGCAAGATCCCATGTTCGATTCCTGGTCTGTGGTCAGTTGGCTGATTTGAGCCCAGGTTGGCAGTAGGGGAGGGGAAAACCAGCCAAGACTCTCGTTTCAGATCACGATCCAGTGACCCCATGCTGGAAGTGTGCAAGTGAGAATAAGATTGGGCTTGGCTGTGATTTCCCCCTCCCCCTGCCATCAACCCCATAACAGTTGAATAGTTATGATAATAAACATTTGGGTGAGGAGAAAAGAAGTTGCATTTATATAGTGCTTTTCAAGTTCTCAGCATGTCCAAAGTGCCTCACAACTACAAATTATTTGAAATGTAATCACTGTTGTTGTGCAGGCAAATACAGCAGCCAATTTCACCGCAAAGTTCCACAAAAAGCATCTGTTTTTAGTGGTGTTGGTTGAGGGATAAACGTTGGCCAGGACACCAGGATAGTTCCCCTGCTTGTGCCATGGGATCGTTTAGATCCACTTGAATGGGTAGATGGGGCTTTGGTTTAACATCCCATCTGAAAGACAGCACCTCCTACAAGGCAGCACTCCCTCAGTGCCACACTGGATTATGTGCTCAAGTCCTGGAGTAGGGCTTGCACTCAGAGACTTCTGATTTAGATGTTAACAGTCTTGCCACTGAACCAAGCTGACACTCACAGCAAGTATACAATACTGGAGGGCTGGAGTACTAGAAGACTACTGCTGTGTGTGGAACCATAGTGCAGCAAGAGTCAACACTGTCAGGACAAGAGGGGAGGCGAGAGAAATTGGTGAGAAAGTTTTTTTTAAATTTCAAGCAAAACTGCAGTTTGAGTGTTTAACAGGCACTTTGATCTGTTTATTTTCAGAGAAAAATTACAATGTTGAAATTGCAAGTCAATGTATTTTAAAAACAACCAACACTTGAATGATTTTGTATTTGAATTAAAACCAGTTTCTTGGAATTTATCAGGATACCAAGCGGCAGTTAACAAAACCAGACAGTACAGATCAATCCAGGGCTGGATTTATACTGGCTTTGTTATAATTTAGATTTTGGGAGACAAAAGTGAAGTTGCCAGGATTTACTAAGGCTAGTGGCCAGACCCTGGCTGCTGGCCTTAGCAAATCCTAGAAAACCTACTTTCAGGTTGCAGGCTGCTAGTTTTTCATGGATCTACGATTCTGTCATAAGAGACTCAGATTTAACAGTGTAAACACAAGAAGCTGGCTTAATTCTGAACTAAAACAAGGCCAATGTAAAAGTAGCTCAGGATATGTTGGCATATGATGGGTTCATTACCCAATGTCACAGAGCTCAAGTCACTAAAACCTAACAATTAAGGTAGTAAGTTCAGTATCCATGTTGCAATCCTTTTATAAGATTGGAGATACACCAATACATTCTGAAACTTGGGGCATGATTTTAGCATGGCAGCAGGAAGTCAGCGGGTGGGTGGATTTGCGTGTGGAGAACCCAGAGGCCAAGTGAGCGTGTTTATATCTGCGATTGTATCACGAAAGCACCCAATTACCTTTGCTTCCAGGTTTCGCGTCTCCAAGCTGCGCACCTGAATGACGTGATTAAAAGCCCACTATTTAAAGGGCCAGTCCAAGAATGGATTTTGAAGGAGAAAGGAGAAATGGAGTCTAGGAAAGCAAAGGCTGCCCCTAGATTTAATGATGCCTCGCTGGATGTACTGCTGGCTGCAGTGAGAGCCAGGAGGGAGGTAATTTTTCCAATGGATAGCAGGAAGAAACCTGGCCCTGTAACCAAAAATGCTTGGCTCGAGGTGGCAGAAGAGGTGAGCAGCAGGAGCATCCCTGGCATCATGTGCAGCAATGTGCACAGCTGCTCTGGCGATGGGTTCCCCATTTTCATTTTACTCCTCCTCAGATGTACTGTGATCCATTGCGACCCCTATCCTGATCTCGTCAGTTTGAGGGGCTCCAAAATGTAGGTAAATTTGTTTGAACATAAGAATTCTCAGTCTCAACAATAAAATCTCAGTCTAAATACAAAGAACTCCCAGCCAAACATTTGTCTGAGAGAAGTGAGTGCCCAGCTGCAATACCTCACCTTCCTTGGGATGTGTCAATCACTGGTTTAAAGGTTCAAATGAGCTTTGGCTGTAACTCGCCTCCATTTCAATGGCGTGTTTCAGAAGCCACAGGAGACACGTTCAGGAGTAGTTAAATCCATTTCTGTTGCAGAATCCACAAAAAGTTAAGTACCTAAAGTGTTTCAACTACCTGAATAGGCCCTTTAAATATCGGCCCGCTGGCTTTACGTGGGGATGGGACTTCTGGGTTTCTGTTGTGCGCTCGCATCCTAACGTGCCTGGTTTAAACCCGGAAGTGGGCGCATTGGAGCCGGGATGCGGTCCCGCTCCAAAAAGTTGCTACTTTAAACCCCCACCTGCCCCCAATCCACCTGTACTTGGGGGTTAAAATTACCCCCTTGGTCTCAAAAGGAGAATGGCTTCAGTACTGCCCTGTATTTGGCAAAAATGATACCACAAGTGTTTGCTTCGTTGCAGTGTACAATCATATCAGCTACAGAATAATTGCTAGCTGACCTCTCAACTGTGATTTTAACAATTTTAGATATTTATATGGCACAAAGGATATTGTGGAAACAGTGTAATTGGCTGTATTTATAGACTGCCTTGCAGATTCTGAGCTTCAGCGCATCCATAGAGAGTCTGGGAATTGCGGAAATCCGCAGAACATTTTGTATCCTTTTTGAAGAGGCTGGCACAATAGACAAGGCTGTGCTTCGAAACATTATGGCAAAAGCCATTAAAAGACAAGAGTGTGGACATTCCGGCCCCCCTGGGTGACTGAATTCAGATGGCGTTGCGGTGGAGGAGAATCGAAATTTGGGGTGAAACCCAGATTCACCAGAGATACACTTAAAGTGGCGCTTGCTTCTACCTGCCCCGTGCTAATTAGCTGCCAGTTCACTGACAACACAAACTCCAGCAGGGTCAGAGCTCAAAGGCTCGAGTGGGCGGGAACCCAGATCTCCCAAGAAATTTCCGCACTGTGGTTCTTGCCTGCACTGAAGTGACATCAGCAGCAAACATAAGTAGTCACCTCCGATGATGTGAGTTCCAAAGGGTGTCAACATTTTCTGACTGCTCATTTGCCTGGTACAGGCCAACAGTGCAAGAATATAGAAAAACCTTTCCCCAACACAGGGGAAGGAACGTAGCAACAAAATCAAACTTCAGCAGATTTTACTTCGCTGACCAGTTAAGGGCTATACCATGCGCTGCTCTGCCCAACTGCTGCTACATCACAATACTGCTCTCTGTAGGTCCATGTCATTCTGACTGGGAATACGGAGAACCATTTTCAGTGCATGCGCCCAGCTTAACGATGTTATTATGGGTCTTCTTTTCTATCTGAGCATATTAACTGGACAATTTTTGAGGTGGCTGACACTGCCCTTGAAACACCCCTTGTTTGCTACCGGCTACATTCTTATAAAGTAAATGGGCCTTTTTAAACCAGTTGTTTTTTTTGTTGTTGCCTGTGCTGCGTCGTATATCCTGCAATGCAAGTAGCATAGGTTGTAGAGCACCAGGACCCCAGTATATTGCAGGACTGCTTTATACTGGGGTCCTGGTGCTCTACAACCTATGCTACTTATGGCCTATGGTCATTGGTATTCCCAAAACACAAATTAAGTTTGCATATGAATGGAACAGCTTTCTGGAATATTAAACAGAGGTCAAGTAACTTCCCTGGTGTCCTTTGTTGTCTGGAGTTAGTGCAGCGAGATCAGAAACTAATTTTAGGCACTTTTACAATGAAGGAGTGCTGTCAATGGCAAGCATTTGCAACTGCTTTTATATTGTTTGTTTGGTTTGAATTGTGGAAGCCCAGCATCCATGAGCTGGCTCCCAGCGTTTGTGCCATTAAACCTGTTTTCCAGAGACCAGTGGCAGATGCGTACACCAAGTCTGCTGACAGGCTACAAAAAATAGATTTAACAGCGAAAAGACTAGGAGCTGGCTCACGAATGCTGGGCAGAATTGTATTCTCTTGCCCATGTTCCGATGAAGGGTCTATACTTGAAGCTTAATTCGTCTATTCTCTCTCCACAGATGCTGACAGACCTGCTGAGTGTTTTCAGCATTTTCTGTTTTTATTAGTTTTCCAGCATCTGCAGTATTTAGGTTTTTTGTTTTATTCTACAATTCTGCGGCCTGGTTAAGGGAACCAAATTTCATGGACACTGGTTTCCAGGAATCTGCCCTAAATAAGCACCAGTACTAAGGTGTCCATAATAGTGTTTCTGTTTGTACTTCCATGATACAGGCATCATATCATCATATCATCATAAAAAACACAGCCAATGCTATTAGAGTAGGTGGTTTATGCTGCCAACTTTACTTTGCAATGGAGTCTAGATGAACATTTGGTATGATTCAAGTGTATTGTATTTGGATTTTCAAAAGGCATTCGATAAGGTGACATACAAGAGGTTGTTACACAAGATAAGGGCTCATGGGGTTGGGGTTAATATATTAGCATGGATAGAGGATTGGTTAACGGACAGAAAACAGAGAGTAGGAATAAACGAGTCATTTTCAGGTTGGCAGGCTGTAACTAGTGGGATGCTGCAAGGATCAGTGCTTGGGCCTCAGCTATTTACAATATATATCAATGACTTAGATGAAGGGCCTGAGTGTAATGTATCCAAGTTTGCTGACGATACAAAGCTAGGTGGGAAAATAAGCTGTGAGGAGGATGCAAAGAGGCTGCAAATGGAAATAGACAGGTTGAGTGAGTGGGCAAGAAGGTGGCAGATGGAGTATAATGTGGGGAAATGTGAGGTTATTCACTTTGGTAGGAAGAACAGAAAAACAGAATATTTTTTAAATGATGAAAAACTATTAAATGTTGGTGCTCAGAGGGATTTTGGTGTCCTTGCACACGAAATACAGAAAGTTAACTTGCAGATACAGTAAGCAATTAGGAAGGCAAATCGTATGTTGGCCTTTATTGCAAGGGGATTGTTGTACAAGAGTAAGGAGGTCTTGCTGCAATTGTACAGGGCTTTGATGAGATCACATCCGGAGTACTGTGTACAGTTTTGGTCCCCTTACCTAAGGAAGGATATACATGCTTTAGAGGTGGTTTAACAAAGGTACACTAGATTGATTCCTGGGATGAGAAGGTTGTCCCATGAGGAGAGATTGAGTATAATGGGCCTATACTCTCTGGCGTTTAGAATTATTTCATTGCCAAAACATACTGCTGCCCCTGGAACTAAGAAAGATGAACGGCTTTCAGAAAGACATTGGGGAAAAAAATAGGTCTTTGTCTTAAAAATAGTTTTTAAATACAAAAGCTGACAAGTTTATCTTGATGTTGCCATTGGCTGTACAAAACCCACTCTATCAGAGTTAGCAACTGAAAACCAATATAAAACCATGGTATTGAATTACTAACACAACACAGGCACTTATTTCCCCGTAAAAATCACAGGAAATTTTGGATTAGGCATTTACCCAGCCTAATGATAATCTCCAGGATGCACAACTGATTTTAAATCTGGTATCAAGAGATGGGAGTTTTAGCTCCAAACTACAAACAAGTAAATAAGCTCGAAATGCACTGAAGATTTGCTGCAAATCTGGATTAACAGCTGTACTTTAAATGGGTCTGCTGATTGTGCTGCTTATATCCAACGTTTCAAGACATCACATGGAATTACATAGAATTTTACAGCACAGAAACAGGCCATTCAGCCCAACAGGTCTATGCCATTGTTTATGCGCCAAACGAGCCTCCTTCTACTTTACTTCATCTAACCCCATCAACATATCCTTCTATTTCTTTCTCCCTCATGTACTTACCTAGCTTCCCCTTAAAGGCATCTATGCTATTTGCCCCAACCACTCCATGTGGTAGCGAGTTCCACATTTTCACCACTCTCTTGAGAAAAGAAGTTTCTCCTGAATTCCTTATTTTACTTATTAGTTACTATCTTGTATTTATGGCCCATGGTTTTGGACTCCCCCACAAGTGAAAACATCCTCTCTGCGTCTACCCTATCGAACCCCTTCATAATTTTGAAGACCTCTAGCAGGTCACCTCTCAGTCTCCTCTTTTCTTAAGAAAAGAGCCACAGCCTATTCAGTCTTTCCTGATAGTTGTACCCTCTTAGTTCTGGTATTATCCCTGTAAATCTTTTTTGCACTTTCTCCAGTGCTTCTATATCCTTTGTGTAATATGGAGACCAGAACTGTGCACAATACTCCAAGTGTGGTCTAACCAAGGTTCTAGATAAGTTTAACATAACATCTCTGCGTTTGAATTCTATTCCTCTAGAAATTAACCCCAGTGCTTGTTTGCACTTTTTATGGCTTTATTTAACCAGTGCTGCTACTTATAATGATTTGTGAATCTGTACCCCAAGATCCCTTGTTCCCCTAGATCCCATGAACACAGATCAACCGTTGTTTATTCAGTTTTATTCTTACATTACAACAGTGACTACACCTCAAAAGTACTTTGTTGGTTGTAAAGTGCTTTGGGATGTTCTGAGGCCGTTAAACACGCTATAGAAATGCAAGTTCTTTCTAATGTAAGGAATCTTACAACACCAGGTTATAGTCCAACAGTTTTATTTGAAAATCACAAGCTTTCGGAGGCTTTCTCCTTCGTCAGGTGACGCTTCACCTGACGAAGGAGAAAGCCTCCGAAAGCTTGTGATTTTCAAATAAAACTGTTGGACTATAACCTGTGTTGTAAGATTCCTTACATTTGTCAACCCCAGTCCATCACCGGCATCTCCACAACAAGTTCTTTCTAGTTAGCATATGCATTTAACTAGTTAAATAAACAGCTTGCTTTGTAAATTCTGTCTTATTCTTATAAAACCAAACTTTTGTTCTCAAGCCAGTTTTGTATTGAAATAACCTTACCTAAATAATTACAAAAAAATGTACTTCAATTTATGTCAACTGAAGGAAAAAGGAAGCAGACTTTCAGAAGCATTATTTTTAATATACATCAATTATATTAAAATTTTTGCATCTAGTGCACAATTCCTGTTTCATGATTTTGTCTACTTAGCAGTCACAACTGGGTGCAATGCCTAGAATTATTTTTAAATTAAACTACAAAGTACCCATCATGGTGGAAGCAGAATACATAATATCTTTTAAAAGGAAAATGGATAAATACTTGAAAAAGAAAAACTGAAAAGGGTATAAGGAAAGGAAAGGGAAAATGAAAAAGAATTAAGTGGGGCACTCCTTCAGAGAGCCAGTACTGATGGGCTGAATGCCTCCTTCTGTGCCGTTAAATCCCGTGACTAATTAAATTGGCAATGTTAAAAAAAAGTGAAAAATTGATTTCAAACTAAGAGTAGACTATATATTATGTAATTTAATTATATATGAGAGAGAGAGAGAAAATGAGGGGGGAAATACACATCCATGCGACAAAAACTTTTTAAATTCACCGTTGCAAAGCATTCTGAATTATATTTTGCTAATTTAGTGCGCAGAAGTACTCCTGAGTTCAGAATTGAACAATGTGACTGACTGTGTAGACGCATTGTTGCCCTTGGAAACAAGAATTCTTCTTCTTAATCCTTCAGCCTTAAGCAGAATACTAACGCTTGTAGATTTGGTAACTCCACTGCCCAAGCTTTCTGCAACATGTCCTGACAATGATGTTACAATTTACTGTACAATATATTATGAAAACAAATTTCAGGCCTATTATTTTTTACCCTGAACAGCAGTCAGGGAAGTGGTTACAGCTTTTGTGTTTCCTTTTTCCCCAGTGTTGTGCCATAGTAAACTAGATCTTTACCAGACTGACATTTAATCAATAGGTATAAATTATTTTGAAAACCTATTATTTCTTTATTAGCACAAGGCTTAGCTATTCTCCTAAAAGCAATTCCATGTTAAGTCTCTATAGATAATATATTGGACAAAAAATAATCACTTTACTGCAGCCGGCCTGATTTGCATTTTAAATTGAAGGGAAAATACTGTTCAACTTTCACACAAAAATTCATTGCACCCAGCTGAATATCAGCTCTGTTGTGCATGTGGTGATACTAGATCTTCTCCCCCTCTTCTATACTGAAGCTGGTGACTCTTTTTAGGGCATACTTTTGTGAATACTCACAGCCCCCTAGTATGTCAATTTCCCTTCAATTATCTTCTCATCTTTCTTGAAGGTGTTGAAGGGGCAAATTTAAGATTGATATCAGGAAATTCTTCTTCACACAAAGAATAATCAATGTATGGAATCATAGAATGGTTACAGTACAGAAGGAGGCCATTTGGCCCATCGAGCCTGTGCCCGCTCTTTAAAAGAACAATCCAGTTAGTCCCATTTCCCCGCTTTTTCCCCATAGCCCTGCAAACTTTATCCTTTAAAGTATTTATCCAATTCCTTTTCAAAAGTCACAATTAAATCTGTTTCCACCTCCCTTTCAGGCAGTGCATTTCAAATCATAACTACTTGCTGCGTAAAAAAATTATTCCTCATGTCGCTTTTGGTTCTTTTGCCAATCACATTAAATCAGTGCCCTCTGGTTCTCAACCCTTCCGCCAATGAGAACAGTTTCTCTTTATTTACTTCATCTAAACCCCTCATGATTTTGAACACGTCTATCAAATCTCCTCTTAACCTTCTCTGCTCTAAGGAGAACAATCCCAGCTTCTCCAGTCTATCCACGTAACTGAAGTCCCTCATCCCTGGAACCATTCTAGTAAATCTCTTCTGCAACTTCTCTAAGGCCTTCACACACCCCCTAAAGTGCAGTGTCCAGAACTGGACACAATACTCCAGTTGTGGCTAAACCAGTGTTTTATAAAGAAAGGTTCTTCATAACCTCCTTGCTTTTATAACCTCCTTTCTGCCTCTATTTATAAAGCCCAGCATCCCGTATGCTTTTTTAAACTGCTTTTTCAACCTGTCCTGCCACCTTCAAAGAATAATGCACATATACTCCCAGGTCTCTCTGTTCCTGCACCCCCTTTAGAATTGGGGGTGCAGGAACAGAGTTTATATTGCCTCTCCTCATTCTTCCTGCCAAAATGTATCACTTCCCACTTCTCTGCGTTAAATTTCATCTGCCATGTGTCCACCCATACCACCAGCCTGTCTATGTCCTCTTGAAGTCTATTACTATCATCCTCACTGTTTACTACGCTTCCAAGTTTTTTGACATCTGTAAATTTTGGAATTGTGCCTTGTACACCCAAGTCCAAATCATTAATATATATCAAAAAAAGCAGTAATCCTAGTACCGACCTCTGGGGAACACCACTGTATACCTTCCTCCAGTCCGAAAAACAACCATTCACCACTACTCTCTATTTCCTGTCACTTAGCCAATTTTGTATCCATGCTGCCGCTTCCCCTTTTATTCCATGGGTTTCAATTTTGCTGATAAGCCTATTATGTGGCACTTTATCAAACGCCGTTTGGAAGTCCATATACACATCAACCACATTGCCCTCATCAACCCTCTCTGTTACCTCATCAAAAAACTCAATCAAGTTAGTTGCACTAGATTTGCCTAAAACAAATCAGTGCTGGATTTCCTTTATTAATCCATATTTGTCCAAGTGACTATTAATTTTGTCCCGGATTATCATTTCTAAAAGCTTCCCTACCACTGAGGTTAAACTGACTGGCTTATAATTGCTGGGTTTATCCTTACACTCTTTTTTGAACAAGGGTGCAACATTTGCAGTTCTCCAGTCCTCTAGCACCACCCCCATATTTAAGGAGGATTGGAAGATTAAGGCCAGCAACTCTGCAATTTCCACCCTTACTTCCCTCAGCAACCTAGGATGTATCCCATCCAGGTGACTCATCTACTTTAAGTATAGCCAGTCTTTCTAGTACCTCCTCTTCATCAATGTTTAGCCCATCCAGTATCTCAACTACCTCCCCTTTCACTGTGACTTTGGCAGCATCTTCTTCCTTGTTATAGAAAGACAGATGCAAAGTACTCATTTGGTACCTCAGTCATGCCCTCTGTCTCCATGAGTAGATCTCCTTTTTGTTCGCCAATCGGCCCCACCTTTCCTCTTACTACCCGGGATACGCCATGTAAACGAGGTTTCTGCTGATCTTCTGGCGAAGTTATGGCAGCTGATCGGGAGAACCTCATAGGACATTCCCGGTATACAAGTTTAATAAATATGATGGGCCATAATTTTGCTGTAGTAGGGCATATAACGACGTCTGCCATTAGTTAGTCTTGCCCTTACATATTTAGGTTTTAAAATTTTTTGCATAACAAGTTGCTGAAAGTGTGAGTTGGTAACGGTGTAGCGAGGGAAACAGGGCATCTGGGCAAGCAACTATGTATCTCCTTAACCAATCATGATGTGGAGATGCCGGTGATGGACTGGGGTGGACAAATATAAGGAATCTTACAACACCAGGTTATAGTCCAACGGTTTTATTTGAAAATCACAAGCTTTCGGAGGCTTTCTCCTTCGTCAGGTGAGTGACGAAGGAGAAAGCCTCCGAAAGCTTGTGATTTTCAAATAAAACTGTTGGACTATAACCTGGTGTTGTAAGATTCCTTACACTTAACCAATCAGATTGAAGGATTGAGAAATAAACAGCGCAATGACTGAGAAGAAAGTAAATTAGAGTGGGTGAATTCAATGTCAAAACAGGCACAGAAAGATAAATAAAGAGAGGGAACGAAAGATTGGATCAAGAGACAGAAAAAAAGAGACAGAAAGGAAAAGTTAAAAAAAAATTTAATTTGTCTTTTTTAAAATCTCCAACAAAAGGAATGAGACTCCACATTTGTAATAGTTCATTTTCAGCACCAGAGGGGTTGATTGGCAGTAAGTAACAATTATCACATTGTTAAAAGGGTACTTAGATCTGAAATGACGAGACTTAACTTCCTGTGGCGAGTTTAGTTCGTATCTACTGCACAAATACAGCAATTTCATCCTATTCAACGCATTTCATTGGTGAGGCAGACAGCGAGTTGCTGTTTTCGCGAAGCTAATGGTGGAGCAGCGCAACTCGAACAGCAACTATTGGATATCCACTTTTAACCACGCATCTGCCCCTTGCCTGAAGTTGCTGTACCATTTGTACACAAATAACGGCGAGCGTCATTAGCTTTGATGTTATTTTCCTGCAAATTCTGGCCCAATGTCTTGGACATAAACATTGGCTGCCACCTTCTATAGAAGTGCTTCAGGTCTGCACTTGAATGTTTAGCCATACCACTGATTAAACTTATTCTGGAAAATTTTCTAACACAAAGTAAGTTAGATAGTTGAGCTCCTTGATAGTCTAATGTTTAAAAGCACCAAACAGTGTAGCAGTAACTCATACAGGCCAGTAGGTCCTAGATTCGATCTTCAGTCAGGGTAGTGGTAGGATGATGCAATGGCCTCAGTACTCTAAACTAGGCAAATCTGTCTGGGCTCCTGATTGCTATCCAATGACCTTTGTTGGAAAGTTCACATATATGGACATTGGGTGAGAACAGGATTGGGCTGTGCTGTGATGGGCCTATGATAAAATTGCCTTCTGACATTCCAAAGCCCCACAAGGAATGATTCCGTGATCTGGTGCTTCCCACTGGGAGCGCTGGATCACAGAATCACTTCTATGGAACGTGGCTCTTTGGGAAATGTACCAGGGAGCTGCACCTGATTCAGTTCCTTCAGAAGAGGAGGAATGAAAATTGAGGAGGTTTTTTATTTTATTTTGGAAAAGCCAACTAGAATAAATTGTTAGTTCAATGCAATTAAAACCATTTGGCAAATTATGCTAAATGACGGGATCATCAGTCGTTTTTTTCTCACTATGGAAACTGGTTATGCACAGCCAGGTTACACGGTTTTCCAACATTTAAGAAACCTGGTGCAATTTTTTTTCTTCAAATTATCAATAATTGTGGGGGAAGTCAATTAAAATTTACATTTAAAAACACTGCATTAGGCTTTCTGAATCTTGGGATGTAACGATCCTGGACAGATTGTGCTTATGTGCAGGAGCAATAAAGCCATCTTGAGATTCAGTAACATTTTAAACATAGTAATAAAAAAAATCTTATAGAGATGTTTCAAGATGAGATTAATATCCATCATCAGCAACATACGCTTCATACGATTCCTGAATCCATTTGTCACTAAAAACCTTCGAGAGGTCATAAATCAATACGACATTGGCAGTAACATTACTCAAAGTAATATTCACCAGTCGAGGAATTTTCAAGCCTTAACTATACCACTGCATGTACAACATTAATACTATCCTGAACGTAGTTCACCTTTATATCCACAGACTGGTCTAGGATATTTAGTGCTCTAAAGATACACCATAGATTTATGGCAACTGACAGCTTGCATTCTGTTACCTGCCTTATCAAGTCCACCAGCTGACTTGATCACTCATGACTGAACAGCGGTCTTCCCTTTCCAATGCATTTTAATTTTGAAGAGATTCTGACAACCTTAAAAGTAATCAAACTAAGATTAATTGCACAAATGGAAAACAACTTACTCACTACAGGATCCTCCCACATACTTGGTAGTGTGTGACAAAAGAACATATTTATCTTAAATCACAGCAGGCTTTTTAACAAGATCACTTCCTATAGGTTTCCTGTGAAGAAAGTAGCTTCCTTAAGGAAATGAAATAATGATTACTTAGCCATGCCTGAGTACATTCATATTTTTATAGCAAGAATATTGATCATTAGGTAAAAATGTCAGCTGCTAGATGAAGTGAATTTCACAGTAAGTACATGAAGCAATTAACTCTCTGCCCTTAGTGCTCTGTTTGCTCATTGCTTGGTACAGCAGCAGTTCAGGATGGTGAGGGTCAGAGGTTAAAACTGTGAAAATAAACAGTCTGGGCCCATTTTTCCCCCTTGCGTCTGGGCATTGGTGCTGTCTGTGTTGCCATAAAGCGATCTTACCCTGGATGAAGAGGCAAATTGATAATTTGTGTCTGCTAGAACATCTGGTTAAATTTACCCTCTTCTTTCCGCAGTGCATGTTATCTTGCACAGCACTGGTGATGGTTGAAGGGAGAGAGGGCAGTAGGGGGTACGTTGGTGAAATAAATGAAAACAAACAGCTACTAACCGTGAACTACTATTTAAGTAAATTAGCACCCAAAGGACAGAGAAAGACTTGCATATGCATAATGTGTTATTTTCAAGTTCCACCCCTATCAGGACAACAGTTACCCACACAATGTCAGCAGAGTTATGGTGATAAATACAAACTAGGGAAAAATTATATTTACCAAAGAGAAGGATCCTGTACATATTTACTCTCGTGGACACTGAGAATTACAGCCATAACTGAGGCCATGCTGCACCTCTTCCTCATTATACTCTAATTTGAATGTTAATGTGGGCCAGAACTGCAAGTGAAGTGAAAATGTCAGAATTATTCTTGGATACAACCAGGTGACATTGAGCTGAACTTTTTCTTCAGAACTTATGAAAGCCACCAAAAGAGAAAAATAGAGCCCTTTGTATACTTTTATTCCCTGCTGAATATTACACAAATGCATTTTTTCATAGGAGAAATATGGGCAGAATGTATTCTAGTTTAATGGTATATAATTCTTAAAGGAAATGTAATTGAAAATTATTGCACTACCCAGATTCCAAATTTTAATATTTGCAGCAAGCAAGCACATATGCCATGAATAAAGTACTTATGCATGTTATTATTGCAGATCAAATCATGCATGTGGACAAAATTCTGGGGGATTTTCAAAAACATTCCTATGTGACCACTATAGCAACAGAAGCAAAACACAAATATAGGTTTCCTGCAGCTGCCAAAACCATCAATTACATTCGCCACTTCCTTTGAAAATACTTGGGACTTGCTCCCAGAAACACCGGAGAAGCCCAAATACTAAAACAGAATAGTTCTGTCAAACCAGCCTCACCACCTTCTTAAAAAGTAGATTTGCACACTTCACTATTGGTTTCAGTCACAGACTTACGTTTTTATGATGTGAAATTGGGTCATCTTAAACTAAGCATAGGGAAGTTTTTTTTAAGATGCTGCTCTCATATGTGAGTCAAAAGCTCTGTCCACTTTTTAAAACAAAAATTATAGCTTGCTGGTACAAAGTATCTTTACCATTGGTGCAATACATTTAATAGAAATGTGTGGTCATCCAGGGTCAGCATGTTGGAACAACAAACTGGAGTTCCACTACACTACACCATGACGTCTTAGCATCAAGGCTCACTCCTCAATTCCCTGCACAGCTAGTTCCTGATCTCAACCATACTTCCATGAGAAGTTACTGAATGGAGGCTGAATATTTCTCCACAGGGAGACAGGGATAATCGGAAGACCAGTCATTCCAGGCTGCTCTCACCCATCTTCCACCAGCTGCTATACAGTGGGACTGACAGTAGTCTGAGAGCAGGTCTCCAGCTTACCCTCTATGCCGATCAAGACTCATGGCACAAAGTTACTCCATGAAGTTTGCAAACTTCCCATGAAGATAAAAGCATCTACAAATTTCAGCTGAACGCAGAAGACACATATTATAAACTGGACTTTGATCTACAATTAAGTTTTTTACCAAACGCATATCATTTCAGCTATTAGAGGTAGCTTCACAAGATTTTTCATATTTTCTATAACTGTGGTTTACAATTCCAGTGCATTCACACTACAAATTCAGCATCGACACGAAGCAGGTTCAGCTTTGTACCGACATTAAACTTGCGTAGTGAAAATCAGGTGTGAAGGCTTGGATTGATTCCGAAGTGAAGGAGAATGAGATTTTCTCCTCTGCGGAGTCTCAGTCCAATTCGCTCTGTTGTCAGGTCAGGGACTGACTCCGGATTCAGGTTGCATATGCACAGACTTGGCGTAAACCAAAACCGCTTTACGCTGACACTACAGTTGTAGTGTGAAAGCACCCTCAATTGCAATATTTAAATTCAACAGTTCAGTTCAAGTGGCAAATCAAAGAGAAACACGGCAACATAAAAGATAGTTGCATTTGGTAGCCACTTATTTTATGATTTGCTGAAGATATTATAATTTATAAAACTATAAATGTAAACAGTTTAACAGCATCAACTACTAGCCCATAATTCCCTCAAATGTACCTACTGTTTCAAAATAAAGGATTTTCAGTTGCTGACAGATCAGTTCCAGAATCTGTAATTCTAAACTAAAGTATCAAATGTGGATGCTGTGTAAAACCTCCTCGCAGAAAAACACATGAATGAAGGGTGGGAGGGGCTGCGATCAGCGCCCTTCAGTAGGTTTCTCATTAATTCTTAGAATGACAAAGAAACTGAAGCCTTTGTTAATAAACAATTAATGTAAAATCCTCAAAATCCACAGAGCACAGACGTGCTGCCTTGGCAACAAATTCGATGATCTCAATTACTTATTGCATCTCTGTAAAAATAATACATCCATAATTAACTGTTACACTTTGGCTAATGTATGATTGTAATCTTCCAAAATAATTACAATGTGGATCTTACTAGAAGTCAAAATGGAGGTTATATGCTTTTGTTAACGTTAATCAGATTCATTTATGTTATCACTCATGCGTATCAATATAACTCACTGAGTAACAAAAGCATTGTGACAAAACCTCTACTGCTCCCACCCAAAAGCAGCAAAATATCCCACAAACCTGAAGTCAGATATCCCCGTGATGCAGAAGAAATAAAAGCCGGTGGAAAACGCTTGTGCAAGCGGTAGTCCTTCTCGCTGCGGGACCTGATGCGGTCTGAGGCCCGGTCTGAAAAATCCGAGCTAGGCCAAGCCCGCCGTAAGGTTGTACTCCGTGTTTTCTTCATTTGGAGGCTACATGCAGTCTAATCCTCTAGCAACGTGAGTCAGGCTCCATATCTCTTGCTGTGCTCTATTAGATTAGAAATAAGCCAACGTGCTGAAAGAATTAGCAAACATTCTGGCACTGCCTCCTCCACATAGCGAACTGCAGGTCTGCTCCTATGCCTTGACTGATCCAATTTTACACACATCCCACAATGCATTACACTTCATTTAAAATCACCACTGCTTATAGTTTCCAGCTTCACATAAAAAAAGGCACATAATGTGGCTTCTCAGCCAAAGAACAGGCAGCGATTTGCAGCGTGAAAGCCCCAGGATCCCAGACAATAGCTCGATTCAGCATAGGAGTACTTGGCGAACTGTGAGCCAGAACACAAAAGGCCCAAACAAATTATAAACCCAGCCTTGGGTTTTGACCCAAACAGTACACCCAGGAACTGAAGGGATGCAACGTCAATCCCCGCTGTCACAGGATTAGAATAATGCTTTGATGACAGCGAAAGTGGTTTTGTACAGATAGCAAAATCCAATCAATGATAAAGGATGAGCAGAATACATAAATCAGAAACCAATCTTCAATTCAAAACCCTGCAGCTGCTTCCACACGGAGGGAACGTGTGTGTGTGTGTGTGTGTGTGCGTGTGCGTGCAGTTGAGAAACATAGCTCCTGCATGTATCTGTGAAGCAATCTATTCCTGGGAGATATACAACTAATGAAGGCCCAACGTCATAACTGGATTTTCTTTCACTTTCCTCACCAATTTCTCAGAGACTGGCTTCCACTTCGGCATGGACGAGAAAGGCTGGACTGCAAGTGGTTCCAAATGTTTAGCTTTCAATTTCGTTAGGCGTAGAGTCGAGTCTGCTCTGTTGCTGTGACTGCTTTGCTGATGAATGGCTCCCTGCTTCTGAATACAGTGAACAGCTATTGAAGGGCAGGAAACGAGTCAGCCACCCAGTCCCATGCTAATCAAGGAGCTGTCTTATGTCAGACGCACTGATTCCGTCAAGCTCCGCAGTTTTAATGTACTACCCTCAGGCCCGTTGCTAACCTGGCCAGCATCCAAGAGCTATAATCAGAATTAGTGTATTTACACATAAAACTGGATATCTTAGGGTGGCCCGACGTGGATCGTAAACAGAGTTGTAATTTGCTTTTCGATGCTAAAGCACTGCTGGTAGTCTGCCTTTCTAATCAGCTTTCTTTTTTTAAAGTCTGTCAAGATGTGGAAAGCAGGGGGTCAGCTCATGTAACAGCTGTAATAGACTCCTGACACTGCAAAGTAATTAAATTCATCTGTAATAGCAGCAGAAATAGAAGCAATAACGACGTGCTGGCTGTTAACAACTGACACAACTGCCCTAAAGTTTGCAATCTCCAAAAGCTCTCAGTTTCAGTTCAGCTGTTTTCCGGCTCAGAAAATCATTCAGTGCTATAAGAAAATGAAACACAAGGGGGAAAACTGGAACAGATGCAATTCTATCCTTTGCACTGCACTATATAGCAAGTCTCTTGTGAAAAATTAATCAATCATAGTTAGTTCATCCACTGCAATGTGAAAAATATCTTGACATATTGATTAAAATTAAGTGTTTTTCTGCAAATTTATTAGACACAGGGAAAAAAAAAATCAAACAAAGAGTGATCGGGAACCTTACTGGGAGCAGTGATGGCTCCTATACAACAAATATAAAAATATACAATAGTAAGATTCAAATTCATATAGTATACAATACACAATAGTAAGATTCAAATAGATTTCAAATTTGTTAAAAGCATCTTCTTGAGAAAGCGAAGGAAGTGGGGTGGGTGGGAAGGCTACTTTTCTGTTGAAATGTAGTCTAAGGCGCAGGATGGGGAATTCCTTCTGAAGAGGGGAGAGGGTGGACATGCTTCCATTCAAACTGAGAGTGTTAATTTGGGAGTATGATTTGTATTAAATGTTTTCTTTTAATTTAGGACAGGTATTTGCCAATTTTCTGGCAGTATGTTTAGAACATCCCACCGACCGCCCTTTAAGTTTATATGCTTAATAGTTAATTGAAGGCAGCAACAAAAATCACAACTAACTCCTGGTTAAAAAAAAAACAAAATGAAGCCTTTGACCTCCTGCACAGTTACAATGCCAAAAAAAAATCAGCAGAAAGTTGGATCTGCTTTTTTTTAAAAAAAGGCAAGCAGCAAGATTTTCCCAACGAGACGTGGACCTGATGGTGGAAATTTGAAAAATATTACTTCCGGCTTTTTAAAAAAAAAGTGAAGATCCCATTCTCCAGTGATTTCTGGAAATGAACTGGCAAGAATTTCTCAGTTTACTACTATTGAGGCGGGGGTGTGGGTGGGGTGGGGTGGGGGGGCGGAGTGACTGCATGAGTGCTGTACAGAACCTCCAAAAATTAAAAAGGACCTGGCATGAAGTCCACGCAGGATTCAATGATGTCAAAGAAACCATCGAAAATAGTATTCCATTGCCAAGCCAAAATAGCACACCAAACAGGGCCCCAGGGGCTCAAAGTGCTTTCTGTAATTGAGAAGAGGGTGGTGCATCTCTTCAGCTTGAAATGATCTGCAGCAGCCTCCACTACTGATTCTGGCAAGGATCTTCCTAATCTAAGTGTTTTCTTATGGAAGTACTGTGTAGTCATAATGTTGAAAACTACTACCGTAATAGAAAAGTAAAATATTATCCACGTAGATTTGATCTCTTGTTTGAAACGATGACTACATATTATACAGTTTGAAACAGCATTTACACACATACACACATGTGTACATAGTATTTGTATTACTGACGTGATTATGGAGATGTTGTGACACACCCTGATTTATAATTTTCCATTTT
Organism: Heptranchias perlo; assembly: GCF_035084215.1. Taxonomy (NCBI): domain Eukaryota; kingdom Metazoa; phylum Chordata; class Chondrichthyes; order Hexanchiformes; family Hexanchidae; genus Heptranchias; species Heptranchias perlo. The sequence continues at coordinate 22,494,448 of NC_090328.1, read as the reverse complement.
CCCATGATGAACAAGAACCATCTACAGTCAAAGGAAAAACAGCACAACGTATGTGTGCGAATCCCAGCACAGAGACTGAGGGATCACGTCACCATGGAAGTTTGTAGCACCATCAGCACAGGATGACAACTGAAGAGATTTATACCGGGTCACAAATCCTACACATCTCACATTCATGTGGAGCTGCAAGTGAGTGTATACACCTTGGCCTCGACATTAACCCCTCCACGACGGGCGGGAGAGGGCCCGGGTGGTTTAAAGGCTTAAATATGGGGAATGCGACCCTAACCCGCTGTGCACGCAGCCACCGCTTTTTTTTAAAGACGGAAGTGGATATCGGGGGGAGGGTCCGAGTGTCCCCTGTGGAGAGGTGGGACACTTCATTAACATATTTAAATCGGGCTCCCACTGTACAATTGGGAGCCTGATTTAAGATTGACTGCTGCTGCATGGGTTTCCCAGGTGTCGGGAAACACGACAATGGAAGGGAGGCGGGAGCTGCCGACTCCACAAGGTAAATGCCTTTTTGAGCACTCCTTGTGGGCCTGGAGGAGCAGGAGTGCTCCCCTCGGCCCCTCCCCGCCAATCGTGGCCTCTCTCCCCACCTGCTATGATCGCCGACCTCCCCCCACCCCCTACAGCATAGGGTCAAAGGGATGAGAGAGCTAAATGCGTGGCTCAAAGAGTGGTGTGGGAGACAGGGGTTTCGATTCATGGGGCATTGGCACCAGTACTGGGGAAAGAGGGAGCTGTTCCGTTGGGACATGCTCCACTTAAACTGGGCTGGGACCAATGTCCTGGTGAATTGAATAACTCGGGCTTTAAACTAAAAAGGGGGATGGGGGGGGGGCGAAGGGATCAGGTGAGGGCAAATTTAGAAATCTAAAGAGAAAGACAAGGCAATAGAGCAGTTTAGCAATCTGGGTAAAGACAAGCAGAGTGTGACAGTGAGGGACAGAGAGTTTAATGGAAATGGTGCATCAACGAATAAAGTCAAGGCAGGTAAGAAGTTAAAATTAAAGGCTCTTTATCTGAATGCATGACGCATTCGTAACAAGATAGAAGAATTAGTGGCACAAATAGAGATGAATGGGTTTGATCTAATAGCCATTACAGAGACGTGATTACAAGGTGACCAAGGTTGGGAACTAAATATTCCAGTGTACTTGATGTTTTGGAAAGACAAGCAGAATGGAAAAGGAGGTTGGGGGTGGGGGTTGGAGTAGCCCTGATAATAAAGGATGACATGAGGACAGGAGTGAGAAAGGATCTTGTCTTGGAAGATCAGGAAGTAGAATCAGTATGGGTGGAGATAAGAAATAACAAGAGGCAGAAAACATTGGTGGCAGAAGTTTATAGGTCCCCTGACAGTAGCTGTACTGTTGGTCAGAGTATTAATCATGAAATACTAGGAGCGTGTAACAAAGATAATGAAATAATCGTGGGGGACTTTAATCGGCATATAGACTAGGCAAATAAAATTGGCAAAGGTAGTCTGGAGGACGAGACCATGGAATGCATTCGAGACAGTTTCCGAGAAAAATCCATCGTGGATTTAGATTTGTCTTGTGGTAATGAGACAGGGTTAACTAGTAATCTCATAGTAAAGGATCCTCTGGGGAAGAGTGATCATAATATGATAAAATTTCACATTGAGATTGAGAGTGACATACTTAAGTCCAAAACTAGAGTCTTAAACTTAAATAAAGCCAATTACATAGGTATGAGGGGTGAGTTGACTAAGGTAGATTGGGAAATTAGATTAAAAGGTATGACAGTCGATAAGCAGTGGCAAACATTTAAAGAAATATTTCAAAATTCTCACTGAATATACATTCCATTGAGAAATAAAAACTCCACAGGAAAAGTGATCCATCCGTGGCTAATTGAAGAAGTTAAGGATAGCATTAGATTAAAAGACGCTTATAATGTTGCGAAGAATAGTAGTAAGCCTGAGGATTGGGAGAGTTTTAGAAACCAGCAAACAATGACCAAAAAATTGATAAAAAGAAAGAAGACAAAATGAGAGTAAACTAGCAAGAAATATAAAAATGGATTGTAAAAGCTTCTGCAAGTATGTAAAGAGAGAAGCAGGAGAAATTATAATGGTGAATAAGGAAATGGCAGAAATGTTAAACGAATATTTTGTATTTGTCTTCACAGTAGAAGACACAAAAAGCATTCCAGAAATAGTGGGAAACCAATGGGCCAATGAGATTGAGGAACTTAAAGCAATTAGTATGAGAAGAGAAAAAGTACTGGAGAAACTAATGGGACTAAAAGCCGACAAATCCCCTGGACCTGTTGGCCTGCATCCTAGGGTTCTAAAAGAGGTGGCTGCAGAGCTAGCAGATGCATTGGTTATGATCTTCCAAAATTCCCTCGGTTCCAGAACGGTCCCAGAGGATTGGAAGGTAGCAAATGTAACCCCGCTATTCAAGAAAGGAGGGAGAGAGAAAACAGGGAACTACAGGTCAGTTAGTCTGACATCAGTTGTCGGGAAAATGCTGGAATCCACTATTAAGGAAGTGGTAACATGCCACTTAGAAAGTCATAATATGATTAGGCAGAGTCAACATGGTTTTATGAAAGGGAAATCGTGTTTAACAAATTTATTAGAGTTCTTTGAGGATGTAAGTAGCAGGGTAGATAAAGGGGAACCAGTGGATGTAGTATATTTGGATTTCCAAAAGGCATTTGATAAGGTGCCACATAAAAGGTTGTTACACAAGATAAGGGGTTGGGGGAAATATATTAACATGGATAGAGGATTGGTTAACGGACAGAGAAAGAGAGTAGGGATAAATGGGTCATTTTCAGGTTGTAACTAGTGGGGTTCCGCAAGGATCAGTGCTTGGCCTTAGCTATTTACAATCTATATTAATGACTTAGATGAAGGGACCGAGTGTAACGTATGCAAGTTTGCTGATGATACGAAGGTAGGTGGGAAAGTAAGCTGTGAGGAGGATACAAAGGGCCGGTGGGGGGGGGGGGGGGGGGGGGGTCAAATTGCGGACGGGAAACCTGGAAGCACGGGCTTCCCTGACGTCCTTACAATTTTGATGTAAGGCCATCTTATTTTTTTCTATTCAGTTTGCCGTCCAACTGACTGGCCTGATTGACAGGCTGGTCTCAGTCGGACGGGAGAGCAGCCAGGGAGAGGACGTATTCAGCTAAGTCTTTGTTTGTATGGATTGGGGAGGAGGGGGGGCATGGTGGGCATGTTTGGGCGGGGGGGGGGGGGATCGGCTGGGCCCAGGGGGGCGCCGGGGGCATGGGGTGGGGAGTCAGTCATGGGGGGAGGTATCAGGGGTCATCATGGGAATCCGCGATCGTTGGGAGGGGGAAAATCGGGGGTCATTGCAGGGTCCGCAATTGTTTGCTGGGGGGGGGGGGGGGGGGGGGGCAGTGGGCTGCGATCGTTTGGGGGCCGCGGGGGGGGGGGGGGGGGCGTCAGAGATTCGGGGGGGGTTCTCGATTGTTGTGGGGGGCCACTGCAGAAAAGCTTGTTGGGCCTGGGGGAAGCACTCCTGCTCCTCCGGGCCCACAATCTGTGCCAGAAAGGCACTTACCTGTTAGTTTCAGGCTGCCTTGTCCTTTTTCACGTGGCGTAAAAGAGAAGGCCTGGGAATCCCGGCCCCCAGGAGCTGAAATTGGAAACTCTGGAAAAATGGAGGCCCGCAACCTCCTTGAAAGGTTTTAATCACCAACCCGCCTCCTGGGAACGGGTTGGTCGCCTGGCCCCGCCCCATGAAAACCGGAAGTTGACAGGTTGGAGGCGGGTCTGAAATGGTTGCGATTTTGAATGCCCCCCTGCCCCCAACCCACCGGTTTTTCCCTTTTAAAATCGTGCCCAAAAAGTCTGCAAACGGATGTTAACAGATTAAGAGAGTTGGCAAGAAGGTGGCAGATGGAGTATAATGTGGGGAAATGTGAGGTTATTCACTTTGGTAGGAGGATTAGAAATGCAGAATATTTTTAAAAATGGTAAGAAACTATTAAATGTTGGTGTTCAGAGAGATCTGGGTGTCCTTGTACAAGAAACACAAAAAGTTAGCATGCAGGTACAGCAGGCAATTAGGAAGGCAAATGGAATGTTGGCCTTGATTGCAAGGGGGCTAGAATACAAGAGTAGGGAGACCTTATTACAATTGTACAGGGCTTTGGTGAGATCACACTTGGAGTACTGAGTACAGTTTTGGTCTCCTTATCTAAGGAAGCCATGATGTGGAGATGCCGGTGATGGACTGGGGTTGACAATTGTAAACAATTTTACAACACCAAGTTATAGTCCAGCAATTTTATTTTAAATTCACAAGCTTTCGGAGGCTACCTCCTTCCTCAGGTGAACGTCCACATCATTCACCTGAGGAAGGAGGTAGCCTCCGAAAGCTTGTGAATTTAAAATAAAATTGCTGGACTATAACTTGGTGTTGTAAAATTGTTTACAATTATCTAAGGAAGGATATACTTGTCTTAGAGGGGGTGCAACGAAGTTTCATTAGATTGATTCCTGGGATGAGAGGGTTGTCCTATGAGGAGAGATTGAGTAAAATGGGCCTATATTCTCTGGTGTTTAGAAGAATGAGAGGTGATCTCATTGAAACATATAAGATTCTGAGGGGGCTTGACAGGATAGATGCTGAGAGGATGTTTCCCCTGGCTGGAGAGTCTAGAACTAGGGGGCATGGTCTCAGGATAAGGGGTCCGTCATTTAAGACTGAGATGAGGAGGAATTTCTTCACTCAGAGGGTTGTGAATCTTTGGAATTCTCTACCCCAATGGGCTGTGGATGCTGAGTCGTTGAGTATATTCAAGGCTGAGATCGATAGATTTTTGGACTCCAGGGGAATCAAGGGATATGGGGATCGGGCGGGAAAGTGGAGTTCAGGTCGAAGATCAGCTATGATCGTACTGAATGGTGGAGCAGGTTAGAGGGGCTGTATGGCCTACTCCTTCTGCTATTTCTTATGGTTCTTATGCGATCCCTTCCAATTTCACGTGGGATCGTGGAGGAGAATCCATCCCTGTGTGTGAGAGAGGCTGAGAGATAGAGAGAGATGAAGCCTGGATTTTTCAATTGGCATTACTTTAATGGCGTCGGTAACCCTTTGCTTTCAATGAGTTACTGTCCAGTACTAAATAGCATACTGCAAAATCCATGCTCGTGTGTGAAAGAAAGAAACTGTGGGAAATTGTCGAAAGTCGAGACAGTCGTGAGGAAAATGGATAAAATCGCAGTTGTTTACAGCCCAGTCACTTTTACCCCTCACCAGCACTTCAGTTTTAATCAGTAGCATGTTCAAAGTGCCCTTTTCTGCTTTTCTTAGTCCACCGAACAATTGAAGGAAAGTTGCAACCATTTACTTTAACAGCTGGCCATGTGGTCAGCAAACATTCAGCACTGTTTAAAATTAGAGTTTGGATTAAATTGTCGGTGAATGACATGCGTGCTTACTGTACAGCAGCTGTTAACATGACCAGCTGAAAATTTCCTTCATTCTTAGGCAGGTTGAACCGTCCTGCTGATTATTAAATTGGTGGCAAGTAAGGAAATTGACAGGAATGTTGTGCTCCAGGCTGAAAATCACAGGGTTTGTCTCAGGGAAACTGTAAACAATTTTACAACACCAAGTTATAGTCCAGCAATTTTATTTTAAATTCACAAGCTTTCGGAGGCTTCCCCCTTCCTCAGGTGAACGATGTGAACATCGTTCACCTGAGGAAGGGGGAAGCCTCCGAAAGCTTGTGAATTTAAAATAAAATTGCTGGACTATAACTTGGTGTTGTAAAATTGTTTACAATTGTCAACCCCAGTCCATCACCGGCATCTCCACATCAGGGAAACTGCACAGTATCAAATCACTTGCCATAACTATGATGAAACATTTTGCTTTTCATGGTATAACGCTCCTGTCATTATAAAACAGTAACTGGTAGTTACTGTTAGCAATGCCATGGGAGATCAGCTGGTGTACATAAAAATCCAGCATCCAGTATGTCTTGAAAATGTCATGCTTGGAGAGTTCATACTTGCTCCTGACTGATTCAAATATCATATTGACAAAACAGCGACAAGTCACAATTTAACAGATAGCGATCCCATCGATGAACAAGTAGCATCTTTTTTTTAAAAAAAGGAAGCCATTCATTTCCTGCTGATTTTTTCTAACCTGGAGCTAGGGATTTTGCAAGCAGCTGCCAATTTCAAAACCTCCCTCAGCAACACCAATTTGCCTCAGATTGACCTCAGGGTGTGTTTAAATCCTCAGGACATCCCAAAGCGGTTTCAGCAAATGAATTACTTTTTGAAGTGTAATCACCATTGTTACATCGGCAAATGTGGCAGTCATTTTATCCCACAAACAGCAATGAGATAAATAATCAGTTGATCTGTTCTGTTGGTGTTGGTTGAAGGATAAATTTCACCAGGACATGAGGAGAACTCCCCTGCACTTTGAATAGTGCCATGAAAGAAAGAAAAAAAGAACAACTTGCATTTATATAGCGCCCTTCATGAACTTCCCAAAGTGCTTTACAGCCAATGAAATACTTTTGAAGTGTAATCATTGTTGTAATGTAGGAAACACTGCAGCTAATTTGCACACAGCAAGATCCCACAAACAGCATTGAGATAATGACCAGATAATCTGTTTGAGTGATGTTGGTTGAGGGATAAATATTGGCCAGGACACGGAGGAGAACTCCCCTGCTCTTCTTCGAATAGTTTCGTGGGATCATTCACGGCCACCTAAAAGGCAGACGGGGCCTCACTTTAATGTCTCATCTGAAACACGGCACCTCCGACAGTGCAGCAGTGCCTCAGTACTGCACTGGAGTGTCAGCCTAGATTATGTGCTCAAGTTCCTGGAGTGAGACTTGAACCAACAAGCTTCTGCTTCAGAGGCGAGAGTGCGACCAGTGAGCCAATGTGATGTTTTTGCGTTCCTGGTGCAGAGCCTTGCATCTGGAACCCAGGAACAGGGACGTAAGGAGATGGTCATAGTCATGTAGAAAGCTATACAGGCCTGGAACTAATTACCAGGAAAAAAAAATGTACCTTAGAGAGATCCCTTTCTGCCTGTTGGCTTTGAACACCCATTTTAAATGGGCGAAATTTGTGCTGGGGAATGAGGTGGAAAAATAGGAAATTCACAGGCTTCCATATTTAGCCTTATTTGCATTGAACTTGCCTACCTAATGAAGCCCTTGTGTGAGAGACAGCGCCACTGGCAAACAATCAGGTTTGGAAACTTTAGTGCTGTGCGAAGCAATCAGAGAGCTGGTGAGTTCCATAACTTCCTATTTTCCAATTGTAAACAATTTTACAACACCAAGTTATAGTCCAGCAATTTTATTTTAAATTCACAAGCTTTCGGAGGCTTCCTCCTTCCTCAGGTGAACGATGTGAAAAATCACCTGACGAAGGAGGAAGCCTCCGAAAGCTTGTGAATTTAAAATAAAATTGCTGGACTATAACTTGGTGTTGTAAAATTGTTTACAATTGTCAACCCCAGTCCATCACCGGCATCTCCACATCATTCCTATTTTCCAGCAGCCACTCGCCCAGTTCCTGCCAGTGAGAGTATTTCCCCAGCAGAATTTCTACCCTACATCTCCTAAGGCACCGCTCTTCTGAAAGCACCAGGTAATTCATTCCATGAACTTTTACCCTCTTCCTGTGTCCCCGAATTCCCATTTTTCTCTCACCTCCAACACAATGGCTTTTGCAACTGGTATACAGGATATTCTTCACAGACTGTAACACAGAGCAATATTGCCCTGATTTAAAAACCCACCAGCCCAAAGGGAATGGGGCAGGCTGATGATTAAAATAGCAGCAGAGTACTTACCGCTGCGTTTCTGAACTGCTCCCGCCTGCTTCCATTTTAACCATGCAGTTCTTAGAGTTGGCCGTGGTGCCTGCCACGAGGAGGTGGGTGTTATCATGAATAAATGTAAATCAGGGACTTATGATGCAATTTGCACCTGGATACTATTCAACCTACAAATCCTGCCCAGTGCCCAACCTTCCAGAAAAAAACAGGTGGGATTGGTCTCTGTGCCACGGAGCAGTATTTAAAGGGGCACTCACCTGCAACTGACTGGATCAAAAGATCTCTGTGCTATTTGGATTGCCAGGAGAGTCGGCAGCTTACAGGTCGCTTCTTTCTCACTTTTGCTTCACCTTATTACCCTCAGTAAGCTTTATCTGCTTATCAAGATTTCCCAATTCTACTATTCTTACGGGGTGTTCCCCTAGCAGCCTCAGCAAAACTGATGGAAGGCTGCTGTTCATCATGTTGGGACCCTTGGAATGTTTGTGGCCGGTGAGTTCTGTGTACTCAAGCCTGTGAAGGCCCGGCTGTAGAATGCTGCACCTCGGCTGCTGATTTACTGGCACCAAGGTGGGTATTGAGTGAGGGGCTGGCAAAGGAGCAGCCGTGTTGAGAGAGGGCAACATGTACCCCTCCCATAGTGCCACTGCCACCCTGTGAGCTTCGGGGTCGTCACTTCTGCCGAGCTGCTGGAGAGCAGCCTGCAGAAGATGAGTGACCCATTCAAAGTCCCTATCTATTCGGTCCACCAATCTGTCTTAGGTGGACACCTATCTCTCCAAGGTGGAGCCCAGGGCCTGTTTGGCAGTCGTTTGAGCTCCTACCAAAGCTGCCAAGGCTGGTAACGCTGACTCCCTTTCTGACCATACTCTCCAGCACAGACTGCAGAGTGCTAATGCCATGTGAAATGACAGCACACAGGCTGGAAGTGGATTCCTCGACAATCTCAACCATCGTGCTGAAGCGCCTTGACTGGCCTTCCACTACCTCGTACAATTGCTTGTGAGAGGCAAGCATTTTTCTTTTCAAGGCAGGGTCCCTGAAGTCCTCATCTCTGTGCTGCTCAGCAGAGCTGGGAGAGGATCTCTGCTTCCGCCATGCCCCTGTGACACAGGTGAACCTGTTGGGGGCAGGCAGAGATCCTGCCCAAAACAAGGCACGGTGGAGACTTGTGGAGAAAGCCGGGTCCCTGTGAATCTTGGTCCCAGCCTAATTCTCGACCCTTCAGCTGCTCTCTTCGAAATATTTATATTGACCACATTTGGGCAATTTAAGTCTGAGATAGATAGCTTTTTGGCAACCAAAGGTATTAAGGGATATGGGCCAAAGGCAGGTATATGGAGTTAGATCACAGATCAGCCATGATCTTATCAAATGGCGGAGCAGGCACGAGGGGCTGAATGGCCTACTCCTGTTTCTATGTTCCTAATTCTCTCTTCCTTCCCTCAATACTCACCTACCTGAATCTACCATGAATAATGTCTTTGGTTTGTAATCAAAACAAAGTTGTACTTGTATGGAATAAAAGACTAATCTGATTAAAGCATACGAGCCAAATATGTATAGTAGGAAAACAAACAACACAAAAATAGCTTATCAGGAATTTAGAGATTAACTCGTTAGGTTCCAATTCCACTATCTGTCAAAAAGAAAGAATTTGGAAATGCTTTGAAATATTTAGAAATGTATCTGTTGGAAAACAGATTTTTTTTCTTACTGGGCATATGAACATTTTCAAAATCGAGCTGTTTATTCTGCATTCAGCCACGTTTGTAACATATTCCTACTCTAAATAAGCAGGCGGCAGAAAACTTGGTAAACATGTTAGAAAGGGATTAGCAACAAAACAAACAAGTGAAATGGGACAAGCACTGGCTCTGAAGTGCTAATCTAGACTTGGCCGATTAAGATTACTTTGTAGGAATCAGAATTTGGCCCTAATATGCCTCTAAATCAGACTGTAGCTCTTAGCATTTAGAGACTAATTTCTGTTGGTGAACTGTCGTGTCAATATCACAGGCTTGTTTCATTAACAGGAGGGAGGAAAAACATAAGGGTTGGCAGCTAGCCCACCCTTCTTCGCTTCTGTCTAGTCAACCTCAGGCCTTTCCATTATCTAGTGGCAGAAGAGTCGATAACCAGAGGACACAGGTTTGAGGTAATTGGCAAAAGAACCAGAAGCGACATGATGAAAAAATTTTTACGCAGCAAGTTATGATCTGGAATGCACTGCTGAAAGGGTGGTGGAAGCAGATTCAATAGTAACTTTCAAAAGGCAAATGGATAAATACTTGAAGAGGAAACATTTGCAGGGCTATGGGGAAAGAGCAGAGGAGTGGGACTAATTGGATAGCTTTTTCAAAAAGCTGGCACAGGCACAATGAGCTGAATGGCCTCCTTCTGTGCTGTATCAGTCTATGATTCTTTAAATATGGCTTATACTAGATGTAGCTCTTTTACACATTAATCTAAAAAATTAATAAAAAGTAGGGGAAAATATTTTAAAAAGAGCAGCAAATAAACACTATACGCAATATACACTTGCTGGATGCTGGAGCATGTACAGAGATTCCTTCCTCCAACTGATTTTCAGATCCTTTTTCAAACTGTGCTTCTGTTTCAAGTTGCACATGATTCAAAAGTTCAAGGATTATTAATTTTGTGACACGGGATTTGTAAGGACACCGAGTCTGTGACATCAGGCCTGAGGAATTACCAATTTATTTTTGACAGCATATTACAGGAAAATCCATCTTATAGATATCACATTGCTTATCAACAGAACGGCCATTGTTGTCAAGAATTACCAGATTTCAACAATTCAAACACGCTCATGGGTGGTGGCAGACATGAAGCCTGTTGCAATTTTTACAATAATATTTATCGACAGCGAAAAAGGTATTTTCTTCATTATATAGAAGCTTTATACGCAAGAAAAATTTATTTAGAATTGGAAAGCAAATTACTGTGCAAAATACCATTTACCCACACATCTGCTAACATTTTTAAATTCCGAGTGAGCAAATGAACAAACAAACAAACCTGCATTGATATAGAACCTTTCAGGAGCTCAGGATGTCCCAAAGTGCTTCACAGCCAACAAAGTACTTTTGAACTGTTGTAAAAGTAGGAAACGCGGCAGCCATGTTGTGCACAGTAAACTTCCACAAACAGTAACTAGATAAATAACCAGATTATCTATTTGAGTAACAGATTGGGGGTCCTATCTAAGTGACAGGATCTCAATTTGCAAATATTTATGAGGCAATAACCTGAGTCGACTCAAATGCGCAGGAAAACAGTGGTGTCAAAAAGGTTGCTGGGCGGAAACTGTGGTAAGTGTAGTTAAAATCCCTTCCTACTGTTGACAACGGCAGCAACGTTGTGATGCAAATGCAGCATAAATGTCATCTGAATGCTGTGTTCATATTGCTGTCTAATAATTCATTGAGAGGTATCTGCTATCCTCTATGTCGGTGGTACCCAAGGTCAAATGTTGCCGTGAGCTCGACAATCTGTCCCTGATTCTGTCATCGCTTCTTCAAACTTCTTGGATCTGGAGAGTTGGAAAAGGCTACCTCATGATTGATGGATCACCAGGGAGCAGCCTTTTTGCACCAATCAGGAATCAACCTTTACCGGTCCTAAAGGCCAAGGGACTTTAAAGGGCCAACATTTCCAAGTTTTGAAGCCTTGGGTGAAGGCAAGGATGAGGAAATGCAGGGGGAGTAATGGGGAAAAGGAAAGGATTAGGATGGGGAAGGATGAGGGGAAAGGAGAGATGGGCAGGAAGATGGGGAGTGAGTTTTGGAGAGGATAAGGATAAGGCTTCAATTTTTGTAAGGGAATGTTTGTCTATGGGGTTCTTGCATTTTTTGTGCAGGGGGACATGCATTTTTGCATAATCAAATGCGGCCCAGTGGTTTTGATATGTGTATTCGGCTCCCAGCTCCAAATGTTTGGACATCTCTGCTCTATGAAATGTCTACTGTCTACTTTTTGTACCATTCATGAGTGATTCAGTTGCATGTCTACATCTAGCTGATATCCCCGACACTCTATAAAAGGTCCTTGCTGCAGCTCCCCTTTAAGTCGGGGCAGTACTGAAACATTTTGTTTAGGGCATGGCAAAGAATTATCCAACACTTGCTTTGTAGGTTAACTTTTTAAGAATCCTGATTCTTCTATTTTGGTCTTTATATTGATCTACCACAGCAGAGCTAATGAGCATAATGCTGTTCCCTTACTCCTGCCAGCTCCCAATATTTTGTAGAATAATGCACTTCTTGCATGATTTGCAAAGTTCTTCATTCTTTTACACTTCGCACTCATGCAAACTTATTTCAGGACTACAGGATCCAAATGGTTGGCACATGCATGGTAAAGTATTTCTAGTAATACAGTATTAGCACCGGTGCAGAACTGGTATTTTACTGGTCAATCATGAACAATATCATCTAACATGAAAAGGTACATTTAGACACACTTGGCTATTTCTTTTGGCAGCTTTTAACCCACTCTACAATGATGTTAATGTCTTTTATAATTACACTGAATGCTGTAATAAGTATAATACAGTATTGGCTCTTGTATTTCGCTCAACCACTGTTTGCTTTACAGGAATGTTTCAGTCTGTATGTTAAAAAGGTAGGGTTAAAACCAGGATCAGAATGTTAACTGATCCTGCAAAATTCTGCACATTTACAAGTTTTCCATTGGATCTTTGAAATCTAAAAGCACAAAGCTTTCAAATAATAAAAGAAACTGCATTAAAATCAGACATATTTCATCTCCATTCATTCCTAAATTGTTAAACCAACTTTAAACTATTTATCATTTGATCTAAAGAATGGCATAATCTCCAGTGCAACAGTCAAAGTAACTACTATTGTCATTGTGATCAGGCTGTGACAGCTGAATTAATGTAATACACAAAACAGCAACCAGATTAACAAAAAATTGCAACACTCACTGCCATGAAGTAAACAGGCCCATTTTCAAACTACGTAAGCAACCTATCAACTTGAGAAAAATATTAAGAGTAACAGCTTCACTGACAAGTATCATCGTATATGCTCCAAAATGAGGCATGGCTATTTAACATTTCAGTGTGTTTTTTCTTTGCATTAAAATCAAAAAGTTTCCAGGAACACATAGAACAGGAATGAAGATTGCTGCCATGATATAACATTGACTTGTATTAACCCTATGTTTAACCCTTTGTGGTTAAGAGAGTGCATACCTATAGACCCCAAAATGTTACTACCTTTTTACATTGCAACAACACCACCGACTTTTGGGTGGTGCGATAATATAAATGAGGTGGTGTCAGTGCACTAGTGGCACAGTGTATCACCTCTAAAACTTTGTGGCACGGCAGATTTTGTCCATTTATTTCTGGCTGTGATCCAAATATATATTTTTTTTAAATCCTTTTTGTGCACTGAATGAGGTATAAAGCACACCAAGTACCTCTGATACCTAGTTCCTGGCAATCAAAGATTTTAGATCACTTCCTCCACAGATGTATTGTAGCAGGTGGCAAACTAACATCTTCCAGTGACCAAAGACTGTTAACTTGTCTGCAGTAGTAAATAATTGCTGCCTGGTAGGTGAAAATGTTTGCTTAGAAATGTGCTTTCATATGTACATTAGTGTGACCAGACATCGACCAAGCTTCCCCTGGTACCACGGTTGCAACCACAGGGAAGTCTATCGTCAATTTGTCCGACCACACCCTTCAACCAGACGAAATCGAAGTTCTCAGCCGAGGGCTCAATTTCTGCCCCACTACCAAAATGGACCCCACTAGTCTCGCGGCAGACACAGAGGAATTCATCAGGAGAATGAGGCTCCGGGAATTCTACCACAAACCACAAAATTTCAGCAGCGAACCCAATGAGACAATCAACGATCCGGAACAGCAGACAGAGGGATCCGCGATACAGCAACCGAAGAGGAAAGAGTCTCACTGGACTCCTCCAGAGGGTCGCTGCCCTCAGCTTGACATGTATGCTCAAGCTGTCAGGAAATGCGTCTATGCCAGATTCATCAGCCGCACTCGGAAGACAGTCCAGAATGTCACCCGAGCAGAACGCAACGCCATCAAAGCTCTCAAGACCAACCGCAACATCGTCATCAAACCAGCGGACAAAGGAGGAGCCATCGTCATACAGAACAGAACGGACTATTGCAAAGAAGCATACCGACAACTGGACAACCAGGAACACTACAGACGGTTACCCGCAGACCCGACCAAAGAACACACCCATCAGCTCAACAAACTGATCAAGACCTTCGATCCAGACCTTCAAAGCATCCTACGCACTCTCATCCCACGTACTCCCCGCGTGGGAGACTTCTACTGCCTCCCAAAGATACACAAAGCCAACACACCCTGACGTCCTATCGTATCAGGCAATGGAACCCTGTGTGAGAACCTCTCTGGATACATCGAGGGCATCCTGAAACCCATCGTGTAGGGAACCCCCAGCTTCTGTCGCGACACTACAGACTTTCTACAAAAACTCAGTACCCACGGACCTGTTGAACCAGGAACACTTCTCACCACGATGGACGTCTCGGCACTATACACCAGTATCCCCCACGATGACGGCATCGCTGCGACAGCATCAATACTCAACACCAACAACAGCCAATCTCTGGACGCCATCCTACAACTCATCCGCTTCATCCTGGATCACAATGTCTTCACCTTCAATAACCAGTTCTTTACCCAAACACACGGAACAGCCATGGGGACCAAATTCGCACCCCAATACGCCAACATTTTCATGCACAAGTTCGAGCAGGACTTCTTCACTGCACAGGACCTCCAACCAACACTATACACCAGATACATCGACTACATTTTCTTTCTATGGATCCACGGTGAGGAATCACTAAAGAGACTACACGATAACATCAACAAGTTCCATCCCACCATCAAGCTCACCATGGACTACTCCTCAGAATCAGTTTCTTTCTTGGACACACGAATCTCCATCAAAGACGGGCACCTCAGCACCTCACTCTACCGCAAGCCCACGGACAATCTCACAATGCTCCACTTTTCCAGCTTCCACCCTAACCACGTCAAAGAGGCCATCCCCTATGGACAGGCCCTGCGAATACACAGGGTCTGCTCAGACGAGGAGGAACGCGATGGACACCTACAGACGCTGAAAGACGCCCTAGTAAGAACGGGATATGATGCTCGACTCATCGATCGACAGTTCCGACGGGCCACAGCGAAAAATCGCGTAGACCTCCTCAGAAGACTAACACGGGACGCAACCAACAGAGTACCCGTCGTCGTCCAGTACTTCCCCGGAGCAGAGAAACTAAGTCACGTTCTCCGCAGCCTTCAACATGTCATCAATGATGACGAACACCTCGCTATGGCCATCCCCACACCTCCACTACTCGCCTTTAAACAGCCACCCAACCTCAAACAAACCATCGTTCGCAGCAAATTACCCAGCCTTCAGGAGAACAGCGTCCACGACACCACACAACCCTGCCACGGTAACCTCTGCAAGACATGCCAGATCATTGACACAGATACCACCATCACACGAGAGGACACCACCCACCAGGTGCACGGTTCATACTCCTGTGACTCGGCCAACGTTGTCTACCTCATACGTTGCAGGAAAGGATGCCCCAGAGCATGGTACATTGGCGAGACCATGCAGACGCTGCGACAACGGATGAACGGACACCGCGCAACAATCGCCAAACAGGAGGGTTCTCTCCCTGTCGGGGAACACTTCAGCAGTCATGGACATTCAGCCACCGACTTTCGGGTAAACATACTCCAAGGCGGCCTTCGAGACACACGACAACGCAAAATCGTCGAGCAGAAATTAATAGCCAAGTTCCGCACCCATGAGGACGGCCTCAACCGGGATCTTGGGTTCATGTCACACTACACGTAACCCCACCAGCGAACAAATGTTATCTGTTTTTAATATAACGGGTCATTGACTGTCTTCGTTCTGTCTCTCTTTTTTTTCCTTCTTTTTTCTTTCTTTTTTTTTCCTTTTTTTTTGGGGGGTTGTATATTCAGTGGCCTTTTAGATGACACCTTTCTGTCTGCTCACTGTGATTGCCTTGGCAACGGGCAGTAATCACCAGGCTTTGTTATGTGATCTTAAAATGCGAAGGATTCGAAATTGTCACTTCCACACCGCCTGAGGAAGGGGAAAGCCCCCGAAAGCTTGTGGGATTAAAAATAAAATCGTTGGACTATAACTTGGTGTTGTAAAATTGTTTACAGACTTTAAAACTGTAAGATCACTGCATATCTGTAAACTGATAAAGGGCTATTTAACCATAAAACAACTTAGTAAATAAAGTAATCTTTTCTTTTTCCTGATAAAAAATAAATATAGTCCAGGATCTTGATAGTAAAGGTAAGAGTGTTAGGTATATGAAAAGTGTTTGTGGTAGCTTAGCTCAATAGGTAACACTCACCACTTGGCTCAGAAGATTGTGGATTCAAAGTGTCGTACAGAGGAGATTGAGGTTATAAACTTAAATACAATCAAACCTCTAAGTGGCTGCTCTGTAATAATACACATTTCTTATACCTACTGCTTTAATATGGACATTTTGTATGACATTTAATATGGATATTTCTTCTTCATAAAAAACATTTGACAGAGATTTTTTGGCACTTTGAGGTCAACCACAAGCAGCACAAAGATGTATTTTGATGTGATTTATATAATTTGTTTGAATGATAAAAGGTTGGCCAAAACTTTTTCTTTTAGATGATGCCCCTTTAGAAGTACAGTGAAACCTACATAAACAGACAGTTTCAATAAAGGTTGCTTATTGAGTGACCCAAAAAACTTACATTGTAAAACATACTATGAAACCACGGACACTCACAAATTACGAACTACGGACAGCCTTCAATGCATCAAGCCCTTTTACACCTTAAAACACGGGACACGGCCTGACGTCACATTTTAAAATGTTCAAAGTACGCACTGTATGAGTCTGAAGATCATGATGACCCATGTTTTGTTATTGGATTCCTTTTTGTCCATCAGGGTTTGAATCACCGCGGCTGCCACTGTCCCTGCTTCTGAAAGCAACCTTGTTTACAATGCAGACCGAAAAGATGCGCACACATCCGACCACACGCGGACCCAAAAGATGCGCGCACACCCGACCCCACATGGACCCAGACAATGCACACGCACCCGACCCCACATGGACCCAGACAATGCACACGCACCCGACCCCACATGGACCCAGACAATGCACACGCACCCGACCCCACATGGACCCAGACAATGCACACGCACCCGACCCCACATGGACCCAGACAATGCACACGCACCCGACCCCACATGGACCCAGACAATGCACACGCACCCGACCCCACATGGACCCAGACGATGCACACGCACCCGACCCCACATGGACCCAGACAATGCACACGCACCCGACCCCACATGAACCCAGACGATGCACACGCACCCGACCCCACATGGACCCAGACAATGCACACGCACCCGACCCCACATGGACCCAGACAATGCACACGCACCCGACCCCACATGGACCCAGACGATGCACATGCATCTGACCCCGACCCCACATGAACCCAGACGATGCACACGCACCCGACCCCGACCCCACATGGACCCAGACGATGCACACGCATCCGACCCCACATGGACCCAGACGATGCACACGCACCCGACCCCGACCCCACATGGACCCAGACGATGCACACGCATCCGACCCCACATGGACCCAGACGATGCACACGCACCCGACCCCACATGGACCCAGACGATGCACACGCACCCGACCCCGACCCCACATGGACCCAGACGATGCACACGCACCCGACCCCACATGGACCCAGACGATGCACACGCACCCGACCCCGACCCCACATGGACCCAGACGATGCATACGCATCCGACCCCACATGGACCCAGACGATGCACACGCACCCGACCCCACATGGACCCAGACGATGCACACGCACCCGACCCCGACCCCACATGGACCCAGACGATGCACACGCACCCGACCCCACATGGACCCAGACGATGCACACGCACCCGACCCCACGCGGACTCAGATAACGCACACGCATCCGACCCCACGCGGACCCAGACGATGCACACGCACCCGACCCCATGCCGACCCAGACGATGCGCACGCAGACGATGTGCACACACCCGACCCCACGCGGACCCAGACGATACGCACACACCCGACCTCATGCGGACCCAGACGATACGTACGCTCCCGACCCCACACGGACCCAGACGATGCGTGGTATGGTTGTCCATCTTGAGAGTGGATTCCATTGTACTTGCAACATCAGTTTTGTTGTTATATCTGCTTCCAAACATAAAAGTTCTTAGCACTGTTGCAGTTGATCAGATGATCATAATCTCAGCTGGTTCTTCAAGATTGTTGGGGCAATTTTTTACAGTACATACAATGATCATTTCGAAAATAAGGACACCTGCAAAAAAATACTGATGCAAGTCCCTTAGGTGTCCCTAATTCATAGATTTCACTGTACTGCATGTAAATGCAATGCTTGTACATTAAAAAAAGCATAATTTTAATCATACTTGTTTAAAACTGAGATACTGCATTGAATGTAAATAGCATTTTGGAGTAGGGACGGATTGTGAGAAGTCTGTGACCATCATATCTGCATCATATCAATTAGTTATTATTTTAAGGGCTGAAGTACTATGTTGTCAAAAACAGATAGTGATATGTCCCTATTTTTATAGAGATCTGATCTGATTCTCCTTGTAGGGACATTTGGCACAAGTGGTCACATTTCAAAGCAGAGTCAAATTTTCCCCCTTCCTGCCATTAGTTTATCATCTCAGATTCAAAAACAAGTTATACCTTGAAGCAAATGAACTCTACATCCCTGTTGGTTACAACACTAAGAATCTGTCAATGCAACACATACTCTAGTGGGGGGAGGGGGAGTGGTGCTGAGGGGTTGACAATTAATCCATAAGTGTATGCGGGAGAGGGAGCAAAGAAGGGTTCAGCTAAAGCATACTTATGCTACTTGGAATCCTCTGGACACCTGTTTAGCCAGCAGTAGTTAATGTTATCTTTATGTATAATATTGTTTATAGCAATTAATATAGTTAATTCAACTGAAATAAATAGTTGTTCTATTTCAGGTCCTAATTATTACCATGGGGTCTTTAACATTCACCTGAACGACCAAAACAGGCAGTCAGAACTTAAAAAAAAATCTCATTGGAATGGTCAGTCTAGATTATGTAACTCAAGGGACGGATGCAAAACATTATACGATACATAAACAAATCCCATGGTCCTAGCAGGGGGCTGTACTCAAAGGAAGAGTGGGTTGGAGAATTGGCAGAACAGGGTCATATCCTTATCTTTGACCTGTGCTCTCTTCAAACACAGCTCCCCTGCTGAGATCAGTGAATTTACCAGTATATGTAAAGGGAAAATATGCAGAACTCTCTTTTCACTTGAAAATAAATTAGTTGCTTTTCAACTTCCAATTATAAACATACTCTTACAAATATGATCTGGTGGGTGAAATTACTTTCTTTTTTTTAGAAAAAAGCTAAAATAGGCTTTTCTCCTTAAGTAACTTTAAAATGTGAATTTGTTGGTGGTTGTTAACTATAGACAAAAACAGGCACTCTCACATTTTTGAGAAGAATTTCATTCCAACCTAGTGTCCGACTCCCTTTTGCCATTGTTTATGGAAAAACAACCAATCCACACTGCTCTCTAACATGACGGGATTAACATCATGCACCGTCTGACCCAAATAAGTATATGTACTCAAATAACAAGGAATATGAGACCAAGAGATTATCCTTTGCCAAACATTGTTGAGTCACTATGAGTGAAATGAGTTCCAGCAATCTGAGTGTAGTCCCCAACAAGCTCAACCACAGTACGAAGCTGCTCCAGATTTAGAAGCACCAGCTCGAAAAAGTTAATGGTGAATGCATAGAGAATGAAAATGTTACTGCTGCAGTGGCAAGTTAGTTTCTAAGATTTGAACAATGTTCATATCAGCCAGCATTACTTTTGATCCCTAGAACCATAAATCCATATAAGTTTACAGCACAGAATGAAGCCATTTGGCCCATCCTGTTTGTGTCACTCTTTGCTGGAGCAATCGAAAACTAATCCTATTTCCCACTCGCCCCTAGAGCCTTGTATCTTCCAATGTTTCAAATATTTATCCAGTTTTTCCTTAAAAGGTGCTATGGTCTCTGCCTCAAACACTCCCTATAAGAAGACAAAATAGGTGCATTTATATAGCGCCTTTCACAAGTGCTATATATAAATAAATAAATAAAATATAATATATATAGGTGCAGGCAGCACAATTTGCTGATAACACAAAAGTGTAGCTATCGGGATGTCCAAAGCAATATATATATATAAAAATATTAAAATATATTTATATATATTTTTTTAAAATATTAAATATATATATATACACACACACCAACAAATATGGTCCCAGCACTGACCTCTGGTTTAGACACTTACAACCCTTTTCCAGTCCATGCAACACTCTAACTCTTTGTTTCCTGTCCAAATTTCGATCTGCGTTGCCACATTTTCTCTTATACCATATGCCTAAATTTTTCTAACAATCCGCTTGTGAAACACCTTCTGAAAATCCAAATACATTGCATCTATTGCATTTCCACTACCTTTTGAATTGGTCATATCTTTAATAAACTATTCTGAATTTGTCAAACATGGCTTGTCTTTAACAAATCCATGCTGGCTGCCCTGATTAACTATGTGTTTCTAAATGCTTACTAAGTCTCTGTTATTTCCTCTCTAACCTCTTTCAACAGCCTAAGGTTCATGGCATCATAGCCCAGTGACTAATCCACCTGGAGTCCTGCTAATTTTTTTTCACTGTAGCATTAAGTGCATCTTCTCTAGAAAAGAGAAGACTGAGGGGTGACCTGATTGAGGTCTGTAAGATTATGAAAGGGTTTCATAGAGAGGATGTTTCTACTTGTGGGGAGACCAAAACTAGGGGCCATAAATATAAGATAGTCACTAATAAATCCAATGGGGAATTCAGGAGAAACTTCTTTACCCAGAGAATGATTAGAATGTGGAACTCGCTACCACATGGAGTATCTGAAGCAAATAGCATAGATGCATTTAAGGGGAAGCTGGATAAACACATGAGCGAGAAAGGAATAGAAGGACATGCTGATAGAGTTAGATGTAGTAGGGAGGGAGGAGGCTTGTGTGGAACTTAAACACCGGCATTGACCAGTTGGGCCGATTGGTCTGTTTATGTGCTGTACCTTCTATGTAATTCTATGTGCTAAATGCAAAAATATGTTGTGTGCTTCAATGATATCATTTCAATATTATTAAAAGAATTCTATCCCACGTGGATGCAACAAATTAACTGCACCTCAACGTTAAAAACTGAAGCAACACTATTCATGAAATAAGAGTTGTAAATTTTACAAAAAAAATCAAGTGCAAAATGCTGAAAACTAGAAGACAATGGGGTATATTTTCTACAGTGCATAAAGCTAAATAAACAAGCCATTTAATAAAATATCACTGGTTTCAGTTGAGAATTTAGTAAAAGAACTTTTCTTCACCTTTACACACACAGGAAAATGTATACCAAATTATTACATGGTCACTCTCTTTTTCACAATCACAACAGAACAAAATACCGGTAAATCCTGCTAGAAGCTAAAGCCCAGTGAAGCATTTAAGCTGCCATGCACTAAATCCTTCCATAATGTTGGAAGTACACAGAGTGTCCTTAATCTGATACTGATTAAAACTCTGGCATGCATTCAAATAATCAGAACTTTGTTCTCAGTGCACTGGATGGTACCAAGCCATTAGCCAAATAAAACATAAAACATTATTTTGCTGCAGTAAACTGAAGGAAATGACAACATTATGTGCAACAGGTTCTGACGCTGCACGTGTTTGTTCAAAAAGTTAGAAATACAAAATCTACTGAAAACACGCTAAATGTGCCGGTTTTTACACATAAATATTTAATACACTTCTACATACAAATTAAAATATTTACATTTACTATACATACAATATTTATAATTACAATTTATAATTGGCTATATTTAAAATTGATAATTTGGTGTATATATATATATATATATATACACACACACATACACACAGAGAAACTGTTTCCAGTGGCAGAAGGGTCGGTAACCAGAAGGTACAGATTTAAAGATGATCGGCAAACGAGCCAGAGGCGACATGAGGAATCATTTTTTTACGCAGCAAGTTGTTATGATCTGGAATGCACTGCCTGAAAGGGTGGTGGAAGCAGATTCAATAATAACTTTCAAAAGGAAATTAGATAAATACTTGAAGAGGAAAAATTTACAGGGCTATGAGGAAAGAGTAGGGGAATGGGACTAATTGGATAGCTCTTTCAAAGAGCCGGCACAGGCACGGTGGGCCAAATGGCCTCCTCCTGTGCTGTACCTACAATGATACTTGGACCCCAAAATTCTGTGGGGGTTCTATCTGGCAGGGGATCGGCACAAGAAATGACAAACAGCAGTGAATGGCCGTTCACGCCAGAGTTAAGGTGGGAACCTCTGCGGAATTTTGAGTCAATATATTTATGTTTAATATCATATTATTTATGTATTTTGATACAAGATAATTTGGTATTTAGATTTACATGTTACACATTTATGCAATTATACATTTTTCTAATTTTTATATATTACACATATGTATGCTATTTATATGTAATGCTATAGATTGTACATCTGGTACGTTTCTCATGCTTATGTATTCTAATCTCCAATTATTGTGGGGTAATTTTGTACAGCACACTTCTGGTGTGGAGTCTTGCCGACCATGGCTGCTGATTGGGAATTGCTGGTCTGCTGTGCTGGTGGGCTAGGCTTCATATCAAAAGATTAATTTATTCACTCAACTGCAATGGGTGACTAACACACGTCTAGTTATTTGACGACAACATCTACTGCTTAGATTTCCTCTTTTAATGTAACTGCTGGACTTGAGAAGTACAAATTTACACTACTCTGTAACTCCACAGGAGATCCACTAATCAGTTTTGAAAGTAAACACAGCACTATTTGTTTGAAGGGGTTGGTAGCCTGTGTCAGTGATTATGACCATAAATCTCATTTGTAATGTTTTCATCATGTTGGCAGAGCTCTTTGCCAACTTATTATCCAAGTTAAAAAAGAAAATATGAACTGCTAGAAATTATTATTGGAAAGAACTTATTCATTAAAGAACTGTTGCTACCAGTATTGGGATTACAGAACCTTGATTCAGATAAGGGTTACCGTCTTTGGATCTGTGCTCAAACATTACTTGTCAAATTAAACTATTAGGAGAATAGGTGTGCATTTCATGGGCAAATTGTTTCGCCAGAGTCATCTTGCTGTCCTTTTTTAGTGCTTTACAAACTGAAAACACTGGGCCCCTTGGCAGCCTCAGCTGCACTAAAATGGCCTCAACACACAAGAGCAGCAACAATGTCAAGGATCTGAAAGGCGTAGTGTTGCCAAGGAAACATTACTGCTGTTCTCTTTCTTTCACTTTAGCCTCTGTTAGTCCTTTCTATCGGTGCTAAAACTATAAATCAAAATGGTGAGCCACAAGCTTCTTCTGGTGGCTATTTCTGTTTGAAATACTTTACAAAATTGGGGCTCAACTCCTCCAATGGCTCGGAGAGTTTAGCTAGTGAGTCGCTGAGCTGTACAGGCCAGAATAATTCAGTCCCCGGTCTGTGCTAAATTGGCTGATCTCAGTTAGAGTGACGATAGGAACAATACAATTGGCCTCGTTCCGTAGATTAGCGAGGGGAAAATCAACCAGGGTCTCTGCTCCTAGTAACTATTCATGATTCCTGCTGAAAATGCATGTAGGTCGGTCAGCTGAGGAAAGGATCAGATTCAGCTGCGCTGCCCCTTCATGACAGAATAGCCTGCTGATATTCACTAACATGAATGATGGCCATTTGGGCGATATGCCAGAGTGTAATCAACATCCATTTAATTGTACTCCAGCAGAAGATCTCAGGAGAATGTGGGAGGGGAGAAAACTGGAAGAGCAAATTTGGGAGGGGAAAGGAGGGCTCTGTATGGAAGAGGACTCAGGGATCAGAGGGCAGGTCTATCTCTGTTTATAGATCAGTAAATAGGAGTGCAAATTGAAAATAAATCAGTAATGTAGCCAGAAATACTTCTGGACTGGAAAAGCTTCAGAAAGTCTAAATTATCCTGAGTGTAGCCAGCATTACAAAGGATTTAAAGAATATTACTGTTCATCAAACATCAGCTGTATATGTCTTGTGAGCAGTAGGCTTCTCTAAATCTTCTTCAACGCCAGTTACAGTCAAGATAACTTAGGTTTTTCTAGCCCAGTACATGTTGTGCTATGGATCAGATTTCTATTTTTTTTAAATCAGTTCTTGTTTTGTGTTCAGTCTTGGATTACTGGATTACTGAATCCTTTCAGTCATGTTTTATTTTTCCAGTGGAAATAGCTACTGAAAAACTTGCTACTTGTCATTAGCACAAAGAAAACCCAAACATCAGAAGCATAGTGCAAGACACCAAAGCAGCATTCCTTGGTATTAAGACACTTTGGGCTGAATTTTAACTATGAAAAGTGAGTGGGTTGGGGGCAGAAGGGCATTGAAAATTGCAATAATTTCAGACCCGCCCATTTCTGGTTTTCACCGGGGCGGGACAAGGGGCGGGCAACCAACCCGATATCCCAGGAGGTGGATTGGTCACTAAAACCTTTCAAAATGGAGGCCCACAGCCTAGTCTGCTTTTTGGGGGGGGGGGGGGGGGGGGGAGAAAAATGCTCCCTGAACATCATCACTTTAGTATAATAATGTTAAATTCTACTGGGAATCATTTTCAGCCACCTCTTGCATATTATGTCGGTGACTGAATCCTGCCAGTCCATGATAATCTCTGCACAAAAAACCTCCAAGTTCAAAGTCTGAGCTCTTCAAGCCATGGTTATACAGAAACAAAAGCAAACTGAGCCCTGCTTATTGATATTCTTAAAATATCTTGCAAAAGAATCACTTTGTGACACAATTGCATACCATAGATTAATTCACTGAGGAATTTTCAAGGTAAAATGACTAAATTGAGGAAACCGTGGAAAGAAGCAATTTAAAAACATCAAGTGTCCTTAAAAAGAAGTTTAGGGAGGGAGTTCCATAGCTTAGGGCCTAGGCAGCTGAAGGCACGACCGCCAATGGTGGAGCACTTAAAATCGGGGATGCACAAGAGGCAAGAATTGGAGGAGCGTAGATTTCTCGGAGGGTTTTAGGGTTGGAGGAGGTTACAGAGATAGGGAGGGGTGAGGTCATGGAGGGATTTGAAAACAAGGATGAGAATTTTAAAATCGAGCCAATGTAGGTCAGCGAGCGCAAGGGTGATGGGCAAACGGGACTTGGTGCGAGTTAGGATACGGGAGCAGAGTTTTGGATGAGCTCATGTTTGTGGAGAATTTGAAACTTTTTAGGTCCTATACCATAACTTAGTCTAGGCAATCTCCTCCCAGATTTTATCCAATATTACTTTTTAAACTGGAGACTAGTGTATTAGAGTAGTCAAGACTACCTTTAATTTTCCCTACCTGTGGGTAGCTTTCATGCACTCATCTTCCCTCAACAATCCAGCTAAACCTGGGAAGATGATAACTCATCAGAGTGAACCTGCACCGTACCACTCTTATCAATGATAAACTAAAGCATTGTCTCAGCACAACAATTTATGAGGGAAATCCTGAGCAAGAAGAATTATAGAATAAAAGCGTTGGCACATACAGAAGCCATTCTGCATACTGTGCAGTATCAGTAAGGAAATTACTTTTATGTCTAATAGGCCAGTTATACGATACAGCTTTTGAATTAATAGTCTTCAGAGAAGGCATGCAGTTAATTGGCTGGGGGATACTGTCAAATATTATTTCAGCAGCCCTATGTGAATCATGGAAGTTTCTTTGATGATGGTTGAACTTTACAGTTTGCTTCGATGTGAAGCTCTGCAAAGACTCGTTGGAATTACATGGAAATAACTACAAAGAAACAGGCCCTTTGGCCGAACGAGTCAGCATACTGTGGCTACAGTATGTACGATCTACAGAATGCACCACATCAATTCACCAAGGTTACTTTGACAGCACCTCCCTCCCCTATGACCTCTAACACTAATAAAGACAAAGCCAGGATGTGTGATCCTTGGAGGGGAACACAATCACCTCCAAGTTCCCCACCAAGGCACACACACCATGACTTGGACACACATCGCCATTACTTCATCATCACTGGGTCATTGTCTTGGAATTGCCTAATGACCACCATTGTGGAAGCAATATCACCACAAGGACTATAATGGTTCAAAGAGAAGGAATACCATCACCATCAGGGATGATGCTAGGTTGGGAATTCCAGAACTTTGACCCAGTGTCAATGAAGGAACATATATGTCCAACTCAGTGTAGTGTGTGATTTGAGATATTAGTGTCTGTGATATTGTTATTCTGGTCAAGGGAAATTTATCCAAAAGGGCAAATCATTAGCCTTAACTATTAGTATTTCAGTTTCTCTATCCTAGTATAAGTAGAGGATAAATAACATGAAATATCAAAATAAATGAGGTATTTCACTATTCCTCAGTGTAGATTGTGTTTACACAATTGCACAGGAATTTTTTTTAATAAATCAAATAACAAATTTAAGGTTATTTATATTTTAATATCCTTTAACATTATTACAACTATAAATGGGCACTTATTTTCTCCTTTGAGTCATGCGGACTGTCTCTTAACACTTTCTAAAGGCGATTAGTTGTTATTTTTAACATCCCATAACAAGGTTGAAAGACTAAATTCATAGGGTCTCAAACCGAAAGGCTCCTGCTTTCATCAGTGACTGAGGAAGCTATAGGAATATTTAACAAAAACTGTATTTACAACTGGCTACTGTACAGAAAACCTACACACGGGGCTTCAGTTTCAAGCAGCAGGCTGCTGTGAAGTGGTTGAACACAGATTTACAACAGTTGAGAGAAGAAAGGAGAAAAAAAGTGACAGTTGCATTGCTAGCAAATACAACGTAAAATATTTTTCATGTCGTAATACATGAACAGCAGTCAACTACCCTGGTGGCTTAGTGGATAAATGTACCGTGTGGTATGGCACTTAGCTATACAGACAAGAAAAGTGTCAGGTTCAAACTCCTGACGTGCTGAGTTAGTTAATCTTAACCAGTGCAGTGTTAGGGGTTAATGTAGTTGGCCTCAATGCCCCTGGGGCTAAATCAGACATGGTTCCTGATCTCTGCTGCAAGACCCCTGGTTGAAAGTGCAAGTATTTGGACCTTGAAAAAGGACAGGATCAGACTTGGCTATGAAGCTCTCCATTTTGATAGCCTGCTCATACTCGCTGCCTGGGAACACATATAAATGGCCACTTGGACAAGGCAGTAGAGGGCCGCCAGGACTATGTAACCAGGCCTTAGTATGAATCAGTAACGCCTTCAGGAGAGGGCAAGAAAGCTGAAAAATAAATCATCAGCTGACCCCATTCAAGACATCAAAACAACTTGTATAAATACTTTTATCATTCCTCTCCATTATTTTCTGACAGGTGCAGTGGCATCTGGTACATGTGTGAGCAAAGGAGATTAGTTTAGACAAGTGATTTTTTTTTTAATTAAAAATGATTGGGTACACAAAACTATTGTAAGTCATAGACTTCTAGGTGGTTCAAAAATCAGCTAAGTTGCTGACACTTTTTAAATTCTGATTGCGTTTGTTTGGGATTGTAGGAATAAGTAAAAACAACCCCAGGGAGGGGAGGGGGAAATGGTGGTGTTGGATCAGAGCTGGATGAATGGAAATGGGTCAAAAGAAACTGCAGTCTGATCTAATTAGGATTAGCTGTTTTGTCAGTTTTAGACAGATTGTTAGGATCATCACTGTTTGGTTTTGTTCTTTTTTAAAATGACGCCTTAGTTTTTTTGTTTGCCCTTTTTATTTCTAATGCATTATTGTTTCTTTTTCTTTCCATTTGATTTTGTTTTCTCTGTAGATTTATTTTTTTTTATTTCTAATAATTTTACTTTTTTTCATTTCCATTTTGTTTTGCAGCATTGCAGCAGCTCAGATGTTTGAGTTTATTATGGACATTTTCTCTTTATCCATGCATCACCCCTACCTGTTCTCTAATCTATGTAGGTTACTGTCTTCTTTCGGATGAGACATTAAGTGGGGGCCCCGTTCTGCCCTCTTAGGTGGGCAAAAAAGATCACTATTCGAACAGCAGGGGAGTTCTCTCTGGTGTCCTGGCCAATACTTATCCCTCAACCAACATCACTAAAACAGATTATCTGGCCATTATCACATTGTTGTTTGTGGGACCTTGCTGTGCGCAAATTGGCCGCCGCGTTTCCTACATTACAACAGTAGCTACACTTCAAAAAGTACTTCATTGGCTGGGAATGCTTTGGGACGTCCTGGGGTTGTGAAAGCCATTATATAGATGCAAGACCTTCTTTCTTTTTACCTGTCCATTATGTTGCTGATATAGTCATTGAATTTTGCTTCCCTTTTGCCTACCTGTGCACAATTAGCTTTTCTCCCCCCTAATTGGCAGTTCTATAATATAAATGTATTATTGACTAACATGAGAGAGTTGGATGATACCTGGAGATAACTTACTGTCAGTTACAAGTTCAAGCACTGGAACTGGACAAAACAAACTAATACGGAGCTGTGACCTGTGGAAAATCCCTGCAAGTAAGAGAACTGATAGTTTGAAAGGAATTTGACACACAACCTGAACTGAATGCATGTCATTGTTTTCCTGTTTTTCTGATGTTCCCATTCATCTTTAACCTTTTGACAGATGGCAGGAAAAATTTCTGATGTACTGAAAACAAAAAAAATTTCCTTGTTGCTGAGTAACAGGTTTGACTGCCAAACCTGTTATGGCTGTAAAGATAATTTAAAAAAGCAGAAATGAAAAATCCTGTCACAAATGATTTAAAATATATTTTCTTCCCTCTTTTAACTGGTTCCCCTCCCCCTCATGCTATGCAACAACCTCTGCCCTATCAGAGAAAAAAAGTAGCTACCATGATGAACATAGACCAGCATAAGAGAGAAAATTAGATAGGGGACTTTATCGATCATCAAACTGCTCACTTTCTTTAGTTGGTAACACTTACTGCTGGCACTTGTGAATGTGACATTTAAAAGCTTGCTATTTACATAACTTTATCACTGCTGCCAGGATGAAAATCAGGTCTATATCACTCACAGCTACTGTTAATGAGAAAGTTACACCCAGTGTTTGCATTTTGATACTTGAAAACATCATTCAGTGATCAAAGGAATAATTAACACAGATCAATCACTAATTTTATTTAGAAAAAAAGCATTTAAAAAATTAAATCAAGGAGGTATTTTTTGTCTCACAATTTGTCAATCAACAAGTAGACAACTGGCAACTATAAATATAACTACTAGAACGTAGCTGTGGTTTACAAGATCAAGTCCCACTGTTCTCCCACTGTAACTACTTCTTTCTGTATATCAAATGTGAGGCCATTGGGTTTCAGTTTTCATAGAGAAACAAACTGAATTGCAAAACGTGATTCCAAAACACAATAAAAATCCTGAAATCCAACATAATAAAAAGGAATTTAACTTATTCAGACACCTTGAAGCAGTGGCCTTGGTCATGGATCTTTAGTCAAGGCTGTTTTTCAGTTGTCCATTGTTTTTTTTTGAGTTGTTAGCTTTTCTGAAGCTGTTGATCAGCTTTTCTGATTTTTGTATGTTGGCATGTATGCTTCTCCAATCTTCAGTGACGTGGAACTGATGAACACTCTGGTGAGGCGAGGCAACATAAAATAAAGGAGCTCGTTTATTTTATAGAATATACATGACTGAACAGAGTAGTAATTCCAGACTTTTAACATCTTTACACTTCCCATAACATATAATACAACAAAGATTCCTATATTTTCCATGTATACCAAATGAATGCTCCATGTATTTCTATTAATGGTTTTCTTTGGGAGGACAAGCAAGTTTATGCAGGATGAACTAAAGTAAAATATTGTTAAGATGTCATTTCTACAGTTTAGCTGAACCACTACAGTTTCTTCTAGTAGAGAAAGCAAGCAGTAACATGTTCTCAAGTTTGGCACTTGCTTACCCTGGGATGCAGAAATTGAATTTTCAAGCTCTGTCACTTACAGTTCAGAGTCCTCTTAATGCTTTTTATTCCACACAGCCTGCAACTGACACAACGTGCCACACCAGCATGCTGTTTTGGTTCGAATATCTTACGTGCAACGTCTGTGATGCACACAGGCTGTAAATGAATAAAACATTCAGATTTCCTGTGGTTTTTATAAATTACTAATGCAACGTCTGTTCTTTCAAGTTGGTGAGAAAGCAAAGAGGCCGTGTCAGACCTGGGCACCTCTGTAACGAAGCACCCCGAGGAGCTCAGTGAAATTAAACCATGCCTCCATGCACAAAAACGACCTCAGTGCAATGTGGGAAGCTGTTGGAAAAGTTTTGTTATTTAGATGCCTGAAGGTCACCATGTACTTTCACAATGCACCGGGTTACCAATAGCCATCAGATAGATTTTTCTTTCTCCCTTGCCAATGTTCTCCTTTTTCTATCCTCTCCTGAAGGCATTTATTCCTTTCTGAGGTATGCTTCCATGGGCCTGTTCATCCTCTGATACCTCGTCCCAAGTGCCCATTATTCATGTGTGAGCCTTGATGGCGAGTATCAGCAGGGCTATTCAACAGCATAAGTGTCACAGCTAAGCCCAATCCTGTCCTCATCCAATAACTGTACACAGACATCTCCATCATGGGTCACTGGATAGCTATCAGGAGTAGGAACCCTGTCAGATTTTCCTCTCCCTAACCCAAGGGTACTCATGCCAATTGAACCCCCAACCATACCACTGCTTTGGATGAGATAAACCAGTTCAGCGCTGACTAGGGATTGAACTTGTAATCGATCATAGCATCAACCAGTATCTTCAGAAAAGAAACAAGCATTAGATGGAAGGCAAAACCCTCTTGCTGTAGAATACCAACTTTTTAAAGAACATTTTTTTAGCTGACCCTTTCAGTTACTTTAATATATTAAAAGGGTGGAACTACACATGAAAAAATTGAGACCACTTCCTCTGACAAACAATCCCCAAGACACTGAGACCCTCTTCGTCTGGATCTGCCCACACAAATCTCAGTGCAGTGCGACCTCTTCCTCCCAGGCACATGGATAATTCTCAGGGCAGTGATGCCTACCCGCACCCAACACACCCACAAATGCTATGTTATCCGGAGTGTCTATTGACACCACTGAGCCAATGAGTTGCACTGTGTCAGCCACTGAGTTGGAGGCGGGGCAGGACTTGGAGCAAACAGCGTATTTTTATTTGATGGAAAAATTACCCAATCAACTCCATTCTGGCCGGGAATAGTGGTGTCACTATTTGCAGCCCTATATGCAGCCTAGGTTATCCACATGAAAAGAGCCGCAATCAGTCTGCTGGGCTTTTCCATTAAAAACCACAATTCACAAAATCCCTTGTCAAATTTCATGAAAAAGTGTGATTTCTTATAAAATATACTGCACAGACCATTGCGCCATTACAGTGGTGAGCATCATTTACAAATGACAGATGAATTTACTGATCTCAGGTGAGCAAAAAGCAGTCACCAAGTGGAAGCAAAATGGAGCACAGGATAAGGTAATAGGACAGCACACTGTTCTTTCACCTCTAGGATCTTATTTTGAAGTCCGCTCTCTCTGCTAGCTTTAAGGGTCCAGTGCAAAATGAGTTTGGTGGGTCTTAACGCAGATATTTGTGGGTTTACAGTGTCAATTTATCAACACAAATTGACACTAAACTGGAAATCTCATTCATAGTGGCCAAAATGATAGCTGGTGTGGAAAGTAGAAAAAAATCACTGCCTTGTACAGAGAGATAATCTTCTCAATTTGGTGTTAAGATAAATCATTCTGTTCTTTATCTATTATTATTTATGTTGTAGGGCAGTAGAGTTTTGCATTTTTCCTGTGTATTTTAACAATACTGAAGAGTAACATGTGCATGAAAATGAAAAATCCACATTTCCTCCATAAAACACCAGTAAAACCTGATTTGTGTTTACTTTGTTACATTGTCACCACACTCAAAAGAAACCATCTGCTTGGATGATGTATTATAATGGCATAAAAGTTCATGCTTTAAAATACCTAATTCTGAATGAATGAAACCCCAAATTAGTTTTTGAACGAGGACTTCAAAGATGTAAAATGCTCTGTTTACATCAAAGTAATGCTTTTGCTGAGAATTTATTTTCATGAAAGCTTTTAGAGAGCAATTAAAATTAAATTGTTGAGTCTATAACAATAAATGCCCCAAGACTCACCTATTGGGTGGTCTAATAATGTAATTCAGATATACAAAAGGATTCAGCAACCTTGCATGCAAAATTTTAAGTTATTTAAACTCAATTAGCAAATGATCCATGAGGCTTTTCAAAGCCAGCGATTAACATGTATTGCAAAATTCAAATAACTATAATAACAAAATCTTTTTTCAAAATGCTTAGCTAAAGACTAAGTTGGCAGATTCTTCCTCTTCTTAACCTAGAATTGTTCAGATCAATTGTAGCTGCACCCTTCTGCTGGCTGCCTGAAATTAACGGAGTTAGCACAGATTGGATTGAACCTATGATCTTCTTGATCTGTATGGCTCAGTACCATGTCAGTGAAGGCACTAACTCAATGAGCCAGAATGGACTGTCAAAATAACCGTGAGGCTAATGTGCTCACCGATATTTATGCGCAAATCACACAGCAACTTCAGGCGAGGGTAGATGTGAGGTTAAAAGTGAAAATCCGGGAGTTGCCAACCGAGATGCGTTGCTCCGCCGTTAGCTACGCAAAAATGGCATCTCACTGTCTGCCTCACATTCAAATACATTGAATGGCATGAAATTCCTGTAATTACATGGTAGATATGAAATAAACTTGCCACAGAAAGTTAGGGCTTGTCCATTTCAGTCTAAGTACCCTTTTAAATGGCATGGTAAGTCTTAATTACTACCAAACAACTTCTCTGGCACTATTACAAGTGTGGAATCTCATTCCTTCATGTTTTAATTGTTATTAGAGATTTTTCTTTTAAACAAAATTAAATTTCTTTTTTTAAACTTTCTCTTTGTCTCTTTTTTCTCTCTCAATCCAATCTTTCTTTCCATCTCTTTATTTCGCTTTCTGTACCCGATTTGACACTGAATTCACTATTCTAATTTACACTTCTTGGTTCAGGCTCTGTGCTGGTCATTTCACAATCCTTCAATCTGATTGGTTAAGGAGATACACAGGTGCTTGTCCTGTTCACGCAGATCCCAGAAGCCCTGTAGAGGGCGCCACACTATTTCCATCTCCAACTTACAGCAACTTGCAGTGCAAAGTCTCATGGAAATTAAACGGGCAAGAGCAAGTCTAACTAATGGCAGGTGCCGTTCGTTCGCCAGCTACAGTAAATTGTGGCCCATGAGAGGCATTATAATCATGCCTGATACTGCCTTCAAAATTTTGAGCTCAAAATCTAGGCTGACACCAGTGTGCAGTACTGATGGAGTGCTGCACTGTCGAAGGTGCCATCTTGCAGATGAGTTGTTAAATTGAGGCCCTGTCTGGCCACTCAGATGGATGTTAAAGTGTCCTAGCCAATATTTATCCCTCAACCAACACCTAAAAACAGATTATCTGCTCATTATCACATTGCTGTTTGTGGGACCTTGCTGTGTGCAAATTGGCTGCTGCGTTTCCTATATCACAACAGTGACTACACTTCAAGAAAGTATTTCATTGACTGTGAAGCGGTTTGGGGCATCTGAGGTTGTGAAAGACACTTTATAAATGCTAGTCTTTCTTTCATTTGATGTCCCAGTGCCCACAAAAGCGCACTTTCTAGCAAGGATCACTGGATAGCGATCAGGTGCTAAAAACTCCGGTCAGGGATTGAACCTGGCACCATCCTGGGCTGTATGCTCAGTTTCACATTGGATAGGGCATTTATTCGCCATGATATGGGAGAGCCTTTTAGTAACTATTTCTTCATTTAGGATAGTGTTAGCAGTGACTGGTTAGGTTTTACAAAAGTTATAGGATTCACTTCTGTGTTTATTAATTTTGTAGGTAAAACATCTTGATTAAGGTTATAAGACTGCACAATCCATTTTCTATATGCTTATTATAATTGTGATATTCTTTGCATATTTCAGATGAAAACCATCTGCCTTTTTGCTCAGTCATCTTTTTAGTCTGCTCAACCTCGTTCAGTTATGTGGCTCCAGCCATTTCTGTCCAGTCCCATAGTACTCGTTTTCATTATTTGGATTTTTTTAGACTCAGTATAGTTTAATTCTGCATGCCTTCTCCAGACCTAGCCTTGAAGTCAGTTACACTGCTGAAGTAAACCAGGCATGAAATACTGGCTCAAGGATAAACAGATCATGTGTTGACATTGAGAATCTTGAAGTCACCTGGATGATCATATTCTGGGATCAGGGTTTGACTGACAGTGTCCATATCACTATTAACTACACCCGGCACTCAGGAAAAGTTTCCAATAGCATTAAATCTTTGCTGTTTGGTCAAACTTTTCCCCACTTTCAGAGAACATGTCAACCCTCCAGAACAGTATGCCTGTCACCTCCTGAATGCAACGTCGAACAATACCACTCTAATCTCCTCCAGGTGCCTGAAAAGATCCTGTAGCAATATATTTTAAAAAATGACTGCTGTGACTTATACAGCTACAGGGCAGAACGGTAGGAGCCACTGAGACATTCTCTCAATCTGGAGATATCATTTGACTTAACTCTGTGATCACTTCCTTAGTTAGCCTATACAATCTAAATATTACAGAATGTTTAGATTGTACTTAATAATTCATTTTTTGACTCGTCCAGCCTTTCACCTGGATGTAGCCTTTTCCTAAACACCCCACTTCTCTGAGCTTGCAACTTTTGTTCATCCTTAAAAAGAGCAATGGAATTTGGACCTGCTAGAAGTATATTTTTGCTTTGATGGCAGTTATAAAACCCAGGTAGAATAATGCAACTTAAAGCAGTGAAGTTGTATAGGGTTTAGAATATTGGAAAAGGCAGGTTAATGGCAGTTATACTGTTCCCAGTGAGAACCGAAACCAATGTGAGATGGCCTCCAGGAGTCAGCTCATGATCTGATTCCCAAATTACATTGCCACTTTCATACTGTTACATATTACTGAGTTCTCAGTTCGCATACCTCAATCTTCTAGAAGATTGTTCATGTTCACACAAAGGGGAGGATCTCCTCGATGTTAATAATGGGAAGACCGAATCCATTGTCTTTGGTCCCTGATGCAAACTTCATTCCCTAGCCACCAATTCCATCCCTCTCCCTGGCCACTGTCTGAGGCTGAACCAGACCATTTGTAACCTTAGTGTCCTATTCGACCCAGAGGTGAGCATCCGACCACATATCCACTCCATCACCAAGACCGCCTACTTCCACCACCGTAACATCACCCATCTCTGTCCCTGCCTCAGCTCATCTGCTGCTGAAACCTTCATCCATGCCTTTGTTACCTCCAGACTGAACTATTCCAATGGGCTTCTGATGGCTTCCCATCTTCCACTCTCCATAAACTTGAGCTCATCCAAAACTCTGCTGCCTGTATCCTAACTCGCACCAAGTCCCGCTCTTCCATCACGCCTGTGCTCGCTGACCTACACTGGCTCCCAGTCCGGAAACGCCTTGATTTTAAAGTTCCCATCCTTGTTTACAAATCCCTCCATAGCCTCGCCCCTCTATCTCTGTAATGTCCTCCAGCCCCACAACCATCCGACATCTCTGCGCTTCTCCAATTCTTGCCTCTTGCGCAGCCCCGATTTTAATCGCTCCACCATTGGCGGCCGTGCCTTCAGCTGCCTAGGCCCTAAGCTCTGGAATTCTCTCCCTAAACCACTCCGCCTCTCTCTCCTTCCTTTAAGATGCTCCTTAAAAACCTACCTCTTTGACCAAGCTTTTGGTCATCTGTCCTAATACCTCCTTATGTGGCTGAGTGTGAAATTTTGTTTGGTATCGCTCCTGTGAAGCGCTTTGGGAAGTTTTACTATGTTAAAGGCACTATATAAATGCATGTTGTTGTTGTTATAAAATTCCTATCCATTATTTATTAGGCAGGATATTGTAAACAGGGCTGTAAAATGGATTTCAGCTGAACGTCCTTAAGTCTGAATTGTCCACCTTAGGTTTAACCATATTGAAACCTGTAATTTTAGCAAATTATTAGGGTGTGAAATCAGTCTAATCAGGAGTCAGTATGATTGCTTACAACAACTAAAGCCTGTGATGTACGAAATTCAGTCTTCAGATTAGGCTAAATCGGTCCATTTTGACATCATGGGTTCAATTTTAAACTTAAATTGCGGATGCGTTGGGGGCGGGGAGCTGCGAAAATTGTAGAAATGCAGAGTGGGTTCGGAAGCCGGCTCCAACCCGCTGGCTTCCGAGTTTTCCAGAGGCGCATCTGTGTGCGTGCGGATGTCCCGAATCCGGAGGTCCCGGCAGCAATTAAAGCCGACGGGATGATAGTTAAAGAACCAAACGTAACTCATTGAGGTACTTAAGGCACTTTACGTGTGACATATTAGGTAGTTAGAACAATTTTTTAAAACTTACCTGGGCGGCTTTCCCACGGCTTCTGATTCACGCCTGGATCAGGCAAAAAGAAATAAAATAAATTAAATAACAAACCATTGCACAAAGTTAAACACTAAATCAACCTATCTTTCCACCCTGCTCCGATGTCTCTGATCTCCCCATCTTCCCCCCCCACCCCGATGTCCCCCTCTTCACACCCGTGATCTCCCCCTGATCTTCCCCTCTCCCTCCCCATGTCTCCCCGATCTTCCACTCTTCCCTCCCCCCCGATCTTCCGTTCCAGCGCCGGATGACGTCTCACTCTCTCTCTTCCCCCCCCAACCTCGGTTTTGCCGCTCCTGTCAGCAGCCAGCCTGTCAATCATGAAACCCGGAAAGAACTTTAATCACCATCAATTACATGGCGATCGCGTCGGAAACGGTAAGTTTTTTTAAAATTCAGGTTTGCCACTCTGCCAACCCTCCACCATTTCAAAATTGAGTCCCATGTCTTTGATTGGAATATTTGCAGTGATTGTTTGTTTTGAAGAGGATATGAAATTCAACCATTTCAATGAGAGCAGAAAAGGAAAGTTAGATAAGATAAATGTCTACAAAGAAGGGTTTATAACCATCAGTGTTTTATGCTGGCATGTCAACATTTTACAATAAAATTTTATTGTAAGATTGTAAAATTTATTGTAAGATTTTCTCAGTATCAACCAGTTAGAAGACCAGATTGGAGGCTGTGAGAACCAACCAGATTGTTTGGAGGGTGGTACTGGAGCCTGTCAGAAATAATCAATCAGATGTTACGCCCACTGTTGATTACATAAGAGTCTGAAGCAGAAAAATGCTAAAATGAGCTGATGGTTTCCTGAGAGTCACAGTTATAGGCGGAGAGTTTCTGAGGGTTACGATTATAAGCATGTTTATTTATTGCTCGTCTCCAAAGAAGTTTTTTTTTTATTCGTTCATGGGATGTGGGCGTCGCTGGCAAGGCCAGCATTTATTCCCCATCCCTAATTGCCCTTAAGGTGGTGGTGGTGAGGCGCCTTCTTGAACCACTGCAGTCGA
Source organism: Heptranchias perlo (assembly GCF_035084215.1). NCBI lineage: Eukaryota > Metazoa > Chordata > Chondrichthyes > Hexanchiformes > Hexanchidae > Heptranchias > Heptranchias perlo. The sequence continues at coordinate 22,456,732 of NC_090328.1, read as the reverse complement.
TGTGGTGAAGGTTCTCCCACAGTGCTGTTAGTTAGAGAGTTCCAGGATTTTGACCCAGCGACGATGAAGGAATGGCAATATATTTCCAAGTCGGGATGGTGTGTGACTTGGAGGGGAACGTGCAGGTGGTGTTGTTCCCATGTGCCTGCTGCCCTCGTCCTTCTAGGTGGTAGATGTCGTGGGTTTGGGAGGTGCTGTCGAAGAAGCATTGGCATGCTGCTGCAGTGCATCCTGTGGGTGGTACACACTGTAGCCACTGTGCGCCGATGGTGGAGGGAGTGAACGTTCAGGGTGGTGGATGGGGTACCAATCAAGCGGGCCGCTTTATCTGTTAGATAGATAACAGATAAGCTGATAAAATATAGCTTTTAAAAACATTTATTTTTCTCAGAGTAACTTTCTGGGATATTCCCAGCTGTTATCATCTGTGAAGATGTATTTCCTTCAAGATTGGTTGCAGCCATTTTTTGAGATGAGGTCAATGTCCCCTGGCATGAATACAAATAAACAGGCACATGTCCAATTATGGAATGGGCTTGGATTGGTGCTGAGTTGTACATAATTTTTAAAAATTACAATGAAATTCTCATATTTAGGGTTTTACTGCAATGATAGAAACCATAGAAAAGATACAGCACAGAAGGGGGCCATTCGGCCCATCGTGTCCGCGCTGGCTCGAAGAACAACCAGGTGCCCATTCTAATCCCACCTTCCAGCACCCGGTCCGTAGCCCTGCAGCTTACAGCACTTTAGGTGCAGGTCCAGGTACTTTTTGAAAGAGTTGAGGGTCCCTGCTTCTACCACCAATTCGGGCAACGAATTCCATACACTCACCACCCTCTGGGTAAAAAATGTTTCCTCATGTCCCCTCTAATCCTCCCGCCAATCAGCTTAAATCTATGTCCTCTAGTTCTTGAACTCTCCGCTAGGGGAAACAGGTACTTCCTGTCTACTCTATCTGGGCCCCTCATAATTTTGTACACCTCAATCAAGTCTCCCCTCAGCCTCCTCTGCTCCAAGGAAAACAACCCCAGCCTATCCAATCTCTCCTCGTAGCTGCAATTTTCAAGTCCTGGCAACATTCTTGTAAATCTTCTCTGCACTCTCTCCAGAGCAATTACATCCTTCCTGTAATATGGTGACCAGAACTGTGCACAATACTCCAGCTGTGGCCTTACCAGCATTTTAAACAATTTCATCATTACATCCCTGCTTTTGTATTCGATACCTCGGCTAATAACGGAGAGCATTCCGTATGCCTTCTTCACAAACTTATCTACCTGTACTGCCACCTTCAGGGACTTGTGCACAAGCACTCCAAGGTCTCTCACTTCCTCTACCCCCCTCTCCACCCCCCCCCCCAACAATATACTCCCATTTACTGCATATTCCCTTTTACTGTTTGCCCTCCCGAAGTGCATTACCTCATACTTCTCCGGGTTGAACTCCATTTGTCACTTTTCCGCCCACTCCACCAACCCATTGATATCTTCTTGGAGTCTACAGCTATCCTCTTCACTATCAACTACACAGCCGATTTTTGTGTTGTCTGCAAATTTGCCAATCATGCCGCCTGGATTCAAGTCCGAATCATTAATATATACCACAAACAGCAAGGGGCCCAACACCGAGCCCTGTGGCACACCACTGGAAACGGATTTCCATTCGCAAAGATATCCATCGACTTTTACCCTTTGTTTCCTGTTACTGAACCTATTTTGGATCCAATTCGCCACATTTCCCTGTATCCCATGGGTTTTTACCTTACTGATCAGTCTGCGATGTGGGACCTTGTCAAACACCTTACTAAAATCTATGTAGACAACATCCACTGCACTACCCTCATCAATCCTCCTTGTCACTTCCTCAAAGAATTCAATCAGATTTGTAAGGCATGACCTTCCCTGAACAAATCCATGCTGACTATCCCTGATTAAACCATGCCTTTCCAAGTGACAGAATCAATACTGAAAGAAAGGATAAACTAATAGTTTGCCCACCACTGAGGTAAGATTGACCGGCCTATAATTATTTGGCCTTTCCCTCGTAACCCTTTTTAAACAATGGTACCACGTTTGCAGTCTTCCAGTCCCTCCCCTGTATCTAGTGAGGATTGGAAAATGATCCTCAGAGCATCCGCTATTTCCTCCCTGGCTTCCTTCAGTAGCCTTGGAAACAATCCATCCGGCCCTGGTGACTTATCAATTTTCAAAGATTCCAGTCCCTCTAGTACTTCCTCTCTTGTTATGTTTACCGTATCCAATATTTCACACCTCTCCTCTTTAACTACTACGTCCGGATCATCCCTTTCCTTTGTGAATACAGAGACAAAATATTCATTTAAAACTCTACCCACATCCTCTGCTTCTACACAAGTTACCCTTACCATCCCTGATAGGTCCCACCTTTTCCTTAGCTATCCCCATGTTCTTAAGGTACTGATAAAACATCTTTGGGTTTTCTTTAATCTTACTAGCTAATATTTTTTCATGCCCTCTCTTTGCTTTCCTTATTTACGTCATCCCTGTACTTTCTATACTCCTCTAGGTTTTCTGCAGTATTTGCTTTTCTGTGATAGTCAAAAGCTTTCTTTTTCTGCTTTATCTTGCCCCGTATACTTCTAGACAACCAGGGGGCTCTAGATTTGGCAGTGCCACCCTTTTTCTTTGAGGGGACGTGTCTGCATTGTACCCGTAGAATTTCACTTTTTAGTGCCTCCCACTGGCTTGCCACTGATTTCTCCTCAAGTAGTTGTGTCCAGTCCACTTCTGCCAAATCACCTCTTAGTTCTGTAAAATTTGCCTTCTCCCAATTTAAAACGTTTACTCCTGATTTAACTCTGTCCTTTTCCATAATAATGCTAAAACTAGCTGAATTGTGGTCACTAACCCCAATATTGTCACTTACTGTCACTTCACCCACTTGCCCATCTTCATTTCCCAGGACTAAATCTGGAATTGCCTCCCCTCTAGTTGGGCTCGTCATGTACCGCTTTTAATCGCAAACACTGACTTCTAGCCTATGTTGTTCTTTTAATAACTGTGGAGAGAACCCACAATGGAGAGATCCACATGCATTGGGAAATGTTAGGAGTGATATTAATAATTGATAAGAATATAACAGATTGCAAATCCCAGGCAGTCTGTCAGTTCCACCTGTGCCTTGTGCCTGCAAACCATGAAGTTTATCGGGTTTTTTTGTTGAAATGATTGCAATTTGTAATGACTTTTATTTTCATTAGAGAAAATGAACCTTTTGACCAAATCAAAAGATCAACATAGCCTAGAAATTCCTATTGGCGATAAAAGCAAGTGAGTGCTTAACTGCATCCGTCTGTCTGCTTTTTAAAGCAGGGGATAACCTCTTTATTTTAAATAGGTTAATGCCGCAGTTAAAATAGTGTACAGAGGAATGCCATAATAACATGTTACGCAATTGTCTGCTGCCATTTCAAACAGTAATTTCTAGGCTCATATCTTTCTACAGTTTTAAAAGAACAGAAAACGTTTCAAATGTACAGCAGGTCGACCGGCATCTAATAGCGTGGGGGTGGGGGGGGGGGGGAGCGGGGGGTGTGGAGGAAGACAGGTTAACATTTGGGTGTGACCTTTTATCAGAGCCTGGTTCTAGGTTTTGTTTTAATGATTCTGATTCACTCTTACTGCTTAAAAATAAAAATTGTTTCTTTAAAATAGCACAATCAGCATACCCTCAAATCCGGGTAACCCCACCCCTTGCCTATGGGTCATAAGGTCTGAGACAGGGAGAGGTGAGATAGTGAGCCAACTTTGTCTCGTGACTATTAAATGCACCGCTGTTAGGATTATGGTAGGTGCGTATTGTGAAATGTTTCAGTTCACAAATTAACAATGTTAATTTGAAAACTGCTAGAGTTTTTTCCCAATGAAAGGAACAGGGTTCTATTATGTCATTTTGAAGTCCCTACAACTATTTTTATTTTCATATTTTAAAATAATATCTGTAACCCTTCCAGGAGAAATTATTTGTGGCTAGAAAGGCAGAAATGCAGTCAGCTCCAAAATGTCAGAAAATGCACCAAATAAAGTGTCAAAAACCAAAATGTTCGGGGGTGACACATCCCCAGATCCCACTCAACATAAATCGTGTGTCTTCAGCACTTACACTCCACTTCGGTCATTTCTAAATCTAATGCTGCTGTAAGCTGCACTTTTGCTTACTTTAGGTTTTCCTCCCATAATAAAAGTGATCAAATGTTGGGTACAACCGCAGCTTAAATGTTGACAAGCTTGTATCCCACTGCACTTTCAATCTAACTCCTTATCTTCCCATTTCATAAATCCTATACTCAGGGCTCTTTGAGTTGTCAGGTTTTTTTTTGGAATGGTGTTAGATTTTTTGAAGCCATTGGTCAGCTTTAGCCAGATTTTCTAAGTTGTCGTGTATGTTTACACTACTATTTATTTTTTAAACAGCTTTTGCCTTACAGTGTTACACACTCTAATTGTTCAATAAGTTAACTATTCATTTATTTTAAAACAAGCAACTGACCTCTTTTCTCAAAAACATATCAATGATTTTAAATTAAAACAGGCCACAATTACAAACTCTATTTCTTATTTATGCATTTTTTTGGCTCCCTCTTCTAAAAGTAGTGACTTATGCTGGGTATGGTTCCACAGTACATTACCTTGGTGGCATTCTTTATGTGTGGACACCACAGACAAGTCCAATACTGTCGATATAGGTAAACCTCCCAGGAAAGGTCACCGATAATCAGGAACGTGAGCCCGAGCTGGTTTTCCTCTCCCTAGTCCAGGGTCACTGAGACCAACTGCAGCACCTTGACTTAGATCAGCTAACACAGCAAAGATCAGAAATTGAGCCAATGGCCATCTCCTATGTGTGGCTCCATTACACATTACCTTTACTAAATGAGCCACTGAGGGATCTTTCATCTATGCTCCTCAACATATTTCTCCAACAGAGTTCTGTTCACCGCAAATAGCCATACTGACAATGGCTAGACTTCAGAAGTACTTCATTGGCTGTAAAGCGTTTGGGACATTGTGAGGGTGTGAAAGGCACTACATAATTGGAAGTTCTTTCTTTTTTTATTCTACTAGTGCAGAGTTTATAGTGAGACCTAGAGTTAGGATCTGGACACAAGAGTTGCTAGTTCACAAACTAAGATCAAACTTGGCCAGTGGCTAAGGCCCATTTCCTTCTCTCCCATAATAGCCTTTCCCTTCCTTCTAACAGGTTTTCCCTTGCAGCTCACTCGCACATGTGGCACTCAAGCAGCTTTTATTCCCTTCTCTCATATTTATTAAATCTAAAAATTTGTTTCACATCTTACAGCTGAAGAATCTTGTATTTGTATTTTACAAGAAAAATCAACTTTTAAAACAATGAATTTTACATGATGCTGTAATTATTAAATAGACTATTCAAAAATCAACCCAAAAATATTACTACAATCATGGTCCTTTGGCTATGTGAAAATTACCATTCTGCTTTTCATAAATAAATCTGTAAGTGTGAGTTTTCTTTTGTGTCATATTTCAGATTTAGTACTGGCCTAATTAGATTCATAGTATATTGAATGCCACTTTATTGCTGTTGATTGTAGTCTTTCACTTAGCAATTGAACTGACAGCACATGTCTGAACCTGGAGCATTTTAATTATATTCTAATGGAACTTACTCCAAGCACTTTTCATTAAAAGTTGAAAATGTGTCAAATAGGAAGCGATGCTTTACTGTGAAATAATTCTAAACACTTTCATCTTTAATACAATGTTTCTTTATTTTAAGAAAAGGCACATTTTGGAATAAAAATGAATAATGTCATTACAATTGTTCTGAAATTATACTTGCAAAAGCTGACACACGAGAAATCTGTATTAAATTGCATAGGTTGAATCATTACACAGAATAACTGAATATATGTAGCAAAATGCACAAAACATCATTGTCAAGTAAAAGCATGAAGAGTTTAGTTCCTTCCATTGGTGGCACTTCCACACTACACAAAACTGCTTCACTTGGAACTCGTTTTGGTTTGTTCCTGGTTCCAGGTGCACCAGAATTCATGCTGTTTATATTGCAGGGGAGATTTCGGAGCAACGGCAACAACACAAAAAACGAGCATGCAGATGTGATTGTGACATGAGTTTTGTGGCTGTGGTGTTGGGAGAAGGTCTGGAAAGATGAGCCATGCAAAAACTGCATCACTGGCTTGAATGTTCAGCAAAACTGTGGCCAGAAAAAAAATTAACCATACTGCCGTTACGGCAAAGGTTAAAAAAAAACATCTCCTGAGATGGTAATCCATGCTGCCATTTAGATTACCATTGCCAAAAGCAGATCCATCATTGGCAATAGTACTGTAATATAAAGGTAGCAATACTTAGAGACAGTCATCAGAAAAAAACATTGTTCGGAATTTTCTACCCTCCAACTGGCTTTGTAATGTGTGAGTTTGGCAACAATAAGAACATTGTCTCTTCCTGTTTGTGGTGAGACCTGGGACATTAATCTAGGTTTGGCTTTCAAATCTACACATATATTTTCATTGGTGGGTGGGTCCAGTTAATTACCTTTGAGCCTTTAAAAAAAAACCCTGTAATTTTCTTATTTCATCTGTGTAATTTTTTCTGCATTAAGAGGTGGTAAGATTGAAGTTTACTAAATGGCAAATGAGCCAGATGTGAGATGAGCATTTTTTTTTTACACACAGCAAGTTATTACGATCTGGAATGCATTGCCTGAAAGGGTAGTGGAAACAGATTCAATAACAACTTTCAAAAAGGGAAATGGATGAATACTTGAAGGGGACTCATAGGATAGCTCTTTCACGATGGGCTGAATGGCCGCCTTCTGTAAGATTCAATGATTTTAAATAATATATTGATAAAGTAAACCCAGGATATCACTTCAAAATAAGTCAGGAAAGACATAATAGGAAATTCGTAAAAAGTAAATTTAAGTATCAGGAAAAATTTCTTAACGCAAAAGGTTAAAAAAAGGGATTAATTCAGCAGGCAGGGCAGTACATTTCAGTTGTTTAAAATATAGTTGGATAATGTATTGAGGCAGTTAGGTTACTGGAGGGGCAAGCTTCAATCACAATATTTATTATGGATAAAGGAAACTAATTTTGCTCATCTGACACCATCCATTTAGAAAGAACCTACAGTTTCCCCTTCACAACATCCATCTGTTTCTTAAACAATTCCAAATGGCCTCTTCTCATTCCTGACTTTCTTTATGTTCTTACAGGGGTAAATGAACAACTATTACAGGAGACAAATGGGTTGTAGCAAAGAGAAATTTGTCATGGTTGTAAGTCCTGCTGGTAATTGATCCTGATAACTGCAAGGTCCTACAAACAGCAAATGAGATGAATGACCTGGTAATCTCATTTTGGCAGTGTTGCTTGAGGCCAAGAGTGTTAGTCCGAATATTGGGAGGACTCCCTGCTCTTCCTCCAACAGCATTGTGGGATCTGTTGGGTCTGGGTAACTGATCCTGCAGTTGGGTCCTCAATGCATGTGAAAGGCGGCCACTTGGGCAAAGTGCTTCTGTGATATGTAGCTGCTTTGAAAAACAAGATTAAGTGGTAAATTTTCCATGTGCCCACCGATGGTAAGGTACTTTTGCCACCACCAGTATATATCAGAAAATCATAGATACGCATTGGCAGAGGAGGCGGGGGAGGGGGGGGGGGCGGGGGAGGAAGTGATGTACCTTGCCACTAGTGCAGACTTGGAAAATTTATGCTTATATTTATACCTCATGAAAACTGTAATCTGCACTAAAGAAAATAAACTTGAGCTTTGATACAAAAGTTCACATTCCTAACTCTTACATACAACACTTTACTTTGGTGGCAGCTGCTTGTGATCCACTTTCATTTACTTTTTTCTCTCTCCTTGAAGGCACTGATCTTTGTTGGGATACAGTTCCACAAGCTGTGGTAGTCCTCTGCTGTTACACTCAAGTTTGCCTTCTTGTGTGTACCCAAGCTATTTGAACATGAATCACTGCTGAGCTTAATCCTCACCTGACACCGACATAAGCATACATGCCAACAGAGGTCATTGGATATCAATAAGGAACAGGACCCCTAGCTGATATTTTTCCAACCAGAAAGGGACTCTCAAGTCAGATAACTCGGCACAGATCAGAAATCAAACCGGTGCCCTTGTCCATATGGCTTAGTTATATACCTTAAGCACTGCCTTTATGCACTAGATTGTGAAGTTAGTACAATAAGCTTTAACTCAAACTTCTCATGTTACTCCAAGTATGCTGCATATTATTCAGCTGTAGGTAGTTGTAATCCTCTTATTTGTGATTACAAAGATGCCTTTTTCCTATTTTATGATATAACTTTTTTTTCCAGCAGATTCCCATAGGAAACTCTTACAATTCTTAATGGCAATTTTTTCCATCGCAATATCTGAAAACAGGCAAATTAAAATGATTTTATATTATGCACCAAAAGGTTCGCATTGCAAGAATCTTAGTACCCGCATAGTATACAAACTGCATATTTAGTACGCACAAGACAAAAGTAAGAGCCAAACTAATCCACAATTTAAACTGGGCTGTTCTTCATTAATATGCAAGTACTCAAATTTTACCCAAGTAAAATGAGTACTTACATATTAATGAAAAATACAATGCTTTAACACTATTGTATATAATCCATGTTTAGTTTGATTCCCTACTATATGATGTAGTGGGTGGGTGAGTGCTATGTTTTTGCAAACTATGAAAAGAAATTGCTAGAATTACTTAGGGCTCGATTTTCGCACCCCCGAGCGGGTGCGTTCGTGACGGGGGGGGGGGGGCGGGGCTGCGAAAATCAGAGATTCCCGGGGCGGGTCTGGAGCCCGGCTCCAACCTGCCCACTTCCGGGTTCCCCAGTGACGCGCTGACATGCGCGCGCAGCCCCCGCATGTGGGACTCCCGCTGGCAATTAAAGCCGGTGGGGTGCCACTTGAAGTAATTAACTGGGTACTTCAGGTCGTTTACAGACCTGATATTTTAGGAGGGGTGGAATTTTCAGATCAACTGGGACTGTTTCCCGTACTGGGGGCAACACTCCCAGTTCAAATGGACGTGTTGCAGCCATCAGCCTGTGGCAGCTGCAAAGATCCATTTGACAGGTGGGGGGAGGTGGGGGGGGAGGTGGGAGGGGGGGGAGGTGGGAGACCCTCACTCATTGCAGGAGGCCACTCTGTCACTTTGGACAAAGTTTGGCCTCCACCACCCTCCTCTTAACAATAAAATTCACCAACTTGCACACTTACCCCGGTGTCCAGACACATGTACCTACCTTGCGGACCCCCTCACATATACATCTTCCGGATGGGGGTCGCCGTAGCTGCAGTCATGACCTCCTCGGAGGACGAACAGCATCACCAGCCTCGCCGTCCACCTCTGACACATGGAGCTCCACAACACAGTGCTGTGACACATCCACCTGCACAGCAGGAGGGAGGGCAACCGCAGAGAGAGATGTGTCGCAGAAGGCACTACCCTCGCCACAGGGTCTACAGACCGAGGTTCAGCTTCCTGGACCTCTCTAAGCAGCGGTGCACATGGAGGCTCAGAGTCACTCGACATGTAGTCATGGACATCTGCAGCCTCCTTCATGCCGAGCTGCTCCCGGCTGGCCTGAGCACCGTCTTCTTACCTGTCACTGTCAAAGTCACCACTGCCCTCAACAACTTCTCCTTCGCATCTTTCCAGGGTGCGACCGGGGACATCGCCGACGTCTCTCAGTCGTCTGCACAAAAGATCCCCGCAAATACACCTACACCCACTCTGCAGTGACACAATGGGTGTCATCAGTTGTGGGTCTTCATAGTGATCCTCAGGAAAGGGCATTATCGCACAAACCAGACAAGATTCACAAAGACGTGGCAGTAGTGGTGCCAATATAATATTTAATTTCTGATCAACTCACATTACATAAGTAAAAACCATGACAAACCCTCAAACACCCTTGTGCATCCTCTTCATGCTCACAACACGTTTGTCTTACGCTTCCTACTGCACATATGTGATGCATGCCCTGTGGCTGCAACACAGATAGTGGCAGGTTGGGTGAGGCTGACCATGAAAGAGATGCACGAGAGGGTGAGTATGAGATAGAGCCATGAGATTGTATGAGGATTGGGTTGAGTGGTAGTGGCGGGAAGAGTACTGGCGAGGTGAGTAAGTGCAGGTAAGATGAGGATGAGCTTTGAGTGGGTGTGAGGAGTGATGTGATAGAGTAGTGTTGGCAGTGCAGAAGGAGATGTGGGGTGGGGGCGGTGATGTGGCAGACGGAGTGTCGGGGAATGAGTAAGTGTACTCACTTCAGCTGACCTACTTAGGTCATTGAAGCGCCTCCTGCACTGCATGCAGGTGCGCAATATGTTGGTGGTGCAGGTGACCGCCTCTGCCACCTCGAGCCAGGCCTTCTTGGTGGCAGAGGCAGGCCGCTTCCTCCCGCCCGCCGGGGGGGGGGGGGGGGGGGGGGAAGATCTCTGTCCTCCCCCTCACCCCACCCAATAAGACCTGGAGTGAGGCATCATTAAACCTGGGAGCAGCCTTCCCCCTGGGCTGCTCCATGCTGTAATTTTTCCTATTTTCTGCAGCATCAGTCAGTGGAGGACTGCCCCCTTTAAATAGGGCTCCTCCAGCTGACAGCCTATGCTGCGCATGCGCAGTCCGCCCGCTGCGCAGCTTTCCAGTGCGAAACCCGGAAGCACAGGTAAGTACCTTCAATCAAGCTGCAATCGCGTTCAGAGCACCCCGATTTCACTGGGTGCGTTACCCACGCGCCCAGTCGACCCCCCGTTGCCAAACCACCGTACTCCTAATATCGGGCCCTTAGTCTCTTAGAGTCATTCAATCTCTGGAAGTTTGTTGGGGCTATCGGAACCCTGGGATCGAGTGGCAAGTTTGCCTGTTTTCTCTTCCAATCTAGTATGTGAATAATAGAGGAGGCATCCAATTCCTTATTAGTGAAATGGCAAGCATGCGTCTGTTTTCTCTAGCAGCATGGCGGGGAGGTGGGTGTTCCTGTGTTCCTTGATGGTTCATTTTACGACCCCTGAAAAGCATCTCCTTTCATTTTCCTCGGGGTGGGGCGAGTGGGGAATCTAGATCTGTATTAAACGCAACTGTCTGCTTGTTTAGCAGGCTAGAAGTGGAACCAATGGATCTGGCAACAGCTCATGCAACACAGAAAAAAAAGTGGGTGTCTGCTGCTGCCTGAGCGATGTAATTCAGGTCCTTAATATTTCTAAGTGCAGCCAATGGTGGAAGAATTGCACATTTGCTGTGGTTCGATCATTACGAGGGTAATGGCGCTTTTCGTGTCAGTTATCTGAAGGTTGCTTTAACTAGAAGAATTAATTAGGCCACTGTTAATTAGCTGTTAATTTCAATTTGTTCTGAATTTCAGACGGTTTAGTGACTCTAATGTCAGTGTCATCATGTGGTGGGCCTGATAAGGTAGAGTGTTGAAATCATTCTTCTGAGGCCAGGAGGAACTCGAGTACTCACTGGGCTCTACAAGAATAATGAGAGCCGATGCCACCCCGGGCTCCCCTGCTCCACGATTGCAGCACCCTTGCCCCAGACCTCGCTTTCTGGCAGCTAGGTCAGCCTCCGGTCACCACCGCCCCCCCCCACCCCCATGAAGTCATTATATCTGACAACACTGGTGTAAAATTACCAAATGCTGTATTATTGTTAGACACTACAATAAGTATTGCAAATTTACCTAAAGGCTTTTTTTTTTGAAATTTTAGGCATGCCCAGACTCATCATTTGGTTTTCTTGACTCTACAAATACTTCTACCCCCCCCAAAAAAAAATTTTCTTTAACTACACAAAGTTTGCCTGATGCTAGGCAGTTTTCATATTAGTCAACGTAAAATCTGTGAAGAACACACTCAGTAATCACAATCGGTCACAAAGAGATTGTGATGCTTATTGCTGAAAAGCTGGTTTGTCATCTCTATTCATGGGCTAGCGAGGAGTAGAGATAGTGTGGTTGCACAATGTGTGGCAGCACCTTCATTCCTGCTCTCTGATGAGTACCTAACCTCAGTGGTTTGGTAACTTGCCACAAGGATGGAGGCAGAATCTAAGGGAACAGTCATCAATGGGCTGTTTTTACATGTCTCTTAGCAGCTTGCTCTGAAGCTGCATAGGCAGAGGCCTGGGAGTAGATCACCCCACTGTAGTATGGGTGACCTAGGATGACCAGAATTGGAGAAAGTGGGGGTAGAACTAGACGGTAAGATATTCTCAAGAAGAAAAATTACCAGAAAATATTTCATGAACAAATATTTTCCATTTTGTTAGGCAGTTCTGCTAACAAAAATTTAATAGCAGCTGTATTTCAATAAATCCAACCATTCAGCTACACATTTTGTTTTAAAAATAAATCTGTTTAAGATGATAAAAATTGCTCACCCCACTAATTAATTATTGCTTATAACCCATAGCCAAGAAAGTGGTTCTAATAATTGATATAACCTAATAAATAACTCAGCAACCCACTGCTAAATTCAGATTAAAGGAATGGAATGCAGGGGCTGCCCCAATAGTGCAGAGGGTAAAATGCACTCTTGGTGTGGTACTGAGCCATACAGACAGAGAAGATCCCAGATTCAATCTTCCTCGTGTTTTAAGTTATCTTTATTAGGGCACTACAATTGGCCCACTGTAACCTAGACTCAAGAAAAGGGAAAACCAGCAAAGTCCCCATTTGTGATTGCTGTCTCGTGACTCTTACTGGAAATTCATATCTGTGGACATAGGATGAGATCACAATTGGCCTGTGACAGCCTGGTCATTGTCACTAGCCTACTGACTTCTCACTGTCTAAGTTCACATATGAAGATTGACTATTCAAGTACCATAATACTGATGATACCCAAGTAACCACCTTCAGGAAGATAGAAATGGGAAGAAAATTAGCAAGAAAAAAAAAATGGAGCAGAATGCTAGAATTTTATGACAAATATATATTACTGGTTTAAAAAAAAAATCTACTTTTGGTAAATTGTTGCAATAGACTCTTGGTATATTTGATGCTTCTCCCACATTAAATATATTTTCTCTTAAGTTTTAATAGTAGACAACATGACTTGATTTATAACATTACATACTAAACAAGGTGCCATTAGCGAGAGGTGCTTGAAACGGATGAAAAAGTAACAAGCTACAAGTTCCCAAGAGGCATATCAAAATCTGCAATACGGGAATATGATCAAAGCAGTAATTTAATGGCCAGATGTGTTGATCTTGCCTGCTTGGCATTTCTGAAAGCATTAACAGAACTGTGTGAGAATGAACAACAAAGAAAACTCGTAGCTAGAAATCACTCCACACATTACATTTATCTCATAGGCAAGTTCATGGTGTACACATGACTTTGCCCAGAGGATAAATGCAACACATAGAGGAATTTATGGTCACTTAAGTAAAAGCAAGAAGTGTTTCATTTGACAAACAATGAAGAGACAACACAGTGGTCCAGTTGGTCCAAAGAGCAGAACCATGTCACAGTAGGATTTGGATTTGTACTAGTGATTCCCCTTACAGGAATTTCCCAATCTCTGATGCTGCCAGAATAAGGTGGAGGTCATGTGTTTCATCAAAGAGAGAAAAACAATTGAGAGATTATTTCACCCTATTCCTAAAGGTTAATTCAAATGAGCTTCTGGCAGAAGCCTGGGAGATCACTGCCTACACATCCTCTTATTTGGGGAATGCTGTGAGTTTAGGAGAAGAAGAAGGGGAAATAATTTAAAAATTAAATGAGGAATGATTTGTCCCTTCTGTGGAGATGCCGGTGATGGACTGGGGTTGACAATTGTAAACAATTTTACAACACCAAGTTATAGTCCAGCAATTTTATTTTAAATTCACAAGCTTTCGGAGATTTTCTCCTTCCTCAGGCAAATGTTTCAAGATCTCCTTGAAGCCTACGCATTTATACATATTGAACAATAATACATGGTGTTTACAGACTGCCCCTGCAACTGCCCGTTGCCAAGGCAATCACCGTGTTCAGACATGATGTGGAGATGCCGGTGATGGACTGGGGTTGACAATTGTAAACAATTTTACAACACCAAGTTATAGTCCAGCAATTTTATTTTAAATTCACAAGCTTTCGGAGATTTTCTCCTTCCTCAGGCAAATGTTTCAAGATCTCCTTGAAGCCTACGCATTTATACATATTGAACAATAATAAATGGTGTTTACAGACTGCCTCTACAGTTGCAGAGGCAGTCTGTAAACACCATTTATTATTGTTCAATATGTATAAATGCGTAGGCTTCAAGGAGATCTTGAAACATTTGCCTGAGGAAGGAGAAAATCTCCGAAAGCTTGTGAATTTAAAATAAAATTGCTGGACTATAACTTGGTGTTGTAAAATTGTTTACACGTGTTCAGACAGAGAGGTGTTACCTGCAGAACCTCCGAATACACATTCAACAAAAAAACAAACAGGGAAAAAAAACAGAGAAAAAGTGCCTCCTCTCTGTGTTTTTTTTTTCTCTGTTTTTTTTCCCTGTTTGTTTTTTTGTTGAATGTGTATTCGGAGGTTCTGCAGGTAACACCTCTCTGTCTGAACACGGTGATTGCCTTGGCAACGGGCAGTTGCAGGGGCAGTCTGTAAACACCATGTATTATTGTTCAATATGTATAAATGCGTAGGCTTCAAGGAGATCTTGAAACATTTGCCTGAGGAAGGAGAAAATCTCCGAAAGCTTGTGAATTTAAAATAAAATTGCTGGACTATAACTTGGTGTTGTAAAATTGTTTACAATTGTCCCTTCTGAGCAGGGGTCTGAAATGTTTCTTACATATTCTGAACTCTTAAGTTGTTTGAATTTGACAAGGAACCTTTAGTTGGTCACTATGAGAAAGCTTTTCAGCTTTTTGCTGTGGTCAGCTCAACATTATATCCCATTTCTCTGGTACCAAATCCAACAGAAAGGAAAATCAGGCAGTGTGTAAAACAGGCGGCCAACCCACGAACGCTCGGCGGGAAAAATGAAGGTCAACCCCATGAACTCAGTTGCCTTTGTACATAATGGGAGTGGAGATGATATTAGACTATCTCCCAAAGGTATGGCTTTCTTCATTCTTTGAAAGAAGTTCAGCTGTATGTACAAATAAGATAATGAGGTCATCCCATGGGGGAAAATAGTTGAGAGCCACTGTCCTAAGTAATTCAGGCTACAATGCCATCATATTAATCCTTTCCCTGCACCACTGTATTTAACTTCTTGTTCTGAAACATTCTTAGTTCTCTGACTGGGGAAAACAAGATTGAGAATTTAAGGATACCAATGAAACTAAAACAATTAAAAGGAAAAACTTGCATTTAAAGCCCTTTTCCACATCTGAGAAACATCTAAAAGCACTTCATGTGCAATAAATTACTTTAAAGTGCAGTGACTGTTATACAAGCCAATACAGCAGCCATTTTGCATCACAGCAAAGTGATATAAAGTTAGAATCAAAGAACCAGAAAGGTTTATTGCACAGAATGGGGCCATTTGGTGTATCCTGTATGTGCTGGCTCTTTGCTATCCAAATCTAATCCATCTGCCCTGCTTAATATATATCCAATTTTCCCTTAAAAGATGCAATGGTCTTTGCCTCAACTACTCCGTGTGACAAAGCATTCAATTCTCCAAAAACACTCAGTTCCTACCTTTTCTCCTGATTCTCTCAGTGATCATTTTAAATTCATAACCCATTGCCATCGATTCCCCAACCAGAGGAAACAGTCTTTCCCTATTCACTATCAAAAGTCTTTGTAATTTTAAAAACTTCTACCAAATCTTCCCGTAGCCTTCGCTGCTCCTCTGGTATAGTCCCAGTATCTCAAATCTCTCTTCATAACTATGATTTCTCATCTCTGGCATGTTCCTGGTGAATCTACACTGAACACTCTCCATGGTTTTAATGTCCTTTCTATAATGGGCTGCCCAAAACGGCACAAAACATTTTAACCGTGGCCTAATGTTTTGTATATATTCATGAATAAATCTTTACTTGTACTCTATGCCCCCACTGATCCCCAGAGAATTCTGAGTTGAGAAACTGCTTGGAGCAGCGAACCAACACTGCTCGCTGCTCCATAGATTTGTACAAACCCACTAACTTACCGTGGTCTTTTCTTCGGGCACTTCCTCGAATAGGAAGTGGAGAAGAGCCCAGCGTCAGTTCAGGTAAAGCTAGGACCCTAGGAAAAGTGAGAGGATCACACTCTCCCCTCAACCAATCAGATTGCAGCATTTTTGACAAGCTGCAAAACTGTTTCTGCTAGCTGGAACATTACATCTTGGAAGTGAACGGTACAACACTAAAATCAATGTAAAAACTGTTAAAACAGCGAAAAGAGAGAGTAAGAATTAATTGAATTAAATAAGAGAGACAGAAGAGAAAAGTGAAAAAAAATTAAATTTTTAAAATTAAAATGACCAAAAACTATTAAAATAAGGAGTAATGAGACTCCAGACTCTGTTTTCTTCCTGATAACCAACTTTCTATTCATGCAGTTACATTTCCTCTTATGTCATATACCTGAATTTTTCTAATAGCTTATCAACGACTTCTGAAGAACTATATACACTAAATCTACTGTATTCCCTTTATCAATCAAATCGGTCAGTTCTTTTAAAAAACTTAAGGTTTTTTTGGTAGGATACAAAAATAGGAAGCTGCAAACAGCAACAGATGAGAAAGACTAAATTGCCTCTTTGTATGTGGAAGCTGAATTTTTTTTAAGAACAGACCCATGGAAGATAATCTAAAACAGTCCAATGAATTGTAATTATGGCATTAGAATGACCAATAAATGAAACTTTCTTCTGAGACTGAAGGTTTTTCTACATGAAGGGTGTTATCACAACTGATTGCTGAAAACTTTTCTTTATTGAACTAGCTCTCTGAGAAGTACCAATTGGATGCTCCTACAGTCACTGCCAGAACTAGTCTTCTCACTCCATCTGATTCTGATGATCCAATCTGTGAAGGAATCTGAAAGATTAAGAGACAGAAGATTCAAGAAGCAAGGCTTGCTTGCCGAATATGAGTGGGTGACTTGTTTATTCCTCCCTAAACCTTATGATATTTGCTGTTGGAAGAAATGGAAAGAAGGCACATAGAAACACTCCATACCAGGAGATCAACAAGGACAAGTTCTGTCTTTGCTGCTGCAGCAAAATCTCCATTTTTCTTAGTCTGGGTAGTGCCCATGAGGCCCATACCTTTTCAAGTGTCTCTGATGTCTAGAATGGATCAACTGTAGTGGTAGAAAAAAGCCCTGCCCATTCATCACCTCTTACACAGACTCCCTGTCCCACAACACAATGAAATTAAAATCCTCGCTCCCATCTTCAAATCCCTCCATGCCCCACCCTTATGTTCCCACCCTCCCCACCCCCACCGGTTCTCTGGATCTGGTCTCATGTGTATTTTTCCTCCCTTTGCCTCACCATCAGTAGAAAAGCTACCTCAGGCCTACTCTACGGAGCTCCCTCCCTAAAACCTCTGCGCCTCTTTACTTCTCGCTCGACATTTGAAAATCTTCTTGTAACTTGTTATGTCCAATAACACTCATGTTGATGCAGTAATGTGGTGGATACTTTTATTTGGAACATTCTCTCTGGGTATAACATTCAATTTAAGAGGAGACCCTGGAATGTAATCACTTCAGTATGCTTACTCCCATCAGGAATCTTTCTAGTGTTCAGTTACCAGTATGCAAGTACAACACATGTCAAAACTCATCTTTTGGATCAAATTTTCTGTTTTCTCTTCTAACTGTTCCATCATAGCTTGGTGTCAGCTTTTAAAAATTTACTTTTGTCCACTGTAAAGCACCTTGGGATGTTTTGTATGTTGACGGCACTATCTAAATTCAAGGTGTAGTTGAAGTTTCCTTCAGGACATTAAATGGGAAATCTCTGCTCCCAAGCAACAAGTGCACAAGCAAGCAGTGGGCATGGAGGTCTGAAAATTGGGGTAGAAGTCAAGTGACCTAAATACACTACTAAAAGCACTGCTCAGTACTTTTGTCTCTTTTCGCCATCTACTGGTTTCACCGTGATTTGCAACAATCCCCACGAGTAGGATGGAGGACAAGAAAGAGTTACAGAAGAATGATCAGTGGAGGTCTGCCTGTATCTAAGGCAAGTTGCACTGACCCACCATTACCCATGAAAGGGGGATCCAGAATCCCTGCCAGAGCTTCTTGAGGTCAGTGGAAATGTGTTTAAAGCAGCTATTCATAACCAGGGAGGTCTTTTCTCCAGGTTGGAATTGTGCCCTTGAGGTGACATCTTGTCTGCTGTTACAAGAAGTTGTTTTCAGAGGTTGGGAAGTTGAAGGAGCACATGCAGTGACAGACATGTGTACAATCTGCCAACCCACGTGGGAGTCACTAAGTAACTGAACATCATGCAGCAAAGTTGTTTTAAATTACTTGAGGTATTATGGCCGTGGAAGATTTGAATGCGTCAAGTTTTCAATACTACGTTGCATTTTGAAAATGGGCTCTCCTGAGGAATCAGTATGCATGAGATGCAAAGAAAGAAATGTACGGTTGTGCGAGGGCTTGGCATGGGTAAGGAGTACATGTGGAATAGGTATACTTTGCGGTGTGCAATCCTTGGGTCATACTGTTGGGTAACATTTCCTTGCCAGATTCCTTTAACTGTCGGAGGTTCCGCAGCTAGTGTACTGCTGTCCTTTGGGGAGGGTGCCCTTGACTGTCAAATACCTCCTCACACCCACCTCATGGATCTGCATGCCTATTTAGCCATCCATCAAACAGGGGTTTGGGCATGTCCCTTGCACACATCCTTTTAATTTGGACCTCCTGGCCAAATTATCGACTCCATCCATTAGGCTCGCTCCCTGAACAAATCCAAAGCTGCATTGGCACCTGTGAATAATAAATCAGATGAACTACATTGGAAAATTGGGGGAGGAGGGTGTAGCTCACTGTACTGCTGTCTAGCTTTGCTCCAGCAAAGGAACATAAAAACTTCAATTGCGCCAACAGCAGCAAATCTTATTTTGTGAGTAGCACAAATTGTACATGGTGTATTGAAGGAGAGTGTTGAATGGGCACTTCTTGTTCAATGTTTTCTTAAGAAACAATCTCTTTTCCAGGTCCAACTTCCTCAGTCTGGAAGCACATAACTAGGACTTTTTTTCCCCCTGATTGAACACAAATCCCAGTTGCTCTAACACTCATATTATCCCCTAGACTGCTACCTCTCCCACACTACTGGAGGACGTCTGCAGCAATCAGCTGTCAATGAGCAGAGATGTAGTCTCTGCTGTCTCAGAAATACAGCCACCACTCGGCAATTTGATAACTACTAATATCAGGCTTTGTATTCATAAAGCACCCTGAGGTGTTCAACCTTGGATACTTCCGGTTATAGTCCAACAGTTTTATTTTCAAATAAAACTGTTGACTATAACCTGGTGTTGTAAGATTCCTTATATTTGTCCACCCCAGTCCATCACCGGCATCTCCACATCATGGATACTTCCAGATAGAGTGGAGTCACTGTTGGGTGGCTGAGGAGGTGGTGAAGGCAGAGGCCTTTTTCTTTCTACCACCGTGTTGGAACTGCTCAGTCCTGGGGTAAATCCTTTGTTGTTTCTAAAGGAGCACTGGTTTTCAGGGTCATCTATGGGATTGCGCTTTGAAGCTCTGAAAAGGTGCCGTTTATCAGGTGTCAAACAATTCTTTGCTGAGGAATGTAACAGTCACGCGAGACCTTTTGTGCAAGTCTGTTAGACACCCAGGACATATGTTGATAATGTCCTGGAAGTTACTTCGAATTCTCAGGCAGAATAACAATAGAAATGAAAAAACGTGAGAAACAGGAGCAACTTGTTACTCAAGGATCTGATACAACTGCCTTTTTAAATAATTAAATATTTTAAAATTTGTGTTGGCACCTTGATTTTATCCTTTCATCTACTCAGATTTAAATTGCTCCCCTAGACATAGCAGCAGACCCGTCACCGATAGTTCAGTCTTCACTTTTTTTTTTGTGAAGTACGAACTATAGTGCAGTTCACACCCGGAAGGAAAGAAAACTGAAATGAATCAAATGCAATGAAAGGGGAGTACACCACCTAGTGGTTCAACTGAGAATTGAAAGAAAAAGAGAACGTTCATTTATATCGCATTGCATTATCACATCCAGGACATCCCCAAACAATGATAACCAATGGATTATTTTTGAAGTGTAGTCACTCTTGTTATGTATGCAAACACAGCACCCAATTTGCATACAGTAAGGTCCCACAAATTGCAAATGAATGAATAATCAGTTAATCTTTTTTGTTGGTATTGGTTGAGGGATAAATGTTTTTAAAAAACCTGCGTTTATATAGCACCTTTCATGACCTCAGGACGTCCCAAAGTGCTTTATAGCCAATAAAGTACTTTTCAAGTGTAGACATTGTTGTCATGTAGGAAACACGGCAGCCAATTTGCACACAGCAAGGTCCCGCTAACAGCAATGAGAAAATGATCAGATAATCTGTTTTAGTGATATTGGATGAGGGATAATTATTGGCCAGGGCACCAGGAAAACTCATCTTCAAGTAGTACCATGGGATCTTTCACATCCAACTGAACAGGCAGATGGGGCATCATTTTAATGACTGCTGAAGTGGAGGCGTTGCTGCACGAAGCGGGTGCAAGAGGTTTGCCCTGTTTGGCACTTCAGGGCACCCTCCCTCGAGGCAGCACTATGGCATGCTAGGGAAGAGGTGGCAGTCTAGATTAACTCTGTGTACTGTACCCGTATGACCTGGGATCAGGTGTGGAAGATGGTGACACATTTTTTTTAGAAATCTGTCAAGCTAGGGCTACCCAACAGTACCAGTTAGCAGGTAGAGGGCCTAATTATACATGCCAGAAAATGCTGCCCATCAAACTGTTCCACATTTACTGCTAGCCTATGCCAAACTTACAGCTCCTTCACTGATTAACACGCATACCCATATTCTAGAAGAAAAGGAAGAACGAACTTGCATTTATAAAGCACCTCAAACGTCTTCAGGATGTTCCAAAGTGCTTCACAGCCACTGAAATGGTTATGTGTGGGCAAACACAGCAGTCAATCTGCATACAGCAGTGAGGTGAAAGACCAGTTCATCTGTTTTGGTGGCATTAGTTGAGTGATAAATGTTAGCCAGAACACCTCCCCTGCTCTTTTACATCCACCCAAGAGGGCAGGTAAGGCCTCAATTTAATCTATAAAATGGCACTTCCAACAACGCAGTGCTCCGTCGGTATGCCACTGAAGTATCAGCTTAGATTTTGTGCTCAAGTCCAGGTATCGGGCTTGAATCCACCATTTTCCGAGTCAGAGATGCGAGTTCAATCACCGAGACAAAGCTGACACAATCAACTGGCAGCTTAGTCGAAAGTGTGTAACACAATCATCTTCAAAGAGCTTCACACAAAAAAAAAATCATTCTAATATAACCTAGCTGCTTGACATACAGTTAATTACTGATAAAGCAGGTGGGCTGAAGTTTAGGTGCATGTTTGTCAGAATTTTTTTTTATTATTCGTTCATGTGATGTGGGCGTCGCTGGTGAGGCCGGCATTTATTGCCCATCCCTAATTGCCCTGGAGAAGGTGGTGGTGAGCCGCCTTCTTGAACCGCTGCAGTCCGTGTGGTGACTGTTCTCCCACAATGTCGAATACTTCTCTGCTAGCATGACAAGGTGGCCAATAATGCAAGGGAACAGACCTAAACTGGAGAAGGACTCAGAAAATACAAGCCCCAGATTCCTTTGGAGGTGGCCACTCTGGACATTCTTGCATATAAAGGCATGGAGGACACAAAGCCACAGGCCTTTCTTTGCTAAGGGCTGGTACCATCCACCTCTTGGATCTAGTTTCCCTTCTCACTATATATGCGGTAACTTTCAAGGAATCCCACACTCACCTGACGAAGGAGAAAGCCTCCGAAAGCTTGTGATTTTCAAATAAAACTGTTGGACTATAACCTGGTGTTGTAAGATTCCTTACATTACTCCTACAGAGCACAAACACAATCACCCAAACACACAGTTAACACCTTGTAATGAGAACTCTGTTTGAAGGTGTGTCTTGGAGCCAGCATTCTAACATTTTTTTTGTCCTTTTCTATCATTGTACGTCTGAAAAAGCAGCCTGCCAGCACTGCCAGTGGCCCAGAACAAGACCATGAAATACTTTATTCTCAATGCCTCAAAACCAATTCCCATCAGTAATTTTACTTTGTCTTGTCAAACCCCATGGGGTCTTGTAGCTTCTAATTTGTTACCTTGTCAATCTCTGAGCTCGAGTGGAAGTTTGGAAAAGTTGTGTTTTCACGTGCCCTCTGTTTCTATTCTGTTGAAGTCTTGTAAATGCTTCAAATACAGTCAGGTTTTCCAGTAGACGATTTTCTGTTATTTTTCATTAGACTTAAATATTGCCTACTGTTATGATAATATAAAAATTGCAACAGAAAAAAAATTACTAAAAAGGATAGTAAATACCAGAACTAAAAACACAACCTATGGGCAGGGGAGGAAAATTATGTGGGGAGCTGTTCCACCAGCTCCCTTCTGCCCAATGTCACTTCCTACTGAATGTATAATATGCCTGCCCAAGTATGGATAGACATATTATAATTGAATGTAGAGAATATGTGACACCATGTATTTCCCATCGCTTGTGCCTTAGCAACACTGGGCACAGGGAAGGGAAGTTTTTTCCTGGCATCCTGCTCACAATTCTTCCTGTCTCCAAATTAGTGCACGTATTTTATTGAGTGGAAAGCCTGATTTTCTACTCCCACTTCAATGATCTGTGCCGGTGCAACTTGTGAAATGGATCAAATAAAGCTACCCTATTAGCTGAAAAATGCTTAAGATTCCTCTGTCCTGCTATTTTAACAGATGTATTAGTCAGTTTATAAGAAGAGTCATCCAGCAATCTCTCCTTTCAAATAGTCAGGAGACATCAAATACCACAAGGAGTAGTTGAAGCGACTAGCATAAATGCATTTAAGGGGAAGCTAGATAAGTACACGAGGGAGAAAAGAATAGAAGGATATATTGATGGGGTTTGATGAAGAAGGGTGGGAGCAGGCTTGTGTGCAGCATAAACACTGGCATGGACCTGTTAGGCCATAAGACCATAAGAGATAGGAGCAGGAGTAGGCCATTTGGCCCCTCGAGCCTGCTCCGCCAATTAATGAGATCATGGCTGATCTTATTTTTACCTCAACTCCACTTTCCCGCCTTTTTCCCATATCCTTTGACTCCCTTGCTGATCAAAAATTTGTCTAACTCAGTCTTGAATGTATTCAATGACTCAGCCTCCACAGCTTTTTGGGGTCAAGAATTCCAAAGATTCACGACCCTCTGGGAGAAGAAATTCCTCCTCATTTCCGTCTTAAACAGGCGACCCCTTATTCTGAGACTATGCCCCCTAGTTTTAGACACCCCCCCCGCCCATGAGGGATAACATCCTCTCAGCATCTACCCTATCGAGTCCCCTCAGAATCTTGTATGTTTCAACAAGATCGCCTCTCATTCTTCCAAACTCCAATGAGTATAGACCCAACCTGTTCAATCTCTCCTCATAAGACAACCCTTCCATATCCAGAAACAACCTAGTGAACCTTCTCTGAGCTGCCTCCAATGCAAGTATGTCCTTCCTTAAATAAGGGCACCAGAACTGTACGCAGTACTCCAGGTGTGGTCTCCCCAGCACCCTGTACAGTTGTAGCATGACTTCCCTGCTTTTATACTCCACCCCCCTAGAAATAAAGGCCAATATTCAGTTTGCCATCCGGATTACCTGTATGTTGACTTTTTGTGTTTCATGTACGAGGACACCCAGATCCCTCTGTAACGCAGCATTTTGTAGTATTTCTCCATTCAAATAATGTAGGGCTGAATGGCCTGTTTCTGCACTGTACATTCTATGTAATTCTAGGTAAATACTTGAGCATCAAAATGTCAATACCCACATATTCAGTGTTTAGTGATTACTTAAATTTTGAGGCAAATGGAGAGGATTTCAAAAGGTGGCATGGCCTACCTGTTTTGTTTTAGGGCATATCTATGAATATTTTTTTTTTTTAAAACTTACATTTATATAGCACTTCATCCTGTCTCAGAAACATTCTTTCTAAGTCCAAAATGAGCCAGTTCAGGTCACTTTAGGGTTGCCACCTGGTCGCGCGCATGTGTACACACACACACAATTTAATTTTAAAAGGTGTAAGACAGACAGCCACAGACCTATGTTACAGGATTAGCAGAATCAATTAACCTACCCTGCACATTACTTTTCTGAGTGTACAGATTAAAAAAAAACTAAAAATGGCCCAGAAATGCAGCTTCAGTATAACTCAGCATATAACATGTGAAATAACTGCAGTTATACTTCTCTAATTTATAGCAAACTGCTCAACTGAATAGATTTCTGAAAGTAGCTTCTACAGTTATGTTGATCAGCACATTTATATATGTATCTATACACACAATATCAAAGAGTGCACATGCGGGATCTGGATGCTGACACAGGGTGGCAGAGTTATCCCTTATCAAAAGGTAGAACAAAGCAAATACAAGTTGGCTTCAGTTTCTGAATATATTTCGCATTGCTTAAGAACCTGATAGGATTTTCTTGGTTTCCTTTATTCAATGCAAAGCATTATTAATTACCTACCAACATCAATTTAATTTTTAATTTATCAGACATTAAAGAGGCAAATTCCAGTTCCTTGTTTCTCTAAGAGGTTGATAGACCCTCCAGCTCGAGGAAAGGAAAGGACTTGCATTTATATAGTGCCTTTCACGTCCTTAGGAAGTCCCAAAGTACTTCACAGGAAATGAAGTACTATTGAAGTGTAGTCACTGTCATAATCAAAGGTAAACGTGGCAGATAATTTGCACGGTCACACAAGCAACAATGATGTGGAGATGCCGGTGATGGACTGGGGTTGACAATTGTAAACAATTTTACAACACCAAGTTATAGTCCAATTATTTTATTTGAAATTCACAAGCTTTCGGAGGATTCCTCCTTCCTCAGGTGAATGTTGTGGAAATGAAATCCTCGAATCCTTCGCATTTATAAATCACAGAACAATGCCTGGTGATTACAAGAAGTCTTTCCAACTGCCCGTTGCCACGGCAATCACAGTGTGCAGACAGAGAGGTGTTACCTAAAAGGCCACCGAATATACAAACCACCAAAAAAAGAGAGAGGCAGAAACAAACATAGAAAAGACAGCAAATGACCCGTTATATTAAAAACAGATAACATTTGTTCGCTGGTGGGGTTACATGTAGCGCGACATGAACCCAAGATCCCGGTTGAGGCCGTCCACATGGGTGCGGAAATTGGCTATCAATTTCTGCTCGACAATTTTGCGTTGTCGTGTGTCTCGAAGGCCGCCTTGGAGTATGCTTACCCGAAGGTCGGTGGCTGAATGTCCTTGACTGCTGAAGTGTTCCCCGACTGGGAGGGAGCACTCCTGTCTGGCGATTGTTGCGCGGTGTCCGTTCATCCGTTGTCGCAGCGTCTGCATGATCTCGCCAATGTACCATGCTCTGGGGCATCCTTTCCTGCAACGTATGAGGTAGACAACGTTGGCCGAGTCACAGGAGTATGAACCATGCACCTGGGGGGTGGTGTCCTCTCGTGTGATGGTGGTATCTGTGTCAATGATCTGGCATGTTTTGCAGAGGTTACCGTGGCAGGGTTGTGTGGTGTCGTGGACGCTGTTCTCCTGAAAGCTGGGTAATTTGCTGCGAACGATGGTCTGTTTGAGGTTGGGTGGCTGTTTAAAGGAGAGTAGTGGAGGTGTGGGGATGGCCATAGCGAGGTGTTCGTCGTCATCGATGACATGTTGAAGGCTGCGGAGAACATGGCGTAGTTTCTCCGCTCCGGGGAAGTTCTGGACGATGAAGGGTACTCTGTTGGTTGCTTCCCGTGTTAGTCTTCTGAGGAGGTCTATGCGATTTTTCGCTGCGGCCCGTCGGAACTGTCGATCGATGAGTCGAGCGTCATATCCTGTTCTTACTAGGGCATCTTTCAGCATCTGTAGGTGTCCATCGCGTTCCTCCTTGTCTGAGCAGACCCTGTCCATAGGGGATGGCCTCTTTGACGTGGTTAGGGTGGAAGCTGGAAAAGTGGAGCATCGTGAGGTTGTCCGTGGGCTTGCAGTAGAGTGAGGTGCTGAGGTGCCCATCTTTGATGGAGATTCGTGTGTCCAAGAAAGAAACTGATTCTGAGGAGTAGTCCATGGTGAGCTTGATGGTGGGATGGAACTTGTTGATGTTATCGTGTAGTCTCTTTAGTGATTCCTCGCCGTGGGTCCATAGAAAGAAAATGTCGTCGATGTATCTGGTGTATAGCGTTGGTTGGAGGTCCTGTGCAGTGAAGAAGTCCTGCTCGAACTTGTGCATGAAAATGTTGGCGTATTGGGGTGCGAATTTGGTCCCCATGGCTGTTCCGTGTATTTGGGTAAAGAACTGGTTATCGAAGGTGAAGACATTGTGATCCAGGATGAAGCGGATGAGTTGTAGGATGGCGTCTGGAGATTGGCTGTTGTTGGTGTTGAGCATCAATACTCAACACCAACAACAGCCAATCTCCAGACGCCATCCAACAACTCATCCGCTTCATCCTGGATCACAATGTCTTCACCTTCGATAACCAGTTCTTTACCCAAACACACGGAACAGCCATGGGGACCAAATTCGTACCCCAATACGCCAACATTTTCATGCACAAGTTCGAGCGGGACTTCTTCACTGCACAGGACCTCCAACCAACGCTATACACCAGATACATCGACGACATTTTCTTTCCATGGACCCACGGCGAAGAATCACTAAAGAAACTACACGATAACATCAACAAGTTCCATCCCACCATCAAGCTCACCATGGACTACTCCTCAGAATCGGTTTCTTTCTTGGACACACGAATCTCCATCAAAGACGGGCACCTCAGCACCTCACTCTACCGCAAGCCCACGGACAACCTCACGATGCTCCACTTTTCCAGCTTCCACCCTAACCACGTCAAAGAGGCCATCCCCTACGGACAGGCCCTGCGAATACACAGGATCTGCTCAGACGAGGAGGAACGCGATGGACACCTACAGACGCTGAAAGACGCCCTCGTAAGAACGGGATATGACGCTCGACTCGTCGATCGACAGTTCCGACGGGCCACAGCGAAAAATCGCATAGACCTCCTCAGAAGACTAACACGGGACGCAACCAACCAACAGAGTACCCTTCGTCGTCCAGTACTTCCCCAGAGCGGAGAAACTACGCCATGTTCTCCGCAGCCTTCAACGTGTCATCAATGACGACGAACACCTCGCTAAGGCCATCCCCACACCTCCACTACTCGCCTTTAAACAGCCACCCAACCTCAAACAGACCATCGCTCGCAGCAAATTACGCAGCTTTCAGGAGAACAGCGTCCACGACACCACACAACCCTGCCACGGTAACCTCTGCAAGACATGCCAGATCATCGATACAGATACCACCATCACACGAGAGGACACCACCCACCAGGTGCACGGTTCATACTCCTGTGACTCGGCCAACGTTGTCTACCTCATACATTGCAGGAAAGGATGCCCCGGAGCATGGTACATTGGCGAGACCATGCAGACGCTGCGACAACGGATGAACGGACACCGCGCAACAATCGCCAGACAGGAGGGTTCCCTCCCAGTCGGGGAACACTTCAGCAGTCAAGGACATTCAGCCACCGATCTTCGGGTAAGCGTTCTCCAAGGCGGCCTTCGAGACACACGACAACGCAAAATCGTCGAGTAGAAATTGATAGCCAAGTTCCGCACCCATGAGGACGGCCTCAACTGGGATCTTGGGTTCATGTCACGCTACACGTAACCCTACCAGCGAATAAAAGTTATCTGTTTTTAATTCAACGGGTCATTTTCTGTCTTTCTCTTCCTTTCGGATGTTTCTCCCTCTCTCTGTTTTGTGTTCTGGCCGTTTGTATATTCGGTGGTCCTGTAGGTAACACCTCTCTGTCTGAACACTTTGATTGCCTTGACAACGGGCAGTTGGAAAGATTATCTGTAATCACCAGGTATTGTTTTCTGAATATAAATGCGAAACGTTCAAGGATTTCCTGACATTCACCTGACGAAGGAGGAAGCCTCCGAAAGCTTGTGATTTTCAAATAAAATTGTTGGACTATAACTTGGTGTTGTAAGATTGTTTATATCTAGTCTGTCTAGTCCTGTTAGAATTTTATATGTTTCGATGCGATCACCTCTAATTCTTCTAATCTCTAGTGAATATAGGCCTAGTCGACCCAATCTCTCCTCATACATCAGTCCTGCCATCCCAGGAATCAGTTTGGTAGTAGTTTTGGTTGAGGGATAAATGTTGGCCAGGAGAACACTCTGCCCTTCTTTGAATAGTGCCATGGAATATTTTTCACCTGAATAGGCAGATGGGGCCTTGGTTTAACGTCTCATCCAAAAGACAGCATTTCCAACAATGGAAGACTCCCTCAGTACTGCACTGAAGCGTCAGCCTAGATTATGTGCTCAAGTCTCTGGAATGGGACTTGAACCCATAACTTCTGACTCAAAGGCTAGAGTCCTACCACTGATCCAATGCTGACGCTCGAGCATTAAACAAGATTCAAATCTTATCTGCCAATAAGAGATAAGCCCAGATATTACTGTTGGCAATATTGGCAGATGAAGTTTAATAAATTCATATGACTTTTTAAAAATTCATTCTGGGGATATGGGCGTTGCTAGCACGGACAGCATTTATTGCCCATCCCTAGTTGCCCTTGAGAAGGTGACGATGAGCCTTCTTCTTGGAACCACTGACGTCCATGTCGTGACGGTACTCCCACAGTGCTGTTTGGCAGGGAGTTCTAGAATTTTGACCCAGCAATCATGAAGGAATGGTGTTATATGTCCAAGTCAGGATTGTATGTGTACACATTTTGCCCACATTTTAAATGGGTTAACACTTCAGCCAAAATTGACAGCAAAGGATGTCACAAGAAAACATTAAGCATGCATCTGCTATTAATGCCAATAATGTCTAGTTTAGAGAGATATAGCAATGTCATTGTACTTTGACATTTGTATAATATTTTACTAGTATCCCTTCCTACTCTTAGGTAAGCAGCTTACTTCCATTCACCTTCCATGCTTAGAGCAGGAATTCACCACATGGGAATGATGAGGGAGAATTTGAGTATTAACCTGCACGATTCGCTGCATCATCGCACCATTGCACTGGACCAACCACCTACCTGCACAGTTCGCCTCAGATTATCTGCACATATAATACTTTGGGCAGTTGTAGAAGCTCTGATGAATGTTAATAGTTACTGCAACTTGCAAAGTGTTGCTGAAATTGAACTTGAAAATTTTTTTTTAAAAATAGACTCTACACAGTCTCTAAACATGTTTTACATGGTACAACCAGAAGAATAATATATGGCATTGTTCTTTGTGTAATTTGCTTCCAGAGTCTGTGACTACCATATAAATCAACTGCAGGACATGTTATAGCATTTGATTTTGACCGTTGGCTAATTTCTCACTGAATTTAATGTCTACTTCGATGTCTTTTGCTGATACGTGCTTATTAATTATAAATCAAAGTCATAAATCACAACAGAAAACCTCAATTTAAACCAAGATCTGTGTTAAAACTTGCACTAAATTCCAGTGTGATGGTACATTTTAGCCAGGATGTATTCCTGCAGTAACTCTTAACACGTTTAAGCATTGAGCCTACTTGGCACATTGTTGGAAGTGATAAGTGAAATTCATACCACAAATATCAGGGGGTGCACATTCAAAAATCAAGCTGAACATCTGATAATTTGATTGGTAAATTTATTAGTATGTAACTGAGCCATTCAGATCAACAAGGTCTTAGTTTGATCCTAAGTCTGTGCTGAGCTAGCTGATCTCTGGCAGGATGATGGTAAGCGTACTGCAATTGAACTCAGCACAGTAGCACTAGGAAAAGGGGAAAAAAAAACAATCCTTTTCCAGCTTCTTCCGAACATAGTGTGCATGGTGGCCACAAGACTGTAGACATTGTGACCGCCACAGGTCCCTTTGCTTCATTTTGGGCCAAAGATACTTGTGATTTCTCATACACCTCTGTAATAACCCTCAACCGTTTTTGCAGAAGATATTTTGTTGCTGCCGGAATGGCATAAGGCAGTGTGTGTCCCCATGTGCTGTATTACGATTTTTCACAGCTTAAGAAAGGGCCTTGAAAGTGTTTATTGGAAGATATATATCATGTGTCAGCCATGGCTCAGTGGAAGCACTCTCATCGTGGAGCTGTGGGTTCAAGTCCCACTCCAAAGACTTGAGCGCAAAATCTAGGCTGATGCTCCAGTGCAGTACTGAGGGAGTTACACAATTGGAGGTGCCTTATTTCGCATGTGCCCTCTCAGGTGAACGTCAATGATACCATGGCATCATTCAAAGAAGAGCAGGGGAACTCTCCCTGGTGCTCTGGTCAATATTTATCCCTCAACCAACAGATTATCTGGTCACCATCTCATCGCTGTTTGTGGGAGCTTGCTGTGTGCAAATTGGCTGCCATATTTCCTACGTTACAACATTGACTACACTTCAGAAGTACTTCATTGGCGGTAAAGCGCTTTGGGACAGCCAGAGGTTGTGAAAGATGCTATATACATGCAATTCTTTCTTTCTTTCCAGTCTGGAGGGAGGTATACAGTGGTGTTCCCCAGGGGTTGGCACTAGGACCACTGCTTTTCTTGATATATATTAATGACTTGGACTTGGGTGTACAGGGTACAATTTCAAAATTTGCAGAAGAGACAAAACTTGGAAGGGTAGCAAACAGTGAGGAGGATAGTAATAGACTTCAAGAGGATATAGACAGGCTGGTGGCATGGGTGACACATGGCGGATGAAACTTAACGCAGAAAAATTTTCAGGAATGAAGTTAGGAAACACTTCTACACGCAAAGGGTGGCAGAAGTTTGGAACTCCCACAAATGGCAGTTGATGCTAGCTCAATCGTTAATTTTAAATCTGAGATTGATAGAATTTTGTTAGCCCCATATTCCTTAATACCTTCGGTTAAGACGGGTATATGGAATTAGGTCACAGATTGGGCAAGATATCATTGAATGGTGGAACAGGCTTGAGGGGCTAAATGGCCTACTCCTGTTCCTGTGATACTGACTGGCAGCACGGCAAAGGCTGATTGGCAGCTAGGCATTTCTGTTTGCTGTTGACATTCAACAGCATTACCATCGCTGAATCCCCCATCATCAACATTCTGGGGGGTCACCATTGACCAGAAACTTAACTGGACCAGTTTGTAGCTACAAGAGCAGGTCAGAGGCTGGGTATTCTGTGGTGAGTGACTCACTTTCTGACTCCCCAAAGCCTTTCCACCATCCACAAGGCACAAGTCAGGAGTGTGATGGAATACTCTCCACTTGCCTGGATGAGTGCAGCTCCAACAACACTCAAGAAGCTCGACACCATCCAGGACAAAGCAGCCCGCTTGATTGGCACTCCATCCACCACCCTAAACATTCACTCCCTTCACCACCGGCGCATCGTGGCTGTAATGGTGTACCATCCACAGGGTGCACTGCAGCAACTCGCTAAGGCTTCTTCGACAGCACCTCGCAAACCCGCGACCTCTACCATCTAGAAGGACAAGGGCAGCAGGCACATGGGAACATCACCTGCACGTTCCCCTCCAAGTCACACACCATCCCGACTTGGAAATATATCGCTGGGTCAAAATCCTGGAACTCCCTACCTAACAGCTCTGTGGGAGAACCTTCACCACATGGACTGCATAGGTTCAAGAAGGCAGCGCACCACCACCTTCTTAAGGGCAATTAGGAATGAGCAATAAATGCTGGCCTTGCCAGTGACTCCCACATCCCATGAACGAATAAAAATAAAGTCCTGACTCTAATTTTTAGGCTACGTCCCCTAATCCTGGACTCCCCAATCAGCGGAAATAGTTTCTCTCTATCTACCCTATCAGTTGCCCTTAATATCTTGAAAACTTCAATCAAATCACCCCTTAATCTTCTAATTTCCAGGGACTACAACCCTAGCTTGTGTAATCTCTCCTCGTAATTTAACCCTTTGAGTCCATATATCATTCCAGTAAATCTACGCTGCACTCCAAAGAAGTATATCCTTCCGAAGGTGCGGTGCCCAGAACTGAACACAGTACTCCAGATGTAGTCTAACCAGGGCTTTGTATCGCTGTCGCATAACTTCTACCCCCTTGTAGTTTAGTCCTCCAGATATAAAGGCCAGCATTCCATTAACCTTTTTGATTATTTTCTGTACCTGTCCATGACATTTTAATGATCTATGTACATGGACCCTTAAGTCTCGTTTGACCTCCACTGTTTTGAGCTTTTCACCATTTAGAAAGTACTCTGATCTACCCTCTTTAGGTCCAAAGTGGATGACCCCACACTTGCCTACATTGAATCATAGAAAGGTGACTGCATTTGCCACAGATTTGCCCACTTCATCTATTAATGTCCCTCAGTAATTTTATGCTTCCATATACACTGCTTACAATGCTGCCAATCTTTGTGTCATCGGCAAAATTGGATATATGGCTCTCTATCCCATCGTCTAAGTCATTAATAAATACAGTGAATAGTTGAAACACAGGTTCCTGTGGGATAACACAATCCTGCCAATTTGAGTACCTGCCCATTATCCCGACTCTCAGTTTCCTGCCGCTCAGCCAATTTCCTAACCAGGTCAATAATTTGCCCTCAATTCCACGAGCTTCAACTTTAGCTATCCTAGTGGGCGAGTCAGCCTCATGATGGGCATGTCCCTTTGTCAAAGCCTCCTCTCACCAGAGGACTTGGATTAAGTAGTTAGTGTACGTCTGGTACGTGGCATTGGAAATGGATAGCTACAATATCAGTGTGACTGGCATGTTGCAAGCTACCCTTCATAGGTCCTTTCACCATACTAAAGGCAGAGGTCTGTCCTACAGCGGACGAAGAAACTCTGAATCTTGAAAAGACATCTACTGAAAGATAGAGGCTAAAAACCTACAGCCCTTCTGGCACACTCCTGTGTCCCAGCCAGTTTCCGTGGTACTTTTGTTGGGACAGTAGCATGAGAGGAGGTGTGGCCAGAGGAGGGAAATTCCAGATTCGGGGAGGGCTCCTTGTCCATGGCATTGTACACGGCACACCAAGTGAGAGTAGGTCTGCTGTCCAACAGAATCCGGACTCAGCTGGACCTCCAGTCCTGGGTTATGACCTTGACCCCCAAAGACCTAAAAAAATTTGGGCACACTTCCACCGTCTTACCTGGCCGGGGGGGGGGGGGGGGGCGTGGGTGGTGGTAAGAGAGCAGCAGAGAGAAGGCCTAGCACTGCCCTCCCCCCACAAAGCAGCATCTTCTGCTGCATTAAGCAGCTTGACCTCTGACAGTTGAGATGTGCCCCTAATGGCACAGAGGCCTACCAGAGTTACTTAAATTTGGTGACCTCCCCAGACCCGCATACTTTGTTAGGAGAACACCAGATGTCACCAGTGAATGGATCCCAGCGATTATGCCAGGATCGACAGCCCCAGGTTTTTCAGAACCATTATCTGGAACCCAGATATGACCATTTTTGCGTAGAACTGATAAACTGTTCGGAGACACATTCATGAAATCTAGGAATCCTTGGTCATTTTATCATTCCTGTTTATAGGAACTTGCTGTGCACAAATTGAATGCTGTGTTTCCCTACATTAAAATAGTTCAAAAGTAATGCATTGCCTATAAAGTGCCTTGTGACATCCTGGAGGTTGTGAAAGACGCTATATAAATGCAAGTTCTTTCTTCTTTGTTTCTCACCACTTCCACTGGTATTCAGTCATAGAGCTTATGAATTGCTTACGGTACAGACGCAGCTACCTCTGCAGCAGTTTTTGTATTTTTGGCAAACTTAAGTGCCAGCAATTCTTGGGCCTGAGAAGCCTGCAGCTGCCCCTCATTTTCTAGGCCCTACTAGAAAAGCTATGCCCTGCAAGAGAACGGGCCTGTGTCACGGCAACTCCAGGCCATTTAAGTGGTTCTATACAGGAAATCCAAGTGGTCCCATGGCTGGACTGGTGAAGCAAGTGTCAGGTGTGCTGTTCTTGTTTAATGCTGAGGCAGAGGGGGCCCACGAAAATTTGCCCAAATGACTCCTCGCTGGGGTACTGTTCCACAGGTGGTGATCATCCACTAAGCCAAAGTGGGCATTATTCAAATATAAGCCTTGACAATGAATGTCAGCAAGCTATTCAACCACAGGGGAATCATATTCAGCCCAATACAATCAGTCTGATGTCATGAGATCAAAAAATAATTACAGTTGAGGAAGGCCATAACCCTCTGATTTTACTGTCCCTCTCACTTTGGTATCAACTGCAAATTTGACCAATTTTCATTGTATTTCTGAGACCCAGGTCATTGATGTAAATTAGAAGCACACGTAGTCCTACCAACAACCTTTGGAACACCCCACTTAGTTCTTTCCCCCACCCTGACATAATTCTGCTAACCAGATATCTACTTCACAGGGATCACTAGAAAACAATCAGGAGTGGAAGTTCTGGCTGATTTTCTCCTTCCCAACTTAGGACTATTGAGGCTTACTGTGTAGCGGCCATAATGCCACTCCACTTTAGATCAGTTAGTTCAGCTCAGACCACACTGATCAAATCAGAGACTGTCCCACATCTTTATGGCTCAGTTGCTCAGCTTGCTATGCCATTAGGATGCTCCATCATTTTTGATGAGATCTACCTGACTGTAGACTAAAGGCAAAACAAAGTGCAGCTAAGCATGTTCTGGTGGGAGACCTCGCTAGGTGCTGCAATAAGATGAACTTTCATTTACATCCACTTGCATCCTCTGATGAAGGCATTTAGTCACATCAGCAGGGAACATAGGAACAGGAGAAGATCATTCAGCTCCTCAAACCTGTTCCGCCATTCCATTAAATAATGGCTGATCTGTACCGCAAACCCATTTGCCAGGCCTTTATCCATAACTGATTAGAGTTGTGGCGATAAGTATGAATTAAATTGTTAGAATTTTGTTTTTCCAATTTCTCCCCTCCTAAGGTGCAGACTCTGGTGCTAAACTGCCGAGGTACAGTTCCACAAATTCCGGCAACCACTTGGTACTTCAACCAAGTACCCATTCTTCATCTGGGCGCAGTAACTATCAGAAAACCACTGAACCTGTGGAACAACAGTTGACCTCAATCCTGTCCACACAAACAGACAGTTTCTATCAGGGTCCGCTGCATAGCAATCAGAGCCGAAATCCTGGCTAACTTTTCCCCTCCTTAGCACAGGCTAAATGTGATGTGGAGATGCCAGGCTAAATGTATTAGTTCTACTTTCCCCTGTCAGCTTAGTCAGCACAGACTGGGATCAAATCTGGAACATTCTGGTTTGTATGATATTGTGGACAGTGCATGGCAAAGTATTCAAGGAATTCCTGTTTACATATCTTAAAAGGAAATAAAGCAAATGAAATCCTAATCATTAAATAACAAATGAGAAAAATGACAGAAAGTGCAAACATCAGAAAGTGGAGGAGCATCCTGAGGAAATGCTGGCTGAGCTCAATGCGCTGTTAGTGAACTTCATTGGACTGTAAAGAGGCTCATGAGTAAATTATGCAGAGAAGAATACAGCATTGTATTCAGAGACTATATTGCTCAATCCACATCTGCTTCTTTAGTCTTCCTTGATTGAATTATTTTGTTAAGATGTTTTAATTTATCTTCAGAAAAAGTACACAATTAAAATCAAAAGGATGTTTTTAAATGATAATTTTTATTTTAGAACACACTTAAAAACTACTCAAAATAAAAAACAGATTCAAAAGACAGCTCCACCCTCATCTCTAGATTCTGTACAAGAACAAACAGATTCAGACTCATCACTGTCAACACCAGGTGAAATGAATGAAACTGATTTAAAGATAATTAGAACAAAGCTTGAGAACAAAATCAAAAAAGGGCAAACAGCTGTGCACGTAATTCAGGACGAAACATCTGTTAACTCTCAGGCTTGTCGGACTGAAAAATAATTTTCTGATGCAAAACAATGGAAACTAAATCGGAGTAGGTATAAAAGAAACAAAAAAAAGATAGTTACTGGGACCGAAATTCCACGGGAACCAATATTGGGGGTGGATCTGGTGCGGCACTGAACTTCTGTTTGGCTATGACCCCCACCCTGGCCAATTTCCCACGGTCATGGGCGTTTAAATACTTTGGGCAGGTGTTGGCACCATCACAATGTTGATGGGGCTCTCGCCTCAGGTGGGCTCACTCATTTACATGGTGAGTGTATTACGCGCTTGCTCTCATTTCAATCAGAATTTTTTAACAATCGCATAAAGAGGTGGGGATCTTGTGTAATGGATTCCTGCCCCATCAATCCAAGTTATGCTGATTTCTTAGCAGAACCTGAGAGGAACTAACTTTTTTGGCTTGAATGATTCATCACTTGAAAATTATACATACATTAGTGTGATTGAAGTCTGAAGATGTAATTGATTTCATTCAGGAATGGCGTCTTATATCAGTGAGCCTTCAGCAAGCACTAATATATTTTGAATTTGGTAGCCACAGTAACAATTTATCCCTCGACCAGGATCTGTGATCAATCTCCAGTATTGTGAGTGAGATGCTTTCGATATTGAACTGGATACATTTAAGGGACTGCTCTTAAAAGAAAGGTATATTATCATGTTGTTATGAGATGTTTTTATAGAGCTACAGAAGAAGCAAGCTAACCATAGTTTTATGGTAAGACTCAGATTAGGTACACCATCCATTATTCAAAACTCACCAACAGCTTTCCACTGAGGAGACTGCCATGGTCCCAAAGGTACAATGACCCTTGCCTGATCACTATAATCATCAATCCCATTCTTAATCAGATACTTATGCAACAGTGAAGAGCTAGACCTGCAAAAGGAAGAATGTGTCATGTCATTAGCATTCTTACCAGTTGGTAATTCCTGGTAGAGTTGAGGGAAGAGCAGGTGTTCAGGCTTGGAAAATGGAATGTGGTTGGGGAACAAAGTGAAGTAACCACTTATCTCTAAGTATGTATGAGGAGAATTGGTTGACAAGAGTAGACAAGAATCAAATATTAGCAGGAAGCGACTGCGAAACATAAGACAAGCTGGACCCTGGTTCTTGTCTTTTGTAGACACTTCCTGCCAACACTTAACCTGTAGCTTGAAACAATCCCACGCCTTTTTCCTTTTGCCAGTTCTTTTCACTTCCCTTGTCTCCTGAAGGTGTTGATTGCCTACTAACGTATGGTTCAATGGAAATCAGGCACCCTGTGGTACTACCTTGCCCAAGTGACCATTCTTAATGTTTGAGCCTTTACAGTGATTGAGGTTGAATAGTATGTTGCCAAAGTGCATCACATTGCAGGGTTTCGGAGGCTTCCTCCTTCGTCAGGTGAACGATGTGAAAACCTGACGAAGGAGGAAGCCTCCGAAAGCTTGTGAATTTAAAATTTAAAATAAAATTGCTGGACTATAACTTGGTGTTGTAAAATTGTTTACAATTGTCAACCCCAGTCCATCACTGGCATCTCCACATCATGACATTGCAGGGGACATTGCATCGGAGTCCAATCCTATCCTCAATGGATATCCACACATGTGCAATTCCAACAGGGACCACTAGATAGCAATTAGGAATGGGAATCCTGGCACTGGAGCTAAGTGTCGCAGTCCTACTGCTGCCCCAGCCTACGTTATCAAGCTTATCACACATCAGGAGTTGGACCTCTCTGATCTATGTGGCTCAGCTTCTCATTGGATGAACTAGAGGATGCCGTAAAGCCAGGCTTTCAAAGGAAAAAAATGACCAGGAATTTCCTCGGAGCTGCTCCCACTCCGCCGCCATAATTTCATCAGGAGTGTGGAAGAATCCCCATTTAAGCTCCACCGCACTTCCAGCGAAGTTACAACAGTGGAATGGGAGCAGCTCCGAGGAAATTCTTGGTCATAGTATTCATTTGTTTCTGTCCATTTATCCAATTCTGGAGATTTCTTCAAAGACTGTTGATTATTAAAAAAATCAAGCATGGATACAAAGAAACCCAGATACATGACCTTGGTATCAATTATGGTTTATTTCAGTTTTTGTAAAAAAGTGTAGCAACATTGCTGAATTATGAAAGACCATTATAAAGGTGAATCAGATTAATATATTATTAATCAGATTTTGTGATTAAAGATTATCTTTCATAATTCAGCAATAATCATCTATTAATCTGATTCACCTTCATGAATGAGGCCTAAACGCAGGATCTGTCTGCCTGTTCAGATGGATGTAAAAGACCCCATAATACTATTTGAAGAGCAGGGAGTTTCCACGATATCCTGGCTAACATTGTTCAATAATTCAACATTAACAAAAAAAAACATTAACTAGCCATTCATCTTGTTTGCTGTGTGCAATTGGCTGATATATTTTCCTACATAACAAGTGATTGCATTTCAAAAGTAATCATGGTTGTTAACACACTTTCAGACATCCTAAGGACACTATAAAGGTGCTTTGTACACGCTGTTTCTTCAGCTTTTGCATTTCTCTGGGATTAATCTCTACAGCATACATTAATAGTTCTGATGCTTCCTGACTTGCTAAGTCTTTCCAGCATTTTCTGTTTTTACATCAGATTTCCAGCATCTGCAGTATTTTGCTTCTAATAGTTCTGATTATACCTTAGGTCAACTTAGTTCATACAACTTTCAAGCTATATATTAAACTATAAAATCTAACAATCCTGTAAAGTTAGGATAATTTATATCCCACACTTTTCTTTAGAAGATACCAGACATAAACTAGGGCCTGCCCTCACCAGTCCACATCATTATGTATCATCTCCAAATAGTCAGTAAGGAATTTAGCAGCGTTAAGGTGGTAATGGTTTGCTGATCAGAAAACATTCTTTACTGCTAAGGCAGTGATTAATCTCACTGAAGCATTTCATTAGCAACAGTGTTGCTTTGTTCATGTTCTTGTACTTTCCCACATAATGAATGTTCCTGGCTTGATTACTAAGTGCTTTCCTTACTCACAATTTACTGATACAGTACAATTACTATTAAGAAATGTGCTTTCCTTCAAAATGCAATAAAAACAAAGTACTCAGTAATGATTTTCTCAATCAGTAAAAATGTTGTGATAGGATTGAGTTAATTTTACTTTATGGGTCTTGCCTAGAAAGGGGAGGTGGGGTATTTGCATCTTGCCTCCCCTTTACCTCTGATCTTGGGCAGACTTCCTGCTTCATCTGCCCCCGCGTTTCCATTCAACAATGACCAAGTTGGGCAGTGCATCTCCCTCTTACTATCTTTTGCTGGAAAGCAAGAAGTAAGGGACTGCTTTTATAAATCATGTCTATTCCAAAATCCCAGACAGCAAGTTAAAAAGAGCATTATTTAAGTAGAACTGTTGACCCCATTTTATTTTCTTCCTGTTGTGAAGTGTCAGGGGGCCTTTTGGCAGTTGCCCACAGTGGAACGGTTGAAATCAGGAGTTTACAGTAAGGACAATCACAGGCACAGATTCACACCCCATGTAGCACATTCCTAAGAACAGCCCTCAAGCAGGACATTGGTTGGGACTATGGCCTCAACAAAAAGTTAGCGAATAACAATGATCTACTTTATATTGTTATATTATAAACAGGGAGTTGCCTTCAGAATATTTTAAACTTGTATAGGAACTTTTTGGAAGTGAGGGATTTGAACCAGGTTGAAAAACCTAACACCTAATCACTGGACCACACAATCAATCAAAATCTTTTCTGAACAGCTGCTCTACATTTTAGAAAACTGATGCTTTTGATATACAAATCAAAAATGCCACAAAAAAAGACGCGATCGTTTTGATAATTCGCAATCATTTCTACAATATCCAATTCATGAATTTGCTGCTCGCTTTATATTCCACTCTCCTGAATAAGAGATGTAAGCGAGGGGCACAGATTTTTTTTCCCACTAATCATACTAGCACTACTATTTAATGATTTCTTCTTGTGCTCGAGTGCAACAATATTATTTTAAATACATTACTGTTGTATCATAAATATGGGAATATATGAATAATGTGGCTTTTGATGTTCTTCCATCATTGGCTGCCGTTTTGTGAATGCAGTAGACCACCCAATTGTACATCAAGAGGACGGCAGAATGTGCCATAGCAAGTTAGTATTAAAAGCTATTTGCAGAAACTTTCACACTTTCAAAGTGCATTTTGTAGAACTATGGAAGCCATCAGTTACTGTTGTGTAGCTATAAATGCAATATTAAAGTAATGCTATACATTGTCCAACTCAACCTAATCCAATCCCCTCTGTGAGAAGTATATTCATCCCAAAAGACCCTTCCTGGATCAGCCATAGCTCTTTTATAGCACAGCACCAGTCCATGAAACAGCTCAGCTGGTAAAGCCAGTGTGTAACTCAGTCATAGGTTGGAGGTCAATGCTTGGCATATGCCAAGTTAATAGATTTCAGTAATGATGCTACAATTAGCTTCGATTGAGCCTGAGGAAGGTGGAAGCCTCCGAAAGCTTGTAAATTTCAAATAAAATCGTTGGACTATAACTTGGTGTTGTAAAATTGTTTACAACAATTAGCTTCAGCACTCTTGGTCTAGAGAGCAGAAAATCAACTACGGTTCTTCACACAAAGAATATGCAAGGTATCCATTGAACTATAGTAAATAGGTTTCAATTCCTTCAATGGGGAGTAAAATTAACAAAAAAATGCAATGTATAGTTATAGGACAGAAAACAGAGAGCAATGGAGATACAACCGTTGTTGGGAGGGAAGGCACACTTTTCAGGGAGGAGAAGGAAGAGTGAAACAGCCCCTTTGGTGACCTGTCGAGAGAACAGAGACAGGCAGCAACACCCATTGGTGTGGTGGGAGAGAAAGACAGTGACTCTATTTGGGGTGGGGGGAGAAGAGAGAGGGGTCCTATTGAGCAGGAGGGAAGAAAAGTGAAGAGATACCCTGTAGGGGATGGAAAGATAACCTGAGAGGATATGATCCTGTTTAAATGTGGGCAGGAGTGGAAAAACCTAAGCAAATGCATACCTGATTCTTAGCTGTTCATTTTGACCCAAGGTGATACAGCTGGGCTGTCTCTGTCCTGACAACTGATATTGAGTGACAGACAAATCAGACTTTATACCTTGCAGGCATCGAGATGTCAGACACAAAATCACTATTGTTAAGATGATAAAGCCTGGAATGGCAAACAAGTCAATCCTAAATAATTCTATATTCACTTCCACCTTATTAAGCCTATTTAGAAAACAGAACAAACAGGTATCCGTAGCCCGAGGAGATCAGGACTATATAAGCATTCCAATCCATTTAAATGTTTTTTTTGTGCTGATATCCTGCCTGGCCTCATACCTTGATGCAATCAACTGCATCAAAGCCTGAGCTTAAAACATATTTTCATGCAGGCTTGTTGAAATTTCTAACATGGCTGATGTTGTAATTATATGTTCTGTTACATTTCTACTATCACAATTACTTCGTTTATGGCATTCGGTCAACTTTCAATTATTTTTGTTAATGTCTTGTATTCAAAAAAAGAATCTGCTCTGTCCAATCACTGTCAACTTTCTAATCTCTAGAATAATCTTTTCTAATGGAGCTCTGTTGTTCAAAGTCACTTGTTTCTTAAAAGTCTACAAAGTATCTGGGGAAAAAAGCATTTTTCATATACCATCCTGTAACTAACTGGAGGTTTTTCCTCCTCCCTCAATAAATAATTTTGTAGTTGAGTGCAGTGTGTGACCATTTATAAAATGCAGTATAATTAACAACATAATTTATACATTATTGTGACTTTGCAGAAAATAAATTTGGGAGTTATTGTGGAAACATCATTGTATCCATCAACCCGGCACATGATTGCAGTGAAAAAAACAAACAAGGTGCTGATATTGGGTTGTATCAGCAGAAGGATAGAACAAATCAAGAGAGGTTAAATTACTTCTATATGATTATAGGGTACTAGTGAGAACCCCATCTGGAGTAGTGTGGTCACCATACCAAAACAAAAATATCAATGCTCTGACAACAATGATGACAGCAGTTTTTAGGAATCTAATAGCATGTGTACACTGGACAATACATTAAAGATGCTGGTATTCTGAATTTGTTCGTTTGTACTCCTGTATGGAATTCAGAGCACCAATAGCAACACTGGAGCAACTGTCATGTGCAAAATCATGTACATGAAATGTTCAAAAGCCACAATATTGACTGTTGCTTCCAAATCACTTCACAACTTTAACATTCTGGCCATCGACCTTTTCAGATATCAAGGGAACATTCTGACAGGGCCACACTTCAAAACCCTAGCCTCTACAGAGCTAAGAGTGCAGCCTGCCCAAGGGCAGATTAAAATGGTAACATGTAGTCATTATGAAATTAGGGCTCTGCCAGATATTTTTCACGTGCTCATCGCAAACGGCCGCTCTTGTAATTATGCCCTCACTCCTTAAGAGCCAAAGTGTGACCTTATATATGTAAAGACTCTTACAACACCAGGTTATAGTCCAACAATTTTATTTGAAAATCACAAGCTTTCGGAGATTATCTCCTTCGTCAGGTGAGCGTGGGACTCCTTGAACGTTTCGCATTTATAGTCAGAGAACAATACCTGGCGATTACAGATAATCTTTCCAACTGCCCGTTGTCAAGGCAATCAAAGTGTTCAGACAGAGAGGTGTTACCTACAGGACCACCGAATATACAAACGGCCAGAACACAAGACACAGAGAGAGAGAGAGAGAGAGAGAGGGAGGGAGAAACATCCGAAAGGAAGAGAAAGACAGAGAATGACCCGTTGTATTAAAAACAGATAACTTTTATTCGCTGGTGGGGTTACGTGTAGCGTGACATGAACCCAAGATCCCAGTTGAGGCCGTCCTCATGGGTGCGGAACTTGGCTATCAATTTCTGCTCGACGATTTTGCGTTGTCATGTGTCTCGAAGGCCGCCTTGGAGAACGCTTACCCGAAGATCGGTGGCTGAATGTCCTTGACTGCTGAAGTGTTCCCCGACTGGGAGGGAACACTCCTGTCTGGCGATTGTTGCGCGGTGTCCGTTCATCCGTTGTCGCAGTGTCTGCATGGTCTCGCCAATGTACCGTGCTCCAGGGCATCCTTTCCTGCAACGTATGAGGTAGACAACGTTGGCCGAGTCACAGGAGTATGAACCATCGACATAGATACCACCATCACACGAGAGGACACCACCCACCAGGTACATGGTTCATACTCCTGTGACTCGGCCAACGTCGTCTACCTCATACGTTGCAGGAAAGGATGCCCCGGAGCATGGTACATTGGCGAGACCATGCAGACACTGCGACAACGGATGAACGGACACCACGCAACAATCGCCAGACAGGAGGGTTCCCTCCCAGTCGGGAAACACTTCAGCAGTCAAGGACATTCAGCCACCGATCTTCGGGTAAGCGTTCTCCAAGGCAGCCTTCGAGACACACGACAACGCAAAATCGTCGAGCAGAAATTGATAGCCAAGTTCCGCACCCATGAGGACGGCCTCAACCGGGATCTTGGGTTCATGTCACGCTACACGTAACCCCACCAGCGAATAAAAGTTATCTGTTTTTAATTCAACGGGTCATTTTCTGTCTTTCTCTTCCTTTCGGATGTTTCTCCCTCTCTCTCTCTGTTTTGTGTTCTGGCCTTTTGTATATTCGGTGGTCCTGTAGGTAACACCTCTCTGTCTGAACACTTTGATTGCCTTGACAACGGGCAGTTGGAAAGATTATCTGTAATCACCAGGTATTGTTCTCTGACTATAAATGCGAAACGTTCAAGGAGTCCCACGCTCACCTGACGAAGGAGATAATCTCCGAAAGCTTGTGATTTTCAAATAAAATTGTTGGACTATAACCTGGTGTTGTAAGATTCTTTACATTTGTCAACCCCAGTCCATCACCGGCATCTCCACATCATGACCTTATATACACATTGGGATTATTTTTTTCCTACTCTGCACCCAATGAATGCCAGTTCCTGGGTGCAAAACTGAGGCACAAAGGGGTGGCGACCTCTCGAGTGGCTGAATGGCCTACTCCTGTTCCTATCCCGAAGTGTTTTATAGCCAATAAAGTACATTTGAAGTGTGAATTGTGTACATTTAATGATTTTCACAGATAAGTAATTTGCATGTGAATGATTCTGATGGTAAATACAGTACTAAACTGCAAACCAAACAGGCAGCAATCTTAACAGCAATCTAATTTTGTTTTAACAGTAAAGACCTTTGATAAATACCTTTGCATATGTTTTCCTTTTAAGGCAGCACAGCTTCACACAGTAAAAAGTATGACCTCAAGTCTGACATACACACAAAACAGTCTTAGAAATTGTCAGTCACTGCACCTTTTAATGTCAGAAGATCAACATAGCTTCTTACATGCCTTGAATCTTTCAAAAACTGCTTTTGAAGAGGCATCGCATTTATGCCTGTTGAGGAACAACAAAGGAACAGTCCAGCATCACGTTCACTGACATCACAGCCACATGACACAATTACATCTTTCCAATGCAATAACATGTTTCAACCTGATTTGTGCCATTGTGTGCAATGGTTGGAAACAGAAAAAGGGATTTAAAAAAAACATTTAATGGAGTTCACGTTTAATATACAGCTAGGAAAAAAATGTTAAAAACAGCTGAGTGTGTTAAAT
The DNA here is from genome assembly GCF_035084215.1 of Heptranchias perlo. Taxonomy (NCBI): domain Eukaryota; kingdom Metazoa; phylum Chordata; class Chondrichthyes; order Hexanchiformes; family Hexanchidae; genus Heptranchias; species Heptranchias perlo. The sequence continues at coordinate 22,411,805 of NC_090328.1, read as the reverse complement.
AAAGCTCCCATCAACCAAAAGGTTTTACTAATTACTGCGACTTATGACCTGCTGATAAAGTAAACTCTTTGTGATTAAAGTATCTCTTTTTGTTGGTTTACTTCAACGTTGTTAAAATAATGGAAAATGCATTAATCTCTAAGTTATATCTGTTGTGTGTGAGACTCCTATTCTATTTTGCTCAATGAATTTTACTGCATTTCTAAGAACCAAATGGTAAAAGTTTCACCTCAGTCCTGTTCTAAAAGTTGCCAAATGAATTAATGGATTTGTAGTTTTTCTTTTCTTTTGAAACTGCTACCTACGCAGTAATTAGTAAAACCTTTTGGTTGATGGGAGCTTTATTTAACACACTCAGCTGTTTTTAACATTTTTTTCCTAGCTGTATATTAAACGTGAACTCCATTATACTTCATAATTATTTCCTGATTATGAAGTATAATAATGATTAAGACGGCTAAAAGTTACTCCCCTAATGACCTAGAGGGTAAAGGCACCACCTTTAGTAGTAAAGAAAAACGAACTTTCATTTATATAGCATCTCAAACTCAAAGTCCCAAAGGGCTTCACAGACAATGAATTACTTTGAAGTGCAGTCACTGTTGTTATATAGGCAAATAGAAACTGAGATAGGTGACCAGTTAATCTATCTTTGGTGGGGTTGGTTTAGGGACAAATGTTAGCCAAGACACCAGAAAAATTCCCCTGCTCATCTTCAAATAGTGTCATGAGATCTTTTATCTAGCGGCACTATTTCATCTCTCACATGCACGTGGCTCGTGGGTTCTATTTTCGGTTACTACTGGGACTTGAAACAGGAATCAATTTTAGGAAGCAAGCGTCTTATCTATTGCACAGTACATTCTTAATTTATGATGCCGATCTAAATACTGATACTATTTCATCAATTTACATGGCCTATATCCTCCAAGTATAAAGTGGCCAATCTTCAAAGGATCTCTGACTCCTCAGGGCTACTTGTGGAACTTATTTTTTCTGCAAAAGTTACTTGTGGGTTTTGGCCATCTGATTTTTATTCCTAACATTGGAGCTATGGGATTCCATCAACATGCTCTGTGCTGTGCCAAGAGGGCACAGTGTAGAAAAGAGCTGTTTCTTAGAACAGGTGTGGCTCAGCTGCTCTCTGCCTTACAACATCATCAACTACTTACTACCATGATAAAATATTGCTGAGATTTTTTTTTAAATGTCATTACGATACTGCAAAGCAAATGCCTAACTCCCACATTCAGGCTTTGGACTGGTTTAGTGACACTTCCTGAGTCAGTACAAATTTTTTTTTTTAAAATATATTTTCAAGTATACTTTATTTCATAAAAATTAAAGATACACACAGTTCAATGTAAAAAGATACAATTTCAAGCAATATAGTTCAAACCAATACAAAACACAGTTCATATTTTCTAATACATTCTGTACAATACAAAGTGGAGTGGCCTTACACAATGGCCTCTCCCCATAGAGCCTTTGCATAGGCCGCACCTTGCTTCAGTGCGTCCTGCAGCACATACTCCTGGACCTTGGAGCGTGCCAGTCGGCAACACTCAGTCGTGGATAGCTCCTTCAGCTGAAATAGCAACAGGTTTCGGGCGGACCAAAGGGTCTCCTTCACAGAGTTGATGGTCTTCTAGCAGCAGTTGATGTGTCTCCCTGTGTGCCCCGGTGAACAGCCCATAGACCACAAAGTCCTGTGTTAACTAGCTGTTGGGGCTGAACCGGGACAGATATCAAAGCATCTCACTCCACACCTTTTGTGCAAAGGGGCAGTCCAACAGGAGGTAGACGACAGTCTCCTCCCCACCGCAGCCTCGAGGGCAGCTCGTGGTGCCGCTGAGATTCTGTGTGCGTTGGAAGGACCGCACTGGGAGGGCCCTTCTCACCACCATCCAGGCTACATCCTGGTGCCTGGTCGTCAGTTCTGGCGAGGAGACATTCTGCCAAATGCCATCGATCATCCGGTCAGGGAACTGCTCAATCGGATCCACCCTCTCCTTTCCCTGCAGGACTCTCAGAACGTTCAGTGTCTGACGGCCTTGTGGTCAAAGGGGTTCCTCCTCAGGAACTTCTTCACCTGGGACAGGTGGTGGAGGATGGTCCAGCTGGTCGGGACGTTTTGCATCTGCTCGGCCAGCATGGCCAGACCCAGCCTTCCCAATATGGTGAACAGGTAGAAATTCAGCACAGTGACATTTGGTGTTTGTGAACTGGGGCTCAACACACATCCTGAGGCAGCCACACACAAAAGGTAGTCATCAGAATCAGAGTGGCACTGGGGACACTCTTCTCTTCTCTTCTCTCCCCCCCCCCCCCCCCACCTCCCACTTTTGTCTGGGGCTTGTACATGGTGTCCCTGAGGACACGTTCAACCTCAGACCTCCAGACAAAGTGGAAGATAGCTCAGCGGACTGTGACAGCAGATTCGCAGGGATGGACCAGATCTTGGTCACGTGGCGCAACACTGCGAGTACCTCACACCTTATCACCAGGTTCCTGCCGGTTACGGAGAGGGAGTGCCCCACTCACATACCAAGCTTCTGTTTGGCCTTGGTGACCCGCTCCTCCCAGTTCTTGGTGCAGACCTGGGGCCCCCCGAACCAGTGCAATTGGTCCTGACGGTGAAGAGGACAAAGGATCGGGCCTCGCACCTGCCGAAGATCAATGCCTCGCTCTTTTTTAAAAAATTTGTTCATGGGATGTGGGCGTCGCTGACAAGGCCGGCATTTATTGCCCATCCCTAATTGCCCTTGAGAAGGTGGTGGTGAGCCGCCTTCTTGAACCGCTGCAGTCCATGTAGTGAAGGTTCTCCCACAGTGCTGTTAGGTAGGGAGTTCCAGGATTTTGACCCAGGAACGGCGATATATTTCAGTTCACTCTGGTCCAAGACCAGTTCAAAACGGTCGCAGATACCCATCAGTCTGTGGACCGACTGCTAATCAGAGCAAAAGACAGTGATGTCGTCCATGTACAGGGAAGCCTTAACCCCTTAACCTCAGAGCCTCCACTGCCTGGGATTGTCACCCCTGATACCTACGTCCTTCCTGATGGACGCGGCAAAGGGCTCGAGACAACACATGAACAGACCGCAGAGAGAGGTCAGCCCTGCCTGACTCCAGATCTGATCGGAAAGCTCTCAGACTCCCACCCATTGATTAGGACTGTGCTACGGATGTCCGCATAGAGCAGTCGGATCCAATTGTAGATTCCCTCCCAAACCCCATTTTGGAGAGCACGTCCATCATGTACGTGTAGGGTATTCTGTCAAAGGCCTTCTCCTGGTCCAGGCTGATGAGGCAAGTGTTCACCCCCATCCTGCACGTAGGCGGTCGTAACCCTGAGCAGCACAAGGCTATCAGAGATCTTCCTGCCGGGTACAGTGCAGGTTTGATATGGCTGGATCACCAGCTGCAGAGTATATTTGAGTCTGTTGGCGATGGCCTTAGACAGAATCTTGTAGTCGACATTTAGCAAGGAAATGGGTCGCCAATTTCTGATTTCTTCCCTCTCCCCCTTCCGCTTGTAGATGAGGGTAATAATGCCTTTCCTCATGGACTGACGTGCTGCCTGCTAGAAGCATACCTCCTTATACTTCCAGTAGGTCTGGGCCAATCCAGTGCCACAGAGCTGAGTACAACTCAACTGGTAAGCCGTCGCTTCCAGGAGTTTTACTCTTCTCTAACGACCGGATGGCCTTTGTCAGCTTGTCCAAAGTCAGCAGCCAATCCATACTCTCCCACTCGCTGTCCTCTAAGACCTCCGGGATAGAGGACAGGAAGGACTGGGAGGCCGTGCTGTCTGTGAGCTTCGAGTCATACAGCCCGGCATAAAAGGATTTGCTGATCCTCAGTATGTCGGCCGGCGAAGACGTCAGCGAGCAAACTTCCTTCTTCAGGCTGCTGATCAAAGAGCTCTCTCTATACAGCTTCTGGAAGAAGCTCCACAGAGAAGACTCTGGACCGGGAGATGATCTTCGTGGCCTCGGAGGTGAACAGCGAGGCTTGCTGGCCCTCTGAGTCCCTCCCCGACATCAACCCCCATCGACTGCAGCTGGCGCAGATCCTGCATGCTTTTCTGGAGCTGCGACACATCCCTCTGTCTCTCTCTCGCCTTCTGAACACCTTTGAGGATGAAGAACCTCTTGGTATTGGCGTTGATCGCTTCCCACCAATGCACCATGGAGTCAAAGAGGGGTTTCAACGTCCTCCAACCTGTGTAATCCCTCTTTAATTCCTCGATCTTCTCCGGGATCAACAGTCTCATGTTCAGCTTCCATATCCCCCGCCCGCCTTCTAGTTTTCCTGCGATTGACAGTCGGCCAGTAGGAAACAGTGGTCAGAGAAGGAAGACATCGGTGGATCCGACCTTGAGCGTTGGGGACACAAACAGGAAGTCTATCCCGGAACCGACGGACCCGTCTGGCCTGGACAGGTGTATCTCTGTGGCGCTCTGTCTACAGGTTTGTTGAAGACGTCGCAAAGCTTTGCGTCTTTCAACACTTCCATCAGGAGTTTGGACGTGGTGTCCAGTATTCGTCCACCCCTGCTGAAACGTCCAGCCGCATCGATGATGCAGTTGAAGTCTCCAGTGAGAACAGCCAGCCTGGAGGTCGCCAGCAGCATCGGGAGATACTGGATGACCTCCAGCCACTTGGACCTGAGTCGGGCCTTACACATTTGATCAATCGGAGTGGGGCGTACTACAGAACATCGGCTATGAGCAAGCAGCCCCTCACCACCTCCTTAACCCTCGGTGATGGTGAATTTGCCTCCTCGCAGCAGAATCCCCTGGTCCGACTATCGTTGCTTCCCGACCAGATCGACTGCCCCTGGGTCCACACACGTGACCACTGCCGGTAGTTGCTGAGGTGCGGCATCCCGCACTCTTGCAAGAACAGCAGGTCCCTTTTGACCTGGACAGGTAGTTCAGGGTCGCAGCACATCACAGTCAATTGGATACTACGCACATTTGTGGATGCAATTTTTAAAGCCATTTTAAAAGTGCAAAGGGACAACCATTACCGCCTTACAATTGCATCAGTCTGGGTTCTATGTTACCGTCCATTCCAACCCTCGGTCCAGATTCTGCATTTGTGTGGTGTGCAGGAACTTCTGGACGGTCCATGGGCTGAGGAAGGAGGCCTGTCCTCGCTTGGGGGCCGACGGCAAGGTCTTTTGGGACAGTGTGCCTGTGAGATCCGCGACCAGGTCCAGCTCCTCGGCCTTCGCTGGTGGGTCGCTCTCAGACTTCGCTCTCCACGTTGCTTCTCCTGGTTTCCCCGGAGTCGGGGGACCTCGCTCTCCGCGTCGCTACTCCCAGCGTCCCAGAGTTGGGATGCGCTGGGCGTGACGCTGCTCCTGGTGCCCCGGAGTTAGGTGTTGCTGCTCCCAAGCTCCTGGAGCTGGAGCACGATGTCGGTGGTCACAGTCATGTTTTACCGCTTTCTTTGATGAAGGTGGGTTTTCCCCCCTTTTCCTTGTTCATCAGCTGAGGAGTGGTCGCTGTTGTCCAATGGGAACTCTATGCTCCTCTTGCTGCTGGTTGCACCTCTAGCATTCGTACCTCTGGTCCTACGGGACTTCCTCTTTTTCTTTCTGTATCATCCATCCTTCTTCCACAAAAATAAACCGGGGCAGAATTTCCATGGAGGTTCACCCTACCTCCGGACGTGACTTTGATGGAAGAATGACATTCTTCATATCCCCTATACATCTTACTGGCTGATCCCCGAAACATGATTATTACAATTGCCGGCGCTAACCACAAGCAGCATCAGAAGTGAAAGGCTATACAAGAGGTAGATGCACAAACTGTACTTTCAATAGCTTTTCTTTCAAATCTGACTATTTTAAACTCACTTTAGCAACTCGTCAATAACTTAGTCGATTGTTATATTGCAGGTTCCAGTCTAAGAATGGAACCTGAATAAAGCAACATGGGGTGAACACAACTGAGTTGCACTATTTGTTCCCACAACTCTCTCTCTGGTCAGGAGCAACAGTACTTCGGGCTCCAAACTAAAATTAAAAATCATAGAATCTTACAGCACAGGAGGAGGACATTCAGCCCGCCGTGCTTGTGTCGGCTCTTTGAAAGAGTTATTGAATTAGTCCCCTTCCCCTGTTTTTTCCCCCCATAGCCCTGCAAATTATTCTCTTTCAAGTGTTTATCCAATTCCCTTTTGAAAGTTAATGAATCTGCTTCCACCACCTTTCAGGCATTGCATTCCAGATCATAACAACCGGCTGCATAAAAAAAAATTCTCATCTCCCCAGGGTTCTTTTGCCACTTATCTTAAATCTAAAATGAAGTTAAAATATTTTAAATTTAACTTTACTTCAGACTTCAGTTGTGCAGCAACCTAAGTGATGGGAAGCTACCTCTTGGACATAATTTTATACCTTTCATTTTGGTATGTTTGAGGTAACTTCACACCTGAATTACATTACAGTTTGCTTCAATGCTCCACACAAGAACAATTTAGACAGTATAACCAGCTACTAAAAATTAAATATCTTTTCTCAAAAACATAATTTTATGACTTACAAATAGCATTTTGTTTTGTTAGGATCAATACTGCTCCACCCATATCTAAGATTGTTTGGATGGCAAACATTAATAGTTAGTTAATCTCCTCCATTGGTTTGAATTTCAGCTAGCATAGCTCAATTACCAGTTTCACATGGCCACACCGTACCTGGACTGACCCCATATCATTATTTTTACAATTCTTCTGATGTGTTTAACATTGCCAGAAAGTGTCTGTTGTTTCCTTCAATTGTATTCAAATTTCACACCCCTTCCTGTAAATTATGTGAAACATTGAATTTTACTTTCCTTTGACAACAGACCCTTCCGACAATTAATGCTCTGTTCCTTCCTGTATGGAAATTCACAGCAGTATGACATTGTACTCTTTGCTCTGAACTACACCAGTGAATGCCTTTGCTTTGAAATGGATGGGTGAATTTATGAAAATTACATGACACCAACAATTAGTATTAAATCACTTAGAAATATTGAAATAAATTCATGCAAGTTCACACTTAAATATTCTTTTAATATAATCCAAATGATTTGTAAATGATCATTCACAATGGAATTCATTCAGACTCTTCTCCAAAACAAGTCATTCATTCCATAGCTACTTAGTCCCACCCACGGAGATCACAGAAGAAACCGCCATCCCCTACAGCTTGGTGTCATTAAAAAAAATACGATCTTAGTCCTGATCTACTGATATGCAGAGCAGAGATGTGATGACTGACAGGCTGGATTATAAGCATTCTAGAAACTTAAATTACATTCTGCATAGTTTCTATTCTACTGTCACCACTGAAAAAAAGTGTTTGGAAACTTTTCCATTTCCTCTATTTGTCAACATGTGATGCATTTGGTGTTCTGAATTTTTATTACATTACTTGCATTTTCTAAAACAAAATTGTTCCTGTAGTGTGGGCAACACTGGCAAGGTCATGTTTATTGCCCACCCCTAGTTGCCCTGAGAAAATGATGGTGGGCCGCCTTCTCGGAGCAATTGTGTTGCAACAAAATGTCTCACTGGGCCACTTGAGAAGGTGTAAGACTGGAGTTACATGTAGGCTATACCAGGTCGGGGTGGTAGGTTCCCTTCTCAGAAGGAATGAAAGCGAACCAATTAGGTTTTTTTTTTTAACAACAATTCAACAGTTTTCAACAGTCATTTTCTGATGCTGGCCCACACAATACCTGATTTATTGATTTCAATTTTGTAACTTGTGGAAATCGAGAGATGTTTCTACCATGCCCACCTGGTAAAGTAATTTATTTATCAATTACCTCAATTTACTTCTTAAAAAAGAAAATGTTATTTATTAATTCTTATAGTGTCAGCCTCGGCTCAGATGGTAGCATTCTCACCTCTGAGTCAGAATGTCAAACTTCATTCCAGAGGCTTCAGTACATAATCTGAGGTGACACTTCAGTGCAGAGTTGGTAATTGGTTGGGTGGTAGGAGACAGCGAATAGGATTAAGGGTTCGTTCTCTGACTGGTGGGATGTGACAAGTGGTGTCCCAAGGAATAGATAACAATCGGGATTGGGAACCTGGATCTTTGTTGTCCAAGTAGCTCAATAGCACACCATGTGATACATCTGCACATAATTCATAATATGTAAAATAACAGAATTTTAGAATAACTTGGACTCTGAAGTTGAAAAAATTCTCATTTTAATCTTGTTTTTCTATATCACAACTGCCTCTTGGCAACTACACACAATGTCTTGATTATTAATTAATCACATTTATCTTCTGTGCTACAAAACTATGTTCTAAAGTAGAGGCTTTATTGTTAAAGTTATCTACCAAACAAAATCTTGACTTCTTTAAAAATATTTGCAGTGATTTATTGCTGACAGGGTTACTTGTTCTCCTTCAGCTAACAGGGTGTAGTTGTCGAGGCTACCGACTTCCTTATGGCCACCATCAACGATTGGTCTATAGATGCTTGATTTAAGTAGCAGTACTTCAGGTCCTTCTAGTCTTTCTAGCATTGTTCTTCACCTAAAAATCTGACTGAACGTAATCCAAATATATCCAACTGGGACAAATTAATCTGAGTGTTATACAGACCCAAGGCTTGAACTTGCAACCTTCCAGTTGGAAGTCAAGTGGTCAGCTCCTCAAGCTTTCAGGTGCTTTTCTACTAAAAGTGTTCTTTCCCTTTTTATAACAGAAATTTTGACCTTACTCCCCAAACATGCCAAACAGTAATGGTGAAAAATCCATTACTGACCAAAATTTGCAATTTTCACTTTAAGACTCCAATTGTAAACATTTGCCCAATGGAATTTATGCCGTGCTCCTGCCATTTTTACTCAGCTCCTGCTCGTGTGCAGTGGGCAGATAAGCTACTTGAGAAGTGCATGGGTTGTTAGTTTTAAAAAAAGATTGTTTTTTTTAAACTTCTTTTTCTTAATTGTTTTAAAACAATGGCTGGAATGAGCCAGTCGGGGCTAAGTCGCTACCATGGCAGAGATAAAATCAGCTTCAAAGTTTAATGATGTTGCTACTAATGGTATTGGCATATGCTGGGGGAGGGGTGGGGGGGGGGGGAAAGGCAGGGCCAATTTTTTTTATAGCCTCTGCTGGACAGGAATAGGGTGGGAGCACTCTGAAAATCATAAGGCCAAACCTACCGACCCATCGCCTAATCCATTTGCTGGCACGTTTGTAGAAGTCTTCACGTGGGCGGCCCGGACACCTGTCTGTTTTAGGCAGGAGCCTACCTGTAATATGCAAATTGGGGCCCTATGACAATTTGAAATACCAGCGGCTGCTCTAAAACCAGGACAGTTTTTTTTTAATTGCTTCCTCTTAATCCCACAAAAATCGTCCGGCTTGCTGTTGGCCTGTTTGTACCCTCACCCCTTGAAATTTCCTCCTCCCCTTTGGTACTGGCTAACAATTATAACTGGACCAAATTCTTTTGCAACAAATTAATCTCTTTCCAAAATATTCAAGTAATTCTATTGCACTGGTGTTTAATCAATATATTCATGGGAGGGCAACAGCTGAAGGAGTAACTAAGAATGTCTGGAATCCAACATCTACTTGTTTACTCAGCACAGAAGAGATTGCTTCAAAACCTTGTCACTTCCATTGTACATTGAAAGCATATTTTGGAAGTTTATCTTTCAGAGGCAAGAGATTTCAAACCTTGAAAATCAGGTAATTATTTTCTTAGTCCAAATTAAGACCAATATCTTTGGCTCCCCTGATAGTTGAACTGGTTTATCCAGTGTGTAATTAAGCCATGAAGACCAGGAAGGTTTCAGGTTTGATACTCACCGTGCTGAGCAAAAGCACATTTACTTTAGGCATTTTTTGCATTGCTGTATTGGGAGAGCAACATCAGTTCCGCACCCCTCCTTCTACATTTGGCCCTTGGAGCGTCTGACTCCCAAGGTGGCGTCAGAATGAATCTGACCTTGGATTTCTCAGGGTGACACCTCAGGGAATTTTAACACAACAGATGTATCAGAAGGAGTTTAATATTAAAATATTTGTGAATGATTCTGATTTTTTTTAATTTAAGGCTGAAAATAATGAGGGTGGTGCATTTAGGCTCCAGATCGAGAGTCAATGATTGTCGTGCCGCATTGGATCAAGTGGCACTTCCCAACCTCACTAACAAGATCACACAGCAGGAGTTTAGTGAAATTTAACAATGGGGGGAAAAGTAAATTCAAGATGAAGTCTTTATTTCTTCATTTTTTTTAAAAAACCCTTTGCCTTTTATACACAGTTTCATTGAGACACTCTCCTCTGTTGAAAATATTTCTCTCATTAGGCAATCTTTTATGCCAAGCCCAAACATAACGCAAAGAGGAAACTCGAGCAGGAAGGACTACGTACCCATAACGGAGCCTGTCCGATTTTCTAGCCATATAAGTTACTGGCAAAATTTAGATGGGCTCTGTTATGAGCATGTAGGGCTATTCAAGAAAGGAGGGAGAGAGCAAACAGAGAATTATAAGCCAGTTAGCCTGACATCAGTAGTAGGGAAAGTGCTAGAATCTATTATTAAAGACGTAGTAACAGGGCACTTAGAAAATCATATGATATGATTAGGCAGAGTCAACACTGTTTTATGAAAGGGAAATCGTGTTTGACAAATCTATTAGTTTTTTTTTTGAGGGTGTAACTAGCAGGGTAGATAAGGGGGAAACCAGTGGATGTAGTATATTTGGATTTTAAAAAGGCATTCAATGAGGTGTCACACAAGAGGTTGTTATACATGATTAGGACTCAGGGATTGGAGGTAATATATTAGCATGGATTGAAGATTGGTTAACGGACAGAAAAGAGAGAGTACGAATAAATGAGTCATTTTCAGGTTAGCAGGTTGTAACTAGTGGGGTGCAGCAAGAATCAGTGCTTGGGCCTCAGCTGTTAACAATATATATCAATGACTTAGACGAGGGGACTGAGTGTAATGTATCCAAGTTTGCTGACAAAGCAAAGCTCGGTGGGAAAGAAAGCTGTGAGGAGGACGCAAAGAGGCTACAAAGGGATATAGACAGGTTAAGTGAATGGGCGAGAAAGTGGCAGATGGAGTATAATGTGGGGAAATGTGAAATTATCCACTTTGGTAGGAAGACTAGAAAAGCAGAACATTTTTTTAAAACGGTGGAAGACTAACAAATGTCAGTAGTCAGAGGGATTTGGCTGTCCGTGTACACGAATCACAGAAAGTAAACATGCAGGTACAGGAAGCAATTAGGAAGGCAAATAGTATGTTAGCCTTTATTTCAAGGGGGTTGGAGTATAAGAGTAAGGAGGTCTTGCCGCAATTATACAGGGCTCTGGTGAGACCACACCTGGAGGACTGTATAGTTTTGGTGTCCTTACCTAAGGAAGGATATACTTGCCTTAGAGGCGGTGCAGTGAAAGTTCACTAGATTTTTTAAAATTCATTCATGGGATGTGAGCACTGCTGGCAAGGCCAGCATTTATTGCCCATCCCTAATTGCCCTTGAGAAGATCGTGGTGAGCTGCCTTCTTGAACAACTGAGTGGCTTGCTAGGCCATTTCAGAGGGCAATTAAGAATCAACCACATTGCTGTGGGTCTGGTGTCACATATAGGCCAGACCGGGTAAGGACGGCAAGTTTCCTTCCCTGGAGGACATTAGTGAACCAGATGGGTTTTTACGACAATCCGGTAGTTTCATGGCCACTATTACTGATACTAGTTTTTTTTAGTTCATTTTTAAAAATTTAATTAATTGAATTTAAATTCCCCAGCTGCCGTGGCGGGACTTGAACTCATGATTCCAGATTATTAGTCCAGGCGTCTGGATTACTAGTCTAGAAACATAACCACTATGCTACCGAACCCACCATAGATTGAAGAACCCTCTCATCCCAGGAATCAATGAGGAGAGATTGTGTAAAATGGGCCTATATTCTTTGGAGTTTAGAAGAATGACAGGTGATCTCATTGAAATATATAAAATTCTTAGAGGGCTTGACAGGGTAGATGCTGAGAGGCTGTTTCCCCTGGCTGGGGAGTCTAGAACTAGGGGTCATAGTCTCAGGATAAGGGGTCAGCAATTTAGGACTGAGCTGAGGAGAAATTTCTTCACTCAGAAAGTTGTGAACCTTTGGAATTCTCTAACCCAGAGGGCTGTGGATGCAGAGTTGTTGAGTATATTCAAGGCTGAAATAGATAGATTTTTGGATACAAAGGGAATCAAGGGAGATGGGGATAGGGCGGGAAAGTGGAATTGAGGGAGAAGATCAGCCATGATCTTATTGAATGGCTGAGCAGGCTCGAGGGACCGTATGGTCTACTCCTGCTCCTATTTCTTATGTTCTTATGTAATCTTCCTCACCCAATTTCTTCTATATATTGCATCCAGGCGATGCTTTATACCCAAGTGCAATGATGAAATCTGCCCTGTGATGTAAAAGCCTCTTTATCTGATTTCACCCACTGCAGGGGTAGAGGTGGAGGTACGTTTGCGTTGAGGAGGAGAAAACCAATCAGGTTTGCCCACCCTTGATCACTATCCAGCAACCCTGTTGGAAGTGTGCGTGCGAACATCATGTAAGGAGTCACTTGGACCCAGCTGTGATGCTCCCATAATGTAATAACCTACTGACATTCACTGTCAAATCTCATACATAAATAAAGGCCACTTGGGTACAGTACCATGGGTGTCCCAGCAAAAAATTACCACCATCACAAGAGAAGTGACAGGGCGTAACTGGCTGAGTAAACTGGTGAGGAAAAAAGACAAACTCTCTCTGTGTTGACTTACTTTTATTGTAAGCTTTAAATGTTGGCAGCAAATAACAGTGAAATGGGAAACCCCAACTGAGCTGAAACTTCCTGAACCATATCCTTAAGTAGAGCAGGGCACAATGAATGAAAACATGAGGGCTTCTGTGCATAGTATTGTTGAATTAGTAATCATTCCTGAGAGAAACTAAAGTAGCTCCTACTTGAGCGTGCTGTACCAGCATCAGAACCCTAGTTTTGTTCTTTTATTAAGTTTATCGGGTCAATTCATTAACAGTTCAACGAGTGCAACCTGAAACTTAGAGAAACAAAGATTGTTATCTATTTAAGCAGAGTGGATCTGCCTTATAGTGAACTCACTAATGAAACTGCATTTAAGGTTAAAGAATTGCAAAGTCCTAGATTCAGAGGCAATGATTGTTTTAATAATTTGAGTAATCATATCAGGGATTTGATCTCAGAATTTCTGCCTCATTAGGTGCTCCCACATTAAATGTGGAGGTGTTTCTACAGATTTACTGCATCACTAATATCTATTTGAGCCAAGCTCTATAGATAGGAGTCTATCCAACATGTACTAGATTTCCTTGATGGTCTTAAGTAAATGAGTTGTAACCAAACATTAGGTGTCCACTTTGTCACTTTCCCTCTCACACTTTGATATATTTCCAGGCGTGGAGAATGTGACCCTAGACGTAGGCTATCTGTTTTTCTTGCTACTCTAAACGGAGATGAGAGACAGCAATCTATCATAAAACATGCTGTTAAGTGCCTTAATCTACCAAATGGCCTGAATCCAAAAACTTTCCCATTGTAACCTGAAGAAAGCTCCACTCATACCTTTTCAAAAGTTGTTCTACATTCAGAGTGAGAAACATGGCTGAAATAATGCTCGACTCATTTATTAGGATATTCAGCACTGTGCCAGTGTTTCTAGGGATCATAAGCAGGCAGGCAACAAGGCAAAACTTTGGGTCAATATACGGCGGAGGAAGAAAGCTGTGTGCTTTACCATTACAGTAGATTTCCAACAGGCTAGGTATTGAAGACAATGGGGATAAAATAAGCAATGCTCAGTGCCCATAGTACATTGGACACAGGCAACCCATACAATTGGTGCTGAGGCCTTTACACCTAATGTACTCAGCTCAATATATAATGATGTGGGGAAAGTGCCTGTGGCAATGATAGCTTGCATGCTAGGTGTGCGCTAAGCTCACCGAGTGGCTAAAACATTTGTTAATGAGATGCTGCCTCCATAATACAATCTCAATACTTATAGAATCATAGAAGTTTACAACATGGAAACAGGCCCTTCGGCCCAACATGTCCATGTCGCCCAGTTTATACCACTAAGCTAGTCCCAATTGCCTGCACTTGGCCCATATCCCTCTATACCCATCTTACCCATGTAACTGTCCAAATGCTTTTTAAAAGACAAAATTGTACCCGCCTCTACTACTGCCTCTGGCAGCTCGTTCCAGACACTCACCACCCTTTGAGTGAAAAAATTGTCCCTCTGGACCCTTTTGTATCTCTCCCCTCTCACCTTAAATCTATGCCCCCTTGTTGTAGACTCCCCTACCTTTGGGAAAAGATTTTGACTATCTACCTTATCTATGCCCCTCATTATTTTATAGACTTCTATAAGATCACCCCTTAACCTCCTACTCTCCAGGGAAAAACAGCATTACAGGTGCAGTGCACACTTCGACCAGTTCCACAGGTGATGGAAGAGAAGAGGTCCAGCAAAGGTAAGTCTTGAATCATTTTTGTGGGCCTTGATGGAGCAGGAATACACAAAAATAATCTGGGTCACTGCTGTCCTGGGAACCCCACCCCCTGCGACTTACCTTCCTGGCAGCAGCTCCTTCCCATTTTCCTTTGTCGAATCTGGCAAGCAGTGTCAGGTCCTGCCGCTCTCCTGGTAAAGGTACATGAGGTCAGGGCCTCAGAATCACGGAATAGGCAGCCGACCAGTGCTCTCCTGGCCCCAACAAAGGAACATTTTACACACTTTGGAGGACCTCTTCAGTCTGCAGATCAGCTAACAGACCTGCTGCAGTCTGGAAGGAAAACCACAGCAACTTCCCCACTTAGGCTCCAGTTAAAATAGGATCGGGATCCTATTGACGTAATAAGAATCCAATTTGCATAAATTCACGAGGCCCCTGCCTGCTTCAGGTGGGTGCTTCATCCGCTGCAGAATCCTGCAGCTTAAAATTTGAAATGACGCAAAAGGATTAGGTTCCGAGCGGGTAATTACCTGCCAGTTTTAAATTGCTCTGGTTTTTGCCTGGTGGGTAGAGTTAAAATGAACTCCGAAGTATTTCTCCCAACCAGCTCTCTGCTTTCTTCAACAGCACAGTTCTCACCAGTGAAAACTGTTATGTATAAAGCCCCAAAGCAGGTATAAAATGCATTAATGAGAGTAGCTCATTCACTTTCTTGTTATACAACTTCAATTCCAAATATTACAACAAACTTGTTCTGCTTTCAAGAACAAGAATAAATTTAATAAACTCTAGCTCAAAACCTATCCTACAAACTTTAATAGCACATTTCTTTTGTGCTATAAAAAAGACTAGTAAGATATTAAAGAGTTGTAACCCCTTTCAAAAATATGAATTCTAAAAAGTCTCTCAAGTGTAACAAAGAATGATAAGGTTTTAAATAAATCTCTCCTGAGCTGGGCAAACAAGTTAGTGTTGGATTCCAGACATTCTTAGTTACTCCTTCAGCTGTTGCCTCCCCTGAATACTGATTAAAACAACAGTGTAATAGGCTTAGTTTTTTTAAAAATTCATTCATGGGATGTGGGCGCTGCTATTGCCCATAGAATCATAGAAAGGTTACAGCATGAAAGGAGGCCATTCGGTCCATCAAGTCCACTCTGGTTCTATGCAAGAGCAATCCAGCTAGTCCCACTCCCCACCCTATCACCGTAGCCCTGCAATTTTTTTCCTTTCAAGTACTTAACCAGTTCCCTTTTGAAGGCCATGATTGAATCTGCCTCCAACACCCTCTCCAGCAGTGCTTTCCAGATCCTAACTACTCACTGTGTAAAAAACTTCACCTTTGGTTCTTTTGCCAATCACCTTAAATCTATGCCCTCTAGTTCTTGACCCTTCCACCAATGGGAACAGTTTCACTCTACCTACTCTGTCTAGACCCCTCATGATTTTGAATACCTCTATCAAATCTCCTCGCAACCTTCTCTGTTCCAAGGAGAACAAGCCCAGCTTCTCCAGTCTATCCACATAACTAAAGTCCCTCATCCCTGGAATCATTCTAGTAAATCTCCTCTGCACCCTTTCTAAGGCCTTCACATCTTTCCTGGATAAAATACTCCAGCTATGATCGAACCAGTGTTTTATAAAGGTTCATTATGAGTTCCTTACTTTTGTATCTATGCCTGTATTTATAAAGCCCAGGGTCACATATTTTTTTAAAACTGCTTTCTCAATCTGCCCTGCCACATTCAAAGATTTGTGTCCATATACCCCCAGATCTCTCTGTTCCTATACCCCTTTCAGAATTGTACCCTTTAGTTTATATTGCCTATCCTCAGTCTTCCTACCGAAATGCATCACCTCGCATTTTTCTGTGTTAACTTTCATCTGCAATGTGTCCACCCATCCCACCAGCCTGTCTATATCCTCGAAGTCTATCACTATCCTCCTTGCTGTTCACACCACTTCCAAGTTTTGAAATTGTGCCCTGTAAACCCAAGTCCAAGTCATTAATATGTATCAAGAAAAGCAGTAGTCCCAGCACCAACCCCTGGGGAACACCACTGTACACCTCCCTCCAGTCCGAAAAACCACCATTCACTAGTACTCTCCGTTTCCTGTTACTTAGCCAATTCTGTATCCATGTTGCTACTGTCCCCTTTTATTCCATGGGCTGCAATCTTGATGACAAGCCTACCATGTGGCATTTTATCCATCCCTAATTGCCCTCGAGAAGATGGTGGTAAGCCACCTTCTTGAACTGCTGCAGTCTGTGAAGTGAAGGTACTCCCACAGTGCTGTTAGGTAGGGAGTTCCAGGATTTTGACCCAGCGACGATGAAGGAACGGCAATAAATTTCCAAGTCGGGATGGTGTGTGACTTGGAGGGGAACGTGCAGGTGGTGTTCCCACGCGCCTGCTGCTCTTGTCCTTCTAGGTGGTAGAAGTCACAGGTTTGGGAGGTGCTGTCGAAGCCATGGCGAGTTGCTGCAGTGCATCTTGTAGATGGTACACACTGCAGCCAAGGTGCACTGGTGGTGGAGGGAGTGAATGTTTAGGGTGGTGGATGTGGTGCCAATCAAGCCGGCAGCTTTGTCCTGGATGGTGTCGAGCTTCAAGTGTTGTTGGAGCTGCACTCATCCAAGCAAGTAGAGAGTATTCCATCACACTCCTGACTTGTGCCTTGTAGATGGTGGAAAGGCTTTGGGGAGTCAGGAGGTGAGTCACTCTCCGCAGAATACCCAGCCTCTGACTTGCTCTTGTAGCCACAGTATTTATGTGGCTGGCCTAGATAAGTTTCGGGTCAATGGTGACCCCCGGATGTTGATAGTGGGGGATTCGCCAATGGTAATGCCGTTGACTATCAAAGAGAGTCTAACCACCTCCCGCTTGCTGGAGATGGCCATTGCCGGTCACTTATCAGCCCAAGCCTGGATGTGTCCAGGTCTTGCTGCATGCGGGCACTGACTGATTCATTATCTGAGGGGTTGCGAATGGAACTGAACACAGTGCAATCATCAGCAAACATCCCCACTTCTGACCTTATGATGGAGGGAAGGTCATTGATGAAGCAGCTAAAGATCTTTGGGCCTAGGACTCTGCCCTGAGGAACTCCTGCAGCAATGTCCTGGGGCTGAGAGGATTGGCCTCCAACAACCACTACCATCTTCCTGTGTGCCAGGAATGACACCAGCAACTGGAGTGTTACCCCCTGATACCCATTGACTTCAATTTTACTAGGGTTCCTTGAAGCCACACTCAGTCAAATGCTGCCTTGATGTCAAGTTGAATGTTTTGGAAACATAAGCAAGTTGTGGAAATTGGTTTATTGAAAAAGAACAATATCCAAATTATAATTATGGGTCAGCAAAAAAAGTTATTTATGCTTAGGAGCATTTACATGCAGTTGTGCAAAGATACCTATGCAAAAGTTTATGGGGCCACTTTTCATCTAAAAAAAAAATTGAGATTATTTAGGCCATTGAACATTTTCAACCTTAATTCCCATTTAGGTATTTTGGTATAGGGTAACACTCTGGAAGCTGCATTTTTGATGAACCACAGCAGCTACACAAGGTTTGCATCAAAATGAATAAAGGAGTATAAAGGAGTGGGTATAAATGGAGTCTGTCAAATTCTCAAATGTTTGCCACTTCAATTACAACTTTTCCAAATGTTAAGTTGTAGGAGACTTGTGATTCTATTTGGGAAAAAAACTGCAACTGACATCAACTAAAATTCATCCAAATCACTTCATATTGTTTAGTTCCTGAGCTTACCATAAAAGGAAATGTACTGCAACAATTTCTTTGTCTTGTTTTTAAAAAAGAGCCTCCAAATGTTGAGATACAATTTCTTCACAGATAATGGTGGGAAAAAAAAAGTCAAGGTTCACAGTTCCGATTGCTGCTCAATGACCTCCTAAAGGAACGGCAGCGATTATGGACCTTGGGTCAATATCAGTATCAGCTGCAATGCCCTCTATTGTCGAATGGCATGCCAACACTCAGGAGGAAGAATTCAACTCACTGCCATCCATTTTGCGCCTGAGAAACGGGAGGCCAATGGTTGAAAATTGGAGGGTACCTCTGCCACCCCTTTGATGCCCAAAGCCCGTCTGACGCAATATTCAGGCGGACCTGTAAATGGGCGAGCAGCCTCCCACCTGAAACGGCTGCTTAAATATGCAAATCGGGCTCTATTCAGGTTGAAGGACCCCGACTGCAAAATACAGGTACAAATGGATGGAGTGTGCCAGGCAATCACAGATCCATCTGAATATTGCATCAGGCACCAAAGTTACCCCCTCCTGAATTTTTAAACTGCTGGCCGCCAGTTTTTCAGGCATAAAACAAGCAGCATCGAGTTATATTTCTCCCCCATAAGGTCAGCCATGGCAACAAAAGAAACAGATGTGTCTTTGATTATTAGTTATTAGCAATTAACCAAGGTTTTGGCTGAACTGGGCTTTATTTGGGATGCCAGTAATATTGCAGTGCAAATATCTAAATCTACATTTAACCAGCCAGTTCTGCTATTTATATTATTAATTTCAAAAAGAATATTTCTTAAAGCCTTAAAAGTAAATCCTTACTTTGGGATTATAAATGATGTAGAATGGAAAAGGGCAAGCTATTAATTAATGAATCTCATTAGATGGCTACATAGTGAAAATCAGATTTGAAATACTCCATTACATTGTTACTTTTATTTCCATTTGACAAAGACTCAGTTAGGTTGTCTAATTATTACTATTATTTGCTACAAGACCTTGCAATTAAATTCAAGTCTACATTGAACCAATTTGTTTCCACTAATAAAATATATAATTATTAAATCACTTTTCAGTGAATCCTACAAGATTTTCCACCTTAACATATTTCTTTATATAAGCCCCCTTCATGTTGGAATAAAATTACAATAATGTTAAACGAGTTCCTTGATGTGGTTAAATATACTGCATAAAAAAGGTAGGGGGAATGTTGGGTATAAGCACATAAGAAATAGGAGCAGTAGGCCATACGGTCCCTCGAGCCTGCTCCGCCATTCAATAAGATCATGGCTGATCGTCTACCTCAACTCCACTTTCCTGCCCGATCCCTATATCCCTTGATTCTCCTAGAGTCCAGAAATCTACCTCTCTCAGCCTTGAACATATTCAATGACTCAGCATCCACAGCCCTCTGGGGTACAGAATTCCAAAGATTTGCAATCCTCTGCATGAAGAAATTCCTCCTCATCTCAGTCTTAAATGGCTGTCCTCTAATCCTGAGACTATGCCCTCTAGTTCTAGACTCTCCAGCCATAGGAAACAACCTCTCAGCATCTACCCTGTCAAGCCCCCTCAGAATCTTATATGTTTCAAGGAGATCACCTCTCATTCTTCTAAACTCCAGAGAGTATAGGCCCATTCTACTCAATCTCTCATCAAAGGACAAAGCTCTCATCCCAGGAATCAATCTAGTGAACCTACGTTGCACTGCCTCCAAGGCAAATATATCCTTCATTAGGTAAGGTGACCAAAACTGTACACAGTACTCCAGGAGAGGTCTCACCAAACCCCTGTACAATTGTAGTAATACTTCCTTGCTCTTGTGCTCCAACCCCCATGCAATAAAAGCCAACATGTCATTTGCCTTCCTTATTGTTTGCTATACCTGCATACTAACTTTTTGTGTTTCTTGTACCAGGACACCAACATTTAATAGTTTCTCACCATCCAAAAATTATTCTGTTTTTCTATTCTTCCTACCAAAGTGAATAACCTCACATTTCCCCACATTATACTCCATCTGCCACCTTCTTGCCCACTCCCCTAACCTGACTCTATCCCTTCACAGCCTCTGTGTCCCTCCTCACAGCTTACTTTCCCACCTAACTTTATATCATCTGCAAACTTAGATGAAGGGACTGAGTGTTTTTTTTTATTCGTTCACGGGATGTGGGCGTCGCTGGCAAGGCCGGCATTTATTGCCCATCCCTAATTGCCCTCGAGAAGGTGGTGGTGAGCCGCCTTCTTGAACTGCTGCAGTCCGTGTGGTGACGGTTCTCCCACAGTGCTGTTAGGAAGGGAGTTCCAGGATTTTGACCCAACGACAATGAAGGAACGGCGATATATTTCCAAGTCGGGATGGTGTGTGACTTGGAGGGGAACGTGCAGGTGGTGTTGTTCCCATGCGCCTGCTGCCCTTGTCCTTCTAGGTGGTAGAGGTCGCGGGTTTGGGAGGTGCTGTCGAAGAAGCCTTGGCGAGTTGCTGCAGTGCATCCTGTGGATGGTACACACTGCAGCCACAGTGCGCCGGTGGTGAAGGGAGTGAATGTTTAGGGTGGTGGATGGGGTGCCAATCAAGCGGGCTGCTTTATCTTGGATGGTGTCGAGCTTCTTGAGTGTTGTTGGAGCTGCACTCATCCAGGCAAGTGGAGAGTAGTCCATCACACTCCTGACTTGTGCCTTGTAGATGGTGGAAAGGCTTTGGGGAGTCAGGAGGTGAGTCACTCGCCGCAGAATACCCAGCCTCTGACCTGCTCTCATAGCCACAGTATTTATATGGCTGGTCCAGTTAAGTTTCTGGTCAATGGTGACCCCCAGGATGTTGATGGTGGGGGAATCGGCGATGGTAATGCCGTTGAATGTCAAGGGGAGGTGGTTAGACTCTCTCTTGTTGGAGATGGTCATTGCCTGGCACTTATCTGGCGTGAATGTTACTTGCCACTTATGAGCCCAAGCCTGGATGTTGTCCAGGTCTTGCTGCATGCAGGCTCGGACTGCTTCATTATCTGAGGCGTTGCGAATGGAACTGAACACTGTGCAGTCATCAGCGAACATCCCCATTTCTGACCTTATGATGGAGGGAAGGTCATTGATGAAGCAGCTGAAGATGGTTGGGCCTAGGACACTGCCCTGAGGAACTCCTGCAGCAATGCCCTGGGGCTGAGATGATTGGCCTCCAACAACCACTACCATCTTCCTTTGTGCTAGATATGACTCCAGCCACTGGAGAGTTTTCCCCCTGATTCCCATTGACTTCAATTTTACTCGGGCTCCTTGGTGCCACACTCGGTCAAATGCAGCCTTGATGTCAAGGGCAGTCACTCTCACCTCACCTCTGGAATTCAGCTCTTTTGTCCATGTTTGGACCAAGGCTGTAATGAGGTCTGGAGCCGAGTGGTCCTGGCGGAACCCAAACTGAGCATCGGTGAGCAGGTTATTGGTGAGTAAGTGCCGCTTGATAGCACTGTCGACGACACCTTCCATCACTTTGCTGATGATTGAGAGTAGACTGATGGGGCGGTAATTGGCCGGATTGGATTTGTCCTGCTTTTTGTGGACAGGACATACCTGGGCAATTTTCCACATTGTCGGGTGGATGCCAGTGTTGTAGCTGTACTGGAACAGCTTGGCTAGAGGCGCAGCTAGTTCTGGAGCACAAGTCTTCAGCACTACAGCTGGGATGTTGTCGGGGCCCATAGCCTTTGCTGTATCCAGTGCACTCAGCCGTTTCTTGATATCACGTGGAGTGAATCGAATTGGCCGAAGACTGTAATGTATCCAAGTCATTAATACAGATTGTAAATAGCTGAGGCCCAAGCACTGATCCTTGCGGCAGTCCATGTTGCTCAAGGTCACTTGATCTCCTGGAACCCGTTTTGATCGCTTTCAGGGGCTAGAGCGGCATTTCCCAGATTGTGTTTCCCCCAAGTTGGCCTTGTTTTTTTTAGATTTGGCTGTTTGCCTCTCCTAGGAGATTACACGACTACAAGATTTCTGAGGGAGAATTCAAATTAACATCAGTCAGTGTCAATGATTCATATGGATATATTTTACACATAGAGTATGTAAGTTAGACAATCCCTTAACAATTAATCAGTATCTGGCAAAGTGTTAATTAGATGACCAGGGTCACCCAGACTGTTGTAGCAAGAGACTAAAGACAGAGTTTGTTAGCAGAGGCTAACTGCTGAACTTTGCTGTATATAATTCTGTTTTAAACCTTAATAACGATGCTCCTTTTTCATACAAAGAACCGTAAAACAAGTTTAAAGTAAATGTGTTCCTGTGAGTGAGCTATACAGAGTGCCTGGGTAGTGGATGACTCTGGACACTGACCACAGTGAGTGGCAGTCGTGCTAGTCTTTTTTTCAACTAAACTTTTTTATTATGTTCATCAACAGTTGTATATACTCATATTAAATATGTTGTTGTTGTTTACCAACATTCTGGGAGAAAACTAGTGGATTATCCCAGTATACGGTGCAAATGGGACGGCATTAATTAGATGAAAACAATTTTTAATGTCAAGTAGTGATTAAAAAAGAAATTTTAGAGAACTACAAAGTGAAAGTATTAAGGGATTTCCACTTGGCAGAAAATTGAGTGCACAATTGTAATTTCACAACAGTCCCATTTTCCTGCTTCAGCCAGTAACAATAGCTACACTGTTTTGCTCTTATTATCTGGTGACTGAGAAACCAACTAATTTGCCTTGTCCACTTTAAAAATCCTACAGAAAATAATCTAATGCCCGTTGGATTAAGTTTTTCAACTGTTTGATGTTTTCTTGCTTCTGAACATATATTTCCATCATAAAAATCGCCTACTTCCACTTCCGTACCCCGTCGTCCACCTCTACCTCTGCCTCTGCCGCAGCCTATTTGGTGTTAAAACTTTCAACCGTGTCTTTCACCTCCAGGCTCAACTGTTCCTGGCCAGCCTCTTATTCTCCACCTTCCATAAACTTCAGCTCATCCGAAACTGCCCATAAACTATCCTGGAAGCAGCTCCTGCCTATAACCGCTGGTCTTGTTGACCTACATTAGCCCCCAGTTCCCCACCACCAATTTAAAATTATCATCCCGTGTTTAAGTCCCTTCATGGCTTTGTCCCTCCCTATCTTTATAACCCCTATTTCTGCACTCTTGCCCTCTCTAAACTCCCTGTTCCTCTAACACTGGCCTTTTGCAAATCTCCCCTCTTTTTGCCCACCATTGGCGATCATGCCTTCTGCCCGACGCTCTGGAACTCCCTTCCTAAACCTCTGCCTCTCAAACTCCCTCTCCTCCTTTAAAATCTTCCTTAAAACCCACCTCTTTGATCAAACTTTTGGTCAACCCTAACATCTCCTCCTTTAGATCAGCATATAATTTAGTCTGATTATGCTTCTGTGAAGCCTTTGCGATGTTTTTCTACATTAAAGGCAATATGTAGTTGTTGTTGCCGCTAATAACATATGGGATTATAAAGTACAATTATCTATACACCTGGTTTCTTTAGATAGAAAACAAACCCCTTTTAAGGTCATCAGCTCACAAGTGAAGCCTTCATAAGAATTTTTAATCACATTCAGGGATTAAAAAATGCAAGATGATTCATATTACACCTTTAAAAAGATTATCCAAAAATATCATCATGATCTGACCGCTCTTCATCTTTCTCTGTTAGTGCTCCCCTGTCAAGTTCAGATGGTTTTCCTGTTAACATTTACTTATAATGGCAATGAACCAATAGAAACGTGAAAACAAAAGAAGCACTTCTTTTTTAAGATCGAGGTGAAAGGCTGAAGGCCATACTGCATGGCAAAACCAAGCTTCCAAAGAGTGAGATGGACAATTAAGAAGTACAGATTAGGTAATTCTAAGCTTGAGTTTTAAAAGCCAGTCAAATGTGGAAAGAAGGAAAGACTGAGGGAGGTAAGGAGTTTTGCAGTTTTGTGGTCCTGAGGAAGAGCAATCTAGGTAGGCATTAAACCCAAACCAAAAATTGCACAGAGCAGGGTTCCAGTGGGGACTGATCAAGACCATGTGCCACCAGATTTCCCGGTTCCCGCCTACCTGAATTGCACCAATAGGAATTTTCCTCCTGCCCAGAAAATATACCACACGGAGAAGGGAAGAAGTGTGGGTACAAAAGAAGATGCCAAACTCTTTGGAGGTAGCTTTAGCTGTTAACACACTGCATTCTTTAGCATTCTGGAGGATGAGTTGTATAAAATATAATTCATTGGAGGTATAAAGCTGAACCCCCCCCCCTTCCCAAAAAGTGATATAACCCACATCAAACTTACACAAACACCACTTAAGTAAAATGAAACCAAACAAACCCCCCCACCAAGGCTATAACCTGCACGTCTTCAGGCGCGTGAGCACACACACAATTTCACTGCAGCATCTTCCACAACCAAGTGATACCTGATAACATCACTGGGTTAATTATAACACAATTGCATCGCAGATGCAGACCATTGCATATTAAGAATTCATGCATGGAGGACAATGAGCCCCACAGGCTTCTTTGTTCCATTCACTTAACGGATGGAAAATCCTGCAAGTCCCACTGACCTTCTGAAGGGTACAGATCCGCAGCAGAAGTGCAAATTTGTAAAACCTACCCTCATAAGCAAAGTGACAATGACACCCAAACGTTCTGTGGAACTACCAGTTCTGCCAGTTAGCCAGACATCAGTCGTCGGGAAAATGCTGGAATCCATTATTAAGGAAGTGGTAACAGGGCAATTAGAACATCACAATATGATTGGACAGAGTCAACATGGTTTTATGAAAGGGAAATCGTGTTTGACAAATTTATTAGAGTTTTTTTTTTGAGGATGTAACTAGCAGGTTAAATAAAGGGGAACCAGTGAATGTGGTATATTTGGATTTTCAAAGGCATTTGATAAGGTGCCACACAAAAGGTTGTTACGCAAGATAAGGGCTCATGGGATTAGGGGTAACATATTAGCATGGATAGAGGTTTGGTTAATGGATAGAAAAGAGAGTAGGGATAAACGGGTCATTTTCAGGTTGGCAGGCTGTTACTAGTGGGGTACCGCAAGGATCAGTGGTTGGGCCTCAGCTACTTACAATCTATATTACTGGCTTGGATGAAGAGACAGAGTGTAATGTATCCAAGTTTGTTGATGATACAAAGCAAGCTGTGAGGAGGACACAGAGTCTGCAAAAGGATATAGTCATGTTAAGTGTGTGGGCAAGAAGGTGGCAGATGGAGTATAATGTGGGGAAATCTGAGGTTATCCACTTTGGTAGGAAGAATAGAAAAAGAGAATATTTTTAAATGATGAGAAACTATTAAATGTTGGTGTGGAGAGGGACTGGGTGTCCTGATACAAGGAACACAAAAAGTTAGCATGCAGGTAAAGTAGGCAATTAGGAAAGCAAATGGCATATTGGCCTTTATTGCAAGGGGATTGGAGTACAGGAATAAGGAAGTCTTACTACAATTGTACAGGGCTTTGTTGAGACCTCACCTGGAGTACTGTGTACAGTTTTGGTCTCCTTCTCTAAGGAAGGATATATTTCCCTTAGGAGGTGGTGCAATGAAGGTTCATTAAATTAATTCCTGGGATAAGAGGGTTGTCCTACGAGGAAAGGTTGAGCAGAATGGGCCTAAACTCTCTCGAGTTTAGAAGAATGAGAGGTGATCTCATTGAAACATACAAGATTCTGAAGAGATTGACAGGGTAGATGCTGAGAGATTGTTTCCCCTGCCCTGGAGAGTCTAGAACTAGAGGGCATAATTCCAGGATAAGGGGTCGGCCATTTAAGAATGAAATGAGGAGGAACTTCTTCACTCAGAGGGTTGTGAATCTTTGGAAATCTCTACCCCAGAGGGCTGTGGCTGCTCAGTCATTGAATATGTTCAAGGCTGAGATGGATAGATTTTTGGACTCTAGGAGAATCAAGGGATATGGGGATCAGGGAGGAGAGTGGAGTTGAGGTTGAAGATCAGCGATGATCTGACTGGATGATGGAGCAGGCTCGAGGGAGCGTATGGGTCTACTCCAGCTTCTATTTCTTATGTTCTTATATTACCATGTACCTCCTTGCACCCTGTAATAAAAACACACATACCATACTGGACCAAAGCTCCACTAATTCCACAAGACTATTTTTAATTTTTTAATTAAATTACCAAAGTTGCACACACTGAATGGTGGAATGGTTTTACATGAAGTTTGTTGAATAAGATATGAGGAGGAGGATCCAGTCAGTCATTGTGGTCCATGTTGAGACCAACAACATGGGAAAGAGTAGACAAGAGGTCCTGTTCAGAGAGTACCAGGAGCTAAATTAATAAAACAGGACTCAAGGGTTATACAGGGTTTTTATAGGGCATGGAGCAGTGGATGAGGCTAGTGGTGCAGTTAGTAGGAGATGCCATTTGACAGTTGACCTCACTGACCTTGACCACTCGTGTCAAAGCATTGAACTTCCTCCTGCACTGCATCTATGTTCGTGGTGCGATGCACCTAGCATTGACTTTGTCCCCTACTGCCTCAGGAGCGTATGTCTGGAGGGCAGCATGTCCCCCCCCCACCCCCCCGTGGTTAACATTCGTGCTACCTGGTGATTTATCCGGTCGTTGCATGCAGCCAGCCCTGTTGAGTGGCTGCTCACCAGCAGGGGGCCCAGATGTAACCAGTGGCTAGCACCACATAAAGGCAGCCTGCACCTCAAAGGAAAGGTGCATTGTGGCTGCAGGAAGTGGTGGAAGTCAATTCAGAAGTGAATCTGTGCTGCAATATAGTGCAGCATTGCGATCATGGGACCTCTGGAATTTTTAATGAGCAACAACTGGGCTGTTCAACATTTGCGGGACTCTGATATTTGCAAAATATAAGATACAGGTCCGCACTGTGTCTGAACAGAGGTCAGACGTCGCACACGATCAATGGTCATATGCTCCTGAGGCAGTGGAGGATGAAGTCAATGCCAGGCGCATCGCATCATGAACAGGAAGAGGTCCAATGCTTTGGCGCGAGTGGTCAAGGTGAGTGAGCAACTGTCAAGTGTACCACTAGCCGCATCCACTGCTCCACACACTACACCCCCATACCAGCAAACTCTTTCAATCAGTACTCAACTCTTCCCATCAGATGCTTCCTCTCGCCCTCACATATTACCAATGTTGCAAGCCGCACACCCACAACTCACGGGTCACACACACTTACAGCTATTCAACTATGACAGCCTCATCACTCAAACGTCTTGCAGGACACTCACTGACACACGTCCCAGCTTTCTTGCAGGAGAAGGTGGCGCATAACAAGTGGCAGTGGCTCCATGGAACATGAATCTGCTGTCCTCTCTCAGGATGACAGCATTCCTGTCCCACCCCTGCCACTCTACCAGTGCCCTTTCTGTTGCCCATCAGCTAGCCAGCCCACTCCCTGTACAGTATTGAAATTTTATTATAGGAACATGAGTAGGCCATTTAGCCCCTCGAGCCTGATCTGCCATTCATTATCATGGATGATCTGTGACCTAACTCCATATACTCACCTTAGCCCCATATCCCTAAATACCCTTAGTTGACAAAAATCTATCAATCTCAGATTTAAAATTAATCGAGCAAGCAACAACTGCAGGTTGCAGAAGAGAGTTCCAAACTTCAACCACCCTTTGCGTGTAGAAGTGTTTCCTAACTTCACTCCTGCAAGTCCTGGCTCTAAATTTTAGGCTATGTTCCTTAGTCCTAGTATTCAAATATAGGCGACCTCCAAAAACAGGCAAATGCATCAGCAGCCAGAAGCAATAATCCAGCAACTAATCTGTAACTCCTGCATGATCCCTTTAATTAGTGCTGTGTGGGGAGGGGGGGGGGGGAGGTCTTTCATGCTGTTTAAGACCTGTTCAGCTGTGCGAGGTTAAGACAGTGCATTGAGTGCCAAAATCACATCTGTCCCTTTAAATCAGTGTTGTACACCGATCTACCGCATATTCTCCCTATTTTCCATGGTGCCGGCGTTAGTTATCTGCGCGTGCGCAAACGCCTTTACCAATAAGACATCCAGTGCACGTCACACTAGAAATGTGCTCGCGCATTCCGGACCCACGCCATTTTGGGTCCTTAGAAGTTCGCGTAGATCCCATAATCTCTGGATTATTATCCGAGCTACGTGCAAATTGGCATAGGGATAAGCGGATTAGGGAGTGAGCACTTGGCTGAAGGAATGGTGTGGGACACTGGCACCAGTACTGGGACAGGAAGGAACTGCGCCATTGGAGCGGGTTCCACCTGAACTGGGCTGGGACCAGTGTCCTAGTGGAAATGATAAATAAAGTGGTCACAGGGACTTTAAATTAATAAATGGGGAGGTGGGGGGGGGGGGGGGCGGTGAAGAGAGAAAGAGACTCAGGTGGAAAAAGCTAGCATAAATAATAATTCTAAAACAAACGAAAAGGAAGAGAGTAGAGCGATAATCAGAAATTATGCTTTAGGCACTACAGGCAAAGGAAAATGAACAGATGTAAAGTAATTAAATTAGGAAAGAGAACGAAGAAATGTGTGAGAAAAACAATATTAGACCATGACATGGTAGCCATTACTGAGACATGGTTACAAGATGGTCAGGACTGGGAACTGAATCTACCAGGTTATAAAGTCTACAAGAAAGATAGGGAAACTGGTAGAGGGGAAGGAGTAACCTTAGTGATTAAGGATGAAATTACTTCAATGGTAAGAGAGGATATAATGAGAGGTAAGTAGGTAGTGGAGACATTACGGGCAGAGTTAAGAGCAGCACCAGGCATAACTAAAAATGAGGTGCCAACCTGGTGAAGCTACAACTCAGGACTACATGCATGCTAAACAGCGGAAGCAACATGCTATAGACAGAGCTAAGCAATTCCACAACCAATGGATCAGATCAAAGCTCTGCAGTCCTGCCACATCCAGGCGTGAATGGTGGTGGACAATTAAACAACTAACGGGAGGAGGACGCTCTGTAAACATCCCCATCCTCAATGATGGCGGAGTCCAGCACGTGAGTGCAAAAGACAAGGCTGAAGCGTTTGCAAGCATCTTCAGCCAGAAGTGCCGAGTGGATGATCCATCTTGGCCTCCTCCCGATATCCCCACCATCACAGCAGTCAGTCTTCAGCCAATTCGATTCACTCCACATGATATCAAGAAAGAGCTGAGTGTACTGGATACAGCAAAGGCTATGGGCCCCGACAACATCCCAGCTGTAGTGCTGAAGTCTTGTGCTCCAGAACTAGCCACGCCTCTAGCCAAACTGTTCCAGTACGGCCAATTACCGCCCCATCAGTCTACTCTCAATCATCAGCAAAGTGATGGAAGGTGTCGTCAACAGTGCTTTCAAGCGGCACTTACTCACCAATAACCTGCTCACTGATGCTCAGTTTGGGTGCCGCCAGGACCACTCGGCTCCAGACCTTATTACAGCCTTGGTCCAAACATGGACAAAAGAGCTGAATTCCAGAGGGGAGGTGAGGGTGACTGCCCTTGACATTAAGGCAGCATTTGACCGAGTGTGGCACCAAGGAGCCCTAGTAAAATTGAAGTCAGTGGGAATCAGGGGGAAAACTCTCCAGTGGCTGGAGTCATACCTAGCACAAAGGAAGATGGTAGTGGTTGTTGGAGGCCAATCATCTCAGCCCCAGGGCATTGCTGCAGGAGTTCCTCAGGGCAGTGTCCTTGGCACAGTCATCCTCAGCTGCTTCATCAATGACCTTCCCTCGTTCATACGGTCAGAAATGGGGATGTTCGCTGATGATTGCACAGTGTTCAGTTCCATTCGCATCCCCTCAAATAACGAAGCAGTCCGAGCCCGCATGCAGCAAGACCTGGACAACATCCAGGCTTGGGCTCATAAGTGGCAAGTAACATTCGCGCCAGACAATGACCATCTCCAACAAGAGAGAGTCTAACCACCACCCCTTGACATTCAACGGCATTACCATCACCGAATTCCCCCCATCAACATCCTGGGGGTCACCATTGACCAGAAACTTAACTGGACCAGCCATATAAATACTGTGGCTACAAGAGCAAGTCAGAGGCTGGGTATTCTGCAGCGAGTGACTCACTTCCTGACTCCCCAAAGCCTTTTCACCATCTACAAGGAACAAGTCAGGAATGTGATGGAATACTCCCCACTTGCCTGGATGAGTGCAGCTCCAACAACATTCAAGAAGCTTGACACCATCCAGGACAAAGCAGCCCGTTTGATTGGCACCCCATCCACCACCCTAAACATTCACTCCCTTCACCACCGGCACAGTGGCTGCAGTGTGTACCATCCACAGGATGCATTGCAGCAACTCACCAAGGCTTCTTCGACAGCACCTCCCAAACCCGCGACCTCTACCACCTAGAAGGACAAGAGCAGCAGGCACATGGCAACACCACCACCTGCACATTCCCCTCCAAGTCTCTCACCATCCTGACTTGGAAATATATCGCCGTTTCTTCATCGTCGCTGGGTCAAAATCCTGGAACTCCCTTCCTAACACCACTGTGGGAGAACCTTCACCACACGGACTGCAGCAGTTTAAGGCGGCGGCTCACCACCACCTTCTCAAGGGCAATTAGGGATGGGCAATAAATGCTGGCCTCGCCAGCGACACCCACGTCCCATGAACGAATAAAAAAAAATTAAGAAATAGATAAGGATTTAAGTCTGTAGTGGGAGTTGTGTATAGGCCCCCGGTATCAGCTATGAAGTGGCAGAATGTATAAATGCAGAGATTAGTTAAGCATGTAGCAAAGGCAGAATGGTTTTAATGAGGGATTTTAACTTTCGTATTGATTGGGATAAGCAGACAAGCTCAAGTCAGAAAGGTAGTGAATTTCTTCAGTGTGTTCAGGACAGCTTTCTGAAATAACATGTCCTAGAACCAACAAGGGGGCAGGAAATATTAGATTTAATAATGAGTAATGAGCTAGATTTAGTTAACAGATAAAAGTTCACGCACCATTAGGCTAACAGTGATCATAATATAATCGAGTTCAATGTTGTGTTTGAAAGGGAGAAACCCATATTAGCTACTAAGATTCTAAATTTAGGTACGGCCGACTTCAACGGGATGAGACAGAGGCAGTCCACAGTAAACTGGGCAAATCTGGGTAAAACAACAGTAGATCAGTGGGAGGTGTTCAAAAAAGAATTTAATGTGATTCATAACCAGTTTATACTCCTATGTGGTAAGCACTACACTTGCCAAAAAAAAAGCCATGGATGACGAAAGAAGTAAAGGACAACATAAAACTAAAAGAAAGTGTACAAAAATTCAAAAAATAGCACAGATCCTGGCGACAGAGAGATACAAAGAACAGCAAAGGGTGACAAAACAGATAGTAAGAACTACAAAAAGGGAGCAATTAAAGAAACTTGCAAGGGATATCAAAGTTAACACAAAAATTTTTACTATTATATTCGGAAAAAGAGGGTGGTCAACAGCAATGTGGGACCCTTAAAAACTGATAATGGTGATATTATACATGAAAATAAGGAAATGGAGGACATGTTAAATAATTACTTCGCGTCTGTATTTACAGTAGAGGAAGAGGATAGCATGTCGGACACCCCAAGGAAACTAATTTTGAATCAGGGACAGGGACTCACCATAGTTAACGTAAGCAAATTAACAGTAATGAAGAAAATAATGGCACTGAAGAGTGACAAATCCCCAAGACCAGATGGTTTCCATCCTAGGGTTTTAAAGGACGTAGGTGAAAACATTGCAGCAGCCCTAACTATAATATTCCAAAGTTTTCTCGATTCAGGAACCGTTCCTTTAGATTAGAAAATTGCACATGACACTCCGCTATTTAAGAAAGTTGAGAAGGAGAAACCAGGGACTTATCGACCAGGTAGCCTAACATCTGTTGTTGGGAAATTACAAGAGTCTATAATTAAGGATAGAGCGAATGAACACTTTGAAAATTTCCAGCTGATCAGAGAGCCAGCAAGGATTTGTAAAGGGAAGGTCCTGCCTTACGAACCTGATTGAATTTTTTGAAGTGGTGACTAAAGTAGTGGACAAGGGAATGTCTATAGATGTTGTTTATATGGACTTCCAGAAGGCATTCGATAAAGTCCCTCATAAAAGAGACTGTTAGATGAAGTTGTAGCTCCTGGAATTGAGGACAAATTATTGACCTGGTCAGGAAATTGGCTGAATGGCAGGAGACAGAGAGTAGGGATAATTGGCAGGTACTCAAATTGGCAGGATGTGACTAGTATTGTCCCACAGGGATGTGTTGGGCCCCAAGTATTCACTGTATTTATTACTGATTTAGATGACCGGTTAGAGAGCCACATAACCAAGTTTGCCGATGAGACAAGGATAGGCAAGATTGTAAGTAGTGTATATGGAAGCATAAAATTACAGATATTATTAGATTAAATAAATGGGCAAAACTGTGGCAAATGGATTTCAATGTAGGCAAGTATGACATCATGCACTTTGGACCTAAAAAGGATAGATCAGAGTACTTTTTAAAATGGTGAAAAGCTCAACACAGTGGAGGTCAAAAGACACTTAGGGGTCCATGTACATAGATTAAAATGTCATGGACAGGTACAGAAAATAATCAAAGAAGCTAATGGAATGCTGGCCGTTACATCTAGAGGACCAGAATACAATGAGGTAGAAGTTATGCTACAGCTGTACAAAGCCTTGGTTAGACCACACCTGGAGTACTGTGTTCAGTTCTGGACACTGCACCTTAGGAAGGATATATGGGCCTTAAGGGGAGTTCCGCGTAGATTTACTAGAATGGTACCTAGACTCCAAGGGTTAAATTACGAGGAAAGATTACACAAACTAGGGTTGTATTCCCTGGAATTTAGAAGATTAAGGGGGATTTGATCGAAGTTTTCAAGATATTAAGGGGAACTGTTAGGGTAGATAGAGAGAAACTATTTCCACTGGTTGGGGAGTCTAGGACTAGGGGATGTAACCTAAAAATTGGAGCCAGGACTTTCAGGAGTGAAGTTAGGAAACACTTCTACACACAAAGGGTGGTAGAAGTTTGGAACTCTCTTCCGCAAACGGCAATTGATGCTAACTTAATTGTTAATTTCAAATCTGAGATTGTTGGCTTTGGTTAACCAAAGGTATTATGGGATATGGGGCTAAGTCACAGATCAGCCATAATCTCATTGGATGGTGAAACAGGCTTGAGAAGCTAAATGGCCTACTTCTGTTCCTATGTTCACTTCGGAAGGATTTATTATAATTAATTGCAGCTTTGTGCTCAGTTATATATAGTCTTCTCTAGTGACATAATATTCAACAATTTCA
Source organism: Heptranchias perlo (assembly GCF_035084215.1). Lineage (NCBI taxonomy): Eukaryota > Metazoa > Chordata > Chondrichthyes > Hexanchiformes > Hexanchidae > Heptranchias > Heptranchias perlo. The sequence continues at coordinate 22,378,204 of NC_090328.1, read as the reverse complement.
AATACAGTATCTCCTATATATAATACCAGGAATATTTTTGAATAAATTGGCAATGTTTATATGGCATTTAAATGTTACTGCTTCCATTCTAGCAACATGTCTTGTAAAGGATAACTATACCTATAAAGTCTTTATAAGCTCTGTAAATGCCTAGGCTTGCAATGCAGGAGCAGAAACTGAGATCTGTAAAACAAAAACCTTTAGGCAACCCATCAACTGATATTCTTACTAACAAGAATGTTTTACAAATTTTCTGCTGAATCTAAGTAATAAGATGATAAATAATTAGATATTGGATCTTGAGATTTTAGCATAGATTAACAATTATAATATACACAGATCATTACTTTAAAAACAAGCAAGAAATCTGCAGGGGATTCACATTACAATATCCTGCTCATTTGGATTAATTTAGTGTCATAATATTGTTACAATTCAAACTTACTCCCAATGTTCTGAACTAATATTCCATAAACAGACCCATATCCTATAAACTTAAACTTGGAATCTTAGACATGATGAGAATGGGATAGCATGCTACAGGACAAACAGGTGATTATGTGGGCGACCCATCATATTCTCCTGTCCACTTCAAAGTCAGAAATGACCAAACTTGTTAGGCCATTGTATTCAGACTAAAACTAAAAATTGAAATATTTACAGACAGGCTAATTGCACAGAAACAGAAACATACAACAAGAGCTGGGTAGTACAATATTTGATTACTAAAGTATTCCAAAGCAATAAAAAACAATGCCAAACAAATTATTTAAAGAATACAGCCACTGAAAAAGAGTCTTCAAATCAGATTGTTTTTTCGGTAGCTGTATTCTTAAATGGTCTGTCAATGAAAAAAACAACAAAAATATTTCTACTTGAGGCATGCTGGAGCTCCGCTTCAATCAGGCATCATCAATATTGATCAATCACTCCAGACGTAAATAGTTAGATATAACAACTAAATGCATGAGTTATGTTGCAGCGGTTCTTATACAAAAATATAATCAAAAAGGAAGCAATCGCTACACAATTCTTAATTGTCATTTTATGGAAAGAAAGCAGGTTCATACACAAAGAATATGATTCAGCTTCTTCCAAAAAGGTAAACAAAGTAAATGGTGCCAAAGGGCAGTAGATCGAATAATATTTCTGTCTAATATGAGAGTCACTCCTAATCATGAACATGTTTCAAATATGTCACTTGGTTCATAAGATTAAATAAAGACATTGATAACGGTACTTTGTTCTGTAGTTCCTGCACTTCCTCTCCCTCGAATGAAGCTGGTTAATACACTGCAAACTTTAAATTCATCTTTTTAATTTATTTTAAACTATAGCCTGTGAAGTCAATATAGTAAAACAAAGTATTGTTTCCTCAACTTTCTCCCCTCTTTTTCTCACTGCCTTCCTTTCAGGCATTGATATCTTGCTGGAGTACAATCCCATGGATACTGGCAGTATCTTGCCCCAAATGGCTATTCATGTGTTGAGGCTGAAGATCAGCCATGATCTAATTGAAAGGTGGGGCAGGCTCAAGGGGCCACGTGGCCTACTCCTGCTCCTGTTTCTTAACCTAAACAGCGAGTGTCAACAGACTATTGTAATACAATAAAACAAACATCTAGGGAGTAATTTTCCTAGTTTGCGCTTTTGGCGGGGAACATTTCCCGTTAGCAGTGCATATCAGAAGATTATGTACCATATAGCCACACACATGAACTTTCCAGCAGGGGTCACTGGATATTGATCAGGAGAGGTAACCCTGGCTGATTTTGCCCTTCCCTAGCCAAGGGGCATTGAGGCAAAGTGCAGTGTCACAACTGGTGCACCACACAAGATAATTCGCCACAAACGACCTGGTTTTCATAACATTATCTTTATGACATTACAATTAAAGGCACTGCCTTCACTCACTATGCTATTGGGTGTGCAGTAGGGAAAATAATTAATTGCTACAATAAACCACATTAGCAAAGATACAAATCATTCTTTTTTTAAAATTTGTTCATGGGATGTGGGCGTCGCTGGCAAGGCCAGCATTTATTGCCCATCCCTAATTGCCCTTGAGAAGGTGGTGGTGAGCCGCCTTCGTGAACCGCTACAGTCCGCGTGTGAAGGTTCTCCCACAGTGCTGTTAGGTTGGGAGCTCCAGCATTTTGACCCAGCGACGATGAAGGAAAAGCGATATATTTCCAAGTCAGGATGGTGTGCAACTTGGATTGGAACGTGCAGGTGGTGTTGTTCCCATGTGCCTGCTGCCCTTGTCCTTGTCCTTGTCCTTGTCCTTGTCCTTCTAGGTGGTAGAGGTCGTGGGTTTGGGAGGTGCTGTTGAAGAAGCCTTGGCGAGTTGCTGCAATGCATCCTGTAGATCGTACACATTGCAGCCACGGTGCGCCGGTGGTGAAGGGAGTGAATGTTTAGGGTGGTGGATGGGGTGCCAATCAAGCAGGCTGCTTTGTCCTGGATGGTGTCGAGCTTCTTGTGTTGTTGGAGCTGCAATCATCCAGGCAAATGGAGAGTATTCCATCACACTCCTGACTTGTGCCTTGTAGATGGTGGACAGGCTTTGAGGAGTCAGGAGGTGAGTCACTTGCCACAGAATACCCAGTCTCTGACCTGCTCTTGTAGCCACGGTATTTATATGGCTGGTCCAGTTAGGTTTCTGGTCAATGGTGACCCCCAGAATGTTGATGGTGGGGGTTTCGGTGATGGTAATGCCGTTGAATGTCAAGGGGTGGTGGTTAGACTCTCTCTTGTTGGAGATGGTCATTGCCTGGCACTTGTCTAGCACGAATGTTACTTGCCACTTATCATCCCAAGCCAGCATGTTGTCCTGGTCTTTCTGCATGTGGGCACGGACTGCTTCATTATCTGAGGGGTTGCGAATGGAACTGAACACTGTGCAATCATCAGCGAACATCCCCATTTCTGACCTTATGAAGGAGGGAAGGTCATTGATGAAGCAGCTGAAGATGACTGTGCCTAGGACACTGCCCTGAGGAACTCCTGCAGCAATGTCTTGGGACTGAGATGATTGGCCTCCAACAACCACTACCACCTTCCTTTGTGCTAGGTATGACTCCAGCCACTGGAGGGTATCCCCCCCTGATTCCCATTGACCTCAATTTTACTAGGGCTCCTTGGCGCCACACTCGTCAAATGCTGCCTTGACATCAAGGGCAGTCACTCTCACCGCACCTCTGGAATTCAGCTCTTTTGTCTATGTTTGGACCAAGGCTGTAATGAGGTCTGGAGCTGAGTGGTCCTGGCGGAACCCAAATTGAGCATCGGTGAGCAGGTTATTGGCGAGTAAGAAATCATTCTTTCAGGTTTCAAAGCCTGAACAACTCACACCCAAGAACAAGTAAAATAAGTCATAATTTCTACAGTTGCATTTTCCCTCTACTTACTCTAGCCAATGGGGGGGGGGGGGGGGTGTGGAGAATGAAGAAGGGACCTTTAAAATAAAGTTTGTTGAACTTAATAGCCTGGAATCTCCTGGAAGTTTTCGGTGTGACTATGAAGCAAGAGCAGTGTTGTGCCATTTTTTTGACCAAGGAAATTCATGATTTATGCCTGCTTTACGCTGAAACAGTGGTATGTGCAGATTTCCTCAATCGTTTGTGCTGCTTCCAAGATACATCCGCCAAAACCCCTTGTTGCTCATTTACATAGCTCTGCCCCATGCAACAGACCAGCTTCTGCTAGTTTCCTGCATTAATGCCGGTACTGCGCTGGCATAGATTTACGCCCAAAAATTTAGACGCAGCACAACCAGATGATATTGGCATAATTAAGATTTCTGGAGTTTGACAGCAATTTTTCTCAGGGATTTTTTTTTACAATTTCTTACCAAGACCGCCACTATATTTAACCAAAGTAGTCAGTCTCAGTGCACCCAAAAATTTTCAGACCCCCTTCGGACTAAACAGCTAGAATAACCTCCCAATGGGCGCACTGCTGTCCTGCATTATAATGGAAGAGGTAGAGGAACATCAAAAGAGGCTCTGAGAGTGAGGCGCCATGACAGTGGACAACATTACCACCCTACTGGTAGCGCTGTACTTATGCTCGTCCTGCAGCATTTTTTACATTCTAGCATAGGCAAATGAGCTCCGCAGGAAATTTCGGCACCAGTTCCCGTTGACAAGATCAGCGTTAATTTTTGCGTGAGATCCAGGAAATTCCAGGCCAATGACTACCATTGGCAACTTACAGCTAGTCTCAGTATATTCTGCCTACAGCACTGGAAAAGCTTTGAGAATGAGCTTCTGAATTTTCCAATTGTTTTCATCTTTTAAAAAAATCTCTACTGGCATGACTGCACATGTCTCTGTTTCTCGTTTCAACTTGAAGTGCAGGTGGGTAGGTCAAACCACCATCAGCTGTTCATGCCAATGCCACTTTGTACCCAGTACACTGACTGTACTCAGGGTGAGATTAATTAAATACAAGTCTTCATGCCAGATAGGGGCGAGACTAGCTCCAGTAGCAGCTAAGCTCGGAACCGATATATTCAGCATGCTGAATTATGTGAGCTTTTGAGGTTAGATTCCAGAAAGTTCATGTAATGCCAGTGTCAACCAAAATACTAATTTTTCTTAAAGATAGATGAATTAATTAATTGCACATATCATGAAAGCACAAGTGACTGGAAGCATTACACAGATGTAACACACCCAAGGAGTTTATAAACTACAAGAACAATCAGTTCAGAAAGCTATCAGAATCCAACATTATCATTACTGCTGCCAAGTTTTGCTATTTTAATTCATATATAGAATCATAGAAAGGTTACAGCACGGAAGGAGGCCATTCAGCCCATCGAGTCCACGCTGGCTCTATGCAAGAGCAATCCAACTAGTCCCACTCCCCTGCCCTATCCCTGTAGCCCTGCAAATTTTTTCCTTTCAAGTACTTAACCAGTTCCCTTTTGAAGACCATGATTGAATCTGCCTCCACCATCGCCTCGGGCAGTGCATTCCAGATCCTAACCACTCGTGTAAAAAGCTTTTTCCACGTGTCACCTTTGGTTCTTTTGCCAATCACCTTAAATCTATGTCCTCTGATTCTTGACCCTTCCACCAATGGGAACAGTTTCTCACTATCTACTTTGTCTAGACTCATGGGGCCCGATTTTAGCACCTGCTATCGGGTGCGTTCTCGGCGGGGGGGACTCGAAAATCGTGAAATCCAGGATCCCAACCGGATCCCGCCTCGATCCCGCCCACTTCCGGGTTCCCCGCTGACGCGCCGGTGTGCGCGTGCAGCCCCCGCTGGTGGGAATCCCGCAGGCAATTAAAGCCAGCGGGATGCCACTGGAGAGTATTTATGTAGCTATTTCAGGTCATTAACTGACCTGATTAAGGGACTGTGTGTGATTTTGGATCAACATGGGACTGTTTCCCACACTGGGGGAAACACTCCCAGATCAAATGGACGTGTTGCAGCTGTCAGCCTGTGGCAGCTGCAAAGGTCCATTTGACAGGTGGGGGGGGGGGGGGGGGCGGGGGAAGACCCTCACCCATTGCAGGAGGCCACTCTGTCACTTGGGACAAAGTTTGGCCTCCACCACCCTCCTCTGACGGTCAAAGTCACCAACCTGCACACTTACCCCGGGGTCCGGAGACATGTACCTACCTTGCGGACCCCCTCAGATGTACATCTTGCGGATGGGGGCCGCCGTAGCTGCAGTCATGACCTCCTCAGAGGGCGAACAGCATCACCAGCCTCGCTATCCACCTCTGACACGTGGAGCTCCACAACGGAGTGCTATGACACATCCACCTGTACAGCAGGAGGGAGGGCTACCGCAGAGAGAGATGCGTCGCAGAGAGCACTACCCTCGCCACAGGTTCCACAGACCGAGGCTCAGCTCCTGGACCTCTCTGAGCAGCAGTGCACACGGAGGCTCAGAGTCACTCGACATGTAGCCGTGGACATCTGCAGCCTCTTTCATGCCGAGCTGCTCCTGGCTGGCCCGTGCACCATCTTCCTACCTGTCGCTGTCAAAGTCACCACTGCCCTCAACAACTTCTCCTCCACAGCCTTCCAGGGTGCAACTGGGGACATCGACGATGTCTCTCAGTCGTCTATGCAAAAGAGCCCTGCAAATACACCTACACCCACTCTGCAGTGACACAATGGGTGGCATCAGTTGTGGGTCCTCATAGTGATCCTCAGGAGAGGGCATTATTGCACAAACCAGACAGGGTTCGCGAAAACATGGCAGTAGTGGTGCCAATATAATGTGTGATGTGAGTTGTTCTGAAATTCAATAGAAGTAACAACCATGACAAACCCTCAGACACCCTTGTGCATCCCCTTCATGCTCACGACACGTTTGCCTTATGCTGCCTACTGCACATATGTGATGCATGCCCTGTGGCTGCAGCACAGGTGGTGGCAGGTTGAGTGAGGCTGGCCGTGAGAGAGATGCACGAGAGGGTGAGTATGGGATAGAGCCATGACATTGTATGAGGATTGGGTTGCGTGGTAGTGGCGGGGTGAGTACTGGCGAGGTGAGTAGGTGCAGGTAAGATGAGGATGGGGTTTGAGTGAGTATGAGGGGTGATGTGATAGAGTAGTGTTGACAGTGCAGAAGGAGATGTGGGGTGGGGGCAGTGATGTGGCAGACGGAGTGTAGGGGAAAGACTACGTGTTCTCACTGTGGCTGACCTACTGAGGTCATTGGACCGCCTCCTGCACTGTGTGCAGGTGGGCGATATGTTGGTGGCGCTGGTGACCTCCTCTGCCACCTCGAGCCAGGCCTTCCTGGTGGCAGAGGCGGGCCACTTCCTCCCGCCCGCCGGGTGGAAGATCTCTGTCCTCTCCCTCCTCCTCACCCCATGTATTGATACCTGGGGTGAGGCATCATTAAACTGGGAGCAGCCTTCCCCCTGGGCTGCTCCATGCAGTCATCTTTGCTATTTGTTGCAGCATCTGTCAGTGGAGGACTGCCCCTTTAAATAGAGCGCCTCCAGCTGACAGATCATACTGCGCATGCGCAGCCCGCCCGACGCACAGACCAGCAGCGGGGAACCCGGAGGAGCAGGTAAGTGGCTCCAATTAGTGCGTTGCCTGCTACGATCGCGCGGGCAACCCACTAATTTCACCGGGCGTGTTACCCATGCGCCTGCTTGCCCACCCGCCGAGAACCCGCACCCCTGCTAAAATCGGGCCCATGATTTTGAATACCTCTATCAAATCTCCTCGCAACCGTCCCTGTTCCAAGGAGAACAACCCCAGCTTCTCCAGCCTATCCACATAAACAAAGTCCCTCATCCCTGGAATCATTCTAGTAAATCTCTTCTGCACTCTCTCGAAGGCTTTCACATCTTTCCTAAAGAGCGGTGCCTAGAAATGGAGACAATACTCCAGCTGTGGCCGAACCAGTGTTTTATAAAGGTTCATCATGACTTCCATCCTTTTGTACTCTATGCCTCTATTTATAAAGCCCAGGATCCAGTCTGCTTTTTTTAATAAACGCCTTCTCAACCCGCCCTGCCATCTTCAACGATTTGTGCACATAGACCCCCAGATCTCTCTGTTCCAGAACCCCTTTTAGAGTTGTGCCCTTCAGTTTATTTTGCCTCTCCTTGTTCTTCCTACCGAAATGTATCACTTTGCATTTTTCTGCATTAAATTTCATCTGCCACGTGTCTGTCCATGCCACCAGGCTATCTATATCCTCTTCACTGTTTACTATCTTTCCAAGTTTTGTGTCATCTGCAAATTTTGAAATTATGCCCTGTACACCAAAGTCTAAGTCATTAATATATATCAAGAAAAACAGTGGTCCCAACACCGACTCCCACACCTCCCTCCTGTCTGAAAAACAAACGTTCACCATTACTCGCTGTTTCCTGTCACTTAGCCAATTCTGTATCCACGTTGCTATTGTCCCCTTTATTTCATGGGCTGTAATCTTGATGATAAGCCTACCATGCGGCACTTTATCAAATGCCTTTTGAAAGTCCAAATACATCACATCAACTGCATTGCCCTCTTCTACCCTCTCTGTTACCTCATCAAAAAACTCTATCTGGTTAGTTAAACACGATTTGCCTTTAACAAACCCGTGCTGGCTTTCCCTAATCAATCCACATTCGTCCAAGTGACTGTTAATTCTGTCCTGGATTAGTTTCAAAACGTTTCCCCACCACCGAGGTTAAGCTGATTGGCCTATAGTTGCTGGGTTTATCCTTACACCCTTGTTCAAAAAAGGGTGGAACAGTTGCAATTCTCCAGTCCTGTGGCACCACCCCTATATCTACGGATGTTTGGAAGATTATGGTCAATACCTCCGCAATTTCCACCCTTACTTCCCTCAGCAACCGAGGATGCATCCCATCGGGTCCAGGTGACTTACCTACTTTAAGTACAGCTAGCCTTTCTGGTACCTCCTCTATCAATTTTTATGATGTGGAGATGCCGGTGATGGACTGGGGTTGACAATTGTAAACAATTTTACAACACCAAGTTATAGTCCAGCAATTTTATTTTAAATTCACAAGCTTTCGGAGGCTTCCTCCTTCGTTCACCTGACGAAGGAGGAAGCCTCCGAAAGCTTGTGAATTTAAAATAAAATTGCTGGACTATAACTTGGTGTTGTAAAATTGTTTACAATTATCAATTTTTAGCCCATCCAGTTTCTCAATTAAATCTTCCTTTGAGACTCTGGCAGCATCTTCTTCCTTGGTAAAGACAGTTGCAAAGTACTCATTTTGAACCTCAGCCATCCCCTATACTTCCACGAGTAAATCTCCTTTATGGTCCCTAATCAGTCCCACTCCTCCTCTTACTACCCATTTACATGCCTGTAGAAGACTTGGATTCCCCTTTTATGTTGGCTGCCAGTCTATTCTCATACTGTTTCTTTACCCTTCTTCCCTTTTTCACTTCCCCTCTGAACTTTCTATATTCTGCCTGGTTGTCACTATTGTTACCAACCTGATATAGGAACATAGAAACAGGAGTAGGCCATTCAGCCCCTCGTGCCTGCTCCGCCATTTGATAAGATCATGGCTGATCTGTGCTCTAACTCCATGTACCCGCCTTTGGTCCATATCCCTTAATACCTTTGATTGCCAAAAAGCTATCTATCTCAGATTTAAATTTAGCAATTGAGCTAGTATCAATTGCCGTTTGCAGAAGAGAGTTCCAAACTTCTACCACCCTTTCTAATCTCACTCCTGAAAGGTCTGGCTCTAATTTTTAGACTGTGCCCCCTACTCCTAAAATTCCCAACCAGCGGAAATAGTTTCTCTCTATCCACCCTATCCATTCCCCTTAATATCTTATAAACTTCGATCAGATCACCCCTTAACCTTCGAAACACTAGAGAATACAACCCCAATTTGTGTAATCTCTCCTCGTAACTTAACCCTTGAAGTCCGGGTATCATTCTAGTAAACCTATGCTGCACTCCCTCCAAGGCCAATATGTCCTTCTGAAGGTGCAGTGCCCAGGACTGCTCACAGTACTCCAGGTGCAGTCTAACCAGGGTTTTGAATAGCTGCAGCATAACTTCTGCCCCCTTGTACTCTAGTCCTCGAGATATAAAGGCCAGCATTCCATTAGCCTTATTGATTATTTTCTGCACCTGTTCATGACACTTCAATGATCTAAGTACCTGAACCCCTAAGTCCCTTTGGACAGCCACTGTTTTTAACTTATTACCATTTAGAAAGTACCCTGTTCTATCTTTTTTTGATCCAAAGTGGATGACCTCACATTTGTCGACAATGAATTCCATTTGCCACAGTTTTGCCCATTCGCCTAATCTATCAATATCGCTTTGTAATTTTATGTTCTCATCTACACTGCTTACAATGCCACCAATCTTTGTATCATCAGCAAACTTAGATATGAGACTTTATATGCCTTCATCTAAGTCGTTAATAAATATTGTGAATAATTGAGGCCCCTAGACAGATCCCTGCGGGACTCCACTAGTCACATCCTGCCAATGTGAGTACCTACCCATTATCCCTACTGTCGCTTTTCGCTCAGCCAACTTCCTAACCAGGTCCGTACTTTTCCCTCGATTCCATGGGCTTCTATCTTAGCTAACAGTCTCTTATGTGTGACCTTATCAAATGCCTTCTGGAAGTCCATATAAATAACATCCATTGACATTCCCCTGTCCACTACTTTAGTCACCACTTCAAAAAATTCAATCAGGTACGACCTACCTTTCACAAATCCATGTTGGCTCTCTCTGATTAACTGAAAATTCTCGGTGTTCAGTCACCCTATCTTTAATTATAGACTCCAGCATTTTCCCCACAACAGATGTTAGGCTAACTGGTCTATAATTCCCTGTTTTCCCTCTCTCTCCTTTCTTAAAAAGCGGAGTGACATGTGCAATTTTCCAATCCAGGAGGGACAGTTGCTGAATCTAGAGAACTTTGAAAAATTATAGTTAGGGCATCTGCAATATGCTCACCTACTTCCTTTAAAACCCTGGGATAAAAACCATCTGATCCTGGGGATTTGTCACTTTTTAGTGCCATTATTTTCTTCATTGCTTTACTTATATTAATTTTATACACCCCTTTTTTCCGTTTCATCTTACTCACTATCTCTTTTGTCATCCAGGGAGATCTGGCTTTAGTTGCCCTACCTTTCTGCCTCGTGGGAATGTGCCTAGACTGTATAGAATCATAGAAAATTTACAGCAAAGGAGGAGGCCATTTGGCCCATCGTGTCTGCACCGGCCGAAAATGAGCCATCCAGCCTAATCCCACTTTCCAGCACATGGTCCGTAGCCTTGTAGCCACTTCAGGTACTTTTAAAATGAGTCGAGGGTTTCTGCCTCTACCACCTTCTGGGTGAAAAAGTTTTCCTCAGCTCCCCTCTAATCCTTCTACCAATCACTTTAAATCTATGCCCCCTGGTTATTGACCTCTCTGCTAAGGGAAATAGATCCTTCCTATCCACTCTATCTAGGTCCCTCATCATTTTGTACACCTCAATTAAATCATGCCTCAGCCTCCTCTGTTTCGAAGAGAACAACCCCAGCCTATCCAATCTTTTCTCATAGCTAAAATTCTCCAATCCTGGCAACATACTCATAAATCTCCTCTGTACACTCTCTAGTGCAATTACATCCTTCCCATAATGTGGTGACCAGAACTGTACACAGTACTCGAGCTGTGTTCTAACCAGTGTTTTATACAGTTCCAGCATAACCTCCCTGCTCTTATATTCTATACCTCGGCTAATAAAGGAAAGTATTCCACATGCCTTCTTAACCACCTTATCTACCTGTCCTGCTACCTTCAAGGATCTGTGGACTTGCGCTACACCTTTTTACACTTCCTCTACACCTTTCAGTATCCTCCCATTTATTGTGTACTCCCTTGCCTTGTTTGCCCTCCCCAAATTCATTACTTCACACTTCTATCCAACCATCTCCTCTTTAAAGGCCACCCACTGTTCAATTACAGTTTTGCCTGCCAATCTTTGATTCCAATTTACTCGGGCCAAATCTGTTCTCATCCTATTAAAATTGGCCCTCCTACAATTGAGTATTTTTACTTTACAGTGGTCCGTGTCCTTTTCCATAGCTATTCTAAACCTTATGATACTATGATCGCTGCTCCCTAAATGCTCCCTCACTGACACTTGCTCCACTTGGCCCACCTCATTCCCTAGAACCAAGTCCAGCAATGCCTCCTTCCTGATTGGGCTGGAAACGTACTGGTTAAGAAAGTTATCCTGAACACATTTCAAAAATTCCTCTCCCTCTTTGCCCTTTATATTATTGTTATCCCCGTCTATATTAGGATAGTTGAAGTCCCCAATTAACACTACTCTATAGCTTTTGCACACCTCTGTAATTTCCCTTTTTTTTGTCATTGCCAAGTTTTAGTAGCAGAACAAGATGATAAGGAAAGCACTGTGATACAGGAAGTTAAGTGAGGCAAAGTCCACAAAGGGGAGAAAAATCATGAGAAAAGTGATTAAGATAAGTATTGCTAATTTTGTTGCACCTTATTAGGTGTTCATGTTCATAAAATACACCTAATAATTTGAAGTTGCTTTTTTTTTGCTAAAATTCCAGTAATTTGAATTAAGCAATGTAAATAATACAGCAGAGTATTTAGTGCTAAACACCTCAAATTATTAGTGACTTTGAATTAAGGGGAATAGATAGTATAGCAATGTTCTGGTTACTGCTTAATAATCAGGCATTTCTGATGGTTGAAAGGCTTGCTTCAGCCATTTTGAATTAATTCTGTTCTTTAGTTTTCCAATTAGATTCTCGCCACTCCCCAATCCTGATTTTGGCTATCATTCAGTCAAATAAGCTTAAAGGTGGATGTTAATCATTTCATCCTTGCAGAATCAAAGATCCTTTGAAAATAAGATTTTTTTCTTGACTATTTTCTCACCATTCTCCTCTCCTGAAGGCGTTGACTCCTTGTTGATGTATGGTTCCATGCCCAAGTACCTCAATAGCTACTCACTAGATTAACTCAGAGACAGTGGAGAAGCTGCTAAACATTAAAGCCTTCATCTTTATTTGAAACCTGATTGCTTTGAATATAATTATATGGGATGTCATTGTTTTCTGATCTTCAAATCAATTTCGCAGAATAATGAGTGCTTAAGCAGAATCCAATAACACTGGGATAATAGTCTCCTGAAATTGCAAAAGCTCGTTTTCTAGCAGTTTGCTTGCCTGCTGCTGTTGGCAGAACATACAAAATTCTTAATTGTACTCATTGAGTTTTTAACAAATCTTCAATAAGTCTCTATTTCTTCATTTACTTTAACCGAGTAAAGAGTGAAATGCAGATGCAGTAAATGTCTGTTGTTCAGGTTTTGTGAACAAGTATTAAGCCCTTTGAGGATCGCAAAAACACTTTTGCCCATGTCAAATTTTTAAAAGATTGAAAAAGTACATTGCTTTCTGAATACTCTTAACAGGGACAGATCCCATGAGTACTGTTTTCTGTTCATTGTGATGTGTAATATTTAGCATTATGAAAAAATTGATGAAAAATATACAACTTTCCCAAGAGAACCCGAGAGAGAGAGGGAGGAAACTGCTAACAACCCAGAAATTATAATTCAGGTCTCTACTGAGTGTGGATGTGTGATGGAGAATTGGAGAGTGGCCAATTTAATATCCATTTTTAAAAAAGGGAGACAGAGCTAATCTAAGTAATTACAAGCCAGTCAGTTTAACATCCGAGGCAAGGAAAATTTTTTTTAGAGTTTTTAATTAAGGATGAAACTACAATTTATCTAGATAAAAAGAAAGTAGTTAGAAGTAGCCACCGCAGATTTCAAAAGGAGCAATTGTGCTTGACAAATCTCAAAATTCTTTGAGGAGTTAACAGACATAGTAGATGGTGGAAATGCACTGGATGCAGCGCACATTAGGAAAGCCTTTGACAAGGCACCACATGGAGATTATTAAAGACGATTAAGGGGTAGGATAGGAAAATTGGTTAGAAGTGGGAAAATAGAAAGTAGGAGTTAAGGACAGAGTATTTGGAACTGGGTAATGACCCACAGGGTTCAATTCTGAGGCACTTCTGCTGATTGTGCATATTAATGATTTGGATATAGACTAGAGGGAGTGGTGTCAAAATTTGCAGATTATACTAAAATAGGAGGTATAGTTAATTCTTTAGAAGACCAGAGGGAGCTGAAATGGGATATTGATAAGATGGGGGAATGGGCTAAACTGTGGCAGATGAAATTCACTGTCAGTAAGTATGAAATATATTAATGACTTGGACTTGGACACAATTTCGAAGTTTTCAGATGACACGAAATTTGGAAATGTAGTAAACAATGTGGAGGATAGTATCAGACTTCAGGAGAACATAGACAGACTGGTGAAATGGGCAGATACATGGCAGATGAAATTTAACACAGAGAAGTGTGAAGTGATGCATTTTGGTGGGAAGAATGAGGAGAGGCAATATAAACTAAGTGGTACAATATTAAAGGGGGTGCAGGACAAGTTGAGAAGACTGTTAAAAAGAATATGGGATCCTGGGCTTCATTAATTGAGGCATAGAGTACAAAAGCAAGGAAGTTATGCTAAACCTATATTAAACACTGGTTAGTCCTCAGCTGGAGTATTGTGTTCAATTCTGGGCACCACACTTTAGGAAGGACATCAAAACCTTGGAGAGGATGCAGAAGAGATTTACTGGAATGATACCAGGGATGAGGGACTTCAGTTATGTGGAGAGATTGAAGAAGCTGGGATTGTTCTCCTTAGAACAGAGAAGGTTAAGGGGAGAATTGATAGAGGTGTTCAAAATCATGAACGGTTTTGATAGACTAAAAGAGAAATTGTTTCCAGTGGCAGAGGGGTCGGTAACTAGAGGATACAGATTTAAGGTGATCAGCAAAAGATCCAGAGATGACATAAGGAAACATTTTTTTACGCAGCGAGTTGTAATGATCTGGAATACTCTGCCTGAGAAGGATGGTGGAAGCAGATTAAACTCTAATTTTCAAAAGGGAATTGGATAAATACTTGAAGGGAAATAATTACAGGGCAATGGGGAAAGAGCAGGGGAAATGGAACTAATTGGCAGCTCTTTCAAAGAGCCAGCACAGGCACGATGGGCCGAATGGCATCCTCCTGTGCTGTACCTACTATGATACTATGAGATAATACATTTTGGTTAAAAAAAGAGTATTTAAACTCAATGGAAGTAGGCTTGATGCTGTGGAAGAGCAGGGGGATTTTGTTCAAAACGATATTAAAAGCAGCACCTCAGTGATAAGTTCATTAAAAAAGTGAATGCCATACATTTCCCACCTGCACCGTTGTCTTCCCCCTCTGGTACTGAAACCCAAATCAATACATTGATTATTTCTATAATTGTTTTCTTGAATGTTGTCCTCGGTGGCCTCCTCATCTAAGTCCTTCATAAAGTTCAAATAATATAGAACTCCACAGTTCCCTCTCTCAAAAAACAGCACATCTATCAACCTTGCCCTTGACAAGTTTCACTGCCTCGCCTGTCCCCCAGCGCATTGATTTCAAGGTCCTCATCCTAATTTTCAAATCCCTCTGAGGATTTGCCCCACCTTATCAGAGCTGTCATCTGCAGCTGCATGTCCCAGTCCACTGCTCCAACTCAGCATTATGGCTCATCCCCCACCCCCCCTCCCCACCACTCCATTAGAGACTAATCCTTCGGTCATTATACCCCGGCTCATTGGAATTCTCTCCCAAAATTATTTTGCTTTGCTGGCTCTCTCCTTTCCTTAAAAGTCTCCTAATTACCTACCTCTTAAACAGTAGTTTCACCCTTTTCCCCTGCATAGGAATCTGCACTCCCCACCTCTGTAAAGTACTTTAGGACATTATTCTAAATTTGGGGCCTTACACAAGTGAGAATTATCGTCATTGCAGTACAGGCCAGCAAAGAGGAAACTGCATTGCTGGCCTTTATGGGCGAATTGAGCACTTAGCCCATCTAAGCCAGACAAAATGGCGGCCAACACAAGGCATGTGTTGAAGTCCCTCTATCACTTTATTCAGGTTTGCATGCAAGCATGAACAGGATGTACTGATTTCAGAAGTGTACCCAAATACAGGGATTCAGAACCAACTTCAGATTCCAGATAAAATCAAACCTGTACAAATTGGCTTTACTCTATGTCTATGTGACTGCAATGCACTCGAAGATGAACAGGGGTCCACCCACCTGGCAATGGCTATGCATTACTGGCTACACAGGCTCTGGGTCCGCAGACAGTCAGATGCAGAGTTGTGCCATCTGCTGCAAGGATACCTGCAGCTAATGTATCAGGTAGTTGGCATTGCCACTGATAGCAATCGATGGTTGAACTCAAGTCCTCAACCTGTGCCTTTTTCCAGGCATATGCAATACGATCCTTTGGGGTGGATGCTCTGGGGCCACCCTGCTTGCTACCACTTCGTTCTGCACCACCACATCCATTTCACTGGTCCATTTCAGTGTGAAGCATAAAAAATTAGGAGATCAAGGAGGGGCCATGAAATGACACTGGCGAGCAAAATAAAGGAAAATCCTAAGATGTTTTATAAGTATATTAAGGGTAAGAGGATGACTAGGGAAAAAATAGGGCCCATTAGGGACAAAAATGGCAATGTGTGTGTGGAGCCGGCAGATGCAGGAGGGGTTCTAAATGAATTTTTTGCATCTGTTTTCACTATGGAGAAGGACGATGTAGACATAGAAATACGGCAGGGGGACTGTGATATACTCAAACATATTAACATCGAGCGGGAGGAGGTATTGGCGGTTTTAGCAGGCCTAAAAATGGATAAATCCCCAGGCCCGGACGAAATGTATCCCAGGCTACTGTGTGAGGCAAAGGAGGAGATTGCGGGGGCTCTGACATATATTCAGAACCTCTCTGGCCACAGGGGATGTGCCAGAGGACTGGAGAACCGCTAATGTAGCACCATTATTCAAGAAGGGGAGTAGGGAAAAACCGGGGAATTACAGGCCAGTGAGCCTAACATCAGTGGTAGGAAAATTATTGGAAAAAATTCTGAAGGACAAAATTAGTCTCCACTTGGAGAAGCAAGGATTAATCAGGGATAGTCAACATGGCTTTGTCAAGGGAAGATCATGTCTGACTAATTTGATTGAATTTTTTGAGGGGGTGACTAGGCGCGTGGATGAGGGTAACGCAGTGGATGTGGTATACATGGATTTCAGTAAGGCCTTCGATAAAGTCCCCCACAGGAGACTGGTCAAGAAGGTACGAGCCCATGGAATCCAGGGTGCCTTGGCACTTTGGATACAAAACTGGCTTAGTGGCAGAAGGCAGAGGGTGATGATCGAAGGTTGTTTTTGTGACTGGAAGCCTGTGGCCAGTGGGGTACCACAGGGATCGGTGCTGGGTCCCTTGCTGTTTGTGGTCTACATTAATGACTTGGATATGAATGTAAAAGGTATGATCAGTAAGTTCGCTGATGATACAAAAATTGGTAGGGTGGTAAATAGAGAGGAGGATAGCCTCAGTCTGCAGGACGATATAGATGGGTTGGTCAGATGGGCGGAACAGTGGCAAATGGAATTTAACCCGGAAAAGTGCGAGGTGATGCACTTTGGAGGGACTAACAAGGCAAGGGAATACACAATGAATGGGAGGACCCTAGGCAAGACAGAGGGATCTTGGTGTGCAAGTTCACAGATCCCTGAAGGCGGCGGAACAGGTAGATAAGGTGGTAAAGAAGGCATATGGGATACTTGCCTTTATTAGCCGAGGCATAGAATATAAGAGCAAGGAGGTTATGATGGAGCTGTATAAAACACTGGTTAGGCCACAGCTGGAGTACTGTGTGCAGTTCTGGTCGCCACACTACAGGAAGGATGTGATCGCTTTGGAGAGGGTGCAGAGGAGATTCACCAGGATGTTACCAGGGCTGGAGCGCTTCAGCTATGAAGAGAGACTGGGAAGATTGGGTTTGTTTTCCTTGGAGCAGAGGAGGCTGAGGGGGGACATGATTGAGGTGTACAAAATTATGAGGGGCACAGATAGGATGGATACTAAGGAGCTTTTTCCCTTCGTTGAGGGTTCTATAACAAGGGGACATAGATTCAAGGTGAAAGGCGGGAGGTTTAGAGGGGATTTGAGAAAGAACTTTTTCACCCAGAGGGTGGTTGGAGTCTGGAACTCACTGCCTGAAAGGGTTGTGGAGGCAGGAACCCTCACAACATTCAAGAAGCATTTGGATGAGCACTTGAAATGCCATAGCATACAAGGCTACGGACCAAATGCTGGAATATGGGATTAGAGTAGACAGGGCTTGATGGCCGGCGCGGACACGATAGGCCGAAGGGCCTCTATCCGTGCTGTATAACTCTATGACTCTATGACCATTCTAGAGCATTCGAGCCCAATATAATAAGTGACAATGAACATAAGAAATAGGAAAAGGAGTAGGCCATCCGGCCCCTCGAGCCTGCTCCGCCATTCAACAAGATCGTGGCTGATCTTCTACCTCAACGCCATTTTCCTGTACCATCCCCATATCCCTTGATACATTTAATATCTAGAAATCTATCAATCTCTGTTTTGAATCTACTCAATGACGAATTCTCCACCCCAGAGGGCTGTGGAGGCTCAAAGATTCACCGCCCTCTGGAGTGAAGAAATTTCTCCTCATCTCAGTCCTAAATGGCCTACCCCTTATTCTGAGACTGTGACTCCTGGTTCTAGACTCCCCAGCCAGGGGAAATATCCTCCTTGCATCTACCCTGTCGAGCCCTGTAAGAATTTTGTATGTTTTAATGAGATCACCTCTCATTCTTCTAAACTCGAGAATACAGGCCTAGTGTACTAGTGTCATCTTAATAGCTCGAAGTGTTGCTGCCTTGTAACACATCCTACAGAATTTTCATACTGCTTATCTTAAAATATTAAATTTATACTTTCCTTTTAGCCTAAGATTCACCTGGACTTACATTTACTTGTTGACAGGGTAAATGTTCCCAGACCTCTGCTAATGCCTCTTCTTATATTTGCTGGTAGGCACAAGATACCAGTTATGCAGGACGTTCCTGTTCAATATTCTGTCGCTTCTGAGATGAGACCATGCAGCTTCCGGTGTACTCCTGAGCTGTGGTACTAAGCATTAGTATTCCAGTGATGGGTAATTTTAAAGGAATGAGGCTACTTAAAAAGGTAAGTGGATGCATGTGGGGATAGAACTGTTGGTAGCCTTTACAAAGGTTGCTAATATTTGCGATGTGCATTTCATCTTTTGTAAAGATTGGTCAACAAAAATATTCTGGCAAAATCTAATGGCTCACATAATAAACGTGGAGGCAGAAAATCAACACTGTGGCCAAGTAATGGGGCAGCCCCACACCACAACCTCTGCCTGATGACTAGTGAAATGGATGCAGGTGTAGTGCCAGAGGATTGGAGGATTGCCAACGTTGTATCGTTGTTTAAAAAGGGATCGAAGGATAGACCGAGTAATTACAGGTCAGTCAGCCTAACCTCGGTGGTAGGCAAATTGTTGGAATCAATTCAGAGAGACAGGATAAACTGTCACTTAGAGGCACAGACTAATTAAGGACAGTCAGCACCGATTTGTTAAGGGGTCGTGAATAACTAACTTGAATGAATTTTTTGAGGTGACGACAAGGAGGATCGATGAGGGTAGCATAATTGATGTAGTCTACATGGATATTGGCAAGGCTTTTGACAAGGTCCCACATGGGAGATTGGTCAAAAAAAGTAAAGGCCCATGGGATCCAAGGGAGAGTGGCAAATTGGATCCAAAATTAGCTCAGCGGCAAGAAGCAAAGGGTGATGGGCAACGGGTGTTTTTGCAACTGGAAGGCTGTTTCCAGTGGGGTGCCACAGGGTTCGGTACTAGGTCCTTTGCTTTTTGTGGAATACATGATTTGGACTTAAACGTAGGGTGCATGATTAAGAAATTTGCGGATGGCACAAAGATAGGCCATGTGGTTGATAGTGAGGAGGAAAGCTGTGGACTGCAGGAAGATATCAATGGATTGGTCAGATGGGCAGAAAAGTGGCATATGGAGTTCAATCCGGAGAAGTGTGAGGTAATGCATTTGGGGAGAGCAAACAAGGCAAGGGAATACACAATAAATGGGAGGATACTGAGAGGTGTAGAGGAAGTGAGGGACCTTGGGGTGCAATTCCACAGATCCCTGAAGGTAGCAGGACAGGTAGACAAGGTGGTTACGGCAGCATATGGAATGTTTTGTTTTATGAGCCAAGGCATAGAATATAAAAGCAGGGATGTTCTGCTGGAACTGTATAAAACACTAGTTAGGCCACAGTTTGAGTACTGCACACAGTTCTGGTCACATTACAGGAAGGATGTAATTGCACTAGAGAGGGTGCAGAGGAGATTTATGAGGATGTTGCCAGGACTGGAGAATTTTAAGCTATGATGACAGATTGGATAGGCTGGGGTTGTTTTCCTTGGAACAGAGGATGCTGAGGGGTGATTTGATTGAGGTGTACAAAATTATGAGGGGCCTAGACAGAGTGGATATGAAGGACCTATTTCCCTTAGCGGAGGGGTCAATAACCAGGGGGCATAGATTTAAAGTGATTGGTAGATGGATTAGAGCGGAAATGAGAAAAAAAATTTCACCCAGAGGGTGGTGGGGGTCTGGAACTCACTGCCTGAGAGGGTGGTAGAGGCAGAAACCCTCAACTCGTTTAAAAAAATACCTGGATGTGCACCTGAAGAGCCGTGACCTGAAGGGCTACGGACCAAATGCGGGAAAGTGGGATTAGGCTGGGTCGCTCGTTTCTCAGCCGGCGCGGACACGATGGGCCGAATGGCCTCCTTCTGTACCGCAAATTTTCTAGGGGGTTCTGTGTGGTGGCGCAGATTGAGATGGTAGCAAGCAGGGTGGCCCTGTGAGCTACCCCACAGCACCCTCCCCATAAGATAGCATTGCACATGCCTGGAAAAAGGCACAGGTTGAGGACTTGAGTTCAACCACGCATTGCTATCAGTGGCAACGCCAACTACCTGATACATGAGCTGCGAGTGTCCTTGCAGCAGATGGCACAGCTCTGCATCTGACTGTCTGCAGACCCAGAACCTGTGTAGCCAGTTCTGCATGGCCATTGCCAGGTGGGTGGACCCCTGTTGGTAATGTGTGTGAGGATACCAGCAGTTGGGTTCGGACGGCCTCTGATGCATCCTGACCTGCTTGGAATCTCTCCATTGCTCCTCCTTTTTTTCCTCCAAAAATCAGAGGTAAAGGGATATTGGTAAACCATTTTCCCGATATCACAGATGTACCAAAAAAACAGCAGCATCAGAATACTTGGCGTAAAGCTACCTGACCAACTGAGTGGAAACAGGAAAAAAAAACAGAACAGCAAGAAACAATGTTCAGAAGTAGCCTCAAAATGCTGTTTAAAAACATGAATCTTTAAATGTATTTCCATAAACAGCACATCCCAGCAGCAATGGATACCCATTTTATATGGGTGGGCAGAAAAATACATGCTATTAGTGCTACTTTGGTGTAAACACCAGGAAACTGTGGAAGTTTAAACATCATTGAGACCTAATATTAATATAATCAAATACAAACTGGTGATCACTTCCAGCACTGGTACAAAACCCAACCAAAAAACATGAGATGCGGCACCAAATGGGCGAAATGGATCTCCATGTATTTTCTGATCGGTTACACCTGATAGTTAGGTGTAAATGATTTGAAAGTCTACCCTCTTGACTCCTTGATGAGGTATGGTTCCATGAGGGACCTTAACTCAAATGACCATCACTCATGTGAGCGTCAGCGGTGAGCGTTGATCCTGTTCTCACGGGCAGTTCCCAGCAGGGGTCAAGGGATAACGATCAGGGGTGAGAACCTGCGCTGATTTTCTCTCCGTAACCTAGGGGTGTTGAGGCAAATTGTCACGCTCTACTGCTAGCTCAGCTCTGATCAGCTAATGCAGTACAGACCAGGGATCAAAACTGGAAGCTTTCTGGTCTGTATGGCTCAGCTACTCACTGAATAAACTAGTAGAGCTAATGGCAGGGCAGGGTGGTGGGGGGAAACAGTGTATTGAGTTGTTAAGGGAACTGCAAAATCCAAATATCTACACAATTGTTTGTTGCCTCTAAGTCATTTGCTTGGGAAGGGCAATCCTGAAGGCTTCACTATGGAAAATGTGGCTTGTAGCTCTAAGAAACGCACTGTGAAGCAGGCAGTTAAACAAAAGCACACTGGCTTTGTCCTTTTGTCTCCAGGAATGAAAGCAAGAACTGAAAGTAACCACTGCAGCTCTAGCCTTAGATCAAAAGCCCTGCATTTTAGTGCAATCCAGACAAGTACAGCCAAAAAAAACAAACAATGTGTACATACACAACAGATTTAATTTTAGAACAACAAAGGTAATGCCCTGAATCACTGTAGAGGTCCAGGTTAATTATATAGTTTGTTGCTAAGACCTATCAGTAACCATGGTAATAAGTAAGGTCATGCAAAGGTGTATAGGAGTGTGGCAAACTCTTCTTGGAATGTTTTACTACCATGAAACATGATATCCATGCATGGAAAAGTTCTGTCAGAAAAGACTGCAATATCCTTGTAGGACATTAAAAAGAAAAGCTTATAAATATCCACATCTATATAGCTTAACCATCGTTCATAATTGACTAACAAATTATAAAGATTTGGGATGATAATGAAGCCAAGAAATGGGACTGGAATAAGTAACCTGCTTTCACCACATTTTACTACACAACCTATCTTTTAGTTATGCTTGGAATACTGAATGGTATAGAAAATACTGTAGCAATGCTCCTTCCAGAGGGTCAGGGTTTTTGATATAACACAAAAGCTCATGGATTTTAACAAAAAGGTTTTGTTAATTCAAAACAGATTTAAAACAGTTGCAGGATAAGACTCGAGTCCACATTTACACATTCACCAGCCAGTTTCCTTTCAGGATATATAACGGTTTACTAGAAAGAACTAATGGAACTTCGAGAACAAAGTCAACTGTAGTAAAACGAAAGTAATAAAAGACAATTTTTAAAAAATAATCTCAATGAAATATGCTTATCATGTTGATAAAGGACAATGTTTTTGTAATAATTTGTTCCTTATTTTTTTCCCTGAATACATATCTGCACCAATTTCATATATTTGAAACACAGATTGTATATTTAAAACAGCACTGCGGTACAAATATTCACTTGCTAAGAATTACTTGTGTTTAAGAAAATTCCCAAACAAAATACATTTGGTACAGATGATGAGTTATAGTCAGAAATTGGTAGATGTTTCTAGTGCTGATTATCAGTTAATTATTGTTTTGTGGTCCATCTCTGAAAACAATATCTGCTCAAACATTTAGGGGTTGGGCTGATGCCCTCCTATTTTTAAAGAAAAAATCAATTTGAGCTAGTTAGAGGGTGGCTTAGTAAGAAACTCAAAGGGAGTGTTTAGAAGATTTTTTTTTGGACAAAGGGTTATTAGAATGGGGAATGTATTACCACCAGTGGCTATTGAAGCTGAGTCATTCACAACATTTAAAAAGGAATTAGATAAACAACTGAAAGAAAATATTGAAGGGTGTGTGAAAAGAGCAGGGATCAGAATAGCTCCAATATGCAGCTAATACCACCACAAGAACCTTTATCTCTGCTGAATTTTCTACGATTCTATGAAATAGGGCAGGTTAAAAATGAACAGTCAATTCTCTAACAGTAGCTTAATTTTAATGGTATATAGCAGCATTACTGTATTGGACTTGAGGGATCATTTTAACCTAAACCACCTGGGAGAAACTGACAGGATCGGATTGGCTGCCCATTTTACACCCTCAGCCCATTTTTACTTTCCATTGAAATAAAGGGTGGGGTGCAAGACGGGTGGCCCATGCCATGCCATCAGTCTCCCGCAGGGTGGGTTAGGCTAAAATTACCCACTTAGTGACAAGTATTGGGAGGTGACTGATCAGGATCATTCGGGATCACTTCATTAATGAACCCAAGCTTATCTTCAACTGGGAATAATGTGATTGGATAGTAATCATCTTGTAATCTGGATCGTATACACAGTAATATATACAGATGGATTTTCTGGTTTTGGCACTGAGGTAGAAGATACGCCGGCCAGCGATCTGCATGCTGGGTCAACTTAATTAGATATGCAGTACGAGCCCAACAAGGAATACACTTACTGCTGGGGACTCGCATAGCGAAGGAACAAAATTCCTGTGCTACTACAGTTATGTAAAGATCTATAACACAGAGCGAGCGAGAGCAAGAGAGAAAAAAAAGAGTGAGAAAGAGAAAAGAGGGAAAAAAAAAGAGCGAGAAAGAGATGAGAGAAAACGAGAGAAAGAGATGAGAGAAAAAGAAAGAGAGAGCACAAATGAACATTAATTGCAGGCAGAAGGATTCGGGATAGTCAATTAGAAATAGTATGTTGTCTGCTTATAAACAAATTTTGTACTCTTTACCCCTTAATTCTATGCCTTGGAAATTAAGCTATATTGGCAGCTGCTAGAGGTTACAAGACTGCTCTACAAATAGTAAGGGGAGAGAGAATCTCTGTGCCTTGTGCCCCTAGCCAACTCAAACAATGAGAAGATATTACATTTGATGTAATTGAAGCTAGAAGAGCCATATACAAAAGTTCCCATCAACCTGCAGCAATAAGATAGGTGAATTTCTCCCCCATGCTACTCCACTAATTGCCTTCTCAGCATCAAATGAAAGGGCCACGGTCAGATTTTTCCCATGGACTGAATCCGGTCCTCAAAAATATAAAATCAGGAGAGGCTTGCATTTTGTAATTCAGAGAAGATGGCTAATGTTCCTATTGTTGAATTGTTTCTTAATGTATTTTGTCATTCATTACAAAGCCACAGAAAAAAAATAATAAAATGCTGTACACCTGTACCTGCCTTAACACACTTTTTAATGGATTGATGGCCCTTGGCTGGATCTTGTTGAGAAGAAATACCACCAAATAGATACAACCTCATTTGCATAAGTCTTGAAATTTTGAAGAGTCACTCGGCAGTGGAAATGTCATTTTTTGTGCCAGTTGTATTGCAGTTGGAGGCAAATCGTTGTCTTTGAGACAGGTATGGATAGAAAAATTGGTGCAGGATTGGGGGAAGGGGGAGTGGGTTGGGAAGGTGTAAGACCATGAGTTATGATGTGCTAGAAGGTGTTTCTTTCGCAAATACTTTTGTGACTTCACGGGGGTGAAATCAGACTTGGACAGGATATCGCATCTGCTACTCCTGTGCAGCGCCTTGGAATATTTTACGACATTTACAGCACTATATAAACGCAAGTAGTTGCTGTTGTTGCTGCCACCCAATATTTCGTTCCATTGACTTGAATGGAACTGCATATCGGGCGGGGCGTATAACTGGCGGCAGATGAGACACCACCTGTTTTACAACCCCGCCCAAGTCGAATTTCACACCTCCGTAATATTACATAAAATTTTGCCCCAAGCCTTTGTCTTTCTAGGTATTTGGAGTAAAAGTTCACAATTCCCTTTTACTAATACTACCACCAATACCATGAACAACAAAAAAAATGAAATTAGGAGTGCTACTTTTTCCAGTGCACCTAAGCCTTTGATCTTGAAGCTGCTATAGCTCAGGAAGCTGCAGCTGTATAGTCCCACCTGCCTGCATCCTGACCCGATTTCCCTGGCAGCACCTGGTGCAGTCAGATCTGATACGATCTCTGGTGCATCTGACCTTGGACCTGACTTCAGACAACTTTGGGAGCAGACAGCGCCAACTATTTTGGAGAACACTGCCAAAAATAATGTTAATATTTAAAAAGCAACCTTCATGTGTAGCAGGGGACAAAGCCTGCAGGCAACAATTGTAATTTTTAATAATTTGACTTTTTTACACTTATTGCAGCTAAAATGGCAGAAGCTGCTTTAACAGCAGATTGGAGAAGATCAAGTTTTTTTTAAAACAATAAGTCTGATTCATTTACATTAATATCTATGCCAATGAATTCCTATTAAGATTATGCTGTTTATACAATACCAACATTTTTAATGTCAGTCAGGTACACACTAGTGATAAAAAGTGACCTTCCAACCTTTTTTTCTATAGCCGCCCCCACTAATCATTCACCCATTGACATATAACAAAGGCTTCAGTCTTTTAATAGATTAACAAAAGGGTGAGAAAAAGGTAAGCCAGCACCTTACCTCAGTAGTCAGTTATACCAAGACATTAGTGAACCTGTTGGGTTTTTAATAACAATCCGATAGCCTCATGGTCACTTTTTTTTTTAAAAATGATTCTAACTTTTTAGATCCAGATTTTTTTTTTTATAAATTGAATTCAAATTCTCAAATTTGAACTCACTTTCTCTGGATTATATTAGTCCATGCTTCCGGATAACTAGTCTAGTAACTTAACTATTACACTATCGTAGCCTGCTGGAGTAGGTCTTGAACCCACGACTTAGAGGTGACTACCATCAACTGAGCCAAGCGGACATTATGAAGTAAAAGAAATGTAATTTCATAGAAATCAATTGAACAAATCTGTACACAAGCAAAACCTGCACTTATCTTCTTTACTACAGCAGGAGGAACAGAGATACTTCAATATACAAGAAGATGTAAAGACTTTTTACTTACAAATAAGTTTGGATTGATTACTTTACGCAGCAGAATCTTAATATCTGAATTTCCCAATACCTTGTATATGGTAGTAAATGAAAACCAAATCATTGAAGAAGAGGGTGAGTCAAATCACTGGAAATATCACAATAATTGACAATTCAGAATGAATCCTAAGATTCTGAATACTCTAAAGACTGGTGTATGCCACAATTAAATCTATGCATTGTCAGAGATCCTGTCTTTCAAGTGAGACATTAACCTGAGGGCCCCACCTGCCTGGTCAAGTGGATGTAAAATACTGCATGGCACGATTTAAAGGTGAGCTGGGGAGTTCTCAGTGTCACAGTCAACGCTTATCCCTCAACCACCACCACAACAGATTAACTGGGTGTTAATCTTGTTGCTGTTTGTGGGACTTGTGTGCAAAATTGGCTGCTGGATTTGTCTACATAACAGTAAGTGCATTTCAAAAGTAATATATTGGCTGTTCAACGCTTTGGGGTGGCCTGAGGATGTGGAAGAAGCTACCCAGAGCACGTTCTTTCTTTCTTTTTGGTCATGAGTTAATGTCACCACTGTTAGTCCATCTGCTTATTGCCCTTCTGTCAAGTCCCACCTTACACTTAAGTGGTTTAGCAGGACTCATCTTGATTAAGCTTTTATTCTTGGCATAGTAAAATGAAGCTCAATTTTTCATAAAATAACCTGTACTTGTCTAAGAAATCTAGGGTGAATCAGAACACTGTCCTTTCACCTCTGGAACCCAAGTTTATATTTCCACCCAGATGTCTCCTCTATCGTCTGACTGTAAGGGCCCTATGTGAAATGAGTTTCAGCAATTTCAACCAAGTTCTCGGTGGGTAAGTATCCAAGAGACAAAACAGACAACAATCAGGTACAAATTAACATTAGATTGGCAAAGTCACTCATAAAGGCATTAATGGTAGCAGTTGTGGGAGTTTAAAAATTTTACTCTTGGGCAATATGAGGTGCTTTTTTGAGGTTGGAGTTATCATTGTTAGGATAGAGTAAAAGGAACTATTTTCTGCATTTGGCCAGATTACAATCCGCTTGGACATGTCAACCAGTGACTGTGCAAGCCAAAAGTGCAAAAATGTTTAATTTCCCATCATTGTCATCCCTCAACTTTGAGTATAAAATATAGCGAAAAAAAATTAAACCATTAAAAAACATGTCCACTTGACGGCAAGTCACTTAAGTGCAATGGCAAGATGATGGAAGAATCGTAATAGTCTATGTTTTCTCGCTTGTTGCAGACATTTGGGGGTTGATTTTAACTACCCCCCTGGGGAAGCTGTTAAAATGGCACAGAGGACTTATCCAACACCTTTCCCACCCCAACCTGGCTGACTGCAGCCGGCTAGGTCACCCATCCAGTTGGAAGTAGCCAGGGGCAAAAATATTCAGACTTGCAGTGACCTTGACTGCAACAGGCAATGCAATGCTAGCCATGACAGTTTGCTGCTGGTCTTCTTACAAGAAGCAACACAGCTCTGTCGCATCCTCCCTGGAGAAGTGAAGCCCCCTTATGCGCTGCTCCTCAGAGAACTGCAGGTATGTTGTCCTGGGCTTACAAACTCTGTTGGGAGGATAAGGATACCATCTATTCAGTCTCCCTCCAGCTGCAGCTCTGTTTGCTCCTCCCTCCTGCTGCTCCTCCTCCTGTCATAGTACAATTCCTATAAGGACCTCCATGAAGAAATATACAATGTCAGAAGCCCCTTAACGGTTCAGAACATTCAACAGCACTTTGAAATCATCTAAATAGCAAAAATCCACTATTGAATGCAACCATAATGTCTCCCAACCTGAGAGCAGCTGAGGGTCCCTTTAAATATAATTGGAAATGGCCACCTCTTGACTTGTACCGTCCATGGTTTGTGAATGGGAGCAGGAACTAGCTGCAGCAAAATGAGCTGAGATGAAAATGGCATGAGAGGTCATAACTAATCCGATTAGGATATTAATCCTGTCCATTTCTGGCGGGAATTCTGACTGCCTGGATCGGGTTCCACCCAAAGATTGGAATGGGCAGGAACGCAGTGGTTTAGTGGGCACTTCCATTATTATTTTGGTCTTACTACCACCCTGTTTTAAGCACAAATGGGGCAATAAGTTCATGAAAATCTCCCAATGCTATCACATTGTAGGCCAGGGTGATGTCAGTCATTTCTCCAAAAATAATCCATTCTGGCAACACAAACTGACCCATCTAGTCATACGCACCCATTTGAGAGGATTTGGGCTAAAAAGGACTAGGATTTAAACTCTTTACTGAAGCTAGTTGAAAGTCAACCCAGCACTTTATATTTTCTTGGATTGCCTCACTTGATAGAAGACGCCTCTCCAGGGACAGGTATTAATTATCAATCAGTGGAGGGGTTATCGGGAGATATGACCCTTGTGAATGAATAGACTGTTAAGCAGTTGAAAATCTACTCCGTACCACCGATTGTAAATTCTGCATTCTAAAGTGCTGGTCTGTGCAACAAAGCTACTGGTTCTAAATTACATATTCTTTTTCTCCCCAGAATTTCATACAAGGTTGTATATTGGTGCAGATTTTATTCTTCTAGCTTCCACTGCATTTCTAAGAGCGCACATCTGCCAGCATGATTGTACATATAATAAAGATGCATTACGCACGTCACGATGATGTTGTTTGTTGGTGGTAGTTCTAGCGGGTAGCAGTCAGGCAAAGACATACAGGATCTATTCTAACCTGTCTGGAGATGCCACTGAGTTGGGTTACTATTCTTGTGCTACATGGTCTGAATGGTGATGTACTCCCATCTTCCCAATCATATTATCCTGTTCCTTCCTCTATGGGGAGTATGATGTGGGCATGTGAGCATCGCTAATGTTGCATACTTTGAGCCTTGGAACTGTTGGTTAAACTTTGTAGGAACAGGCACTTTATACAGTATTGATCTCAATCTTGAATATACTCAACAACTGAACATCCACAGCCTTCTGGGGATGAGAATTCCAAAGATTGACAACCCACTGAGTGAAGATGTTACCAACCATATTTGCAGGTATTGCTGCATCTACCTGGCAACAAGTCTGTCGATATAGAGCCAGGTGCAGTGCTGCGCTATTTTCTTCTAGGAGACCCGCAGCATGCTGATTTAACTCTCAAATTAACACTTTTCCATTGATATGAAATTGCTTTGCAGTAATACAGAAGCAGTTATAGAATCACATCATCAGTCATTCTATGTTACATGTCTTGGTACAGACAGTTTGTAGTGTTATGAAGTTCTGTTGCAGTCCAGGCTGTTTCCCCAGGCTGGAGAGTCTAGAATTATGCGTCATAGTCTCAAGATAAGGTGTCAGCCATTTAGGAACGAGATGAGGAAAAATTTCTTCAATCAGGGTTGTGAGTTTTTGGAATTCTCTACCCCAGAGGGCTGTAGATGCTCAGTCGTTAAGTATATTCAAGGCTGAGATCGATAGATTTTTGGACACTAAGGGAATCAAGGGATATGGGGATAGGGCGGGAAAGTGGAGTTGAGGTAGATCAGCCATAATCTTATTGAATGGCGGAGCAAGCTCAAAGGGGCCATATGGCCTACTCCTGCTCCTATTTCTTATGTTCACTGCAGCTTACTGTCTTTCTGTGCCACTAAAAGCATGATCTACCGTAATTGGAATCTAGTATAATGGTAAGCGAGACCATCACATGTATCTATGTCATCAGGCCTGCTTCACTAATCCTCTGCCATAGTGAGGTATGTACATTTTTATCTGTAGATGTGGGTGTGAGGGTACCAGCGGGTGGGGACAGAACACCTCTGGTGCAACCTGACCTGCCTGGTATCCATTCACTAATCTTCCTCTTTCTCCTCCAAAAAGCACAGAGCAATTATTAAAAAGGAAAAATTTACAGGGCTATGGGGAAAGAGCAGGGGACTGGGACTAATTAGATAGCTCCTTCAAAGAGCCGGCACAGGCACGACGGGCCAAAAGGTCTCGTTCTGTGCTGGATGATTCTATGATCACAAAGGGTCATGAATGCCTGCTTGCCAGCAGAAAACAAAGAAATTGGTGCAGGAACTGGCCTTAAAAATTAATTTAATCTTCTTTGCCCTTTAAATGAAGTTGATCCCCTAGCAAACCTTGATGCCAAATATACATGGGTGTTATTTGGAAGTGGTGCTGCACCAATGTAAAGGTCAGAAAAAAATGTGGAAGGCATTTTGATGTTACTCCTGTGTCATTTGAAAATTATGAAACTCATACCTGTTTCCTGCAGTCAGGATCTGGGGGGGGGGGGGGGGGGGGTGCCCTCACACGATATACAAATTCCTTTGAGTTAAAGTCAATGAAAAACAAAATCAGGCTGGGTGTAAAATGGGCTGCTGATTTCTTATTGCCCGTTTTGCGCTACCACGCCGAAGACTAATTTCAGCCTTATGATCTTATAAGGGCCAGGCACAAATGCATGTTTCCATTTCTTCTATGCGTGTTGCCATTTCTTCTCCAGCCAATAATGATCAAAAACAAAACTTTAACAAAAGCTTTCTGAAAATCGAATTAGAAAATAATATCTTAATTTCCTCTGTCCAACATGTCAGCAATGTCTTTGAAAACCCCAGGTTAGTTAAGCATAACCTCCCTTTTCTGAATCTGTGCCAACTGTCCTTTACCAAGTGTTTAGCCACTAGAACTTTGAAAATCATTTCAAAGACTTTATAACTGATCCATAATTACAAGCACATTATTAGGGCAGTTACCAAAGTTGATACTAGCAAAAAGAGCGAGACTTTAAAGTCTTATGAACGCATAAAAGCTACCCTGATATCAATTCAAGTGGCCTAACATTAGACGTGAAAAATTCAAGTCTTCATCTACACAATGTCTAATTCTTCTCAAATATGTGAGGTCAACTACATTTAGACCTAACTTATCTTTGAGGTCAGCACTTCAGCTGTTAGAAATTCTAACACAAGAGACAGTGGTTAAATATATTGTAGGATAATTTTGATTAATTTTTCAACAACCATAGAATCATAGAAGTTTACAACATGGAAACAGGCCCTTCGGCCCAACATGTCCATGTCGCCCAGTTTATACCACTACACTAGTCCCAATTGCCTGCACTTGGCCCATATCCCTCTATACCCATCTTACACATGTAACTGTCCAAATGCTTTTTAAAAGACAAAATTGTACCCGCCTATACTACTGCCTCTGGCAGCTCGTTCCAGACACTCACCACCCTTTGAGTGAAAAAATTGCCCCTCTGGACCCTTTTGTATCTCTCCCCTCTCACCTTAAATCTATGCCCCCTACCTTTGGGAAAAGATTTTGACTATCTACCTTATCTATGCCTCTCATTATTTTATAGACTTCTATAAGATCACCCCTAAACCTCCAACTCTCCAGGGAAAAAAGTCTCAGTCTATCCAACCTCTCCCTATAAGTCAAACCATCAAGTCCCGGTAGCATCCTAGTAAATCTTTTCTGCACTCTTTCTAGTTTAATAATATCCTTTCTATAATAGGGTGACCAGAACTGTACACAGTATTCCAAGTGTGGCCTTACTAATGTCTTGTACAACTTCAACAAGACATCCCAACTCCTGTATTCAATGTTCTGACCAATGAAACCAAGCATGTTGAATGCCTTCTTCACCACCCTATCCACCTGTGACTCCACTTTCAAGGAGCTATGAACCTGTA
Organism: Heptranchias perlo; assembly: GCF_035084215.1. NCBI lineage: Eukaryota > Metazoa > Chordata > Chondrichthyes > Hexanchiformes > Hexanchidae > Heptranchias > Heptranchias perlo. The sequence goes on along the minus strand of NC_090328.1, from coordinate 22,346,367 downwards.
CTCCTAGATCTCTTTGTTCTATAACTCTCCCCAACGCCCTACCATTAACGGAGTAGGTCCTGGCCCGATTCGATCTACCAAAATGCATCACCTCACATTTATCTAAATTAAACTCCATCTGCCATTCATCGGCCCACTGGCCCAATTAATCAAGATCCCGTTGCAATCCTAGATAACCTTCTTCACTGTCCACAATGCCACCAATCTTGGTGTCATCTGCAAACTCACTTATATATTTTGATAAAACATCCCCAGCTAAAAGCATCAATCCCAGTGAATGCTCAAAGAAACTGGTATCTAGTTATTAGTTCATGATTAACTTTTTTCTCTAAATTTATTCAATGACAAATTATGTGAAACATAGCACTCGCCAGGTCTCTTAGTATTCTACTTAAATAATACTCACATTCAGTACTGTAAATATTCTAAATCCACTTTTTGTATTGTCGAGCAGAGTATAAAAGGCAGGCGGAATCAACGGAAGAAAAAACAAAATTACTCAGATTTTTTACTTATCTGAATGTTGTAATGCAGGTTCTAAATACTTGAGATTTAAAAAGCCATCACATATTATGTGGGAAAACTTCTAAGAGTTTAGATTTTATCTTTTTCTTGAAGGCATCAAATGAAACACACAATAATCTTCACAACTGATCGAACCTTTTAACTTTTTGTAAATGCCATACCATCATGAGACACACTGATATCCAGTAGGTTCTTAATTAAAAGCTAAAGAATACAGAATTTGCAAACGATTGTTGGCAACTTGCAAAAGTTATTTAGCAGCATTCTTTGTGGATTGGTAAACCATTAATGTATACTGCCTCCTAAAGCATATCTCTCAATTATCTTGTTTTAATTGGGACATCCAAACATTAAACAGCACTACTGAGAAAAACAGCTGCCAAAATCAACTGATTTGCTGCTTCTACAGAAAGAGATGCTTTCACCCCAAGTGTCAGTCCAAATTCCACTCTCTTTCAGTACATTGCAGGTTGAGGGTATGTCCTAACGAGTAATTAAACTATATGCTTTAGTGCAGATCTTTAGCATCATTTATTTAACAATAATTTCTGACAAATATCTGCTGAAATACATCAATATTTTTCAAACTTTTCTAAATGGGGCCACCTGAAAATGCTCCAACTTCTGAAATTAATATCAGCAGTTGAAAGGACAATGATGTTATTACTGCAGAAAACGTTCCTAATTTGTATATTAAACAAGTAAATTGGTATTAAATAAACTAATACAGATTAATACTGACATTTTGAAATAGATCTGATAATCTTGGGAACCTCCTGGAAATCCCTTGTGCATCCCCTGTGAGTCTAGTGACCCCAGTTTGAAAATCTATTAATTACATGACCTTTTAGAGATGTACCATGAAATTATATTAGTCATGTTTATTATGACTTAAAAAAAACTCTACATGTGCTCTTCAAGGAATCCTTTGTCAACCAATAGCCTCAATCCTATATCTATGCAATCGAGATTCTTACGTCACTTCTTGCACAGTAAATAGTTCTCAATTGCCGACTGTAGTTAACACTGGCTACTTAGTACAATAATCAGTGCTTAAAGCAAGCACAGACCATAGTTGTGCCTTTCATTTGGGCTTGCAACTATATCGTATGCCTTTTTTAAAAAAACACTACATTTTTTTTCCACAGAGGTTTCAAGTTCCATTCCAAACTACGACCATTCAAAACTTTGAGACTACAGTTTAACCTCCAATGTATGCTGCTTCTACAAAGTAAAATGTATAATTTCATGACTATATATTTACAGTACAACCTGTGCATACAGGTTATTGAACCTTTCTTTTAATCTTTTCATTATAGCTGACAGGTATTCATTTTCTAACAGACCATGATGTGATCTCCATAAGTATGTGGCACAGCAACTAAGCTTGTAATTTGTGTTGCCATGCTCGGTAGTGTGCATCATTGGAGCTGCCTTTAGAAGCATATAAAATTAGTGTACCATCCATTTAGCCACCTAGCTACTAAGTTTGGCATAACTAAATATAAGTTGCCCTCACACAATGCCTTTATTGTAATCCATCTTGTGTCTGCAGGTTTTAATACAGTGATTTCTGATTTTTAGAATTGTAGAAATCGATAAAGGAATAACAAGGTTTATTAAAACTTTTCAGTTAATCAACACCTGACAAAGCTATGTATATGTTCTTTGCTAACCAGTACTGTGTCTATAAACATCAATCTTCTCAAATAATCCATTAGATCTGGATGCTTTAATCGCATAATTATATGTCTAAAGAGTGGCTATTCAACAGTCTGATTGCATGGCCGCATTTCACACAGCTCATAGCTGCATCTTTGCTAGATCATCTCCATTGGGTAAACAGGCTTTGCAAACACTAATGCTTTGGCTCGGGGATGGCTTTGCAATGCTGGAATGAATTTGCAATACCGCTGTTCTACCAGAGAAATACTGCGTGTGCGGCGAACCTACTTGCAAATATTTGAATACAGTTAGTGTAAATAGCAGGCTGATATAAAACTGGGTCACAGCGCGCAATATCAGGGTTCAAAATAAGTAACCTGAATTACATATTTGTAATTCACCAAGTCAGGGGGCCATGTCGTTATCGCACAGGTATTTGTTTGCAATGTTCGGTCCATCATTTGTGAGGGCATTTCGAACTTTCGATGCTATTTTTATGGGTAGGCATCAAGCAAATACTTAAACTATTTTAAAATGCAACGTACTTCTTGAATCTGTGCAAGTATTTTATTTGTCCACTTTATTCCCCCTTTTGGAAGTAGCCTAAATGTTACTGTAATGAACGGTTCATTACTGCCAGCAATTCTAAACCAGGTAAAGTAGATCACTATAGTGTACCCAACACTATCCCGAAAGCATCTATTAGAAACTAGAATGAGATAATGCACTAAGGGTGCTTATAATGGCTGTATATGCTCACTCACCCAGATACTTTATGTCGAATCCCCTGGGAGGTTTAAGCGACCTCCTCATCCAAGCTTCCCTCAGTACTTCCAAATGCGACTCCTTGCCCTGGATCAGCAGGACGTGTTCGTCGATCCACCCGAGGAAGAAAGCCTCCGAGATGGCGTCTGTCACTCGCTTATTCCAGAAATGCTGCATGTTTTCGGCTTTAAAATCGGCGAAGATCTCGTAGCCGGTGTGGTGGTGCTGAATTTTCTCACTCACCGCCACAGCTCTGGCCGTGCCGGTCCGAGACAGGACGATAGCCAGCGAGTGGGGGGCTATCTGCAAAAACTTATCCATTTTCTGTGGCATTGTAAGAAAACACTCGAGATCGATATTGTGCTATTACGGAATGCGTGTAGGGTCGGAACAGTGACAAACTATTTGCAGAATGCCGGGACACTCTGGAATGAAGCCCCGCAGGTATCGATGCTTTGCATTTCCTCGCACTGATCGTATCGATTGCTGTCTGGGAGCTGCGCTGCGCTGTTAATTCGATGCACTCTCACTGTGCAGGGCAGGTAACGAGCGCCTCACTGGAAGTACGCACAGTAGCCTCTGCTCACTAAATTTGACGACTGTTCAATAAAATATGCAAGGCTGCAAAGGATCTGTCGGTAAACCAACGCATATAAACGGGGTTCCGCTCTTTGCAATGTATTCCGTAGTTCCCCAGTACTCAGGCTGTTGTGGACCCTTTAATTCCCACGCAGTATCCTCACTCCCAGCTTTTAACCCACCTGCACCTCCTCGGAGCCCTTCCTTGCGTGCAACATGTCCCGTATAAGTCGTATCGAATTCCCCTCCCCTTGTCCTGCTCCCACTTCCAGTCCCTTGGCCGTTTACTCGCTGCTGTTCTCTTGATCTGGAGGGAGCGTCTCTCTCTCTCTCTCTCTCCTGCTGTCAGCTCCACAGCCGCTCGCGAGAGCCCACTGATGAACGCGCGACCGCGCCTCCCGGGTCACAAGTGTGAACGCACTCTCGTCCCGGGGAGGGGGAGGGGTGGGTGCAGGCGTGCTATGCAATCAGCGCCGGCTCCGCTCACCTGGTAACCTTTTCCCGTTGTGTGAAGAGGTCGTGCCAGATATCATGGAATGATACAGCGCAGGAGGAGGTCATTCGGCCCATCGCGCCTGTGCATGCTCTTTAAGAAAGCTATCCAATTAGTCCCACTCCCCTGCTCTTTCCTCTTAATGTTTTCCCTTCAAGTATTTATCCAATTCTCTTTTGAAAGTTCTTGGTGAATCTGCTTCCATCGCCCTTTCAGGAAGTGCATTCCAGATCGTAACAACTTGATGCCTAACATTTTTTTTCTTCATGTCGCCTCTGGTTCTTTTGCAATAAATCAATGCTGGTGCAATATGCATGCTGATTCTTTGACCTAGACTAAATGTCTATGAACTCTCCATAAATTTGCTATTCCTATACAGTATCATTTTTTAATATGATGTGGTGCAATAGAATAAAGAAAGACTTGCATTCACATAGTGCCTTTCACAACCTCAGGACATCCCAAAGCACTTTACAGCCAATGAAGTAGTTTTGAAGTGTAATCGCTGTTGTAATATAGGAAAAGCAGCAGCCAATTTGCGCACAGCAAGGTCCCACAAATAGCCATGAGATAATGGCCACATAATCTATTTTAATTATGTTGGTTGAGGGATAAACGTTGGCCAGGACACTGGGGAGAACTCCCCTGCTCTCCTTCAAAATAGTGCTACGGGATCTTTTATGTCAATTTTCTCCCCTTTTCTCTTGAAGGTGTCTGGGGCACGCTTGGGCTCCCACTGCAAGTTGCTCTTTGGGAACTGGGGGCCCAAGTAAGTAGAGAGCAAGCTTCCTCCTCCCCTTTCTTCCCCCGTCCATTCTCTTGTCCCCCCTTCTCACCTTTCTCCTTGGATTGTGGTATTGGTTGTGGAAGATGTAAGTTGTTATTCTGTTGTCCAATGTATGCATTCCCCTAGAAAATTCAGAAGTGTAAAATGGTGCAATTTGTTTATTGAGTTATCTATTTTTGGTACAGTTGGTAGGATTCTTGTCTCTGTGTTAAAAGGTGGAGGGGTCATATTCCACTCCTAGACTTCAGCATGTGATCTAGGCTGACATTTGTCTGATTGGTGAATGTTAAAAATCCTGCTGTTCAAGGAGGAGTAGAAAATTTTGCTTGTGTCTTGGCCAACATTCCTTGCTCAACAAAATCTACCAAAAACAGATTAAATGACTATTTATCACATTGATGTTTGTGGAAACTTAATATGTACAAAATGATTGTATTTACCTCATAATAACTAACTGTATGTAAAGTATTTTGAGAGGTTTTTGAGAGTGTGGTAAGACAAGGTGCCCAGTTATATTCAGGGAATTCACTTAACTCATTCATCAATCCTATTTATCCCAGAGAGGACAGCTATTACAATTTTGTTTTTTGAGTTCAATAGAGGTACCTCTCTATTATTCTCTCTAAAGGAGATTTTTAACCGAGATTGTTAAAGAAAGAACTTGTATTTATATAGCACCTTTCCTGTTCTCAGGATGTCCCAAAATGTTTCACAGCCAATTAAGTACTTTTGAAGTATAGGGAAGTGTAGAATCATAGAATGGTTACAGCACAGAAGGAAGCCATTCAGCCCATCGAGCCTGTGTCAGCTCTTTGTAAGAGCAGTCCAGATATGCTCATTCCCCTGCTCTTTCCCCATAGCCCTGCAAATTTTTTCCCTTCAAGTATTTATCAAATTCCTTTCTGAAAGCCACAATTGAATCTGCTTCCACCACCCTTTCAGGCAATGCGTTCCAGATCATAACTACTCGCTGCGTAAAAAGGTTTTTCCTCATTTCGCCATTGGTTCTTTTGCCAATCACCTTAAATCTGTGTCCTCTGGTTCATGACCCTTCCGCTAATGGGAACAGTTTCTCTTTACTTTATCTAAATCCTTCATGATTTTAAACACTTTTATCAAATCTCCTCTCAACCTTCTCTGCTCTGAAGACAACAACCCCAGCTTCTCCAGTCTATTCACGTAACTGAAGTCCCTCATCTCTCAAACCATTCTAATAAATCTTTTCTTCACACTCTCTAAGGCCTTCATAACCTTCCTAAAGTGCGGTGCCCAGAATTGGACACAATACTCCAGTTGTGGCCGAACCAGTGTTTTATAAAAGTTCAACATAACTTCCTTGCTTTTGTACTCTATGCCTCTATTTATAAAGCCCAGGATCCTGTATGCTTTTTTAAAGGCTTTCGCAACCTGTCCTGCCACCTTCAAAGATTTGTGCACATATACACCCACGTCTCTCTATTCTTGCACCCCCTTTAGAATTGTACCATTTAGTTTATATCGCCTCTCCTCCTTCTTCCCACCAAAATGTATCATTTCGCACTTCTATGCATTAAATTTCATCTGTCAGGTGTCCACCTGTTCCATCAGCCTGTCTATGTCCTTTTGAAGTCTATTTCTATCTTCCTCACTGTTTACTACAGTTCCAAGTTTTGTGTCATCTGCAAATTTTGAAATTGCGCCCTGTACCCCCAGGTCCAAGTCATTAATATATATTTAAAAAAGCAGTGGCCCTAGTACTGACCCCTGGAAAACACCACAGTGTACCTTCCTCCAGTCCGAAACACTACTCTCTATTTCCTGCCTCTTAGCCAATTTTGTATCCATGCTGCACTGCCCCTTTTGTTCCATGGCTTCAGTTTTGCTGACAAGCCTATTATGTGGCAATTTATTAAACGCCTTTTGAAAATCCGTATACACAACATCAACCGCATTGCCCTCATTAACCCTCTCTGTTACCTCATCAAAAAACTCAATCAAGTTAGTTAAACACGATTTGCCTTTAACAAATCCGTGCTGGTTTTCCTTTATTAATCCACACTTGTTCAAGTGACTATCAATTTTGTCCTGGATTATCGTTTCTAAAAGCTTCCCCATACCAAGGTTAAACTGACTGGCCTGTAGTTGCCCTAACGCCCATTTTTGAACAAGGGTGTAACATTTGCAATTCTCCAGTCCTCTGGCACCACCCCCATATCTAAGGAGGATTGGAAGATTATGGCAGTATAGAATCATAGAAGTTTACAACATGGAAACAGGCCCTTCGGCCCAACATGTCCATGTCGCCAAGTTTATACCACTAAGCTAGTCCTAATTGCCTGCACTTGGCCCATATCCCTCTATACCCATCTTACCCATGTAACTGTCCAAATGCTTTTTAAAAGACAAAATTGTACCCGCCTCTACTACTGCCTCTGGCAGCTCGTTCCAGACACTCACCACCCTTTGAGTGAAAAAATTGCCCCTCTGGACCCTTTTGTATCTCTCCCCTCTCACCTTAAATCTATGCCCCCTCGTTATAGACTCCTCTACCTTTGGGAAAAGATTTTGACTATCTACCTTATCTATGCCCCTCATTATTTTATAGACTTCTATAAGATCCTCTGCAATTTCCACCCTTACTTCCCTCAGCAACCTAGAATGCATCCCATCTGGACTGGGTGACTTATCTACTTTAAGTACAGCTAGCCTTTCTAGTACTTCCTCTCTATCAATTTTTAGCCAATCCAGTATCTCAACTAGCTCCTCTTTTACTGTGACTTTGGCAGCATCTCCTTCCTTGGTAAAGACAGATGCAAAGTTCTCATCTAGTACCTCAGCCATGCCCTCTGCCTCCAGGCATAGATCTCCTTTTTGGAGTGTGACAGCTAATTTGTGCACAGCAAGGCCTCACAAACAGCAATGAGATAAATGACGACACAATCTGTTTCAGTGGTGTTGATTGAGCAATAACTGTTGGCCAGGACAGTAGGAGAACCCCCCGTTCTTCTTTGAATAGTGCTATGGATCTTTTGCATCCACCGGACAGAGTAGACAGGATCTCGATTTAACATCTCATCCAAAAGATGGTACCTCTTTACTGCAGCACCACTGAAGTGTCAACCTAGATTCTGGGGTGAAGTCTCTGGAGTGGGGCTTGAACCTATGACTTTCTGACTCAGAGGTAAGAGTTCTACCACTGAGTCAAGGCTGATACTGTTCTCTTTGTTTTTTTCGTTGTGTTACTCTCTCCATGGAGCTGAAATTTCAATTTTGCAAATTTAAGCAAAAATGTAGACAAGAATGTGTAAAGTGACCTTTCCTTCAGTCCAGACTGAGCATTTCAGTACTCTCTCCTGTTTCTCTGTTGTTTTCTCTCTCTGTGTTACTCTTCCTATTTTTTGCTCCTTTTCCTATCTCTTGGTCTGTGCTTCTGATGCTTTCTCTTCCTAAAGAGACCTCTAAACTCTCCAAATTATGTTCCTTTGCTCCAGTGATCTCCTATTGCTGCCTTTCTCTTTGGCAATCTTTTTCAATTCTACAGCCCCATCAGTGGACATATGACATAAACATGCATTCCCCTGTCCCCGAACAGCTGATCAGTGCATTGTATAAGTTGTTCCTCCACTTCCTGAGTCTTTAAACAATTGCTCAGTGCAGTTAGATTGATAAATCAGACACGCATGAGACTTATACAGCTTGGCATTAGGGCCTCTTCAACTCGAGGGCCTCCTATAATTGCAGTCCGCCCTAATGCCTGGAACCTGTCCTGAGAATAGTGCGCACTCTAATATCTCTCTGAAGTAACTGTTATTAATTTGTGAGCCTTCAGTCAGCTATTCAGCTGCAGGGAGAGGAACCACAGCTGAGCTGAATCCTATCTTCACTCAATATCGACATATATTTATTTTTAATAGGTAATCAGCAGCAGGAACTCTGGTAATTCTTTTCTTCATATTCCATGGGTGTTGAGACCAACTGTAGCAGTTAATGTGGATGAGAACAGCCAACTCAATAAGACCAAAGATAAAACCTGGTGCCTCCCACATATGTATTTTTTTCCCCCTCGGGTCATGCATAACACTGGCAAGGTCATATTTATTGCCCATCCCTAGTTTCCCTGAGAAGGTGGGGGTGGGCCTTTTAAAATGATTGTTTGCACAACTAAATTGAGTAGTTTGCGAGACACTACACTGCAGAAGGCATTAAGAGTCAATCACCTAGATACATATGTAGGTCAGCCCAAGTAGAGGTGACCGATTGCCTTCCCTGAAGGGCATTAGTGAACCAGTTAGTCATTTTTTCTGGAACCAGCCCACAAATTACCAAATTTATTGAATTCAATTTCACAACTTGCCATGGTGGTAATTCAACTCATGATTCTGGGTTGCTAGACAAATACCATCACTACTACACTACCATGCCATAGTACAGCCTAGCTGCTCACTGTCATATCCAACTGATTAAATTATACAATTTGTCGAGGATGCTGACAATGTTTTGGAATAGAATGCATTATAAAAGTTTGGTTACAGCACATTTATCATCAGTTACACCATGCAACAGCCAGAATGGCAGATTTTGAGCAGAGATTTCATATGTCCAATTTCTGACTGTAAACGTCACTTTGAAAAATGTTATCAAAAAGCATTTAATGTGAAAAAATGCTGTAATTAGGCAATTAATCATTTTTAATTGTTAGGAATATTAATCATGGGATTTTTATATATAGTATATAATTACATATGTCATTTATAGCTCCAAAAAAATATTTTAATGTCACTGGTTTTTCCTGTTACGTGTCTTGTTATATTTCTTCATCAGTGGCCAGATTGCGCAGTCACATTGATGAGTTTACGAGGAAACACTCATCGATGTAAACATAAGAGTTTATAATGGAAAGAAGTGTGACAAAAATATGACAACAGAAAGCTAAGTTATGCAGAAAGTGTGTGCAAACGTATGTTTTTAAAAATAGTTTATAAATAATACTTACATTTAGAAAACACCTTATCACATTGAAACATCTCAAAGCGTTTCAGACAAAGAATTCCATTTGAAATACAGTGATTATTTTTATGTTGCCAAGTATTTAATCATTATTTTGTGAAAAAAATTACTTTTTTTGTTTAAACAAAATGATTATTTTGTAACTGGTAATGTGCAAGGACTACTCCACACGCACCATTTACTGACATTGTAATATCATATATCGTGCCACGGAGAGGCTAAAAGCTTTTATTACCAGACGTCTGTTGCTGCTTTCCTCTATGCAGGTTGACTTTCAAATCACCAAGTAAATTACAGATAAGAGTTTATTTTCTCTGATCTGTGGGCAAAACTATTCATGACTATCGTTAGTAGTGCATATGGTGTGAAAGTCGGTGTCTCTGATTCACCTGCTTCTGTTTTAGTTAGAGAACAATTTAACACTGTTTAAGAGTTTTGGTTCAGTTTCAATTTTTTCCACTAGCACACTCAGTAGGTCGACACAGCATGGGGAAAGTCGGGAGAAAATTAATGCAAAATAGGTTTATTTTCTTTATAATTTTATTAATTAGTTCTGCTCCTGCTATGTTTTTATTACTTCTTTGCAGACTAATTTCGTTATATCATACCTGTTGTACAAATATTTATGAACGGAGCACAACAACGTGCAGCTCATAGAATCACAATCAACAATTGTTAGAAACTTTGAATTTAAACACAACACAAAAGCTGTTTGCAATAATTGACCATAACTGTCAACAACTTAACCTCAGATTACATAACATCCTTGCACAAACTAGTATTAACAACTGTCCCAATCAAATTCCAGTTCCAACTGTACTGTGATAAAATCAATATCATAAAAGATTTACTTAAATGATGAAGTTCACTTAGCTGACACTTTCAAATGTTACTTGCAGTGGGATCCAGTTATATGCAATGGGCTGATAGACAAAAACGTCACTTATGACAAAACTTATACAAGAGGAATAATTTAAGTCGAACTAACCAGAAGCTGATAAAAGATAAAGGGGCCAAAAATATGTGGCAATAACTTAAGGGGGAAGTCTGTCAGAACAGCTAGAAACTAGACTGGGACCCAGTAGATGTGTCAGGAAATAGCAGGACCAGCCAGCAGTGATACACAGGGCTATAACAGTTGCAGGGTCATCTTAGGAACCAACACAAGGAGGTACAAGACTGGACCACCTGAATCTCAAATAAAAACAGAGAATGCTGGAACACACTCAGCAGGTCAGGCAGCATCCGTGGAGAGAGAAACAGAGTTAACGTTTCAGGTCGATGATCTTTCATCAGAACTGCTCATACTGAAATTCTGCCACCCAGTGCACTCACTTTTTCTACTGGTAAATCACTTAGAAGTTATAGGATAAGAGTTACAAGCACAGTCAATACACTAGAACGAAGGGGCAATACTGCAGAAAACAACAGTAACGTCACTTATACAGCATAAAGTAGGTGAATAAATTGGACGCACTGCATTTGAACTTTGTTCAGAGAGTTAGTTTACTGATTATGTAAGAAGGTAGTGGTGGCACAGCAAAGAAGGTCATCAATGTTAGCGGAAGAAGTGTAGAAGATTTTTGGTGTTAGCGGAGGAAGCGGAGACAGTACTGCAGAAAGTGCATAGTACCATTTTCTTGGTTCCATTTAGACAGCAGAATTCCTTAAAGGAGCAGCTCAGGAACTTAGCTAAATGTCTCATAGATGAATACACACTAGTCTTCCTGGTTTCACTGATATTTAGAAATATAGAAATTTTAAATCAGCAGGAAGCTATTCAGCCCTTCCCGCCTGCACTGAATTTATACTCGTCCCAGGACTGGTTTTACATGCTCCCATTTTCCTGCTTCCTCCCCGTGCCCTTTTTATATTTTCTTCTCGAGGCTGGTTTTACACCCGTTTCCTGCTCCCCGCTCTCCCCCCACCACCACCATGCCTTTTTATATTCTTCCCCTTTAAGTAATTTTCCAGTACCCTTTTGCATCGCAATGATCGCCACTTGTGATAATGCAGTCTAAATTCCAATAACTCTAGTGCTTAGTTTGACCTCTTGTCTTTGATTTGCCTACCAATGGAAAGTTTGCAGCAACATCTTTTTGTTAAGTCTATCTGTCCTGCTTTGCCCTTGATTCACAAAGATCACCTAGACAAATTCAGATGAGGAAGGTCAATTGAACCTATCCAGCTTATTCAACAACAACAACTTTCATTTATATAGCACCTTTAACAAAGGAAAACATCCTAAGACGCTTCATAGGAGCATAATCAGACAAAAATTGACACCAAGCCAAAGAAGGAGATATTAGGAGGGGTGACTAAAAGCTTGGTCAACGAGATAGGTTTCAAAGAGTCTGTTAAAGGAAGATAGAGAGGTGGAGGCATTTAGGGAGCAAATTCCAGAGCTTGGGGCCTAGACGGCTAAATTCACAGGTGCTAATGGTGGGGCAAAGGGAGTGATGGATGCATAAGAGGCCAGAGTTGAAGAAACGCAGAGTTCTCAGTGGATTGTAGGGCTGGAGGAGGTTACAGAGATAGGGAGGGGTGAGGCCATGGAGTGATTTGAACACACGGATGAGAATTTTAAATTTAAGGTTGGTAGACTGGGAGCCAATGTAGGTCAGGAGCACAGGGATGATGGGTGAGTTGGACTTGATGCGAGTTAGGATATGGCAGCGTATGTTTTTGATGAGCTCAAGTTTATGGAAGGTGCAATTAGAGATGGGCAATAAATGCTGGCCTTGCCAGCGACGCCCACATCCCATGAATGAATTAAAAAAAAATGGGAGACCAGCCAGGAGGGCAATGATGTAGTCAAGTCTGGAGGTAACAAAAGCATGGATGAGGGTTTCAGCAGCAGATGGGCTGAGGCAGGGAAGGAGACGGGCAATGTTATAGAGGTGGAAGTAGATGGTCATTGTGATTGAGAGGATATGGGATCAGAAGCTCAGCTCAGGGTCAAATAGATGCCGAAGATGTGAACAGTCTGGTTCAGCCTGAGACTGTGGCCAGAGAAGGGGATGAAATCGGTGGCGAGGGAGTTTATGGCTGAGGCCGATGTCTTTCCAATGTTTAATTGGAGGAAATTGCGGGACATCCAGGACTGGATATCAGACGAGCAAACTGACAACATAATTGCTGTGGAGGGGTCGGGAGACGTGGTGGTGAGTTAGGATTGCATGTTGTCAGCTTATATGTGGAATCTTCATTGTGTTTTCTGATGATATCGCCAAGGAGCAGCATGTAGATGAAAAAATAGGATAGGACCAAGGATAGATCCTTTGAGGGACTCCAGGAGTAACGGCACGGGTGTGGGAAGACAAGCCATTGCAGGAGATTCTCTGGCTATGACTGGATAGGTAAGAGTGGAACTAGGTGGTGGCAGTCCCACTCAGCTGGACAACAGAGGAGAGGCATTGGAGGAAGAGAGGTTGAGAAGGATGAGGAGGGATAGTACACCATGGTCACAGTCACAGAGGATGTCATTTGTGACTTTGGTTAATGCCGCTTCAATGCTGTGGCAAGGGGAGTGACTTGATTGGAGAGGTTCAAACATGGTGTTGCGGGAAAGATGGGCATGGATGCAGGAGGCGACAACACGTTCAAGGACTTCGGAGAGGAAAGGGAGGTTGGAGCCGGGGCATGCACTTTAAATAGATAAGTATAGCACAGTGCAGGAACTTTGATGGCTTTTCCATTATCTGCTTACTTGCATGAAATTTAACTGTTTGGCTGAAGTTGTTGCACATCCTGCTCCAGAGAGTACACCGCTGGTAGACAACCCAATCTCAGGAAAATCGTGTGATGTGTAAAGTAGTACCATTATTCAAGAAGGGGAGTAGGGAAATACCGGGGAACTACAGGCCAGTGAGCCTAACATCAGTGGTAGGAAAATTATTGGAAAAAATTCTGAAGGACAAAATTAGTCTCCACTTGGAGAAGCAAGGATTAATCAGGGATAGTCAACATGGCTTTGTCAAGGGAAGATCATGTCTGACTAATTTGATTGAATTTTTTGAGGGGGTGACTAGGCGCGTGGATGAGGGTAACGCAGTGGATGTGGTATACATGGATTTCAGTAAGGCCTTCGATAAAGTCCCCCACAGGAGACTGGTCAAGAAGGTACGAGCCCATGGAATCCAGGGTGCCTTGGCACTTTGGATACAAAACTGGCTTAGTGGCAGAAGGCAGAGGGTGATGGTCGAAGGTTGTTTTTGTGACTGGAAGCCTGTGGCCAGTGGGGTACCACAGGGATCGGTGCTGGGTCCCTTGCTGTTTGTGGTCTACATTAATGACTTGGATATGAATGTAAAAGGTATGATCAGTAAGTTCGCTGATGATACAAAGATTGGTAGGGTGGTAAATAGCGAGGAGGATAGCCTCAGTCTGCAGGACGATATAGATGGGTTGGTCAGATGGGCGGAACAGTGGCAAATGGAATTTAACCCGGAAAAGTGCGAGGTGATGCACTTTGGAGGGACTGACAAGGCAAGGGAATACACAATGAATGGGAGGACCCTAGGCAAGACAGAGGGTCAGAGGGATCTTGGTGTGCAAGTTCACAGATCCCTGAAGGCGGCGGAACAGGTAGATAAGGTGGTAAAGAAGGCATATGGGATACTTGCCTTTATTAGCCGAGGCATAGAATATAAGAGCAAGGAGGTTATGATGGAGCTGTATAAAACACTGGTTAGGCCACAGCTGGAGTACTGTGTGCAGTTCTGGTCGCCACACTACAGGAAGGATGTGATCGCTTTGGAGAGGGTGCAGAGGAGATTCACCAGGATGTTACCAGGGCTGGAGCGCTTCAGCTATGAAGAGAGACTGGGAAGATTGGGTTTGTTTTCCTTGGAGCAGAGGAGGCTGAGGGGGGACATGATTGAGGTGTACAAAATTATGAGGGGCACAGATAGGATGGATACTAAGGAGCTTTTTCCCTTCGTTGAGGGTTCTATAACAAGGGGACATAGATTCAAGGTGAAAGGCGGGAGGTTTAGAGGGGATTTGAGAAAGAACTTTTTCACCCAGAGGGTGGTTGGAGTCTGGAACTCACTGCCTGAGAGGGTTGTGGAGGCAGGAACCCTCACAACATTCAAGAAGCATTTGGATGAGCACTTGAAATGCCATAGCATACAAGGCTACGGACCAAATGCTGGAATATGGGATTAGAGTAGACAGGGCTTGATGGCCGGCGTGGACACGATGGGCCGAAGGGCCTCTATCCGTGCTGTATAACTCTATGACTCTATGACTCTATGAAACTGGCAAATTCCCAAGCTCAATATTTTCTGGTCTGCACCTGCCCAGTTCTGACCAGTGGAATCACTTTTCTCAGCGTGAATTTCTAGGCTTTAGGAGCTGTTGACTATGCTCAGCACTAAATTCATTGTCAATCAGGGGATATGAGAAATTCATCGACACTGATACTGCATTGAAAAATGCTCACAATCCATATCACTGATGGTCCTCCTTAGGTTTCCATTTAAACTGCAGCTTTGAGCGTGTGAAGTGAACTTTCATACTGTGCAAAGACAATTAAATGACATAATGACTCTGACAGTATTATGATGATGCAATATGTCAGAGCTACAGCATGCTGCTCCGAGGAGTTGTAGTACACAAGTGGGTATCTGTGGTTTCTCAAGCAGCGAGTTCCCAACTCAAAGGTGACAGCATAAGAAGGCAGCAAACAGGACTCAGATACTTTTCCACAGTAAGGTAAGAAAAATAAAAGCCCACTCAGCCGAGGCTGCTCTCATGCACTTCTGAACAAACCGGCACTGGAACTGCATTGTCAGAGACTGAGGAGCAGGTCACCAGACTGTCCTCTTGGCATGGCATGGGAAAGCTCTATGAAAGGAAAATGGGAAAAATTATTTTAAAAACTGAAACACAAAAGTAATTTTTCAAACTCTCATTTTATTGGCAGATTTTCAGTGATAGTACAAACAGTTTTAAAATGATACACGAGTAATAATAACATATTACTAATTTTGGGAAATATTCCATCACACATTTTCACAGGTATAATGTTGTAGCTAAATACACATTGGCAGTTATGGTGATTTTTGACCTCTGCACACTATTCTGCATTGTTCTCATTTTATTTAAAGTCATCCCTTCTAAAATCCCTCTTCTTCTCCCATGA
The DNA here is from genome assembly GCF_035084215.1 of Heptranchias perlo. Taxonomy (NCBI): domain Eukaryota; kingdom Metazoa; phylum Chordata; class Chondrichthyes; order Hexanchiformes; family Hexanchidae; genus Heptranchias; species Heptranchias perlo. The sequence continues at coordinate 22,330,419 of NC_090328.1, read as the reverse complement.
AAGTTTGGCAATAAAATAATGAACAAAATCTCATCTCAGAAGATGACTATTATAATATAGTTTAGATTGAACTACATTAAAGCGGATCCTTTTACCTGCAAAAGACCCCCATTTGCTGCATCCCTTAAAAGAGGGGTCTCCCTCAGCTGACCCACAATGAAATACCTCTAAAGTGGCCTCCTTCATCCCACGCCTATTGCTCATAGTTTATTTTATTAAGGAACTGGAGTGAAGGGACAAAGTCATACTGCAAGACACCACCAGGGTTGAAGATGAAACGATGAGGTAAATCAACAACAACAACATGCATTTATATAGCGCCTTTAACGTAGTAAAACGTCCCAAGGCGCTTCACAGGAGTGATTCTCAAACAAAATTTGACACCGAGCCACATAAGTAGATATTAGGACAGGTGACCAAAAGCTTGGTCAAACAGGTAGGTCTTAAGGAGCGTCGTAAAGGACGAGAGAGAGGTAGAGGGGCGGAGAGGTTTAGGAAGGGATTCCAGAGCTTAGGGCCGAGGCAGCTGAAGGCATGGCCGCCAATGGTGGAGTGATTGAAATCGGGGATGTGCAAGAGGCAAGGATTGGAGGAGCGCAGAGGTCTCGGAGGTTTGTAGGGCTGGAGGAGGTTACAGAGATAGAGAAGGGCGAGGCCATGGAGGGATTTGAAAACAAGGATGAGACTTATAAAATCGAGGCATTGCCGGACTGGGAGTCAATGCAGCGCTTCAGTCTTGGCTGGACTTCACAGAAAGTTAAAGGTTATTGAAAGGAAAATAAATTTCAGGACAAGAGGAGACTTGCTTCTTGGATGCAGCTTTAGCAATAGAAATATTGAGGCGCCACTTGAAGGAGGAGAAACATAACAACATAAAAAATAAGAGCAGAAGTAAGCCATATGACTCCTCGAGCCTACTCCGTCATTCAATAAGATCATGGTTGATCTTCAACCTCAACTTCACTTTCGCACCCAATCCCCGGAACCCTTGATTCCCTTAGTGTCCAAAAATCTATCTCAGCCTTGAATATACTCAATGACTCAGCATCCACAACCCTGGTGGTGTCTTGCAGTATGACTTTGTCCCTTCACTCCAGTTCCTTAATAAAATAAACTATGGAGACCAGCTAAGACTGGAGCCATCAAAGGTGAAGGGTGGTAACTGTATTCCCAGAATGAGGTCCATATCTGTCAATACTGAGTTTGAACTGGACCTTAGCACACATTACATTATGGAAATATCACAGAGATTCCTCATCAAGTGCCTTTCATTTCACTGGTATGCATCTCTTGATTGCTACAAAAAGTTTCATCCAACCTTATGGCTATTTCTGCTGAACTTTACTTCTGTGGGGAGGGGGTGGTAACAGCAGTGTACAGCATTCCACTGTTGCACTAATTTGAGCTCCTCAGTCCCAATACCTTGCTGGCCTCCATAATGGCCAGATTCTTGGTTAGGTGTATGGGGGATGAAATCGGCCATCAGTTATATCACAGTACTGTAGTAGTTCCTTCCTTCGCAGTGGTCCAGTAAGGTTAATAATGAAATTTTAACATTTATACATTTGTGACTTGTGTGTTGGTAATACAAGTGAAGTACATTAACATAATTCATGCCATTATTACAGATTTTTTTGGTTGCATTTTACATTTTGTCAATTAATTGGCCATTGAAATGTCACCATTTCATGAGAATTTGCAAGACATCCTTTTTGAAGTTTTTAATCCATATCTGGGTCAATTATCATGGTGTTCATGACTGTTTAGACCTGCAACAAATAAAGATGGAAACACAGTCAAATTAATGATAAATAATTCTGCTAACCTGCTAGCAAAGAGGCAACCTATTACTATCAAATGTAATTATTTTTCTATTTTACATGATTTTTATTGAAACCATTTTACTGCACAGGCAAAGTAACTGTATCTCTTGTGGCGCACTAGACACTATTCCCCTACAGGCATATCGCTCTTTTGGCTTCCATTAGGGGGACAGGTCAGATGTCTACATCTTGTCTGATGAAGAAAACTGCCGCTAGCAAACTAAGATAAAAGTATAGACAGAGCAAACACTTGTGAAAGCAGTTCCTTTGTGATGTCAGGTATCAGAGCCTCGGAATTTGCTGATAGTGAAAGAACATTCACTTACACACTATCCACAGCTCTTAGCTCAAGATGCCATGCACAATATCAATCATCATCAAGTATACAAAGCCACATTATTATAAATGTAGTTTGAGTACTTTGGTTAACAGCCCTTGAGGTGCTGAAACGATGTCACATGTATTCCTTTCTACAACATTATCTTTTACTTTGAAGGAACCTTTAAGAGGTCAGCATTTTTAAAGCTTCTTATTTTGTTTCAGAGCTTGCATTGCAAGTTCACAAAGGAAATCTTTTGCTTAGTAATTTCAAGTGACTTTTACTGCTTATGACAAACCAACTGGATATAACGAGGTACATTTTGTGAGTATGCAGTCCCAGTCTCGCTGCCGGGAGCTGGAAATTGTGGGTGTGCTACTTATGTTTTTCTGGATGGACTGAAAATTATGGGAAGTGCCCCTGTGATTTTCTTATAGAAACATAGAAAATAGGAGCAAGAGTAGGCCATTCGGCCCTTCAGGCCTGCTCCGCCATTCAAAATGATCATGGCTGATCGTCTAACTCAGTACCCTGTTCCTGCTTTTTCCCCATATCCTTTGATCCCTTTAGCATTAAGAAATATATCTATCTCCTTCTTGAATACATCTAATGACTTGGCCTCCACTGCCTTCTGTGGTAGAGAATTCCACAGGTTCACTCTGATGTATTTAAAAGTTTTAACATATCAAAACACACTCTGTATGTGCACTCTCAGTGGGCAAGGCCGTATGTCAGAAGTGCTCATTTATAACATTTCTTTTCACATCTAAATTCACGAACAGATCCCAACTTTTCAATATTGGTAGGAGGCTGGTTCGTTTGGGAGAAAATGCTCGGGAATGAGTGAGAGAACAAATTCTCGGAGAAAGATTAAAAAAAAAGAAAAAATGCAAATCTGAAATAAAAGTAGAAACTGTTGAAATACATAGTTGAACTTCTGAATAAACTTCTGAACAGCAAAACAAAAGAGGGTTTACATTTTATGACAGGTTTTGTTCCTGTATAGATGCTTAGCATTATGTTTTTCCACCCTTTTCTGTTTTTTTTTCCAGGGGGAAAGTAGTTGACATTCTAGTCAGGGAGACTGTAAAGTCACTTGAAATTACTATGCCAAAGATACTGGGGTAGAGTTTCCATTCCCAATTGCGCACAAATTACACTCACAATTGCGCTAATTAGGTTACAGTTCAAGCTTCCGATAAAATTAATTTGCATAACCACAAACGTAAAATGAACCAGCACAATCGGGCAGTGTAATAGAACGTAATCGTTTTATTTTTTTTCCTTCCCATTGAAAATATTCCTTGATGTATTTAAGAGTGGTAACTGGTGCAGTTTTATTAATACAGCTGAAAATGGGTTTATCACAAAAAATAAGCATTTTTAATAAGAATGTCCCATCCTCCACCTGTGAGTAATCTGATTTGAAATAACTGAAAATGACTTCAAAAAACAATCCTGAACCATTTACTAGTTTCATCGGCATACACTAGTCAGTTTCTTAGTAAATTAAATATTTTTTGATACGTTAAAACTTTTAAAACGTACCTGTGCGCCTCAGAAAATGAGTGCAATTTGAAGAGCCTTGTCTAACCAGCACAATTGGCGGAATCTCGCAATGTCGGCTAAAATCTGGACTTTCTTTCCTATATAAGTGAAATCCTGCGGCCATCCAACACATTCCATTCACCGGGGAATCATTTAGAAATTGTAGGTTACATATTAGGATATGGTAGCCTAGTGGATACGGCACTGGACGAGCAATCCAGAGGTTGCGAGTTCAAATCCCACCATAGCAAGTTAGGAAATTGGCACCAGATAAAATAACTATGATGGACTATCATAAAAACTGAACTGGTTCACAAATGTCCTTTCAAGAATGGGAACCTACCATCCCCACATGGTCTACCCACTACTTAGTTGACTCTTAAAGCAGTTGTATTGCAATGCATACCGTGATGTGTCTGGACAACTAAAGCACTGTTCAAAGATGTCAGTGGTATGGTCAATATTGATCATGGGTGTTATTGTATCTTCATTCCATGTCCATGGCTGGCACAATCAGCCAGAGCTGAAGTGGGTAGCCTTAGTCTTCCTGGTGCACTCCCTTCAAATGAGGATGACACAATAATAAGGCATAAAGAGAGATGGCAAGGACTCGCAGAATCCTGTGCTGGTGGTTTCATACAATATCCACAGTGAGCTAACAAAATCCCTATCAAGTCATATAGGGAATAGCATTGTGCACATGGCAACATGGGTGTGGTCAATCATCTACTGGTCTCTATAAAAGCCGGCAATTGTGTGACCCTCTGTTTATTTGTGACAAAAGAGGATATGGGGGTTGGAAGCTCAGCTCAGGGTCAAATAGGACGTCAAGGTTCAAACAGTGGCCAGGGAGAGAGATGGAGTCAGTGGCTGGGGAACGGAGTCTGTAGCAGGGATCAAAGACAATGGCTTCGGTCTTCCCAATATTTAATTGGAGGAAATTTCTGCTCATCCAATACTGGATGTCAGACAAGCAGTGTGACAAATCCAGAGGCAGTGGAGGGGTCGAAAGAGGTGGTGGTGAGGTAGAGCTGGGTGTCATCAGTGTACATGTGGAATCTGACGTTGTGTTTTTGGATGATGTTGCCGAGGGGCAGCATGTAGATGAGAAATAACAGGGGGCTAAGGATAGATCCTTGGGGGACTCCAGTGGTAGCAGGAAAAGAAGCCATTGCAGGTGATTCTCTGGCTACCACTGGATAGATAGGAATGAAACCAGGCGAGGACAGTCCCACCCAACTGGACAACAGAGGAGAGGCATTGGAGGAGGATGGTGTGGTCAACTCTGTCAAAGGCTGCAGACAGGATGAAGAGGGATAGTTTACCACCGTCACAGTCACACAGGAAGTCATTTGTGACTTTGATAAGGGTCACGTCAGTGCTGTGGCAGGGGCAGAAACCTGATTGGAAGGGTTCAAACATGTTTACAGGGTTAAATAGGTTTTTGCCGCAGTTCCAGAAAAGTTATGGCAGTGGAATGGGAGCAGCTGCAAGGAAATATCCAGCCTAGTAAAATAATTCCAACAAGGCAAAGTTTATAGGCTATGACTTAAAAGTGATGCTTATTGCAACTCCTGTATTGTAATATATTATTAAAGTATAATAAAAAGTAAGATAATGGGGATTTCAGAGTAATTAAGAAGCCAAACAAGATGCATCATTAATTTTGTCACGACTACTAAAATAAAATGTTTCTGCAACAAGGCTGAATTATTGTAGTTAGAATCATAGAATGACACAGCACAGAAGGAGGCTATTCGTCCCTTTGTGCCTGTGCCGGCTCTTTGAAAGAGCTATCCATTTAATCCCAATCCCCTACTCTTTCCCCATAGCCATGTAACTTTTTCCCTTCAAGTATTTATCCAATTCCCTGTTGAAAGTTACTATTGAATCTGCTTCCACCAATCTTTCAGGCAGTGAATTCCAGATCATAACAACTCGCTGAGTAAAAAGTTGTTTCCTCTGGTTCTTTTGCCAATCACCTTAAATCTGTGTCCTCTGGTCACCGACCCTTCTGCCACTGGAAATAGTTTTTCCTTATTTACTCTATCAAAACCGTTCATGGCTTTGAACACCTCTATCAAATTTAGATATCAAAGTTAATAATTAAACAAGCAACTCAAGCAGCATGGTTCTTCAGCTTCACAATGCACTGGATATGAATCAACATCTGATTTTTCATCCAATACAACTACCAAAAGCTAGAAGATCTGATGTTTACCACTGAAGCACTGCATTTGATTATGACTTGTCCTTTGATCTGAATGTTATTATACAAATTATTGACAGACCTTTTAGTAAATGACTAGGGAAGAGGGTTTCAATTTGCGAGAATGGATCCCCGTTAGGCTTTAATAGAGCACATCAAAACATAAATTAAAATTCAATAGAATTTTTAATGCTGCAGGTATGACCCGAGGACAGTTAAATAAAATACACGTTACCATTTCTCCACCCACAAGGTTACAGGGTCTTGTTTATACTGCCTTGCCACTGTCACCTACATCTCACAAACAAATTTTTTTAAATTACGAAGAGGAAGGCCATTTCGGTCATTTTTGTTAATTCACCCAGAAAGACCGTAAATTCCTTCCATTGCAGTATTCATTCGGCCGACAGCCCCCACTAACTCTCCCCGGCCCACCTGCCCTGCATCTGCGCGATTGGCCTGCCCCACGATCTCTCTACCCTGCAATCTCCAGGCCTCCCCACCCTCTATGATCTGATACCGACCTGAAATCTCCCCACCATCTCCTCCCACCACGAACAGCCGACCTCTCCCTGCGATCTCTAGGCCGAACCCCCGCAATCCAATGCTGACCTGTGATCTCGCCCCCCCCCCCCCCCCACTCTGTGATCGGCCGATCCCCTCCCCTCAACCTCCCTCACCGCGATCTCCAGGCCACCCCCTCCTGCCCCCGTGATCCGATCCCCCTCCTTCCCCGTGATCTCCAGGTCACCCCTTGCTCCCGTGATCCAATTCCATCCCCTCCACACCCCCCCCCCCCCCCCCGCGATTGGTCGAACTCCTCCCCTTGATCTCTCCACTTCGCGATCTCCAGACCGACCTCCCCGCGATCCGATACCCCCCGCGATCCGATCCCACTTCCCGCGATCCACCCTCATGATCTGATAGCCCCACGATCCAATTCCCCCATGATCCGATCCCCCTTCCCGCGATCCGACCCCCCCTCATGATCCGACGCCGCCCCCATGATCCGATCCCCCCCACGATCCGATCCCCCCTCGTGATCCGATCCCCCTGCGATCCGATCCCCCCTCGTGATTCGATACCACCACGATCCGATACCCCCTCGTGATCCGATCTCTTCCCCCCCCCCCCGCGACCTCCAGGCCGACCCACCCCGCAATCTGACAATGACCCGCGATCGCACCCCTTCGCGATCTCTTCACCCCCAAACTCCTCCCCCTTCGTGATCTCTCCCTCCCTCCCTCCTTCTACTGCAGGTGTTCTCACCTGACAGCCAGCCAACCTCTCAATCTGGCTGCCAGGCGGGAAACGGAGAAAAGAATTTCAAATGAGATCCTGCCGTTAAATACGGCAGGACCTCCGCGTTCCCCGTATTTCCAGGTTTCCCGGCCGCTGAAAGTCGTCCCCACTCCCTCCCCGCCTCTCTATAAATATCGAGGCCAATGTCTTTGAAATTCCACTGAAAGTAGTGAAATGCTCATTATTTGCGATCTGTAGCTGTGCTAGAGAACAGCTCTATTCCGTAGGTTACGTATACACATATAAAATGTAACTGTGAGCAATGATCTCAGTATTTTGAGTTGGGCTGATCAAATTTTGAAAGGAACATAGGATCGAGAGTTGGCCATTCAGCCCCTAGAGCCTGTACCATCATTCAATTGGATCATGGCTGATCTGTACCTCAACTCCATTCACTCGTCTTTGCACCATTTCCCTTGATAGCCTTACCTAATAAAAACCTATCAATCTCAGTCTTAAAAATTTGAGTTGATCCAGCATCCAAATCCTTATGAGAGAGAGAGTTCCAGAATTCCATTACCCTTTGTGTGAAGAAGTGCTTCCTGATTTTACTCCTTAGGCAGTAGCACTTATGGTACTACATATGTTACCAGTAAGGATCCTCAACCCCCCAATATGTGCTGCTGCTGTTAAATTAGATTGATAATTTCCCCTAATATTAACTGGATAAGCAATGATTTCCAAGCCATTATAACAAAAGCTGTATGGAAAAGTCTTTCTTCTTAAAGAAGACAGTGTTTTCAGGGAATATTTTCAAACTTTATATATATTGATTATAAAGATTAGACACTACCCTTTTGATCCTTTCCCTTTGAATGGAGTTGCTCCTATCTGACCCTTTTACTGCTTGCCTTTCTGAATCAACTATCAAGAGCAAAGAAACCATGGGCGTCATTTTAGCACCCGCTATCGGGTGCGTTCCTGGCGGGTGGGCTCCGAAAATCGGAGAATCCCGGCGCGGGACAGGAGCCCGCCTCGAACCCGCGCACTTCCGGGTTCCCCACTGACGCGCCGGCGTGCGCGCGCAGCCCCCGCTGGTGGGAATCCCGCTGGCTTTAATTGCCTGCCACTTGAGAGTATTTACCTTGGTATTTCAGGTCATTAACAGACCTGATTAAGGGATTAAGTGAGGAGGGGTGGGATTTTAGAGCAAACTGGGGCTGTTTCCCACACTGGGGGAAGCACTCCCAGGTCAAATGGACCTGTTGCAGCCATCAGCCTGTGGCAGCTGCAAAGGTCCATTTGACTGGTAGTGGGGGAGACCCTCACCCATTGCAGGAGGCCACTCTGTCACTTGGGACAAAGTTTGGCCTCCACCACCCTCTTCCTGACAGTCAAAGTCACCAACCTGCATACTTACCCCGTGGTCCGGAGACATGTACCTACCTTGCGGACCCCCTCAGATGTACATCTTGTGGTTGGGGACCGCCATAGCTGCAGTCATGACCTCCTCGGAGGGCGAACAGCATCACCAGCCTCACCAGCCTCGCCATCCACGCCGTCCACCTCTGACACGTGGAGCTCCACAACAGAGTGCTGTGGCACATCCACCTGTACAGCAGGAGGGAGGACTACCGCAGAGAGAGATGTGTCGCAGAGGGCACTACCCTCACCACAGGGTCCACAGACCGAGGCTCAGCCTCCTGGACCTCTCTGAGCAGCAGTGCACACGGAGGCTCAGAGTCACCCGACATGTAGTCGTGGACAGCTGCAGCCTCTTTCATGCCGAGCTGCTCCTGGCTGGCCCAAGCACCATCTTCTTACCTGTCGCTGTCAAAGTCACCACTGCCCTCAACAACTTCTCCTCCGCATCCTTCCAGGGTGCAACCGGGGACATCGCCGATGTCTCTAGGTCGTCTGCGCAAAAGAGCCCTGCAAATACACCTACATCCACTCTGCAGTGACACAATGGGTAGCATCAGTTGTGGGTCCTCATAGTGATCCTCAGGAGAGGGCATTATTGCACAAACCAGACAGGATTCGCGAAGACATGGCAGTAGTGGTGCCAATATAATATGTAATGTGAGTTGGTCAGAAATTCATTATAAGTAACACCCGTGACAAACCCTCAAACACCCTTGTGCATCCCCTTCATGCTCACGACACGTTTGCCTTACACTGCCTACTGCACATATGAGATGCATGCCCTGTGGCTGCAGCACAGGTAGTGGCAGGTTGGGTGAGGCTGACCGTGAAAGAGATGCATCAGAGGGTGAGTATGAGATAGAGCCATGAGATTGTATGAGGATTGGGTTGAGTGGTTGTGGTGGGATGAATACTGGCGAGGTGAGTAAGTGCAGGTAAGATGAGGATGAGGTTTGAGTGGGTGTGAAAAGTGATGTGATAGAGTAGTGTTGGCAGTGCAGAAGGAGATATGGGGTGGGGGCGGTGATGTGGCAGACGGAGTGTAGGGGAATGAGTAAGTGTACTCACTTCGGCTGACCTACTTAGGTCATTGAAGCGCCTCCTGCACTGTATGCAGGTGCGTGATATGTTGGTGGTGCTGGTGACCTCCTCTGCCACCTCGAGCCAGGCATTCATGGTGGCAGAAGCAAGCCGCTTTCTCCCGTCCACCGGGGAGAAGATCTCTGTCCTCCTCCTCCTCCTCACCCCATCCAGTAGGACCTGGAGTAAGGCATCATTAAACCTGGGATCAGCCTTCCCCCTGGGCTGCTCCATGCTGTAATTTTGCCTATTTTCTGCAGCATCAGTCAGTGGAGGACTGCCCCTTTAAATAGGGCTCCTCCAGTTGACAACCGATGATGCAGGTGCGCAGTCTGCCCGCAGCGCAGCTTTCTAGCGCGAAACCCGGAAAGCCAAGGTAAGTGGCTTCAATTTACTTACGATCGCGTGCCAAACCCACCGATTTCACTGGGCGCATTACCCACGCGCCCAGTCGACCCCCCCGCTGTCAATCCGCCTCCCTCCTAATATCTGGCCTAATGTGCTCATTGTTTTGTGTGGGTGCCAATATATTTTGCCCAATTTATTTAGCACAAAGGGTTTTTGCAGTTGGCAAGGTATTTTTAGGAAAAAATGTGGATGCCCCCAAACAGCAGGGCTACAGGACTGCACTGATCAAAAGCAAAATAATTGTGGACCCACAATTTTGTTCATGCAAGAGAGTCATCCCAGGCTTTACCATATCTCCTGGTGGTGACTGATTTACAGCAACATTGCAAGAAGCTTGAGAGGAGATTACTTATACAACTATTCTCTCGGGTGTTGTCGGTGTGGGGCCTGGGAAGATCAGGGGGTAAGATAGAGAGAGTTTGTGCTAAAAAAAAGACCCTCTTATCGTGTTTGGAGCTGGAGCGATAACAGATTCACTTGAACACTTCATGTTATTTACTGTTAATTGAAATATTTTAAAAGTCAGTAACAGCAATTTTACCTTTTGCTTACATATATCATGAGGTAATAGAAGTTGTACCTGCAAAAGCATTGTTTTTGAAAAAAAATCAAATCCAGAAATAACTTTGTTGAGACAGAACTCACATATTCAGGATTTGTGGTCAGTTAGGAGAGGAAAGGTTAACACTGAGGTTACCGACGAACACATATTTTCTCCCCAACTGGTTATCATTTTATCGCATTCACTTGGGTGGCCTTTACTTTGCTTTTAATGGCATAAAGTGGCCTATGTCACCAAAATCAGTATGTGGAGTATATGGGGCAAAATTACAATTTAAAACATAATTACAAGAACCAAGTAGGTTGATGAAAAATATAATTATAATCTTCTCTGCTACAATGTTTTAATAATTAAATTAAGACTCTTGATCCATTAATGCCTTGTATTGACATTTTTCTACAGTCTGTCTTGTAGCACATTTCCCTTTTATGCACGAGCAGCGATCCATCAGTGATTTAAGAGTGAGGCAGGCCCCCTAGTGGCAGGCTCGAGAGCAGTATTGAGCATGACCCAGGAGTTGTGGGGAGAAAAATAAGATAAGGAGGATGGAGGAGGGGGGAAGGAATAAAGAAAAACGAGAAAATTACCTGCATTTGACGAAGTAGCTGCCGATTTCATTGCAGAATGTAGCCCAGCTGTGGAGGTAAGTCAGGAAGTGTCACCTTCCTGAGGGCAATTGTCCCGGTGTGCAGTTGTCCGGAAGAAGGAATGAGTGCAGCGGTGCAGTTTGACAGAGGTGCAGCAGCTTAAAAAAGGAAATAGATAGACTGAATATAATTTGCAGTTAAAATCTATTAATTTATTCCTCATGCCATACTGTTTTGACATTTTAAAGTTTTGTAGACCCATTAGATAATGTTATCAGACACCAATTTTTGTTTGCATTTTTCTTTGCCAATATATATATTTTAAAGGAAACAGCTAACTTGTTATGAAGATCTCCATTACATTTTAGTAATATAATTAAAAGTGGATCTTTAAATTCAGGGTGTTTCTGTAACTCATTTTTAGCAAATAAAATGTACCCCTTACATTTTCTTTCAGTAATTGCAAGAGTAATAGTCACACAGTGACAAGGTTATCATCTGGGCAATGTTTTTATTTTTACAATTTTGTTTTGGTTTGAGTTCATTAGCAATAAATTCAGAAATCAAAATTTCTAAGATCTGTTTTGGAGATAATCCTTTATACTTTTGATAACTGTGCCCCAAAATTTGTGACCATCTGGTTGGTTGTTATGTTATTGTGATTTAGTTTTTGTATATTTCCTGACTGATTCATTTTTTTTTTGTTGATGAATTTTGTGCTCATCAAGGCAAAAGATGTTAATGTTGGTAAAATGAAAAACTTTCCCACTTCAGGCACCCAGAGGTTAATTTTAAACGGGAGTCGGGAATAGGGTGGGGGGTGGAATTCCTGACGGGAAGCCCGGAAGTATGGATTTCCCTGATGTACTAACAATTTTGATGTAAGGACGTCTTTCATTTTTTTTTGTAGGTTTCCCACCCGACCGACCAGCCTGATTGACAGGCTGGCCATCAGTCGGACGGGAGAACAGCCAGGGAGCGGTTGCCAGCAGGTAAATCGTAGATGGGGGGGGTTTGGTCATCGGGGGGTGGGTCGGGATCGGGGGACATCAGGCGGTCGGCCATCGGGGGGGTCGGGGGTCATTGCGGAGTTGGTCATCTGGGGGAATCATCCGGGGGAGGTTGGGAGTCATCAGGGTTGGCGTCATCGGGGTCAATGGGGGATCAGATATCGGAGGGCGGGGGGTGGTCGGAAATGGTGGCGGGGTCGGAGATCATGGGGGAGGTCGGTGATCGAGGGGGGGATTGGAGATCATGGGGGGGGGGGGGGGGGGGTTCGGAGACCGTGGTGGGGGGGGCTCGGAAACCGTGGGGGGGGCCAGTCGATCACGTTTGTGGGGTGACGCAGGTGAGCTTGTTGGGCCTGTGGCAAGCACTCCTGCTCCTCCTGGCCCACAAGCAGTACAATAAAGGCACTTATTTGTTGATCCCGGCCTTCTTGCCTCCTCTCACGTGGCGTGAAGCAGTAGGCCCGGGAATCCCAGCCCCTAGGAGTTAAAAATAAAAAACCTGTCAAAATGGAGGCCCGCAGCCTCCTTAAAAGCTCTCACTGACCGACCTGCCTCCTGAGAGCGGATTGGTCGCCCATCCCTCGACCCACTTCCATTAAAACCCGAAGTGGATGGGGTGGAGGCAGGTTGGGGTCGGGTTTTAGTTTTTTATAACTTTCACCTTTCCACCCGCCCCCAACCCACCCAATCATTGGGTTACAATTTACCCCCCAGTTTGAGAACCAGTACCTCCAGGTCACTTATAGCATTGCTAGATAAAGGCACAGCCTTGGAAGAACAACTATGGCACTTTCCATTTCCCACACCAGCCATCCTTGGATTCTGAGTGAGATTGTTCTTGTTAAAAAAAAATGTCGGTTTCCATTATTGAAACTTATTTACACAGAAGTAAATTTACAATAAATTTTGCTAAAGACTCATTTCTACATTCAACAAGGGAGAGTAATGTTTGTGTGTGCACGTGTCCATTGCTCTCCTCCCCATTCCCTTTATTCTATTCCTTTTAAAATGTTGTTCATCTGTAATTTCTTCTGGTTCTGACGAAGGGTCCACACCTGAAACATTAATCTATCACGTTTATCCGTACAGCTTTGACACTGGCATCTACTGGACAACATGGAAGATTGTCCAGATCTGTCCTATCCACAAAAATCAGGATAAATCTAACTCGGCCAATTACCACTCAATCAGCTTCTTTCCAATCATCAATAGTACCATCAAGCCTAATAATGTGCTCACCAATATTCAGTTTGGGTTGTATCAGAACCATTCATCACAGCCATGACATGAACATAAGAGCTGAATGCCAGAGGAGAGAGGACAGTAGCTGTACTCAACATCAAGGTAGCATTCAACTGAGTATGGCATCAAGGAGCCCTAGCAAAACCGAAGTCAATGGGGGTCAAAGGGTAAACAACCAGTGGCCAGAGTCATAGTTGACACAAATGAAGATGGCTGTGATTGTCGCAGCCCAAGGATATTGTTGTAGGAGTTCCTCAAGGAAGTGCTATTGGCCCAATCAACTTCTCCTGCTTCATCAATGACCTACCCTCCATCAAAAGGTTAGGAGTAGGGCTGTTAGCTGATGATTCCACAGTGTTCAGTTCCATTCACACCCACTCTGATAATGAAGCAGCCTGTGCCAGCTATAGAAGGACCTGGATAACATCCAGGCTTCTTCTGACAAGTGACAGGTAACATTCACATCATATAATTGTTAGGTAATGACCATTGCCAAAAAGGGAAAGTGCCAACTTCCCCAAGCCTTCTGTAGCATCATTACTGCCCATTATCAACACCTAAGGGGTTACTATTGACCAGCAGCTTTACTGGACCAGCCAAATCAACACCATGGTTATAAGAGCAGAACAGAGGCTGGTTGCTCGCTGACAAATGGCGCACCTCCTGACTGCTCAAAGATCTCCACAAGGCTCAAGTTAAGAGTGTGATGAAATATTCACAGCCTGGATGGGTGCAGCTGCAACAGTCAAAAAGCTTTACACCATCCGGGACAAAGCAGCTCGCTTGATCGGTGGCCTGCCATTGGATGCACTATTCATCCCGTCCACTGCTGGTGCACTGTGGTCGCGATATGTACAATCTACACGATGCGCTGCAGCAACTGACCAAGATCACTTCAACAGCATGTCATAGAATCACAGAATCATCGAAAGGTTACAGCACAGAAGGAGGCCATTGGGCCCATCGAATCCAAGCCGGATCTATGCAAGAGGAATCCAGCTAGTCCCACTCCCCCGTCCTTCCCCTGTGACTTCTACCATCGAGAAAGACAAGAGCAGCATTATTGTGGGAACACCATAATTTCCAAGTTACCATCCAAGTCACACACCACCCTGACTTGGACATATGTCACCATTCCTTCATTATCATTGCACCAATATCCTAGAATTCCCTATTAAACACCATTGTGGGAGCACCATCACCACAAGGACTGCAGTGATTCAAGAAGGCTCACCATCACATTCTCAGGGCAACTAGGAATAGCCAATAAATGTGTCCTTATCAGCATCATCCACATCTTGAGAACAAACTAAAAAAACCTCTTTGTTCCATTACTTCAATAAGACATTTCCTTCATCAAAAGAGCCAATAGAGGAAATTGATACGAGTGTGTCAAGTACTTGTACAATAATATTGCTTTTCCTTGAATCTGTGTAAGCCTTTCCTTTTAGCTTGGTATTGTCTCTTACCTTGTTTGTTGAAACATGAAAACATAGAAAATAGGAGCAGGAGTAGCCATTCGGCCCTTCGAGCCTGCTCCACCATTCAAAATAATCATGGCTGATCCTCTATCTCAATACCATATTCCCGCTCTCTCCCCAAACCCCTTGATGCCTTTTGTGTCTAGAAATCTATCTAGCTCCTTCTTAAATATATTCAGTGACTTGGCCTCCACAGCCTTCTGTGGTAGAGAATTCCACAGGTTCACCACCCTCTGAGCGAAGAAATTTCTCCTCATCTCGGTCCTAAATGGCCTACCCCGTATCCTGAGACTGTGACCCCTTGTTCTAGACCCCCCAGCCAGGGGAAACATCCTCCCTGCATCCAGTCTGTCTAGCCCTGTCAGAATTTTATACATTTCAATAAGATCCCCTCTCATTCTTCTAAACACGAGTGAATACAGGCCAAGTCGACCCAATCTCTCCTCATACGACAGTCCTGCCATCCCAGGAATCAGACTGGTGAACCTTCGCTGCACTCCCTCTATGGCAAGTATATCCTTTCTTAGGTAAGGAGACCAAAACTGCACACACTACTCCAGGTGTGGTCTCACCAAGGCCCTGTATAACTCACCGTGGTTACTTAACTAAACAAATGAAGCCTTTGCTTTTTAGAGGTATGTACTAGTTTTGCATCATATCAAATACTCCTTTGAATACTTCCCAATGTTTGTAGGTTTACCCATTAACATTCAGCCGAGTTTACTGCTATAAATGTGTTTCTCATCCCTTCAAAGTTTGCTTCACTTAAATTTAAAACCTTGGTTTGTGACTCTCCTTTCTATCTCTCAAACCTATTACAGTCACTATTCCCAACGTTCCCTTACCGTTAGATTGTTAACTAATTCTGGTTCATTACTTATCATTACATCTAGTATGGCCTGTTTTCTTGTCAGTTCTAAAACAGTTTTGTAGAAAACTGTCCTGAATTCTACATACCACATAATAGGCTTGTCAGCAAAGTTGAAGCCCATGGAATAAAAGAGGCAGTGGCAGCATGGATAGGAAATTAGCTAAAGGACAGGAAACAGAGAGTAGTGGTCATCGGTTGTTTTTCGGACTGGAGGGAGGTATACAGTGGGGTTGCCCAGGGGTCGGTACTAGGACCACTGCTTTTTTTGATATATATTAATGACTTGGACTTGGGTGTACAGGGCACAATTTCAAAATTTACAAATGACACAAAACTTGGAAGTGTAGTGAACAGTGAGGAAGATAGTGATAGACTTTAAGAGGACATTGACAGGCTGGTGGAATGGGTGGACACCTGGCAGATGAAATTTAATGCAGAGAAGTGCAAAGTGATACATTTTGGTAGGAAGAACGAGGAGAGACAATATGAACGAAATTGTACAATTCTAAAGGGGATGCAGGAACAGAGAGATCTGGGGGTATATGTGCAGGTCGTTGAAGGTGGCGGGGCAGGTTGAGAAAGTGATTAAAAAAGCATATGGGATCCTGGGCTTTATAAATAGAGGCATAGAGTACAAAAGCAAGGAGGTTATGATGCACCTTTATAAAACACTGTTCGACCACAACTGGAGTATTGTATCCAATTCTGGGCACCGCACTTTAGGAAGGATGCAGTTACTGCATTTATACAGGGCCTTGGTGAGACCACATCTGGAGTATTGTGTGCAGTTTTGGTCTCCTTATCTGAGGAAGGATGTCCTTGCCATGGAGGGAGTGCAACAAAGGTTTACCAGACTGATTCCTGGGATGGCAGGACTGATGTATGAGGAGAGATTGGGTTGACTAGGCCTATATTCACTAGAGTTTAGAAGAATGAGAGGTGATCTCATCGAAACATATAAAATTCTAACAGGACTAGACAGACTAGATGCAGGGAGGATGTTCCCGATGGCTGGGGAGTCCAGAACCAGGGGTCACAGTCTCAGGATATGGGATATGCCATTTAGAACCGAGATGAGGAGAAATTTCTTCACTCAGAGGGTGGTGAACCTGTGGAATTCTATACCATAGAAGGCAGTGGAGGCCAAGTCATTAGATGTATTCAAGAAGAAGATAGATATATTTCTTAATGCTAAAGGGATCAAGGGATATGGGGAAAAAGCGGGAACAGGGTACTGAGTTAGACGATCAGCCATGATAATTTTGAATGGCGGAGCAGGCCCGAAGGGCCGAATGGCCTACTCTTGCTCCTATTTTCTACGTTAAGGATATGAAGGCCTTAGAGAGGGTGTAGAAAAGATTTACTAGAATGATTCCAGGGATGAGGGACTTCGAAATCATGAAGGGTCTAGACAGAGTAGATAGAGCAAAACTGTTCCCATTGGCGGAAGGATCGAGAACCAGAGGACACAGATTTATGGTGATTGGCAAAAGAACGAAAGGTGACGAGGAAAAACTTTTTTACGCAACGTGTAGTTATGATGTGGAATGCACTGCCTGAAAGGGTGGTGGAAGCAGATTCAATCATGGCTTTTGAAATGGAATTGGATAAATACTTGAAGGGAAAAAATTTGGAGGGCTATGGGGAAAGGGTGAGGGAATGGGACTAACTGGAGTCCTCTTGCAGTGAGCTGGCACAGGCTCAATGGGCCGAAAGGCCTCCTTCTGCGCTGTAACCATTCTATGATTTTATGATTCTATGAATACATTCTAGAAATTCATTGCACTTACTACTTGAGCTGTTCTAGTTCTCCCAGTCTATGTGAAAATTGAAGTCTCCCATTATAACCACATTGGTTTTGCTACATGCTTTCCTGATCTCCATATTTATATATCCCTCCACTACATCACTACTATCAGGATGTCTATAGACAACTCCTACCAGAGTCTTGCATCCTTTGCTGCCCTTTTATTCTACTCATGCTGTTTCCACAGTTTGATGACCCTTACTAAAATTCCTTCATTTTACTGATATAATTGTTTATTTTATCAATATTCCTACTCCCCCTTCTTTCCTAATTTCCCTGTCCTTTCTAAAGATCCTATAGCCTGAAATATTCAGCTCCCAATCATGCTGAGCTTGTCGTGAGGTCTCTGTAATCTACATTATACCGTTTAAGCTGAATTTGTGCTTCTAACTCAGTTGTTTTATTTCTTATGGCTATGTGCATTTGTGTACAGAACTCTTATTTGGGTAACTGTCCTCACCCTGCCCATATGTTCTGCTGGTCTTTATCTCACACTTTCTGACTTAACCTTCCCCCGCCCCTAACTCGTTTAAATCCTTTCCCATGCCTTATTACCCAATCAGCAAGGGTATAGGTTCCTCTCCAGCCCCTCCGAAAAGCCAGCACAATGCTTGTCAGGCCTAAAATAGCTCCAGTTTCAAGCAAACTTAATAAAACATTGATTCTTCACACCATAGACTTACCAGCTCATTGGTTGCATTTGCTGAATTGTCTCTGGGAGAGGCTGGTCACGGGTTTCAGGCAGCAATAAGCCAAATACGCCAGCTGTTACCATTAAACTGCCCATTAGAATGAAGGCCAAGATATTATTATATGCGACTAAAAAACAGAAAGAGACAACATTAGAACTAATGTGAAGCTTCAGTATTCTGTTTTCTGAATTCTGTTTTCTCAATCATAATACAACAAATTTATGATAGAATCACAGAAATTATAGCATAGAGGGAAATAAAATATTAGTCTTGATCTAGTAGAGATCCATTCTGAAATAATTGTTTAATTACAGGCATTTGCGATGAATGCAACCAACATAAATATTATCTTATATGATTTTTCTATTGGATCATGTCTATTATCAATTGTAATGAAGCGGGAAAGTGCTAATGACTGGCAAGTCCTGTGCCCTCCAACTAAACTGGAAGGGCATATTTGGGATTTGGAAAGAGCACTATCCTGAGCTGGTGTCTGACCCATCTGGTAGCAAGGACCCATCTGCATGGAGGTCAGAAAAACTGGTGGAGTATTCTTAATGAACAAGTTCAATGTGAGGAATTGGTCTCGGCACTGCATTGCCTGGTTAATGGTAGGGAAGCAGGCATGGATGGTGCTGGCACTGACTTCCTAAATGCTGCTGTGTGCGAGTAGAGGAAGAACATTAAGGGTCTTGGTAAACAGTGCCAGGAATCACTGTCTTGTACTGGAGATACCCTTGTGAAGATAGTGAATAGGATTCTGTTTAGGTATGCATATCCTCGATGTTCCAGAGAACAGTTAGAGTCATAGAGTCATAGAGTTATACAGCACGGATAGAGGCCCTTCGGCCCATCGTGTCCGCGCCGGCCATCAGCCCTGTCCACTCTAATCCCATATTCCAGCATTTGGTCCATAGCCTTGTATGCTATGGTATTTCAAGTGCTCATCCAAATGCTTCTTGAATGTTGTGAGGGTTCCTGCCTCCACAACCCTTTCAGACAGTGAGTTCCAGACTTCAACCACCCTCTGGGTGAAAAAGTTCTTTCTCAAATCCCCTCTAAACCTCCCGCCTTTTACCTTGAATCTATGTCCCCTTGTTATAGAACCCTCAACGAAGGGAAAAAGTTCCTTAGTATCCATCCTATCTGTGCCCCTCATAATTTTGTACACCTCAATCATGTCCCCCCTCAGCCTCCTCTGCTCCAAGGAAAACAAACCCAATCTTCCCAGTCTCTCTTCATAGCTGAAGCGCTCCAGCCCTGGTAGCATCCTGGTGAATCTCCTCTGCACCCTCTCCAAAGCGATCACATCCTTCCTGTAGTGTGGCGACCAGAACTGCACACAGTACTCCAGCTGTGGCCTAACCAGTGTTTTATACAGCTCCATCATAACCTCCTTGCTCTTATATTCTATGCCTCGGCTAATAAAGGCAAGTATCCCATATGCCTTCTTTACCACCTTATCTACCTGTTCCGCCGCCTTCAGGGATCTGTGAACTTGCACACCAAGATCCCTCTGACCCTCTGTCTTGCCTAGGGTCCTCCCATTCATTGTGTATTCCCTTGCCTTGTTAGTCCCTCCAAAGTGCATCACCTCGCACTTTTCCGGGTTAAATTCCATTTGCCACTGTTCCGCCCATCTGACCAACCCATCTATATCGTTCTGCAGACTGAGGCTATCCTCCTCGCTATTTACCACCCTACCAATTTTTGTATCATCAGCGAACTTACTGATCATATCTTTTACATTCATATCCAAGTCATTAATGTAGACCACAAACAGCAAGGGACCCAGCACCGATCCCTGTGGTACCCCACTGGCCACAGGCTTCCAGTCACAAAAACAACCTTCGACCATCACCCTCTGCCTTCTGCCACTAAGCCAGTTTTGTATCCAAAGTGCCAAGGCACCCTGGATTCCATGGGCTCGTACCTTCTTGACCAGTCTCCTGTGGGGGACTTTATCGAAGGCCTTACTGAAATCCATGTATACCACATCCACTGCGTTACCCTCATCCACGCGCCTAGTCACCCCCTCAAAAAATTCAATCAAATTAGTCAGACATGATCTTCCCTTGACAAAGCCATGTTGACTATCCCTGATTAATCCTTGCTTCTCCAAGTGGAGACTAATTTTGTCCTTCAGAATTTTTTCCAATAATTTTCCTACCACTGATGTTAGGCTCACTGGCCTGTAGTTCCCTGGTTTTTCCCTACTCCCCTTCTTGAATAATGGTGCTACATTAGCGGTTCTCCAGTCCTCTGGCACATCCCCTGTGGCCAGAGAGGTTCTGAATATATGTGTCAGAGCCCCCGCAATCTCCTCCTTTGCCTCACACAGTAGCCTGGGATACATTTCGTCCGGGCCTGGGGATTTATCCATTTTTAGGCCTGCTAAAACCGCCAATACCTCCTCCCGCTCGATGTTAATATGTTCGAGTATATCACAGTCCCCCTGCCGTATTTCTATGTCTACATCGTCCTTCTCCATAGTGAAAACAGATGCAAAAAATTCATTTCGAACCCCTCCTACATCTGCCGGCTCCACACACAGATTGCCATTTTTGTCCCTAATGGGCCCTATTTTTTCCCTAGTCATCCTCTTACCCTTAATATACTTATAAAACATCTTAGGATTGTTGTGGAAGGGAGAATCTTAGTGCGAAAACTATTGAGGAATCTCACTGATATTTATAGTTCTTAAAGTAGTTATTGTCATGGCCTATATATAAGATGCTTTAGTAGCCTGTAATGGAATCTAAAAGGAGCAGACTGGATTCCCCTCTCATGAGGAATGTGAAGGATATTGTCACGTTTTGAGATGTTTACCTATTGGCCTGGAAAGGATTTTATGGTTAATTTTTATTATGATGTTACTATTAAGTTAAATTTGATTCACAAAGGGTTAGCCACCAGAAACACACAGGCTATCTGGGATGGTGTTTACAGCAGATTAACTGGAATACAGGCCATCTCAGAAATGTGTCTCTCGTATATCATATTATAAACAATTTTACAACACCAAGTTATAGTCCAGCAATTTTATTTTAAATTCACAAGCTTTCGGAGGCTTCCTCCTTCGTCAGGTGAACGATGTGAAAATGAAATCCTTGAAATGAAATCACATTTATAATTCACAGAACAATGCTTGGTGCTTACAGACAGTTTTTTCAACTGCCCGTTGCCAAGGCAATCAGTGTGCAGACAGACAGGTGTTACCTGCCAGGTCTCAGAATATACAAATCACCAAAAAAAACAACAAACAAAAAAAAAGAGATAGAGAGGTAAAAACATAGAAAAGACAGCAACTGACCCGTTATATTAAAAACAGATAACATTTGTTCGCTGGTGGGGTAACGTGTAGCGTGACATGAACCCAAGATCCCGGTTGAAGCCGTCCTCATGGGTGCGGAACTTGGCAATCAATTTCTGCTCGACGATTTTGCGTTGTCGTGTGTCTCGAAGGCCGCCTTGGAGTACGCTTACCCGAAGGTTGGTGGATGAATGTCCATGACTGCTGAAGTGTTCCCCGACTGGGAGGGAACCCTCCTGTTTGGCGATTGTTGCGCGGTGTCCGTTCATCCGTTGTCGCAGCGTCTGCATGGTCTCGCCAATGTACCATGCTCTGGGGCATCCTTTCCTGCAACGTATGAGGTAGACAACGTTGGCCGAGTCACAGGAGTATGAACCATGCACCTGGTGGGTGGTGTCCTCTCGTGTGATGGTGGTATCTGTGTCGATGATCTGGCATGTCTTGCAGAGGTTACCGTGGCAGGGTTGTGTGGTGTCGTGGACGCTGTTCTCTTGAAAGCTAGGTAATTTGCTGCGAACGATGGTCTGTTTGAGGTTGGGTGGCTGTTTAAAGGCGAGTAGTGGAGGTGTGGGTATGGCCATAGCGAGGTGTTTGTCCTCATTGATGACATGTTGAAGGCTGCGGAGAACATGGCGTAGTTTCTCCGCTCCGGGGAAGTACTGGACGACAAAGGGTACTCTGTTGGTTGCGTCCCGTGTTAGTCTCCTGAGGAGGTCTATGCGATTTTTTGCTGTGGCCCGTCGGAACTGTCGATCGATGAGTCGAGCGTCATATCCCGTTCTTACTAGGGCGTCTTTCAGCGTCTGTAGGTGTCCATCGCGTTCCTCCTCGTCTGAGCAGACTCTGTGTATTCGCAGGGCCTGTCCATAGGGGATGGCCTATTTGACGTGGTTAGGGTGGAAGCTGGAAAAGTGGAGCATTGTGAGGTTGTCCGTGGGCTTGCGGTAGAGTGAGGTGCAGAGGTGCCCGTCTTTGATGGAGATTCGTGTGTCCAAGAAAGAAACTGATTCTGAGGAGTAGTCCATGGTGAGCTTGATGGTGGGATGGAACTTGTTGATGTTATCGTGTAGTCTCTTTAGTGATTCCTTGCCGTGGGTCCATAGAAAGAAAATGTCGTCGATGTATCTGGTGTATAGTGTTGGTTGGAGGTCTTGTGCAGTGAAGAAGTCCTGCTCGAAATTGTGCATGAAAATGTTGGCGTATTGGGGTGCGAATTTGGTCCCCATGGCTGTTCCGTGTGTTTGGGTAAAGAACTGGTTATCGAAGGTGAAGACATTGTGATCCAGGATGAAGCGGATGAGTTGTAGGATGGCGTCCAGAGATTGGCTGTTGTTGGTGTTGAGTATTGATGCTGTCGCAGCGATGCCGTCATCGTGGGGGATACTGGTGTATAGTGCCGAGACGTCCATCGTGGTGAGAAGTGTTCCTGGTTCAACTGGTCCGTGGGTACTGAGTTTTTGTAGGAAGTCTGTAGTGTCGCGACAGAAGCTGGGGGTTCCCTGTACGACAGAAGCTGGGGGTTCCCTATACTGCCTCCCAAAGATACACAAAGCCAACACACCCGGACGTCCTATCGTATCAGGCAACGGAACCCTGTGTGAGAACCTCTCTGGATACATCGAGGGCATCCTGAAACCCATCGTACAGGTAACCTCTGCAAGACATGCCAGATCATCGACACAGATACCAACATCACACGAGAGGACACCACCCATCAGGTGCATGGTTCATACTCCTGTGACTCGGCCAACGTTGTCTACCTCATACGTTGCAGGAAAGGATGCCCCAGAGCATGGTACATTGGCGAGACCATGCGACAACGGATGAACGGACACCGCGCAACAATCGCCAAACAGGAGGGTTCCCTCCCAGTCGGGGAACACTTCAGCAGTCATGGACATTCATCCACCGACCTTCGGGTAAGCGTACTCCAAGGCGGCCTTCGAGACACACGACAACGCAAAATCGTCGAGCAGAAATTGATAGCCAAGTTCCGCACCCATGAGGACGGCCTCAACCGGGATCTTGGGTTCATGTCACGCTACACGTTACCCCACCAGCGAACAAATGTTATCTGTTTTTAATATAACGGGTCAGTTGCTGTCTTTTCTATGTTTCTACCTCTCTATCTCTGTTTTTTTTTGTTTGTTGTTTTTTTTGGTGATTTGTATATTCTGAGACCTGGCAGGTAACACCTGTCTGTCTGCACACTGATTGCCTTGGCAACGGGCAGTTGAAAAAACTGTCTGTAATCACCAAGCATTGTTCTGTGAATTATAAATGCGATTTCATTTCGAGGATTTCATTTTCACATCGTTCACCTGACGAAGGAGGAAGCCTCCGAAAGCTTGTGAATTTAAAATAAAATTGCTGGACTATAACTTGGTGTTGTAAAATTGTTTACAATTGTCAACCCCAGTCCATCACCGGCATCTCCACATCATGTATATCATATTAGTTTGAGATCATTGGAAAAGGTCATTAACATATTCCATTGATGTTTGCATCTTAATACTAAATCAGTTTTATTCATTGTTTAGCTAGGCTTCCTGCTGTGTTCAAATAATTTAATTGTCAGGCCTCCCAGGAGAGTAGGTTCCACATTCAAGGTGGTGGATTTGACTGGTAGATTGGCCAGTGAATCCATCCATTCATCCATCCTTCCTTCCTCCTTTTCTACTTTGCCATAATATTGAGAGATGGTGCAAGCAGAGGCCAGACTTTCTCTTCCTGTCGTGTTCTGACAGATTGGTCAGGTGTGTAAAAGACATGTCTTCTATGTTTGGGACCATCTGTTTTGCTTTTGCATCCCTTGCAGTGGCTAGTCCAATGCAGCAGGGCAGGCCTCTCATCCACTTTTCTGGTTGAAGGAGGCATGTGGTCTTAGGAGGAGTAGAAAGGAGAGGAACATGGGAGGAAAGATAGTGACGCACTATTCTAAGACTTTCATACTCCCAAAACTTCATTCTAAACAAATGCTTAAAGTAATTCTCAATTGAAAAGAACATTTATGTCTTCTACCTTTCTATTTTCACAAGAGAGAGGCTGATTCTATGCATTGTACAATGTGATTATTTATCATGGACTTTACTAGAAAGGTGACAGCCTCAGCTCAGTGTTCGCTCTCTTGCCTCTGTGTCAGAAGTTTGTGGGATGAAGTCCCACTCCAGAGTCTTGAGTTTATAATCCAGACGGACACCTCAGAGCTGAACAGAGGGAGTGCTGCACTGTCAGAGGTGGCGTCTTTCAGATGAGACATTAAACTGAGGCCCAGTCTGCCCTCTCAAATGGATACATAAGATCCCCTGGCACTATTCGAAGAAGAGCAGGGGAGTTCTCCCAGAGCTCTGGGCAATATTTATTCCTCAACTAACAACACTAAAAAACAGATTATCTGGTCATTTATTTCATTGCTGTTTGTGGGACCCTGCTGTGCATAAATTGTCTGCTGTGTTTCCTATGTTACAACAGTGACTACACTTCTAAAGTACTTCATTGGTTGTGAAGTGCTTTGAGTCATCCTGAGATGATGAAAAGTCCTATATAAATGCAGGTCTTTCTTTCTTTACTAAATTTTTGTGCTGTCACAACTTCATTTGTCAGCTTGCAGTCATCTTAGCCAGTTTTCTTGAACAGTCCTGTCTAACTACTTCCTGCAGTAAACTAATTTTGATATCCTGATATGAATCTGCTCTTTTGTTTGTGTTCAGATACTGTTACATTTCGGGCAACTCCATTATAAGAATGTGTAAAGAAAATAAGTTTCTTATGGATGGATTTAGCTGCCTAAGGCACATAATATGCAGGCAAACCAGTTTAGCTGAACTGATTTAAGGGAACTCTCTGCAATTAATATTATCTAGTTAATACCTTCAAAAAACAGAATGCATCCCACTATATTTCAGTCACGTTTAATGGCTAAATGTGAAGGTTAAATACTTAAACATTAGTAATTCTAGAAGGATTATCTCTTTATCATTTTCAGTGAATTAAGCCTCGTCAAATGAGTAACAGGAACTAAGCCTGATTAATTACAGATGTGTTGTAGCACCCACCAAAAGATTGAAGTCTCTTGTTATGTGGGGTAAGTCAGGTAACTAAAAGATAAGGGAAGAGATTGGTTAATTCAGGCAACCGATACTATGCTACAATATTAAAAAGATCCAGTCATCAGGTCACTGGAGATAGATGTGCAAGATCAGCTCCAAATTTCACAGTTCTCTGATATAATCCAAAAGGGGTCACAGGGAACAAATTTAAAATGATACACTCCTTCAAATGCTGACCCTCCCCACCACGCCCACTGGTATGCATATTCCCAGGGTGTCTGGCACTCCTCTGGTATATTTAGAATTTTTACATTAAAAATGCTGCATTCTAGTCTATTTTAAAACACTATTTAATTTCACAATTGATAGGTATTTAGGAAGTGATTTTCCAAGTACATACTGGTAGCAGGAAACCTTGCCCACTACCAGTGCACATGGGAAAATTGCAGGCTTTTCCAATATGAATTGGCAGCTGACAAGGTTGCTCGCCACCAGTGCAATAAAATGACCCCCTTAGTGTAAAAAAAATTGGAAAAATAAGTGATGCTTGTGTTTATCCATAATTAACATGCTAACCAGATCATCACGTCTTCAAAAAGAACCACTGTCCTGCTTAGAGGCACTCCCCTTCCTTCACACAGGTGGCCTTCCTCCCTCACTCAGGAACTATTCCCTTCTCATGAAGACACCCTTCCTACCTAACTCCCCTCCTACTTCAGAGGTATTCTTCCCCTCTAAGCTCCCACAATTCAGAGGCACCCCCTCCAATTCCCTTTCAGTTCACTGAGGCACTCTCCCCTTCAACCTCCCCCAAGTTCAGAATCACACTCCACTTCTAAGCTTCCCAGTTGCCTAGGGCACTCTCCTCCTATAACCTCCCCAGTTCACCATGGCAATCCCCTCCTCTAAACCTCCCATTAAGACAGACTTTCCCCTCTTAACCGCCCCTCAATTCACTAAGGCGCAGTTCACCCTTTAACCCCCTCCCCTTCTTCTCTCCCATTCACTGTGGCACTCTCCCTCTCTGATGATTTCATTGACAGTCATGGCTGCAGCTGCCAGCTGCCGGTACATCAGTCCTGGAGCAGGATCGGTCCCAGCGTGGATTTTTGATCTATCATGAGACCAGGGATTTTGTCTTGCACCCCACAGCGCACAGCCTGCTCCTGGAACAAAGCAGCAACAACAGGTTCAAGCTGCAGCCAGGATCAGCAGTAAGTGGAGTGGTAGCAATCTCCTGACCAGGTTTCTTGGGGCACAAAGCTCAGCTGCAACAGCTGATCTGCTGCCCATGGAGAATACATTGTCCTGGCTAAGCACTTGATTCTAATATTGACGGAAGGTAGTTAAACCTAATTCCACCATCAGACCCAACCACATAATTTCTTCTTTCGACAAGGACGTAGTCATGCACCACGTCTCTGCACATAAAGCAGACTTTCTGAACACACTGCTGAAAGTCATCCAACTTCCAAGGTCAGATGCAAAAAATCCCATTGAAGTGCAGCAATCCAACCAACCACATCAAGGGCAGGCACAAGAAAGTCAAACAACCCATTTGTAAGCTGTTGATGACAGAAAAGCTACTGGGCCTGATAGCACAGTGCTCTTGAGTGTACTCTTGGGGAATTGATTACTTCCCTGGATCACCTATTTCCGGAGAGGAGGAAGAAAATTGACTGAAAAATTGGAAAAAATACACAGCATTGCTGCTACTGGCTATTGTATATAGCTCATTGAAAATAGTGAATGACATCTTTAAAATCCTGAGAAGCATGCAGGATATTTAATTTGGACTGTATGTGCAGAATTAAAAGATATAAGGGTGAAAATAAGTGTGCAGTTCTACTATAGCTACTGATTTCAGATCGATAGCTATAGTATCCATTTTCAGCCAGCAGCACCTTGTTTATAACGCCTGGTTACAACATTCGGATTATCTCCCATCTGATCACTAATGTCTCTTCAAAGCAGAATTGCATGCACTAGGCTATGATAAATCTGTGCCATGCCTGTTAGTACCCAGTAAAATGTCTCTAGTTCTCCCTGAAACTATCAGAGTTAATTTCATGAAACATCTATTGTTATGAGTCTTTCTGGGTGTACCCTGTTAATATGGAGTTTGAAGTAATGCACAGAGAACATGAAATGGTTTACACTAAGAAAGGTGAAAAAAAGGAAAGGATTTAGATGTCATTATTGGTCATTCACTGAAAGTATCCAGTCAAAGGAATGCTGATCAAGTACTGGGATATATTTTGGTAGTGTTTCATTATAAATTAAAACAAATTGTTCCAGCCTGGTATAGTTCATCACTAAGGCTACATTTGGAATATTTTGTGCACTTTTTAACCTTATTTTGAAAAGGACATCGGTATATTGCAGAGAAGAGTGACAAATGACTGATTAGGGCTCTTAATCATGAAAACTCAAAAAAGTGAATTTGTTTTGATTTGCGAGGGACATAATGCAGATCTTTAAAATCCTGAGAAGCATGCAGGATATTTAATTTGGACTGTATGTGCAGAATTAAAAGATATAAGGGTGAAAATAAGTGTGCAGTTCTACTATAGCTACTGATTTCAGATCGATAGCTATAATATCCATTTTCAGCCAGCAGCACCTTGTTTATAATGCCTGGTTGCAATTTGCATGGTCAGACCTAGTAGGGATCTCTGTGCACACCTGCTTAAACATATGCATAGAGCTCCGCTCCCAGTTCTTAAATTTTAAATATGTTGAGAGCACAGGTGAGAAAGCCTGCACTCTCAGTACATTTAAATAAGCCCTGGGGAGGGTTAGAACGTGTCCAACAAGGCTTTTTAAACTTTGATAGCACACTGGAGCTATACTATATGCAATGTCAAACCAAGTGGTGAGACTGCCTCCTCAAAGGAGTCTTACTGCATTTCCACCAGACTCAGATTGGGATCTGACTTTGGAGATACACTGCAACTTATGTAGTAAACAAACTTCAAAGTGACACTAAAGTTACAGTATAAACATACCCTGACAAGTTTCAAGTGAGACTAAAGATTAGAAGAAATTTTAGAGCCAATTCCATGATCCCATGCTTCCGGTGGGGAGTCGGGATCACAGGAAGCACAGGTCAGAGAATTGGAGCTGCAATATTCTCATCTTATTTCCAACCCACTCTCCCTTCATGAGTCACTTCCCACATGGATCACATAATTAAGCCTATTGATTTTTTACCTTAGAGTATTGGATAGGTGAAACAGATACCAAGCAAAAGCAATTAATGCCATGCTGATTGATAATTGGTTAAGAGTGGGATTTGGGGGTCAGAGTAGATTGTACATGGTCTGCGGAAGCAAAGGACTTGATGAATACCCCTTTCTTGTTCCATGTTTGCTTATCTTATAAGGTCTTCATTCCTTTCTAGGCCATACTTCATCATTACAAAGAATTACACAGAATTTTCATTCAGCCCGACCAGTCCATCCCAGTGTTTATGCTCCACACAAACCTCCTCCCACCTTACTTCATCTCATCCAATCAGCATATCCTTCTATTCCTTTCTCCCTCATGTGTTTATCTAGCTTCCCCTTAACTAATTCATCCCCCTTAAGTCTAACTAATAATTTAGCCTCAAACCTAAAATGCTTGAAGCTTCTTAATAGAAATAATTACAAAAACTTTTGTAAGATTCACATAGAGCTAAAATTTCTCACTTACCAAAATAAGTAAAATATGGAGAGATTATACAGCCGACTCTGGATGCCATGGAACATGCCCCAAGTCCCATATTCCTCACCACAGTTGGATACAATTCGGCTGAGAAAATATAGATTATTGTGTAGGCTG
Organism: Heptranchias perlo; assembly: GCF_035084215.1. Taxonomy (NCBI): domain Eukaryota; kingdom Metazoa; phylum Chordata; class Chondrichthyes; order Hexanchiformes; family Hexanchidae; genus Heptranchias; species Heptranchias perlo. The sequence goes on along the minus strand of NC_090328.1, from coordinate 22,300,926 downwards.
CTGTAGCACCAGATTTACCAATCATCAGCAATATAGTGGTCACAATTTGAAAAGCTGTGAAAATCAGATTAATCAACAGTTAGTATGCACTGAAAGATAATTCAAAATTGTTTGATTGCATCAACTGTTTTGTCATTCCTTTTATTTTCAACCAAAATGAGCAGCAAAAAACAAGCTGCTCCACCAGAGGGAAGAATTTCCCTCCGTTAAACTGGTGGAAATGAGATCTGCCCTAAATTCCTGCCCTACTCCACCCAGATTATACTAATTCTGTGCCAAATTCAGCATGTAATTTCTAGACTTTTGAAATTATGTTATGGGGCGCAATCATATTTTAGTGGAGACTTTACCCATTTACTTTAAACTAAGTGCACATGCACATGCTACCCCAAATTATTCCTCCCTTCAAACAGCACGCATTTGTATAAATTACTCCGAGAATAATTTATATTGCTTATGTCATGTATAAACTTTAATGAGCAAGGGAGAGGTTGTACAGGAACATTGGTAGTGAGTGGGTTGCAGGGAGACTGCAGGGAAATGGGAAATGGGCTGCACAGAAACATAAGGAGCTGGCTGCATAGATACAGTGAGGGCCTAGAGAGTTGGTTGAAGACATACAGTGAGAACCTAGGGAGTTAGTTGCATAGATACAGTGAGGACCGAGGGAGTTGGTTGCATAGATACAGTGAGGACCTAGGGAGTTGTCGCACAGATACAATGAGGACCTAGGGAATTAGTTGCATAGATACAGTTAAAACCTAGGGAGTTAGTTGCAGAGTATACAGCGAGGACCTAGGGAGTTAGTTGCATACATACAGCGAGGGCCTAGGGAGTTGCGGGCAGGGATACAGTCAGGACCTAGGGAGTTAGTTGCCGAGATAGTCAGGACCTAGGGAGTTGGTTGCATAGATACAGTGAAGACCTAGGGAGTTGGTTGAAGACATACAGTGAGAACCTAGGGAGTTAGTTGCATAGATACAGTGAGGACCTAGGGAGTTGGTTGCATAGATACAGTGAGACCTAGGGAGTTACTGACAGAGATACAGTGAGGTCCTAGCGAGTTGGTTGAAGAGATACAGCGTGGACCTAGGGAGTTAGTTGAAGAGATAAAACGAGGATCTAGGGAGTTGGTTGAAGAGATACAACGAGGATCTAGGGAGTTGGTTGCAGAGATACAGTGAGGTCCTAGCGAGTTGGTTGAAGAGATACAGCGTGGATCTAGGGAGTTGGTTGAAGAGATACAACGAGGATCTAGGGAGTTGGTTGCAGAGATACAGTGAGGACCTAGATAGTTGGTTGCAGAGATAGAGAGAGCTAGAGAGTTGGTTTCAGATTGATAATGGTAACCTAAGGACTTGGCTACAGAGAGAGATAGTGCAAACCTAGGGAGTAGGCTGCAAGGACCTTCAGAGTCCTTAGAAGGAAATTGAATACCTGTGTTCAAAATAAAATATATTATTTAAATTCTTACTTGAAGGAACAAACTGGATCAGAAGCAGAACGCTACCACTAAGTAATAACATGGAACCAGTGACGATCCGTCGAGGTGAGACACGCATCAACAACCAGACTATCACATATACAATCATTTCACTAGCCGCAGAGACAAAACAGTTGATGTAGGGGTCTCCATGCATGTTGGGAGTATTGAGGGATAATCCATAGTAACCAATGGTGCAAATCATCCTACAAAAAATAAATATTATTGTTCATAATTGTTTAAATGTTCAGTAAAGTATGATCACTTATATACTGATGGCAGGTCAGTCATGCAAAACTGTAGTCAGGACTGATGGGCACTAATTTAAAAGAACTCATTGATACATTCAGGGTGAAAAAAATGACATTAACAAAACTTAGAATGGCTAATTAAAAATTACAAACAAACAGTTGAAAATCTCAATGATAAGGAGGATGTTTCCCAAAAAGTGTTTCCAACCTGATCTCATTGCTTTGGTAACTGGACTTATTAGGATTGCAACAGTTTATGGGCTCAAATTGCAAACAAGATCATGTATGACATATATGTCATCACCGGCATCTCCACATCATGTATGACATACACATTAATTTGTTTTCGATGCTGGTAAGTTGTTCAAATGCTAGTTAGTCTGGGTACTGGTGCAATCATGCAAGGACAGAAATATCAACCAACATGCTTCTGGTGTGTTCAGAATTACAGCTTATTTTTAAGGTGCAACCTGAAAGGATGTTCTACTAAGTTACACCAATGTGACTGTCTATATATCGTTCTTTGCAATTAATTTTTGTATTGAGCAAAGAACTGGATCCAAGACTAACCTCTGTATCAAGAATGGACAGCAACGTGTTAATTTTAGTAGCTTTATTATACTTCACACAGCTATATTAAAGAGTGTTTAATACAAAGGATTTTCAATATAATATTTATGTGCAAACAACTCTGGTGCATTATGATTTATCACAAAGCACTAATGATTTTTTTCTTAAATTGCTGCTAACCATGTATAATATTGTAAGTGTTCTGGACTGGAAACTTTGGAAAAGTGTGGAACAAATACATTCTCTGGCCCCTGGATATCAATATAAGGCCTGGGAGTTAAAATCTCTCCAGGCCTCGATGTATGAGCTTGTTGCTCGCCCACGCCCCTCGCTCGGACCAATCCCGCTCCAACTTAAAATCAGGGCCTATGCAGTCACCTTCTATATCAGTGTATTAAAGAAAGCACAATACAGAAGATAAAAGGACACAAGAAAATTCCAGAATTGAAAGAGCTGTATCATGAAAAGTGAACAAGCAAATTGGTTCTAGCTTTTCAATCTGCATATGGAATGAGTAAGGACAACTGAGACAGGAAGAAATAGAATAACTTAGAATCAGCCATTCATCCCAAATAGAGTCATAGAGTCATAGAGTTATACAGCATGGATAGAGGCCCTTCGGCCCATCGTGTCCGCGCCGGCCATCAAGCCCTGTCCACTCTAATCCCATATTCCAGCATTTGGTCCGTAGCCTTGTATGCTATGGCATTTCAAGTGCTCATCCAAATGCTTCTTGAATGTTGTGAGGGTTCCTGCCTCCACAACCCTTTCAGGCAGTGAGTTCCAGACTCCAACCACCCTCTGGGTGAAAAAGTTCTTTCTCAAATCCCCTCTAAACCTCCCGCCTTTTACCTTGAATCTATGTCCCCTTGTTATAGTACCCTCAACGAAGGGAAAAAGCTCCTTAGTATCCATCCTATCTGTGCCCCTCATAATTTTGTACACCTCAATCATGTCCCCCCTCAGCCTCCTCTGCTCCAAGGAAAACAAACCCAATCTTCCCAGTCTCTCTTCATAGCTGAAGCGCTCCAGCCCTGGTAACATCCTGGTGAATCTCCTCTGCACCCTCTCCAAAGCGATCACATCCTTCCTGTAGTGTGGCGACCAGAACTGCACACAGTACTCCAGCTGTGGCCTAACCAGTGTTTTATACAGCTCCATCATAACCTCCTTGCTCTTATATTCTATGATGTGGAGATGCCGGTGATGAGACAATCAATGAGACAATTAATGATCCAGAACAGCAGACAGAGGGATCCACGGTACAGCAACCGAAGAGGAAAGAGTCAAACTGGACTCCTCCGGAGGGTCGCTACCCTCAGCTTGACATGTATGCCCAAGCTGTCAGGAAATGCGTCAATGCCAGATTCATCAGCCGCACTCAGAAGACAGTCCAGAATGTCACCCGAGCACAACGCAACGCCATCAACGCTCTCAAGACCAACCGAAACATAGTCATCAAACCAGCGGACAAAGGAGGAGCCATCGTCATACAGAACAGAACGGACTATTGCAAAGAAGCATACCGACAACTGGACAACCAGGAACACTACAGACGGTTACCCGCAGATTCGACCAAAGAACACACCCACCAGCTCAACAAACTGATCAAGACCATCGATCCAGACCTTCAAAGCATCCTACGCACTCTCATCCCACGTACTCCCCGCGTGGGAGACTTCTACTGCCTCCCAAAGATACACAAAGCCAACACACCCGGACGTCCTATCGTATCAGGTAACGGAACCCTGTGTGAGAATCTCTCTGGATACGTCGAGGGCATCCTGAAACCCATCGTACAGGGAACCCCCAGCTTCTGTCGCGACACTACAGACTTCCTACAAAAACTCAGTACCCACGGACCAGTTGAACCAGGAACACTTCTCACCACGATGGACGTCTCGGCACTCTACACCAGTATCCCCCACGATGACGGCATCGCTGCAACAGCCTCAGTACTCAACACCAACAACAGCCAATCTCCAGACGCCATCCTACAACTCATCCGCTTCACCCTGGATCACAATGTCTTCACCTTCGATAACCAGTTCTTTACCCATACACACGGAACAGCCATGGGGACCAAATTCGCACCCCAATACGCCAACATTTTCATGCACAAGTTCGAGCACGACTTCTTCACTGCACAGGACCTCCAACCAACGCTATACACCAGATACATCGACGACATTTTCTTCCTATGGACCCACGGCGAAGAATCACTGAAGAGACTACACGATAACATCAACAAGTTCCATCCCACCATCAAACTCACCATGGACTACTCCTCAGAATTGATTTCTTTCTTGGACACACAAATCTCCATCAAAGACGGGCACCTCAGCACCTCACTCTACCGCAAGCCCACGGACAACCTCACGATGCTCCACTTTTTCAGCTTCCACCCCAACCACGTCAAAGAGGCCATCCCCTATGGACAGGCCCTACGAATACACAGGATCTGCTCAGACGAGGAGGAACGCGATGGACACCTACAGACGCTGAAAGACGCCCTCGTAAGAACGGGATATGACGCTCGACTTGTCGATCGACAGTTCCGACGGGCCACAGCGAAGAATCGCATAGACCTCCTCAGAAGACAAACACGGGACGCAACCAACAGAGTACCCTTCGTCGTCCAGTACTTCCCTGGAGCGGAGAAACTACACCATGTTCTCCGCAGCCTTCAACATGTCATCGATGACGACGAACACCTCGCTAAGGCCATCCCCACGCCTCCACTGCTCGCCTTTAAACAGCCACCCAACCTCAAACAGACCATCGTTCGCAGCAAGTTACCCAGTTTTCAGGAGAACAGCGTCCACGACACCACACAACCCTGCCACGGCAACCTCTGCAAGACATGCCAGATCATCGACACAGATACCACCATCACACGAGAGGACACCACCCACCAGGTACATGGTTCATACTCCTGTGACTCGGCCAACGTTGTTTACCTCATACGTTGCAGGAAAGGATGCCCCGGAGCATGGTACATTGGCGAGACCATGCAGACGCTGCGACAACGGATGAACGGACACCGCGCAACAATCGCCAAACAGGAGGGCTCCCTCCCAGTCGGGGAACACTTCAGCAGTCAAGGACATTCAGCCACCGATCTTCGGGTAAGCGTTCTCCAAGGCGGCCTTTGAGACACACGACAACGCAAAATCGTCGAGCAGAAGTTGATAGCCAAGTTCCGCACCCATGAGGACGGCCTCAACCGGGATCTTGGGTTCATGTCACGCTACACGTAACCCCACCAGCAAAAAAGGGGAAAAAAATTATATGTTTTTTAAAATTCTCTCTCTCTCTCTGCCATTTTGAGTTTCTTTCTGCCTGCCTGTGTAATAGACACAATGTATATCTAGTGTACTGGGACGTGCTGTTCTCCGTGACTGGCCTGTTTGAATAACAACGACACCTTTTGATTGGTGTGATGCTGTCCCAACATAGTATAAGATATGCGATTTGAGAACCTTTTCATTCATTCATCTGACGAAGGAGATAATCTCCGAAAGCTTGTGATTTTAAAATAAATTTGTTGGACTATAACCTGGTGCTGTAAGATTCCTTACACTTATATTCTATGCCTCGGCTAATAAAGGCAAGTATCCCATATGCCTTCTTTACCACCTTATCTACCTGTTCCGCCGCCTTCAGGGATCTGTGAACTTGCACACCAAGATCCCTCTGACCCTCTGTCTTGCCTAGGGTCCTCCCATTCATTGTGTATTCCCTTGCCTTGTTAGTCCCTCCAAAGTGCATCACCTCGCACTTTTCCGGGTTAAATTCCATTTGCCACTGTTCCGCCCATCTGACCAACCCATCTATATCGTCCTGCAGACTGAGGCTATCCTCCTCGCTATTTACCACCCTACCAATTTTTGTATCATCAGCGAACTTACTGATCATACCTTTTACATTCATATCCAAGTCGTTAATGTAGACCACAAACAGCAAGGGACCCAGCACCGATCCCTGTGGTACCCCACTGGCCACAGGCTTCCAGTCACAAAAACAACCTTCGACCATCACCCTCTGCCTTCTGCCACTAAGCCAGTTTTGTATCCAAAGTGCCAAGGCACCCTGGATTCCATGGGCTCGTACCTTCTTGACCAGTCTCCTGTGGGGGACTTTATCGAAGGCCTTACTGAAATCCATGTATACCACATCCACTGCGTTACCCTCATCCACGCGCCTAGTCACCCCCTCAAAAAATTCAATCAAATTAGTCAGACATGATCTTCCCTTGACAAAGCCATGTTGACTATCCCTGATTAATCCTTGCTTCTCCAAGTGGAGACTAATTTTGTCCTTCAGAATTTTTTCCAATAATTTTCCTACCATTGATGTTAGGCTCACTGGCCTGTAGTTCCCCGGTTTTTCCCTACTCCCCTTCTTGAATAATGGTACTACATTAGCGGTTCTCCAGTCCTCTGGCACATCCCCTGTGGCCAGAGAGGTTCTGAATATATGTGTTAGAGCCCCCGCAATCTCCTCCTTTGCCTCACACAGTAGCCTGGGATACATTTCGTTCGGGCCTGGGGATTTATCCATTTTTAGGCCTGCTAAAACCGCCAATACCTCCTCCCGCTCGATGTTAATATGTTCGAGTATATCACAGTCCCCCTGCCGTATTTCTATGTCTACATCGTCCTTCTCCATAGTGAAAACAGATGCAAAAAATTCATTTAGAACCCCTCCTACATCTGCCGGCTCCACACACAGATTGCCATTTTTGTCCCTAATGGGCCCTATTTTTTCCCTAGTCATCCTCTTACCCTTAATATACTTATAAAACATCTTAGGATTTTCCTTTATTTTGCTCGCCAGTGTTATTTCATGGCCCCTCCTTGATCTCCTAATTTCTTTTTTAAGTATCCCCCTGCACTTTTTGTACTCCTCTTGGGCTTCCTCCGTCTTTAGCCTTTTGTATCTGCCAAAAGCCCTCCTTTTTTTCCTAATCCATTCTCGTATATCCCCTGACATCCAAGGTTCCCTGGAGTTCTTGGAACCACCCTTGACCTTTACGGGAACATGTTGCCATTGTATGGTCTCAATCTCCCTTCTGAAAGACTCCCATTGCTCCGATGCGGATTTTCCTACAAGCAGCTGATCCCAGTCCATTTTGGCCAGATCCTGCCTTATCCTATTAAAATCAGCCTTCCCCCAATTTAGAACCTTTATTTCCGGCCCCTCCCTGTCCTTTTCCATGACCACCTTAAATCTCACTGAATTATGGTCACTGTCACCAAAGTGCTCACCTACTAGCACTTCTTCCACTTGGCCGGCCACATTCCCTAGAATTAGGTCCAGTACCGCCCCCTCTCTTGTAGGACTTTCTACATGCTGGCTCAAAAAGCTCTCCTGGATGCACGTTAAGAATTTTGTACCCTCTAAGCCTTTTACACTCTGAGTATCCCAGTTAATATTGGGGAAGTTGAAATCCCCCACTATTATTACCCTATTATTTGCACAATTTTCTGAGATTTGCCTACATATCTGTTCCTCTATCTCCCCCTGACTGTTTGGGGGCCTATAGTACACTCCCATCAAAGTGCTTGCCCCCTTTTTGTTTTTAAGCTCCACCCATATGGCCTCATTAGAGGAACCTGCTAATATATCATCCCTCCTTATGGCAGTAATTGATTCTTTAATTAATATTGCGACCCCCCCCTCCTCTTATACCTCCCCCTCTGTCTCGCCTGAAGATTCTGTACCCCGGAATATTGAGCTGCCAGTCTTGCCCCTCCCTCAACCATGTCTCTGTGACAGCAACAATATCATACTCCCATGTGTTTATCAACACCTTCAGTTCATCCACCTTATTCGCAAGACTCCTTGCATTAAAATAGATGCCATCCAGCCTTGCCCTCACATATTTGCCCTGTCTTCCAAGCTGATGTTCCATGCCGGTGTTTATACTCCACAAGAGCCTATTCCCGCCCTACTTCATCTAATCCTATCAGCACATCCGTCTATTCCTTTCTCCCTCATGTATTTATCTAGCTTCCCCTTAAAGGCATCAATGCTATTTGCCTCAACTACTTCATGTGGTAGCAAGTTCCACATTCTAACCACTCTATGGGTAAAGAAGTTTCTCCTGAATTCTTTATTGGATTTATTAGTGACTGTCTTGTATTTATGACCCCTAGTTTTGGTCTCCCCCACAAGAAACATCTTCTCTATGTCGACCCTATCAAACCCCCTCATAATTATGAATCGACAAAGAAATGAAACAAAGAAACTATTTAGTCAACTATCCACATTAAATGTTACAAGAAAACTAAAAATCCTTCATATTTATCAGGTATATTAACAATATGGAAGTCAGTTACAGGCTGAACACACACAGATGCACAATGGTTTGGTTACTTCGCAGAATGTGAACGTAGTTGGGCTGGGCACAGTTGATGAAGCGTGGGGGGCTAAATTGGGCTGCGTAGTGCCCATTGAGTGGGTGCTACGCGGACTCCTAAGCCCCAAAGATGCGCGCGCACACTTCCGGTGTGACGCGTGCAGGACGCCATCTTGGTAAAGGTGGCTGCGCACACGCACCTAACGAACCCTGGCAGCGTGTAGAGTAGGGAGATTATGACGTAAGTCAGTGTGCAACGCTGATTTGAATCAGTCGGCGCCATTTGCAAACTCCCCACTCCAGCCAAGGCCTTGTCTTAACCTTGCACAGCTGAACAGGATTAAATGGCATGAAGGACCCCCCCCCCCCCAACCCCGCTCCCATCAGCACTATTTACAGGGATCATGCAGGATTTACAGGTTAGTTGCTGGATTAGTTATTCTGGCTGCTGGTACAATTGTAAGTGTTTGTAGAAGTTTCCTACACATGGAGAAAGTTGCAATATTATATAGAGAGTGGTGTGGGTGGTCCTGCAGTACTGTTAGTGGCATTTAAAACAGTGTGCTGAACAACGTTGCTTCCAGACATGGGTGGCCTACTAAGGCTTCCTCTGGGAATTGAACATGACTGAGAGCATGCAGAGAGACAATGCAGAGCAGGACAAGCTGCTAGAAGAGGGAGGAGGAGGAGGAGGAGGCGCAGGGCACTCTGCAGGAGGCCATATCCAATGAGGGCCTTCAGGGAGCAATTCTCCTATCTCAACTTCAACGACGACCAGTGAATCTGACGGCTGTGGTTCATGGAAGAAGTCGTGACTGAGATTTATCAACTGCTGCAGCCACAACTGCAGCCTCAGAGCAGGGCAAGAAGAGCATTGCCTGTGGCCGTCAGGAACTGTGGCACTTAAATTTTACGGCTCTGGCTCCTTTCAGGCTGCTGCTGGCGATATAAGAAACATCTCAGTTTGCAGTGCTCTGCTGTATACGGGAGGTCACAAAGGCTCTGTACACACTCAGAAACAGATTCATCACGTTCCCTCTTGACAGAGACAAGCAGCAGGAGTGAACCCGAGGGTTTGCTCGCATTGCAGGCTTCCCCATGGTACAGGGTGCCATTGACTGCACACATATTGCCATGCATGCTCCACATCAGAGCTCGGCCATATTCTTGAACAGAAAGGGGTTCGCCTCCCTCAATGTGCAGCTGGTGTGCGACCACACGCAGTGCATCATGCAGGTCAATGCCCGCTGCCCTGGCAGCAGTCATGACTCCTTCATTGTGCGACAGTCCAACGTGCCACCTATATTTCAAGCAGCAAGGCAAGTCAAAGGCTGGCTGCTAGGCAACAAAAGTTATCCCCTCATGAAGTGGCTCATGACTTTGGTCTGGAACGCATGTGCACATGCATAGCAGGCATACAACAAGAGCCATGCTGCCACAAGGAACATCATCGAGCACACCATAGGCATCCTCAAGCAACACTTCCGCTGCCTGGACCACTCTGGAGGAGCCCTGCAGTACTCAGCTGAGCAGGTGTCAAGATTTGTCATTGTATGCTGCATGCTGCACAACCTGGCCATTATGAGGGAACAGCCCTTGCCACTACCTATCCAGCGAGAACCTGAGCCAGAGGCAGAGGAAGAGGAGAAAGAGGCGGTGGTGAAGGAGGAGGAGGAGGAAGAGATGAAGGAGTAAGTGGAGGAGGATGAGAAAGTGCAGCAGGAAGTGGAGGAAGAGGCAGAGAGGCAATAAGGTAGACAGGCCCTGTCTGCCAGGGCTCTGCATGATCAGATTATGAATGAGATATACCAGTAACCTCAAGGACACCTCCTCATTCACCAACAGTCCCACACTCCTTACCTTTCTGCTCCCAAATGACCATCAAATCATCCTCCTTATGATTACACATTGCTTCCTCCCTCAGCTCATCGCAGAAATGAAAGCCAACACCAAATGCAAATCCAAATCCAAATTTATCAATTGACATGTGCAATAAAGCAAACAAAATGAGACTGTTCACCCTCATGCATTCCCTTGGTGCCTGTTGCTCGTGTGCCTTTACCAATCCTTGTGTTCCTACGAGGTGCATCTCCATTGGCTGGAGCATGGGTGGTGGAAGGCTGCTGGAGGAGCGAGCAGATGGCCTTGGCGGACAACCTCAAGCAGCTCTGGGCTGCACCATCTCGGCCTGGGCTGCAGCAGTCTGGCCTGGCTGGCTGACAGGCAACGGCAAGGGCACAGGTGGAGTGGCAGGGGTGGGAACAGGAATGGTGTCGTCCGGAGAGAGGACAGCAGGTTCGACTGCCATGGTGTCACTGCCACTCTTAAAGGCAGCGCCACAGCACTCCTGGTGATCTGCTGGAGAACACATTGCTGGTGGGCTATGAATCCCTGGAAGCCCCTTTCCACAATGGTACCCAGAGCAATGAGCAGCAGTCTGAGCCTGTAATGCAGTAGTCTGTGCTTCCAAAGCAGCGGTCTGAGCTCCAACTGCAGCATGCAGATCTTTGATGGCAACTGCTTGTGCTGCAATGGAAGCTGTTTGTCTTGCATTGGAAGCTGAGACATTGGCCATCAGACGCTGCATCATGGTGAGTTCACAGGTGTGCTGATGGAGGTGACCACCCATTCCATGTTGGAAAGGATGGGCTCCAAGCTCTATGCAAAACCCTGTGCCAAGTTGGAGCTGGACTCCTCCATGCCCCTTGACATTGTGTGCAGGCGTTCTGGCAGGCTTTCCAGTGCACCAAGCATTTGGTGGTGTACACCCATCAGCCTCCTTCTGTAGCTTAGCCCATCAAAGTCATCATTTGACTCCTCGGCAGCAGAGCTGGTGAGCGACCTTGCCCTCCGGCGAGCTGATATCTGTTCCCCCCCCTCCCTGGCTCCTGCGCACTTGTGTCAGTTGTCTCACCACGTGCAGATCCCTCCTCTATCCTGGCCTCTAAAGTATGCGCAGTGTCAGTAGCTGAGCTGGTGGCTGCGAGTGTAAGATCGAGTGATGGTGTGCCTGCATCATCACTGTCATTGTCCTCTGCCTCCTCTGACGGTGCCGGTTCCAGGTCTTGGGTATCTGAAATGACAAAGGGCGACGGGTTGAGTTGTGGAACAGGGAGAGGAGAAAGTAAGACACCATCTGCAGCACGTGAGTCAGAAAAGATTGTGGGCTGAGGGAGAAGTGGGAAGCAAGGAGGAGGATTACATATGCAGAGATCCTCATCGTCAATACCTCCGGCAACACCAGTGGCCATGGCCACAGCAACGGACCGCCCGACGATCGCCAGCACGGTGTCCTCCACGGGGGTGAGGACGTGTAGGCGCGCCTGTCCTCCCCTATGTCTTTCCTGCTGCCTAGTGTTATGCGCCACCTTCTCCAGCAAGAAAGAGGGAAGTGTGTCAGTGAGTGTCCTGTGAGATGTTTGGGTGATGTGGCTGTCATGGTTGAGTAGCTGCCAGTGTGTGTGACCTGTGAGTTGTGGGTGTGCGGCTTGCAAGAGGGTGAGATGCAACATCTGATTCGGTGGGTTGTGTACTGATTGAAAGAGATTGTTGGTATGTGGGTGACGGGGGAGGGGGGGGTTGCGTGGAGCAGTGGATGAGGCTAGTAGTGCAGTTGGTAGGAGATGCCACGTGACAGGTGAAGGCACTCACCTTGACCACTCATGTCAAATCTTTTTTTTATTCTTTCATGGGATGTGGGCGTTGCTGGCTCGGCCAGCATTTATTGCCCATCCCTAATTGTCCTTGAGAAGATGGTGGTGAGCCGTCTTCTTGAACTGCTGCAGTCCGTGTGGTGAAGGTTCTCCCACAGTGCTATTAGGAAGGGAGTTCCAGGATTTTGACCCAGCGACGATGAAGAAACGGCGATATATTTCCAAGTCGGATGATGTGTGACTTGGAGGGGAACGTGCAGGTGGTGTTGTTCCCATGTGCCTGCTGCTCTTGTCCTTCTAGGTGGTAGAGGTTGCGGGTTTGGGAGGTGCTGTCGAAGAAGCCTTGGCGAGTTGCTGCAGTGCATCCTGTGGATGGTACACACTGCAGCCACTGTACGCCAGCGGTGAAGGGAGTGAATGTTTAGGGTGGTGGATGGGGTGCCAATCAAGCAGGCTGCTTTGTCCTGGATGGTGTCGAGCTTCTTGAGTGTTGTTGGAGCTGCACTCATCCAGGCAAGTGGAGAGTATTCGATCACACTCCTGACTTGTGCCTTGTAGATGGTAGAAAGGCTTTGGGGAGTCAGGAAGTGAGTCACTCGCTGCAGAATACCCAGCTTCTGACCTGCTCTTGTAGCCACAGTATGATGTCAAGTGCAGTCACTCTCACCTCACCTCTGGAATTCAGTTCTTTTGTGCATGTTTGGACCAAGGCTGTAATGAGGTCTGGAGCCGAGTGGTCCTGGCGGAACCCAAATTGAGCATCGGTGAGCAGGTTATTGGTGAGTAAGTGCCGCTTGATAGCACTGTCGACGACACTTTCCATCACTTTACTGATGATTGAGAGTAGACTGATGGGGCGGTAATTGGCCGGATTGGATTTGTCCTGCTTTTTGTGGACAGGACAATTTTCCACATTGTCGGGTAGATGCCAGTGTTGTAGCTGTGCTGTAACAGTTTGGCGAGAGGCGCGGCTAGTTCTGGAGTACAAGTCTTCAGCACTACAGCCAGGATGCTGTCGGGGCCCACAGCCTTTGCTGTATCCAGTGCACTCAGCCATTTCTTGATATCACGTGGAGTGAATCGAATTGGCTGAAGACTGACTGCTGTGATGGTGGGGATATCGGGAGGAGGCCAAGATGGATCATCCACTCGGCACTTCTGGCTGAAGATGCTTGCAAACACTTCAGCCTTGTCTTTTGCACTCACGTGTTGGACTCTGCCATCATTGAGGATGGGGGTATTTACAGAGCCTCCTCCTCCTGTTAGTTGTTTAATTGTCCACCACCATTCACGACTGGATGAATCATTGAACTTCTTCCTGCACTGCATCCAGGTGCATGGTGCGATGCTTCTGGCATTGACCTTGTCCGCCACAGCCTCCCACTGCCTCTTGAAGATTTGTCTGGAGGGCAGCCTGCCCCCCTACGGATATAGGACGGCCCTCCATCTGTCCTCCTCTTTCACCAAGGCCCCCAGTGCACTTTCTGAGAACCTTGATGCATTCTCTCTCCCAGCCATTCCTCAATATCTTCTAGCCCAGGAATCACTTCTCACACCACTTTCTGCAGCCACAGAGCACCTCCCCTTTAAGAGGGGCATGTTGCCTTTAAGCAGTGCCAGCCATTCCTGATATTGGTGCCCCCTCACAGTGCAAGTAGCGCTGGCTGCACGCAACAATCATGTAGATTAGCAGGCAGCACGAATGTTACGTGCTGCCTGCATCTCAACAACCGGACGTGGGTTAATCACGCACCGCGATCCCTGCTTCCATTTTCGGGGGTTAACCAATTTAACCCCCATAGAATCATGCAGCACAGAGGAAGGCCATTCGGCCCATCGTGCCTGTGCCGGCTCTTTGAAAGGGCTATTCAATTAGTCCCACTCCCTGCTCTTTCCCCATAGCCCTGCAATTTTTTCCCTTTCAAGTAATTATCCAATTTCCTTTTATAGAATCATAGAATCATAGAAGTTACAACATGGAAACAGGCCCTTCGGCCCAACATGTCCATGTCGCCCAGTTTATACCACTAAGCTAGTCCCAATTGCCTGCACTTGGCCCATATCCCTCGATACCCATCTTACCCATGTAACTGTCCAAATGCTTTTTAAAAGACAAAATTGTACCCGCCTCTACTACTGCCTCTGGCAGCTCGTTCCAGACACTCACCACCCTTTGAGTGAAAAAATTGCCCCTCTGGACCCTTTTGTATCTCTCCCCTCTCACCTTAAATCTGTGCCCCCTCGTTATAGACTCCCCTACCTTTGGGAAAAGATTTTGACTATCGACCTTATCTATGCCCCTCATTATTTTATAGACTTCTATAAGATCACCCCTAAACCTCCCTCTCTCCAGGGAAAAAAGTCCCAGTCTATCCAACCTCTCCCTATAAGTCAAACCATCAAGTCCCGGTAGCATCCTAGTAAATCTTTTCTGCACTCTTTCTAGTTTAATAATATCCTTTCTATAATAGGGTGACCAGAACTGTACACAGTACTCCAAGTGTGGCCTCACCAATGCCCTGTACAACTTCAACAAGACATCCCAACTCCTGCATTCAATGTTCTGACCAATGAAACCAAGCATGCTGAATGCCTTCTTCACCACCCTATCCACCTGTGACTCCACTTTCAAGGAGCTATGAATCTGTACTCCCAGATCTCTTTGTTCTATAACTCTCCCCAACGCCCTACCATTAACGGAGTAGGTCCTGGCCCGATTCGATCTACCAAAATGCATCACCTCACATTTATCTAAATTAAACTCCATCTGCCATTCATCGGCCCACTGGCCCAATTTATCAAGATCCCGTTAGATAACCTTCTTCACTGTCCACAATGCCACCAATCTTGGTGTCATCTGCAAACTTATTAACCATGCCTCCTAAATTCTCATCCAAATCATTAATATAAATAACAAATAACAGCGGACCCAGCACCGATCCCTGAGGCACACTGCTGGACACAGGCATCCAGTTTGAAAAACAACCCTCTACAACCACCCTCTGTCTTCTGTCGTCAAGCCAATTTTGTATCCAATTGGCTACCTCACCTTGGATCCCATGAGATTTAACCTTATGTAACAACCTACCATGCGGTACCTTGTCAAATGCTTTGCTGAAGTCCATGTAGACCACGTCTACTGCACAGCCCTCATCTATCTTCTTGGTTACCCCTTCAAACAACTCAATCAAATTCGTGAGACATGATTTTCCTCTCACAAAACCATGCTGACTGTTCCTAATTAGTCCCTGCCTTTCCAAATGCCTGTTCATCACACTGGTGCAAAATTTGCTTATTCCAATTGAACATCCTTAATTACATCAATGTAAATTTCATGGCGATTTTCCTTTCATTTTCGTTAATGTTACTGATATGAAGGCAATTTTATACAACGTGCTTCGGGACACTATTAAGAGATATTGGCCCCAAATTTCCAGGGAACTGGCAAAACTTTAACAGGCAGGGAGGAAAATCAGGCAGGTGGGGAAGGAAAATTGAACAGGGATACATTGCATCAGCTCCCAGGCCTGATGACCCATCTGGCACTTTACGCCTGAAGTAACATTGGCACATTATTTTCCTGCCCAAATAAGGGAGGGTGCATTATAATTAGAGCCAAATGACAGAAATGTGTTGTACAAATTTTCCCTGCAACAACAACTTACATTTATATAGCAACATTCGTGTTGAATATGTCTTGCCCTGAAATTCTGCAGGGGTTCTCCTTGGCTCCTGCCGCAACATCAGTGGGACATTAGCAGAACCCCAGAAAAATAGCATAAATGGTCAATTTTAGCCATTTCCCGGGGGGATTCTGCTGCTTTTCCACCAAAGCAACAACAAGAAATCGGAAGATTCGCTGCAGAATTTTAGGGGCCCTGTCCTTTTAGTCCTAGCCGTGCTGGAGACAAGGGTCATCCTTGCGCCCCTACCATCTAACGTTGCTAAGGGCCTCGGAGGCACAGTGATCAGAGGTGGCTTTATACATAGAGGCATAGAGTACAAGAGCAAGAAGTTATGCTGAACCTTTAAAAATCACTGGTTAGGCCTCAGCTGGAGTATCATATCTAATCCTGGGCTCCACACTTTAGGAAGAATGTCAAGGCCTTGGAGAGAGTGCAGAGGAGATTTGTTAGAATGATGCCAGGGATGAGAGACTTCAGTTATGTGGAGAGACTAGAGAAGCTGGGATTGTTTTCCTTGGAGCAGAGAAGGTTCAGAGGAGAATTAATAGAGGTGTTCAAAATTATGAAGGGTTTTGATAGTGTATATCAGGGGAAACTGTTTCCACTGGCAGAAGAGTTGGTAACCAAAGCACACACCTACTCCCCTCTCCCCACCTCTCCTCTCCTCTCCCCACCTCTCCCCTCCCCTTCTCCCTCCTCTCATTCCTTCTCTCCCATCCTCTCCCCTCCTCCTCCTTTCTTCTCCCATCGCCTTCTCTCCCTTTTCTTCCTCCCTTCACTTCTCTCCCATCCCACTCACTTAATCCCCTGTCCCCTTCTCACCATCTTCCTCTCTGCCTTCCCACATCATCTCTTTCTCCCCTTCATCTTACTCCCCCTCGCATCAGCCTACCTCCCTCCTCCACCTTGGTTCAATTATCCCCTGTCCTCTAACTCTCCTGGATCTGAAAAGTGCCCTTGGGATTGACTTCCTGCGTGCAATGCCACTGGAGAGCGACAAGTTTTCTTTAAAAATTAAGCTAAATTAGTTAAGCATGACTTGGTCTTTACAAATCTATGTTGACTGTTCCTCATTATCTTAAGTTATTAATGTTATTTTTTTATTATGTCTACAGCAGTTTCCCTCGTACCAACGAATATATATTCCCTTGAGGAATAAAAACTCAACGGGAAAAGTGATCCAACCATGGCTAACTAGAGAAGTTAAGGATAGTATTAGATTAAAAGAAGAGGCTTACAGTGTTGCCAAAAAGAATAGGAAGCCTGAGAATTGGGAGGGTTTTAGAAATCAGCAAAGGATGACCAAGAAATTGATGAAGAGGGAGAAAATAGAATGATAGTAAACTAGCAAGAAATATAAAAACAGATTGTAAGAGCCTCTACAATTATGTAAAAAGATTAGTGAAAGTAAACATGGGTCCCTTAGAGGCAGAGACAACAGAAATTATAAGGAAATGGCAAAGACATTAAACAAATATTTTGTATCTGTCTTCACAGTAGAAGACAAAAAAAACATACCAGAAATAGTGGGGAACCAAGGGTCTGATGAGAGTAAGGAACTTAAAGTAACTCAGATTAGTAGAGAAAAAGTACCGGAAAAATTAATGGGACTAAAAGCCAACAAATTCCCTGGACCTGATGGCCTACATCCTAGGGTTTTAAAAGAGGTGGTTGCAGAGATAGTGGATGCATTGTTTTTGATCTTCCAGAATTCCCTAGATTCTAGAACAGTCCCCATGGATTGGAAGGTAGCAAATGTAACACTACTATTCAAGAAAAGAGGGAGAGAGAAAACAGGGAACTATAGGCCAGTTAGCCTGACATTAGTAGTAGGGAAAATGCTAGAATCTATTATTAAGGATATGGTTAGGCAGAGTCAACATGGTTTTATGAAAGGGAAACCATGTTTGACAAACCTAGTAGAGTTCTTTGAGTGTGTAAGTAGCAGGGTAGATAAGGAGGAACCAGTGGATGTTGTATATTTGGATTTTCAAAAGGCACACAGAGGTTGTTATACAAGATTAGGGCTCATAGGATTGGGGGTGATATATTAGCATGGATTGAGGATTGTTTAACAGACAGAAAACAGAGAATAGGAATAAACGGGTCATTTTTGGGGTTGGCAGGTTGTAACTAATGGGGTGCCGCAAGGATCAGTGCTTGGGCCTCAGCTATTTACAATATATATCAATGACTTAGATGAGGAGGCCGAGTGTAATGTATCCAAGTTTGCTGATGATACAAAGCTAGGTGGGAAAATAAGCTGTGAGGAGGATGCAAAGAGGCTGCAAATGAATATAGATGGGTTAAATCAGTGGGCGAGAAGGTGGCAGATGGAGTATAATGTGGGGAAATGTGAAATTATCCACTTTGGTAGGAAGGATAGAAAAGCAGAATATTTTTTAAAAGCTGTTAGTAGTCAGAGGGATCTGGGTGTCCTTGTACATGAATCACAGAAAGTTAACATGCAGGTACAACAAGCAATTAGGAAGACAAATGGTATGTTAGCGTTTATTGTAAGGGGGTTGGAGTATAAGAGTAAGGAGGTTTTGCTGCAATTATATAGGGCTCCGGTGAGACCACACCTGGAGCAAAGTGTACAATTTTGGTCTCCTTACCTAGGGAAGGATATATTTGCATAAGAGGTGGTGCAATGAAGGTTCACTAGATTGATTCCTGGGATGAGAGGGTTGTCCTACGAGAAGAGATTGAGTAGAATAGGCCTATATTCTCTAGAATTTAGAACAAGAGGTGATCTCATTGAAACATATAAAATTCTTAGAGGGCTTGACAGGGTAGATGCTGAGAGGCTGTTTTCCCTGGCTGGAGAGTCTAGAATTAGGGGTCGCAATCTCAAGATAAGGGGTCAGCCATTTAGGACCGAGATGAGGAAAAATTTCTTCACTCAGAGAGTTGTGAATCTTAGGAATTCTCTACCCCAGAGGGCTGTGGATGCTCAGTCGTTGAGTATATTCAAAACTGAGATCGATAGATTTTTGGACACTAAGGGAATCAAGGGATATGAGGATAGGGCGGGAAAGTGGAGTTGAGGTAGAAGATCAGCCATGATCTTATTGAATGGTGGAGCAGGCTCGAGGGGCCATACGGCCTACTCCTACTCCTATTTCTTATGTTCTTACGTTCAACGTGAGCCTAAATAATGATATGAGGGTAAATTCACTGATCCCATGTTCCCAGATAAGCACCCTTCAAAGAGGGCCATAGATAGGCTTACAACACTGCCCCACATTGCCTTCGAGTGTAGCTCTCTGCTGGGAATGCTGGATGAGTGAGCTTACCCAATGAAATAACGTATTGACAGGATTTCTTGCCTCGACTGTTTAAATGATTTGGGAACAGCCCCGGGAAAGGCCTGTCCACTGGCACAGAATAGCATCAATGGTAGTGGCAAGGAAAACAGTGATAGCTGCAGGCCTCTCAGCCGTAGTGATCAGAATCTTCTGGCTGCCAATGACCATAGGCAAACAAGAGGTCAGGAGGGAGAGGGGGTTGGTGGACATTGGGGCAAAAAAGTAGAAGAAGCCAACTTCAAAATCTCTTCCCTACCCTTCAGGCCCCCAGAGGCACTTTGGTTAGCAGAGGTTTTGGAACAGGCAATAATCTTTTCTGGGCATTCCTACGCTGGGAAGCTTAGCAAGCGGGAAAAATCTGAGAATGAGATGGGTGGCCAGGAACGCTCCCTCTGGCTCATTTAAATAATATTGTAGGGCCTGCGCTAGTTGCTGGCTCAGACCAAACACCCTTCCGCCCCCCCACCCCCGAGGAAAGCCTCAGAAATCCCAGAGTTATACTAAAGTGGTGGAGACTGGCAATCTGGGTGTCCACCCGTTTTCGGGACCTTTGTGCTCAAGGAACTGAGCGTTCCCTGAGGGCAAGGGCCAGGAAAATCGGGCCTTGAATCTTTTACCCACATAACATTACTTCAGTAAACTTTATGTAATTGTGGGAAGGGATATTTCCTTATTAGTAACTCATTTAGACTGAGAACATGGCATTATAGCCTGCAGCAAGGATCATTTCACAGCAGGAGTTTACTACTCTTCTTTGCCACAAAACAAAACCTCTGGAACAGTTTCTTAGCTGTGTCTGACAGCAAATATCTACAAAAGGGAGGGTTGGTGAAGATGAAAGAGCTTTATTGCGAACAGGTAACCAAACCAGATTATACATCTAACAGCACTTTAGCCTGTAGCGCCTCTGAATTCACACTATAAATCAGCAGGTTTTTTGAGCTAAAACTCCCTTATTTAAATAAGATTAAAGTAAAATAGTCTCAACTTGTCTTCTACACAGTAATAATTATATTACACAGAAAATTGACTTCAACAGTAATAGAAGTGTTAGGATTGAAGAACACATGTTTTCGGGAGCTTTGAGCTTTCGTGTGAAATTCAAGATAGCTGCTAGATGACTAGACATAATGGAAAAGCGACCAGTTAGCTTAGTTTCAGCAAATTGAAAAAAAAATCTATGAACGATAAATAAAGTTTAAAAAAAACAGTTTTTAAGTAGTTTTAGAATTAGGCAGGATTTCCCCCTGACTTTTCACCAGTTTACGTACATACGAACATTCGAAAAAGGACAAATAACGACCAGCTGGTCCATCGAGTCTGTCCCATCCTGATACCATCACTCCATTCCCCCACTACCCCCCCCCCCCACCAACACTGTCTTGCAGTCTCCTGGAAGAGGCAAAAATCAGATAAAATTTTTTTAGGAAAAAAACTTAAGGTAATTCCTCTCTGACCCCCGAAGGTGATGAAGAGACCACAGTGATTGTGTGACATAATCCCAATGATCCAACTACCTTCTATATGTTTGCCACTCTCAAGGACTCATCTAGCTTCCCTTTGAATGCTTACAGTGAATCCACACTCAGCTAATCCGCCCATTAACCATTACCAACCCGAGCTGACAACGATCGTCCAATTTCTCCAAACCCCACTGCCTCTTCAATGTGTTTGCCCAGGAGTTGTACGGCTTCCTCCTCATGCCTACTGAAGGACCTTATGGTTACTGTTACTCCACTTGTGGCATTTTGTTCCTGCTGATTATGGGTGACCTTTTCCTTTGCAAAGAAAATAAAGATAGGTGCAGGAAGTTCTTTGAGTGTTCTCCCAATCGGCTGTCTCCTTCCAAATTGCCTGCACCGTCCTTTTCTAGGGCTTCCTGTCTTCAGGTCCAAATAGGATTTCCCTCCTTGCCCTTATCTCTAGTGACATCTCCACAGAAGCTTCTGAGAATCTTGGGGCCTCGACCACAGCAGACCCTCCTCAATGCTGGCCCACTTTCTGCCATTCTCCTCTCACTGTGCTCTTGCTATGTCTCTGCCTCCTTATTGCCTGGTTGCTTTCTGGCCCTTATAACTGCAGCAACCTTTAACTGTTCCCTCCCTCACAGCAGTAGAGAACCATTCAGCAGCAGGATTTCAGCCTTGAACCTGGCCTGTCCACCTAATTGCGCCTGCCCCCCCCCCCCCCCTGCCCCCAACTTTCAGGAAACTGCCGTTGGTTGCTGGCGAGATCTTGTGGGCATGTGGAAATCCCACCTAGCTATGGTTCCAGTGGGCCAAGAAAAGTCCAGGCCAAGCATCGGTAGGAGAGGTTTTCCGCTGGCTCCCCATGACCTGCCATCAATACTGGGATTTTCTGCAAGAAGTGACAGGAAACTTTGAATACATCGGTCCTAATATGGGTGGGCATATTCAAATTGTACATTAACAATGGGTAAACATTATATGATGTATTTCTCAACCTTAAAGAAGGAAATAAATAAATTCCATTTATATAGCGCCTTTCATAACCTCAGGACGTCCCTCGGCACTTTACAGCCAATTAAGTACTTTTTTTTTTAAGTGTAGTCACTGTTGTAATGTAGGGAAATGCAGCAGCCAATTTGCGCACAGCAAGGTCCCACAAACAGCAAGGGGATAATGACTAGATAATCTGTTTAAGTGATGTTCGTTGTGGGATAAAT
Source organism: Heptranchias perlo (assembly GCF_035084215.1). Classification (NCBI taxonomy): domain Eukaryota; kingdom Metazoa; phylum Chordata; class Chondrichthyes; order Hexanchiformes; family Hexanchidae; genus Heptranchias; species Heptranchias perlo. The sequence continues at coordinate 22,278,922 of NC_090328.1, read as the reverse complement.
ATCGGCCAGGACTCTAGGGAGAACTCCCCTGCTCTTCTTCAAAATAGTGCCATGGGATCTTTTAGGTCCACCTGAGAGGGCAGACACCTGGAAGATGGTACCTCCAACAGTACAGCACTCCATCAGTTCTGCACTGCACCATAGCAACACTGAGCGCTCGAAATGTCAGTGTGTTCTTGGTATATAGCATTGGAGAAGTGTAGAAGGATGATCAGTTAAACTCCCTGTGCCTGGAAATTTTTAAAATTGGAATGAAGTGTTCTTCAGCTGTCCCATGCTCCGTTGCTGTAGGTGCCTCAGGTCTGCAGAGAACAGCAGTGAGGGCCAGAAGAGACCCAGTAAGGTAAGTTTTTAATTTTTTTAAATTTTCCTTGTGGGACAGGAGGAGCAGGAGTGCTCCACCAGGCCCCACAGGGAAACCTTGAGCCTTCCCTACCCTGGGCTTTCCCATCCCTTGACCGGGATTCACCTCCAAGAAGCGCATACCTTGTGCTGGGGAATACTCTCCCGGGTCCTCGACGATGGTTTACTGCCGTTTTGATCGGGAGGTCGGCAGGCGGCAGGTTAATGAGGCCCAGATGTTAAAATCGGTTCAAGCCTCCCTGCTACCGCTTCTTCCAATGAAACTGCTGGGGTGCATGACTTTGAAATGTACAGTTTCTGAGAATGCATTTTCATTAGAGAAAAACATTCTGCATTAAAAGGGGAATTATAGCAGCACAATATTTGTTACTGTTCTTTCAGACTTCACAGTTTCAAGTATGAGTTCCTGTGGGAGGTCTTTGCTAATGAAGTCTCCACTCACCACATAAAGAATAAGAGGACTGTGATGTTCCTTATATTGGAAGTTCTAACCAAATCCAAATAATTGTGTGCACGTTTATTTCCATTCACAGGACCCTGGGGATAAAAAGTATAGAAAACAAATGAATCAAAAAATGTGCACGTTATTCACATACGAACAGCGCAAACACAAGCTTGGTGGCAACTAGTCTCTATCTCGACATTAGTTTCATCCTCTCCTTTATTCTTTTCAGCTTTGGTAGCACTTGGACTACGAACCTTGGCTTCTCAATTTAGTTATAAAGAATGCATCCTGACAGATACATAACATATTGAAAAGACTAACGGATTTTAAACTCAGCATGACATAGTGACAAAGAAAAGAACAGTAAAAAACAAAAATCACTTAGTTACCGTATTACTGCATGTGGCATCAAATATTGTCCCAATATGTGTAATGCCATTTTTCCTAGCAGCAGCTTTCAATATTGCTTCAGCTTGTTCCACTTGACCTTGAGAGAGCAACCACCGAGGAGATTCCGGTATATACCTACAATTAAAAATAAACAACTTGGTGAGTTAGGAAACTGTCCTTTCACCTCTGCCAACTGGATCGAAACCCACTCATCCGGCTGTAAGGGACATAAATGAAATGAGTTTTGTCTGTTTTACCCTATTTCCTAATAGGCAGCACTAAATTGTCAGTGACAGACCATCTACAACTCAATACTATACCTGACAGTCTCACTCAGACTCATAAAGATGGCAAAAAATGCCATTAGGTGTTCCTTCCTGATGGAAATAAGGCTAAGGGGCCAAATAATGGGATTCTGGCTGTGCCCCCCAGCACTTCCCTTTTCCGCCTGCAACGAAAATGAAAATTATCCCCAATAGATCAGAGTTGATAAAATTTGTAATTCTACCTAGGCCGGCTTGCATCATTTCCTTCAGAGAGACAAGAGGGTGGGCTTGTACCCAAGGGTGCAATGGGGCCATGCAAATGACAGCCCACCAAATATGAGTGCTCTGAAGACTGGATATTGCCCAGGCAAGGGGTTGGATGAATATCAAGGCCTACATTTAGTGCAGTGGATCTATAAGCCTCAATTTTCTTTGCCTACCATCCAATCTTTGGGCAGTATTCGGGCAGGCACAGGCTGGAAATGAGGCATAGAGCTTCTACACCGCATCCCCACTCTGCCAAATTTTCCACCATCGTTTCTGGAGGACAGTGGAATCACATTTTTGGGCAGGAGCATTCTAATGTGGCTGTTATACATGGCTATGGCATAAGTCCCATTTCTTGTCATTCCCTCCTCAATTGCAGCCAGACATGGTCTCACTTGTATAAAACGGGCATCCAGGGTTGAAAATGCTATAGAAAAGGCAAGAACATAAGAACATAAGAACATAAGAAATTGGAGCAGGAGTAGGCCAATCGGCCCCTCGAGCCTGCTCCGCCATTCAATAAGATCATGGCTGATCTGATCCCAACCACAAATCTAAAGAACACAAGAAGTAGGAGCAGGACCCGGCCACACAGCCCCTGGGCCCTCTGCGCCACCCACAGGGCATTGACCGATCCGAACTCAGCTTCATGTCCAATTTCCTGCCCGCTCCCCATAACCCCTAATTCCCTTTACTTCTAGAAAACTGTCTATTTCTGTTTTAAATTTATCTAATGATGTAGCTTCCACAGCTTACTGGGGCAGCAAATTCCACAGACCTACCACCCTCTGAGTGAAGAAGTTTCTCCTCATCTCAGTTTTGAAAGAGCAGCCCCTTATTCTAAGATTATGCCCCTTAGTTCTAGTTTCACCCATCTTTGGGAACATCCTTACTGCATCCACCCGATCAAGCCCCTTCACAATCTTATATGTTTCAATAAGATCGCCTCTCATTCTTCTGAACTCCAATGAGTAGAGTCCCAATCTACTCAACCTCTCCTCATATGTCCGCCCCCTCATCCCCGGGATTAACCGAGTGAACCTTCTTTGTACTGCCTCGAGAGCAAGTATGTCTTTTCTTAAGTATGGAGACCAAAACTGTATGCAGTATTCCAGGTGCGGTCTCACCAATACCTTATATAACTGCAGCAATACCTCCCTGTTTTTATATTCTATCCCCCGAGCAATAAAAGCCAACATTCCGTTGGCTTTCTTGATCACCTGCTGCACCTGCATACCAACTTTTTGATTTTCTTGCACCAGGACCCCCAGATCCCTTTGTACTGCAGTACTTTCCAGTCTCTCGCCATTAAGAAAATAACTTGCTCTCTGATTTTTCCTGCCAAAGTGCATAACCTCACATTTTCCAATATTATATTGCATCTGCCAAATCTCCGCCCACTCACCCAGCCTGTCCATATCCCCTTGCAGGTTTTTTATGTCCTCCTCACTCTCTACTTTCCCTCCCATCTTTGTATCATCTGCAAATTTTGATATGTTGCACTCGGTCCCCTCCTCCAAATCGTTAATATAGATTGTAAAGAGTTGGGGACCCAGCACCGACCCCTGTGGAACACCACTGGTTACTGGTTGCCAGTCCGAAAATGAACCATTTATCCCAACTCTCTGCTTCCTGTTCGATAACCAATCCTCCACCCATGCCAGAATATTACCCCCAATCCTGTGATTTTTTATCTTAAGTAATAATCTTTTATGTGGCACCTTGTCGAATGCCTTCTGGAAGTCTAAATACACTATGTCCACTGGTTCCCCTTTATCCACCCTGTACGTTATATCCTCAAAGAACTCAAGCAAATTTGTCAGACATGACTTCCCCTTCATAAAGCCATGCTGACTTTGTCCTATTAAATTATCATAGAATCATAGAAGTTACAACATGGAAACAGGCCCTTCGGCCCAACATGTCCATGTCGCCCAGTTTATACCACTAAGCTAGTCCCAATTGCCTGCACTTGGCCCATATCCCTCTATACCCATCTTACCCATGTAACTGTCCAAATGCTTTTTAAAAGACAAAATTGTACCCGCCTCTACTACTGCCTCTGGCAGCTCGTTCCAGACACTCACCACCCTTTGAGTGAAAAAATTGCCCCTCTGGACCCTTTTGTATCTCTCCCCTCTCACCTTAAATCTATGCCCCCTCGTTATAGACTCCCCTACCTTTGGGAAAAGATTTTGACTATCGACCTTATCTATGCCCCTCATTATTTTATAGACTTCTATAAGATCACCCCTTAACCTCCTGCTCTCCAGGGAAAAAAGTCCCAGTCTGTCTAACCTCTCCCTGTAAGTCAAACCATCAAGTCCCGGTAGCATCCTAGTAAATCTTTTCTGCACTCTTTCTAGTTTAATAATATCCTTTCTATAATAGGGTGACCAGAACTGTACACAGTACTCCAAGTGTGGCCTCACCAATGCCCTGTACAACTTCAACAAGACATCCCAACTCCTGCATTCAATGTTCTGACCAATGAAACCAAGCATGCTGAATGCCTTCTTCACCACCCTATCCACCTGTGACTCCACTTTCAAGGAGCTATGAATCTGTACTCCCAGATCTCTTTGTTCTATAACTCTCCCCAACGCCCTACCATTAACGGAGTAGGTCCTGGCCCGATTCGATCTACCAAAATGCATCACCTCACATTTATCTAAATTAAACTCCATCTGCCATTCATCGGCCCACTGGCCCAATTTATCAAGATCCCGTTGCAATCCTAGATAACCTTCTTCACTGTCCACAATGCCACCAATCTTGGTGTCATCTGCAAACTTACTAACCATGCCTCCTAAATTCTCATCCAAATCATTAATATAAATAACAAATAACAGCGGACCCAGCACCGATCCCTGAGGCACACCGCTGGACACAGGCATCCAGTTTGAAAAACAACCCTCTACAACCACCCTCTGTCTTCTGTCGTCAAGCCAATTTTGTATCCAATTGGCTACCTCACCTTGGATCCCATGAGATTTAACCTTATGTAACAACCTACCATGCGGTACCTTGTCAAAGGCTTTGCTGAAGTCCATGTAGACCACGTCTACTGCACAGCCCTCATCTATCTTCTTGGTTACCCCTTCAAAAAAACTCAATCAAATTCGTGAGACATGATTTTCCTCTCACAAAACCATGCTGACTGTTCCTAATTAGTCCCTGCCTCTCCAAATGCCTGTAGATCCTGTCCCTCAGAATACCCTCTAACAACTTACCCACTACAGATGTCAGGCTCACTGGTCTGTAGTTCCCAGGCTTTTCCCTGCCGCCCTTCTTAAACAAAGGCACAACATTTGCTACCCTCCAATCTTCAGGCACCTCACCTGTAGCGGTGGATGATTCAAATATCTCTGCTAGGGGACCCGCAATTTCCTCCCTAACGTCCCATAACGTCCTGGGATACATTTCATCAGGTCCCGGAGATTTATCTACCTTGATGCGCGTTAAGACTTCCAGCACCTCCCTCTCTGTAATATGTACACTCCTCAAGACATCACTATTTATTTCCCCAAGTTCCCTAACATCCATGCCTTTCTCAACCGTAAATACCGATGTGAAATATTCATTCAGGATCTCACCCATCTCTTGTGGTTCCGCACATAGATGACCTTGTTGATCCTTAAGAGGCCCTACTCTCTCCCTAGTTACCCTTTTGCCCTTTATGTATTATGCTTATCTAAATGTTCCGTTACTGTCTCCTTAATAATAGACTCCAAAATTTTACCCACCACAGATGTTAAGCTAACTGGCCTATAATTTCCAGCCTTCTGCCTACTACCCTTTTTAAATAACAGTGTTACATTAGCAGTTTTCCAATCTGCCGGGACCTCTCCTGAGTCCAGGGAATTTTGGAAAACTATCACCAAAGCATCCACAATCCCTACTGCCACTTCCCTCAAGACCCTAGGATGGAAGCCATCAGGTCCAGGGGATTTATCCGCTTTGAGTCCCATTATTTTACTGAGTACCATCTCCTGAGTGATTTTAAACGTATTTAGCTCCTCCCCCCGTAGAGTCCCCTGTTTGTCCAGTGTTGGGATATTCTTAGTGTCCTCTACTGTAAAGACTGAAACAAAATATTTGTTCAGCATTTTTGCCATCTCCATGTTTCCCACCATTAATTTCCCGGTCTCATCCTCTAAGGGACCTATGTTTGCCTTAGCCACCCTTTTTCTTTTTATATAACTATAGAAACTCTTGCTATCTGTTTTTATATTTTTTGCTAATTTCTTTTCATAATCTAACTTCCCTTTCTTAATCAATCCTTTAGTTATTTTTTGCTGTCTTTTGAAGAATTCCCAATCTTCTATCCTCCCACTAAGTTTGGCTACCTTATATGTCCTTGTTTTTAGTCGGATACTATCCTTGATTTCTTTACTTAGCCATGGATGGCTGTCATTTCTTTTACACCCTTTTTTCCTCAGTGGAATATATTTATTTTGAAAGTTGTAAAATAACTCCCTAAATGAACACCACTGCTCATGTACCGTCTTACCCTTTAATCTATTTTCAGGGGCGGAACAGCTAGAAAGATTGTTTGGGGAGAGAGAAATTTTGGAGACTAGATGCGATAGAGGGAGCGGCAATCAAATGAAAAACCTTTACTTGTATCCTGTCCAGGAATATGAGGGGTGTTAAAAGAATCTCCCCAGATTTGGAAGCAGTATTCAACTCTTGGCTGGACTCAGACTTTATAGAGAGTTAAAGGAGCTGGTGAGAGGAAAAGATATGTTTGGTGTGAAAGAAGAAACTGAGTTGGAGGGAGAGTTTGTAGTTGAGGAGATGTGGGAGTTTCATTTGAGATCAGAGGAGATAGGCCAAGGATGTCAATAAATGAAGAAGGTACTGAAGGTGGAGCAATGTAGGGCAACTCTCCCTGTATTCTGGTGCAGTAATATTTCTTACACTGAAGCTCAGAATATGACCCAGTACTCAATCAGTGTGACATTTCATTCAGTACTCTTAAATGTGGAAGAGAGAGGAGATTTCAAGCCCAGTGATGAAGGACAGAATGTATAATGTGTGACCCCCCCTCCTCCAACCCACTAAACAAAAAAATCAAATTCTCTTTTTCTTCGACTGTGCAAAATCTAGTTTAAGCCATTAAAATTAAACGTGTGATTTTTTAAAGCTGCATATTCCTATGGGCACTATGCAAACCATTTACAGTTGTGTTTGTTGTGCATTTTTGTTCCGTTATATTTTGTTCCCTCCATTATATTTCAAAATAAATCTTTTCTCAATGTGTGAACATTTAGTGAAGTAAACTGATTACCATTAGTGTTGAAGCAGGTTGGCATAGGTTAAAAAGTGTAATTGTGCAAGAAGTAAAATCCTAACTAGTCAGAATAGTTTTTAATCATTATTCTCTAAAACTTGGACCAAATTTTTCAGTTTGAATTACTCCCATAGAAAATGTGCAATGAACAGTTTTCTGTTCTGCTGCGACAATATAGAAAATGTGGTAGAAATTGGACCTCTTGCATCCATTCTACAAGCATAAAAAAAGCACCAATGGGGCCAATTTCAGGGAACAACGATCCGTGCCCAAAGTATGCCTGAAAGATGTCCTACTCAATATTGCACGGAGCATTTTTTCAGGCATCCCTGGTGGCCGCCTAATGCAGGCATTAGGTGTAATCAATTGGTTAGCCAGGAGGTGAAGGATAGACTATTAGAGCCTGGTCTTCAGTTGCTACCAAGCCTTTATTTACAGAGATCCACATTACCCACAGTGCACCCCCCTAGATAAGCTCTCATATAAATGGATGCAAGAGAGTCCCCAATTGATACGCACCGCCTGAATACAATTAATGCTAATTGATATAAATCAGATGGATACAATTAACATTAGGGAGCGTAAATGAGGGGCCTTACACCTGTTTTAGGCCCCATCTGTGAAATTGGATAGCGATGAGCGGGCCTATAGGAAATTTCAAAGTCTTCTGTGTCTTCACTTCCACTAAAAATTAATTTATATAAATGAATAATAAACTGACTCACCACCAGAGAGGCACATATAGAATTTCTGGGAGTGTCAATGCTAGTAGTAACATCCTCCAATCTCGGATATGATAGGCAAAAACAGGCAGAAGAATGTAGCCCAAGGCATAAAACATGCAGACACCAAGTGTGGTGTAAGCAATCCTCTCAGATTTGCCAAGGAGTTCAGTTCCTGTTCAGTGAGAAAAGCATGTAATTGAAGTCAATTAAATCATGATTAACAAACAAAACATGAAGTATCATTTCTTCATATCAATTTTGACATTTATATTATCCCTCTGAAATATGAAGCTACCATTGTACTCTTTTATAAAAAAGAATCCCCTCATTTTTTCTTGAATTGTTGAGAACTCTCTCCAAAGTGTTTATGCCGCATTCCAGAGATTTCCATTCCCCAAAGCACCTCTGGGTATTTGGAGTATCTTCTGTTTATGTTATGGAACAGTTTCACAAATAGAAGGGAGAACAAATGCCTGCACAGTCCAACACACATAGCTGTACTATTTGCCTGTTTTCAGTCTTCTAAAACCTCTTTCACACTCCTGGACCAAGGCAAAGCTTGGCATCTGACAGATTATCCCTCTCTCACTTCTAGCTCTGAACCACTTTCTGTTGCAATCTTTCATCTCCATTTTATCAATATTATTTTCAGAGTCCATTTGAAATTTCTCCTTGTTGCTTTGAACCTCCAAATGCTGTCTCCTGTCCTACATGTTCTTCCTATTCCCAAATCCTCACTGTGTTGAAATCAGTCAACTAATCTCACTTTTTCCCAGAATGCAAGTGCAAAACTCCTTATCTCCTTCAGTCTTTTCTTTCTTCTACAATCGATAGGTTTTAAAACCCAAGCTTGCCATCACTTAATTATTACTGACTTAACTCTTCTTTTAAACTCTTGTCAAATCATGGTGGTGTTCTACTCTCTAGGTCTTGGTCCTTCACCTTCCTTGCACCATAAAAAAGAAAAATGAAAGAAAAGTCCTTCTGCTCATGCCCCAACTGCAATGAAAGAAATCTGAGTCCAAAGCGCGTAGGGCCGATGGTGATCTGATCTCTGTTTTGAAGACCCTCTGACTTCCGATATATGGAATGGTGCTTGATACAACAAAGCCACTTAAAAACAGACTTAGTATATCTGCAACATGTGCAGTCTCTACATTGTTAAGATAACAGTTTTATTTATGCAAATGGCAGGTACTTCGAGCTCTCAGTCATAGACCGGCATTAAGGTTACCCATAACTTTTACATTGGCAGCTCCGAAGGATGGGGAGGGGGGCATTATTTCTACACAGGACTCTTGTTTACTTGCCAGCTATGCCAGTGCCCATTTAACAGCTTGGTAGACTGAAGCCCACTTAAGGCGATTCTTCTGCTGAAGGGAATTTACTCAAGTAGCAATTTTTTGAACGAAGGACCACCTTGATTTAGAACCTATTGCCTCAACCTCTGGACCACACAAGCCCTGACTATGTCTATCCCTCAAAAACAGGTATTAGAAATATTTACAGAAAGTTGGAGAAAAAATGGACAACCGAACTTGTTAAAAGTAATGAATAAACAACTAGTGTAGCATTCTGCAGCTACATATGGACAGCTAAAAGTGAGTATTTTAGAGATGTTCAGACCTGGCATAACCATAGAATCATACAGCACAGAAGGAGGCCATTCAGCCCATCGTGCCTGTGCCGGCTCTTTGAAAGAGCTATCCAATTGCTCCCACTCCCCTGCTCTTTAACCATAGCCCTGCAAATTTTTCCTTTTCAAGAATATATCCAGTTCCCGTTTGAAAGTTAATATTGAATCTGCTTTCACTTCCCTTTCAGGCAGCGCACTCAAGATCATAACAACTCATTGCCTAAAAAAAATTCTCCTCATCTACCCTCTGGTTCTTTTGCCAAGTGAAGATTATAAAAGTGAAGTGTTGTGAATACCAGGAGAACAGTGAATATTACTAGAGCTTTCTGCTTAAGAATATGGATGTAGTGGCCATCGTTGGGCTTAGGAAAAAGCAGAGGTGGCTAAGTAGATGGCCTCAATTTTGGAAACCAAACAAGTCTACAATCTCATGCTTTTAGTATTGGAAGTGAGGACGCCATCTCTTGGTTAATGCCCGGCAAGAGAAAAAGAAAACAAAAGAAAAGCTGAATGAATAACATCAAAATTATAAAGTGTAAAAATAATATTGGAGGAAAACAAGCATTCTTGCATTTTCATTTAAAGAGGAATGAAGTAATCTTTAGAGTTTTCTAAAGGGTATTACACTTCCATATGTCTTGTATCTTCTGTGTTCTTTATCCAGGTTTGTTATTGACTGGAATCCTGTTTGCCTGCTTCCAGTTTACAATAAAATTAATTTACAGAAATACTATGTAAAGTGTGCCACATCGTAGAACAATTAATGCATGTGCCATTCTCTCTGATCATGGTGCTTGTTATGGCTGTAATTTATTATAGAACTCGTCAAAGAATATCCCGTGTTTTTTATGCAAGAGTGAACCTACAAATTAAAATCAGAAGTCAGCACTAGGTTAATAATCCAGAAACTATATACATAATAGCAATCAGAAAAGAGAAAAGAACACTTGCATTTTTCATGGCAGCTGATCATGACATTGAAACATTGCAAAATTCTTCACACAGTTAATTACCTTTTTGGAGTGTAATGAATGTTTTGTAGGCAAAATGGGGAAGCCATTCTGTGCCAGCCCACAAACAAGGATGAAAGGAATAACCTGTGGGTTTTTTTGTACTGTTTGAGGAACAATGTCAGCTAAGTCACTAGGGGAACACCCTGGGCATGGTTTTAACCCCGAGCCGGGAAAGGAACGTAAGGTGGTCTTTTATTTTTTTTGTCAGTTTGCCGTCCGACTGACCGGCCTGATTGACAAGCTGGTCTCAGTCAGATGGGAGAGCTGCCAGGGAGAGGACGTGTTCAGGTAAGTCTTCAGGTAAGTCTATGATTGTGTAGATGGGGGTAGGGGGGCATGGGTAGGCACAGGGGCATGCATGGGCACGGGGGCATAGGTGGGCATGGGGCACTGATGAGCATGGGTGGGCCTGGGGCACCGGTGGGCATGGGGGTCACGGGTGGGGAGTTGGTCATGGGGGGGAGGGATCGGGGGTCAGTCACGGGGGGGAGTGGTATTGGGATCGGGGATCATCGCGGGGGTCTGCGATCATTGGGGGGCCCAGGGGTCATCGTGGCGGTCCACGATCATTTGGAGGGGTCCGGGATCGAGGGGGGGGGTTTTGCGATCATTGTTGGGGGTCAGGGATCGGGTGGGAGGGTCCATGATCATTGTGGGGAGGGTGGGGGATCGGGGAACATGGGGCGTCATCATTGGGGGGGTCATTGTAGGTCGGCTTGTTGGGCCTGGGGGAAACACTCCTGCTCCTCTGGGCCCACAAGCTGTGCCAGTAAGGCACTTACCTGCAGTTTCGGGCCTTCTCGCCTCCTCTCACATGGCGTGAAGGAGAAGGCCCGGGAATCCCAGCCCCCAGGGGTTGAAATTGCAAATTCTGCAAAAATTGAAGCTTCCTTGAAAGGTTTTAGTCACCAACCCGCCTCCTGGGAGCGGGACGGTCGCCCGCCCCTCGTTCTACCCTGGTGAAAATCAGAAATGAGCAGGTTGGGGGGGGTCTGAAATGGTTCTGATTTTGAATGCCCCCCCCCCCCCGCCCCCAATCCACCCGTTTTTCAATGTTAAAATCATGCCCCCTGTTCTTCTTAAAATGCCCATCTGAATGGGCAGATGGGATCTTGGTTTCATCGAATCACAGAAAGGTTACAGCACGGAGGGAGGCCATTCGGCCCATCGAGTCTGTGCTGGCTATATACAGGAGCAATCTAGGAAGTCCCACTCCCCCGCCCTATCCCTGTTGCCCTGCAAATTATTTATTTTCAAGCACTTATCCAGTTCCCTTTTGAAGGCCATGATTGAATCTGCCTCCACCACCCCCTCGGGCAGTGCATTCCAGATCCTAACCACTCGCTGTGTGAAAAAGTTTTTCCTCATGTCACCTTTGGTGCTTTTGCCAATCACCTTAAACCTGTGTCCTCTGGTTCTTGACCCTTCCGCCAATGGGAACAGTTTTTCTCTATCAACTTTGTCTAGATCCTTCATGATTTTCAATACCACTATCAAATCTCCTCTCAACCTTCTCCATTTCAAGGAGAAGCACCCCAACTTCTCCATAGAATCGTAGAATCATAGAAAATTTACGGCACAGAAGGAGGCCATTCAGCCCAACGCGTCTGCGCTGGCCGAAAATGAGCCATCCAGCCTAATCCCACTTTCCAGCACTTGGTCCGTAGCCTTGTAGGTCACAGCACTTCAGCTGCACATCCAGGTACTTTTTTAATGAGTTGAGGGTTTATGCTTCTACCACCCTTTCAGGCAGTGAGTTCCAGACCCCCACCACTCTCTGGGTGAAAAAAAAATTCCTCAGCTCCCCTCTAATCCTTCCACCAATCACTTTAAATCTATGCTCCCTGGTTATTGACCTCTCTGCTAAGGAAAATAGATCCGTCCTCTCCACTCTATCTCGGCCCCTCATAATTTGTACACCTCAATTAAATCACCTCTCAGCCTCCTCTGTTCCAAAGAGAAAAACCCCAGCCTGTCCAATCTTTCCTCATAGCTAAAATTTTCCAGTCCTGACAACATCCTCATAAGTCTCCTCTGTACACTCTCTAGAGCAATTACATCCTTCCTGTAATGTGGTGACCAGAACTGTACACAGTACTCAAGCTGTGGCTTAACCAGTGTTTTATACAGTTCTAGCATAACCTTCCTGCTCTTATATTCTATGCCTTGGCTAAAAAAGGAAAATTTTCCATATGCCTTCTTAAACATCTTATCTACCTGTCCTGCTACCTTCAGGGATCTGTGGACATGCACTCCAAGTTCCCTCACTTCCTCTACACCTTTCAGTATCCTCCCATTTATTGTGTATTCCCTTGCCTTGTTTGCCCTCCCCAAATGCATTACCTCACACTTCTCTGGATTGAATTCCATTTACCATTTTTCTGCCCACCTGACCAGTCCATTGATATCTTCCTACAGTCTATAGTTTTCCTCCTCACTATCAACCACACAGACAATTTTTGTATTATCTGCAAACTTCTTAATCATGCCCTCTACGTTTAGTCCAAATCATTAATATATATCACAAAATGCAAAGGATCTAGTATTGAGCCCTGCGGAACCCCACTGGAAACAGCCTTCCAGTCACAAAAACACCTGTCGACCATTACCCTTTGCTTCCTACCACTGAGCCAATTTTGGATCCAACTAGCCACTTTCCCTTGGATCCCTTGGGCTTGTACTTCTTTGACCAGTCTGCCATGTGGGACTTTGTCAAAAGCCTTGCTAAAATCCATGTAGACTACATCAAATGCATTACCCTCATCGACCCTCCTTGTTACCTCCTCAAAAAACTCAATCAAGTTAGTCAGACACGACCTTCCCTTAACAAATCCATGCTGACTGTCCTCGATTACTCCGTGCCTTTCTAAATGACGGTTTATCCTGTCCCTCAGAATTGATTCCAATAATTTGCACTCCATTGAGGTTAGACGGACTGGCCTGTAATTACTCGGTCTATCCCTCGCTCCCTTTTTAAACAATGGTACAACGTAAGCAGTCCTCCAATCCTCCGGCACCACGCCTGTATCCAGTGAGGATTGGAAAAAGATGGTCAAATCCTCTGCTATTTCCCCCCTTGCTTCTTTTAACACCCTGGGATATATTTCATCTGGCCCTGGTGATTTATCTACTTTCAAAGATGCTAATCCCCTTAATAGTCCCTCTCTCACTAAGTTTATCCCATCCAATATTTCACACTCCTCCTCCTTAACTACAATGTCTGCATCATCCCTCTCTTTTGTGAAGACAGATGCAAAGTATTCATTAAGAACCACACCAACATCTTCCGCCTCCACACATAGGTTACCTTTTTGGTCTCTAATAGGCCCTACTCTTTCCTTAGTTACCCTCTTGCTCTTAATGTATTTATAAAACATCTTTGGGTTTTCCTTGATCTTACTTGCCAATATTTTTTCATGGCCTCTCTTTGCTTTCCTATTTTCCTTTTTCATTTCACCCTGCACTTTTTATACTCCTCTAGGCTTTCTGTATTGAGTTCTCGGTGTCTGAAATAAGCTTTCCTTTTCTGCCTTACCTAACCCTGTACGCTCCTTGACATCCAGGGGGCTTTAGATTTAGCAGTCCCACCCTTTTTCTTTGTGGGAACATGTTTACTCTGCACCCCTTGAATCTTCCCCTTGAATACCTCCCACTGCTCTGACATTGATTTACCTTCAAGTAGCTGTTTCCAGTCCGCTTTTGCTAAATCACTTCTTAGCTTCGTAAAATTTGCCTTTCCCCAATTAAGAACTTTAACTCCCATTCTATCTTTGTCCTTTTCCATAACTATGCTAAAACTAACTGAATTATGATCACTACCACCAAAATGCTCACCCACTGATACTCCTTCCACCTGCCCAGCCTCATTTCCTAAAACTTTTTTTTAAGGCTTAGTTTATTTTCAGTTAAGTTTAGTTAATAATCTAATAAATAGAGGCATGGCAGGACACCTCAGACCTGTCGAATTCACATCCTGTTTCATGTGGGAACTCTAGACGCTTCCTGTGTCCTGGACAACCGCAGGTGCAGGAAATGTCATTAGCTGGAAGAGCTCGAGCTCCACATTTCGGAGGTTGAGCAACAGCTGGCATCACTGCAGTGCATCCGTGAGGCTGAGAGTTATGTGGATAGCATGTTTCAGGAGGTGGTCACCCCGCAGCTTAAGAAAGTGCAGGCAGAGAGCAAATGAGTGACCGCCAGACAGACAAGGAGGACCAGGCAGGTATTGCAGGAGTCCCCTGAGGGTATCTCACTCTCTAACCAGTATTCAGTTCTGAATACTGGTGAAGGAGAGGGTTCCCATGGGGACTGCAGCCAGAGCCAAGACCGTAGCAACGTGAGTGGCTCAGCTTTACAGGGGGAGAGGAGAAAGGTCAGGAGAGCGATAGTGTTGGGGATTCTATAGTTAGGGGAACAGACAGGCATTTCTGCAGCCGCAGACGTGATTCCAGGATGGTGCGTTGGCTCTCTGCTGCCAGGGTCAAAGATGTCACTGAGCGGCTGCAGAACATTCTGGAGGGGGAGGGTGAAAAGCCTCCTAGGTCCTTCCTAACCACTCTATCTAGGCCCCTCATAATTTTATACACTTCAATTAAATCTCCCCTTATCCTCCTCTGTTCCAAAGAAAACAACCCCAGCCTATCCAATCTTTTCTCATAACTAAAATTCTCCAGTCCCTGGCAACATCCTCGTAAATTTCCTCTGTACCCTCTCTAGTGCAATCACATCTTTCCTGTAATGTGGTAACCAGAACTGTACGCAGTACTCTAGCTTGGCCTAACTCGTGTTCTATACAGTTCTAGCATAAACTCCCTGCTCTAATAATCTATGCCTCGGCTAATAAAGGAAAGTATCCTGTATGCCTTCTTAGCCACCTTATCTACCTGCCCTGCTACCTAAAGGGATCTGTGGACATACACTCCAAGGTCCCTCTGTTCCTCTACACCTCTCAGTATCCTCCCATTTATTGTGTCCTCCCTTGCCTTGTTTGCCCTTCCCAAATGCATTACCTCAAACTTCTCTGGATTGAATTCCATTTGCCACTTTTCTGCCCACCTGACAAGTCCATTGATATCTTCCTACAGTCTACAGCTTTCCTCCTCACTATCAACCACACGGCCAATTTTTGTATCATCTGCAAACTTCTTAATCATGCCCCCTACAAGTCTAAATCATTAATATATACCACAAAAAGCAAGGGACCTAGTTTTTTTTTATTCGTTCATGGGATGTGGGCGTCGCTGGCGTGGCCAGCATTTTTTGCCCAACCCTAATTGCCCTTGAGAAGGTGGTGGTGAGCCCCCTTCATGAACCGCTGCAGTCCGTGTGGTGAAGGTTTTCCCACAGTGCTGTTTGGAAGGGAGTTCCAGGATTTTGACCCAGCAACGATGAAGGAACGGCGATATATTTCAAAGTCGGGGGGATGGTGTCTGACTTGGAGTGGAACATGCAGGTGGTGTTGTTCCCATGTGCCTGTTGCCCTTGTCCTTCTAGGTGGTAGAGGTCACGGGTTTGGGAGGTGCTGTTGAAGAAGCCTTGGCGAGTTGCTGCAGTGCATCCTGTGGATGGTACACACTGCAGCCACAGTGCGCCGGTGGTGAAGGGAGTGAATGTTTAGGGTGGTGGAAGGTGTGCCAATCAAGCAGGCTGCTTTGTCCTGGATGGTATCGAGCTTCTTGAGTGTTGTTGGAGCTGCACTCATCCAGGCAAGTGGAGAGTATTCCATCACATTCCTGACTTGTGCCTTGTAGATGGTGGAAAGTCTTTGGGGAGTCAGGAGGTGAGTCACTCGCCGCAGAATACCCAGCCTCTGACCTGCTCTTGTAGCCACAGTATTTATATGGCTGGTCCAGTTAAGTTTCTGGTCAATGGTGACCCCCAGGATGTTGATGGTGGGGGATTCGGCGATGGTAATGCCGTTGAATGTCAAGGGGAGGTGGTTAGAATCTCTCTTGTTGGAGATGGTCATTGTCTGGCACTTGTCTGGTGCGAATGTTACTTGCCACTTATGAGCCCAAGCCTGGATGTTGTCCAGGTTTTGCTGCATGCGGGCACGGACTGCTTCATTATCTGAGGGGTTGCGAATGGAACAGAACACTGTGCAATCATCAGCAAACATCCCCATTTCTGACCTTATGATGGAGGGAAGGTCATTGATGAAGCAGCTGAAGATGGTTGGGCCTAGGACACTGCCCTGAGGAACTCCTGCAGCAATGTCCTGGGGCTGAGATGATTGGCCTCCAACAACCACTACCATCTTCCTTTGTGCTAGGTATGACTCCAGCCACTGGAGAGTTTTCCCCCTGATTCCCAGTCCTAGTACTGAGCTCTGCGGAACCCCACTGGAAACAGCCTTCTAGTCACAAAAACACCTGGATATCCAGGCACAGGAGGCAGTGCAGAAAAAGGTAACCAAACTGATATCTAGCATAAGGCACCAGAGTTATGAGAAGGGGCTGAAGAGCCTGAGTTTGCTTAATCTGGAAAAGAGCAGGCTCAGGGGAGATATATTCAAGTATTCGTAATTCTGAAGGGAACAGATCAATTGAACCCAATAATGACCTTGTATTTTCTCTTCACTTTAGGCATAAAAACTGGGATGGCAGGCTGATTATGTTGCATCCCCACGCCTTGTTCTACCGAAATTTCCCTTCAATTGCATGGTGTCAGTATTGTACCCACCACAAATAATGGGTGCTGGGAATGCCTGCATGTCCCTGGCACCCAGCATTGCTAAGGGCCTTGAGGGAGTGGGAATTTAAAATTTAAAAAGCTGGTTTTGGTAATACAATGAATCAATTGCATGGATGAAACCGGCAGAACCAGGAAGAGGAGCTTTTAAAATTTTGCCGGACATTTCCATGCTCCCATTGGCCCATTAATGCTGCAGCAAGGCGAGTTTGCTCCCCTCCCCCACCTGGGGTGGGCGCCCCAGCTGCTGCATAAATAGGGTTGCCAACTCTGGATGGAGGCATTCCTGGAGGTTCGATCACATGACATTCTGACCACATGACATCTGACCATGTGATGTCTGATCACGTGATATCTGATTACGTGGCATTCGATCACATGACTTCTACTAACATTATTGTATTTACCTTATAAAGGTTGGGTTCCCTGTAGTTGAGTATCTTTGCTTGTGGTTTCGCCAGAAGCTGTTGTGCAACAAGTTCCAAGAACCAGAGGCTGCCCGCGAACAGATGAAGAGGGGAAACCAAGGGCGGGAAGAGGGGAAACCAACGGTGCGGAAGAGGGGACACCAAATAAGTGGGGTCAAGGGCATTAAGAATCATTCAGTGGAAATGGAAATAGGGAGAGATGTATAGCAGGCTGCTTTTCCAATATTGCTTGTTTTACACTATTGGCCAAATTCAAAATTACACCCAAGTACATAGAAAATTCCACCAACAACAACAACAACTTGCATTTATATAGTGCCTTTAACGTAGAAAACATCCCAAGGTGCTTCACAGGAGTGTTATGAAACAAAATTTGACGCCAAATCACATAGGAGATATTAAGACAGGTGACCAAAAGCTTGGTCAAAGAGGAAGGTTTTAAGGAGCATTTTAAAGGAGAAGAGAGAGGCGGAGAGTTGGAGAGGTTTAGGGAGGGGTCTCCAGAACTTAGGGCCTAGGCAGCTGAAGGCACAACCGCCAATGGTGGGGCAAAGAAAATCGGGGATGCACAAGAGTTCAGAATTAGAGGAGCATAGAAATCTTGAAGGGTTATAGGGCTGGAGGAGGTTACAGAGATAGGGAGGGGAGAGGCCCATTGAGGGATTTGAAAACAAGGATGAGAATTTTAAAATCGAGGCATTGCCAGACCGGGAGCCAATGTAGGTCAGCGAGCACAGGGGTGATGGGTGAACGGGACTTGATGCGAGTTAGGATACAGGCAGCAGAGTTCTGGATGAGCTCAAGTTTATGGAGGGTGGAAGATGGGAGGCCAGACGGAGATCATTGGAATAGTCAAGTCTAGAGGTGATAAAGGCATGGATGAGGGTTTCAGCAACAGATGAGCTGAGGCAGGGGCAGAGACAGGCGATGTTACAGAGGTGAAAGTAGGTGGCCTAGGTGATGGAGAGGATATGGGGTTGTAAGCTCAGGGTCAAATAGGATGCCAAGGTTGCGAAAAGTCTGGTTCAGCCTCAGACAGTGGCCAGGGAGAGGGATAGAGTCAGTGGCTAGGGAAATGAGTTTGTGGCAGGAACTGAGGACAACACCAGAAAGCTGAGATATCAGCCTGGATTTTCCAATCGCTTCCATTCAATATATGAGCATAAGCTGGGTGGACAAGATCAGAAAATTGGGAGGAGTACTGCTTTGTTGACTCACTGCTCTCTTTTTAGTTCATCTCATTTTCTATTGTCATTTCTAATGGCTTCAGGAAGCACCCATCCCAAACAAGTGTGGGCTTTATTTCAATATTAATTTAGGGCAGGGACATCCTGCATGCTGTTTCCCAACATTTGTAATCATGCTCATGTGAGATGGGCAACCAGGACTTCTAGATAATGGTAAGTGTACAAAAGGTCATGGAAAGGACACATTAATGTTATAAGTGTCTTTCAGCCACTTCTTGACTGTTTTTCGATTTTTCTGTTTATTTTCTACTTGTACTTAGGTTTTCATGAGCCTTTGTGCTAATTGTTCTAATTTTATTTTTCCTTCTGCATCTTTACTGACACCAATGGGTTTCCCAATGGGAATCCTCCTTTCTGAAGTGTTTAGAAGAAGGGGGTGAAAAATGTACAAATACCAGGCAGCTGAAGAGATGGTCTGTGCCCACCAGCCAGTATCTGCACACGTGCATCTGCAGAGTGATCATACTCAACTTTTTCAGACAATTGGAGTCGCTTTAGTCCTTTAAAAGGGAATTTGATGAGTAAGATGAGCAAGAGGATATTTCCAATTATATGAATAGAGCATACCGGAGACTCCTATTCCCAAAGGAAGTTGGGAGCAGACTATAATGTTTGAATGCCTGATTAACCATAATGTTGGATGCTTCCTCGGATTCCCCCCTATCGTAGTACATCATACTTTCAGTGCCATTGCAGGAAAGAAGGCGTGCCAGGTTGATCAACATCCTGATTGTCCACACCAGCCAGGGTGCCACCAACCATGGAGAATAATTACTGCAGGGTTTCTCCCGATCTCCTACTGTAATTCCCACCAAAGATCAGCAGAAATCCTGGAGAAATAGCATAAAAAGCTGTTTCTCCAGGGATTCCGCCGATCTTCCACCAAACTTATGGTGAACATGGAGAACCCTCGCGGAAACTGCACGCTCAATAATGTGAGGTCAGCTCATTTGAATATTTTCTAGAAATCTCAGTGGAGCACCCGACATTTCCAGGGAGCAATTGGGGGGCAGGGGCTGAAATTTCGGGTCTCAGCAGCACCAGACAATGAGGGATTTGCTGGATGCCCATGGAGTGGTGAGCAGTTTTCTAGTGGGAGGGGAGTGGCGGAGGTTATGGCCGGGAGGGAAGGGGAGGGGAATAAAAGCGAAGGAACGGTGAAACAAGGGAGGAAAGGGGGAGAAGAAAAGGCAGCCAGGGGAGGGTTTTATTTTTTTTTCTGGGACCTCCCCTTTTGCACCCATTACAACGAGCGCTGTGCAACTTGAGTGCTGCTCTGGAGCTCCAATCATGTTATGGGCAAGCTTCCCAATTTGAATAATTTTCACGGCTCTAATGAAGGTGCTCAGGCTTCCTCCAGCCTTCTCCCTGGCCAGCTGTAATGGACTGTGCTGAATCAAAAACAAAATAGAGCAGACGCTGGAAATCTGAAATAAAAACACAAAATGCTGGAAACACTCAGCAGGTCAGGCAACATCTGTGGAGAAAGGAACAGAGTCACGTTTCAGGTCGATGACCCTTCGTCAGAACTGGAAGAAGTAAAGATTTAACTGTTTTTAAGCAACTGGTGAGCCAGGGAAAGGGTGGAGGAAGAGGAGGGGAGGAAAGAATAAAAGGGAAGGTCTGTGATAGGGTGGAGGGCAGGAGTGATTAAATGACAAAAGGGATGATAGTGCAAGACAAGGAGGGTGGTAATGGGACAAGTAAAGAAACACAAGATAGATCTAGAGGAGCTGTAAATGGCAACACCGAAGCATTACCAGCACCTGCTGTCCGAAAAAATGTGAACAGTGGTTATGATCTGAAGTTATTGAAATCAATGTTGAGTCCGGAAGGTTGTAAAGTGCCGAATCGAAAGATGAGGTGCTGCTCCTCGAGCTTCCGTTGAGCTTCTTTGCAACATTGTAAGAGGCCGAGGACAGAGCGGTCAGAACGGGAGCGGGACTGAGAATTAAAATGGCAAGCGACTGGAGCGTCAGGGTCCCGCTTGTGGACTGAATGGAGGTGTTCAGCAAAGCGATCACCCAATCTGCGTTTGGTCTCCCCAGTGTAGAGGAGACCGCATTGTGAGCAGCAAATACAGTATAGTAAATTGAAAGAAGTACAAGTAAATCGCTGTTTCACCTGGAAGGAGTGTTTGGGGCCCTGGACTGTAGGAAGGGAGGAGGTGGAAGGGCAGGTGTTGCATCTCTTGCGCTCGCACGGGAAGGTGCCATGGGAAGGGAATCGGGTGTTGGGGATGATGGAAGAGTGGACCAGGGTATCATGGGGGGGAACAATCCCTTCGGAATGCTGAAAGGGGAGGGGAGACAAAGATGTGCTTAGTGGTGGCATCGCGCTGGAGGTGGTGGAAATGGCGGAGGCTGGTGGGGTGGAAGGTGAGGACAAGAGGGACTCTATCATGGTTTTGGGAGGGAGTGGAAGGGGTGAGGGCAGAAGTGCGGGAAATGGGATGGACACAGTCGAGGACCCTGTCAACCACAGTGAGGGGGAATCCTCGGTTGAGGAGAAAGGAAGACATAGCGGAAGTACTGGTGTGGAAGGTGGCACCGTTAGAACAGATATGACTGAGATGGAGAAACTGGGAGAATGGAATAGTGTCCTTACAGGAAGCGGGGTGAGAGGAAGTGTAATTAAAGTAGCTATGGGAGTCGGTGGACTTATAGTAGATATTGGTTGGCAGCCTATCCCCAGAAAAGGAGATGGAGAAGTCAAGGGAGGGCATGGAAGAGTTGGAGGTAGACCATATTAAGGCGATGGATGGGTGGAAATTGGAAGCAAAGTTAACAAAATTTTCCAGTTCAGGGTGAGAGCAGGAAGCGGGGCCGATACAGTCATCAATGTACCGGAAAATGAGGTGAGGGAGGGGACCTGTGTGGGACTGGAACAAAGAATGTTCCACATATCCCATGAAAAGGTAGGCATAGCTAGGACCCATGTGGGTTCCCATGACGACAGCTTTTATTTGGAGGAAGTAAGTGGAATAAAAGGAGAAGTAGTTCAATTTAAGAACAAGTTCAGTCAGGCGGAGGAGGGTGGTGGTTGGGCCTCTGTTCAAGGAAGAAGCGGAGGGCCTGCAGGCCGTCCTGGTGGACTGTGCTGAGTCTATCAGGTGAGTGAAAGGCTTCAGACCGCCAGGCCTGATTACATGAGAAGTGAGCACCTGATCACTTCTGTGTATCCGCTGCCTACCATCATCTTATCGGCCCTTAAAAGTACTTCATCTTGTGAAGCATTTTGCGATGTTTTGACATGATACAGTTTTATATAATTGCAAGTACTACCATTAGTGTTCCACCTGACATTTGGCTGGGAATTTCGTTAGAGTAGTTCCGCTACTGTAACTTCACCAGAAGTGCGGCGGAAACCTCAACACTTCCGGCAAAGTTATGGCGGCAGAGTGGGAACAGCTCCAAGGAAATTCCCAGCCTTGGTAAAAAGGGCAAAGGGTTCTCTCTGTGATCTGAGTGGGAAGGACACAGGAGGTGAGCTGCTAATGATCGTACATTATTTCTTGTACGTATTCGGAATGTTATCATACATCTTTGAAGGACCTCTCTGTCCTCGGCCTCCTACACTGTTCCAGTGAAGCTCAATCCAAGCTTGAGGAACAGCACCTCATCTTACAGCCTTCCGGCCTCAACATTGAATTCAACAACTTCAGATCATAATTACCGCTCCCATTTTCTCGGACAGCAGATGCTGCTAATGGTTCGGCTGTAACCATTTACACCTCCTCTGGATCTATCTTTTGTTTCTTTACCTGTCCCATTACCACCCCATTTTGCCTTGCACCATCATCCCTTTTGTCATTTAATGACTCCTGCCCTCCACCCTAGCACAGACCTTCCCTTTTGTTCTTTCACCCCCCCCCCACCCTTTTCCCTTAGCTCTCCACCTGTTTATAAACTGTTAAATCTCTAACTTCTTCCAGTTCTGATGAAAGGTCATCGACCTGAAACGTTTACTCTGTTTCTCTCTCCACAGATGCTGCCTGATCTGCTGAGTGTTTCCAATATTCTCTATTTTTATTATCTTTGAAGGATAGGTCAGGAATACAGTAAGTAAAAGGTTACTTACCTAGAACAAAAGCGGCTACATAATTTGAGATATCTCCAACACCAATAAAAAAGTACAGTATGCAGAACATCTCCCAACTCTGAGAAGCCAGCTGAATGAAGCTTAGGATTGTCTGCAAGGCTATGCCTCCAAAGAGAACAACTTTTCTTCCATACCTTTAAACAACAAACATACATTTAATTTAAAACACTAAAAAGTTATGCTTCAAATTTTCTTCCATAGCTTTAAACGACAAACGTGTATAATATTTAATTTCAAGCACTGACACGTTATGCTTGAAGTACCCTAGACTGTTTAGGCTGCTGTGATGTGGCTTTAGAGGGTAGATCATAATAGACTCTGCAGTAGGGCACTTCAGTAACCCTGGTGTTAAAAAACCTAACAGGTCTAAATCGATAATCACATTTGGATCATTAAAGGGTACAAACAAATCAGATGTTACTTTAAAAAAAAGCAAACCTGGATTAGAAACGAAAATTTATAATCAGAGAATTTTATTTCATTACATCCTTGCAAAGTTATGTTGTATAATGTACAAAATCTGTTTGATTTTTTTTTACTTTTAGAGTGATCAGCAATTGGAATGGGCTTTGGATGGGGTAGTGGAGGTAAAAACCCTGGAAACATTGAGGCTCCTTTCCCTTTCATTATGGCACCTTTAGGGTTAAAACCATGTTCAACCGAAGGAATGAACCCCTGCCAGCTGATATGCATTGGGACCCAGGCCTACACGTGATGCAGCTACAAGCTGCTGCTTTGAGGCCAGGTGGCTGGGTTATGTTAATGAGATGGAATTTCCACAGGGGTTCACCCAATCTCCCGCTGGAACTTTGGCAGAAGATCGACAGACACCCCGGAGAAACAGTGAAAACTGCCATTTACACCATTTCCTCGAGGTTTCTGCCCACCTTCTGCTAAAGTTGCGGCGGGAGAGTGAGCGAACCCCCACAGAATGTTTAAATAGCCAAGCTATTTGATTAATACCTACTTACCCACCGGAGGTCCAACAATGGCCTGTATTTGAATAATATGAATGGGTGAGTAATGTAGTTATGAGAGATACATTTGTAATCAGTTTTGTTCTGGTTTATGTTCAAAGGGTTTTGAGAATATAACATCAACAACTTGCATTTATATAGCACCTTTAAATCATCCTAAGGCACTTCACAGGAGTGTTATCAAACAAAATTTGACACCAAGTCACATAAAGAGATATTAGGACAGGTGACCAAGAGCATGGTCAAAGAGGTAGGTTTTAAGGACCGTCTTAAAGGAGAAGAGTGATAGAGAGGCGGAGGTTTGGGGAGGGAATTCCAGAGCTTAGGGCCTTGGCAACTGAAGGTATGGCTATCAATGGTGGAGCAATTAAAATCGGGGATGCGCAAGAGACAAGAATTGGAGGAGCGCAGAGATCTCGGAGGGTTGTAGGGGTTGGAGGAGGTTACAGAGAAAGGGAGGGCCGAGACCATGGGAGGGATTTGAAAACAAGGATGAGAATTTTAAAATCGAGGCGTTCCCAGACTGGGAGCCAATGTAGGTCAGCGAGCACAGGGGTGATGGGAGAACGGGACTTGGTGCGAGTTAGGATACAGGCAGCAGAGTTTTGGATGAGTTCAAGTTTATGGAGGCACAAAATATATTTTTGGCTGCCTTGCGTCAAATCAGCAGTTGTTCCAAAGCCAACACAAAATGTATCAGGAATTGCTTTTCAGCTTTGGTTTTATCTTGAGTGTTAGTGCAGGAGAAGCAAATTTAAAAAAAAATATATAGCCTGTGGAGGTATGCTGAATTATATAATTACTGTAAACCTACTGTTTGTTCTTGCTACCATTCATTTACTTGTTTATGTTCAACAAATCGGTCCAGTTTCTTATATCCCAAGCCACAGTCTGATAGAATGTTTATTCTTCTGCTGTTCAGTGCTAAGGAAACCATGTGACAGCACATGATATATCCAGTAAGCAGTAACAATTAAATGGTAAAGAACGCAAAATGTATTTTGTAATGTTTTGTTTATTGAATCCTATACTTGTCTGAAAGTTGTCCTGAGACAATCGAGCCACACAGCACTCCCAGGAAAAACACTGATGTGGTAAATGGTCCTTTCCAGTTATTGTCACATACGAGGTCCCACTGCAAGGAGGCATAAGGTATCATTAAAGACACAGATATTAAGATTTTTGTTTTAGAAAGTGGTTAGCTCTGTTAAAATGCTTTTGTAAAACTTTTACTCTACAACCTCATTTTCATTTAATTTCTTTAAACAATTCCAGGAGATTATGGGAGGCATTGCTAGTGGTAAATCGAATTAAATGCTTCTATAAGAACAGAAGTGTTCTATCATGTAATGCATAATGTATTATTCTGCTGCAAAAGGTGGAGCTGGGTCTATTTAATGCTATAAAGTCTAATTGTTGTTGAGTAAACACAGGCTCCAGGTCAGTCAGGATTGAATAGTAATTTGGTCAGGTCACTTGGCAGATTGGAAAATGCTTGTAAGTTTCAGGCTCCAGGTCAATGCCTGTCTTTCTCCTCTTTTCATATTATTTTATATCTCTGCCCCTGCCTCAGATCATCTGCTGCTGAAACCCTCATCCATGCCTTTGTTACCTCTAGACTGGACTATTCCAATGCTCTCCTGGCTGGCCTGCCATCTTCCATCCTCCATAAACTTGAACTCATCCAAAACTCTGCTGCCCGTATCCTAACTCGCACCAAGTCCCGTTCACCTATCACCTCTGTGCTCGCTGACCTACATTAGCTCCTGGTTCTGCAACACCACGATTTAAAAATTCTCATCCTTGTTTACAGTGTAACAAAGTGTGACATCTGGTGTGTGGAATTTGAGCAGTTATTTTCCAACTTTATGCTCACAGTAGGAATATAGAAACATAGGAACAGGTGTAGGCCATTCAGCCCCTCGAGCCTGTTCCACCATTCAATTAGATCATGGCTGATCTTTATCTTAAATCCATCTACCCACCTTAGTTCCGTAACCATTAATACTCTTGCCGAACAGAACTCTGTCAATCTCAGTTTTGAAATTTTCAATTGACCCCCAGCCTCACCAGCTTTTTGGGGACGAGAGTTCCAGATTTCCACTAACCTTTGTGTGAAGAAGTGCTTTCTGACATCACTCCTGAACGGCCTGGCTCTAATTTTAAGGTTATGCCCCCTTGTTCTGGACTCTCCCACCAGAGGAAATAGTTTCTCTCTATCTACCCTATCAAATCCTTTAATCATCTTAAACACCTCAAATAGATCATCCCTTAATCTTCTATATTCAAGGGAATATAAGCCGAGTCTATACAATCTGTCCTTATAATTTAACTTTCTTCGCCCCAGTTTTATTCTGGTGAATCTGCGCTGCACCTCGTCCAAAGCCAATATATCTTTCCTGAGGTGCGGTGCCCAGAACTGAATGCAGTACTCTAAATGGGGTATAACCAGAGCTCTGTACAGCTGTAATATAACTTCCATCTCTTTGTATTCCAGCCCTCTTGAGGTAAAGGCCAACAGGGCGCCTCACCAGTCAAGAGTGCTTATTTGAAATTCGGGCGCATGCTGCACATGATTACAACTAATTATATTAATGACCAGAAAATTCTGTACGACATGCGTGATTTTTTCAACATGTCGTAGGAAAAGCAGTCTAAAAGCTGCTATTTTTGAAATCTGGGAAATCCAAAGGTTAAGGCTAAGATTTCTGAGAAAGTTTAGATAGCACACAGAACAAAGGACACTAATAATGGGCAGTTGTTTCCAATTAATGGCTGGAGCTCGATTGACCCAGGCTTGTCAAGGTCACAAGCCTAAAGGTTGGTGAGCCCTAAATTTTATCCATGCAATAGTATGAGTAACCTTGATTGGTCAGACATTGAAATACTGTAGGTGGGATAAGAGCTCTTATTGTTTTGAGATTAAAAGACCAAAACTCTGCAGGCTGTGATGCCCGGAGTGCACTCCTGGTGACCTCCAGGGCTGATCCCCGCTTGAGGACACTGGATCAGTGGAAGGGCACATCATTTGCATGATGTCAGTGGCACCCATGCCACTACGGGTCCCTTGCTGCTAGGAACTTTGGTGCTCGACTGCCATCCGGGGGACAAGGTGATTAGCAACCCCCCCCCTTCAATAAATGTGATCGTGAAGCTAGCGGATTATCATTAAAAACCCAACTGGTTCACTAATGTCCTCTAGGGAAGCAAATCTGCCTTTCTTACCCAGTCTGGCCTATATGTAACTCCAGTCCCACACCAACATGGTTGACTCTTAACTGCCTTTTGAAGTGGTCCAGGAAGCCACTCAGTTGTATTAAACTTCTCAGGGCAACTAGGGATGAAGAATAAATGCTGGCTACCCCTTCTTAGACTATTGGTGCAGAGGGGGCATGGTTGAGGGTGGGGACTCATTACTTCCCTTGTACGGAGTGCGGCAGGCAGAGTGAAACAGCTGAGAGTTCGGTGAGTGTGGGAGTTCGGTGAAGTGGGGGAAGAAGTTACTGCTTTGCCTTGCTTTTCCTAACTTTTTCCGCAGAGTGGCGGCGGACCTGAGCGGCAGAAGTCTGAGATTGGGGAATAAAAGCAGCAGCAGACCTGCAACAAGAGAAAACTACTGTGCGACGTCACAGGTGAGGCAGGAGAGTCCGAGAGGTGAGCACAGTATAAAAGGAGAGACCGAGAGCGGGAGGAGAGTCTGAGAGGTGAACGCAGTGTAAATCTAAGGCAAGTCATGGCAGCACAGCTCAGACCTGTGATATGCTCCTCCTGCACTATGTGGGAAGTCATGGACACTACCAGTGTCCCTGGTGACCATGTGTGCAGGAAGTGTGTCCAGCTGCAGCTACTGGCTAACTGCATTTCGGAGCTGGAGCTGCGGGTGGATTCACTGTGGAGCATCCGTGATGCTGAGACTATCGCGGATAGCACGTTCAGTGAGGTGGTCACACTGCAGGTAAAGATTACTCAGGCAGAAAGGAAATGGGTGACCGACAGGCAGAGTAAAAGGACTAGGCAGGTAGAGCAGGAGTCCCCTGGGGCCATCTCCCTCTCAAACAGATATACCGCTTTGGATACTGTTGGGGGAGATGGCTTATCAGGGGAAAGCAGCAAGAGCCAAGTTCGTGGCACCACGGGTGGCCCTGCTGCACAGGAGGGGAGGAAGAAGAGTGGCAGGACTATAGTGATAGGGGATTCAATTGTAAGGGGAACAGAAAGGCGTTTCTGTGGCCGCAAACGTGACTCCAGGATGCTATGTTGCCTCCCTGGTGCTAGGGTCAAGGATGTTGCGGAGCGGCTGCAGGACATTCTGGAGGGGGAGGGTGAACAGCCAGTAGTCGTGGTCCATATCGGTACCAACGACATAGGTAAAAAAAGGGATGAGGTCCTGCAAGGTGAATTTAAGGAGTTAGGAGATAAATTAAAAAGCAGGACTTCAAAGGTAGTGATCTCAGGATTACTACCAGTGCCACGTGCTAGTGAGTATAGGAACAGGAGAATAGACAGGATGAATGCGTGGCTGCAGGGATGGTGTAGGAGGGAGGGATTTAGATTCCTGGGACATTGGGACCGGTTCTGGGGAAGGTGGGACCTGTACAAGCGGGACAGGTTACACCCGAGCAGGACCGGGACCAATGTCCTCGTGGGGGTGTTTGCTAGTGCTGTTTGGGAAGGTTTAAACTAGAGTGGCAGGGGGATGGGAACCTGAGCGGGGAGTAAAGTTGAGAGCAGCAAGAGAGGGGAAGACCCAGGGAAAATTTACAATACAAATAGTAAAAACATTTGTTCAAGAACAAGTGAAAGGGAAAAGCGTACAGCAGCAGAAAGAAAGTGTACTTTAGACAGTACAGATAAAGTGAAAACTAGAAGGCGTAAGGCGATTAACCCAGCATCAAAGCTAAAGGTCAGGCTAGGGTGTGTGGCCCAACTAAGAGTTCTATATACAAATGCACGGAGTATAAGGAATAAATTAAATGAACTACAGGTTCAAATTCAAATTGGAGGGTATGACATGATAGCTATTACTGAGACATGGCTGCAGGATGGTCAGGATTGGGAACTAAATATACCGGGTTATAAGGTCTACAGGAGAGATAGGGAAAATGGAAGAGGGGGAGGAGTAACCTCAATAATTAGAGATGAAATCACTTCAATGACAAAGGAGGATATAACGAGAGGTAAGCAGCCAACAGAGACCTTATGGGTTGAATTGAGAAATAGGAAAGGAACTAAGACTATAGTGGAAATTGTGTATAGGACCCCTGGCAGCAGCTCTGAAGGGCTAGATTGTATAAATGCAGAGATTAGACAAGCGTGTAAGAAAGGCATAGTGGTCTTAATGGGGGACTTTAACCTTCACATAGATTGGGAAAAGCAGACTAGCAACTGTCAGATAGGTAGTGAATTCTTGAGTGTGTCCGAGATAGTTTTCTACAGCAGTATGTCCTAGAGGCAACAAGGGGGCAAGCCATACTAGATTTAGTAATGAATAATGAACCAGATTTATTTAACGGCTTAACTGTACGCGAACATCAATCCAATAGCGATCATAACATGATCAAGTTCAATGTAGTGTTTGAAAGGGAAAAAAGTGAATCAGCTGCTAAGATTCTAGACTTGGGCAAGGCTGACTTCAATGGGATGTGACAGAGACTGTCCACAGTAAACTGGGCAAATCTGTTAATGGGTAAAACGACTGATGATCAGTGGGAAATGTTTAAATCGGTTTATACCCCTGAGGGGCAAGAACTCTACTTGCCAAAAAAAAAGCCATGGACAACTAAAGAGGTAAGGGACAGTATAAAACATAAGGAAAGGGCATACAAAAAGGCAAAAAAATGGCACAGATCCTGGCGAATGGGAAAGATACAAAGATCAACAAAGGGTCACAAAACAGATAGTAAGAGCTACAAAAAGAGAGTATGAAAAGAAACTTACAAGGGATATCAAAACCAATGCGAAGAACTTTTATAGTTACATTAGGAAAAAGAAGGTGGTCAGGAGCAGTGTTGGGCCCTTAAAAAGTGAAAGTGGGGATATTGTCATTGACAATAGGGAAATGGCGGACATGTTGAACGATTACTTTGCGTCAGTATTTACAGTAGAAAAAGAGGATAGCATGCCGGAAATCCCAAGAAAACTAATATTGAATCGGGGACAGGGACTTGATAAAATTAACAGAAGTAAAGCAACAGTAATGAAGAAAATAACAGCACTAAAGAGTGGCAAATCCCCAGGACCAGATGGTTTCCATCCCAGGGTTTTAAAGGAAGTAGGTGAGCACTTTGCAGATGCCCTAAATATAATCTTTCAAAGTTCTCTAGATTCAGGAACTGTCCCCCTAGATTGGAAAATTGCACATGTCACTCTGCTTTTTAAGAAAGGAGAGAGAGGGAAACCGGGGAATTATAGACCAGTTAGCCTAACATTTGTTGTGGGGAAATTGCTGGAGTCTATAATTAAGGATAGGGTGACTGAACACCTCGAGAATTTTCAGTTAATCAGAGAGAGCCAGCATGGATTTGTGAAAGGTAGGTCGTGCCTGACAAACCTGATTGAATTTTTTGAAGAGGTGACTAAAGTAGTGGACAGGGGAATGTCAATGGATGTTATTTATATGGACTTCCAGAAGGCATTTGATAAGGTCCCACATAAGAGACTGTTAGCTAAGATAGAAGCCCATGGAAACAAAGGAAAAGTACAGACTTGGTTAGGAAGTTGGCTGAGCTAAAGGCGACAGAGAGTAGGGATAATGGGAAAGTACTCACATTGGCAGGATGTGACTAGTGGAGTCCCGCAGGGGCCTCAATTATTCACAATATTTATTAACGACTTAAATGAAGGCATAGAAAGTCTCATATCTAAGTTTGCCGATGACACAAAGATTGGTGTCATTGTAAGCAGTGTAGATGAAAACATAAAATTACAAAGCGATATTGATAGATTAGGTGAATGGACAAAACTGTGGCAAATGGAATTCAATGTGGACAAATGTGAGGTCATCCACTTTGGATCAAAAAAGGATAGAACAGGGTACTTTCTAAATGGTAAAAAGTTAAAAACAGTGGATGTCCAAAAGGACTTCGGGGTTCAGGTACATAGATCATTGAAGTGTCATGAACAGGTGCAGAAAATAATCAATAAGGCTAATGGAATGCTGGCCTTTATATCTCGAGGACTGGAGTACAAGGGGGCAGAAGTTATGCTGCAGCTATTCAAAACCCTGGTTAGACCGCACCTGGAGTACTGTGAGCAGTTCTGGGCACTGCACCTTCGGAAGGACATATTGGCCTTGGAGGGAGTGCAGCGTAGCTTTACTAGAATGATACCCGGACTTCAAGGGTTAAGTTACGAGGAGAGATTACACAAATAAGGGTTGTATTCTCTGGAGTTTCGAAGGTTAAGGGGTGATCTGATCGATTGTCTTAATATATTTATAAGATATTAAGGGGAACGGATAGGGTGAAGAACAAACTATTTCCGCTGGTTGGGGATTCTAGGAGTAGGGGGCACAGTCTAAAAATTAGAGCCAGACCTTTCAGGAGCGAGATTAGAAAACATTTCTGCACACATAGGGTGGTAGAAGTTTGAAACTCTCTTCCGCAAACGGCAATTGATACTAGCTCAATTGCTAAATTTAAATCTGAGATGGATAGCTTTTTGGCAACCAGAGGTATTAAGGGATATGGGCCAAAGGCAGGTATATGGAGTTAGATCACAGATCAGCCATGATCTTATCAAATGGTGGAGCAGGCACGAGGGGCTGAATGGCCTACTCCTGTTCCTATGTTCCTATATGAGACCCAGCATAAGTCTGGAGGCTGGTATACCTAGTGAGATATGTTTTAATTCATTCAGAGTTGGATGAAGAGAAGAGGGAGGAGGCTCATGTGAAGCATAAATGCCAGTATAGGCCAGTTGGGCCGAATGGCCTGTTTCTGTGCTGTAAATTCTATCTAATTATTTCCAATTCTCGGGATGTGGGCGTCATTGATAGGGCCAGCATTTATTGCTCATCCCTTGTTGCCCTAGTAATTTGCTGCCCGCCACTTGGCCATTTCCCTTGCTCCCATGCTTTCCATCATGCTGAGAACCTCTGATCATTTGCTACTACTGCCCCTTTAAGCTGCTGCAGGATGCTGAACCATACTACAACACCAGTTCTCTGACCCCGCATGAGTTTTCCTTTCCACATAAAACAGATCCAATGGTAGGCAGGACTTATACTCCCTGCCTATCTATCATTATGCAAATGCACTGACCCCAGAACGTGGGACGGGGTCAATGGCATGACCGGGCAGTGAATGCAAGTCCTGTCTCGCCACGCTATCAACAGTGGAGTGTGGGCTACCAGGACTCTCGGGTCTACCATTTTAGAATACTGTGTATAGGATGAGAAGTATTCCACGTTAAATTTCAGTCGTGGCTCAGTTGGTAGCACTCTTGCCTCTGAGTCAGAAGGATTATGGGTTCATAATCCCACTCCAGATGCTTGAGCACAAAATCTAGACTAACATTCCAGTGCAGTACTGAGGGAATGCTGTATTGTTGGACGTGTGCTGACTTTTGGATGAGATGTTAAACCAAGGCCCCGGCTGCCCTCTCAGGTGGACGTAAAAGATCCCAGGGCACTATTTCAAAAAAGAATAGGGGATTCTCTCTAGTGTCCTGGCCCATATTATCCCTCAAACAACATCACTAAAAACAGATTATCTGGTCATTATCACATTGCTGCTTGTGGGAACTTGCTGTGTGCAACATTGGCTATTTCTTTTATTCGTTCATGGGATGTGGGCTTCGCTGGCAAGGCCAGCATTTATTGCCCATCCCTAATTGGTGATGAGCCTCCCTCTTGAACAACTGCAGTCGGTGTGGTGAAGGTTCTCCCACAGTGCTGTTAGGTAGGGAGTTCCAGGATTTTGACCCAGCGACGATGAAGGAACGGCGATATATTTCCAAGTTCGGATGGTGTGTGACTTGGAGGGGAACGTGCAGGTGGTGTTGTTCCCATGTGCTTGCTGCCCTTGTCCTTCTGGGTGGTAGGGGCCGTGGGTTTGGGAAGTGCTGTTGAAGAAGCCTTGGCAAGTTGCTGCAGTGCATCCTGTGGATGATACACACTGCAGCCACGATGCGCCGGCGGTGAAGGGAGTGAATATTTAGCGTGCCAATCAAGTGGGCTGCCTTGTCCTGAATGGTGTCAAGCTTCTTGAGTGTTGTTGGAGCTGCACTCATCCAGGCAAGTGGAGAGTATTCTATCACACTCCTGTCTTGTGCCTTGTCGATGGTGGAAAGGCTTTGGGCAGTCAGGAGGTGCGTCACTCGCCGCAGAAAACCCAGCCTCTGACCTGCTTTTGTAGCCACAGTATTTATGTGGCTGGTCCAGTTAAGTTTCTGGTCAATGGTGACCCCCTAGATGTTGATGGTGGGGGATTCGGCGATGGTAATGCCGTTGAATGTCAAGGGAAGGTGGTTGGATTCTCTCTTGTTGGAGATGGTCATTGCCTGGCACTTGTCTGGCGCGAATGTTACTTGCCACTTATGAGCCCAAGCCTGGATGTTGTCCAGGTCATGCTGCATGTGGGCAGGTACTGCTTCATTATCTGAGGGGTTGCGAATGGAACTGAACACTGTGCAATCATCAGCGAACATCCCCATTTCTGACCTTATGATGGAGGGAAGGTCACTGATGAAACAGCTGAAGATGGTTGGGCCTAGGACACTACCCTGAGGAACTCCTGCAGCAATGTCTGCCATGTTTCCTACATTACAACGGTGACTACATTTCAAAAATACTTTGTGGCTGTAAAGTGCCTTGGGACGTCCTGAGGTTGTGAAAAGTGCTATATAAAGCACATAAAAAATAGGAGCAGGAGTCGGCCATATGGCCCCTTGAGCCTGCTCCGCCATTCAATAAGATCACGGCTGATTTTTTGGCCTGTAGTAAGTTTTCCTTACTCTTGTACTCCAACCCCTTTGCAATAAAGGTCAACTTGCCAATTGCATGGTGTACCTGCATGCTAATTTTTTTGTCACTTGTACGAGGATACCCAAATCCTCAGAACATCAATATTTAATAGCTTTTCACCATTTAAAAATATTCTGTTTTTGTATTCTTCCTACCAAAGTGAATAGCCTCACATTTCCCCACATTATACTCCATCCACCACCTTCTTGCCCACTCACTTAACCTGTCCATGACCCTTTGCAGACTCTTTGTGTCCTCCTCACAGTTTACTTTCCCACCTAGCTTTGTATCGTCAGCAAACTTGAATACGTTACACTCGGTCCCTCCGTCTAAGTCATTAATATAGATTGTAAATAGCTGAGGCCTCAGCACTGATCCTCGCGATAAATGCAAGTCTTTCTTTCTTTTCTCCTTCCTGTGATAGGTGCATGCTTTATGTGAGCACCCGCACTTCCACTGGAATTTTTCACAGGCAGAGAAAGGAGCAGGGACCTGTCCAGATAATGGCATCTTTCTGCCCCCAGGCCCTCACAATTTCAGTGCTCAGCTCCTTAGAGTATTGAAACTGCCCAAAAACTGAGAAGTAGGGCTAAACTTTCCTCAAGATTGCTATTCTTCTTCTCGGCTTTCTAGTTATCTTCGCGATTTGTTTACTTCGGTGTAGATCAGATTACCAAAGCAAGGAGCAGAATGTTTTGTAATTGGAAAGTTTGCAGCTGCTGTTCGTGGTGGAGGAGTAACATATTGATATCTTCCTCTGTCGACTCGTTATGCAGACTGGATCATTTTACGTATGCTTTCTGAATTAGAAAATAAGGTTCACACATTTACAGAGCATGGAGGATGGGAGGCCGGCCAGGAGAACATTCGAATACTCAGTCGTGTATTCAAATTGGTGCCTGCAGCTCGCCGGTACCGATGGCAGCAATTTGGGCGGGCAGCGGGCCGCTGTTTTTCTGTGGGGCGAGGATGAGCACTCCTGCTTCGTCCAACTCCGCAAAATAGAAAAATTTCCAACTTTTTTTAGGCTTTCTTTTCAGCAGCCTCTAGGGGTCCTTTAAGGAGCATTGGTTAAGCCGCTGTAGATCCGGAAGAAATAGTCGGAGCTCGCACGGTGCAAACTCTGCCTAGTTACTATCCAATTTCACATCAGGGTCCTACAACCAGTGTAGGTAGTCAGGCATCCTGGGCGACTAAAAGTTCACCTGATTCAATTTTGCCTAAGGTACACTTCACAAGTCAATTGGACACAGGAGATTGCGACCCAATTTTGGACCCCATTTCACGTCCAAAAACCGGGTGCATCAATGTCCAATTTCTCTCCCCCCGTATGTCCAGACAATTCAGCATTCTGGACCTTCTTCCCTTTTATCAACCCCCTTCCTCATTGCTACTCTGTGGCGCCATCCTGTGCTTTCGCCTCAACCTCACTAGAATCTTCTTGCCAAGCACGAGCGTGATCTCGTGTCGTTGGTGACAGTTGGTGCTGTGGGTCGGGTGCTTTTTCTGTGCCCCATGTATGTCGCTGGGTTCTACTTGCTCAATGATAAAGAACAGATGAAATAAATAATGGAAGAAAGTAACATCTGATAGGTTGGAGGGTGGGACTGGAAGTGATTTGATTTCGACAGGCTGCGTTCCCACCTTCCAGCTGACCTGATTGATTGAAGCTGACAAACCCCAGTCCTGGTGGGAAAAAGAAGCAGCTTTTTCTTGTAAAATGCTGACAAGCCGACACATGGGTTGTAAGCTGGGTGTCAGTTTACAAAGCTAATGGTTGGCATGGATGATCATTGGAGGTTAGAAATAATACAAATTGCAGTAAAGCTTGTCAACATGCCAGTCTGTGATATAATCATAGAATCATAGGAAGGTTACAGCACGGAAGGAGGCCATTTGGCCCATCGAGTCTGCGCCGGCTCTATGCAGTCCTACTCCCCCGCTCTATCCCCGTAGCCCTGCAAATTTTTCCTTTCAAGTACTTATCCAGTTCCCTTTTGAAGGCCATGATTGAATCTGCCTCCTCCACCCCCTAATGACTCGAAGGTTAAGAAATCTGCACTATTTCACAACTTGCTTCCAAACCAGAATGAATTTTATGGGGCAGAAATTGCTCCTGAAATAACAGAGAAGCTCGACAGTGCTCTCCGTTGGTGGTGGTGAAATAGAGGAGCAAGTTCCGGCAGTCGCTCAAACGCAGTGAATCGCGGAAATCCGGAACTTGTTCCCACTGGTTCACTGGCAATATGACAGCTTCGAATTAAAGGTATATCGCACGCTGCAATCAGAGAAATCATTATAAAAGTGCAAGCTTGCTTATCAGCCCAGCTGGAAAGTAACTAATTACGCCATCAAACAGGTACGCTTAAAAATACAGGTCTAAACTAAGTTTTAACAGCGCATTAAGTCTTAATGACTGCCAACCAACTAAAAATTAACTTTTAAAATGAGGAGTCTCATTACTCCTTATTTTAATAGTTTTTGGTCATTCAAAATTTTCTTTTTAAATTAAAAAATTAAATTTTTAAAAAAATTTTCCCTTCTGTCTCTTTTATTTAGTTCAATTATTTCTTTGGCTTTTTATAAATTTTTTAAAAAATGTTTCATTTACACTGACATACAGAATACTAACTTTAAATGAATGAAGCCTGTTTGCCTGCTTGAGCAATGCAGCCTGAGTCTGTGGGCGTGTCTTCTCTGCCTGACAGAGTTTGTGGGCGTGTCTCCTCTCGCAGACTTTTCCAGCCATGGCAACTCACGCTGCTCAAGGTTGATAGCGCTCAATTTTTTTAAAGTTCAAATTCAAGCAATTCGAAGCCACACCGCCCGCAGTAAGTAATTTTGTTAATTTAATTCGCAGGAGTGGCGGTAACCGTTGCCTTGCCACTCTGCTCGATTTCTGGCCCTATGTATATTACATTTCACTGAGAATGAATAGTTCGGCAATTTCTCATTTATGTGGTACAATTTGTTGAAACTTTGATGTCAGCTTGATTGCTTAAAAAACAAAGGAAAAGTGCACAAAGTAAAACAACGAGAAAACTTGTGGTTTCGTCTGCTCACAGGCAGTTTTATCAAATTGCCACAGTATTCAGTAGTTTATAAAGCTTTACTTCCCATTTCAATGCCAATGATCAGCACCAAGTGTGAATGTCACTCCAGCTGTTGCAGCCCATTACACTTCACTGCTGTGCATATTACTATAAGGAACAATCTATTATCTACTCTCCAATATTTCCATTTCCAATGGATGAATACATTGCATGCTACAGTACTGAACTGTACAGACCAAGAAGGTCCATGTGTTTGATCCGCAATCTGTGCTGAGTTAGCTGGTTATACCTAGGATAGTAAAGTGTTACTATCAGTGTCCTTTGGAAGTGTAAGGGCAAAATTCACCTGAAGTTCCTATTCCTTACCACTATCCAGCAACCTTACTGGAAACTGCATGAGTGATCTTTGGGGTGAGGCATTCATGTGATGCCCCATGCCTGTCAACACGCACTATCTAGGTTCTACAGCAATAATGGCCAATTGGGTAATGGATGCTAGCACAAGGCTTCAAGAAAAATTTGGGGGCGAGAAAAGTAGTGAGTAATAATTATTATCCTTGCTCTCCTTTGTTTATCAGGGTTAAGATCACCTTTAACAACAGATTCCCTGGTCCCATTGTTTCAACAACACATGTCCCAAAACGATTCACAGGAGCATTATCAGACTAAATTTGACACTGAGCCACATAAGGAGATATTAGGACCAAAAGCTTGGTCAAAGAGTCAGGTTTTAAGGAGTGTCATTAAGGAGGAGAGAGAGGTAGAGAGGCAGAGACGTTTAGGGAGAGAATTCCAGAGTTTAGAGCCGAGGCAGCTGAAGGCAAGGCCGCCAATGCAATGGCAAAGGAAATCGAGGATGCACAAGAGGCCAAAATTGGAGGAACGCAGAGTTCTCGGAGGCTTGTAGGGCTGTAGAAGGTTACAGAGATAGACTTTCCATTTCTCCCTCATTTCATGCCCGTTATGTACATAACTATGATCCAATAATATATCATGCACTCCTTAGTGTAAGTAAAAGATGCTCATAAGCTTAATAAAAAAAAGACAGGAGTAATAACTGCTTAACAAACAATGGTCTTGTGTAAATTTTGTAATTGCAGATGTCTCCAGCAGATGGAGCTTGCATGGGAGTAATGCTGTTATTGATTTGGTACGTTCTTGGCTGAAATATATGTGGTCAGCACATTGGAACTAGTGCTGATGAAGGAGTAATGAAAACAGAGATAGTGATCTTGTGACAGGAGTTGTTTTTGTTCAATTTTATTTGAACTCAGTTCGAGACCGTGATCTGGACTGTGAATACCATTAAGAAAGACAGAATATAATATGTAGCAAAAAGTATGCTTAATATGAAACAATGCAGATTATTCTAATGAAGTTTGACACACAGCAAAATGAACTTAGATTCAATTTCTACATCTAATTCAATCTTTTATCACTCGATCGTTGTTGCAAACACTAGTTGGACTTTTCCCCAATTCTAGTCAATGAACAAGACCGTACAGCATGCATTACATCTTTAGAATTCTCTACCCAGGAGGGCTGTGGCTGCTGAGTCATTGAACATATTCAAGGCTGAGATCGATAAATTTTTGGACTCTAGGGGAATCAGTGGATATGGGGATCGGGCGGGAAAGTGGAGTTGAGGTCGAAGATCAGCCATGGTCTTATTGTATGGCGGAGCAGGCTCGAGGGGCCAAATGGCCTACCGCTCCTATTTCTTACGTTCTTATCATCATCAAGTGGTACAACTTTTACATTTTTAAATCCCTCTGCAGTAGGTCTTCAGTCTTTCCATATTTGCATAACTGTTGGCAAAAAGATAGCTAGCAATGAAAAATTAAAGTCAATCAGCTACACACTCATATTTTCAAAATATATATGAGGGGTTTATGCAGACACCATTTTGAGGATAGCGAGAATATCTGAAAACATGCCATGACTTTGGTAACCCATTGTGGAAATGAACCCATGTACAAAAATGTGCAATATCGATGCATAGAATGAAAATTTCTTACCTCACTGACAATAGTAGAGATATATCTGTCTGTGCTGTATTCCCAGCCATCTGTACAGGGCTCTGTTTCACGTGTCGTGTCATTTAAACCGTCTTCCATATGAATTCTGTACCTGGTGCATTTACTGCACGCTTGCTCACCATCCACTTCCTCCATGGGCAGCAGTAAACTCAAATTAATGAAGGAAGTTTCTCCAGTGGTCACATTTGAAGAGTTAGGCAGGCGGCAGTGGTGCTGAGGGATATCTGCCAGAAACACCATAGACAAAGCTACATAGCCATTTGGAATAATGGTGACACTCAGGAAAAAGAAAATTGTCCACTGGTAGGGTCCCCATTCTCCCAGGAAAGCAGTCGCTTCATCGTAACTTTGCATTTTCTCTTTTTTTCCACCTCTCCTAAAAGAAAATCTTTTCTGTATAGTTGGTGCTTTAGTTTCAAATGTGCATCCTGTGAAAATAGTAAAACAGATTCATTCAATCTTCAAATGGATTCCAGTCAGAAAGTTATAGTCCTTGCTTCTAATAAGAATGCACAAATCTCATTTAGAAACCACTTTTAGACAATTGTGTCTTCTTTTTAACTGTTGTGAAGCTGATTGAGGATCAATTTGAAAACAAATCTTCATATCTTACTCAAATAATATTTACTATACAAGTTAATACTCCGTCAGGTTAACTCTAAAGCCATACTGTGTCTAAGAAAAACTTAGGAAAGGAGTCAGAAGCCATGTACCTCCCTCACATTTCCTATTGGGACAGTGCAAATGTTTTATTGGTTCCTTTTAATGCCTGTCAAACCATGCTTCCACCCCTTTAAGAACAAACAGTACAGTATTTTAGAATTACGTTTATAGTACTTGAATGAAAGCAGCAGCTGCAGGCTTTGCTGACAGCCTGATGATTTTAATATCTATTTTGCCTTGAGGTGAAATGAAAACAATCCAATTATTTTTTAACATATAATTTGATGC
Source organism: Heptranchias perlo (assembly GCF_035084215.1). Lineage (NCBI taxonomy): Eukaryota > Metazoa > Chordata > Chondrichthyes > Hexanchiformes > Hexanchidae > Heptranchias > Heptranchias perlo. The sequence goes on along the minus strand of NC_090328.1, from coordinate 22,239,071 downwards.
ATTTTTACAATGGGAAGGGAATCATACTTTATAAAAACGCACAATTTTTATGATTGATCCTTTTGAAAACAATTTTGATAAATAAATACTCCTCGCAAATGTTAAAACGATTGCATTGCAAAACATCATGAATCTAATTAGAGTCTGTCCTTATAAAAGGTCAAATAACATCTGATATTAAACAAGCGAGATGCCAAATTTAAATCCTCCCGTTTGACTAACATGTGGAGGTGAAAGTACAAGTTATTGGCTCTTCCGAATTGAAGTTTCCTAACTGGCTACCAGTTAACATCAAACTTTTCAAAAATTAACAGCAACTCTTAAAAAAAATCCCTTACTATGCCTGGTACAATCCCAAATGAGAACATTTCCTTATGGTTGCACTTACAGTGATGATAATAATTGTCTGATCTGGACAAGCAATGGTGCTGTAGTCAGCATGATTCAGCCCAAACTGGGTCATAAGACAAAGATTATTAAGTGAATGATGGTACACAGAAGAAGATACTAGCTTTATCTGACTGGATCATCTGTTTTTTTATACAGTCAGCAGCATTGACTAGTTTTTAACCCTTACAGCACTGTGAATGAATTTAACAAATCATACTCAATCATTGGTTAAACCTGGTATTTAAAGTTTTAGTCAATGAAAACCCTTTTCCAATTTTTTTCCTCTCAGATATTCTTCCCTTATCTCCTGAAAGTGCTGATTCTTGTTGGGTACAAGTCCATGTCTGCCCCCAGTATCTTGCCAAAATGGCGATTCTTTCTTCCGTCCTTTTCCAGCCAACACCTCCCAGCACCACAACATCTACCATCAAGAAGGACAAGAGCAGCAATGTCATGGCATTGATGTACAGAATGATGTTTGTGTGGTCAGCAATTACCTACTAGGGTAATTGGGAATCACTAGGGGTGAGTCTTTGTCTTAGTGATAGCATTCCCATCCCTGAGGTAGAATGTGAAGAGTCCAAATCTCGCTCCAGACAGTCCCGGTGAGTGGAGGCCAGAGCTCCGGCTCTGAATTCTGGGTTGATAGCTAGCAGGATACTTGCATCTGGTGGGTATGGGTGGCCCCTTATCATATCAGCTGTGGGAACCCATAAGACCCTCCTGCCATATAGGAGTAGCCACCCAATCAGCTAGTATAAAGATGGTTACAGCCACGGAAGGAGCGTTCACATCGCAGCCTGACAGACTGTTAATCAGCCTGCGAATCTTCCACTACACAATTCTCCAATGGAAGGTTGTGAAGATACAATAAACGACAACAACGTGCACATTTACGAAGTTCATATAAGTATTGGGTTTCACATGTGGAGCCCTGATGGCCAGATGAAAGTCCCCTCATAAATCTGTCCTCTTCATCCATTTATGCAGTATAATCCAGGCTAAATGTTTCAGTGCAGTATTGAAGGAGTGCTACATCATCAAGGTCCCATTTTTCAAATGAGACATCAACCAATGTGTCTTTCCAGCATCCAAATCTGGCTCTCTGAAGACATTTCCCTTTATACATTGCCCATTAGGTGTGACAGGGTCTGCAGATATGGTTTGTAGCATCTTGGTATGTGTGGCCAATCGGGTTATGCTGGCAAATATTTTACTCTCGTAACATCTGCTGACAGTAGTACAAAAGGTAGCAGGAAGTCACCAAGCCCATCCAGCACTGACATCTGGAGTTGGGCCTCATGGATTGATCACAAAGGAGAAGCACAGAGGAACAATGTCCTTGAAAACATTTTATAAAACACCACTTCCCTTCTGGCATCTCTTCTATCCTGCAGCACCACTGAACATATGACATACTCTCATTGGGATTCTTCTAAGGAAGCATGTAGAAGTATAGTTAGTCAGGCATATCTTAGTGATGCCATCAAGTAAGCTGTCCCACCTTCCTTTGGGAACAGGAGCCTCTTCATGCATTAATCATCTATCAAAGCAAGATTTCTGCACCACTTTCTGCAGATGTGATTGTATGGATACCATTGGCTAGGCACAGAGCACCTCTGGTGCAGCCTGACTTGCCTGGCATCCCTTTATTAGAATCATAGAATCTTACAGCACAGAAGAAGGCCATTCAGCCCATTGTGCATGTGCAGGCTCTTTGAAAGAGCTGTCCCATTTAGCCCCACAACCCCATGACTGACTTATTTTTGTATTCAATGACCCTATTTACAAAGCAGTTGATGTCAGCTCAATTGTTAATTTTAAATCTGAGGTTGATAGATTTTTGTTAACCAAAGGTATTAAGGGATATGGGGCTAAGGCGTGTATATGGAGTTAGGTCACAGATCAACCATGATCTCTTTGAATGGCAGAACAGGCTCGTGGGGTTAAATGGCCTACTCCTGTTCCTATCTTCCTAATCGTCCTTTGTTCCTCTTCTTCTGCAAATGCCTCAAATGGAGAGATTTCCACTGGGAAACTCATTGGTCCCAATAGTTGTGCTGAGGGAAAAAGATAAATTTACAACAATCAGCACAAAGGTTCAGTGGAACCTAAGTGCCAGCAGCGAAAAAAACAAAACAAAATAAAAAGTGAAACGGTTAAGAATTAGTTCCAATACACTTACTTTAACATGTTATTTTCATCCCCTCTGCTGTATTTTGGTTGCCACCCTTGATTTGTGAGATAGCCAAAATGGAGTTGGAGAAGATACACATGAACAGAAAGAAAATAATATTCTGGGCTTACTAGAAATCCCTTCTTGGTTTTGTGTGGTCCTATGTCCTCTCATTTCACATCAATGTATTTTAGCAACTGTACTCACCATGAAATTCCAGGTTACCACATTCCTGACCTATGGATTTGACAAATATGTACACACCAGTTGTGCAATAAAAAGAACATGCAAGGAGAAACGCATGAATCACAGAAACTACGTAGGAACCACAAATGAGAGAAGTAGATCCAAACCAGGAAGAAAACAGGAGATTAATAGGTTTCCCTTGTTACTTTGACAGTCAACATTTGCCCTGTTTGATGTTACGTACCGGAAATACTTTTGTGTTTTAGTTTAAAATATTAATAAAATGTTAAAGTTAAAAAAATTTACTTCAGAACTGTCATGTCACTTAATTATCTTTGGACAACACTGAAGTTAATTTTACATGTTCAAAGATACGTATCATTACAGTCCAAAACCTTGGAGGCACATCTGTGCTCTGTGCTATTGAATAATCTTTGTCACTATTCTGACTCACAACTGGAAATTCTTCAAAATTTCTTTGAGATAAATTATCAAAATAAATATAAAGGTAATTTTAAAATGTGAAAGCATAAAAATTAGAAACAACAAAAAGACCATTTGGCTCAACCAATCTGATCCTTTCCCGATAAATCTTAACCCCACTTACCTGTCTTCTCACCATATTACCAAGCATTGTCTCTCGATCTCATTTCTATTGATTACTTTGATGGTTTTCCTCAATACTTTATTCCATAAATCTATTATCCTTTGTATAAAGACATTCTACTTGACTGCACTTCTTACTTTATTAATTTGTGTCTCCCATTATTTGAATCCTTCACCATTGCTGGCCTGTTGCAGCGTTGTCAATTACTTTTATAATCTTATACATTACATTTATCCACATTGAACAGCATCTGCCAGGTGTTGCACCATGTCGAAAGTATCTAAATCCTTTTTAAACTGGTTCTATTTTTCCTCATTATTGACTTGGGTCATTTTTTGACTTCATACTTCCAGGACCATGGCCCATTGGTAGTGCATTTCAGAAAATTGGATGTGGACTGTGCATGATTTTCTAACCACTTTTGGCCAGCGCATGACTGAATTTTCAATATGTACTTTTAGTGAGCTAATTCCTTGCTGGTAACACAAAGCTGGAAAATTACCCCTTAATTCTCCTAATTTGGCATCATCTGCTAATTTGTATCTATGGTAGCATAGTGGTTATGTTACTGGACTAATAAACCAGAGACATGAGTTTAAATCCTGCCATGGCAGCTGGGGAATTTAAATTCAGTTAATTAAATAAAATCTGGAATTAAAAAAAGCTAGTATCAGCAATGGTGACCATGAAACTACTGGATACTAAAAACCCACCTGCTTCACTAATATCCTTCAGGGAAGGGAACCTGCTGTCCTTACCTGGTCTGGCCTATACATGGTTCCAGGCCCACAGCAATGTAGTTGATTCTTAACTACCCTCTGAAATGGCCGAGCAAGCCACTCAGTTGTCAAGAAGGCAGCTTACCAACACGTTCTCAAGGGCAATTAGGGATGGGCAATAATTTTTTTGTTTATTCGTTCATGGAATGTGGGCATCGCAGGCAAGGCCAGCATTTATTGCCCATCCCTAATTGCCCTTGAGAAGGTGGTGGTGAGCCGCCTTCTTGAACTGCTGCAGTTCATGTGGTGAAGGTTCTCCCACAGTGCTATTAGGTAGGGAGTTCCAGGATTTTGACCCAGCGACGATGAAGGAACAGCAATATATTTCCAAGTCGGGATGGTGTGTGACTTGGAGGGGAACGTGCAGGTGGTGTTGTTCCCATGTGCCTGCTGCCCTTGTCCTTCTAGGTGGTAGAGGTCGTGGGTTTGGGAAGTGCTGTCGAAGAAGCCTTGGTGAGTTGCTGCAGTGCATCCTGTGGATGGTGCAGACTGCAGCCACAGTGCGCCGGTGGTGAAGGGAGTGAATGTTTAGGCTGGTGGATGGGGTACCAATTAATACTGGCCTTGCCAGCGACACCCACATCCCATGAATGAATAAAAAAAATATATAAAATATAGGAAGTGTCCCTAGATTGACTCCTTGGGTACCCCGGTAAATTCTTTCCAGACTGAAATGTCCCCATTTATGAACTACTCTTTGTTTTCTATCCAGCATCATATTTTACCCCCTATTCTATGTCACCTTAGCCATTAATGCCAATGTGGAAGCTTGTCAAAACTTTCAGTATATAATATAATCTACTTTACCCAGTTCACCATGTCAGTAATATCCTCATGAAGATCCAGCAGGTTCGTTAAACATAACCTCCATTTCCCAAATCTATGTTGACTGTCCTTTAACAAGTTGTGCTTGTTCTAGATTTCTCAAATCAAAATTACTTCAAAGATTCCCCAGCAAATGATGTTGAACTTTCTGGTCTACAATTTACAGGTGTATGTCTTGTCCCTTTAAAAAAAAACAATGGAATAAATTTGGTCACTTGCCAAACATTAGAAATCTCTCCCAAATTTAGCAAACTTACAAATATGTCAGTTAAGTTATTTTATAATAGTACTTTTTTGCACCAACATCCAATTTTCACACTTACCGCTGCATTGTAAACACAGCAGGGCGCCCATACTGCCTAATGCCAAATCATGCAATAACATTGAGTCTCCCAATCAAATTAATTTCAATTAGAATCCTTACAGAGGAAACTTTGATCCACTGGAGCAATTTTAACCCCAAAGGATGGGTGGGTTGGGAGCCGGTGGGAAGGTAAAAATTTTAAAATTCTCAAACCCGACCCCAACCCGCCTACTTCCGGCTTTAATGGAGGCGGGTTGGAGGGAGGGCAACCAATCTTCTCTCAGGAGGTGGGTTGGTCACTAAAATCATTTAAGGAGGCTGTGTGGCTCCATTTTAACTCAATTTTTATTTTTAACACTTGGAGGCTGGGTAAAAGGAGGCAAGAAGGGCCAGTTCCATGAGGTAAGTGCGTTTATTGCACTGCTTGTGGGCCAGGAGTAGGAGTGCTTCCCGCTGGCCCACTAAGCTTACCTCCAAGCGATCGGACCCCCGCAATTGTCCGACCCCCCCACCCGCAAAGTCCGATTCACCCCCCCGTGATGTCCGATTTACCCCCCTGCATTGTCCGATTCACCCCCCGCACTGTTCAATTCAACCCCCCTGCAATGTCTGATTCACCCCGCTGAAGTCCAATTCACCCCACTGCAATATCTGATTCACTCCCTTACGATGTCCAACTTACCCCCCTGCGACATCCGATGCGCCCCAGCCCTCCCCCATCATGTCCGATTCACCCCAACCCGACCCCCCCCCGCCTCGCGACGGTAGACTTACCTGACATCGCAACCCCTCAAATAATGAAGCAGTCCGAGCCCGCATGCAGCAAGACCGGGACAACATCCAGGCTTGGGCTGATAAGTGGCAAGTCACATTCACGCCAGATAAGTGCCAGGCAATGACTATCTCCAACAAGAGAGAGTCTAACCACCTCCCCTTGACATTCAATGACATTACCATCGCCGAATCCCCCACTATGAACATCCTGGGGGTCACCATTGACCAGAAACTTAACTGGACCAGCCATATAAATACTGTGGCTACGAGAGCAGGTCAGAGGCTGGGTATTCTGCGGCGAGTGACTCACCTCCTGACTCCCCAAAGCCTTTCCACCATCTACAAGGCACAAGTCAGGAGTGTGATGGAATACTCTCCACTTGCTTGGATGAGTGCAGCTCCAACAACACTCAAGAAGCTTGACACCATCCAAGATAAAGCAGCCCTCTTGATTGGCACCCCATCCACCACCCTAAACATTCACTCCCTTCACCACCGGCACACAGTGGCTGCAGTGTGTGCCATCCACAGAATGCACTGCAGCAACTCGCCAAGGCTTCTTCGACAGCACCTCCCAAACCTGCGACCTCTACCACCTAGAAGGACAAGAGCAGCAGGCACATGGGAACAACACCACCTGCACGCTCCCCTCCAAGTCACACACCGTCCCGACTTGGAAATATATCGCCGTTCCTTCATCGTCGCTGGGTCAAAATCCTGGAACTCCCTTCCTAACAGCACTGTGGGAGAACCTTCACCACACGGACTGCAGCGGTTCAAGAAGGCGGCTCACCACCACCTTCTCGAGGGCAATTAGGGATGGGCAATAAATGCCGGCCTTGCCAGCGACGCCCACATCCCATGAATGAATAAAAAAAAAACATCCTGTCAATCTGGCTGGCTGTCGGACGGGAAACCCATTGAAAATATTTAAAAGACGTCGGCAGGAGGTGCGGAAAACCCTTTCTTCTGGGTCTCCCATCCAAAAGTTCGCCAGCCCGCCACCCCGCCGCCCCCCCAGCTCTCTTCCAGGCTCCGAGTTAATATCAGGGCCATTTAGTTTGGACTAAATTCAAACCCAGGCCTCAAAAGTGAAAAGACAGTGTTGAACCCATTGTATCATCGCAAACCACCACAGTTTGTTTCATGAGGATGTCTCACTATCAGTACTTTATTTGAAAATTGAAGTTAAAAAAATGATCAACTTTAATAACCTTTGATTGTTCCCATTTCTACTTAGTTTTTTTCAATACATTAAAAATCAGAGATGTTAATATTATTGAGGAAAATAGTTGGAGGAATTTCTGTGCTCAAGAATATGTCAGAACAATACTAGCATCTTTAGAAATAATTGCTAAGCTACAGCTTTCAAGTCTTGGCCTATTTTCTATATGAATGAATCGAGCTTATTTGCATTACCAGTGGCTAGTTTCTCAAAGCCAGTTTTCCAATTATGTCAATCTTCAATCAAAATATACCAAAAAATTATGAGAGAAAAAAAAGGGGCATAAACATCTCTATTTCCTTTGAGGACACCCAGTCTCTCTGGACCTCTTCACCAGAACTCAACCCCAGTTCTGACACAGGATTTGCAAATGTAATCCCACTATTTAAGAAAGGAGGGAGAGAGAAAACAGGGAACTACAGACGTGTTAGCCTAACGTCAGTAGTAGGGAAAATGCTAGATTCTATTATAAAGGATGTGATAACAGGACACTTAGAAAATAACAATAGGATTTGGCAGAGTCAACATGGATTTATGAAAGGGAAATCATGTTTGACAAACCTATTGGGAGTTCTTTGAGGATGTAACTAGTAGAATAGCTAAGGGGGATCCAGTGAATGTGGTGTATTTGGATTTTCAGAAGGCTTTCGATAAGATCCCACACAGGAGGTTGGTGAACAAAGTTAGAGCACAGCAATTACGTGCGACACTATCTCAGACAGTTGCTCATGTCCCTGTGACACTATCTCAGAGATTCCTTCATGTACTTGTGCCACCATTCCACTCATGCAGGAGTTGGACTCCTCCATCCTCTGCGCTATTGTGGAGAGTGTGCCTGGCACCTGTTCTAGTACCTCGCAAATGTGCTGCTGTCCCTCGATCATTCTCCTTTTAAAGGATGGCCCCCAGGGTTCAGCACCTGCGTCTAGCCGAGCAGAGCTTGGAGAGGAGTGCGCCCACCGATGCGGACTCTCCACAGCTGCCCCTGCCACCAGTGTCTGCTCGTGCTCACTTGTGTGTGGTGACTCACCAGGTGCCAACTCAACTAACTGACTACTAGGACCCACCAAGGTGTGAGTATCTGCGCTGGTGGATGGCTCGCTAAGATGTGACGGTGCGCCCTCAGAGGACGGGAGCTCCTCTGAGGAATCGCTCTCGCTGTCACTTTGGTCGTTGAAGGATCTGTAAGAGAACAGAAGGCAATTTTAAGCATCATCACAGATGTGTCATGTTGCGATGAGCATACTGAGGAGTTCAACATGCCAATTATTGTTAACATCAATTTATGTTGTGTGTGATGAATGTTAAAGTTGTGTCATCAGACGTTTGTGGGGTGCCAGTCTCGGCGTCCCTAACGGACAGGCACTCGAGGGTGCGGCTGATCTCCAGGGCCTCCTCCTCCGCGTCTGTGAGGACCACTATTTGTTGTGCCCCCCCCGCTCCAGCCCTCGTCCTCTCGCGTGCATTTTCTGCTCTCTTCTCCTGGAAGGGGAGAAAGTACAAATGTGTGAGTGAGAGATGCTGAAGTGGCCAACCAATGAATGCATTGCTTTGGGTGAGGCTAACTGTGAAAGAGGCACATCAGAGGGTGTGTATGAGACAGAGACATCACATTGGATCAGGATTGGGGTGAGCGGTAGTGGTGGGGTCACAAATGGGGAGGTGAGGAAGTGCTCAGGAAGTGAAGGTAAGTTGAGGATGATCCTTAAATGGGTGGAGGAGTGACGTGATGGAGTAGTCTTGGCGGGGCAGAATGAGTTGGTGGCGGGGTTGGGGGGTGGTGGCTGATGTGCAGCACGGAATGTAGGAGAATCATTAAGTGTACTCACTTTTGCTGATCTAATTAAGTCATTGAAATGCTTCCTGCACTGGACCCAGGAGAGGGATATGTTGCTGCTGCTGGTGACCTCGTCTGCTATCTCAAGCCAGGCCTTCTTGGTGGCAGAGGCAGGGCACTTCCTCCTGTCGGTGGGGTAGAATAGTTTCCTCCTCCTCCTTACCGCGGCCAGCAGCACCTGAAGTGAGGCATCACTGAATCTTGGAGCAGCCTTGCCCAACGCTGCTCCATTGGGTCTTCTTGTTCTTAGCTCCAGCAAAATCCATTGGAGCAATGGCCCTTTAAATCCAGCTGACAGCCTGTCATGCCGCCCACTGCGCAGCTTTCAGATGACAAACGCGGAAACAAGATTAATGGCCACCAATTAAGTTGTGATCGCATGGGGAACGGTAAGTTTTTTTAGTCAGATTTGCCGCATGCCCATTGACCGCCCCCCCCGCTGCCCTTTGAAAATCGAGCCCTTTGTGTCCTCCTCACAGCTTGCTTTCCCACCTAGCTTTGTATCATTAGCAAACTTGGATACATTACACTCGGTTCCTTCACCCAAGTCATTAATATAGATTGTAAATAGCTGAGGCCCAAGCACCGATCCTTGTGGTACCCCACTAGTTACAGCTTGCCAACCCGAAAACGACCCGTTTTTCCCTACTCTCTGTTTTCTGTCCGTTAATCAATCCTCTATCCATGCTAATATGTTACCCCTAATCCCATGAGCCCTTATCTTGTGTAACAACCTTTTATGTGGCACCTTATCGAATGCCTTTTGAAAATCCAAATGTACAACATGCACTGGTTCCCCTTTATCTACCCTGCTAGTTACATCCTCAAAAAACTCTAATAAATTTGTCAAACATGATTTTCCTTTCATAAAACCATGTTGACTCTGCCTAATCATATTATGATGTTCTAAGTGTCCTGTTACCAGTTCCTTAATAATGGATTCCAGCATTTTCCCGATGACTGATGTCAGGCTTACTGGCCTGTAGTCCCTGTTTTCTCTCTCCCTTCTTTTTCTTGAATAGTGGGGTTACATTTGCTACCTTCCAATCCGCTGGGACCATTGTAGAATCTAGGGAATTTTGGAAGATCATAACCAATGCATCCACTATCTCTGCAGCCACCTCTTTTAGAACCCGAGGATGTAGACCATCAGGCCCAAAGGATTTATTGGCTTTCAGTCCCATTAATTTGTTAAGTACTTTTTCTCTACTGATAATAATTACTTTAAGTTCCTCACTCTCATTAGCCCCTTGGTTCCCCATTATTTCTGGTATGTTTTTTGTGTCTTCTGCTGTGAAGACAGATACAAAATATTTGTTTAATGCATCTGCCATTTCCTGATTCCCCATTATAATTCTCCTGTCTCAAGCTCTAGGGGACCAACATTTACTTTTGTTACTCTCTTCCTTTTTACATACTTGTAGAAGCTCTGACAATCCATTTTTATATTTCTTGCTAGTTTACTTTCATATTCTATTTTCCCCCTTTTTATCAACTTTTTGGTCATCCTTTGCTGGTTTGTAAAACTCTCCCAATCCTCAGGCTTACTACTCTTCTTTTAATCTAATACTATCCTTAAATTCTTATGGGTGGATCACTTTTCCTGTGGAGTTTTTATTTCTCAATGGAATGTATATTCGTTGAGAATATTGAAATATTTCTTTAAATGTTTGCCATTGCTTTTCAACCGTCACACCCTTTAATCTAATTTCCCAATCTACCTTAGCCAACTCACCCCTCATGCCTATGTAATTGGCTTTATTTAAATTTAAGATTCTAGTTTCAGACTTAAACTCAATGTGAAATTCTATCATATTATGATCACTCTTCCCCAGAAGATCCTTTACTGTGAGATTACTAATTAACCCTGTCTCATTACACAATACAAGATCTAAAATATCCTTTTCCCAGATTGGTTCCATGATGTATTGCTCTAGGAAACCATCTTGAATGCATTCCATGAACTCATCCTCCAAACTACCTTTGCCAATTTGATTTGCCCGGTCTATATGCAGATTAAAGTCCCCCATGATTAATGCATTACTTTTGTTACAAGCTCCTATTATTTCATGATTAATACTCTGTCCAACAGTATAGCTACTTATTAGGGGGCCTATAAACTACTCCCACCAGTGTTTTCTGCCCCTTGTTATTTCTTATTTCCACCCATACTGATTCTACTTCCTGAACCTCTGAGCCAAGATCCTTTCCCACTACTGTCCTTATGTCATCCTTTATTATTAGGGCTACACCTCTTCCCTTTCCATTCTGCCTGTCTTTTCTAAACCTCATGCACCCTGGAATATTTAGTTCCCAATCTTGGTCACTTTGCAACCATGGGCCTGATTTTAGCAGGCCTGCGGGTTTCCGGCGGGTTGGGTTTCGGGTGCGTGGCCTCCGCGCCCGGTGAAATTAGTGGGTCGCCCGCGCGATCGTAGCAGGCAATCCACTAATTGGAATCACTTACCTGCTCCTCCGGGCTCCGCGCTGCTGGTCTGCGCGTCGGGCGGGATGCGCATGCGCAGTACGATCTGTCAGCTGGAGGCGCTCTATTTAAAGGGGCAGTCCTCCACTGACAGATGCTGCAACCAATGGAACAAATTACAGCATGGAGCAGCCCAGGGGGAAGGCTGCTCCCAGTTTAATGATGCCTCACCCCAGGTATCATCAGATGGGGTGAGGAGGAGGGGGAGGACAGAGATCTTCCACCCGGCGGGCGGGAGGAAGCGGCCTGCCTCTGCCACCAAGCAGGCCTGGCTCGAGGTGGCAGAGGGGGTCACCTGCGCCACCAACATATCGCCCACCTGCATACAGTGCAGGAGGCGCTCCAATGACCGCAGTAGGTCAGCCACAGTGAGAACACGTAGTCTTTCCCCTACACTCCGTCTGCCACAACACTGCCCCCACCCCACATCTCCTTCGGCACCGCCAACACTACTCTGTCACATCACCCCTCATACCCACTCAAACCCCATCCTCATCTTACCTGCACCTACTCACCTCGCCAGTACTCACCCACCACTAACACGCAACCCAATCCTCATACAATCTCATGGCTCTATCCCATACTCACCCTCTCGTGCATCTCTCTCACGGCCAGCCTCACTCAACCTGCCACCACCTGTGCTGCAGCCACAGGGCATGAATCGCATATGTGCAGTAGGCAGCGTACGGCAAACGTGTCGTGAGCATGAAGGGGATGCACAAGGGTGTCTGAGGGTTTGCCATGGGTGTTACCTATATTGAATTTCAGAGCAACAAACATCACACATTATATTGGCACCACCACTGCCATGTCTCCGCGAATCCTGTCTGTTGTGTCCAATAATGCCCTCTCCTGAGGATCACTATGAGGACCCACCACTGATGCCACCCATTGTGTCACTGCAGAGTGGGTGTAGGTGTATTTGCAGGGCTCTTCCGCGCAGACGACTGAGAGACATCGGCGGTGTACCCGGCTGCACCCTGGAAGGATGCGGAGGAGAAGTTGTGGAGGGCAGTGGTGACTTTGGCAGCGACAGGTAAGCAGATGGTGCTGGGGCCAGCCAGGAGCAGCTCGGCATGAAAGAGCCTGCAGATCTCCATGACTACATGTCGAGTGAATCTGTGCCTCCGTGTGCACTGCTGCTCAGAGAGGTCCGGGGAGCTGCGCCTTGGTCTGTGGACCCTGTGGCGAGGGTAGTGCCCTCTGTGACGCATCTCTCTCTGCGGTAGCCCTCCCTCCTGCTGGACAGGTGGATGTGTCACAGCACTCTGTTGTGGAGCTCCACGTGTCAGAGGTGGACGGCGTGGATGGCGAGGCTGGTGATGCTGTTCGCCCTCCGAGGGGGTCATGACTGCAGCTACGACGGACCCCATCCGCAATATGTACATCTGAGGGGGTCCCCAAGGTAGGCACATGTGTCCGGACCCCGGGGTGAGTGTGCAGGTTGGTGACTTCGACCGTCCGGAGGGGGGTGGTGGAGGCCACACTTTGTCCCAAGTGACAGAGCGGCCTCCTGCAATGGGTGAGGGTCTCCCCCCCCACCTGTCAAATGGACCTTTGCAGCTGCCACAGGCTGACGGCTGCAACACGTCCAGTTCAACTCGGACTGTTTCCCCCAGTGTGTGAAACAGTCCCATGTTTCTCCAAAATCACACACAGTCCCTTAATCAGGTCAGTTAATGACCTGAACAAGCAAAATAAATACACTCAAGTGGCATCCCGCTGGCTTTAATTGCCTGCGGGATTCCCACCAGCGGGGGCCACGCACGCAGCCCCGCACGTCATCGGGGAACCCGGAAGTGGGCGGGATCGTGGCGGGTTCCCGTCACGTGACTGGATATCGGGATTTTCGGGGACCCCCCTCTGGAAACCCACAGGAAACCCGACGGTAAAATCGAGCCCCATGTCTTTGTATTAGCTATTAGATCAAACCCATTTATCTCTATTTCTGCAACTAATTCATTTATCTTGTTACGAATGCTCCGTGCGTTCAGATAAAGTGCCTTTAATTTTGACTTTTTACAACTTCTTCCTGCTTTGGCCTTACTTGTTGATGCTCTATTAATGGTAAATTCTCTGTCCCTTCCTGCCACGCTCTTGTGTCTAAATTGCTCCATCCTCACTGAAAGTGGACAATTTATACAAAGATACGTATAAGGTTACAAGTTCTCAAATCTCCTGATCTTTGTACAAATTACAAGCTCTTGAATAAGGGTGAGCAAGCCAGCTAAATGACAGCAATCACAACAGCAACAGCACAGGATAAAAAGATCTTCCAGCATTTTGGAAGATCTATTAGTTAGAAGTTCAATAAAGATACAGAATGCAAATGTAAATTGTGCTTGCATTATATATTTTTGAAAAATCAGGATCTTATTACCAATATTTGATTATATACAGCAATAAATTACAAGAGCCTAGAGATGACTGTTAACAATATTAGCAATATTAATTTGACATTCCTTTGTGTGTTATTTTAGCATAGTTATTAACTTACCTATAATATATTAAAATCTTACATCGGCACACACTTCCTGTTTAGAAAACCTTATTTCTTGTTGTCACATTCTTGTTACACTTTTATGTCATCTTACCATTATAAATTCTTATGTCATATTTATAGTGGAAACTGCCCATGTAAATTTGTCATGTTGTAATTACACCCTCTCACCAGTGATGGCACATTAGCACCTCACTTTTGTATCTCCCAGCTCCTGAATGCAGAGAAACTCCGATGCTTCAACCAACTCTACTTCTCTGCTTCTTGCCATAATTGTTGTTATTTAACCATAACTAATAAAATATAATCAAAGTATTGTACAAAAATAAGAATACAATGTATGTCTTTAAAATAGGCACTGCATTGCATCTGCACACCCTGGTCCAATTAACCCCCGCCCTCTAACCTTGCTTCACCAAAAGCCTGCACTTGATCTTAATTCTCCATGTGCAATGAATGCCATGGGAGATCGGCTGATTTAAAATCAATAGGCTACTGCTTGCATTACAAGCAGACAGATGAATGATATACCATGCATTATTTGTTCATCTGCTAGCATCACCAAAACTAATTTCTATGCATGGAAAGCATTTGTGAAACTGTGAAATTGTATATATTCAAGTAGTGATTGATTTTCTGTCGAATATTTTTGATATTTTATTTGCATTTTATTTTGATTTAATTTTATAAAGGTAATAAGTCTTTGGAAATGTTAGCATTTCAAGAAAATTTGGATGGCTTCCACTTTGATCTTCAAATATTGTTCTGTTGCAGCTTTTCATGCTTGTCTGCCTCAGTAATGATGCTGCTCATATCTGTTTATACCTGCAACAAGAAAAGTGTAAACACAACCAATCAAATTAATATGATTTACTAAGCTCATAGCTTGTTAGCAAGGGGTCAATGAAAAGTGCGTTAGTGGCTTTCGAAAAGGAATTGGATAAATATTTGAAGGGAAAAAATTTGCAGAGCTATGGGGAAAGAGCGGGGGAATGGGACTAACTGGATTGCTCTTACAAAAAGCCGGCACAGGCTCGATGGGCCGAATGGCCTTCTTTTGTGCTGTTATGATTCCATAATTATGTTTCTGCTTTTAATGATTTACTTTACTGAAATCATTCCACTACTAACAAAAGTAACTGTATCTGTTAAACCACTGTTGATAATATTCTCCTCTGGGGCATATGTATATTTGCTTTTTAGGCTTCCATTAACGGGACAGCTCAAATATCCACATCTTGTTGTGACGAAGAAAACTGTTGTTAGCAAACTAAGATAAAAAGGTAGACAAAGCAAGCTCTCATGAAAGTAGATCCTTTTTGATTTTGGGTATAACAGCTTTGGAATTTGCTGATAGCAAAAGAACATATGGTTACATGCTATCCAAAGCTCTCAGCTCAGGATACTGTACACTGTATCAATCATCGAGTACACAAAGCAACATTATTGTGAATGTAGATTGAGAATGAATACGTCCATTAATAATCTTTGAGATACCAAAATTTTATGGGCCGCATTCCATTGCATAATACTCAATAGAGATTTAATGCAGCCTCATAGGGGGTGACATTTCTCTTTTAATGAAAAATGGGAATGCTGGTTTTTCTCCAGAATTATCAATCTGCAATTGGCAAAAATGGAGTGAGAAGTAGCAGGATAGTTTGTCAAAGTAATAGATATACAACTAAATATATATTTGTGTGCCATAATATGCATTATAGCAACCATGACACTTTCTGCTTGTTACCGGCAAAGGTGGCAGATCCTGTCTAATCAGGAGTCAGCTAGATCATTTATCAAGATTTCACATAGGTGAAATTTAGATCTATTTGGAATGAGTTTAAAAAGCGCACAGAGGGCAGAGTTTTCTACTTGTGCTCTCACTAGCTTGCCATTCCCCTCCTCCCCGGGATGGAGTGGATCGCCCGCCCATTGTAGGACCCTCCCAATTTTCATCCTATTGAAAATTGGGCAGTTCTTCAAGGAGCAGGTGATCTGCTCCACCAGGTTACTGCCCAGGCAGTTAGGTTGAAAATGACCCTCACTGACTCCACAAACAACACTTTTCCATCAATAAATGTTTGCTTCTGGACTTTGACTTTGTGCACAGTTAATTAGTCTCAGACACAAGCTGCTCTATTTTATAGACAGCAAGTGAACATATAGGGATAGAAATTGGTATACATTGCATACGTGTTTTGGGTGTAAAATGGTCGCAAAGCATACCAAGTTAGCAGTAGGACAGCCTGTGCCCAAATTGCACAGGCGGTGGTCACAATATTAAATTCGTACGGCCCTTGTTTTAGGCATTGCGAGTGAACGCGTTAAACAGGCATTGGGCCAGAAATCGCTCCGGAAATATCAGTGGAGATCAGTAGCGTTCTCCATTTATAGTGGTGAATTGAAGGAGCAAGTTCCCACGTTTGCACACGCGCACTAAAACGCAGAAATCATGAACTTGCTCCGAGTGGTTTGCCGGCAATATGACAGCTTCGAATTAAAGGGGCATCGCACGCTGCAATCAGAGAAATAATTGAAAAAGCACCAACTTGCTTATCTGCCCACCTGGAAAGTAACTAATTACGCCACCAAACACCGGGTCTAAACTAAATACCGGGTCTAAACTAAATTTTAAAAGCGCTGTTAGTCTTAATGATTGCCAAACCACTAAAAATTACATTTCAAAAACATGGAGTCTCATATCACTCTTTATTTTAATAGTTTTTGGTCATTAAAATTTTTTTTAAATTAAAAATGTTTTAAAAATTATTTTTCCCTTCTGTATCTTTTCTTTAATTCAATTATTTCTTAGGTTTTTTATAATAAAAAAATAAAATTTGTTTTTACAATGACATCCAGAATACTAACTTTAAATGAAAAATGTTTGCTTGAGCAATGCAGCTGAATCTGTGGGCATGACTTCTCTTCCTGACAGATTTTGTGGGCGTGTCTTCTCCTCACAGACGTTCCAGCCGTGCGGCAACTCGCTCTGTGCAGAGGCTGCGTTGACAGCGCACATTTTGTTTAAACTTCAAATTCAAGCAATTGGACGGCACAGAGCCCGCAGTAAGTATTTTCGTTAATTAATTTCGCAGGAGCTGCGGTGAGCATTGCCTCGCCGCTCTGTGCGATTCCTGGCCCATTATGTCACTTAAATATGTAAATTGGGGACGTAACGCCTCTTGAATGACCCCATCCGGAAATTAGTCGGCAATGAGCGGGGCAGGCGTCGGGTCTGCCTCGCTCAGGATTCTACAGCAGCCAACGAAAGCTAAGTTGAAAATAAATCTCCTCTTAATAAAACCATTCCTGTGGAGCCAGGTGGAACAGGCGGAGCAGGAGTGCTCCTCCAACTCCGCAGTAGTTTCGATTGCAACATCACCCCCACCCCCCACCCCACTCCAAAGCTCACTCCAATCCCCTCTCCCAGAACTTACCTGAGGGCAGCTGCTGGTGAGGCAGGTGGTCTGACATTGATCTCTTCGCTCGGCTGAGCTACCTGTGGAGGTGCAACCAGTACTGGCAGCTTGTGCTGAATATGCTGACGGGACTCGAGGAACAATTTCCATCGGTCCTCGGGCCTTTTGGTTTGGGCACACGTTGGTCGTGCAGTGCTGAGACTTGGCCCAGGCCAAAATCTACCTCATAGAGTAACAGTTATTACACATAGTGAATAGTTGAGGCTCCAACATAGATTCCTGTGGGACATGCTACCTCTTCCTCTACTGTAAATAGTCACATCCTGCCAATTTGAGTACCTGCCCATTATCCCTACTCTCTTTCTCCTGCCGCTCAGCCAATTTCCTGACCAGGTCAATAATTTGCCCTCAATTCCAGGAGCTTCAACTTTAGCCAACAGTCTCTTATGAGGGACTTTATCGAATGCCTTCTGGAAGTCCATACAAATAACATCCATAGATATTCCCCTGTCCATTACTTTGGTCACCTCTTCAAAAAATTCAATCAGGTTCATCAGGCATGACCTTCCCTTTACAAATCCTTGCTGCCTCTCTCTGATCAGCTGGAAATTTTTCAAGGTGTTCAGTCACTCTATCCTTAACTATAGACTCTAGTAATTTCCCGACAACAGATGTTAGGCTAACTGGTCTGTAATTCCCTGTTTCCCTCTTTCACCTTTTTTAAAAAGCGGAGTGACGTGCAATTTTCCAATCTAAAGGAACGGTTACTGAATCAAGAGAACTTTGGAAGATTACAGTTAGAGCATCTGCAATGTTCTGACCTACTTCCTTTAAAACCCTAGGATGGAAACCATCTGGTCCTGGGGATTTGTCACTCTTTAGTGCCATTATTTTCTTCATTATTGTTAATTTGCTTATATTAATTATGGTGAGTCCCTGTCCCTGATTCAAAACTAGTTTCCTTGGGGTGTCCGACATGCTATCCTCTTCCTCTACTATAATTACTGATGCTAAGTAATTAATTAACATGTCCGCCATTTCCTTATTTTCATTTACAATATCTCCATTATCAGTTTTTAAGGGCCCACATTGCTCTTGACCACTCTCTTTTTCCTAATATAATTGTAAAAAGTTTTTGTGTTGATTTTGATATGCCTTGCAAGTTTCTTTATATACTCCCTTTTTGTAGCTCTTACTATCTGTTTTGTCACCCTTTGCTGTTCTTTGTATCTCTCGCAATCACCAGGATCTGTGTTATTTTTTACATTTTTCTATGCTTTTCTTTTAGTTTTATTTTGTCCCTTACCTCTATTGTTGTTCATTGCTTTTATTTTTTGGCAAGTGGAGCTCTTGCAAATTAGGGGTATAAATCGGTTCTGTATTAGGTTAAATTCTTTTTTGAACACCTCTCACTGATCATCTGTCGCTTTACCCATTAACAGATTTGCCCAGTTTACTGTGGACAGTGTCTGTCTCATTCCATTGAAGTTGGCCTTACTTAAATTTAAAGTCTTAGTAGCTGTAATGGGTTTCTCCCTTTCAAACACAACGTTGAACCCAATCATATTATGATCGCTGTTAGATAAATGTTCATGCATCATTAAGCTGTTAACTAAATCTGGCTCATTAAGTCGGGAAACTGGAGTTGAGGTAGAAGATCAGCCATGATCTTATTGAATGGTGGAGCAGGCTCGAGGGGCCGTATGGTCTACTCCTATTTCTTATGTTCTTATGTTCTTGTTACTCATTATTAAATCTAATATGGCCTGTCCCCTTGTTGGTTCCAGGACATATTGGGCGCTAAACTGGGCCGTGTAGCGCCCGTTGTTTCGGCACTAGACAGCCTCTCCAACATCCAAGATGGCGTCTTGGATGCGCACGCATGTTTCCAGCATGACGTGCGCCAGACTCCATCTTGGTACAGGAGTTTGCGCAGGCGCAGATAAGAAATGCTGGAATCATGTAAAGTAGGGAGAAAATGGCTTCAATCAGTGTGCAATGCTGATTTAAAGTGATAGACACCATTTTGGGACTTAATGCTCAACTCAATGCACAGTCTCAATCCCAACCATCTGAACGTGTCTTAGAGTGCCTGGAGGACCCCCTACCAGCGTTATTTAAAAGGGCCATGCAGGATTTACAGGTTAGTGGCTGGATTATTGCCTCTGGCTGCCATGACATTTGTAACTGTTTTTGGAGGTCTCCTAGACTTTAATACTAGGCCACGGGGACATAGCCTAACATTTAGAGCCAGGACGTGCAGGAGTGAAGTTAGGAAATGCTTCTACACGCAAAGGGTGGGAGACGTTTGGAACACTCTTCTGCAGACAGCAGTTGATGCTAGCTCACTTGTGAATGTTAAATCTGAAATTGATAGATTTCTGTGAACCGAGGGTATTAAGGGATATGGGGCTAAGGCGGGTATATGGAGTTAGGTCACAGGTCCACCATGATCTCACTGAATGGTGGGACAGGCTCAAGGGGCTAAATGCCACTGCCACTTGCTGCCTCTTAATATGCACCACCTTCTCCTGCAAGAAAGTGGGACATGTGCCTTGGTTATGTACCTGTCATGGTTGAATAGCTGCCAGAGTGTGTGGCCTGTGAGTTGTGGGCAGGCGGCTTGACACAGTGGTAATGTATAAGGACGATAGGAAGCATTTGTTTGGAAGAGTTGAGTACTGATGGAAAGAGTTTATTGGTATGTGGGGGGTGGGGGGTGCAGTGCGTGGTGCAGTTGGTAGGAGACGCCACTTGACAGTTGACCTCACTCACCTTGACCATTCATGTCAAAGCATTGAACTTCTACCTGCACTGCATCCATGTTCATGATGCTGTGTGCCTGGCATTGACTTCGTCCCCCACTGCCTCCCACTGTCTTTTGAGTATATGTCTGGAGGACCTCTTGCCCCCCCCCCCCCCCCCCACCGCGGATATAGGATGTCCCTCCTTCTGTCCACCTCATGCCCCCAAGGTCGCTAGTGCATCAGCAGAGAACCTTGGTGCATGCACTCTCACAGACCTGGTACCAACTCAGATTGGCAGATTGATAAGGTCTGGCAGATTGGAGGATGTGGAATTTAGTAGTGTGCAACCTTTATTCAATGTTTTAACATAACTCATCAGTGTGTAAACATGGGGATGGGATCTGCATCTGTGTGGTACATGTGCGATGTCTGATCTCTGTTCAGACTCCATGCAGTCAGTAGTATGTTATTTTCAGCAAATAACAGGTACAAACTACCTTTAAGAGATTTTTAAGAAACATCCTCCCTTTAAGAGATGGAGCTCCCTCTGGTGGTGGAAAGTGTGAATTGCATTCATTCCATGTGCAAGGCCTTCAGCTGCTCTCTCCAAAATATTTATATTGACCACATTTGGGCAATTTAAATCTGAGATAGATAGCTTTTTGGCAACCAAATGTATTAAGGGATATGGGCCAAAGGCAGGTATATGGAGCTCGATCACAGATCAGCCATGATCTTATCAAATGGCGGAGCAGGCACAAGGGGCTGAAGGGCCTACTCCTGTTCCTATATTCCTAAGTTCCTATGCTCCTTATCCAATTTTCCCCCCATTGTTGCAGAAAGCTGTCCTGAAAATTCTCAAGAAATTCACTACCTTTCTGAAATGAGCTCATCTGCTTATCCCAATCAATATAAAAGTTAAAAGCCCCCATTAAAACCACTCTGCCTTTGCTACATGCTTGCCTAATCTCTGCATTTATACATTCTGCCACCTCACAGCTGCTACCAGGGGTCCTACACACAACTCCCACTACTGTCTTAAATCCTTTTCTATTTCTTAATTCTACCCATAAAGTCTCCACTGCCTGCTTACCTCTCGTTATATCCTCTCTTAGCATTGAAGTAATTTCATCCTTAATCACTAAGGTTACTCCTCCCCCTCTACCAGTTTCCCTATCCTTCCTGTAGACCTTATAACCTGGTATATTCAGTTCCCAGTCCTGACCATCTTGCAGCCATGTCTCTGAAATGACTATCATGACATACCCTCTAAGTTGAATTCGCGCTTGCAATTCATTCAATTTGCTCCTTATACTCCGTGTGATTGTGTAAAGAACGCTTATTTGGGCCACACACTCTATCCTGTCCTTCGAATGTTGTTTTTCTCAGACATTCCTTATTTATTTCTCTCCTGATTTAATTACTTTACATCTCATAGTTTTCCCTTTACCTGTAGTGCCTAAAGCATCATTTCTGACTATTATTCTACTCTCTTCCTTTTCATTTGTTTTAGAATTATTATTTATCCTACTTTCTCCACCTGAGTCCTCCCCCCCCCCACCATTTACTAGTTTAAAGCCCTTGTTACTGCCCTATTTATCCTTTCCGCTAGGACCCTGGTCCCAGCCCAGTTCAGGTGGAGCCTGTCCCAACGGTACAGCTCCTTCCTGTCCCAGTACTGCTGCCAGTGTCTCATGAAATGGAATCCCCCTTTCCCACACCACTCCTTCAGCCACGTGTTGGTTCCCTAATCTACTTAACCCTACGCCAATTTGCACGTGGCTTGGGTAATAATCCAGAGATTATAACCCTTGAGGTCCTGTTTTTTAATTTAGCTCCTAGATCCTGATACTCCCTGAACAGAACCTCTTGCCTACTCTTTTCTATGTTGTTGGTTCCCCACATGGACCCCAACGACTGGTCCCCCCCCCCTCCCTCTCCAATATCCCTTCAAGCTGGTTCAAGATGTCCCTCACCCTAGCAGTTCTCTTTATACCTACTCCAGGCAGGTGGGCTGAGGATACAGGGTGGTCATGTTGCAAATGGTGGTAAATTATGTGCGCTTTGATTTACATTAATTATCCCCTGTTTTAAATATTAAAAGGATGTTCTCAAAATAAAAAGGTGTGAGAGTAATCTAAGTGGCTACTAAGCCTGGATGGAAAATTGCGTTCAGTAGATTCCAGCCGGGGCCAACTGGTTCTGATGACACCCAAATCACATTAGCAGAAACAATCCCAGCAGCTGGAAATCTTTCATTCAAATCTTTCCCTGATAACTTTCCCTCTTTTCCTTCTTTGAGATCTGCCTGATCTTCTCTCATGCCTGACCCCTGGGTCAGAATTCTATTGTGCACTGGTAACATGTTTCTCTGTGCACTATTTTAATAAAGCCATGAATGAGTTAACAAATCTGCTAAAAATAGCAGAGAGAAATTTCCACGCCTGTGCTGCTCCCCACATGGGCCAAAGAGAATTGTGCAGCAAACGCCATAGTAACCGACACGGTACCTTCCTGGGAATATTCTCCAATCTTTGATCTAATCCTTTGTGGAAAAGCTCCACTACCTGGTAAATTTCCTGTTCAACCATTTAAACTTGTCACTTTGAAGGCTTGCCAACTAATATCCAAAACTATGTCCTTATGCTCATGTGATTATGGGTTGTGATTCCTGTAGTGATCAAATTTACCTTCCTCAACTGGTACTGACAGTGAAAAGAGCAATGGGCTGGCGCGTGCAGTTTCAGTTGTGGGCAGTGCAGATGTTGCTGGAGGTGGGAGATGCAGCTGTTACAGGTGGCACAGATGTTGCCGAAGACTTCTGACTGGTGCCTGGAATGAGAAGCTCCAGATGAATCTGCGGTGTGAAAAAAAATGAAGTTAAGAGTTAATGTTATCATTTTATCTTCACGATCATCACAATTATAATTGCATGTTACTCAACAGTAAATAAGTTTGCATTGAGTAAAATTATTTTATTTATACTGGATTCACTGTATTTGAGAACGTAACATATATTGTAGAATATTGTTTAATATACAAAACATGATAGGGTAGAGGTTCCGCTTGTTTGCTTTGGTTTTATCAGCGTGATTCGAGTTTCCGCAATTTTTTGCACTGGTTCAAAAATAATTTCACTGAAGCCGACCCTGTCGACAAAACTGGCCACTCCCCCCACTCGAAATAATGAGGATGGCGAGTTTCTGTCGATTGGGCCTGTCCGAGGAGGGTCTTCAAATTAAGCTCATTTTCTTAGGCGCACAGGCACTAGTAGGCATTTTCACATATTAAAAAATATTGAATTTACTAAGAAACTGACTAGTGTATGCCAATGAAAGTAATTAATGGTTCAGTATAGTTTTTTTAAGTCATTTTCAGAGATTTAAAATCAGGTGGAGGACTGGAGACTCTTATTAAAATGGTTATTTTTTGTGATAAACCTATTTTCAGCTGCATTAATAAAACTGCACCAGGTTACCACTCTTAAATACATCTTAAATACATCAATGCATATTTTTTATTGCAAAGAAAAAAAAAGTAGACGATTACACTCAATTAAACTGCCGAATTGTGCTGGTTTATGGAAGATTTTACATTGGTGATTATGCAAATGCATCTTAGCGGAAACTTGAACTGTAACCCAACCAGCGCAATTTTCAGGCGCAATTTGCACCCAACTGCCGATTGCAGATTGCGCCCAAAGCGGAAACTCTAGGCCGATACATTGACCCATCTCTGGAGGTAATTTCTATCACAAAGTGACCAACCTCTTGCAGGTTTCATCGGAGAAGCGTTGTAGAACTTCCCCTTCAGCCATTGTTTGCATTTTTGGTTCTTCAGCATTTCCATCAGACTCATTTGCTGAAGTTACTTTTTACATGGCTACCCATTTATATCATGAACTGTTTTTGAGTACCCTGCCAAGTTCTTTAGTTGCCTGGTAGATACTTCACATGCCCCCTTTCTAGAGTTGAGGTTCAGTGGTTCTTTATGCAAACCAGACTTTATTGTCCTTCTCCACTTGAGTTACTGCATTGTTTTGGGCATTTTCCACCCAATTTTGCAATCGTATTTCTGGTGGAGAATCTCTGTGTGACAAAAATGGAGTACTTTTGTCCATAGTTTCTAGGTTTTCTCTTTGTGCTCCATTTCTAGCTTAAAATAGGCTCTTTAAGAAAGATAACACCCTCAAAATGGCTTCTGCAACTGCACGCTGGCAGTT
The DNA here is from genome assembly GCF_035084215.1 of Heptranchias perlo. NCBI lineage: Eukaryota > Metazoa > Chordata > Chondrichthyes > Hexanchiformes > Hexanchidae > Heptranchias > Heptranchias perlo. The sequence goes on along the minus strand of NC_090328.1, from coordinate 22,214,595 downwards.
TGGTATTCTTTTCTTTTAACTCTGCATGAAGTACATAAAAACAGTTAATTACTAACATGTACACATCTGACAAAATATGTCACCCAGTACACCCCAGTGCTCGAAACAATTAATGTGCAATACCTGGCTATTCATCAACCAACACAATCTAACAAGGATAGCCCTAATCTAGATAGCATTTGTCGAATATCATAAGTATCCATCGGTAGGCTGTTGTGTGAGTGTTATGGAGTTTGATGTCCATTGTCCTTTGTATTGCAGACTGATTTTTCGACGGCAATATTGTATTCCAAAGGGTTTTATGGGTATGGGAGTAAGACATCGTGGATACACCAGTTTTTGTGAATTTACCTTATGGCTTGTTATGGTACTTGAATTTGCTTATTGCTGCTATTTAATGATTTGGGTGTTGATTATCCATCCTTTCCACCTAGGGTTGCCAACTCTGGTTGGATGTATTCCTGGTGGTTTCATCACATGTCTTCCCGCCTCCAACTGCCGAACCCAGTAAAAGAGCCTTTTTTAAAAAGCTCCAATATTTTTACAACTAATAAACAAAAGTGTTCAAAGAAAATGACAAAAACACACAATCTTTTTTATGTCTCTATGATTTTTCTCCCAGGTTGCGGCGGATAAAGGAGGGCCCGAGAGCAGGAGAGCTGAGCTAAGGGAGATCGGAGGGGGATAAAGGAGGGCCCGAGAGTGGGAGAGCTGAGCTAAGGGAGATCGGAGGGGGATAAAGGAGGGCCCGAGAGTGGGAGAGCTGAGCTAAGGGAGATCGGAGGGGGATAAAGGAGGGCCCGAGAGTGGGAGAGCTGAGCTAAGGGAGATCGGAGGGGGATAAAGGAGGGCCCGAGAGCAGGAGAGCTGAGCTAAGGGAGATCGGAGGGGGATAAAGGAGGGCCCGAGAGTGGGAGAGCTGAGCTAAGGGAGATCGGAGGGGGATAAAGGAGGGCCCGAGAGTGGGAGAGCTGAGCTAAGGGAGATCGGAGGGGGATAAAGGAGGGCCCGAGAGCAGGAGAGCTGAGCTAAGGGAGATCGGAGGGGGATAAAGGAGGGCCCGAGAGTGGGAGAGCTGAGCTAAGGGAGATCGGAGGGGGATAAGGGAGGGCCCGAGAGCGGGAGAGCTGAGCTAAGGGAGATCGGAGGCGGATAAGGGAGGGCCCGAGAGCGGGAGAGCTGAGCTAAGGGAGATCGGAGGGGATAAAGGAGGGCCCCAGAGTGGGAGAGCTGAGCTAAGGGAGATCGGAGGTGGATAAAGGAGGGCCCGAGAGCGGGAGAGCTGAGCTAAGGGAGATCGGAGGGGGATAAAGGAGGGCCCGAGAGCGGGAGAGCTGAGCTAAGGGAGATCGGAGGGGATAAAGGAGGGCCCGAGAGCGGGAGAGCTGAGCTAAGAGAGATCGGAGGTGGATAAAGGAGGGCCCGAGAGCGGGAGAGCTGAGCTAAGGGAGATCGGAGGGGGATAAAGGAGGGCCCGAGAGCGGGAGAGCTGAGCTAAGCGAGATCGGAGGCGGATAAAGGAGGGCCTGAGAGCGGGAGAGCTGAGCTAAGGGAGATCGGAGGCGGATAAAGGAGGGCCCGAGAGCGGGAGAGCTGAGCTAAGGGAGATCGGAGGTGGGTAAAGGAGGGCCCGAGAGAGGGAGAGCTGAGCTAAGGGAGATCGGAGGTGGATAAAGGAGGGCCCGAGAGCGGGAGAGCTGAGCTAAGGGAGATCGGAGGCGGATAAAGGAGGGCCCGAGAGCGGGAGAGCTGAGCTAAGGGAGATCGGAGGCGGATAAAGGAGGGCCTGAGAGCGGGAGAGCTGAGCTAAGGGAGATCGGAGGGGGATAAAGGAGGGCCCGAGAGCGGGAGAGCTGAGCTAAGGGAGATCGGAGGGGATAAAGGAGGGCCCGAGAGCGGGAGAGCTGAGCTAAGGGAGATCGGAGGGGGATAAAGGAGGGCCTGAGAGCGGGAGAGCTGAGCTAAGGGAGATCGGAGGGGGATAAAGGAGGGCCCGAGAGCGGGAGAACTGAGCTAAGGGAGATCGGAGGGGGATAAAGGAGGGCCCGAGAGCGGGAGAACTGAGCTAAGGGAGATCGGAGGGGGATAAAGGAGGGCCTGAGAGCGGGAGAGCTGAGCTAAGGGAGATCGGAGGGGGATAAAGGAGGGCCCGAGAGCGGGAGAACTGAGCGAAGAGAGATCAGAGGGGGATAAAGGAGGGCCCGAGAGCGGGAGAGCTGAGCGAAGAGAGATCAGAGGGGGATAAAGGAGGGCCCGAGAGCGGGAGAGCTGAGCTAAGGGAGATCGGAGGTGGATAAAGGAGGGCCAGAGAGCGGGAGAGCTGAGCTAAGGGAGATCGGAGGGGGATAAAGGAGGGCCCGAGAGCGGGAGAGCTGAGCTAAGGGAGATCGGAGGGGGATAAAGGAGGGCCCGAGAGCGGGAGAGCTGAGCGAAGAGAGATCAGAGGAGGATAAAGGAGGGCCCGAGAGCGGGAGAGCTGAGCTAAGGGAGATCGGAGGTGGATAAAGGAGGGCCAGAGAGCGGGAGAGCTGAGCGAAGGGAGATCGGTGGGGGATAAAGGAGGGCCCGAGAGCGGGAGAGCTGAGCTAAGGGAGATCGGAGGGGAAAAAGGAGGGCCCGAGAGCGGGAGAGCTGAGCTAAGGGAGATCGGAGGTGGGTAAAGGAGGGCCCGAGAGCGGGAGAGCTGAGCTAAGGGAGATCGGAGGTGGGTAAAGGAGGGCCCGAGAGTGGGAGAGCTGAGCTAAGGGAGATCGGAAGGGGATAAAGGAGGGCCCGAGAGTGGGAGAGCTGAGCTAAGGGAGATCGGAGGGGGATAAAGGAGGGCCCGAGAGCGGGAGAGCTGAGCTAAGGGAGATCGGAGGTGGGTAAAGGAGGGCCCGAGAGCGGGAGAGCTGAGCTGAGCGAGATCGGAGGGAGGGGGATAAAGGAGGGCCCGAGAGCGGGAGAGCTGAGCTAAGGGAGATCGGAGGGAGGGGGATAAAGGAGGGCCCGAGAGCGGGAGAGCTGAGCTAAGGGAGATCGGAGGTGGATAAAGGAGGGCCCGAGAGCGGGAGAGCTGAGCTAAGGGAGATCGGAGGTGGGTAAAGGAGGGCCCGAGAGCGGGAGAGCTGAGCTAAGGGAGATCGGAGGGGGATAAAGGAGGGCCCGAGAGTGGGAGAGCTGAGCTAAGGGAGATCGGAGGGGGATAAAGGAGGGCCCGAGAGCGGGAGAGCTGAGCTAAGGGAGATCAGAGGGGGATAAAGGAGGGCCCGAGAGCGGGAGAGCTGAGCTAAGGGAGATCGGAGGGGGATAAAGGAGGGCCTGAGAGCGGGAGAGCTGAGCTAAGGGAGATCGGAGGGGGATAAAGGAGGGCCCGAGAGAGGGAGAGCTGAGCTAAGGGAGATCGGAGGGGGATAAAGGAGGGCCCCAGAGTGGGAGAGCTGAGCTAAGGGAGATCGGAGGCGGATAAAGGATGGCCCGAGAGCGGGAGAGCTGAGCTAAGAGAGATCGGAGGTGGGTAAAGGAGGGCCCGAGAGCGGGAGAGCTGAGCTAAGGGAGATCGGAGGTGGATAAACTGAGACCAGCGGCGGAGTTCCAGAGGTGACGTCACTAGTGAAAAAGTGACGCGGCACAGGGGAGGCAGCTGATTGGTAAGTAGGTTCAGGTGTGTATTTCTACTATTCTACAGTGCAGCAACTAAAGTAAAAAGAAAGGGAAGGTCTGCAGGTCTTATAGCAAGTAACGTTTTTTTAGTGAATCAAGGCCCCTAGTGTAATCAACATTTTCTAAATTAAGAGTAATTTAAAGGAGTAAACTCCTTAAAGGGAGTAACTAACGAGCTTAATCTAAGGCAAGTCATGTCAGCAAAGCTTGCACCTGTGATATGCTCCTCCTTCGCTATGTGGGAAGTCAAGGACACTACATGTGCAGGAAGTGTGACCACCTGCAGCTAATGACTAACCGTATTTAGGAGCTGGAGCTGCGGGTGGATTCACTGTGGAGCATCCGTGATGCTGAGATTATCGTGGATAGCACGTTCAGTGAGGTGGTCACACCGCAGGTAAAGATTACGCAAGAAGAAAAGAAATGGGTGACCGCCAGGAAGAGTAGAAGGACTCGGCAGGTAGTGCAGGAGTCCCCTGGGGCCATCTCCCTCTTAAACAGATATACTGCTTTGGATACTGTTGGGGGAAATGGTTTATCAGGGGAAAGCAACAAGAGCCAGGTTCGGGGCACCACGGGTGGCTCTGCTGCACAGGAGGGGAGGAAGAAGAGTGGCAGGGCTATAGTGATAGGGGATTCAATTGTAAGGGGAACAGATAGGCGTTTCTGCGGCCGCAAACGTGACTCCAGGATGGTATGTTACCTCCCTGGTGCTAGGGTCATGGATGTCACGGAGCGGCTGCAGGCCATTCTGGAGGGGAAGGGTGAACAGCCAGTAGTCGTGGTCCATTTCAGTACCAACAACATAGGTAAAAAAAGGGATGAGGTCCTGCTCGGTGAACTTAAGGAGTTAGGAGATAAATTAAAAAGCAGGACCTCAAAGGTAGTGATCTCAGGATTACTAACAGTGCCATGTGCTAGTGAGTATAGGAACAGGAGAATAGACCAGATGAATGCGTGGCTGCAGGGATGGTGTAGGAGGGAGGGATTTAGATTCCTGAGACATTGGACCTGTTCTGGGGAAGGTGGGACCTGTACAAGCGGGACGGGTTACACAGGAGCAGGACCGGTACCAATGTCCTCGCGGGGGTGTTTGCTAGTGCTGTTGGGGAAGGTTTAAACTAGAATGGCAGGAGGATGGGAATGTGAACAGGGAGACAGAGGAGGGGGGAACAAGGATAGAAAGGCAGAAAGGGAAGAAGCAATAGTGGAACGCAGAGAAAACAAGGGCAGAAAACAAATATTTCTTAATGCTAAAGGGATCAAGAGATATGGGGAAAAAGCCGGAACAGGGTACTGAGTTAGACGATCAGCCATGATCATCTTGAATGGCGGAGCAGGCCCGAAAGGCCGAATGGCCTACTCTTGCTCCTATTTTATAAGTTTCTATGTTTCCTGGAGACTCCAGGGCAATCCTGGAGGGTTGGCAGCCTTACTTCCACCTGCCTGCATTTCTGGGTTCTGGGTTCAGGTCTTTTACATGTGCCCAATATTACCCTGCAGTAGAGGTGATGGCACTGGATTTGGGGCCTTCTAGCTACTGTTCAGAAACAACAGTAAGTCGTAGACCTATATTTAAAAAAATACACATCATTTGGAGCATCCATATGCTTGCTGCCTGTCCTTCCCAAATCCTCTGATCTGAGCGTCTGGACACAAGCAGCAAGGCCACTAACTTTTGATGCCGCTCTATTTGAACTTCTGCCAAGTGGAGACCTGGGGAAGGAGGCAGGAGGTATGGTGATATCATTGCTCCCTCGTTTGCATTTGGTTACAATGATTGTTCCTTCTTCCTGATGAGAATCCGAGGAAGTATGCAAGCAGCCTAAAGGGACACAGAGCCAGCATCATGGGTCTCCACTCCATTTTCTTCTGCTTTGCAACCTTTTGATATCTTGAATTTTGGTCAATGGAAAAACTAATCTACCACTAAGAAATGTTGCATCATCATAGTGAATGGCTTGGCAGAGAATACCAGACTAGATCTTTCACCGACTGTTGAAAAATCCACAAAGAAATGTCCTTCCACCAGCAACCTGGAGAACAATACCCTTCATGCTGACAACAAGATATCTTTTGCCTTTTGTTCAGCACAAAAGGTGTTAAGAGCCTGCAGTGTTTACTTGGTGTCAATTGTAAACAATTTTACAACACCAAGTTATAGTCCAGCAATTTTATTTTAAATTCACAAGCTTTCGGAGACTTCCTCCTTCCTCAGGTAAATGTTCCTTGGTGTCAGCCTTGGCTCAGTGGTACCATTCTTAGCACTGATTTTAACTTTTAGCAGTGGCAGGAAATGGGTGTCAGTGGATTGGCCCCCTGTTATGCATCCTGCCTGATTTTCCTTTCCTCCCCCTCTTGTCTTTAAATCAGAAGGTTGTGAGTTGAAATCCCATTCCAGAGACTTGAGCACATAATCCACGCTGGCACTTCAGTGCAGTACTGAGGGAGTGCTGCACTGTCGGAGGTGCTTTCCTTTCGACATAAAAGATCCCATGGCACTTTTTGAAGAAGAGCAGGTGACTTCTCCAGTGTCCTAGTCAACATTTATCCCTCAACCAACGCAACTGAAACAAATGATCTGGTCATTTATCTAATTGCTGTTTTTGAGACATTTCTATGTGCAAATTGGTTACAGTGTATTCCTTTTTTACAAGTGACCACATCTCAAAAGTACTTAGTTGTCTGTGAAGCACGCTGGGACATCCTGAGGTTGTGAATGGTGCTGGGTAAATGTACATGTGACAAAAGAAAAATGGTGCAAGAAGCAAGTTATGGGTTCACACACACTTTGAAGTAGATTTTGATTTGTGCCAATTCGTTACAATGAATTTTACACTATAGCACAAAGTCAAAATTAACCCCAATTAATGGAAGTGCACCCTAAATGGTAAGTCTCTTAACAGCATGGAGGAACAAAAAGAATTAGAGATGAAGATATATTAATTTTTAAAGGTAGAGTGCATGTCGGAAGGCTAGAAAAGAGCAAAATGAATTCTGATTTTATACATGGGGCTTTGAATATAAAAGTAAGCAAGTGGTGCTGAAGTTGTACATGACATTGGTTAATAGCACTGCATACAATTTTTGACTACCAGTGATAGGAAGAATATTAGAGCCAGGGAAAAGGTACAGCAAAGATTCGTTAGAATGACGCTAGGAATGTCAACTTATAATTAACAGGGCTATGGGAAATGAGCTGGGGAGTGGGTCTAATTGGATAGCTCTTTCAAAGAGCCGGCACAGGCATGATGGGCTAAATGGCCTCCTTCTGTGCTGTATGATTCTATGATTCTAGGAAATGTTAAAAAAAATGGGGCAGGGGGTGGGTGTGGGGAGGGAAGAATTTAATTGGAACAAAGAAGGATTAGAGGGGCTAGATAAAGGTTTTCAAAACTTTGAAGGATTTTCAGAAGGTAAATGTTGACAAATTGTCTTCACAGTCAGTGCAACGGTAACAGGAGAGCAAAGATGGAGGGTTATCTGTCAAAGAACGAAGAAGGAAGTTGGAAGAAATATATTGTACACAGAGGATTATTAGAACATGAACTTTGCAGCAAGTGATTATGGAGGAAGAGACTTATAACATAATTTAAAAGGAATCAGATAAGCATTTGAAGAAGAATATAAAAGGATATAGAGAAAAGGCAGGGAAATGAGATTAGAGCAGATAGTATCAACTGGAGAGCTAGCACCAGCACTGGTGTGATGGGTTGAATGGTCTCTTTCTGTGCCATTATTTTATGATTATATGCTGAATCAAAATGAATTTGGGGGCTGCACCTTGGTGTACTCCCATGTGTCTCCTTGTGGCCAGCTCAGCAGCAAAGACAACTGTGAACAAGTGAGCAGAAAAATAAATTGAAATAGGGAAGAATTAGTGTGATCAGCCTGCTGTGGGCTAGCACACTGTACTTTCGTATCTGGTCCTGGGTTTGAAACTGATGGAATGAAAATTTCACTTCTTTGCTAGCTTTGGGGAGCCTCAAGCCTCAAACTATGGGACATAGTCCCACAACACAAGATTGCCCATAAGTTAATAATTTCACCCAAAGGAAATAGGTTCAGTAGGAAATGTTCTTCTAAAATTGGGTTGGGATGAACATACATTTCTGTACCTGGGCATGCTATACCTGACTTGATGCTGACATTGAATGCCTATACATAGAAAGTGCTCTGTTTTCCCTTAATTTCCCCTAGTTCTTCACCTTGATGAACAAAAAATGGGACTGAGACAAATGAGTACTTACTTGCACGTGATGAGTAGCTGCTAATATGCTCCTATAGCTTGGTCCTGTTGTGGAGGCAGGGTGAAAATACTGCTGTTCTGAACTTGACTCTCTTGAGGTGCAGATGTCTTGGAGGAATTAGGTCCAGGATGATGTGGTGCAATGGAGGAGCAGAGCCTTAAGGAATGAAGTAGGGTATCAGAAGACATTTTGCAGCTAAAATACATTCATTTATTCCTTCATAAATAAGGGTTCTATAACAAGGGGACATAGATTCAAGGTAAAAGGCGGGAGGTTTAGAGGGGATTTGAGAAAGAACTTTTTCACCCAGAGGGTGGTTGGAGTCTGGAACTCACTGCCTGAAAGGGTTGTGGAGGCAGGAACCCTCACAACATTCAAGAAGCATTTGGATGAGCACTTGAAATGCCATAGCATACAAGGCTACGGACCAAATGCTGGAATATGGGATTAGAGTAGACAGGGCTTGATGGCCGGCGCGGACACGATGGGCCGAAGGGCCTCTATCCGTGCTGTATAACTCTATGACTCTATGACATAACACAATGTTGACATTTTAATGTTTATAACCCCCCCAAAAATAGATTACCTGATGCTAATTTTTTCCCTTTTAATTTTTCCAATTTTTTTAAAGAAACATCAAACTTTCTGTGAGGGATGAACTTTATTATGTAAAACATCCATTTTTAAAAGTGGCCTTTTCTCATTTTTTTAAAATGCAGTGTTAACCCAAAGCTTTGTTTCCTCCCCACACCCATTCTGTTACTAAGACTGCTTTCTTCCATCTCTGCAGAATTGCTCGCCTTGCCTCCTATCTCTTCCCATCAGCCACCGAAATTCTAGTCCGTGCCTCAAAGCTCAATTTTTCTAACGTGCTCCTAGCCAAGCTTCTTGCTTCAACCCTACACAAACTTCAACACCCCCAAAATGCTGCAACCACACCTTCACCCACGCAAAGTCCCATACCCCCATCCTCTTCAAGATCCACCAGTTCCACATACCCCAATGAGCTGACTTCAAAATTCTGATCCTCACCCTCAAAGTTCTCCATGGCCTTGGCATTTTATATTAGTGATCTCCTCCAACCTTATAGTCTTGGATGTCTCCTCCTCTCCTCTAATACTGGATTTCCATTTGTTCCCCAATCCCTTTACTATACTATTGGTGGTCCCTCCTTGAATCACTGGGCTCCTGCCCTCTGGAATTCCCTGCCTGGTTCCTTCTACCTGCTACCTTCCTCCCTATTTTCAAAAACCTCCTCAAAGCCCTAGTCTTCGAATGCTCCTTTGGTGCCTGACCTTAACCCTTTCCATTTGTCCTCCGTTCTTGGCATCTACTGTTTATTTTCCTCCTTAACTAAAGGCAATTTTAGACATTTTGCTGTAAATGAGAAGTGTTTTTGAAACGCACGTTTTTGGTCACCATTTTTGACAAAAATTAAGTGTCCATCTTTTGTTTCTTCTGAATGAAGGATATTTATGTCAAATATTTGATAATCTGTGGTCCAACCAGTAATTGGTTACACACAATAGATTTGTTGCCATCTGGGTTATGGGGTAATTATGTGAGACTCTGCTGCATACAACCATGAGTTGGAGATAGGGCTATAATGCTCCAGCCCCAATTCTCCAACCTGTGTTCACAACTAGTGCCAGTGACTGAACCTTGCAAAATTACCCTTAGGTTTAAAAAAACAATTTTGAATTAGTTTTATACCTTAGCAACAAGACAGAGTTTAATTTGCCCAAATCTGTTTTGCTTCTATAATTCAGTTGTATACATACATTTAACTCTTTATTTTCCTCGTTATCTCCCCGTTCCCCTCCGCTATTCAGGGCAGTGACTTACACTGGAGTATGCTTCCTCAAGCACAAACAGTCCCCTGGTTCCTCGCTGAAGTGACAACTCTTACATGTGTCTGAATAGTGAGTGTCAGCATTGTATTTAGTCATGGGAGGGGCATCACAGTCAAGCTCAACCCTATCCACGACCTGTCAACATACACAAACACCACAGCAAGGGTCACTGGATAGCAACCAAGAGCAGGAACCATTGACCATTATTTACCACAATGAAGGATTATTAAGACCAATTGTAGCGGATTAACCATCACCCAAATTGAGATAAGTTAACTCATCACGGATGTTACAAATTTAGGTCTGCCTTAAATACCTTCTCAGGCTCAGTAGCATAAATTGTTCATGTAAGTGGTCTAAACACCTTACTTTAGGAACATAGGAACATAGGAACATGAGTAGGCCATTCAGCCCCTCATGCCTGCTCCGCCATTTGATAAGATCATGGCTGATCTGTGATCTAACTCCATATACCTGCCTTTGGCCCATATCCCTTAATACCTTTGGTTGCCAAAAAGCTATCTATCTCACATTTAAATTTAGCAATTGAGCTAGTACTTTATGGGAATTGACTCACACTGCCCTATATCTACATGCATGATAGTGTAAACCAAGGACGTAACAATAGCATCCCCTAGACTGGATATTTATATTTTCTCACTTATGCTTCTTCAATCTCTCTGAAGTTGGACTAAGCAATTGCTTTATATGAGTTGTTCAGCCATTTTATTTCACAGTTGGTAGGAGTATTATGTGAAGTTTTGAACACCTCATTATAGAACAGATATGAAAGTAGTGGACGAAGTGCAACATAGGTTCACTAGGATGTTCCCAGGATGACGAGTTGTAGTTATGATTATTTTTTACTGGAGCTCAGAAGGTTATGGGGTGAACTTAGAGGTTTTCAAGATAATGAAGAGTTATCATAAAATAAATTAGTGATAGATTGTTTCCATTGGTCAAGGAAATAGTAAAAAGAAAAAAACGTAAAAATAATTAAAGGGGAGGTTAGAAGAAACATTCTTTACACAGAAAATAAAAAAAAGGGTAGTCAAAGGAAAGTTGGGACCGATTAGGGACAAAAAAAAATCATCTTGTGGAGGCAGAGGGCATGGTTGAGGTACTAAATGAATACTTCGCATCCGTCTTCACGAGACAAGAGGATGCTGCCATTTTAGCAGTAACAGAAGAGGTGGAACAATATTGGATAGGATAAAAATAGATAAAGAGGTACTTAAAAGATTGGCAGTACTCAAAGGAGAAAAGTCACCCGGTCCAGATGGGATGCATCCTAGGTTACTGAGGGAAGTAAAGATGGAAATTGCAGAGACTCTGACCACAATCTTCCAATCCTCCTTAGATATGGGGATGGTGCCAGAGGACCAACCATCTTCAGCTGCTTCATCAATGACCTTCCCTCCAACATAAGGTCAGAAATGGGGATGTTCGCTGATGATTGCACAGTGTTCAGTTCCATTCGCAACCCCTCAGATAATGAAACAGTCCGAGCCCGCATGCAGTAAGACCTGGACAACATCCAGGCTTGGGGTGATAAGTAGCAAGTAACATTCGCACCAGACAAGTGCCAGGAATGACCATCTCCAACAAGTGAGAGTCTAACCACCTCCCCTTGACATTCAACGACATCACCATCGCCGAATCCCCCACCATCAACATCCTGCGGGTCACCATTGACCAAAAACTTAACTGGACCAGCCATATAAATACTGTGGCTACAAGAGCAGGTCAGAGGCTGGGTATTCTGCGGCTAGTGACTCACCTCCTGACTCCCCAAAGCCTTTCCACCATCTACAAGTGAAAGGAGTCTGACAACACCAGGTTATAGTCCAACAGCTTTATTTGGAATCACAAGCTTTCGGGGCTTTCCTCCTTCGTCAGGTCACTCACCTGACGAAGGAGGAAAGCTCCGAAAGCTTGTGATTTCAAATAAAGCTGTTGGACTATAACCTGGTGTTGTAAGACTCCTTACATTTGTCCACCCCAGTTCATCACCGGCATCTCCACATCATGACCATCTACAAGGCACAAGTCAGGAGTGTGATGGAATACTCTCCTCTTGCCTGGATGAGTACAGCTGCAACAACACTCAAGAAGCTTGACACCATCCAGGACAAAGCAGCCCGCTTGATTGACACCCCATCCACCACCCGAAACATTCACTCCCTTCACCACTGGCGCACTGTGGCTGCAGTGTGTACCATCCACAGGATGCACTGCAGCAACTCGCCAAGGCTTCTTCGACAGCTCCTCCCAAACCCGCGACCTCTACCACCTAGAAGGACAAGAGCAGCAGGCACATGGGAACAACACCACCTGCACGTTCCCCTCCAAGTCACACACCATCCCGACTTGGAAATATATTGCCGTTCCTTCATTGTCGCTGGGTGAAAATCCTGGAACTCCCTTCCTAACAGCACTGTGGGAGAACCTTCACCACACGGACTGCAGCGGTTCAAGAAGGCGGCTCACCACCACCTTCTCAAGGGCAATTAGGAATGGGCAATAAATGCTGGCCTTGCCAGCGACGTCCAGATCCCATGTACGAATAAAAAAAAAGGACTGGAGGATTGCAAATGTTACACCCCTGTTCAAAAAAGCGGAGAGGGATGAACCCAACAATTACAGACCAGTCAGCCTAATGTCAGTGGTGGGGAAACTTTTACAGTCAATAATCTGGGACAAATTAAATTGGCATTTGGAAAAGTATGGGCTAATAAATGAAACTTAGCCCGGATTTGTTAAAGGAAAATCGTGTTTGACTAACTTGATTGAGTTCTTTGATGAAGTAACGGAGAGGGTTGATGAGGGTAGTGCGGTTGATGTTGTGTATTATGGACTTTCAAAAGGCATTCGATAAAATACCACATAATAGAATTGTTGGCAAAATTAAAGCCCATGGGATTAAAGGGACAGTGGCAGCATGAAATTGGCTAGGGGACAGAAAGCAGAGTAGTGGTAAATGGTTGTTTTTCAGACTAGAGGGAAGTATACAGTGGTGTTCCCCAGGGGTCAGTATTAGGACCATTGCGCTTTTTGATATATGTCAATGACCTGTACTTGGATATAGAGGGTATATTTTCAAAGTTTGCAGATGAAACGAAACTTGGAAATGCAACTGGGCATCCTTGAGGCGCTGTGGGCCATCAGCAGCAACAGATTTGTATTCCAGCACAATCTGTAACCTCATGACCCGGCATATTCTACACTACCATTACCAACAAGCCAGGGGATCAACCCTGGTTCAACGAGGAGTGTAGAAGAGCATGCCAGAAGCAGCACCAGGCGCACCTAAAAATGAGGTGCCAACCTGGTGAAGCTACAACTCAGGACTACATGCTTGCTAAACAGTGGAAGCAACATGCTATATACAGAGCTAAGCGATTCCACAACCAATGGATCAGATCAAAGCTCTGCAGTCCAGTCGTGAATGGTGGTGGACAATGAAACAACTAACGGGAGGAGGAGGATGTGTAAACATCCCCATCCTCAATGATGGCGGAGTCCAGCACGTGAGTGCAAAAGACAAGGCTGAAGCGTTTACAACATCTTCAGCCAGAAGTGCCGAGTGGATGATCCATCTCTGCCTCCTCCCGAAATCCCCACCATCACAGAAGCCAGTCTTCAGCCAATTCGATTCACTCCACGTGATATCATGAAACGGCTGAGTGCACTGGATACAACAAAGGCTATGGGCCCTGACAACATCCTGGCTGTAGTGCTGAAGACTTGTGCTCCAGAACTAGCCGCGCCTCTAGCTAAACTATTCCAGTACAGCCACAACACTGGCATCTACCCGACAATGTGGAAAATTGCCCAGGTATGCCCTGTCCACAAAAAGCAGGACAAATCCAATCCGGCCAATTACCGCCCCATCAGTCTACTCTCAATCATCAAAGTGATGGAAGGTGTCGTTGACAGTGCTATCAAGTGGCACTTACTCACCAATAACCTGCTCACCGATGCTCAGTTTGGGTTCCGCCAGGACCACTCGGCTCCAGACCTCATTACAGCCTTGGTCCAAACATGGACAAAAGAGCTGAATTCCAGAGGTGAGGTGAGAGAGACTGCGCTTGACATCAAGGCAGCATTTGACCGAATGTGGCACCAAGGAGCCCGAGTAAAATTGAAGTCAATGGGAATCAGGGGGAAAACTCTCCAGTGGCTGGAGTCACAACTGGCACAAAGGAAGATGGTAGTGGTTGTTGGAGGCCAATCATCTCAGCCCCAGGACATTGCTGCAGGAGTTCCTCAGGGCAGTGTCCTAGGCCCAACCATCTTCAGCTGCTTCATCAATGACCTTCCCTCCATCATCAGGTCAGAAATGGGGATGTTTGCTGCCGATTGCACAGTGTTCAGTTCCATTTGCAACCCCTCAGATAATGAAGCAGTCAGTGCCCGCATGCAGCAAGGCCTGGACAACATCCAGGCGTGGGCTGATAAGTGGCAAGTAACATTCATTCTAAACAAGTGCCAGGCAATGACCATCTCCAACAAGAGAGAGTCTAACCACCTCCCCTTGACATTCAACGGCATTACCATCGCCGAATCCCCCACCATCAACATCCTGGGGGTCACCGTTGACCAGAAACTTAACTGGACCAGCCACATAAATACTGTGGCGACAAGAGCAGGTCAGAGGCTGGGTATTCTGTGGCGAGTGGTTCACCTCCTGACTCCACAAAGCCTTTCGACCATCTACAAAGCACATAGATACATAGAAACATGGAAAATAGGAGCAAGAGTAGGCCATTCGGCCCTTCGGGCCTGCTCCGCCATTCAAAATGATCATGGCTGATCGTCTAACTCAGTACCCTGTTCCCGCACAAGTCAGGAGTGTGATGGAATACTCCTGGATGAGTCCAGCTCCAACAACACTCAAGAGGCTCGACACCATCCAGGACAAAGCAGCCCGTTTGATTGGCACCCCACAGTATGCACTGCAGCAACTCGTCAAGGCTTCTTCGACAGCACCTCCCAAACCTGCGACCTCTACCACCTAGAAGGACAAGGGCAGCATGCACATGGGAACAACACCACCTGCATGTTCCCCTCCAGGTCACATACCATTCCGACTTGGAAATATATCGCCGTTCCTTCGTCGTCACTGGGTCAAAATCTTGGAGCTCCCTACCGAACAGCACTGTGGGAGAACCTTCACTACACGGACTGCAGCGGTTCAAGAAGGCGGCTAACTACCACCTTCTCAAGGGCAATTAGGGATGGGCAATAAATGTTGGCCTTGCCAGCGACGCCCACATCCCATGAACGAATAAAATAAAAAGTAAACAATGTGGAGGATAGTAACGGACTTCAGGAGGACAGAGACAAACTGGTCAAATTGGCAGACACATGGCAGATGAAACTTAACACAGAGAAGTGTGAAGTGATGCATTTTGGTAAGAAGAATGAGGAGAGGCAATATAAGCTAAATGGTACAATTTTAAAGGGGTGCAGGAACAGAGAGACCTGGGGTGCACATACACAAATCTTTGAAGGTGGCAGGACAAGTTGGGAAGGCTGTTAAAAAAGCATATGTGATCCTGGGCTTTATTTAATAGAGGCATAGAGTACAAAAGTAAGGAAGTTTTGCTAAATCTTTATAAAACACTGATTCGGCCTCAGCTGGAATATTGTGTTCAATTCTGGGTATCACAATTTAGAAGGAGTATCAAGGCATTAGAGAGGGTGCAGAAGAGATTTACTCGAATAATACCAGGGATGAGGGACTTCAGTTACATGGAGAGACTGGAGATGTTGGGGTTGCTCTCCTTAGAACAGAGAAGGTTAAGGGGAGATTTGATAGAGATGTTCAAAATCATGAAAGGTTTTGATAGAGTAAATAAGGAGAAACTGTTTCCAGTGGTCGAAGGGTCGGTAACCAAAGGACACAGATTTAAGGTGTTTGGCAAAACAGCCAGAGGCGACATGAGGAAACGTTTTTTTATTCAGTGAGTTGTAATGATCTGAATGGTTGTGGTGCCTGAAAGGATGGTGGAAGCAAATTCAATACTAACTTTCAAAAGGGAATTAGATAAATACTTGAAGGTGTGGGATTCAAAACCCCTTTAACAAAAGACATTTGTAAGAAAGCTTAACTGTGCCCCTTTTAAGCAAAGACATTTGAAAACCTGCAAACACAGTAATATAGTAAACTTTGTTCTTGCAAATCCTGTTTTTCTTCAATGATGCTGATGGCATTGGAGAAGTATGAGTTTTGGGATGGAAGGCATTGTACTGCGGATAGATATCTAGATTATTAAATAAATAAGCTAGATAGGTCATATTGAGCTGAAAGCATTGTCAGGCTTTCAAAACACAGAGGCTTTTTGAAACAAAAGCTTTTCAACACAGCAGGGGGTAATGTAAGAAAAGGCATACATCGAAGGCTTCGGATCGGGAAAGCAATGATAGATGTGAAAAGTCAAGGCCCTTTCATTCCTATCTGGTAGTCTGTTGAAAGAACTGGGATTTGTAAAACATCAAATAGTATTGTATACAACATATGGTCAAATGGTATAAGGAATGGATTTGAAGCCACAGAAGCAATCAAAATTGGAGACGTCAGGGCCATTAAGAATGTCTGGGCATAGAAATGTAAGGGGCTAACTGTACATGAAAGGCCATAAACAGAGACAGTAAAGTGACCCTTTACAATCCATGGTTCGAGCACCCGGTCTTTTCTACATCAAAAGACTCTCCAGTCACATGCTCAAAGCCTAAACTGCCAATCGTTGAAGTATGTTAATGATTGAGGCATAGCAATAGGGAGCAATTGGACAAAAAGAATGGCCCTCCCCAGTCCTATGTCCTATTGGTAAAAATAATATAAAAAGACTTTGAGCGAAGAACAGCCTCTTCACCACTCAGCAGTCACAAGGAATGCACACTGCAGTTGAACATCTCGCAAGAAGAAGAGGACCTCGAGTACTGAAGAGCTGATCCACCTTCAGGCCCAATGAGCAAAAGCCTTGGTTTAAAGGTTGTATATGTGTTAATGATTTGGATGGTGTGTGTATGAATTGTTAAGTCATTACATAATAACATTGTGAATTATTAAGTGTACAATGGGATTTTATAAAGGAAAGTCATATATATGGTTTGATTTTGCTTCACGGATGCTCGTATGAGTGATAACATCATTAAGTAA
This sequence comes from Heptranchias perlo, assembly GCF_035084215.1. Taxonomy (NCBI): domain Eukaryota; kingdom Metazoa; phylum Chordata; class Chondrichthyes; order Hexanchiformes; family Hexanchidae; genus Heptranchias; species Heptranchias perlo. Next base: position 22,197,682 of record NC_090328.1, on the reverse strand, counting down.
TTACTTTTGATTAACGAAACTGCCGAAAGGGTGACTTTCTTTGCTTGACTATTCGTCCAGTGTCCAAGAATCACATGAAATAAGGAATTCCCTACAAAGGGAAAAAAATTACAGGGCTATGGGGAATGAGCAGGAGAATGGAACTAATTAGATAGCTCTTACAAAGAGCCAGCACAGGCACGATGGGCTGAATCGCCTCCTCCTCTGCTGTACCTACTATGATATGATACCGTGATGCCAGTTAGAAAGTTGAAATCTCTGCCAAAAACAGTTGTTGAAGCAGAGACCATGGCTTAGAATTTCTTCTGTGATGGGGTCACTGCATGAAGAGTGTCAGGACTGCATTTCTGCCCGCTGGTGTGACCTCATCTTATTTTCCTGGGTCAGCTTGATTTTAATATTGTGGGTAGGCTTCAGCACTATTTCCACCATCTTTTGGGAGCTCACACCTGGGAAGGGAAGGAAATCTGGTTCTGGTGCAGCATTTAAGAGGCTGCAGCAATTTAAAGGGTTGTGTAGCCACTTTCTAAGAGCAACAATTTAGAACAGTGGCACGATAAGAGGAATGTTTACAGGGAGGCGGGATTTGATCGGGGGGGATGAACGCCAAATGGTCTGACCTCAGCAGTGTGAGGCACGGAAAGTTCAACCCTCGACTCTCAGGAAACTGGAAGGAAGTGGCAGCTGGCCGGCAGGCGGGAGCAGATGTTTGAGCGGCAGGAGGCCACTGCCGGCACCAAAGAAAGGCTTACTGACAATTAGGTAAAATCGTGCGGAGGGAGTTTCAGGAGGACCCGTAGGAGGAAAGCGGGATAGCTCGCGGCAGGGGAGGCCTAAACTTTCCTGTGGGGCCCAGACCTTACCGTAAATGGCCTTTTCTGATCCTGGATCCTCTTCCCGCTGTCCTCATCTGGTGGGAAAACCACAACGGCTTCCCTACTCAGGCTAGAATTAAAATTGTTGTGGCCCGATGAATTGGACCTCTATCTGCATATTTAAAGAAGGACCCCACTGGCTTCAGGTGGCTGCCTTGCCACCTGCTCAGAAGAGCAGGTTAAACTTGTAGAATGGGCATGTAATTGACAAATAAATTTCAGTGTGGATAAGTGTGAGGTAGTGCATTTTGGTAGGAATAATAGAGGCCACATACTAAGAACATAAGAAATAGAAGCAGGAGTAGGCCATACGGCCCTTCAAGCCTGCTCTGCCATTCAATAAGATCATGGCTGATCTTCTAACTCACTCCACTTTCCCACCCGATCCCCATATCCCTTGATTCCATTAGAGTCCAAAAATCTATCAGTTTCAGATTTGAATATATTCAATGACTCAGCATCCACAGCCTCTGGGGTAAAGAATTCCAAAGATTCACAACCCTCTGCGTAAAGAAATTCCTCCTCATCTCAGTCCTAAATGGCCGACCCCTTATCCTGAGACTATGCCCCTAGTTCTAGACTCTCCAGCCATGGGAAACAGCCTCAGAGAATCTACCCTGTCAAGCCCCCTTAGAATCTTATGTTTCAATGAGATCACCTCTCATTTTTCTAAACGCCAGAGAGTATAGGCCCATTCTACTCAACCTCTCCTCATAGGACAACCCTCTCAGGAATTAATCTAGTGAACCTTCGTTGCACTGCCTCTAAGACAAGTAGGGCGATAAATTGACCCGTGTAGTGCCCGTTGTTTCGGCGCTACACTGTCTCTCCGACATCCAAGATGGCACCTTGGATGTGCACGCACATTTCCTGCATGATGTACGCCAGACGCTATCTTGGTATAGGAGTTATCGCAGGCGCAGATAACGAATGCTGGAATTATGTCAAGTAGGGAGAAAATGGCTTCAATCAGTGTGCAACGCTGATTTAAAGTGATAGACACCATTTTGGGACTTAACTCTCAACTCAACGCACAGTCTTAACCCGACCATCTGAACATGTCTTAGAGTGCCTGGAGGAACCCCCCACCAGCGCTATTTAAAGGGACCATGCAGGATTTACAGCTAAGTGACTGGATTATTGCTTCTGGCTGCCGAGACATTTGTAACTGTTTTTGGAGGTGTCCTAGACTTCAATACTAGGACGCGGGGACATAGCCTAACATTTAGAGCCAGGACATGCAGGAGTGAAGTTAGGAAATGCTTCTACACGTAAAGGGAGGGAGACGTTTGGAACACTCTTCTGCAGACTGCAGTTGATGCTAGCTCAATTGTGAACGTTAAATTTGAATTGATAGATTTCTGTGAACCAAGGATATTAAGGGATATGGGGCTAAGACGGGTATATGGAATTTTTTTTTTTATTCGTTCATGGGATGTGGGCAGCGCTGGTGATGCCAGAATTTATTGCCCACCCCTCATTGCCCTTGAGAAGGTGGTGGTGAGTCGCCTTCTTGAACAGCTGCAGTCTGTGTGGTGAAGGTTCTCCCACAGTGCTGTTAGGAAGGGAGTTCCAGGATTTTGAACCAGCGACAATGAAGGAACGGCGATATATTTCCAAGTCTGGATGGTGTGTGACTTGGAGGGGAACGTGCAGATGGTGTTGTTCCCATGTGCCTGCTGCTCTTGTCCTTCTAGGTGGTAGAGGTCACGGGTTTGGGAGGTGCTGTCGAAGAAGCCTTGGCGAGTTGTTGCAGTGCATCCTATGGTTGGTACACACTGCAGCCACAGTGCGCCGGTGGTGAAGGGAGTGAATGTTTAGGGTGGTGGATGGGGTGCCAATCAAGCGGGCTGCATTGTCCTGGATGGTGTCGAGCTTCTTGAGCGTTGTTGGCGCTGCACTCATCCAGGCAAGTGGAGAGTATTCCATCACACTCCAGACTTGTGCCTTGTAGATGGTGGAAAGTCTTTGGGGAGTCAGGAGGTGAGTCACTCGCCGCAGAATACCCAGCCTCTGACCTGCTCTTGTAGCCACAGTATTTATATGGCTGGTCCAGTTAAGTTTCTGGTCAATGGTGACCCGCAGGATGTTGATGGTGGGGGATTTGGCGATGGTAATGCCATTGAATGTCAAGGGGAGGTGGTTAGACTCTCTCTTGTTGGAGATGGTCATTGCCTGGCACTTGTCTGGCATGAATGTTACTTGCCACTTATCAGCCCAAGCCTGGATGTTGTCCAGGTCTTTCTGCATGCTGGCACAGACTGCTTCATTATCTGAGGGGTTGCGAATGGAACTGAACACAGTGCAATCATCAGCGAACATCCCCATTTCTGACCTTATGATGGAGGGAAGGTCATTGATGAAGCAGCTGAAGATGGTTGGGCCTAGGACACTGCCCTGTGGAACACCTGCAGCAGCGTCCTGGGGCTGAGATGTTTGGCCTCCAACAACCGCTACCATCTTCCTTTGTGCTAGTATGACTGCAGCCACTGGAGAGTTTTCCCCCTGATTCCCATTGACTTCAATTTTGCTAGGGCTCCTTGGTGCCACACTCGGTCAAATGCTGTCTTGATGTCAAGGGCAGTCACTCTTACAGGTCCCCATGATCACATTGAATGGTGGAACAGGCTTGAGGGGCTAAATGCCACAACCACTTGCTGCCTCTTGATATGCACCACATTCTCCTGCACGAAAGCGAGACTGCGGTGATGTGCCTGTCATGATTGAATAGCTGCCAGTGTGTGTGGCCTGTGAGTTGTGGGTGGGAAACTTGAAACCGTGGTAATGCGTAAAGGTGAGAGGAAATATCTGGTTGGAAGAGTTGAGTACTGATGGAAAGAGTTTGTTGGTATGTGGGGGATGGGGGGTGCAGTGCGTGGTGCAGTTGGTAGGAGATGCCACTTGACAGTTGACCTCACTCACTTTGACCGCTCATGTCAAAGCATTGTACTTCTTCCTGCATTGCATTCATGTTCATGATGCTGTACGCCTGGCATTGACTTCGTCTCCCGCTGCCTCCCACTGTCTTTTGGATGTATGTCTGGAGGGCCTCTTGCCCCCCATCCTGCGGATATAGGATGTCCCTCCTTCTGTCCACCTCTTGAACCCAAGGTCTCTAGTGCATCAGCAGAGAACCTTGGTGCATGCACTCTCACAGGCCTGATACCAACTCATATTGGCAGATTGATGAGGTCTGGCAGATTGGAGGATGTGGAATTTAGTAGTGCGCAACCTTTATTCAATGTTTTAACCTAACTCTTCAGTGTGTAAACATAGGGATAGGACCTGCATCTGTGTTTTACGTTTGCGATGTCTGATCTCTGTTCTGACTCAATGCTGACAGTCGACTGTTATTTACAGCAAATAGCAGGTACATCCTCCCTTTAAGAGATTGAGCTCCCTCTGGTGGTGGAAAGTGTGAATTACATTGATTCCACTTGCAAGGCCTGGGAAGGAAGGCTGATTGCAGGTAAGTGCTCCGGTGGGTCCAAACTTGCGCCCAGCTTGTGTAGGGTCCATCGGGCGTGGGGTGGCGTGCTACCACTGTCCAAATGGACCCTTATAAAATGTTTCCCCCGTATATCCTTCCTTAGGTAAGGAGACCAAAACTGTGCACAGTAATCCAGGTGAGGTCTCACCAAAGCCCTGTACAATTGCAGCAAGCCTTCCTTACTCTTGTACTCCAACCCTTTTGCAATAAAGGCCAACATACCATTTGCCTTCCTAATTGCTTGCTGTACCTGTTTGGATAATAAGAGTCTAAATGGGATAGAGGTGCAAATGGATCTAGGGGCACAGATACACAAATCATTAAAAGTAGGGGCTCAGGTTATTGAGGACATAAAAAAGGCAAATCAAACACTGGGGTTCATTTCCAGAGGGATAGAATTGAAAAGCAGAGAAGTTATGTTACACTTGTATAGAACCTTGGTTAGACCACACTTGGAGTCTTGTGCACAGTTCTGGTCTCCATATTATAGAAGGGAAATAGATGCATTGGAGAGGGTGCAAAAAAGATTCACAAGGATGATACCAGAACTGAGAGCATATTCTTATCAGGAAAGGCTGAACAGGCTGGGACTCTTCTCTTTAGAAAAGAGAAGGCTGAGAGGTGACCCGAAAGAGGCCTTTAAGTTAATGAAAGGGTTTGCTAGGATAGACATAGAGAAAATGTTTCCATTTGTGGGGGAGTCCAAAACTAGAGGTCATAAATATAAAATGGTCGCTAATAAACCCAATAAGGATTTCAGGAGAAACTTCTTTACCCAAAGAGTGGTAAGAATGTGGAACGCGCTGCCACATGGAGTAATTGAGGCAATAGATGCATTTAAGGGGAAACTAGATAAGCAGATGAGGGAAAAAGAAATAGAAGGGTATCCTGATAGGGTTAGATGAAGTAGGGAGGGAGGAGGCTCGTGTGAAGCATAAATACCAGCATAGACTATTGGGGCGAATGGCCTGTTTCTGTGCAGTAGTTTCGATGTAACTCTATGTAAAATGGCAGACAGCTGGATCCAGGAGGGTCTTCAGCAGGTAAGTCACCCGGTCGATTTTGACAGCCCACCCACCGGTTTCTGCTAGGGGGCAGGACTAAATTCATCCCTTATGTCTGAGGCTGGTTCTTCAGGGCACAGAGCCCTCATATTTACCATCTCCTCCGTAGAGTGTTACTCGTAGAAACCTGGTAAAGACACCATCGGCCTAAATTTGTTAGCACCCGAATACAGGTGCGAAATGGCTGTGGCGATCGATGCATGCTTGAGAAGAGGCCTGTTGTATGACCGTAAATGAGGTGCAATGATGTTGAATTTATGCTCCTATATTTTTGTTTCATATGGAAAGAGACCCACAAAGGATATGGTGCAGGCACAGTGGAAGAAGGTGACTGTGGCAGTGGGTGCCACCTCCAACAACTCCTGCAGGACCAGTCAATGCCAGCAGAAGTTCAACTATCTCACCAGGTTAGCCAAGATAAGAGTGAACAGTCCCAACTTGAGCCAATGTAATAATATAACCATGTTTCACATTTCAACCCACCTTTCCTTCCCATGTATACTTTTCTGAATAATCCACAGGAATCCCAAAACCCTTCAGACGCACTTCCTTCTGTTACAGGGGTTTCTTCACTCATTGCCTAACGTTTATTTATGAAGCACTGTAAGACTCGAATGTTCTCTGCAGCAGTTATCACCCCCTGTTAAGCAATAACACCTGAGTTGCATTCCACATGAAGGCAAACAAATTGCCTTCTCACTCTCTACTTTCTACAGGAATGCGTCCAGGCCGTGCTGCATTTGTTGAATAGCCAGTGCACGTCCGTAGAGGGAAACCAACCAAATTATGTTCAATGAAATATTTTGTAACCTGGATTAATATCAATGGCATCAGTTAATCTCTAGTTACAAGTTAATGGCTATTCCCATTATTTTAAAAAATGTATTATTTTTTAAACAGTATTTCTATGTTGAATAAATGAAATAATCAGCTTGGATGTAGTAGTGTACACTGTGTTCAACTGTCCACTTATACTCGTGACTCATGTCTGTTATCCCAAAAGCTAGGTCACTTTAAAATATACACCTGTTCCTCACGAATGACTTACCATCTGACTGGCTTTACCTGCTGCACAGTTTCTGGAAGGGGTTGGTCACGTGTTTCAGGAAGGAGTAAACAGAAACTTCCAGCCAATAAAATTAAACTGCCCATTAGCATGAAAGGCAGCATCCTGTTATACGTCCCTAAAAGACAGAAGGAGACAGCTTTACAAATAACTGGAAACTTCAAAAAATGCGTTCTGAATCGCAATGTAGCAAATTAGATTTGAAACAGGGCTTAACATTAATTTTGTTCTTAGAGAAGAACGAGACATTCAGGCAAGGCCGCAACTTGCCTCAATTACACTAATGAGGTCATTTACCAACTTTGAGCGAGTGCTAAAGAGCCTTGCCTACTGGCACGGCATATTGGGAATTCGGGTGCATGCTGTGCCTGATTTTATGACCATGAAAGGCAACGAATCATGTGCAACAGACACCCAAATTTCTAATATATGCTTCTGGCAGGCAAGGCTGTAACTGCAGAAGAAGCCAACAGAACATTAAAACAAATTCTGAAGTTCATAGTGGAGCCCTGTAAACCTACACTGTTCACTGATCCTGCGGCAAAATTCCTTCCCCGCGCATCTGTGCTCACCTCCAAGCCTATATATCAATGATTTGGATGAGGGAACGAATGTAACATTTCCAAGTTTGCAGATGACACAAAGCTGGGGTGGAATGTGAGCTGTGAGGAGGATGCAAAGAGGCTCCAATGTGATTTAGACAAGTTGGGTGAGTGGGCAAGAACATGGCAGATGCAGTATAATGTGGATAAATGTGAGGTTATCCACTTTGGTTGTAAAAACAGAAAGACAGATTATTATCTGAATGGTGATAGATTGGGAAAAGGGGAGGTGCAACGAGAACTGGGTGTCCTTGTACACCAGTCGTTGAAAGCGAGCATTCAGGTGCAGCAAGCAGTTAGGAAGGCAAATGGTATGTTGGCCTTCATTGCAAGAGGATTTGAGTACAGGAGCAGAGATGTCTTAGTGCAGTTGTACAGGGCCTTGGTGAGACCACATCTGGAGTATTGTGTGCAGTTTTGGGCTTCTTATCTGAGGAAGGATGTCCTTGCCATGGAGGGAGTGCAACGAAGGTTTACCAGACTGATTCCTGGGATGGCAGGACTGACGTATGAGGAGAGATTGGGTCGACTAGGCCTGTATTCACTAGAGTTTAGAAGAATTAAAGGTGATCTCATCGAAACATATAAAATTCTAACAGGACTAAACAGACTAGATGCAAGTAGGATGTTCCCGATGGCTGGGGAGTCCAGAACCAGGGGTCACAGTCTCCGGATACGGGGTATGCCATTTAGAACCAAGATGAGGAGAAATTCCTTCTCTCGGAGGGTGGTGAACCTGTGGAATTCTCTACCACAGAAGGCAGTGGAGCCAAGTCATTAGATGTAGTCAAGAAGGAGATAGATATATTTCTTATATTTCTTAATGCTAAAGGGATCAAGGGATATGGGGAAAAAGCGAGAACAGGGTATTGAGTCAGACGATCAGCCATAATCATTTTGTATGGCGGAGCAGGCCCGAAGGGCCGAATGGCCTACTGTTGCTCCTTTTTTCTATGTTTCTATGATTGTTGATCTACACTCTTGTTATGCAATACTCTGTGCCGGAAGCAGAGTCTTGCAATTTTAGGGTTAAGGTACCTGCGTTTTATTTTTCAAGAGAGTTACCTTAGAAAAGTAACAACAGCTTCCACTTATATAGTTCCTTTAACATCGAAAATCGTCCCAAAGCACCTCGCAGAGGGCGCAATCAAAAAATGGATGTCCAGCCAAAGGAGATATTAGGAGGTGGAGCCAAAAGCTTGTACAAAGAGGTGGGTTTTAATGAAGATCTTAAAGGAGGAGAAAGATTTGGAAAGGTGGAGAGATTGTAAGGGAGGAAATTCCAATGTTTGGGGCTTAGGAGGCTGAAGGCACAGTTGTCAACGATGGGATGAAGTGCCCAAGAGACCTGAATCACAACAACGGAGATCGTGGGTTGGGGGTACTACACTGGCACAGGTCACAGATTTTAGGGAGGCATGAGGCAATAAAGAGATTTAAACTCAAGGATGAAAATTTTAAACTTAAGGCATCGGGGGAACAGGATCCAGTATAGGTCGGTGAGTACAAGGGTGATGGGCAAGCAAGACTTAGTGCAAGATAGGATACGGGCAGCAGAGTTTTGGATGAACTGAAGTTTATGGAGGGTGGAAGACAGGAGGCCGACCAGGAGAACATTAGAACAGTTGAGTTCGGAGGTGACAAAGGGATGGATAAGGGTTTCAGTGGCGGATGGGCTGAGGTAGGGGCGGAGGCAGGTGACACTACAGAGCTGGAAATGGACAACCTTTGTGATGGAGAGGACATGCGAGCAACTCCAGGTTGAATAGGTGCCAAGGTTCTGAATAATTAAAGAAAGTTCATGTTTTATTATGTCCTGGTGTTTTATACAAAAGAAAACTGGATACTTTCACATTCACAATTTCTCTGGAGGTTTTCATTCTCGATAATTTTCCATTAGTAGGCCAAGGATTACAAACAGCAAAACCCAGTCTATGCTTTATGTCTTGGACCTAGGAATCTTAGTAAACGCAACACTAACATGTCCGATCAGTGCAGAGCAGTAATCAACAAAGCTAATAAACTGTTGAACTACATATCCAAAACAATAGAATAAAAGTCAGAGGAAGCATGATCAAACCATATAGTGCTCTGGTCAGACTGCACCTCGAGTACTGCATCCAATTCCGGTCACCATGGCACCAGGGCAACATTAAAGCACTGGAAACAGTGCAGAGAAGAGCCATGAGGCTAATCCCTGGTGTTAAAGGTCGGAGTTATGAGGAAAGACTGGAGAAACTTAATCTTTTCAGCCTGGAAAAGAGGTGTCTTAGAAGTGATCTCATTGAGATTTATGAGATAATTAACCCTGTGAGTGGAAAGATAAATCCAGAATATTACTTTAAGTTAAATAGTGAGAGTTTAGACTAGTAAAAGGTTCAGACTAGTAAAAGGTAAATTTATGACTGATGTCAGGAAATTCTCCTTTATACAAAGTGTGATCAACACATAGAATAGACTTCCAGGAAGAGTAGTGGAGGTGAAAACCCTAGACTCTTAACAATTGAATGTTGAAATGGAGGGACTTTAGAATTTTTCTGGGTGGATGAACAAAGATGGGCTGAAAGGCCATCCTCTTCCACAATCTTGTGATTCCTGTCTCTATGCTTGAGACCATTCTGAACTCTCTTCTTAAACCTTTCCTTCCTCTTCACTTTTCTCCTATCTGAAAACCTTCCCATCTCTTTGAGCAGGCTTTCTGTCACCCCTCTTCCCACTCCTCATCTCCCGTGACTCTGCGGTACTCTCACATCTAACCCCTGCCCTCTCCTCACTTATTTCCTCCTTGAGATCCATGTCCTGCCCCCTTGATCCCAAATCAACTCTTGGCAAATCACCCACCTCCATCCCTACCTCTACCAATCTACTGCTGAATCTCTCATTCATGCATTTCATGTTCAGACTCATTACTGCAAACGTCTTCGAGCCTGCCTCCATCCTTCTCCCTCCACCTCATTCAAAACTCTGTTGCTCAATTCCTATGCCGCACCACAAGTTAAAAACAGTGGATGTCCAAAGGGACTGAGGGGTTCAGGTACATAGATCATTGAAGTGTCATGAACAGGTGCAGAAAATAATCAATAAGGCTAATGGAATGCTGGCCTTTATATCTAGAGGAGCGGGCAGAAGTTATACTGCAGCTATACAAAACCCTGGTTAGACCACACCTGGAGTACTGTGAGCAGTTCTGGGCACCGCACCTTTGGAAGGACATATTGGCCTTGGAGGGAGTGCAGCGTAGGTTTACTAGAATGATACCCGGACTTCAAAGGTTAAGTTACGAGGAGAGATTACACAAATTGGGGTTGTATTCTCTGGAGTTTAGAAGGTTAAGGGCTGATCTGATCGAAGTTTATAAGATATTAAGGGGAACAGATAGGGTGGATAGAGAGAAACTATTTCCGCTGGTTGGGGATTCTAGGAGTAGGGGGCACAGTCTAAAAATTAGAGCCAGACCTTTCAGGAGCGAGATTAGAAAACATTTCTACACACAAAGGGTGGTAGAAGTTTGGAACTCTCTTCTGCAAACGGCAATTGATACTAGCTCAATTGCTAAATTTAAATCTGAGATAGATAGCTTTTTGGCAACCAAAGGTATTAAGGGATATGGGCCAAAGGCAGGTATATGGAGTTAGATCACAGATCAGCCATGATCTTATCGAATGGCGGAGCAGGCACGAGGGGCTAAATGGCCTACTCCTGTTCCTATGTTCCATTTCCTGTTCACCTATCACCCCCATTCTCACTGATTTACATTCTACTGGTCCTCCGATACTTCAAAATTAAAATTCTGGTCCTTGTCTTTAAATCCCTCCATAGCCTCCCCGCCCCCCACCACTCCACCCAATCTCTGTAACCTTCTCCGGCTCTGCAACCCCTCCAAACTCTCCTTTGACTTTGTCCTGTTGTGCTTCCCCGCTCCTTTTGCACCAGTGGCGGGCATTGTCGAGGTCTCAATCTCTGGAATCTCCTCCCTCACCTCCTGCTCCACCTCCCTTACCTCCTTTAGATGAAGGAATAGAGAGTTGTATACGCAAGTTGGCTGATGACACTAAGTTAGGAGGCACAGTAAGTTGTTTAGATGGGAGCAGGAAGTTACAAATGGACATAGATAGACTAAGTGGGTGGGCAAAACTATGGCAGATGGATTTCAATGTGGGGAAATGGGAGGTCACCCACTTTGGATCTGAGAAAGACAAAATCAGAGTATTTTCTTAACAGTGAGAGATTGGGAGCTGTTAAGTATCAAAGGGATTTGGGTGTCCATGTACACAAATCACTAAAAGCCAGTGCACAGGTACAAAAAGTAATCAAAGAGGCTAATGGAATGTTGGCCTTTATCTCAAGGTGGGTGGAATACAAAAGTGAGGAAGTGATGTTTCAGTTGCACAGAGCCTTGGTCGGACCACATCTGGAGTTCTGCGTTCACTTTATAGAATCATAGAATCATAGAAGTTACAACATGGAAACAGGCCCTTCGGCCCAACATGTCCATGTCGCCCAGTTTATACCACTAAGCTAGTCCCAATTGCCTGCACTTGGCCCATATCCCTCGATACCCATCTTCCCCATGTAACTGTCCAAATGCTTTTTAAAAGACAAAATTGTACCCGCCTCTACTACTGCCTCTGGCAGCTCGTTCCAGACACTCACCACCCTTTGAGTGAAAAAATTGCCCCTCTGGATCCTTTTGTATCTCTCCCCTCTCACCTTAAATCTGTGCCCCCTCGTTATAGACTCCCCTACCTTTGGGAAAAGATTTTGACTATCGACCTTATCTATGCCCCTCATTATTTTATAGACTTCTATAAGATCACCCCTTAACCTCCTACTCTCCAGGGAATAAAGTCCCAGTCTGTCTAACCTCTCCCTGTAAGTCAAACCATCAAGTCCCGGTAGCATCCTAGTAAATCTTTTCTGCACTCTTTCTAGTTTAATAATATCCTTTCTATAATAGGGTGACCAGAACTGTACACAGTACTCCAAGTGTGGCCTCACCAATGCCCTGTACAACTTCAACAAGACATCCCAACTCCTGCATTCAATGTTCTGACCAATGAAACCAAGCATGCTGAATGCCTTCTTCACCACCCTATCCACCTGTGACTCCACTTTCAAGGAGCTATGAATCTGTACTCCTAGATCTCTTTGTTCTATAACTCTCCCCAACGCCCTACCATTAACGGAGTAGGTCCTGGCCCGATTCGATCTACCAAAATGCATCACCTCACATTTATCTAAATTAAACTCCATCTGCCATTCATCGGCCCACTGGCCCAATTTATCAAGATCCCGTTGCAATCCTAGATAACCTTCTTCACTGTCCACAATGCCACCAATCTTGGTGTCATCTGCAAACTTACTAACCATGCCTCCTAAATTCTCATCCAAATCATTAATATAAATAACAAATAACAGCGGACCCAGCACCGATCCCTGAGGCACACCGCTGGACACAGGCATCCAGTTTGAAAAACAACCCTCGACAACCACCCTCTGTCTTCTGTCGTCAAGCCAATTTTGTATCCAATTGGCTACCTCACCTTGGATCCCATGAGATTTAACCTTATGTAACAACCTACCATGCGGTACCTTGTCAAATGCTTTGCTGAAGTCCATGTAGACCACGTCTACTGCACAGCCCTCATCTATCTTCTTGGTTACCCCTTCAAAAAACTCAATCAAATTCGTGAGACATGATTTTCCTCTCACAAAACCATGCTGACTGTTCCTAATTAGTCCCTGCCTCTCCAAATGCCTGTAGATTCTGTCCCTCAGAATACCCTCTAACAACTTACCCACTACAGATGTCAGGCTCACTGGTCTGTAGTTCCCAGGCTTTTCCCTGCCGCCCTTCTTAAACAAAGGCACAACATTTGCTACCCTCCAATCTTCAGGCACCTCACCTGTAGCGGTGGATGATTCAAATATCTCTGCTAGGGGACCCGCAATTTCCTCCCTAACCTCCCATAACGTCCTGGGATACATTTCATCAGGTCCCGGAGATTTATCTACCTTGATGCGCGTTAAGACTTCCAGCACCTCCCTCTCTGTAATATGTACACTCCTCAAGACATCACTATTTATTTCCCCAAGTTCCCTAACATCCATGCCTTTCTCAACCGTAAATACCGATGTGAAATATTCATTCAGGATCTCACCCATCTCTTGTGGTTCCGCACATAGATGACCTTGTTGATCCTTAAGAGGCCCTACTCTCTCCCTAGTTACCCTTTTGCCCTTTATGTATTTGTAGAAGCTCTTTGGATTCACCTTTGCCTGATCTGCCAAAGCAATCTCATATCCCCTTTTTGCCCTCCTGATTTCTCTCTTAACTCTACTCCGGCAATCTCTATACTCTTCAAGGGATCCACTTGATCCCAGCTGCCTATGCATGTCATATGCCTCCTTCTTATTTTTGACTAGTGCCTCAATCTCCCGAGTCATCCAAGGTTCCCTACTTCTACCAGCCTTGCCCTTCACTTTATAAGGAATGTGCTAACCCTGAACCCTGGTTAACACACTTTTGAAAGCCTCCCACTTACCAGACGTCCCTTTGCCTGCCAACAGACTCTCCCAATCAACTTCTGAAAGTTCCTGTCTAATACCATCAAAATTGGCCTTTCCCCAATTTAGAATTTTAACTTTTGGGCCAGACCTATCCTTCTCCATAGCTATCTTAAAACTAATGGAATTATGATCACTGGTCCCAAAGTGATCCCTCACTAACACTTCTGTCACCTGCCCTTCCTTATTTCCCAAGAGGAGGTCAAGTTTTGAAGGGAGTAAAGCAGCTTCACCAGAAAGATACCATTTCTTATTTCTTAAGTTGCAACTTGTTGCTGTTTTATGAATACAAAATTTGAAGCAATCAAAAGCAAGAAATTTATTTTAATACAAATAGTGGGATGTGGAAGGGTGACACAGCAATGTGGCACAGCAAGTGTAACACAGGATATGTGACGAGGCAGATAAAACACATGCCAGGTTCAACATATTTTTATATATACATAAGTTCAGGCTAAATTATAGTGACCAAAGTAAACCAAAGGCCGCGAATTTCCTCGGAGCTGCACCTGCCTCATCACTGTAACTTCTGTCACACTCCCGGTGAAGTTATGGTGGTGGAGCGGGAGCAGTTCCAAGGAAATTCCTGGCCAAATACTGCAAATTCCATTATTAATATCTTCCTGATGAGCTAAAGTCATATCTAAAAGCTTTCATATCGTAGTATGTTACAGCAAAGGAGGAAGCCATTTGATCCATTGTGCCTGTGCCGGTTCCTTGAAAGACCTGTCCAATTAGTCCCACTCCCCTGCCCTTTCCCCATAGCCCTGTAAATTTTTTCCTTTCAAGTATTTATCCAATTCCCTTTTGAAAGTTATTATTGAAACTGTTTCCACCACTCATTCAGGCAGTACATTCCAGATCATTACAACTCTGCTCTTTTGCCAATCACCTTAAATCTGTGTCCTCTGGTTACTGACCCTTCTGCCACTGGAAACAGTTTCTTCTTATTTACTCTGTCAAATCAATTCATGATTTGAACACCTCTATCAAATCTCCCCTTAACGTCTCTGCTGTAAGGAGAACAACCCCAGCTTCACCAGTCTTTCCACATAACTGAAGTCCCTCATCCCAGGTACCATTCTAGTAAATCTCTTCTGCATCCTTTCTAAGGCTTTGACATCCTTCCTAAAATCTGGTATCCAGAATTAAACACAATACTCCAGCTGAGGCCTAACCAGTGATTTATAAAGGCTTAGCAGAACTTCCTTGCTTTTGTACTCTTGCCTCTATTAATAAAGCCCAGGATTCCATATGCTTTTTTTTTTAAACAGCCTTCTCAACTTGTCCTGCCACCTTCAAAGATTTGTGTACATACACCCCCAGGTCTCTCTGTTCCTGTGCCCCTTTTAAAATTATACCATTTAGTTTATTTTGCCTCTCCTCATTCTTCCTACCAAAATGTATCTCTCTGTGGAAGAATTAAAAAAAGTTAGATAAACTTTCAACTCCTCACTTACCAAGATAAACAAAATACGGGGAGATTATGCTGCCAATCCTGGATGCCATGGAACATACCCCAATCCCCATGTTCCTCACCACAGTCGGATACAGCTCAGCAGAGAAAATGTAGATAATCGCAAAGGTTATTGTAATACCTATTTTTCCAATCATCACCAACACTGTTGTCAGATTATGAAGAGCTGTGAAAACCAAATTAAGCAACACTTAATATGAACAGGAAGTTGATTCAAAATGGTACAAGTGCACCGACTTTCATATACCATTTTTTACATTTCCAAGAAGAATGTTTACCTGTGGCTTAATTCCACGATCCCAGACACCCAGCGGGGAGCCATGCTTGCAGGCGGCGCTTATTGGAGATAGGATTGCAATATGGTCGGCAATTTACCCCTTTAGTGTGTTACTACCAGTACAAGTGTGATGTAAGGTGCACTGCATTTGTACTGGGAAGCATAAATTGTGTCTCTTCCTCCTTTACCTATCCGCTGTATACATACACACAGTGCTGATTGCCATCTGCAACATGTGCGGGTGCCAGGGATGTGCAGAACCAAAGCTTTTCCTCTGTTTTGGCAGGCATGACAGAGTCAGATGTTAGACACTGAACACTAACTCGGGGTGGGAATTGAGTGGGCTGGAGGGTTAGGTGTGCGGCAAGCCTTCCCGACATTGGCAGCGTGAGGCCTAGACGATTTTAACTTCCTGGCCACATCTGCATGCCCCCAGTCAGTTCCCCCCGCCCCCCCACCCCAAAGTTCATCAGGAAGCTGCAGCTGTCCGGCGGGTGGGAGGAGCGCAATGTCGGAGACAGAAGAACACCACCGTGGACCGCAAGAACATCCCCGGCACTCAGGAAAATCGTGGGGAGGGGGTTTCCAGAGAGTCTCGTAATCGGTGGAGGGGGAGCCCGGAGCAGGGGAGGCCTAAACTTTCCTCGTGGGGCCTGGAGGAGCACCAAACGAAAGGAAACTAAACAAAAGTTTAAAAAAATTAACTCTTTGGACCTCTTCTAGCCTCGGCTCCCCTTCCCACAAGGTTGACATGGCAGGAAAACCACAATGGCTTCCCCACTCAGGCCCATGGTTAAAAGAGCAGGCCCAATGACATCATCAAAGCCCAATTTACATTATTAAAGAAGACTGCAGGTTTCCAGCAAGTGTCCTTACCACCTGCTTAGAAGAGTAGGTTAAAATTGAACACTGGGAAGAGAGTGAGATGTCGGTGGGTAAATCCCCTGACCGATTTTAACTACCCACCCGCCTGGTTTCCGCTGGGCGGTCAGGGTTAAAATTGCCCCTCAAGTATCTTATTTAATTAAAAAAATGTAAAGGTGTGGTCATTGCATCTGATGTTGGAGCAATTAGTAATTTCTGCCGCAGTCAAGAAGGCTGTATCCATCTTCAGGCTGACCCCAGGATTCCTGCAAACCCATTGATCCACAGGCAATCCCAGCAAAAACCCTAATGCCTGGTTTCTCCAGGTGGCCCTCTGTTTGGGGGCCCAATGACCGACGCTGAGGAAGCCGAGGTGGAAGGCGAGGAATGCTTACTCCTCTCACTGTAATACTTACGCTGAAACTGCACCTACTTCAGACCCAGGCCTAGTTATCAAAAGCAAAATACTGCGGATGCTGGAAATTTGAAATAAAAACAGAAAATGCTGGAGAAGCTCAGCAAGTCAGGCAGCATCTGCGGAGAAAGAAACAGAGTTAACAGAATTTTTAGAATGTCGAAATGTCTTCGACCTGAAACGTTAACTCTGTTTCTTTCTCCACAGATGCTGCCCGACTTGCTGAGCTTCTCCAGCATTTTCTGTTTATATTCCAGTTCCAATTATATCGGAATGGGGAACCCAGGAATTCCCAAGTCAACATTGTAGGGACAGGGACTTGGCATAATGGCCTCTTTAACAACGCACCTTATTTCATGTTTGCTGTGCCTGGGAACTGAGCATTGCCAGGAAAATCTCCTCTGTTATCTTGAGCCATAAAGGTAGGTGACTGATAAAGAAACCTTACACAGGTATAAGATGCTAAGTAGAGTAGAAAAGATAAATCTTGAGCACGACTTTTGAATCAATGTTATCTATGATTCTATAAGACGAGGGGGCATAAGTGTAAACTGGAAAAAGGCAAGTATGGAACTGATCTTCTAGCATAAATTAATCAATACCTGGGATGGCCTTTCAGGTAGGTTAAGCGGAGGTAAAAGCTCTGGAATCAATCAAGAGGCAATTAGATGCCATAATGGGGAACTATAGAAGGGTGAGTTACTTATTTTTGTGATGTTCGTGAACAAGCTTAACATAGACTGGAGACTGAACCTAGGAGTTTCCTGGCCAGATGGCTCAGTGTCACATTGAGTGGTGCAATTATTATCACACTATTAGGAGAGCTCCTATTTCTACTTTATTAAAAAAACAATTTTACTTGAAACAATTTTACTTAAGAAGCCAATCAAAATGTCACCGGTAAAAAGTGAAGGAAATAACCATTGGTATTTTAAAAATGTGAAATAGAAAAGTTTCCTAAAGCTCTTACCTGGAGGAATAAATTGAATGAAGAGCAGAACAGCACCACCAAGCAGCAACATGGAAGCAGTTGAAATTCGTCGAGGTGCATTGTGCATCATCCACCATGCAATTGTGTATGCTACAATTTCACTGATTGCAGAAATAAAGCAGTTGAGGTAAGGGTCTCCATGCATGTTGGGAGTGCCCAGGGTTAAAACAAAGTACCCGACGGATGTAATCATCCTACAGTAAAATAGAAAAGAAATACAAGCTTTTCAATGTTCTGTAAAAGATTGTCTACATACAGTCGGCAGGCCAGTCACAGAAGTTCTGATGACAACTCACACTTAATGCCTTTAATGTCGTGAAATGTCTCAAGGCACTTCACAGAGGGGACGATTGTACACTTGTGCAGGACTGGGAGAAGGTTAGAAGAGGTGATCAAAGGTACGGTCAAAGAGACTAATTTTCAGCGGCCTTTTGAAGATAGGGAGAGAGGTAGGAAGATGGAGAGGTTAGGAAGAGAATTTGAAAATGCAAGGCATGATGGTTGAAAGCTTTGCCACCAATGGTGATGGGGAAAAACACACAATGGGGGTCTTTTGACTTTGGGCAATAGTGTAAAATGGACGATATCGATTCAGCCACCCGTATATATCTCTCCCGATTTTCATTTCCACTGGAATTACCCACAATATGTCAGAATAAGAAGAATATAGGGCTGGAGAAGGTTGTAGAGGTAAGTTGAAGTGATGCCAGAGAAAGAAAGAAGTTGCATTTATGTAGTACCTTTCACAACCTCAGGACATCCCAAAGCACTTTATAGCCAATTAATCACTTTTGGAGTGTAGTCACTTGTTGTAATGTATGCAATGCAGCAGTCAATTTGTGCAGAGCAAGGTCCCACAAACAGCAATGAAATAAATGACCAGGTCATCTGTTTTAGGTATCTGCTGAGGGATAAATGTTGTCCATGAGGCATATGTAAAGATAGTGAGGATTTTGAATCACTGAGCTTGAGGAAGGGTACTCAGTGCAGGTCAGTGAGGACAGGCCAGCGAAGAAAATTGGAAAAGTTCAGCTTGACGATGACAGAGATGGATGTAGATTTCACCAGTGGCAGGGAGGAGGTAGAGACAGACACAGGTGTTGTTTGGAGATGGAAATGGGCAGTATAGTGATGGACTGAATGTGAGGTGAGACGCTCAGCCCGGAGACAAGCATAGTACTGAGACCGAGTACAGTCAAGTTCATTCTCAACAAGTATTCAAGCAACAGAGTGGAATTGGAGGACGAGGGTTACGGGGCTTGTGGTGGCAACCAAACAGGATGACTTCGGTCTTGCCAACTTTTAGCTAGAGGAAGTTCTGGCTATTCCATGACATGTTGGAAAGACTGACAGACAGCACAGCAATAGTGATATTGATGACAGAGCTAAACCTGGGTGTCATCAGTATTCATACTGATCCTATGCTTAAATATAATGTTGTCAAGAGGCAGTATGTACATGAGGAATTGGAAAGGTCCATGGATGGAATCTTAGGGAATGTTCGAAGTGACTGTTTAGACATGCAAGAAATAATTGGAAGAAATGTGTTGGCTGCATTTGGACAGGTAAGAATACAACCTTGAAAGGATGGTTTCAAACAATCTATCCAACTATATACATATTAGAATTTCCATGGAGTTTTCCTGACCTCCCACCATAACTTCAGTGAAGATCATCACTGCAGAAATGGCCTTTTACACCACTCTCTGGAATTTCTACCGATCTTCCAACGAAGTTACAGCAGGAAATTGGGAGCGGTACCGTGGAAATTCCAGGCATGAAAATTTTGCACAGGCCACACACTTTCTTTTCACAAAACCTTACTTCCCGTGTCATGATTTTACATTGTAAAATGCAATATGAACATTTCTAATGAGTATTCCAATGTTAAAACGTCAACAATTACCTCCATTGGCTGTCATACCAATAGGCTTTAATTGCCTTTTCAATATCTAATGACAAATGGTCTGGTAATAATAACCCGTCATGCCACTGTCTGGTACTGTGTTATATTTTTCCCACAGGTCATTCAAAATGCCTTCTGAAATAAAAATCTGCCTTTTTTTCTTAATAACTGAAATTTTTAATGTCCAAAAATGATTTCAAAGAAAAAAGATTCAAATAATAACCAAATTCCACAGTAACACGATAAAAAGTACCCATTGAAATGTCTTTTCAGTGTTTTAATGCCTTTATTAAGTTTTTACTTGAAGGCTTTGGTCTCTCCCAAAAGCCTAGACTTAGAATTGATATTTTTCCCAGAACTGTAACTCGTTACCTGAAATCAACTCATGCAGGATGGCTATGTACTCAATTTCTCAGGATGTAATTAGTCAGCCAAACTGCTAGAATATTTATCTTGAACTTCTAGCAGTTTCTGCTCAGATGTTCCTAAAATTATTTGAAGAAAAGCTAGAAGACAAATTTCAGATGCTTTATTCAGATAAAATGTGAATGAGTTTTGTTTTAAAGCAGAGAGGGCAGAGTTTCTGTGTGGGTTCTCCCAATCTCTGAATACAGCTTCAGCAGAAATCCCAGGAACAGCATAAAATATGTATTACACCATTTCTCTGGGGTTTCTGCTGAAGTTACAGCGGAAGATCCAATCCGGCCAATTACCGCCCCATCAGTCTACTCTCAATCATCAGCAAAGTGATGGAAGGTGCCGTCGACAGTGCTATCAAGCGGCACTTACTCACCAATAACCTGCTCAGTTTGGGTTCCGCCAGAACCACTCAGCTCCAGATCTCATTACAGCCTTGGTCCAAACATGGACAAAAGAGCTGAATTCCAGAGGTGAGGTGGGAGTGACTGCGCTTGACATCAAGGCAGCATTTGACCGAGTGTGGCAGCAAGGAGCACTAGTACAATTGAAGTCAGTGGGAATCAGGGGGAAAACTCTCCAGTGGCTGGCGTCATACCTAGCAAAAAGGAAGATGGTAGTGGTTGTTGGAGGCCAATCAGCTCATCTCCAGGACATCGCTGCAGGAGTTCCTCAGGGCAGTGTCCTAGGCCCAACCATCTTCAGCTGCTTCATCAATGACCTACCCGGACTTCAAGGGTTAAGTTACGATAAGGTCAGAAATGGGGATGTTCGCTGTTGATTGCACAGTGTTTAGTTCCATTCGCAAGCAGTCCGTGCCTGCATGCAGCAAGACCTGAACAACATCCAGGCTTGGGCTGATAAGTGGCAAGTAATATTCGTGCCATATAAGTGCCAGGCAATGACCATCTCCAACAAGAGAGAGTTTAACCACCTCCCCTTGACATTCAACGGCATTACCATTGCCGAATCCCCCACCATCAACAACCTGGTGGTCACCATTGACCAGAAACTTAACTGGACCAGCCACATAAATACTGTGGCAACAAGAGCAGGTCAGAGGCTGGATATTCTGCAGTGAGTGACTTGCCTCCTGACTCCCCAAAGCTTTTCCACCATCTACAAGGCACAAGTCAGGAGGGTGATGGAATACCCTCCACTTGCCTGGATGAATGCAGTTCCAACAACACTCAAGAAGCTCGACACTATCCAGGACAAAGCAGCCCGCTTGATTGGCACCCCATCCACCACCTTATACGTTCATTCCCTCCATCACCGGCGCACCATGGCTGCAGTGTGTACCATCTACAAGATGCACTGCAGCAACTTGCCAAGGCTTCTTCGACAGCACCTCCCAAACCCGCAACCTCCACCACCTAGATGGACAAGGGCAGCAGGCACATGGGAACATCACCACCTGCATGTTCCCGTCCAAGTCACACACCATCCCAACTAGGAAATATATCACCGTTCCTTCATCGTCGCTGGGTCAAAATCCTGGAACTCCCTACCTAACAGCACTGTGGAAGGACTCCTAATGTTTTACCATTGTTTAAAAAGGCAGAGAAGGATAGACCGAGTAATTGCAGGCCAGTCAGTCTAACCTCTGTGGTGGGCAAATTATTGGAATCAATTCTGAAGGACAGGATAAACTGTCACTTAGAAAGGCATAGAGTAATCAAAGATAGTCAGCATGGATTTGTTAAGGGAAGGTCATGTCTGACTAACTTGATTGAATTTTTTGAGGAGGTAACAAGGAGGGTCGATGAGGGTAGTGCATTTGATTCAGTCTACATGGACTTTAGTAAGGCTTTTGACAAGGTCCCACATGGCAGACTGGTCAAAAAGGTACAAGCCCATGGGATCCAAGGGAAAGTGGCAAATTGGATCCAAAATTGGCTCAGTGGTAGGAAGCAAAGGGTAATGGTCGACGGGTGTTTTTGTGACTGGGAGGCTGTTTCCAGTGGGGCTCCACAGGGCTCAGTACTAGGTCCCTTGCTTTTTGTGGTATATATTAATGATTTGGACTTAAATGTAGGGGGCATGATTAAGAAGCTTGCAGATGATACAAAAATTGGTTGTGTGGTTGATAGTGAGGAGGAAAGTTGTAGACTGCAGGAAGATATCAATGGACTGGTCAGGCGGGCAGAAAATTGGCAAATGGAATTCAATCCGGAGAAGTGTGAGGTAATGCATTTGGGGAGGGCAAACAAGGCAAGGGAATAGACAATAGATGGGAGGATATTGAGAGGTGTAGAGGAAGTGAGGGACCTTGGAATGCATGTCCACAGATCGCTGAAGGTAGCAGGACAGGTAGATAAGGTGGTTAAGAAGGCATACGCAATACTTTCCTTTATTAGCCAAGGCATAGAATATAAGAGCAGGGAGGTTATGCTGGAACTGTATAAAACACCGGTTAGGCCATAGCTTGAGTACTGCGTACAGTCCTGGTCAGGGATAGGACAGGGTACTTTCTAAATGGTAAAAAGTTAAAACCAGTGGATGTCCAAAGGGACTTAGGGGTTCAGGTACATAGATCATTGAAGTGTCATGAACAGGTGCAGAAAATAATCAATATGGCTAATGGAATGCTGACCTTTATATCTCGAGGACTGGAGTACAAGGGGGCAGAAGTTATGCTGCAGCTATACAAAACCCTGGTTAGACCGCACCTGGAGTACTGTGAGCAGTTCTGGGCACCGCACCTTCGGAAGGACATTTTGGCCTTGGAGGGAATGCAACGTAGGTTTACTAGAATGATACCCGGACTTCAAGGGTTAAGTTACGAGGAGAGATTACACAAATTGGGGTTGTATTCTCCAGAGTTTCGAAGGTTAAGGGGTGATCTGATCGAAGTTTAAAAGATATTAAGGGGAACAGATAGGGTGGATAGAGAGAAACTATTTCTGCTGGTTGGGGATTCTAGGAGTAGGGGGCACAGTCTAAAAATTAGAGCCAGACTTTTCTGGAGTGAGATTAGAAAACATTTCTACACACAAAGGGTGGTAGAAGTTTGGAACTCTCTTCCGCAAACGGCAATTGATACTAGCTCAATTGCTAAATTTAAATCTGAGATAGATAGCTTTTTGGCAACCAAAGGTATTAAGGGATATGGGCCAAAGGCAAGTATATGGAGCTAGATCACAGATCAGCCATGATCTTATCAAATGGCAGAGCAGGCACGAGGGGCTGAATGGCCTACTCTTGTTCGTATGTTCCTAAGAAGGATCCTGGGCCAGAAGGTAAGTTTTAAATTTATTTTTCAGATTTCCTTATGGGCCATGGTGTGCAGGAGTCCTCCGGGCCTCACAAAGAAGCCTTGGGCCTCCCTTGCATCAGGTTATCCACCTTATTGTGGCAAAACCACCCTCTCCCCCCAATCACAGCATGTCACCCCCTCTCCCCCCGCCCCCCCCCCCCCCCCCCGATCGCAGCCAGTGCTCCCATGAACTGCCCAGGACTGTCCACATGGGTTACCAGCTGCAGCTCCTGCCACTTGTCTGCACTCCCGCCCGGCGGCCAGACTGTCAATTTGGCCAGTTGCCGGGCGGGAGACTGCAGCATGTTATTTAAATGAGGTCCCACCATTAAGATTGGCAGGGCCTCCACATCCATGGCCTTGCCGGGTTTTCCCCGTGCTACTGCAGTCCCTCGCACCCTCCCCGCCTTCCCATTAATATCAGGGTCAAAGTCTTTAGTCATTATGTGTGTTGTTGACAGTTAGAAAATGTTAGCATTCTAATTACCAACAGTTGTCAGATATAGGAGCTGAATTTTAACTCGGGGCGGGAATCGGGCACGTGGGCAGCAAGGCAGTTCGCAAACCATGCTGACCTTGGCAGCTTTAGACCAGGTGATTTTAACTCCTAGGCTTGATCTGCATGCTCCCACCAACAGGGACTGAAGGAACAGTCTCCAGCACTCGGGTCAGTCCCGGTTTGGAGGTTTTGGGTGAGCCCTCCTGCTCCTGCTGACCACACGAAGTTTCTGTTGGGCAGGCAGGGTTAAAATTGCCCCTAGTGAGACAGAGAAACAGACAGACAATGTATGTTTCCTCATCTTAATTTCACTTCTTTTTTTCCAACTAAATAAATTGAGTTGAACTTTGAGCACAAATAGTAAATCTCTAATTATTACATGCATTTTGTTCATAGACTGCTTACATTGTCTTACAGTTGTGAGGCAGGGAGACAGAGAAACACAGGAGACAGGAAGACACACATTCACATGGAGAGAGGCAGAGAAAGAGACAAACAGAGAGAGAAAGAGAGACAGACAGAGATAAACATTCAGGAACTAATCACAAAACATCAAATTCAATACTTGCAGATATCTTTTAAAATGTCACAAACTAGTGCTGCCAATGGGATTCACCCCCACCCATCCAGTACTATTAGACCCATGTCCCCTCCCTCTCCTGGCTAGAAACCAGGAATCCTCTAGGCAGCTAAATTTTCCATTCCACCTGCCAAACCCCAGATTCCACCTCTACAGTAATGTGATACCAAACCCCAGCTGCCTCACAGCAGTGCTGTCAAACTTCAAGACCCAAGCTTAGCTCTGCCAAACTCCAGGACCAGTCACCAGTGCTACCAAATCCAGGGAAATCCTTCAATGCTGCCAAAGCCTAGGATTGCCCCCATCACTACCCAAGTGCAGGAATGCGCCTAAGCGGAGCTGCATCCCATTGCTCCTCCCCAGTACTGCGGTTGTGTGATGCGAGTCATGCAATTTCAGTGGTGGTGGTGGTGAAATATAAAGTTGGAGCAGAACCTGAATTTGCTGCGTTTCCACCCCATTTCCATTGCCAACAAATTACTTTCCAGGGATCGGATGCTTCTACAGCCAACCCTTTTACATCATGGCAGCATTCAGGGGGTGTTCCCAGACCTCCCTAAAGATTCTGCCCAAAGCGCCCATGATAGACACAGCAGGACCTATGTCTCTTGAGACCAAAAGTAGTAGGCTCCGTTCTGGGCCTTGGGAAGGTCCCAGCATAGAAGAAGAAAGCAGTAGTCGCACCCAAAGGGATTGGTTACTGTTACCAGATGGCCTCTCTGATCCATGTGGGGAAAGTAAAAAGACTTTGGCCTATTTATTGCAGTCCAACCTAGGCCTCAGGCTCCCTCCCTTGAAGAGGCAGGGTGCTGCTCCAAGTTCTGTTGTCTTCTTGGCATGGGCACCTGTTTAGGGTTCCTGCTCCTATTATTTAAATGACCCCAGACCTTAAGATAGGGTCAGGGTGCGGTGAAAGCAGCGGGCAGATATTTTGCCCTGCCATGCTTGTGGTGGCACAACACCACCACCAGAAATTTTACCTTCAGATATCGATCACCAATTAGTACGTCTTCAATACTATTTTGCTATGCATTCTCAGCTTTAAAAATTAAATACGTAATAGGTAAAGGAATATACATAGAAAATAAGTTTTCACGGAATAATGGACAGTGTTGTGAAATTCAATCTTCAGAGCAACTGTAAAAATCCCAGAACACCATTAAAGAATGGAATTTGACTCTTTTGGCCAGTGTACGTCACTGACTCTGCTGTTATTGCTTAGGTGGCACAAGCAGGAAATTTCCTTGGGGGATTCTCAATCAACCGCCATAACTTCGGCAGAAGATCATCGGAAACCCTGTTTACGTGCAGAAACGGGGTCTCCACTAAAGTTATGGCAGCAGAGCAGGAGAAACACCAAGGAAATTCCCAACAAGTGTGTCTGCCAACTCACTGTGAGCAAAAGCACAGACCGACTTGTAATATATCAAAAGTCTTTGGCATAGTGTGCGCTTCCTGTTTGTCACACTTGCTTCCTGTGTCACGGTTCTGTCATGCTTGGGTAACGCCCATATATTACTATGTATACTTACATTATACTTACCGCTCAGTCCTCCTGATACTAGGTTGTGCTGCCATTTCTCGAAGCCCCGTCTCCTCGATTCATTGTTCCAGGTGATGCTGCAGGTAAATTTTGTGTAATTTTCTGGCTACTTTTCCGTCTGTGTAGATAAGTTTCATTTTAATGTATCTAAAGTTTAACTTAATTTTAAAGTTTTAACTATTTCCTCGATATCCCTCAGCTTTTTTTTTACCAGCTGCCACCCTCAGCCCTGCTGTGACCTTCAAGAGTGAGGTAAAGTGACAGATGATAATTACACCATCTGTTTTGGCTTTTGTTTTTGTTTTCTGGCAGCCAATTGGTACACAGCTAGGTCCCACAAACAGTAAAAGAAATAAATACATCTGGAGTATTCTGTGCAGTTTTGGTCTCTTATCTGAGGAAGGAAGGTTGCCCTTGCCATGGAGGGAGTGCAGCGAAGGTTTACCAAACTGATTCCTGGGATGGCAGGACTGACATATGAGGAGAGATTGGGTCGACTAGGCCTGTATTCACTCGAGTTTAGAAGAAGGTGATCTCATCGAAACATATAAAATTCTAACAGGACTAGACAGACTAGATGCAGGGAGGATGTTCCCGATGGCTGGGGAGTCCAGAACCAGGAGTTACAGACTCAGGTTACGGGATATGCCATTTAGAACAGAGATGAGGAGAAATTTCTTCACTCGGAGGGTGGTGAACCTGTGGAATTCTCTACCACAGAAGGCAGTGGAGGCCAAGTCATTAGATGTATTCAAGAAGGAGACAGATATATTTCTTAATGCTAAAGGGATATGGGGACAGAGCGGGAACAGGGTACTGAGTTAGATGATCAGCCATGATCATTTTGAATGGCGGAACAGGCCCAAAGGGCTGAATGGCCTACTCTTGCTCCTATTTTCTATGTTTCTATGTAAATGGACAGTTAATCTGTTTTGGGGGTATTTGTTGAGGGATAAATGTTGGCCAGACACAGAGAGAATTCCCCTACTCTTCTTTCCAAGTGTCTTGAGATCTTGTATGTTAACCTGAACACATCAGTTCAACGCCTCATCCAAAAGACGGTACCTCTGACAATGCAGCACTCCCCCAGTACTGCATTGAAATGTTAACCTAGATTATCTGCTCAAGTATGTAGTGAGACTTAAAACCATAAAACTTCTGACTTAGAGATGGTTAATATTACTATGAGAGTTATTTCTGACATATCTGAATGTTGCACATCTTTTCTCAGCTGATGTGTTGTTGGTGGTCTCACCTGGGGTCTTAATGCTGTCTTGAACAATGGGATATGGTGGTGTGCCTTCTGGTGTGGTACTATGGCTGTGCTCACCTTCAGTGGAGATTGTCAAAGTACTGATTGGAAGATATAAGAAGCAGCTGCCCTTTCTGTTGATTCATATCACAACTGGGGGTCTGGTCAATGGCATCTTTAGCTTGAACATAGTCCTTCAGGATCCTGTTGAGAAAGGACAAAGGACATTCTGGTCTTTCTATTCTCTCTTCAATGACAGAAAGCTCCCAATATGGGTTAAATTTGTGTTGTACAAATAATTGTCCAAACCGTTCTCCTTCATGCTTTAGGGCTCCTAGGCATGTAATCAAAGAGCTTCATTCAGTCCAGGTGCAAGATCCAAGGCCAAGCTGTGGCAAAGAGGTAAATGTTTACAGGAAGGGCTCGGTTTTCACCAACCTGTCACTGAGCACTGTGGAGGGGAAGTCAGCCTCATGATGAGCGCATCTCTCTTCCAAAGCCCATCATATGAAGAGCTGGATTAAGCAGCTGGTAATAAGTAATACCAACACCTCCGAGTTCCCCTCCAAATCACACACCATCTCGACTTGGACATATATCGCCATTCCTTCAATGCCGCTGGGTCAAAATCCCGGAACTCCCTACCTAACAACACTCATATCTCCAGAATGAATTTTTTTTAAAGTGTGGTAAGCAGCATTGAACTTAGTCGCTTAGAACATCAAGGTGGCTGGTACGTTGCAAGTTGCCCAGTCGAAGTCCTTCCACCGTGCAGATGTCCACCATGTGGCTGACATGATGAGTAAAATCTGCGGCTTGCTGTGACACTCGCTGGTAGACATTACCTGGCCACCTGGTATCCAAACATTTACTCATTTATCCAGGAGTAATTGGTATCTGCATTCTGCCTTGCTAGTGCTCACTTGGCAGTTGTCCGATGACCAACTAATAACAATCCTTCTTGGAAGGGAGAGAGGTGGACTCTCCTTCGACTCGAGTTGGTCCCAAGAGAGCATGCCTGGTGACGGGAGGCTGGAACAGTGCCGATCCTGTGCAGCAGACACGGTAAACTGATACTTAAGCCAGGCAGGTCCAACAGTGCCCCAGGGGGGCTGTTGATCGTTAGCCAGGCAGCACAGCTCATTGATGGGATCTTGGAGCATTTCATTCATAAAGGTTGATGCAGTATTGGAGATCTACAATAAACATCTCTAAGAGATTTAGGAAAATACATCATGGATATATTCAGAAAGCATAAGAACATAAGAAATTGGAGCAGGAGTAGGCCAATCGGCCCTCGAGCCTGCTCCGCCATTCAATAAGATCATGGCTGATCTGATCCCAACCACAAATCTAAAGAACACAAGAAGTCGGAGCAGGACCCGGCCACACAGCCCCTGGGCCCTCTCCGCCACCCACAGGGCATTGACCGATCCGAACTCAGCTTCATGTCCAATTTCCTGCCCGCTCCCCATAACCCCTAATTCCCTTTACTTCTAGGAAACTGTCTATTTCTGTTTTAAATTTATTTAATGATGTAGCTTCCACAGCTTCCTGGGGCAGCAAATTCCACAGACCTACCACCCTCTGAGTGAAGAAGTTTCTCCTCATCTCAGTTTTGAAAGAGCAGCCCCTTATTCTAAGATTATGCCCCCTAGTTCTAGTTTCACCCATCTTTGGGAACATCCTTACTGCATCCACCCGATCAAGACCCTTCACAATCTTATATGTTTCAATAAGATCGCCTCTCATTCTTCTGAACTCCAATGAGTACATCATGGATATATTCAGAAAGCATATCGAGCACATCTAGTACTGGACTCCTGAAAATTAAACATAAAATTCTTAAATGGTTACCTGCCTTGTATTGTCTTCATTATTCCTTTCAAAGGAAGTATTCTCCAGTTTGTCGGTGGTAAAAAAAATTATAAAGATACTGACTTCTTAACATGTTTTCGATGAGTCACATGGTACAACCCTTAAAATGTTTTTTGAAGAATCACTAAGGAGTGATTGACAACAAAGTAAGAGAATTCCACAATCCTCCAAAAAATTCAAAACTAAATTAACAATATTAACTGATTGGAAATCACGTGCAGTGCACGGTCATATTTACAATTTGTGCTCCCTGACAAAAATACAAAGTCAGAAAATCAACCCTATAGATCCATTCTACTCATCGAAATATGATCAGCCAAAGTTGCACAAAGTTATTCAATACTATTATGTTATTAAGCATCTAAATAAGACCAGCCCTGGACATTATCATTGACTTTATAAATGAACTGATATATCTGGCAAATGCGTTGCTCCAATATGCTGTGGGTTAGATGATGAGAAGCCAGCATTGTACACAGCTGCTGAAGTATCCCTAACAATTTGGGGTGAGGAGGGGTGTGGGGGGGTTTGGCAGACTTGCCAGACTCTTTAGCACTTTTTTGGAAATTCCCTTGCAGACGATCCTGTCATAGATTTGAAATTCTTCCTGACAACATGTTGTAAGGTCCCTTATTTTCTGGAGTTGTGCTGGATGTTTCATTTTCATCTTTGCCCACTATTCCTTCAGAGTGGTATTAGGACTTCGGAACAACTGAGAACTGTATGTGTAAAGAATATTTCCATTAGCTGACTTTACATGAAACTATAAGACTTCAATAATTATTATTGGAAAATTATAGAAATCACTGTGAAAATGCAACAATGTTATTCCTTATTTTAAAATAAGTTTATAAATAAAAAAAGTACACAACACTTACCAGAGTTGGAAATATTCAGAGAATGTGCTGTTTCCATCGCCTAGAACACTGAATGCTTCAACAATCATTTTTTTCCTCTAGCCAAATAAGGATATTATTTAGAGGCCAAGTAGCTCTATTAATCTGCAGATGACTGTGTTATTTTTAAATTGTAGGTTACCAAACATTGAGCATAGCTTGTAAATAAATGCTTATTGCGTTATTGCAAGCTTGTAAATAAATGCTTATTGCGTTATTGCAGGCTTCTGGATTACTAAACTTCTTGTTGATTTTTTAAAATCATACTGCTTCGATTCTGGATAGTTTTTAATGGCTCGCTGTTGCAAGTGTTGCCATTTTGCTTCCAAAAGTGCAACTTTTTCATTTAATGCATTACTTCACTAAAACTGTGCAAACAATCCACTTTCTGAGAAATGAGGTCTCCTTTGTGCCTTTCATACAAGATGGCATTTTTTTGCCTTTTACTGCCAGAGGGTGACAAGCCATGTAAACTCCTTCACTTACTTGCAAGAGTGGTCAATCTGAATCATTTCAACTCACATTCTATCATAGTATCATGGTAGGTACAGCACATTGTACCTACAGTGAAGAGGCCATTTGGACAATTGTGCCTGTGCTGGCACTTTGAAAGAACTATCCAATTAGTCCCATTCTCTTGCTCTTTCCCCATAGCCCTGCAATTTTTCTCCCTTCAAGTGTTTATCCAATTCCCTTTTGAAAGTTACTACTGAATCTGCTTCCACCATCCTTTCAGGCAGTGCATTGCAGGTCATAATTCGCTGCATAAAAAAAAATGTTTCCTTATGTCGCCTCTGGCTGTTTTGCCAATCACCTTAAATCTGTGTCCTCTGGTTACCGATCCATCTGCCACTGGAAACAGTGTCTCCTTATTTACTTTATCAAAACCGTTCATGATTTTGAACACCTCTATCAAATCTCCCCTTAACCTTCGCTGTTCTAAGGAGAACAACCCCAGCTTCTGCAAACTCTCCACATAATTGAAGTCCCTCATCCCTGGTGCCATTCTAGTAAATCTCTCTGCACCCTTTCTGTGGTCTTGACATCTTTCTTAAAGTGTGGTGCCCAGAATTGAACACAATACGCCAGCTGAGGCCTAACCTGTGATTTATAAAGGTTGAGCATAACTTCCTTGCTTTTGTACTCTATGGGCTATAAATTGGACCGCCTAGTGCCCGTTTTGTAGGCCCTACATGGCCTCCGAAGGACCCAAAATGGCATCTAGAATGCGTGCGCACGCTTCCAGCGTGACGTGCGCCGGATGCCATCTCGGTAAAGACATTTGCGCATGCGCAGGTAACAAACGCCGGCAGCATGTAAAGTAGGAAGAATATGCAGTAGATCAATTAGTGGCTCCTCAATAAGTGTCTGTCATTAACATGGTGTAAACATCCAAAGTGCCTTTACACGTGAAATCCCAAATATAGCGCCACACATATTTTGCTAAACACCACAACCATACATATAACTAAATGATACAATTTTGAGTATTAATTATTTTGGTGAGAGCTCTTTGCTTATAGAGTCTCTACTCACCACACAAGGAAAGATAGAATTGTGATATTCCGCATATTTGAAGTTCTAACCAAATCCAAGAAACTATAAGGATGTTTTTGCTTATATGTGGTATTCAGAAGCTAAAAAAAAGGATAAAAAACAAATGAATTTTCAATGCTTGCACAGTATACACTTTCCAGTATAGTGGATGATTCTTAACTGGAAGCACCTCATTTTAAGTAAAACATTTCCTTTATCCGACCTGTTCTGTTACACAAACAGTATTGAAAGTATTGTACTGATCTCAGTTGACAGTAATATGTCCTACAGCTGCTCAAGTTATTAACCCATCAAGGTTTGTAAAGTATGGGTGATAACAGGGTGTAAAACTACTTACAGTTATATAAAACTCTGGTTAGACCCCATTTAGAGTACTGCGTTCAGTTCTGGGCACCGCACCTCAGGAAGGATATATTGGCCTTGGAGGGGGTGCAGCACAGATTCACTAGAATCAAAACTGGGCTAAAAGGGTTAAATTATGAGGACAGGTTGCAAAGACTAGGCTTGTATTCCCTTGAGTATAGAACATTAAGGGGTGATCTAATTGAGGTGTTTAAGATGATTAAAGGAGTTGATAGGATAGATAGAAAGAAACTATTTCCTCTGTTGGGGGAGTCCGGAACAAGGGGGTATAACCTTAAAATTAGAGCTAGGCCGTTCAGGAATGAAGTCAGGAAGCACTTCTTCACACAAAGGGTAGTGGAAATCTGGAAATCTCTTCCCCCAAAAAGCTGTTGAGGCTACGTCAATTGAAAATTTCAGAACTGAGATTGATAGATTTTTGTTAGTTTTAAGGGTATTAAGGGTTACAGAACCAAGTGGGTAGATGGATTAAAGATACAGATCAGCCATGATCTAATTGAATGGCGGAACAGCCTCAAGGGTTTGAATGGCCTACTCCTGTTCCTATATTCCTTCCAGTGTATTCCTTGATCTGTTAAGGATTGAGCATTTTATACGACAATAACAGGACATTAAGCAAAATAAGCTAGTTATGAGACCCACATTGGTAACATTTGACTAAAGCACAAGGAAGGTCCCCGCTGCGAACTCCGTTCCCTAGCCACCAACTTCATCCCTCTCCCTGGCCACTGTCTGAGGCTGAACCAGACTGTTCCCAACCTTGGCGTCCTATTTGACCCTAAGATGAGCTTCTGACCACATATCCACTCCATCACCAAGACTGCCTACTTTCACCTCCATAACATTGCCCATCTCCATCCCTGCCCCAGCTCATCTGCTGCTGAAACCCTCATCCATGCCTTTGTTACTTCCAGACTGGACTATTCCAATGGTCTCTTCGCCGGGCTTCCATCTTCCACCCTCCATAAACTTAAGCTCATCCAAAACTCTGCTGCCCATATCCTAACTTGCACCAATTCCCGTTCTCCCATCACCCCTGTGCTCACTAACCTACATTGGCTCCCAGTCCGGGAACACTTTGATTTTAAAATTCTCATCCTTGTTTTCAATTCCCTCCATGGCCTCGCCCCTCCCTATCTCTGTAACCTCCTCCAGCCCTACAACCCTCCAAGATCTCTGCGCTCCTCCAATTCTGGCCGCTTGCGCATCCCCGATTTTAATTGCTCCACCATTGGCAGCCGTGCTTTCAGCTGCCTAGGT
This sequence comes from Heptranchias perlo, assembly GCF_035084215.1. Lineage (NCBI taxonomy): Eukaryota > Metazoa > Chordata > Chondrichthyes > Hexanchiformes > Hexanchidae > Heptranchias > Heptranchias perlo. Next base: position 22,164,584 of record NC_090328.1, on the reverse strand, counting down.
CCTAAGCTCTGGAATTCCCTCCCTAAACCTCCGCCTCTCTACCTCTCTTTCCTTCTTTAAGACGCTGCTTAAAACCTACCTCTTTGACCAAGCTTTTGGTCACCTGCCCTAATACCTCCTTATGTGGCTCGATGTAAAATTTTGTTTGATAACGCTCCTGTAAAGCACCTTGGGATGTTTTGCTACATTAAAGGCGCTATATAAATGCATTTTGTTGTTGTTGTTGTTGTTGAGTAGGCCTTTCAGCCCCTCGACCCTGCTCTGCCATTCAATTAGATCATGATTGATCTGCACCTCAACTCCATTTTCCTCCTTTTGCTCCATATCACTTGATACCCTTATCTAACAAAAATCAATCTCAGTCTTGAAAGCTCCAATTTGACCTAGCATTCACAACCTGTTGGGGAGATAGTTCCAAATCTCAACTAGCCTTTGTGTGAAAAAGTGCTTCCTGATTTCACTCCAGAATGGTCTAGCTCTAATTTTAAGATTATGTCCCCTTATTCTTGGGGAGTCCCCATGAGCATAGCCACAGACCCATCACGGGATTGCCAGACTATAGAACACAAACCAATCTAGATCTTCAGGAATTATACAACCTCCCCACAAGACCAGCAGGAATTAGAGGTCCCCTCCCAGTAACCAGTGTGCACAAATCGAACATAAAACAAAACCCAAACCTTAAAATAAAATCACATGTTGTCTTAATGATACATCATCTATGATGGAGCAATAGCTAATTGCAGGATAGACCAAAAAAATGGCAGCACAAATTCAGTGAGAGACATTTTACATTACTGGACATGTGCTGACATTGCCATTTTAGAAAAGGAGATATATGCAAGCCAAAGGCTGTTTGGCTTGGGACACATTGCAATGAATTAATCCAAACTGGTCTGTGATTTAGTTTTGGTTGCATCCATTATCCTATTTAATTATTGGAAGCTAATTGATTTCTAAAAATGCTAAGATTAGTGTACCAAGATGAATGGTTGACAAATAGCTTGAAACATCTTAGAATGGTAGAAATTACAACACATAAAGAGGATACTCAGTCCATCACGCCAATGCTAGTTCTTCAGCTGCAGCTGTGTACTCTAATCAAATTTCCTTAACCTTTCCACAGAACCCGCCATACAGAACTAACGCAGTCAACGAAGATAACACACACAACGATAAATGCTGCCGTACCAAATTACCTTTCTTTACTTCCCTATTGCTTGTAAATATAATTAAATATGAATTATGACAGGCTCTTATTCTGAAAATACTGAGATATATTAGTGCTTGATCTTGACATATTTGAATTGCACCCTAAGATAGAAAGAGTAAAAAAAGTGAAATAACTACCGTATATTCTTTGACATCTTCATGCTGAAATATCATCCCAGTGTGCGTAATTCCATTTTTTTTAGCGAAACCTTGCACTATTTTTTCTGCTTCGCTCACTCGACCTTGAGCGATCAGCCATCTGGGAGACTCGGGTATAAGCCTGAAAAAAAGGTACAAATAAAGCACAAGTCAGAATGGTAAAGGTGTGTCAGGGACAAGACTTCCGCCCGCCCGACTACAATAACAGTGACCCCAGCCAAGTTTCTTGTTGGGAGGTCACCCATTTGGGGGTAGGAATCATGTGCTGCTGCAGGCTTTAAACACCTGCATCAACTTAAAGGGCCAAGCATCATTAAAACATGTCTTGCTTCATATCGGAAGCAGTAGTTGAGGCGCATGCATAGATGCATTTAAGGGAAAGCCAGATATAAGCACGATGGAGAAAGGAATAAAAGTTTATGCTGATAGAGTTAGATGAAGTAGGGGTGGGAGGAGGCTCGTGTGAAGCATAATCACTGGCATGAACCAGTTGGGCCGAATGGCCTGTTTCTGTGCTGTACATTCTAATGAAAATGTCAGATTGGTCCGCTATAGGGCATAGGGTCCTCAGGGTCACTAAGTGTCCTTCCACTGACATAGTGGTGGAGCCAGTATGGTGGGGGAGGGTCGGGGGAGTCATAACCCCCCAATCACTTTGAGGTCAGCCAATTTTGTCCGTCAGGACTCGGCCAAGACTGACTTCAAGTAACTTACTCACTTAACTTTTAAATTGCGATCGCAATTATTGGAATGAGGCCCAAGGCCCAATTTCAGGCGAGCCGTCAGTTATGCGCCCGTATAAGGGTGATAACAAAATTGTAGCCCCCAATGCCAGGTCCAATTTGGGTCAGACGTTTGCCCAGAATAATTAATTAGGGCCAAGCCTGGAAAATTCAGATACATGAATCATGTTATCACAAAGTTAGAACTATTTTTTACATCCATATACGAATCATACATTTTCTGTTCTTGTTAAAAAAAAAATTGCCTTAATATTAATAACAACTAAAAAAATTAACTCACCACCAAAAAGGAATATACAGAACTTCTGGGAGTGTCAATGCTAGCAGCAACATCCTCCAATCTCGGATAAAATATGCAAAGAGTGGTAGAATAATGTAGCCTATGGCATAAAACATGCAAACACCAAGTGTTGAGTAAGCAATCCTCTCCGCTTTGCCTAGGAGCTCAGTTCCTATTCAGTGAAGGAAGAAAAGAATTTAAATTAGTTTATAATCAACAATATTCTTAAATGCAAATTTTGAGGTTCAGATAATTCCACTTCAAGGCAAAGTTTTACTATTACTACTCCTTTAAAGGGGTTGAAACAGCACTATGCAGTATTATTAACAGATACATAAATATGTTGATATGAAATTCCTCTGTTCACTATCTTAAGAAAGATACTTCAAATTCCTGGATTAAATGAAGTGTTAGAAACAGTATCATACATATATTATCATAATACAAATGATGAAGCAAAACAATGCAATACTTCTAATGAGAAGTTGGTGTGATTTTCACACACATATCTAACACCACACCATACACAACCAAGAGTATAGCTGCACAATCTGACTTCTACACCTGTAAGATATTTTGAGATCGGACTCCAGGGCCCCAAGATTCCTGGGTCCCACTTCATCGTTGGAAGTGTGACAGGGTAGGACTTCTGGCTGGAGACTGTCCCCTTCAGAAATCCCGGAGTCATGAACAATGCTGGATGGGACAAGGACTACAGTCCTGCCAGCGATTGGCAACTCGTACCAGAACAGCCCGGAAAAACTCGCTGGGGGAGGAGTGAAATAATGGCGCAAATGCAGGAATTAAAGGCCTGCAGTCACTTAAAATGCAAGCTGCAATGGAACAAAATGAAGAGCTGAAAATTTTTCAGAGCTTGATATTGAAATAGTATTAAATAAGCTATGACAAAGATGGAATGTCATTCTTTGGATGGGTGGCATAAAGCCAATGGATTGAGCTGTCTGTCATATGGAACAAAACGACAGTGACACGTCCGTGACCCTCCCCCAGGACAACCATCAGATGTAGGAAGAAGTTTAATGATCTTACAAGGACAGCAAAAGTAAGAGATTTGCCAGCCAAGTGCTTTGTGAGACGCTTAGAGGCACGGTATCACTCCTTGTCGTCATAGTGTTCAGTCGCTGCACTTTTAAACAAAAGTGCACTTTTTGTTTAATGTGGCCCTCAGGCGGCAGGAAGGTCTCAAGACCAGCTGCTCAACAGCAGTGGGCAGATATGGCAGAGTGGGTGAGCACCAGAAACCATGGATCTGGCTGCAATGCCACAAGAAGTTTAATGACCTGACCAGGGTTGCTAAGGTAAGACTCCTAATTCAGATCTTGCATTGCTCTGTGCTGGAGGTCATATCCTGCAGGGTTCTTGGCCATCTCACCCTCTTTCCCTTCACACTGAAATCCGACCCTCACACATTATGCGTGACAAAGAGCAGCTGCTTTCAGCCGCCACTCATCTGTCTCTGCTTCTCCTTGACACTAAATACTAACTCTTTTTCCTCTCAGGTTCATCACATGTAGAGCCCCCAGTGGTGAAAGAGCTGGAAGAGGGCAGAACCCATGAAGACACACCATCACTCGACCTTTACATAGCAAGAGCCAGTTCAGAGTCTGGCACTCAGTATAGTTTAGAGGAGAGACTAGACACGTCTTCACATGGAGACTCATCCCGCACAGTGCTCAGGAGCCTGGGCAGGTGGGTAGGACTGTGCAGGGAGCAATTCGCCAGAGGGAGAACTCAAATCCTAGCCCTGCAGCAGACGGCATAGATAAAGGCCATGAGGCCACAGCCTTCAGAAGCCGACTGATGGCTATACACTAGGATCTTCTAAGTGCACTGGTCTGCCTGCCAGCGAGCTTGCGCACAATGGTTACAGAGCATGGAGGGATCCAGCTCAAACTTTTGTTGGGTTTTCGCACAGAGCATCAAGATCATGCATTCAACTACGGAACAAGTGGTCAGCTCTATGAACACTGCAGTGGGGCCCCACAGAGGTGGAACCTCTGGTGACAGCTCTGACAGCTTTGCTGGGAGCTCAGATTGCAGCCATTGTGGCTTTGGGGACTAGCATCTCCTCAGGCTTTCAAACCATGAAGGAAAGCATGGATGGGAGTGTGGAAAGCATGGATAGGGGCTTCCAGAGTAACTGCCTGATGGCCAAATGGACAGTAAACTAACTAATGTTGCTGGTGTCACCTGTTGTAGTCCGAAAAGAGCCTGTGGTATAGAAGTTGAGGGCCACTGTTATCTTTACAGCCACTGGCAATGTCGTGTGTGCCTTGGTGTTTGGCTCCAATTCCTGCTGCAACAGGTGACAAAGGTCAGTGACTGACTGCCTGCTGAAGCTGAGCCTCCTCACACACTGCTCCTCTGTCTTGCTCAGGTATGACATTCTGTTCCGGAAGACACGCATCCTGTAAGGCCCCCTGAGCCCTTCCCTCCTTTGCCCACTTTTTTGTGCCTCCGCAGGTCTGTGCTGCCTTGCTTGCTGCTGCTGATGTTCCCCCTTGTGAGGCAGCCAGCAACATCCCTATATTTCTGAGTACTACTGCAGCCAATGTAGTAAAACAGTGCAGCTGCAGACAAAAGTCAGCTCTCCAACAGCTCTGTACTCTCAAAATCAGCCTACAACGACTATCCAGAGACTTACCTCAATGGAGGTGAGGATCCCTTTAACTAACACTGCTTCAGCCTGCTTCCTGACTATTCCAGCCATGTTTTGCTGGGCAGGCTTAAGAATGAGTGAATCCGACACTCCCAATTTCCCAAAGGGTTCTAAATTAGGGTTGCCATCTCTGGTCGGATAAATTCCTGGAGCATTGACCACGTGACATTTGCCCACCTGACATTTGCCCACTGCTTGCAAATATTATTACATTTACCTTAGTTGAGTGTTTCAGTACTCTAACATTCCTAAGATAACTGTGTCATAGTACACAAGATTTTTTTAAAAACTAGATGCACAATTTGGACAGAAATGTTTTGGAATCATGTTATGTTTACATTTATTGTGAGTGGCCAAGGAGTGGCAAACTACCCATATACATCAGCAACTCTGCATAAATTACAGAGAGCTACTTTGTTGTACCTGGCTGACTTACAATTATAACACATGGTATAAAATAAACTAGTTTTAGAATGTAAGAATGCGAAAGGGCTTTTTTTATACAGAACTCTGATACCTTAAATCCGGACTCAGCAAATGAATCGATTGTCAGTTGATTGAGAGGAGCTGCACCATTTGAAATGTTCTCTCCAGTTAGGGCAATGCCATGGAGGCAATTTTCGTTTGTCTCACAACCCATTTCTTTCCATCAACTTTTTACAGTGAGCAGAACAGAAAACACACGGTACGAGGTGGCTATTTAAAACTGACTCTAAATTAGACCCTCGCACAAAACATACTTCACAGATATGTTTATTAGACACACAGTGATCAATTTTGAGCACAGGGTTTTGGGCGCATACACCAATAGTCAGAACGGAATTGCATGACAAAGGCCCTTTTTCTCACATTTCTACAGTCAGAATAACAACTTCCATTACCAGCTACAAACTTGCAGGCTGCGACAGTTGAAATTGCCACCAGTGTAGGCTTGGAATTCCATCGTAGCTGGTCACAGAACCGCACTTCCGGCAAAGTTACTGCAGTGGGGTAGGACCAGCTACAAGGAAATTCCAGGCCATTTTCTGAAATCGGAGGTGGGGAACGGATGGGAGCCTGTCAACAGAAGACTGACAGCTGTATCTGCAGAGACTCCAACACCAGGGAGGCGGGTATAACGGCGGGAGCAGGACGCGGGAGGATGGGTACTGGAGTAGGCCATTCAGCACCACGAGCCTGTTCTGCTATCCAGTTAGATCATAGCTGATCTGTACCTCAACTCCATTTACTCACCTTTGCTTCTTATCCCTTGATACCCTTACCCAACTAAAATCAATCGAACTCAGTCTTGAAACTTTCGATTGATCCAGCATCCACAGCCTTTTATTGGGGTGGGGTGAGGAAGAGTTCCAGATTTCCACTGCCCTTTGGGTGAAAAAGTGCTTCCTGATTTACCAGTGATCTATACGGGTCCGAATGCTACATAACAGGAAGACCTTAAGTGTGTATATATATATATATATACACACACACATACATACATATAGAATTATTATGGAAGAGTGCGTGCACATTACTATAACAGTGAGTTTTATTACAAATGCATTGTATTCAAGTAAAGGGAATCTGCTGCCCAGATTTTTAAAAGTCACATTTACTCCTTATGGCCAGCTCTTGACTGTGGAGAGACAGGTCTAATTTATTTGTTCCTTAAACAACCTGTTCTTTTGGGGCCAAATCCCAGCATGGCTGCAATCTGCTGGTTGGTGGGGATGGGATCTTTGGTTGCAGACGGTCGGTTCTGATCCGAGCAGCCAGCCCTGCCCTGCCGCGCCTCCGATTGTTGTTGCTGGCAATTTTGTTGCCCCTGCTGCTGGCCAACACTCCTTTTCGGCTCCTCCTCCTCTTCCAGCAGCGCACAGCCACTGCCCCATTCAGCAGCGACCAGTTGCTCTGCTCCAGCTCAATATCTGTCACCGATTGTTTTCTCAAGTAACAGGAAAAGAGCTGCAGCTTTAAACAAACAGCCACTACCTCTGCGCTATCTATTACCCGTGGTCTCCTCACAGAGACAGAGCCTTACAATCTTCATCAGCAGATGGCTGCCCAGATTGCCTTCACCTTGTGTTTTTTTTCATTCGTTCATGGGATCTGGGCGTCGCTGGCAAGGCCAGCATTTATTGCCCATCCATAATTGCCCTTGAGAAGGTGGTGGTGAGCCGCCTTCTTGAACCGCTGCAGCCCGTGTGGTGAAGGTTCTCCCACAGTGCTGTTAGGTAGGGAGTTCCAGGATTTTGACCCAGCGACGATGAAGGAACGGATGGTGTGTGACTTGGAGAGGAACGTGCAGGTGGTTCCCATGTGCCTGCTGCCCTTGTCCTTCTAGGTGGTAGAGGTCGTGGGTTTGGGAAGTGCTGTCGAAGAAGCCTTGGTGAGTTGCTGCAGTGCATCCTGTGGATGGTACACACTGCAGCCACAGTGCACCGGTGGTGGAGGGAGTGAATGTTTAGGGTGGTGGATGGGGTGCCAATGAAGTGGGCTGCTTTGTCCTGGATGGTGTCAAGCTTCTTGAGTGTTGTTGGAGCTGCACTCATCCAGGCAAGTGGAGAGTATTCAATCACGCTCCTGACTTGTGCCTTGTAAATGGTGCAAAGGCTTTGGGGAGTCATGAGGTGAGTCACTTGCCGCAGAATACCGAGCCTCTGACCTACTCTTGTAACCACAGTATTTATGTAGCTGGTCCATTTCAGTTTCTGGTCAATGGTGACCCCCAGGATGTTGATGGTGGGGGATTCAGTGATGGTAATGCCATTGAATGTCAAGGGGAGGTGGTTAGACTCCCTCTTGTTGGAGATGGTTATTGCCTGGCACTTGTCTGGTGTAAATGTTACTTGCCACTTATGAGCCCAAGCCTGGATGTTGTTCAGGTCTTGCTGCATGCGGGCACGGCCTGCTTCATTATCTGAGGGGTTGCGAATGGAACTGAACACTGTGCAATCATCAGCGAACATCCCCATTTCTGACCTTATGATGGAGGGAAGGTCATTGATGAAGCAGCTGAAGATGGTTGGGCCCAGGACACTGCCCTGAGGAACTCCTGCAGCAATGTCCTGGGGCTGAGACGATTGGCCTCCAACAACCACTACCATCTTCCTTTGTGCTAGGTATGACTCCAGCCACTGGAGAGTTATTCCCCTGATTCCCATTGATTTCAATTTTATTAGGGCTCCTTGGTACCATAATCAGTCAAATGCTGCCTTGATGTCAAGGGCAGTTACTCTCACCTCACCTGCCATCTGCCATCTTGTACTTTTGAAGCCAGGACAATGATCTCAACTATAATTTGATAATCAGCAATCCAGTTTATGCTGAATTATGGTAATACACCGAACTGCTTTTATAATTTTGGTTGTTCAAATAGCTTTATGACCCTGTCTACAACTATTTATATCTCTTAATTATTTTTACACCTAGAGGGTCATTTTAACCTATCCTGCCCGGGAAACTGATGGGATTTGGTCCAATGCCTGTTTTTCACCTCGCTCGATTTTACTCTCCCTTGAAGTCAATGGAGCCTAAAATCAAGCTAAACAATTGCTCCACTGCGCCAGACAGGAAACAGTCAGAGGCATAAATTAAGGGCAATATCATTTTGATGGCAATCTGGAGGTCCTTCAAGACCTGCAGCAGATGGCACAGTTGTGTAACTGCCTCCGCCCTAGCAGAGTTTTATTAGCCTCAAGAGGCAGAGCTCTTCAGCCATTGCCAGATTACGAAGCCTGGACTCGTAAGTACAACGGGTGGCGTAGTGGTAAGTTCTGACAGTACGTCTTTGGTGCCTCCTCTAACAACCCATCTCTGCTGCTGCTCATCCTGAAGCTGGCGAGGTCCTTCTTTAAATGTGCAGATCTAGGTTCAATAATGTCAGGTAGGGTTTTTTAAACTTTTCTTGTGGGACCCGGAGGAGCAGTACTGTTATTTCCCAAGTAAGTATCTAACTTCTTTTTAAACTATGCAATTGATTCTATACGTATGACCTTCTGGGGCAGCGCATTCCGCATTCTGAACCCTCTGTGCAAAGGGCATTTTCTAGATTCGCTTTTAACCAGCTTAGCGCATCACATTTTCCAACTGCAAGCAACAAAGATCTCTTCCTTTCATGAAATAATGTTGTGGTGGATTCTACAGCTGACATTTTGTGGTCCTCAAGGCTTTTAAATTTTTTTAACAGTGTGGTTCTTTTTGGTTGTTAAATGGTATCCCATGATATCAGTGATGTCGGTTCCCTTTTCATTGTCATTATCCTCTGTGGTTTGGAATGTGCAGAATCTGGATAGATAAGAAAATGTGATTATGAATAAATGGCCTCAGACTGTGCATCTTCTGAGAAGTTTTTTTTTAAACTGCCACATTGAACCGTGTGTTATTCAAGCTATCATATTAGCTTAATAAATATTAATACTTTTAAACAGTGAAGGGCATGATGTTAAAAGTAGCATACCAGCATCAGTACTGATCTGATCAACTCCATGGAGAAAAGTTCTGCCACTCTCTCTTCTGCAGGTGTCCGGGTCTCAGCATCTGATACCTTCTCTACTGTTCTCAAGAGTCTTGGTAATTGAAAGCGATCTTCTTCACAATCTTCTAGACTTCATTGAACCTCTCGTTGTGGCATCCTGGAAGGTTTAATTATTGAGAGAGATCCCATTCAATCACCCCGCCACCTCTTCCCAAACCATTGTACGGGCTCTGAGTTTCATGGGATCATGGTGGTACGAGAAATGGAGATCTGCCTGCTCATATTCCATAAGTGTCTCTCTCTCAAATTTCTTAAGGCGGCACTTTGCTCATTCATTAAATGGTGATCTTACGACGTTAAACTGCTTAAAACGATTATTAATGAATTAATTTAGCATTCCTGATATACTAACCGTGAAAAATGGCATTCCAGCGATGAATAATTACTGCCAAAGTAGTCTCAATGCCCACAGGCATTTCTATTGTGATCTCTGATTTCACTTTGACAGAAAGAGGTTTGGTTTTAGAAATTTATGGGGTTTTACTGGAAAATAATTGCTTAATTTTTTTGCATTACAGGAGTAGAAAGTTTTACTGAGAATTAATATATTCTGTTTCTCTGTTTTTTAATACAAAATTACAGATGTGATATTCCAACTGCTGGTAACTTTCTGATAAGTTACCGCCATGTAGATAATTGCAGTTTAGATAAATCGGCTGGGTTGCTGAGTCACATCTTCCTGCCATCATTTACATGCAGTGGAGTAATAAAGGAACAGGGAGGAAATTCTAGGCCAGGGTGAAAAGATGGCAGTCGCCTCCCTATCTGATTATCTTGACTTTTCTCCACTATACTGCCCAATTTCAGCTTAGGCTTTCTAATCAAAAATCACTTTAATGTTATGGTTCACTACAGGATTCAAGAGATGAATTGGTTAGGGGGGGTACGATAATGTTGTGGTTATGTTACTGGACTAGTAATCCAAGTGGCCTGAATTAATAATCTAGAGAATTTGAATTCAAATCCCACCATGCCAGTTTGAGAATCTGAAAATACAAAACTGGTATCAGTAAAATTGAGCATGATGCTGTTTGGTTGTCTTAGAAACCCAACTGGGTTTAGGGTTTATGTCCTTTAGGGAAGAAAGCCTGCCACTCTTAACCTGGCTCCAGTCCCACACCAACATGATTTTGACTCTTAACTGCCCCCTGAAGTGGCCTAGCAAGCTCTCAGTTGTATCTAAGGATGGGCAATAAATGCCGGTTTCCTGATTTCACTCCAGAATTTTAAAAAACTAGGGACTAGGAATTAATGTCAGTGATATTAGTGGATCAGCACTTAATGCATTCATATGACAGTCCACTGTCCATTATTTTAAAGAGGCGTGAACCCATTTAATAGGTTAACATTTCTGTTAAAATAGTGGATAGAGGAATGTCATAGCGATGTGTTAAATGTGTTAACGGGGCTTATTGCCAACAATAGCATAAAATGTTAGAGATTAAGTTTATAGTACTTTAACGCTGTGGTACAAAAGAACTTGCATTTATATAACGTCTTCCATGTCCTCAGGATGTCTCAAAGCATTTAAAAGTCTATTAATTACTTTTATAGTCACTGCAAATGCAGCAGGCAATTTACACAATGGGGTCCCACCAGTAGTAGTTGAGATAAATGACCAGCTGATCTGTTTTATTTAAGGGATGAATGTTGGCTAAGACAGCAGGAGGAACACACTGCTCTTCTTCATACAGTGCCACTGTACTTTTTATATCCACGTGAATAGGCCCCAGTTTAACATCTCATCTGAAAGACAGCACCTCCACCAATGCAGCACTCCCTCACTACTGCACTGAAGTGTAATTCTCGATTACGTGCTTTGGTCTTCAGTGGGACTTGAACTAACAACCTTTCACTTCTGACACAAGAGTGCTACCACTTAACCAGACATGCAGACTCAAAAAAAAAAAGTTTCCAGTAAAATGCGTGGCCTCTACTATGTCTGCTTACCTGCTGCTCTCCTACCTCTGTCCTGGTTGCAGTTGAAGCAATTTTCACGGAATATATGTATCAAAATCCACTGCACTGTTGTAGATGTTGTCTTTCAGATGCATATATACCAATCGCCAGCATTTCATGCCGATAGTCAGCGTTTGAAGGGTCCGTCAGCATGTTAGTGTTTGGTGACAAAAATCAGCAGAGCCAGGCTCCTCTCTCTCCCAATTCTGCTCCTCCTGAGTCCAGTGGCTAATGCACCAGAACAGATCCCTATTTCTTCTCAATGCTGGGCTACAAAACCAGGCCTAACAAGTGTCAGTTGGAGTGAAACTCACAGATTTTACGATACAAATGTGCCCTTTTTTGATGTATCTCACTCTTAAAAGTAAACACAACTTTGTGTGTTTAATGTGTTCTCAATCTTTTTGATTGGAGGTCTCACTCCTGATATTTTTCCAATGTTGGTAGCTCTGTACAAAGCTACTGAAAATGATCCAGGAATTTTGTGCCTGGGCCTGATACCTTAATTACGTTCTGGAGTGAAAACTGCTGCTATCAGCTTCCCTTTGGGATTGTAAACATTGCACATTTAATCCATTCATAATAATCTACTTCCAGCCGGAGTTAAATTTTTGCCAAGTTCAAAACCAATGGGGCGGGACAGCTCAATGGAACCTCGAGGAACAGCACTTCATTTTTCGATTAGGCACTTTAAAACCTTCTGGACTCCACATTGATTTCAATAACTTCAAATCATAACCACTGCTCCCATTTTTTCAGAGAGCAGGTGCTGGTAATGGTTCTGATGTTGCCATTTACAGCTCCTCTAGACCCATCTTTTATTGATTTACTTGTCCCATTACCACCCTCCTTGTCTTGCACCATCATCCCCTTTGTCATTTAATCACTCCTGCCCTCCACCCTATCACAGACCTTCCCTTTTGTTCTTTCCCCCCCTCCCCCCGGCTTGTCTGCCTCTGTACTTGCTTAAAAACTGTTTAATCTTCAACTTCTTCCAGTTCTGACGAAAGGTCATTGACCTGAAACGTTAACTCTGTTTCTTTCTCTGCAGATGCTGCCTGACTTGCTGATTATTTCAAGCGTTTTCTGTTTTTACTCCAGATTTCCAGCATCTGCAGTATTTTGCTTTTGAGGACATGAAGTGAGGCAGGATCTTGGTTATTGATGTTTTCATTGCTACTGGTGAAAACTTATTGAAAACTTTAATAACTAATGTCATCCACATCGCAAAAACACAGAAGAAAATGTAACTATTGTTTTGATATACAGACTTATGAGCTCTTATTTTGTGAGGCTTCAAAGGTGATGAAATCGGGCATGCAGGCCCAGGTCTTTGATTCACAGCGCCAACCTTATTGTATTATGATAATTAGAATAGTTAGGTCCAATGTAGAATTTCATGTTCTGTGGGTGAGTTCCGCATTCAGCATTCACCCCACTGGCCTTCCCAGCTGAAGTTAAGAGGTAGATTTTCCATTGGGGATTTCTCGATCTTCCGTCATAACTTTGGCAGCAGATCCACGGAAACCCCGGAGAACCGCCGCAAATAGCATTTACGCCGTTTCTCCAGCGTTTCCACAGAGCTTCCGCTGAAGGCATGGCAGACGATCAGGAGAAACCCCCACGGAAATTAATGACATATATTCTCAAAACGAGCATTTTATAGCAAAAGTTCAGACAAAAGTTGTGTTTTTAAACAAGCATTGATGTTCAGTTGCATTTTCCGCCCTGCATTAGTTTTGTTTGCTGTGAGAGACACAATTTCTGCGTGAGAACGTTTTTTGCCCATAAGTCTTCCTCCCGGTATTGTTGCAGCAAAGTCCTGAGAATGCAAACTCCTTCGGGTGAGTTCTCATAGCACTCCATGATTTGCATTGGGAAGACAAGTTCGTGAAGGGACACAAAATGGAGGTCTGCTGACACCTGAGGTTATTTCCACCTTAACTAGTACCCAGGACCCACATTTATAGAACACAACATTCCTACCTGGACACATCAGAGGAGACCTGTCTTCATCACCTCCAGTTCACTAGAGAGGCTATCACTGAGCTATGTCATCTGCTCCAGGATCACCTGTCAACAACTTCTATCCACAGGGACATTCCTTCCATAGCTGTGAAGGTTACCACAGTATTAAGCTTCTATGCCAACAGATCTTTCCAAGCCACCACTGAGGACATCTGTCACATCAGCCAGTCTGCAATCCATAGGCGTATTGAGCAATTGGCAGATGTGATTTTTAGAAGGAACAATGGCTGCATCACTTTCCCTGTGGAAACGAGGTATTGGCTGGATAGCCTCACAACTTTCACCCAGGATTGCCAAGAATTCAAGGCGTAGCAGATAGTACACGCATCAACCCCAGTGCCTACATGAACAGAAAGGGCTACTATTCAAGTGAATATTCACTAAAACAAATTAATACAAGTAAATGACCTTTATTCAGGAACCAGCCAGGAAGCCTCCATTATGCAGCAGTCCAGGAGGCTTGCATTATTTGAAGGCTGAAACAGGCTGAAAGGAAAAGTAGGAAGACTTGGGGTTTTCTGGACACATACGTAGGAAGGTGCTCTGGGGAACATAAAAGGGTTCATCTTTGTATTCTGGGAACTCTTGTGACATGAAGGAATCACCATGAAGGGCGAGGGGCAAGTGTGGGCCGGTGGGTCGAGTGATAGGCTCAACCCACTTACTGACGTGAGACCCAGGCCATTTTAACTCTTAGGCCTCGTTTAAATATACTCACACCTGCCCAAACCCAGTGTCAATGACATCAGGCAGGTGGGAGTGAGGCGAGCGCAGCAGGAGGCCACGGCGGAAGACCCAGGTGAATGGTCCACATCAATCAGGTAAATAGTGGGGAAGGGGGGCGGGGTAGGCACTTGGGGCCCTAGATTTCCATGTAGGGCCCAGATGTGTACTCCTGTTCATCCTGGCCCACACGGAAACCTTTGTTAAAGAAAAATGACTTACCTTTTTGGCCCTTTTCTGGGCCTGCTACTCCTGGCAAGGCTGGCACCGAACGCCGAACTGCTGAGAATTAAAATATAGTCAGGGTATGATTAGGGTCATGAGACCTTGATTTTTGAATTTCAATGAGGTCTTTATCTGCTTGGTGTGAGAACCTCGCTGGTTGGCCAGAATGCACTTGTTAAAATGGCGCATCACCTGAGACCAACGAGGATCAGGTAAGTAAGTCGCTGAAAGCATTTTAAACCCCCGCACACCCTGCTCTCATTGTGGGTGGAAGGTTGAAATCAAGGCTACTTATCCTAATATCACCAGGTTTGTTTTTAATTAAGACTGGTGCCAGCTTCAACTAGGTTCTGAGCAAAACTATTTATCAATAGATTGACCAATAGTGGAAAAATCTCATGAGCTAGGACGATCTTTGAGTAGCTCTAATAACAGCAAGCTTGTCTTTTTTATTGTAATTTAAGTGTAGAGCAGAATAAAGAATTTTGATACTTATTTGGGAACATGTCCATTGTGAAACTAATCAAAATCCAGCAAGCTGGTTAGAAGGTTTTAAGTTGTACAAGGCCAGATCAAGGTTATCATAGTATCATAGTAGGTACTGCACAGGAGGAGGCCATTTGGTGCTGGCTCTTTGAAAGAGTTAGCCCCATTCCCCTGTTCTTTCCCCCTAGCTCTGTAAATTTTTTCCCTTCAAGTATTTATCCAATTCCCTTTTGAAAGTTACTATTGAATCTGCTTCCACCACCCTTTCAGGCAGTGCATTCCAGATCATTATAATTTGCTGCATAAAAAAACGTTTCCTCATGTCGCCTCTGGCTCGTTTGCCGATCACCTTAAATCTGTGTCCTCTGGTTACCGACACTTCTACCACTGGAAACAGTTTCTCCTTATTTACTCTATCAAAACTGTACATGATTTTGAACATCTCTATCAAATCTCCCCTTAACCTTCTCTGTTCTTCGAAAGTGTGGTGCCCAGAATTGAACATAGTATTCCAGCTGAGGCCTAATTAGTATTTTTTAAAGGTTTAGCATAACTTCCTTGCTTTAATGCTGTATGCCTCTGTTAATAAAACCCAGGATCCCATATGCTTTTTTAGCAGCCTTCTCAACTTGTCCTGCCACCTTTAAAGATTTGTGTATGTGCACCCCTAGGTGTCTCTGTTCCTGCACCCCCTTTAAAATTGTACCACTTCGTTTATATTGCCTCTCCTCATTCTTCCTACCAAAATGCATAATTTCATACTTCTCTCCGTTAAATTTCATCATCCATGTGTCTGCCCATTTCACCAGTCTGTCTATGTCCTCCTGAAAACTATTACTATCGTCCTCACTGTTTACTAAATTTCTGGTTTCATGTTATCTGCAAACTTTGAAATTATACCCTCCATACCCAAGTCCAGGTCATTAATATATATCAAAAAGAGCAGTGCTCCAAATACTGACACCTGGGGACACCACTGTATACTTTCCAATCAGAAAAACAAACATTCACCACTACACTCTGCTTTCTGTCCCTTAGCCAATTTTGTATCCACGCTGCCACTGTCCCTTTTATCTCATCGGCTTTAATTTTGCGAACAAGTCTATTATGTGGTACTTTATCAAAGGCCTTTTGAAAGTCCATATACACAAAATCAACCCCACTACCCTCATCAATCCTCTACGTTACTTCATCAAAGAATTCAATCAAGTTAGTCAAACACGATTTTCCTTTAACAAATCAGTGCCGACTTTTATTTATTGGCCCATACTCTCCAAATGCCAATTAATTTTGTCCCGAGTTATTGTCTCTAAAAGTTTCCAAACCATCAATGTTAGGGTGACTGGCCTGTAATTGTTGGGTTTATCCCTTTCTCCTTTTTTGAACAGGGGTGTGATATTTGTAAACCTCCAGTCCTCCCGCACCATCCCAGTATCTAAGGAGGATTGGAAGATTGTGGCCAGAGCCTCTGCAATTTCTACCTTTACTTCCCTCAGAAACCTCGGATGCATCCCATCTGGACTGGGTGACTTTTCTACTGCCAATCTTTTAAGTACCTCCTCTTTATCTATTTTTATCCTATCGATAATCGCTACTACTGCCTCCTTTACTGCTATAATGGCAGCATCCTCTTCTCGAGTGAACTATTCATTTAGTACCCCAGCCATGCCCCCTGCCTCCACAAGATGATCTCCTTTATTGTCCCTAATCGGTCCCACCCTTCTTTTCACTAACCTTTGACTATTTATATGTTTATAAAAGACTTTTGGGATCCCTTTTATGTTAGCCGCTAATCTGTTCTCAAACTCTCTCTTTGCCCTTCTTATTCCCTTTTTTAGATCTCCTCTGTATTTCTGTTTTCAGCCTGGTTCTCTACTGTATTATAAACCTTATATTCATCATAAGCCTCCTTTTTCTGTTTCATTTTAATCTCTATATCTTTAGTCAGCCAGGGAGCTCTAGCTTTGGATGCCCTTCCTTTCCCCCTCATAGGAAAGTGTCTACTCTGTACCCGAACCAAACTTGAAGACCTCCCATTGTTCAATTACTGTTCTGCATGCCAATGTTTGATTCCAATCGACCTGGCAAGATCCCTTTTCAACTCACTGATATTAGCTCTCCTCCAGTTTAGTATTTTCACGTTTGATTGTTCCTTGTTCTTTTCCTTTTTTTTAAAACTCGTTCATGGGATGTGGGCGCGCTGGCGAGGCCGGCATTTATTGCCCATCCATAATTGCCCTTGAGAAGGTGGTGGTGAGCCGCATTCTTGAACCACTGTAGTCCGTGTGATGAAGGTTCTCCCACAGTGCTGTTAGGAAGGGAGTTCCAGGATTTTGACCCAGTGACGATGAAGGAATGGCGATATATTTCCAAGTCGGGATGGTGTGTGACTTGGAGGGGGACGTGCAGGTGGTGTTGTTCCCATGTACCTACTGCTCTTGTCCTTCTAGGTGGTTGAGGTCGCGGGTTTGGGAGGTGCTGTCGAAGAAGCCTTGGCAAGTTGCTGCAGTACATCCTGTAGATGGTACACACTGCAGCTACTGTGTGCCGGTGGTGAAGGGAGTGAATGTTTAGGGTGGTGGATGGGGTGCCAATCAAGCGGGCTGCTTTGTCCTGGATGGTGTCGAGCTTCTTGAATGTTGTTGGAGCTGCACTCATCCAAGCAAGTGTAGAGTATTCCATCACACTCCTGACTTGTGCCTTGTAGATGGTAGAAAGGCTTTGGGGAGTCAGGAGGTGAGTCACTTGCCGCAGAACACCCAGCCTCTGACCTGCTCTTGTAGCCACAGTATTTATGTGGCTGGTCCAGTTAAGTTTCTGGTCAATGGTGACCCCCAGGATGTTGATGGTGGGGGATTCGGCGATGGTAATGCCGTTGAATGTCAACGGGAGGTGGTTAGACTCTCTCTTGTTGGAGATGGTCATCGCCTAGCACTTGTCTGGCGCGAATGTTACTTGCCACTTATGAGCCCAAGCCTGGATGTTGTCCAGGTCTTGCCTCATGCGGGCTCGGACTGCTTCATTATTTGAGGGGTTGCGAATGGAACTGAACACTGTGCAATCGTCAGCGAACATCCCCATTTCTGACCTTATGATGGAGGGAAGGTCATTGATGAAGCAGCTGAAGATGGTTGGGCCTAGGACACTGCCCTGAGGAACTCCTGCAGCAATGTCCTGGGGCTGAGATGATTGGCCTCCAACAACCACTACCATCTTCCTTTGTGCTAGGTATGACTCCAGCCACTGGAGAGTTTTCCCCCTGATTCCCATTGACTTCAATTTTACTCGGGCTCCTTGGTGCCACACTCGGTCAAATGCTGCCTTGATGTCATGGGCAGTTACTCTCACCTCACCTCTGGAATTCAGCTCTTTTGTCCATGTTTGGACCAAGGCTGTAATGAGGTCTGGAGCCGAGTGGTCCTGGTGGAACCCAAACTGAGCATCGGTGAGCAGGTTATTGGTGAGTAAGTGCCGCTTGATAGCACTGTCGACGACACCTTCCATCACTTTGCTGATGATTGAGAGTAGACTAATGGGACGGTAATTGGCTGGATTGGATTTGTCCTGCTTTTTGTGGACAGGACAAACCTGGGCAATTTTCCACATTGTCGGGTAGATGCCAGTGTTGTAGCTGTACTGGAATAGCTTGGCTAGAGGCGCAGCTAGTTCTGGAGCACAAGTCTTCAGCACTACAGCCGGGATGTTGTTGGGGCCCATAGCCTTTGCTGTATCCAGTGCACTCTGCCATTTCTTGATATCATGTGGAGTGAACCGAATTGGCTGAAGACTGGCTTCTGTGATGGTGGGGATATCGGGAGGAGGCAGAGATGGATCATCCACTCGGCACTTCTGGCTGAAGATGGTTGCAAACGCTTCAGCCTTGTCTTTTGCACTCACGTGCTGGACTCTGCCATCATTGAGGATGGGGATGTTTGCAGAGCCTCCTCCTCCCGTTAGTTGTTTAATTGTCCACCACCATTCACGACTGGATGTGGCAGGACTGCAGAGCTTTGATCTGATCCGTTGGTTGTGGAATCGCTTAGCTCTGTCTATAGCATGTTGCTTCCGCTGTTTAGCATGCATGTAGTCCTGAGTTGTAGCTTCACCAGGTTGGCACCTAATTTTTAGGTACGCCTGTTGCTGCTCTTGGCATGCTCTTCTACACTCCTCATTGAACCAGGGTTGATCCCCTGGCTTGTTGGTAATGGTAGATTGAGGAATATGCCGGGCCATGAGGTTACAGATTGTGCTGGAATACAATTCTGCTGCTGCTCATGGATGCCCAGTTTTGAGCTGCTAGATCTGTTCTGAATCTATCCCATTTAGCACGGTGGTAGTGCCACACAACACGTTGGATGGTGTCCTCAGTGTGAAGACGGGACTTCGTCTCCACGAGGACTGTGCGGTGGTCACTCCTACCAATACTGTCATGGACAGATGCATTTGCGACAGGTAGATTGGTGAGGACTCGGTCAAGTAAGTTTTTCCCTCGTGTTGGTTCGCTCACCACCTGCCGCAGGCCCAGTCTGGCAGCTATGTCCTTCAGGACTCGGCCAGCTCGGTCAGTAGTGGTGCTGTCGAGCCACTCTTGGTGATGAACATTGAAGTCCCCCACCCAGAGTACATTCTGTGCCCTTGCTACCCTCATTGCTTCCTCCAAGTGGTGTTCAACATGGAGGAGGACCAATTCATCAGCTGAGGGAGGACGGTAGGTGGTAATCAGCAGGAGGTTTCCTTGCCCATGTTTGACCTGATGCCATGAGATTTCATAACTATTCTAAACCTAATGATATTATGATCACTGTTCCCCAAATGCTCCCCCACTGAAACATGCTTCACCTGCCTCACTTCATTTCTCAGAACTAGATTAGATGTCTGGAGTTGGTTCTTTTCTCAGAGAAATGTGAACCTCTGGAACACGTTGTCGATTCGCTGAATTCCTTCAAGTGAGAGCTGGACCTGTTTCAGGCTGGGCCAGAGATCACCTTGTACAAAGGGTAGGTACTGCATAGAATCATCAGGGCTGGAGTGATCTCCTGGACTATTTTTGTTTGCCACGGAGTGGGTGGGGTGGTCGGAAAGGAACTTCCGAGATTTCTTTCCCCCAAATTGTCCTGGGTTTTTAAATCGGGTTTGTCACCTCTCCCAGGAGATCACATGGTTTTGGGTGGGGGGAGGATGTACATATTGGGGTATCACAATTGTGTGGAACAGGCTGTATCCATCCATCATTGTTCCTATGTAAGTCGCCATGAACTTTGGAAGCCAGTCTTCAAAAGGTTAGAAAATGTTAAGGGTGGAAGTTAGAAGGTTAAGAAAGGTTGCCTGAAGTGAACTGCAAAGTGTATCACAACTGTTAGGTTATAGCTTAAAACGCCGAGTATAGAGAGGTAAGTGTAATATAACCATACAACGAAATAAGGTACATGTAAGATTAGTTAAGCTGCGATGAGAAGAAGATAACCAAAGAATGAAGACAATGAACACGGATACTGACTCACCGCCTGTTGTTTCAAAGGTGAAGTCCAAGCAATCCAGAGGAAGGTAGACCTGCCCAATGCCACAGCAGCCAAACTACTATAAAGGATAAGGTTGTATATCTTATGTTCATGGCACAGAGGGGCAGCCTTGATTTTGGAAACTTAGCAGTGATTCTTTAAATATAGCATGTAAATTTAACCTTGCTGAGCAGTACTGTAATCTTGAACATAACTGTTACTAAGAAAAACCCAACTAATGCTGAGACATTGGGGTAGAAATTCATCGGCAGTAATGTAAAGCAGGCAGTATAAGTCGTACATATTCAAGTACTTTATGTAATACGCAATGCTTCGTTAATTACACTTCACAGTGTTGTGTTGTGTCCTGTTGCGATTGGTTTGGCTCCGTTAGCTAGCAATATAATTTGGATTGAGTTATGTGGGACAGTCCAAACAGAAACAAATTTAGGTATCTTATAAACCTTAATGATGATTCTAATCCAATTTTCCGATGTGCGTGTGTGTTGAGAAAGGGGTGGAAGAAGTGTCTTATATTCTTTAACTAATGTAGATGCAAATTACTTACTGGAATTAATTTCTTACATATTGTATGGGATTTAACAAAATATCTGCCCATGATGCAGCAATAACAGTAAAGGAGGAAGAGGATGTCGAAGAAGCAGAGATGTAGCGAGGGCAATTGGTGCAGCAAGCACTCGTCGATAACTGCTTCCAATAATGCATAGGTTTCCTACTGGGTCGACTATTAGAGATAATGGGGCAAATTTTCAACTTGCCACCCAGGCATAAAACTGGCCTTGGGGCTCGGAGGCCCACTATAGAAACTGCCTGATTTTCATTTCTATTGATTTCAATGATACAGTAATCTTCCACCGACAGCACGCTGCAATGATGCGAAAACTCTTCATTTTTCGCACATCCAGAATGGACGCTGTAGCTACTTTGCCAAGGGATGGGCATCCCATGTATTCTCTGGTGCATTATACTGTAATTAAGGAGTAATTATTAGTCCTGTGGCATAATTTCCCAATTACAGTATGGAATATACCATGAATGCAGGCAGTCTTTTGCCTTCCAGAAACAATGCCTTACATTGAATGTGGGTGTACATGTGTCAGACTACATCAAATGTCATGCACGCCACTTGTTCACAATTATTAGGTGTAAGTACTGAACCATAACAGCTATCACACAACGCCTAGCAATCTCATGTCTCCTGACAGCATTTCGTCTTCCAGACTGCGCCTTGGACTCCCTTTTGGATCAGAATTTGTTTACTTTAAGTTCCACTTTATTGCTTCCACAATAGTTGATTTTGCTTGTATCAGCTGTGTGTGATTCGCGAGGCTGCACCAACACAGACTCACAGGGTGCTGACTAATCACCCGGTTCTGTCACTCACCTGCCAGTTGAACTGTTTGGGACCGTAAACTTTCCACTTGCTCATTGGCTCCCCAGCGCTTATGAGGCTGCAAAATGATTTGCTCTTTGATTTAGCGTCCTGGGGCCTTGATCAAGGAATCATATCTTTCGATCATTTGAAACTACTTTTAGAAAATGATCTCTAAATAAAGGTGATTATCCAACTTCATTCTGCTGGTAATGAGCCTCTGCCACTACAAGCCCATATCAGAAAGTTGCACAGGTGGTGTGTACATTTCCAACTATTAATTGAATTGGTGGGAAAATCACACACAGGATATGACTGAATTGCTAATATGTGCTACCAGGGGGCAAGATTCCCTGCCTATAGTGTAAAGTCGAAAAATTGCCCCTAATATTCTTTCACGCACTTTATCATATGAGATTACATTTTTTTATCACTAATCACAACTTCAAGATTTTTATTTTAATCATTAGTTCTCTGATACTGTGGACTTTAGTTTTCTGTAACATTTTAAATTTCGCTCTATATGCTTCTGCTGTCAGGTCAAAAGCAGCAAGAATAGTTTGTTTTACTACATCATAATTGCGGGGGAGACCAAAACTAGGGGCCATAAATAGAAGATAGCCACGAATAAATCCAATAGGGAATTCAGGAGAAACTTTTTTACCCAGATAGTGGTTAGAATGTGGAACTCGTTACCACAAGGAGTAGTTGAGGTGAATACCATAGATACATTTAAGGGGAAACTAGATAAACACCACTCACAACAAAAAATTGATACTGAGCCAAGGAAGGAGACATTATTAAAGGTGCCAAAATCTTGGTCAAAGAGGTAGGTTTTAGTTAGATAATTGTTTTTTTTTACGGCATTGCAGCCATGTCCTTGATGCAATGTTCCTGGCATTCACATACACAGAAACATAGAAAATAGGAGGAGTAGGCCATTCAGCCCTTCGAGCCTGCTCCGCCATTCAATATGATCATGGCTGATCCTCCATCTCAATCCATATTCCTGCTCTCTCCCCATACCCCTTGATGCCTTCTGTGTCTAGAAATCTATCTATCTCCTTCTTAAATATATTCAGTGACTTGGTCTCCACAGCCTTCTGTGGTAGAGAATTCCACAGGTTCACCACCCACTGAGTGAAGAAATTTCTCCTCATCTCAGACCTAAATGTCCTACCCCATGTCCTGAGACTGTGACCCCTCGTTCTGGACCCACCAGCCAGGGGAAACAGCCTCCCTGCATCCAGTCTGTCTAGTCCTGTCAGAATTTTATGTTTCAATGAGATCCCCTCTCATTCTTCTAAACTCGAGTGAATACAGAACGAGTCGGCCCAATCTCTCCTCATATGACAGTCCTGCCATCCCAGGAATCAGTCTGGTGAACCTTCGCTGCATTCCCTCTATGGCAAGTATATCCTTTCTTAGGTAAGGAGACCAAAACTGCACACAGTATTCCAGGTGTGGTCTCACCAAGGCCCTGTATAACTGCAGTAAGACATCCTTGCTCCTGTATTCAAATCCTCTTGCAATGAAGGCCAACATACATTTGCCTTCCTAACTGCTTGCTGCACCTGCATGTTTGCTTTAAAATAAGCATTGCCAGAAATTCAGGCAGCAGTGGGATTCAAACCCACGCCTCCGCAGCAACTGGAGCCTAAATGCAGCGCCTTAGACCACTCGGCCATGCTATCAGTCAGCAATTTCTTCCCACCATCTACGAAGAAGATGCCTGGAGGGCTTCCTGCCCCCTGGAGGGAAGAGGATGTCCCTCCAGGGGGCAGGAAGGCCACTGTCTGCACCAAGGCCTCCAGTGCATCATCAGAGAACCTTGGTGTCCGTTCACTCTCTCCTTCAGCCATTTGTTCACAAAGTTGTTCCTGGGTGTCTGCAGCCAGAATGTCCTTCCACTTTAAGGGATGCTGGCTGCCTCTAAGTGGCGTAATAGACACCCAATATCCGTGTTCCCCGTATGCAGCTACAGAGTAGCGCCGGCTGCACACCTGGATCATTAAAATAAGCAGGCAGCGTAAATATTGTGTGTTGCCTGCATGCACTTTAACTGGGGTGTGCAGTGTGTGCCTCGACCCCTGAGTGTCTGATTCTGGGCACGAATGGATTTCTAGGCCAATGTGTATTTAAAGGAAGAAGATGCAATGGTATAGTTTAAACATTTATAGATGCTACCCTACTTCAGTAAATGTTAAAGTTTCACATCAGATCAAGCATGTGATTTAGAGATATTCGCGTAGTAAGTTTCAATTAGCCAATCACTTTGATGCAGGCAGGGAAAGTATAGAAGATGGCATTCTGTCAGCAGAGGCTGAATTACCGTGGGCTACTGATTTTAAACCTTAATGAAGTTGTTAATAAAGTTAATCATTTTTGATCTTGGATTATAAATAAGGTCAAAACAAGAACTTTACAAGATCCCTGGCTGAACTTTCCCATCTTAGACTGAAGACACTAAGGCCCTCCAATGGCCACCTTTGCTGAGATCTCAGCACGCAACATCAGATCTGCTTGGTCTATGTTTATGGGTCAGTACCACACAACATTGTGTACCCACTGAGCTCTTAGGGAAGAGATCTTTTTGAATATTCTTTTAAAAAAATATATATGCATGAAAAAAAACAATGAATCCTTTTGTAAAATGTATCCACAGTTCTACTTTCAACCATCACCGATGTAAAATGATAAATGTCCATTAAGAAATAAGGTTAATCAAGTTGTCCTAAAAACTCTGACCAATTATATGGTTTTGCAGCTGTTGGAATCGTACAATATAGTGTGAAAAAAATCTTACCTAGAACAAACGCAGCTACATAATTTGAGATATCTCCAAGGCCAACAAAAAAGCACAGTATGCAGAACACTTCCCATCTCCAAGAGACCACTTGAATGAAACTTAAGGTTGTCTGTATTATCATAGCTCCAAAGAGAACAATTCTTCTCCCATACCTTTGAAAAGCAAGAAAACATGAACATTTTAATTACTAATAGGGCATGTTTCATTTTAAACTTCTAATTACTTACTTTTATCGACTTCCCCCAACCCCTTCTTTGACAGTTGTACATAAACTTCTCTACCTTAAGTGGCCACAATTTGGCTATAGAATTATCCAGTAGTTTTTGAAGCTTCTGCTGCTTCTTGGATTTCCCAGGAAGAACAATAAATCAATGATATCTGCTCTGGTACAAAGAAAGATGAGATTGTATACTCCAACTTTATATAATGACCCTGGATGCTTTCAGCCTTGACTCAATGGGTAGCACTCTTACCTCTGAGTCAGAAGGTTGTGGGCTCAACCCCCACTCCAGGTATCTGAGCACAAATTCAAGGCTGACCATTCAGTGCAACACTGAAGGAGAGCTGCACTGTTGCAGGTGCCATTTTTCCGATGAAGAGGTTAAACCGAGGCCCCATTGGCTCTCTCAGGTGGACATAAAAGATCCCATGGAACTGTTCAAAGAAGAACCAAGGAAATGTCCTGGCCAACATTTGTCCCTCAACTAATATCACTAAGAAAACAGATTATGTGGTCATTATCTTCTTTGTGGAACCTTGCTGAGCGCAAATTGGCTGCTACATTTCCCTTCATTATAACAGTGACTACACTTCAAAAAGAACTTTATTGGCTGTGAAGAACTTTGGGACATCCCGAGATTTGAAAAGTGCTGTACAAATGCAAGTTCTTTCTTTATCCCATTACCGTTTTGACTTCATGATACATGACAACCATTAGCATTACAAATTTCAGCATTTTTGGGGCCAGTGTCAGTGTGTCAGTGCTTGGCGACAAAAATCAGTACTGACCGAACCTCTCTCCCCTCAGCACCACATCAAATGGAATCCTATTACCAAAGGAAGTGATCGCTGCTGCAAACTGTAGGCAGGTAGCGGACTAGCTACCCGTAGTTGTGAGTTCAAATCCCACCATGGCAGATAATGAAATTGAATTCAATAAATTTCCAGGCTCGTATCATAAAAAAATAACCAGGAAAGTTGCTGGATTGTCGTTTCACCAATGTCCACCAGGGGAGAGCCTACACATGACTGCAGTCCCACACTATGTGGTTGGCTCTTGAAGTTCACCGTTGTGGCCTAGCAAACTAGTCAGTTATAAAACAATTACCACATAAGAAGGCCCACCAGCAACTTCTCAGGCAATTGAAGGATGAGCAATAAATGCAACCTTGCCAGTGTCACCTACATCCAGAGGACTAGTTAAAGAAAAGTTGGAAATTTTCTTTGAGATCAGGAATTCCCACCTACAGTGTGCAGCGGCTGGAAACCCCTTTATTAGCAGCAGTACTCGGGTAAAAGCAGCGTGAGGGGAGAGGGGAAGGTGATGGAGTGGATTCAAATGAACAGGGCGAAAAGGATGGCAATGAATGAGGCAGGGAAGTGGGAGCAATGTTTGGCGATGAAGGGGATAGGGAAGGAGAAATGGATGGCAATAAAGTGGAGGGGAAGGGGGAAGTGAGGGGGAGATGGGAAAAGGGCAGAAGCTGAGAGATGAGAGAAGAATTTGGGAGAGGCATTTTGGGGTGATGGAGGAAGGAGAGCACCAATATTAACTGCGACAGCATGAACTTGGAGGTAAGGAATCTCGCTTTGAACTGGAAGAGTTGGGTGGGGGAAATATGCCACCTTAAACTAAAGGGGAGAAAATGCCAGCTTGAACTGGGGGAAGCAGAGCCCGCATGTACTGGGAAGGAAGTATGTTGAACTGAGAGAGGGTTTCAGGGGGAAAAGAGGGCCAGTTTGAATTGGTGATGGTGGAAGAACAATAGCAGCTTGCATTGAGGGGAGCAAGAATCGTGCCAGCTTCAAGCGGGTTGCAGAAGGAGATAAATGGGGAGGGGGATTGGAAGAAAAGTGTCAAGTTGAATTTAGGACAGAGGAAAAGACTACCAGGTTGAATTGAGGGGGAAGAGCAAGAATAGTGCCAGTCTAAACTGCAATGATTGGCGGAGGAGAGAATGGGGGGCGATTTTAACCCACCCTGCCTGGCGGGAACAGGGCAGCCACACAGTTAAAATTTGCCTCTGAAAACTTACCGCCCCAATTCTGCTCCATTCCTCCCCGACCGCCGCATTAACTGGGCCCTTTTAGGTGGCCGAGTCGGCTGTTTGACTCAGGTGAGAGCCACATTAATACATGCAAATCGAGGTTTCTACGAGGCCCTGTTCAGTGAAATCTATCAGGGAAGAAGCAGAGGCCCTAAAAGGCAAGTTTCAAACTTACGTTTGTGGGGTCACGAGGAGCAGGAGAGCTCCTACGTGTCCCATAAGGAAAGTCTGGACCTTTGCTGCCCCAGGGACCCACCCCCCTCCCCCACCCTCGAGACACTGCCGATCCCTGCCGCCACCCCACCCCCTCTCTGGAAAAGAATGGGCAGTTGGATGGGATACAGGATCTCGTAAGAACTGCATTAGGAGCAGTGGAATGCCATTGTGAACAGGGACTGGAGGTTATGGGGCAGAGTGGCTGTTGTGGTAACTCTTGAGAAGTGATTGTGTGGTCGGTCTGTTGAAATCCAAATGTCACTTTGTTTCTTCAGGTTAAAAAAAAATCTATCAATTGTGAAGTATAAAGGAGCTTAAAGTTAACTAAAATGCAATATTTTTAATGTAAAAGAAAATTGAAATTTTCCATGGGAGTATGCCGCAGACCCCTCAAGAAGTTCACCACATAAAGCAGGACAAATCCAATCCGGCCAATTACCGCCCCATCAGTCTACTCTCAATCATCAGCAAAGTGATGGAAGGTGTCATCGACAGTGCTATCAAGCAGCACTTACTCACCAATAACCTGCTCACCGATGCTCAGTTTGGGTTCCGTCAGGACCACTCGGCTCCAGACCTCATTACAGCCTTGGTCTGAACATGGACAAAAGAGCTGAATTCCAGAGGTGAGGTGAGAATGACTGCCCTTGACATCAAGTAGCATTTGACCGAGTGTGGCACCAAGGAGCCCTAGTAAAATTGAAGTCAATGGGAATCGGGGGAAAACTCTCCAGTGGCTGGAGTCATACCTAGCACAAAGAAAGATGGTAGTGGTTGTTGGAGGCCAATCATCTCAGCCCCAGAACATTGCTGCAGGAGTTCCTCAGGGCAGTGTCCTAGGCCCAACCATCTTCAGCTGCTTCATCAATGACCTTCCCTCCATCATAAGATCAGAAATGGGGATGTTCGCTGATGATTGCACAGTGTTCAGTTCCATTCGCAACCGCTCAAATAATGAAGCAGTTTGAGCCCACATGCAGCAAGACCTGGACAACATCCAGGCTTGGGCTCATAAGTGGCAAGTAACAATCGCGCCAGACAAATGCCAAGCAATGACCATCTCCAACAAGAGAGAGTCTAACTACCTCCCCTTGACGTTCAACGGCATTACCATCGCCGAATCCCCCATCATCAACATCCTGCGGGTCACCATTGACCAGAAACTTAACTGGACCAGCTATATAAATACTGTGGCTACGAGAGCAGATCAGAGGCTGGATATTCTGTGGCGAGTGACTCACCTCCTGACTCCCCAAAGCCTTTCCACCATCTACAAGGCACAAGTCAGGAGTGTGATGGAATACTCTCCACTTGCTTGGATGAGCGCAGCTCCAACAACACTCAAGAAGCTCGACACCATCCAAGATAAAGCAGCCCGCTTGATTGGCACCCCATCCACCACCCGAAACATTCACTCCCTTCACCACCGGCGCACAGTGGCTGCAGTATGTACAATCCACAGGATGCACTGCAACAACTCGCCAAGGCTTCTTCGACAGCACCTCCCAAACCCGCGACCTCTACCACCTAGAAGGACAAGAGCAGCAGGCACATGGGAACAACAGCACCTGCACGTTCCCCTCCAAGTCACACACCATCCCGACTTGGAAATATATCACCGTTATTTCATTGTCGCTGGGTCAAAATCCTGGAACTCCCTTCCTAACAGCACTGTGGGAGAACCGTCACCACATGGACTGCAGCGGTTCAAGAAGGCGGCTCACCACCACCTTCTCAAGGGCAATTAGGGATGGGCAATAATTGCCGGCCTCGCCATCGACGCCCACACCCCATGAATGAATTTAAAAAATATCGTGCCTTCAATATTTGGAATTCTCCCTACAAATATTCATGTATTTATGTATTTTTCCACCTCCAATACAAGAGCAGGAATGTTGTGTATACCTATAGCTTAAGCTACGATGTGTGTGTAAGTATTTGTTTTCACATATTATTGACTTATAATCAGAGCTGTTCTTGACTTGGCAGCTTTTTGGTGGGAGGGTGATTGTGTATGCTTTTTTGAAGCCGTTGGTCAGCTCACACCAGTGTTCCATGGTGACACATACGCTTCATAAATCATTAATCTTTCTTTGTTTAAATCTTTTAATTTTGTGTGATCCTGTGCTTTAGTTTCTGCCCTTTTGGCTTAAGGATCATGTTAAGTATGCTTAGATGCAGGAATTTGGATGCAAGTCTTCAATACTGTTTCCCATTAATGGGGCTGCGACTATAAATAGCCTTTCTACGCAGCAAGGTCCTGATCAAATGTTTCATTGTACTGAACAGTAATTCGATGAGAGTGTCAGCAGAGGAGGGACATATATCACTCTCCAACGATGGGCGTTGTTGGTAGTTTTCTTCCACATACATTGTAGGGTACCTAGGATCAAAAGCAGCAACATTCAGTTTCTTTCCACTCGCCAATGGAAAAAACAGGACTGGGTGCCCAGCAGCCTCACCAGTGCTGTAGGGAGAGTGGCAGCATGCAATGCATAGAGGCGTCACATTGCATGGTAGGCATTGTCATTAGAAAATAACTTTGTTCCTACAAGAGGCTCTCAGCAGGTAACAAGAATGAGGCTAGGAAGTAAAGACATTGATCAGTTAAAAGCTAAGACATTTTCTATCCTTTTAACCCAAAGTGGTATATACACAGTACAGGTAGACCAGGGATAAATTAGAGGTCAAAATGGAACCTACAAGGCAGACAGAAATGTCAATTGGATTTGTTAAAATGCTTTCAGATGCCATGCAATCTGAGTAGATCGAAGCCGAGATTGAAACGAAGGCCAGAGGTCAACGGTTGGAGTTACAGTCCAAGGTTGCAGCAGGATGTGGAGGCCAGAGGCCAAAATTGCAGCCAGACCCAGAAGTCAGGCAAGAGCATGACTGACGGCACAAATGCAAGAAAATACACAGGAGGTAAAACAAGCTCAAATCAATCCAAAAGATTTAAGATAGGGAATAGTGCACATTAGAGAAAAGTGCATGCACTGAATTGTGACCTGCAAATTAAAATCTTCCTTTGACTAGAAACCAGACTGCTGTTATCTGCTCTCAGAAACCTAGGACACCAGAATTTCACAAGTTGTCCTTTTGTTTCAGCACCAAAGAACAACAAGCCAAGAATTCCTGTCTACAGAGCCCTCCTTATGCAAACATGTATAATCGGCAGCATCTACAATCCCACGGTTTTGACTCTCATTATATTTACCTTTAGTTGGAATGTTTTCTCTTTAAACTGAATACAAGGATTGTAGCTGTACCTGTCTGAAATGTGTCCAGAGACAAACGCACCACTTGTCATCCCCAGAAAAATCATTGACATGGTAAAGGGTCCTTTCCAATTGTTCTCACAAACTAGATCCCACTGCAAGAAAGGCAAAATAAATAATTAAAAATCACTCAAATACAGAATCTCCTTTTGAAAAAGAATCACTTTTTAAAAAAACATTAAAATATGCTATAAAATTCTACTTGTCCACTTTTAACAATTTTTGTTTCCTTTTAACAGCATATACAAATTCACTCCTTTCCCCTAATTTTCCGTCCTTTCACCTATGGACCTTGCAGTATGTTGGGATGTCACTCTCCAGTATCAGTAGCCCTCTGGTATGTTACCCAAGTGGGCATTCTTCATAGAATCATAGAATGTGTTACAGCACACAAATTGGCCACTTAACCCACTCTGTACTGATGTTTTTAATCGAAGAGTTACCCAGTCCCACTTTCTTGCTCATTGTGCAGAACTTATGGACTCTGCTTCAATGACAGTTTGAGACAAATAGTTCCATATTCTAACCACTGAAGATATTTTTTCTAACCTCCCCTTTAACTATTTTTGTGATTATCTTAAATTTGGGCCCCGTTATTACTGTCTCTAACTGGTGGAAACAATCTACAACCGTAATGCTTCACAATTAAAATTTTTTATCTCTGGATGTGGAAAATATTGCATTTTTAAAAATTCATTCATGGGATGTGGGCGTCGCTGGTGAGGCCAGCATTTATTGCCCATCCCTAATTGCCCTTGAGAAGGTGTTGGTGAGCCCCCTTCATGAACCGCTGCAGTCCGTGTGGTGAAGGTTCTCCCATAGTGCTGTTAGGTAGGGAGTTCCAGGATTTTGACCCAGCGACAATGAAGGAACGGCGATATATTTCCAAGTCGGGATGGTGTGTGACTTGGAGGGGAACGTGCAGGTGGTGTTATTCCCATGTGCCTGCTGCCCTTGTCCTTCTAGGTGGTAGAAGTCGTGGGTTTGGGAGGTGCTGTCAAAGAAGCCTTGGCGAGTTGTTGCAGTGCATCCTGTGGATGGTACGCACTGCAGCCGCTGTGCGCCGGTGGTGGAGGGAGTGAATGTTTAGGGTGGTGGATGGGGTGCCAATCAAGTGGGCTGCTTTGTCCTGGATGGTGTCGAGCTTCTTGAGTGTTGTTGGAGCTGCACTCTTCCAGGCAAGTGGAGAGTATTCCATCACACTCCCGACTTGTGCCTTGTAGATGGTGGAAAGGCTTTGGGGAGTCAGGAGGTGGGTCACTCGCCGCAGAATACCCAGCCTCTGACCTACTCTTGTAGCCACAATATTTATGTGGCTGGTCCAGTTAAGTTTTTGGTCAATGGTGACTCCCAGGATGTTGATGGTGGGGGATTCGGTGATGGTAATGCTGTTGAATGTCAAGGGGAGATGGTTAGATTCTCTCTTGTTGGTGATAGTCATTGCCTGGCACTTGTCTGGCACGAATGTTACTTGCCACTTATCAGCCCAAGCCTGGATGTTGTCCAGGTCTTGCTGCATGTGAGCATGGACTGCTTCATTATCTGAGGGGTTGCGAATGGAACTGAACACTGTGCAATCATCAGCGAACATCCCCATTTCTGACCTTATGATGGAGGGAAGGTCATTGATGAAGCAGCTGAAGATGGTTGGGCCTAGGACGCTGCCCTGAGGAACACCTGCAGCAATGTCCTGGGGCTGAGATGATTGGCCTCTTACAACCACTACCATCTTCCTTTGTGCTAGGTATGACTCCAGCCACTGGAGAGTTTTCCCCCTGATTTCCATTGACTTCAATTTTACTCGGGCTCCTTGGTGCCACACTCGGTCAAATGCTGCCTTGATGTCAAGGGCAGTTACTCTCACTTCACTTCTGGAATTCAGCTCTTTTGTCCATATTCGGACCAAGGCTGTAATGAGGAGCCGAGTGGTCCTGGTGGAACCCAAACTGAGCATCGGTGAGCAGGTTATTGGTGAGTAAGTGCTGCTTGATAGCACTGTCGATGACACCTTCCATCACTTTGCTGGTGATTTAGAGTAGGCTGATGGGGCGGTAATTGGCTGGATTGGATTTATCCTGCTTTTTGTGGACAGGACATACCTGGGCAATTTTTCACATTGTCGGATAGATGCCAGTGTTGTAGCTGTACTGGAACAGCTTGGCTAGAGGCGCAGCTAGTTCTGGAGCACAATACTTCAGCACTACAGCCAGGATGTTGTCGGGGCCCATAGCCTTTGTTGTATCCAGTGCACTCAGCCGTTTCATGATATCACGTGGAGTGAATCGAATTGGCTGAAGACTGGCTTCTGTGATGGTGGGAATATTGGGAGGAGGCCAAGATGGATTATCCACGCGGCACTTCTGGCTGAAGATGGTTGCAAACGCTTCAGCCTTGTCTTTTGCACTCACGTGCTGGACTCTGCCATCATTGAGGATGGGGATGTTTACAGAGCCTCACCCTCCCGTTAGTTGTTTAACTGTCCACCACCATTCACAACTGGATGTGGCAGGACTGCAGAGCTTTGATCTGATCCGTTGGTTGTGGAATCGCTTCGCTCTGTCTATAGCATGTTGCTTCCGTTGTTCAGCATGCATGTAGTCCTGTGTTGTAGCTTTACCAGGTTGGCACTTCATTTTTAGGTATGCCTGGTGCTGCTTCTGGCATGCTCTACTACACTCCTCATTGAACCAGGGTTGATCCCCTGGCTTGTTGGTAATGGTAGAATTTTTTAAAATTTTTTTTTATTCGTTCACGGGATGTGGGCGTCGCTGGCAAGGCCGGCATTTATTGCCCATCCCTAATTGCCCTCGAGAAGGTGGTGGTGAGCCGCCTTCTTGAACCGCTGCAGTCCGTGTGGTGACGGTTCTCCCACAGTGCTGTTAGGAAGGGAGTTCCAGGATTTTGACCCAGCGACAATGAAGGAACGGCGATATATTTGCAAGTCGGGATGGTGTGTGACTTGGAGGGGAACGTGCAGGTGGTGTTGTTCCCATGCGCCTGCTGCTCTTGTCCTTCTAGGTGGTAGAGGTCGCGGGTTTGGGAGGTGCTGTCGAAGAAGCCTTGGCGAGTTGCTGCAGTGCATCCTGTGGATGGTGCACACTGCAGCCACAGTGCGCCGGTGGTGAAGGGAGTGAATGTTTAGGGTGGTGGATGGGGTGCCAATCAAGCGGGCTGCTTTATCTTGGATGGTGTCGAGCTTCTTGAGTGTTGTTGGAGCTGCACTCATCCAGGCAAGTGGAGAGTATTCCATCATACTCCTGACTTGTGCCTTGTAGATGGTGGAAAGGCTTTGGGGAGTCAGGAGGTGAGTTACTCGCCGCAGAATACCCAGCCTCTGACCTGCTCTCGTAGCCACAGTATTTATATGGCTGGTCCAGTTAAGTTTCTGGTCAATGGTGACCCCCAGGATGTTGATGGTGGGGGATTCGGCGATGGTAATGCCGTTGAATGTCAAGGGGAGGTGGTTAGACTCTCTCTTGTTGGAGATGGTCATTGCCTGGCACTTATCTGGCGCGAATGTTACTTGCCACTTATGAGCCCAAGCCTGGATGTTGTCCAGGTCTTGCTGCATGCAGGCTCGGACTGCTTCATTATCTGAGGGGTTGCGAATGGAACTGAACACTGTGCAGTCATCAGCGAACATTCCCATTTCTGACCTTATGATGGAGGGAAGGTCATTGATGAAGCAGCTGAAGATGGTTGGGCCTAGGACACTGCCCTGAGGAACTCCTGCAGCAATGCCCTGGGGCTGAGATGATTGGCCTCCAACAACCACTACCATCTTC
The DNA here is from genome assembly GCF_035084215.1 of Heptranchias perlo. Taxonomy (NCBI): domain Eukaryota; kingdom Metazoa; phylum Chordata; class Chondrichthyes; order Hexanchiformes; family Hexanchidae; genus Heptranchias; species Heptranchias perlo. The sequence continues at coordinate 22,130,324 of NC_090328.1, read as the reverse complement.
CTTTGTGCTAGGTATGACTCCAGCCACTGGAGAGTTTTCCCCCTGATTCCCATTGACTTCAATTTTACTAGGGCTCCTTGGTGCCACACTCGGTCAAATGCTGCCTTGATGTCAAGGGCAGTCACTCTCACCTCACCTCTGGAATTCAGCTCTTTTGTCCATGTTTGGACCAAGGCTGTAATGAGGTCTGGAGCCGAGGAATATGCCGGGCCATGAGGCTACAGATTGTGCTGGAATACAATTCTGCTGCTCCTGATGGCCCACGGCGCCTCATGAATGCCCAGTTTTGAGCTGCTAGATCTGTTCTGAATCTATTCCCATTTAACATGGTGATAGTGCCACACAACACGTTGGATGGTGTCCTCGGTGCGAAGACGGGACTTCGTCTCCACGAGGTCTGTGCGGTGGTCACTCCTACCAATACTGTCATGGACAGATGCATCTGCGACAGGTAGATTGGTGAGGACGAGGTCAAGTAGGTTTTTCCCTCGTGTTGGTTCACTCACCACCTGCCGCAGGCCCAGTCTGGCAGCTATGTCCTTCAGGACTTGGCCAACTCGGTCAGTCGTGGTGCTACCGAGCCACTCTTGGTGATGAACATTGAAGTCCCCCACCCAGAGTACATTCTGTGCCCTATAGCCCATCTACAGTTACTCCGTGCCAGTGGTGATGGGCCTTCTCATTGAACTGCTGCAGTCCTTATAGAGATGATGCTCCACTTGTTATCCACTATTCTGTTGACCACTCAACTTCCCTTCCTGGCCCCCTTTCTAACTGACATTGTAAATGGTTCCCTCTCCTTAGGCACTATCCCCATCTCTTTCAAAACTACTGTCATCACCCCTCCTCAAAAAATTCATCATCGGTCCCTCTGTACTTGTAAACTATTGCCCATCTCCGACCTCCCTTTCCTCTCCAAAGTTGCCTCCCAAATCCGTTCCCATCTTTCCCGCAACTCTAGGTTTGAACTTCTCCAATCAGGTTTCCGCCTCGGCCACAGTATTGAAACAGTCCTAATCAAAGTCACAAACGTCATCCTCTGTGACTATGACTGCAGGGCAGTCCTTCTTGACATCTCTCCAGCCTTTGACACAGTCGATCACACCACCCTTCTCCAACGCCTCTCCTATGTTGTCCAGCTCAGTGAGACTGCCCTCGCTGGGTTCCACCCTTGCCTGTCCAATTGTAGCCAGAGCACCGGTGGCAATGGCTTCTCTTCCCACCCCTGTAGTGTTACCTACGGAGTCCCCCAAAGATCTATCTTTGGACCCCTCCTCTTCTACATGCTGCCTCTTGGCGGCATTATTCGAAGACATGTATGCTGATCATACCAAACTCTACCTCTCCACCATTTTTCTTAACCCCTCCACTGCCTTTGTGCTGCTTCTCCGACATCCAGTATTGGAAATCTTGCTCTCTGTAAATTGGCTGCCGTGTTTGTCTATATAACAACAGTGACTTCAAAGAGCAATTTGTCATTTGTGAAGCATGTGAGAACTTGATAGTAAGGTGCTATATAAATGCAAGTTTTTTCTACATAAAAGATAAAATATCAAAGTTCTTATGAACTAAAACAAGATAAATCTTCAATCTATCACATGGGAGAATCATGTGCCACTCAATATAAAAGCAATTTTTTTTTTTTTTTAAATTCGTTCACGGGATGTGGGCGTCGCTGGCAAGGCCGGCATTTATTGCCCATCCCTAATTGCCCTCGAGAAGGTGGTGGTGAGCCGCCTTCTTGAACCGCTGCAGTCCGTGTGGTGACAGTTCTCCCACAGTGCTGTTAGGAAGGGAGTTCCAGGATTTTGACCCAGCGACAATGAAGGAACGGCGATATATTTCCAAGTCGGGATGGTGTGTGACTTGGAGGGGAACGTGCAGGTGGTGTTGTTCCCATGCGCCTGCTGCCCTTGTCCTTCTAGGTGGTAGAGGTCGCTGGTTTGGGAGGTACTGTCGAAGCTCTGCAGTCGACAACACCTCCCAAACCCGCGACCTACCGCCTAGAAGGACAAGGGCAGCAGGAGCATGGGAACAACACCACCTGCACGCTCCCCTCCAAGTCACACACCATCCCGACTTGCAAATATATCGCCGTTCCTTCATTGTCGCTGGGTCAAAATCCTGGAACTCCCTTCCTAACAGCACTGTGGGAGAACCGTCACCACACGGACTGCAGCGGTTCAAGAAGGCGGCTCACCACCACCTTCTCGAGGGCAATTAGGGATGGGCAATAAATGCCGGCCTTGCCAGCGACGCCCACATCCCGTGAACGAATAAAAAAAAAAAAGAAGCCTTGGCGAGTTGCTGCAGTGCATCCTGTGGATGGTGCACACTGCAGCCACAGTGCGCCGGTGGTGAAGGGAGTGAATGTTTAGGGTGGTGGATGGGGTGCCAATCAAGCGGGCTGCTTTATCTTGGATGGTGTCGAGCTTCTTGAGTGTTGTTGGAGCTGCACTCATCCAGGCAAGTGGAGAGTATTCCATCACACTCCTGACTTGTGCCTTGTAGATGGTGGAAAGGCTTTGGGGAGTCAGGAGGTGAGTCACTCGCCGCAGAATACCCAGCCTCTGACCTGCTCTCGTAGCCACAGTATTTATATGGCTGGTCCAGTTAAGTTTCTGGTCAATGGTGACCCCCAGGATGTTGATGGTGGGGGATTCGGCGATGGTAATGCCGTTGAATGTCAAGGGGAGGTGGTTAGACTCTCTCTTGTTGGAGATGGTCATTGCCTGGCACTTATCTGGCGCGAATGTTACTTGCCACTTATGAGCCCAAGCCTAGATGTTGTCCAGGTCTTGCTGCATGCGGGCTCGGACTGCTTCATTATCTGAGGGGTTGCGAATGGAACTGAACACTGTGCAGTCATCAGCGAACATCCCCATTTCTGACCTTATGATGGAGGGAAGGTCATTGATGAAGCAGCTGAAGATGGTTGGGCCTAGGACACTGCCCTGAGGCCTTACATATTAAAATGGAGGTTAAGTGCTGTGCAGTTTTGTCAGGGAGCCACAGATATGGATCTCTGTCTGATTTCCTAATGTGGAGATGCCGGTGATGGACTGGGGTTGACAATTGTAAACAATTTTACAACACCAAGTTATAGTCCAGCAATTTTATTTTAAATTCACAAGCTTTCGGAGATTTTCTCCTTCCTCAGGCAAATGTTTTCCAGGCAAATGATTTCCTAGCCCTCACTCACCAAATCTGCATTGATGCCAGCAATCCTGCTGGCCTAAAAATCTACCTTCATAGCTCATTAAGACTGCTGAGGGGGACAAAAACCACATTGGCTGGAAAAGCCCGTTGCCAGTCTTCTATCCATTCTGTAATCGAGTATTGCGGTTCTGTTTGGCAGACAACAGAGAAATCCCATCTCTTACACCTGGACGCATTACAGACCAAAGCCAAACAGACTTGATAATATTGGCTGGAATCCAGCCCTTACACCATCAGAGAAATATGGCTAACTTGTGTATTCTCAATAAGACTATGACTGGAGCACTTCCACAACTAGGAGTTAAGTCAAATCTTCATATTAATGCCAGACACACAAAATATTTTGGATCAATCCAAAAAGTGTACACCGAATATCAATGCCAGAACCTCACACGTCCCTTCTCCTAACTGTCAATAATGGGGTGAAGGCAGGCGGATGCAAGAGGCGAGGCAGAGAAACAAATGTTTCTGGGGGAGTTGTCGGGCTGGAGGAGTTCACAAAGACAGGGAGGGGCAAAGATTAAAGGATTTAAATTAAGGGAATTTTCAAGTAGAAGTTTTGGGGGAGAGGGAGCCAATGTAAATTTGTAAGTCTTAAGAGAAAAGTTAAGCCTGTAGAGCAGAATAGCGATTTGGGTAAAAACAAGCAGAGTGTGTCAGGAAGGGACAGAGAGTTTAACAAAGGCAATAGGACATTAGTGACTAAGGTTACATCAGGGAAAAATAATAAAAGGTTAAAATTAATCATTATATCTGAATGCTCAAAGCATTCGTAGTAAGATAGATGAATTCATGGCACAAATAGAGATAAATGGGTTTAATCTAGTAGCCATTACTGAGACGTGGTTGCAGGGTGACCAAGGTTGGGAATTAAATATTCCAGGGTACTTGACTTTTAGAAAAGATAGGCAAAATGGAAAAGCAGGGGGGTGGGGGTGGTAGTCCTGATAATAAAGGATGAGATAAAGGCAGTAGTGAAAAAGGATCTTAGCTCAGAAAATCAGGATGTAGCATCAGTATGGGTGGAGCTAAGAAATAACAAGGGGCAGAAAACACTGGTGGGAGTAGTTTATAGGTCCCCTAACAGTAGTTATAGTTTGGACAGAGTATAAATTAGGAAATTAGAGGAGCATGTAACAAGGGTAATGCAATAATCTTTAATCTTCATATAGGGTGGGCAAACCAGATTGGCAAAAGTAGTTTGGAGGACAAATTCATGGAATTCATTTGAGACAGTTTTCTAGAACAAGATGTTGAGGAACCAACTAGGGAACAGATTATTTTAGATCTGGTATTCTGTAATGAGACAGGATTAATTAGTAATCTTATAGTTAAGGATCCTGTGGGGCAGAGTGATCATAATATGATCGAATTTCATAGAGAATTTGAGAGTGATGTAGTTAAGTCCAAAACTAAGGTCTTAAATTGAAACAAAGCCAATTACGTAGATATGAGGGGCGAGTTGGCTAAGGTAGATTAGGAAATTAGATTAAAAGATATGACAGTAGATAAGCAATGGTGAACATTTAAAGAAATAATTCATAAGTCTCAATGAATATACATTCCCTTGAGAAAAAACTTAAAAACTCTATGGGAAAAGTGATCCAACCAAGGCTAACTAGAGAAATTAAGGATAATATTAGATTAAAAGAAGAGGTTTACAATGTTGCTAAAAAGAGTAATAAGCCTGAGGATTGGGAGGGTTTTAGAAATCAACAAAGAATAACCAAGAAATTGATCAAGAGAGAGAAAATTGAATGAGATTAAACTAGCAAGAAATATAAAAACAGATTGTAAGAGCTTCTACAAGTATGTAAAAAGGAAGTGATTAGCAAAAGTAAACATGGGTCCCTTAGAGGCAGAGACAGGAGAAATTATAATGGGGAATAAAGAAATGGCAGAGATATTAAACAAATATTTTGCATCTGTCTTCACAGTAGAAGACAAAAAAAAATACCGGAAATAGTGGGAAACCAAGGGTCTAATGAGAATGAGGAACCTAAAGTAATTAAGATTAGTAATGAAAAAGCACTGGAAAAAGCAATGGGACTAAAGGTCAACAAATCCCCTCGACCTGATGACCTACATCCTAGGGTTTTAAAAGAGGTGGCTGCAGGGATAGTGGGTGCATTGGTTTTGATTTCCAGAATACCCTAGATTCTAGAACAGTCCCCATGGATTGGAAGGTAACAAACGTAATCCTGCTATTCAAGAAAAGAGGGAGAGAGAACACAGGGCCAGTTAGCCTGACACCAGTAGTAGGGAAAATGCTAGAATCTATTATTAAGGACGTGGTAACAGGGCACTTAGAAAATCATAATATGATTAGGCAGAGTCAACATGGTTTTACGAAAGGGAAATCGTGTTTGACAAATCTATTACAGTTTTTTGAGGATGTAACTAGCAGGGTAGATAAGGAGAAACCAGTGGATGTCGTATATTTGGATTTTCAAAAGGCATTCGGTAAGGTGCCATGCAAAAGGTTGTTACACAAGACTAGGGCTCATGGGATTGGGGTTGAAATATTCGCATGGATCGAGGATTGGTTAATGGACTGAAAACAGAGAGTAGAGTCATTTTCGGTTTGGCAGGTTGTAACTAGTGGGGTGCCGCAAGGATCAGTGCTTGGGCCTCAGCTATTTACAACATATATCAATGACTTAGATGGGGGGACCGAGTGTAATGTATCCAAGTTTACTGATGATACAAAGCCAAGTGGGAAAGTAAGCTGTGAGGAGGATGCAAAGAGGCTGCAATGGGATATAGACAGGTTAAGTGAGTGGGCGAGAAGGTGGCAGATGGAGTATAATGTGGGGAAATGTGAAATTATCCACTTTGGTAGGAAGAACAGAAAAGCAGAATATTTTTTAAAAGCTGAGAGACTAAGAAATGTTGGTACTCAGAGGGATTTGGGTGTCCTTGTACACGAATCACAGAAATTTAACATGCAAGTACAGCAAGCAATTAGAAAGGCAAATGGTATGTTAGCCTTTATTGCAAGGGGGTTGGAGTATAAGAGTAAGCAGATCTTGTGCAATTATATAGGGCCCTGGTGAGACCACACCTGGAGTAGTGTGTACAGTTTTGGTCTCCTTACCTAAAGAAGGATATACTTGCCTTAGAGGGGGTGCAATGAAGTTTCACTAGATTGATTCCTGGGATGAGAGGGTTGTCCTTTGAGGAGAGATTGAGTAGAATGGGCCTATACTCTCCAGAGTTTAGAAGAATGAGAGGTGATCTCATTGAAACGTACAAAATTCTTAGAGGGCTCAACAGGCTATTTGCTGAGGGGTTGTTTCCCCTGGCTGGAGAGTCTAGAACTAGGGGGCATAGTCTCAAGATAAGGGGTTGGCCATTTAGGACCAAGATAAGGAGAAATTTCTTCACTCAGAGGGTTGTGAATCTTTGGAATTCTCTACCCCAGAGGGCTGTGGGTGGACAGTCGTTGAGTGTATTCAAGACTGAGATTGATAGATTTTTGGACACAAAGGGAATCAAGGAATATGGGGATCGGGCGGGAAAGTGGAGTTGAGGTAGAAGATCAGCCATGATCTTATTGAATGGCGGAGCAGGCTCGAGGGGCCTTATGGCCTACTCCTGCTCCTATTTCTGATGTAGGTCAGCAAGGACAGGAGTGATAAGTGAACGGGAGTTGATGTGGGATTGGATACAGATAGCACAGTAATGGATGAGCTGAAGTTTACAGAGCATGGAGGATGGGAGGCCGGCCAGGCAAGAATTGGAATAGTTGTGCCTGGACGTGACAAATGCATGGATGAGATTTCAGAGGCTGGCTGAGGCAGAGGAAGAGGGGGTGATGTTACAGAGGTGGATGTATGTAGGTGGCCTTTGTGATAGAGAGGATATGGGGGTCAGAAGCTTAACTCAGGGTTTAATAAAATGCCAAGTTTGCAAACAGTCTGGTTCAACCTAAGACAGTGGCCGGGGAGGGAGATGGAATTATTGGCAAGGATACAGAGTTTGTGGTGGGGGCCAAAGATGATGGCTTCAGTCTTCCCAATGTTTTACTAAATGCAATTGCAGCTCATCCAAGACTGGATGTTGGACAAGCAGTCTAACAGCACAGAGACAGTAGATGGGTTGAGAGAAATGTTGGAAAGTTAGAGCTGGATGTTGTCAGCTTACATGTGGAAACTGACCCCAATGTCTTCAAATGATATCACTAAGGGACAACATATAGATGAGGATGAGGAGGGGGCCAAGGATAGCTATTAAGGTAACTCTAGAGAGAACCGTGTGAATGCAGAAGCTATTGCTGGAGATGTTCTGGCTACAATTGAATAGGCAAGAGTGGAGCCTTGCAAAAATTGCACCCTCTCTAAACCCTCAATATTCTTCCTATAGTGTGGAGCCCAATACTGGACACAGTACACTGAGGTTATATTAAGGTTTTACGTATGCTCATTCTAAACTCTTGGTTTTTATATCTTATACCATTTGTGAAAAAACCTCGAGTCCTATTAGCTTTTAGTCCCTAAAATCTGCAGGCCTTCTGGCACATTTCTGCAATAATTCATGTGGGAATGAAGTGGATAGCTCATGAATTAAGACAGGACTCCACTATGCCAGGTCCCAGCCTGCGATGCAAATATCTGCAGGGCCAAACATAGGCTCCATGTCAAAAGGGCGCTAACAGGGGAGGGGACTCCCAGGTTGGAAGTTTCTTCAGCCCAAGCAGGTTGAAAGGAGGTGAATTGGCCTCCCAGCTAGTGGAATTGCGGCCCTGGTTTGGATCTCCAAAAACTTCAGCCAGCCTGGAGATTTAATTAGCCTCCTTCAGAAGGGAGCTGACGGTGGCAAATATTTAAAAGTTGGCAGCGGCACCGATATCTCCCAAAGCTTGCCACACTTTCCGGACCCCTCTAAGCTGCACCCACAGTGGTGCAAGCTCACACCAGTAATATGGAACTGAGGGAATCTCCCCTTGACCCCAGAGACTCCAGTGGGGTCAGATACCAGCACTAACACTGGGATCAAAGGCCTGCAGATGTTCAGGCCCACTGGGCCCGATATTACCATGGCGGCGGGTTCGCGGCAGGAGGTAGATTGGGCGCGTGGGTAACGTGCCCGGTGAAATCAGTCTGCCCCGCACGCAATCGCAGGCTGATTGGATCCACTTACTTGTTCTTCCGGGTTCCCCGCTGCTAAGCTGCGCGGCGGGCGGACTGCGCATGCGCAGTAAGGTCTGTCAGCTGGAGGAGCTCTATTTAAAGGGGCAGTCCTCCATTGACTGATGCTGCAAGAAATAGGAAAAATTACAGCATGAGCAGCCCAGGGGGAAGGCTGCTCCCAGGTTTAATGATGCCTCACTCCAGCTCTTATTGGATGGGGTGAGGAGGAGGGTGAGGACAGAGATCATCCCCCCGGCGGGCGGGAGGAAGCGGCCTGCCTCTGCCACCAAGAAGGCCTGGCTCGAGGTGGCAGAGGAGGTCACCTGCACCACCAACATATCGTGCACCTGCATACAGTGCAGGAGGCACTTCAATGACCTAAGTAGGTCAGCCAAAGTGAGTACACTTACTCATTCCCCTACACTCCGTCTGCCACATCACCGCCCCCACCCCACATCTCCTTCTGCACTGCCAACACTACTCTGTCACATCACCCCTCACACCCACTCAAACCTCATCCTCATCTTACCTGAACTTACTCACCTCGCCAGTGCTCATCCCGCCACTACCACTCAACCCAATCCTCATTCAATCTCATGGCTCTATCTCATACTCACCCTCTCATGCATCTCTTTCACGGTCAGCCTCACTCAACCTGCCACTACCTGTGCTGCAGCCACAGGGCATGCATCACATATGTGCAGTAGGAAGCGTAAGGCAAACGTGTCGTAAGCATGAAGGGGATGCACAAGGGTGTCTGAGGGTTTGTCATGGTTTTTACTTATATTTAATTTCTGATCAACTCACATTACATATTATATTGGCACCACTACTGCCACGTCTTTGCGAATCTTGTCTGGTTTGTGCAATAATGTCCTTTCCTGAGGATCACAATGAAGACCCACAACTGATGCCACCCATTGTGTCACTGCAGAGTGGGAGTAAGTGTATTTGCAGGGCTCTTTTGTGCAGACGACTGAGAGACGTCGGCGATGTCCCCGGTGGCACCCTGGAAGGATGCGGAGGAGAAGTTATTGAGGGCAGTGGTGACTTTGACAGCGACAGGTAGGAAGATAGTGCTCGGGCCAGCCGGGAGCAGCTCGGCATGAAGGAGGCTGCAGATGTCCACGACTACATGTCGAGTGACTCTGAGCCTCTGTGTGCACTGCTGCTCAGAGAGGTCCAGGAAGCTGAGCCTCGGTCTGTGGACCCTGTGGCGAGGATAGTGCCCTCTGCGACGCATCTCTCTCTGTGGTTGCCCACCCTCCTGCTGTGCAGGTGGATGTGTCACAGCACTGTGTTGTGGAGCTCCACGTGTCAGAGGTGGACTGCGTGGCCGGCGAGGCTGGTGATGCTGTTCGCCCTCCGAGGAGGTCATGACTGCAGCTACGGTGGCCCCCATCCAGAAGATGTACATCTGAGGGGGTCCGCAAGGTGGGTACATGTGTCTGGACACCGGGGTAAGTGTGCAAGTTTATGAATTTTATTGTTAGGAGGAGGGTGGTGGAGGCCAAACTTTGTCCAAAGTGACAGAGTGGCCTCCTGCAATGAGTGAGGGTCTCCTTCCCCACCTGTCAAATGGACCTTTGCAGCTGCCACAGGCTGATGGCTGCAACAGGTCCATTTGAACTGGGAGTGTTTCCCCCAGTACGGGAAACAGTCCCAGTTGTTTGCAAAATCCCACCCCTCCTAAAATATCATGTTAATCAGGTCTCTAAACGACCTGAAATACCTAAATAAATACCTTAAGTGGCATAGTAACATAGGAACAGGAGTAGGCCATTCAGCCCCTCGTGCCTGCTCCGCCATTTGATAAGATCATGGCTTATAGCTTTAATTGCTGGCGGGAGTCCCACATGCGGGGGCTGCGCGCGCATGTGAGCGCGTCAATGGGAAACCCGGAAGTGGGCGGGTTGGAGCCGGGCTCCCGACCCGCCCCAGGAATCCCCGATTTTCGCAGCCCCACCACCACCAACACACCCGATCGTGGGTGTGAAAATCGAGCCCATTATGTCTAATTATTGGCCCCCAATTGCACCCCTGGCTGAACTCAGCTAACTCAGCACAGGCAGGGGATTGAAATTGGGACCATCTGGTCTGAATAGTTTAGTGTTACGCTGGGCTTATCTTTTGTACTAGCTTATCAAAGGAGCTGATTTTTCAAATTTTTACATTTCAGTTCCTTTTTCTTTCAGTAGTCTCAGGCAGGACGTGCCAGTTATTTGTGTCAACAAACCTAAACATTCTTCGGCTGTTGTCATAGAATTTTGTACCCGCAATTCTTGACTCTTCTGCTCCCTCTGGCAGTCCCACAAATGCGAAATGATTCCTTTTTTAAAGATTTTCAAATTATCACTCTGGTGCCCTACTTTTCGTTTTAGTGTCATGCATTCTTTCAGTGCTTTTATCCTTCTTATCCTCTTTATCAGCATTGGTTTTCAGTCTTCAAGATTCTTTTACTCATCTTCCCATGTCTGCCTTCAGGCTCTTGATATTGACAGCCTTTTCATCCAGTTTGAGAATAAAGAATTGATTCTTGTCCACCATTTACTGTGAGCGATGTGGGAAGCAGCTCAATCCAGACCTGTAAAAATTGACTGTGTTTTCACCTGCAACCCTCCGCCCCTTCCATTTTAGGGCAACTTTATTTTCAGATCGACCTTGTTCAGTCTACTTTCTGTTTATTTTTAGAGAAATGTGCACTGATCCAACACTTCTGCTGCTAAAGATGGCTACAGGCTTTAAGTGACTCAAGAGCTCTAAAATAGCACAGACATGTGTTCTCCTTCCCACTCCCCCCTAATATTAATGCCTCATGAAGTTTTGTAACATTATAACATTCACAGTAATACCGACCCAGAAATTGCTTAGAGCGGCAAAACCAAAAAAGTGCTGACCGCTCCATCGATTTATATTAACCCACTAACTTACGATGGTCTTTACTGGGTGCACTTTGTCTAATAGGAGTCGGAGGAGAGCCCAGCGTTAGCGCCAGCGAAGCTAGGACCCATGGGAGAAGCGAGAGAATCACTCAACCACTCGGATTGCTGCGAATGGTTACTGCAAGCTGGAACGTTAAAGTGAAAGGTTACAGACAGCAGAAAAAAAGAGAGGGCTTAAAATAAATCGAAATTAAATAAAAGAGAGAAGGGAAAAGTAAAAAAAAAGTTTAATTTTTAGAATTTTTTTAAATGACCAAAAACTATTAAAATAAGGAGTAATGAGACTCCACATATTTAAAAATTAATTTTTAGTTGTTTGGCAGTCAGAACCGCGCTGTTAAAATTTAGTTTAGACCCGGTATTTTTAAGCATTTTTGTGGCGTAATTAGTTACTTTCCAGCTGGGCACCTGAGCAATTTTGGATTTTTTCAATGATTTCACTGATTGCAGCCAGCGATATACCTTTAATTCGAAGCTGTCATATCGCTGGCGAACCAGTAGGAGCAAGTCCCGGATTTCCGCAATTCACTGCACATGTGTGAACGCCGGAACTTGCTCCTCCATTTCGCCACTAACAACGGAGAGCGCGTTGAGCTCACCATTATTTTCCAAGCAATTTCTGCCCCTTTATCTTCAAATGATTTACAAAGGCAGAAAGTTAACCTATGAGGGTACATTCTATAAGGCTCCGCACGGCATCTGATTTGTTGCATACCTGATTTTACGAGCCACAATTTGAGGCCAAATAATGAAGCCACGCTACTGGCCTTTGAGCCCTCATTTTAATATTAAAATTACATTGTATGGTTTCTCATTGCCAATTTTAGGAGTTTGGGCAAGGCTCTGCCCACATCATTCTGATGGCTCACCTGCTGAAGCACCCTCTTAATGGAAGACAGTAGGTTTAGCTGAAGATCATTTTTCTGTGCACGTCCCTTTCCTGAATTTTGTGTCATGTATTAGGTGGTTTTGCATTTTGGTCTTTTTTTCCACCTTTTCAATATTCTTGTGCACAGCAGGCTTCTGCAAAGAGGTAATGAGGGAATACAGGAACAGGAGTAGGCCATTCAGCTCCTCGAGCCTGCTCTGCCATTCAATTAGATCATGGCTGATCTGTATCTTAACTCCACCTACCCATCTTGGTTCCATAACCCTTAATACTCTTGCCTAACAAAGATCCATCAATCTCAGTTTTGATATTCTCAACCTAACCTCAACAGCTTTTTTTTGGGGGGTGGGGGGGGGGGGGGGGAGGGAGAGTTCCCAGATTTCAATTACCCTTTGTGTGAAGAAGTGCTTCCTGACGTCACCCCTGAATGGCCTAGCTCTAATTTTAAGGTTATGCCCCAAAAAGGACGGGTATTCCTTTAATTGTCCCAAATACACTACAGAACTTAGATGAGGAATAGAAGTTTGTGAGGGGCGAACAATTGGAAGTGTAATAACCCATAAGGCAGTCAGAACCGCCTTATGGGTTATTACACTTCTTTCGCTGTCCTGGAGCCTATATCTGGACATGTTACAGGGGACCAGCCTTTGCTGCCTCACTTTACAAGGCAGGCTGCCACAGAGTTGTGCCATTCCTTGCACAATGAACTGCGCACAAGATCTAGATCAGGGGCGGATCTTCCCATAGAGGTGGAGGTTACCACAGTATGAAGATTTCATGCTACTGCGTCCTTCCAAGCCACCATAGGAGACATCTGCCACATCAGGCAGCAAACAGGGTACACATGTATCAGGTAAATGACAGCATCTATGTTTACAAGTGGCAGCGCCTTCAGCATTTTACCTGTGGATGGCATTAATTAGAAGGCTGTGAAACTAAGCATCAAGACTTTATAGCCCTGAATTTATAATCCCAGCAAAAGTGGGGCTATGCATACCCACAATGCAGTTGCAGCTATGCCTGTAGCGTGGAGGGCAGAAAAAAACAAATTTTTGCAATATAGGGCCCACTGTCTATTTTGAATAGTTTATAGGCATAGGAGAAGCTTGCCCAGAGGGCTTGTCCTGAGATTGTAAAATCCAATGAGGCTGAAGCTCTTAAAGAGTTGCAGCTCACTATAAAAGGAGAGTTTGTGGTGGTGTGAAAAAGTGCACTACATTGTTCACAACAGCACGCTTCTCCTTTTTGTGTTGAGGAGTTGGTGGTCCTACTGCAGGAGGTCTACCAAAGGAGGCTGGTCCTCTTCAGAGATAAAAGCACCAGTCCAAGCTTCATGAAGGGAGATTGCTAAGCGAGCCAATGAAGTCATCCAAATCTTGTTCCTGGCTACAAATGAGGAAGAAGTGTATTGTTTCTCTGCTGTTAGGAGGTTTCTCCTTGGGGTTGGGAGGCATGAATACACGCTCTCTGAAGACCCATCCACCCAATGTTTCTTCTCCTTCAAATATTGGGCACTGTAGACTACCACATATTACTGCTTCCTAGATAATGGCCAGGGACATGCATACATGATAATGTATCTGTGGCCAGACAGCACCTGAACATTAATTGATTGCATAATCTTTTTGTTCATGAAGGCCATGGGGTTTATATTAAGGACCTAGATGTCTGGTTGAGTGTCCTCTGCAACTCTTTTCACTTAAGGGAATCATGCCATCTCATGATAGGATGGTAATTGGTTACATCCATTTGAGAATGGTGTTTGGCAATCAGGTACTAACAGGAAGAGGAAGGCTTAATGAACATTCCCATCCAGGCTGGAGCCCAGAACAAGTTATAGAGACAAGGCTGAAGTGTTTGCAAACGCCTTCAGCCAAAAGTGCTGAATAGATGATCTTATTCAGCTTCCACTGTCATAGGTTTGTAGTGGAGCCTTTCTAACAACTGGCTCGACATTACACCCCTTGCTTCTACTTCCCTATCTGCTGCCTCTAGTTCCTGTTCTAGCCGGTTCAGCTGCTCTCTTAACAGCTGGACTTGTTTCACTAGACACAGCAACCAAACGGCCTTCTCCTGAGACTTCTTATGGTCTTCGAACCCCGTCCACACCACCGCACTCTGTTGCGGGCAGCTGGAGTGTACCAACTCCAGAACCCACTGTTTGGCCACATTAATCTTCGTGTAGGCATAGCTGTTAATCCACCTTTCCATCCCTTCCAATTCTACTGTGCTATGACTCAGTGATCCAATGGGCACACCGCCCGTTTCTCCTGCCTGACTCGCCATTTCCTTGTAGGGTGTTTTGGGGTTGTTCTCACTCTATTGATCGGTGCAGATATCTAGTCCCCGGTCTAGCCAAGGAGCACTTATACCTCACGGATCAGGGGTTCAGGAAAACGGGACTTATGCTAACGCACCCGGTGATGGATCATGTAGTCGAATAGCACAGAGAACATACAAACTCAGTGTTTGAATTGAATTGGAATGTTGGTTTTATTATACCGTCAACACGAAGAAAATAACGATACAAACGGTCCTACACAGTACATTGAGTTACACACACGCACTACAGTACTTTATCCCGCTAAACTAAGAGGTTGGTGGTGACCCTGGAGACACCTATCACACACACACGTATGGTCGAGGCTTACCAATCCTTTGCACTTGCAGGTCTGGCTCCAGTTCTCTCACGTTGGTTTCGCTGGAAGCTGCTCTCCTCCCTGGAAAGCTCGGGTGAGCAAGAGAGCAAAACAAGAGGAGCAGAACATGAGACAGCAAAAGCAAGACTGCAAAAACAAGCGGGAGGCAGAACAAGAGCAAAAGCAAGAGAGAGAGAGGGGTTTTGAGTTTCCACTTATATACCCCTCCTCTTACAATGGTCTTCGTCACTTAAATGAGGCACTTCATGTCTGTTTAAACAGTTCTTACAAAGTCCTTAAGAATCTTTGATGGCTTTTGATGGTCTCTCATCATGTTGCAATTGCTTTTCTCGATGGGACATTGTTAATTCCGATTTCATTCTGATTGTTGATTACCTGCTATACAGGGCTCCTTTTGTATCCAACGTCCTAGGTTTTGATCGGCTTTGCTTTTAAACAAAGACATGGCCCCACCATGTCTGGAGCAGTTGCCTCTTTCAATGGCCTACTGCCTTTCTGATCGTTGACCACCTGCTGTAGGTTTTGCATTAAAACAGAGACATGTCTGAAGCAGTAATTCTCCCACGTTCCACTGTGTGTGTTGTTGATTCATCTAGTGACCTCTCACTTATCCTTCCATCTTAGGATTTTAGTTAATGGCCAAAGTTTTCCATACTCAGGGAAAAGGTGGAATTCCCAGAATTCTTACAGGTTCTAATGTCTAACCTATTTGGTTCGCTTCACATGACATTAAGAAGCAGCTGAGTACACTGGGCAGAGAGGACTATGGGTCCTGACAACATCCTGGTTGTATGCTGAAGATCTGCCCACCAGAGTTAGCTGCTCTCCGAGGCATCTTCTTAACAATCTGAACAATTGCTCAAGTACGTCCTATCCATAAAAAGACAGGATAAATCGAAGTACTTTATGAGCCTCCTCCCAATCGTCAGTAAAATGACACAGAATTTACAACACAGAAACATGCCATTTGACCCAATAGGTCTATGCTGGTGTTCATGCTCCACACGAGCCTCCTCCCACCCCATCATCTAACCCTATCAGCATAACCTTCTATTCCTTTCTCCCTCGTGTATTTATCTAGCTTCCCTTTAATGATGGAAGGAATCATCAATAGTGCCATCAAAAAGCACCAACTCACCAATAACTAGATCATTGGGTTCCGCCAGAATCATTTGGCTCCAGGCCATATCACAATCTAATCCAAACATTGACGCAAGAGTTGAATACCATTGGAGAGGTGAGAGTTGCTGCCCTTGACATCAAGACAGCATTTAATCATGTATGGCATCAAGGACCTTAGCAAAAC
Source organism: Heptranchias perlo (assembly GCF_035084215.1). Taxonomy (NCBI): domain Eukaryota; kingdom Metazoa; phylum Chordata; class Chondrichthyes; order Hexanchiformes; family Hexanchidae; genus Heptranchias; species Heptranchias perlo. The sequence goes on along the minus strand of NC_090328.1, from coordinate 22,114,176 downwards.
TGAGGTCAATGGGGAGGCAAGGGAAAACCCTCTAATGGTCAGAGTCTTTACCAACACATGGGAAGATGGTCATGGTTGTCAGAGGCCAGTCATCACAGCCCCAGGACATTGTTGCAGGTATTCTTCAGGGAAACATCCTTGGCCCATCCAATCTCAGCTGCTTCATCAATGACCTTTCCTCCATCATAAGGTCAGGAGTGGGGCTGTTCACTGACGATTCCACATTATTCAGCTCTATCCAGAACTCCTCCAATAGTGAAGAAGCCCATGCCGGCCTACAATAAAACATCAAGGCCGCCAAGTGACAAATAATATTTGTGTCATGTAACCGCTTAAGGAGAAAAAGCTCAACCCAAGAGCAGGGCAAAGGCTGGGTATCCTCCAATGAGTGGCTCACCTCCTGACTCCTCAAAATCTCTTTGTAGGACATAGGCCCATATTTATAACTGCTCTTAAGTTTCAATGTTTTGACATTATTAATCAGCTTCTGCTACTATTCTAGGTTGGCAAGTATGTATAAAGCTTATTTTCAGCTCCTGTTAGAGCAGCACGTTCCACTTCAAGTCACACACCATCCCAACTTGGAAATATATCGCCGTTCCTTCATCATCACTGGGTCAAAAACCTGGAACTCCCTACCTAACAGCACTGTGGGAGAACCTTCACCACACGGACTGCAGCGGTTCAAGAAGGCGGCTCACCACCACCTTCTCAAGGGCAATTATGGATGGGCAATAAATGCCGGCCTTACCAGTGACGCCCACATTCCATGAACATATTTTTAAAAAGTAACTATTGAAAATGCTAGTTTACAGGGACTGGGTGGTGCAGTGAATTAGACACTAAACCTTACACCTCTGGGACTTGACTTAACTATCCCTAACTGATGGGATGAAAATCTCCTGCAGCTGCAGACCATAAAGGGACGATTTTAATCCTAACGGCCCGGTGGAAACTGGATGGGTGAGCAGTTAAAATTGGACGGGTGATTCACCCAGTGATGTCCAGCATGGATCCTGCCATCTTCAATTTTAACTGCTTTACTGAGCAGTTGGCATGGGCACCGACCTGAAGGTCCTTCTTTAAATATGCTGATTGCAGACCGATAATGTCATTGGGCTCCGACTGCAATTTTAACCCTGGCCTGAGTGGGGAAGTCATTGTGGCTTGCCTGCCAAGTGAAGACAGCGGGAATAGGACCAAAAGAGGCCATTTAAGGTAAGTTTTTTTTTAGTTTCCTTGTGGGGCCCTGAGGAGCATTTTGTGGGGCCAGGAGGAGCCGGAATGCTCCTCAGGGCCCACAAGGAAAGTTTAAGCCTCCCATATCCCACACTCTCCCGCAGGACCCTCCCGAAGCCACCTCCCCACAACTCTACCCCAGAGGGCTGTGGATGCTGAGTCGTTGAGTATATTCAAGGCTGAGATAAATAGATTTTTGGACTCTAGGGGAATCAAGGGATATAGGGATCGGGCAGGAAAATGGAGTTGAGGTCGAAGATCAGCCTTGATTTGATTGACCGGTGGAGCAGACTCGAGGGGACATATGGCCTACTCCTGCTCCTACTTCTTATGTTCTTATGCCTTCTTGCCGGCAAAACTCCCTTTGATACTGGGCGGCAGAACTTTCTCTCGGGCCTGCCGGCCAGCTGCTGCTCCCCACCCGTTTCAGGCGAACAGCTGACCAGCAGCATGCAGGCACTCAACCACCACCCACCCCAATTCTGCTCCGTTAAAATCCTGCTACATGAAATTGGTCTTTTAAATTGTCAATTAGAATCATAGAATCATAGAAGTTACAACATGGAAACAGGCCCTTCGGCCCAACATGTCCATGTCGCCCAGTTTATACCACTAAGCTAGTCCCAATTGCCTGCACTTGGCCCATATCCCTCGATACCCATCTTCCCCATGTAACTGTCCAAATGCTTTTTAAAAGACAAAATTGTACCCGCCTCTACTACTGCCTCTGGCAGCTCGTTCCAGACACTCACCACCCTTTGAGTGAAAAAATTGCCCCTCTGGATCCTTTTGTATCTCTCCCCTCTCACCTTAAATCTGTGCCCCCTCGTTATAGACTCCCCTACCTTTGGGAAAAGATTTTGACTATCGACCTTATCTATGCCCCTCATTATTTTATAGACTTCTATAAGATCACCCCTTAACCTCCTACTCTCCAGGGAATAAAGTCCCAGTCTGTCTAACCTCTCCCTGTAAGTCAAACCATCAAGTCCCGGTAGCATCCTAGTAAATCTTTTCTGCACTCTTTCTAGTTTAATAATATCCTTTCTATAATAGGGTGACCAGAACTGTACACAGTACTCCAAGTGTGGCCTCACCAATGCCCTGTACAACTTCAACAAGACATCCCAACTCCTGCATTCAATGTTCTGACCAATGAAACCAAGCATGCTGAATGCCTTCTTCACCACCCTATCCACCTGTGACTCCACTTTCAAGGAGCTATGAATCTGTACTCCTAGATCTCTTTGTTCTATAACTCTCCCCAACGCCCTACCATTAACGGAGTAGGTCCTGGCCCGATTCGATCTACCAAAATGCATCACCTCACATTTATCTAAATTAAACTCCATCTGCCATTCATCGGCCCACTGGCCCAATTTATCAAGATCCCGTTGCAATCCTAGATAACCTTCTTCACTGTCCACAATGCCACCAATCTTGGTGTCATCTGCAAACTTACTAACCATGCCTCCTAAATTCTCATCCAAATCATTAATATAAATAACAAATAACAGCGGACCCAGCACCGATCCCTGAGGCACACCGCTGGACACAGGCATCCAGTTTGAAAAACAACCCTCGACAACCACCCTCTGTCTTCTGTCGTCAAGCCAATTTTGTATCCAATTGGCTACCTCACCTTGGATCCCATGAGATTTAACCTTATGTAACAATCTACCATGCGGTACCTTGTCAAATGCTTTGCTGAAGTCCATGTAGACCACGTCTACTGCACAGCCCTCATCTATCTTCTTGGTTACCCCTTCAAAAAACTCAATCAAATTCGTGAGACATGATTTTCCTCTCACAAAACCATGCTGACTGTTCCTAATTAGTCCCTGCCTCTCCAAATGCCTGTAGATCCTGTCCCTCAGAATACCCTCTAACAACTTACCCACTACAGATGTCAGGCTCACTGGTCTGTAGTTCCCAGGCTTTTCCCTGCCGCCCTTCTTAAACAAAGGCACAACATTTGCTACCCTCCAATCTTCAGGCACCTCACCTGTAGCGGTGGATGATTCAAATATCTCTGCTAGGGGACCCGCAATTTCCTCCCTAACCTCCCATAACGTCCTGGGATACATTTCATCAGGTCCCGGAGATTTATCTACCTTGATGCGCGTTAAGACTTCCAGCACCTCCCTCTCTGTAATATGTACACTCCTCAAGACATCACTATTTATTTCCCCAAGTTCCCTAACATCCATGCCTTTCTCAACCGTAAATACCGATGTGAAATATTCATTCAGGATCTCACCCATCTCTTGTGGTTCCGCACATAGATGACCTTGTTGATCCTTAAGAGGCCCTACTCTCTCCCTAGTTACCCTTTTGCCCTTTATGTAGTGCCCTCAACACTTTTTGCAACGCTGAACACCAGGGGCCACACAGGTAGTTGGGGGAGGTGTTAAGGGTGGAGGAATTGGTGTGCTATGATTATAAAATTAATTTTTAAAAATTGCTATCAAAGGCCACTTAAAAACTACATATGGTGAATACAATATATGGCATGTAAATTTTGTTTAAAATCAGCTACTTATGTGAGCAAGTGCTACACACTTATTGTGAGGAGCAAGCTTTGTGAATGCCTTACAACAGAGCATAAAAAGTTCCCAGTAGAAGTTGGAAATCAGTGCAATTGGCCCATGTCTGAACTTGTGATCTGACTAAAACTTTTCTAGAGAGGGAAAGTGGGTGTAGCAGCTTGCTAGCCAATGGACTTGTTCCATGACTGCGCACATTCCCGAGCAGATGCTCTCCTAAGGTTACAAGAACACTTCTTTGAAATGTTTTCCCTTAAGGGACCAGCAAACCGATCCAAGTTTTCCCTTCCTCAAAATAGGGAGTAAGGGAATATTATCATTTTATATTTGTTTGCCCCAGTTTTAAAATTGAATGTGCACTTTTTGCACCAATAATGTCCCCTGAATTGTAACCTGTTACTGTGCCATTGAAAATGGTGTTCTGATCATTTTACATTAAAAAGTCAACACATAGAAGTGATCAAATCAGGCTCTTTGAGACCAGTTCCTCAAGCCTTAATAAGGGCAAGAAATCAGGCTTGCGGGCTGTCATACACGATTTGCAGTGGGCCGCGTTTTGCGGCCAGGAAAATCGGTCACAGTCCTAGGCTGCACTTATGGCCAGTGTAAACCTCACCATGGTTCCAAAAATTATTTAAGTAGGTCCCTCGGTGGATCTTGCAGCCTTCTCATCACCTCCTCATTGGCAGTGTTGTCAACCCATTTGAAACAGGCACTGCAGTGTTTCGATGATCAGGCCTGTACAAATTGGCTTCTTAAAGGTGAATATCAGTTTTAAATTTTTGATTGGCGTGTTTGTTTTTCACTTATTATGATGCTTTCACCGTGTTTTTATTGGTGCCTGCATTTTTGTTGTTTAGGCTTGATTTTTTTTGCATTGCAAAACTTTTAAGGGCAGATCCTCTGAGGCAACACCTACACCGAGGTGCCTTGTATGCCATGAGCTTGCATTGGAAAATAGTGCACCCGCCACCTGCGATTTTCTGATACACATGCAAGGTACCTCACCACAGGTGAAGGCTCATAAAATGTTCAATTTGTTTCTAACTCTGTTTCTTACAACAGTCTTGCATCCAGCTGCCAATTTGTTGACAGCAACCAAAGTGGGCAGAGTGGCCAGAATGGAAATTCCTTTGGGGTTCCAGTGGCGCTCCTAGATTTGGAGGAGGAAGAGCAGATCTTGAGAGGACGAGAGAGGCAGGTGGAACTTTACCTCACGTGTTATGTGCATAAGCAGTTCTTCCTGGGCATTTCAGTGCATCTCCTTCACAAAGTAGGCTGCCACATAGCTATGCCATCTCTTGAAGGCCAGGTTGCAAAGAAACTGTACTACAGGCTCTTCCCAAGCAAGAATTAAACTTTTAGGCTACTGGATCTTTCTAAGACACCACTAGTGACCTACACCATCATACGCCAATTCAATGGCTTTTGATGAATGCATCAAACAAGTGACAGGCTTTGGCTCTAAGGGGCAACACACTCATTACTCTCCCTATGAAAAGGACATACCAGCTCAACAGAACACAGAGGCCTGGATTTTCATCTCAATTTTCACCCATTTTTGGTTGGTCAAGGGATGAGATAGTGCAGGAAAATGGAGCAGGGGGTCCTGCCACTGAATCCTCACCCCAAAAAATGGTCACCAGAATTTTGGTTCACGTCCTTGGAGGTAGATCTCACCATCTGCCAATTGTCCACTCGTGATTCATTGGGGTTTGGTCCTACATCATATTTCCTTCAGTGATCACCCTGGAAAAGCTCCCTGGAAGAAGCATTCACACTTTGTTTGTCAGCAGGAGTCAGGCAGTATGTGTAGTAAAGTCAAACAGATGGCTTTCTGAAAATCCCTTTATTTACCGTTCAATTCTGTTACTTTACACCCCTTCCAATAACAATTATTTGTAGCAAGGTTTTTTGCTTCTAGGGCTTCTCTGTTTAATGACGTCGTTGTCCTGCCCCTTTCCATTGCTGCAGTGCAGTATTTCCCTCCACAGTATTCCCAGTGGAGAGCAGAGATAGTACTGGGAGTCCGTCCTGCAAATATAATTGACCCCTGACCCAGAAAAATTAAATAGGGTCAGCACAGTGGTCATAAGTCCAGTCCCACCCCACCCCAGAATGTTTCTTGGGTGCCAGGGTTCCCAACAGCGCAGAGCATGGTCGATGGCACCCTGTATTGTACAAATCACTCAGTCTGGCTGTTAGTTCCTGACAAGCAAGGTGCAGTACTGCCCTTCAGGGAGAGTGCTCTGAGGTACGAAATAGGGCAAATCTCCTCGTATCACCTCATGCAGTAGCACATCCATGTTGCCGTCCATCAGATAAAGGGCAGGTGCTGTGCCATTCAGTCACTTGGCCACCTATTCCTTTCCACATTGGCTTTCCTTTCACTTAATCTGGCATTTCTTCCCCCTCCTCATCCCTGACAAAAGCTAACAAATATTAAAAACCCATTTTGAAACTTCTTTGTAAAGGCCGAAATGTCATTTGCCCACATGTGCACCCTTAAATACGGGAGTGCTCCTCTGGACCCCACGTAGAAAGTCCGGCCTCTGCTGCCTCAGGCTTTGCGTCCCTAACCCCCACCCCAGCCATGAGATCATTGGGATTTTCCCTACCCCTGGGCTTAGCTTGCTGCCGGCAGCTTTCTTCCGATGCCGATGGGTGGCCATCCTTCGCTGCTGACCAACTGCCGTTTTCTGCCGGAAATGGCTCAGCTGCTGACTGGTGGAACATAGCAACATAGGCACAGGAGTAGGCCATTCAGCCCCTCGAGCCTGTTCCGCCATTCAATTAGATCATGGCTGATCTGTACCTCAACTCCATTTACCCGCATTTGCTCCCATATCACCTCAAAACCCTTCCCAGCAAAAATCTATCCATCTGAGTCTTGAAATTTGCAATTGACCCAGCATCCATGGCATTTTGGGGCGAGAGTTCCAGGTTTCCACTACCCTGTGTGTGAAAAAGTGCTTCCCTAATTTCACTCCTAAATGGCCAAGGTCAAATTTTAAAATGATGCCCCTTGTTCTGGATCACCCACCAGAAAAAATGGTTTCTCTCTATCTACCCTATCGAATCTCTTTATCATTTTAAAGACCTTGGTCAGATCACACCTTCGGACTCAAGGCAATACAACCAAATTTATGCAAAATCTTCGTATTTTAATCCTTTAAGCCCTGATGTAATTCTGGTGAATCTGTGCTGTACCCCTACCCAGGCCAACATTTCTTTCCTGAGATTTGGTACCCAAAGCTGAACACAATACTCCAGATGGGGCCTGACCAAGGCTCTGTACAAGGTGGGATTCAGTTAAAATCTGCCTGGCTTCCGACTCATACTCCTGCATGGGTTTGGTCGCCTGCTCCGGCCGGCTTCCCGCTGGGAGAATCATGTTATAAGCTGCTCAACTACCTCCCAAAACCTTATGCCCTCTTTCAAGTGCAGATTTGTTCTTTCAACCTTTGATTGTTTAAGGTGTTTTCTTTGCTGAAAGCTCCATATTTGATCACCTTTCCTGATTATTCACCTCAAACTTATCAAAGTCCAGGTAAACAGTGAATGTAGTTTTGAAAAAGTATTTTGCTAAATGTAATTTTATAACCATTGCAGTTTAACTGTCTGATCACCGTTTTAAAAAAATGAAGCATTCTGATTGCCAAGTATGGCATTATAACCGTCCCTGTCTACTCATTCATGCTGATGTGGAATTTTCAATTACTTTTGAGCAAACAACATAAGTTTCATATTCAACATGAATATTCAGTATCATCCACTCAGCTGGATGTAAAAGATCCCATGACACTATTCGAAGAAGAGCAGGGTAGTTCTCCCCGGTGTCCTGGCCAATATTTATCCTTCAAACAACATCACTAAAACAGATGATCTGGTCATTTATTTCATTGCTGTTTGTGGGACCTTGCTGTGCGCAAATTGGCTGCCACGTTTCCTACATTACAACAGTGATTACATTTCAAAAAGTACTTCATTGGTTGTAAGGTGCTTTGCGATGTCCTGAAGTTGTGCAAGTCTTTCTTTTTCTTTCGTATAATATATAGAAACTGTGACAATCCCCATAACATGCCATGAATTAAATCTCAATATCACTGTCGTTCATGTCATTAGGCGTAATACTACCGCTGTTCAAATCACTTAATTTGACTGCATTTTGTCAGACATGGCTCCCTTTTTATGTCTTACCCAGCTACTTCTCACTTGCTCAGCACCAAAGATCATTCCATTAGCCAGCCCTTACTCCCTACAAACCAGAATGTGACTTTATACATACTGTACAATATTTGGTAATGTAGCATTGCCCAGGGGTCAAAGAGAAACTCTCGTTATTGTACAACTTTCTGGAATTAGCACAAGCTCTTTTGTGTTCTACTTTTCAAATAGGTAAAGAATAAACACGTAGAACATGTGATTTAGGCTAAAAACTATAAATCAGATTTATTAAAGGTAAAGATTAAGTAGTGCCATAAAGTCAATACAGCAGATTTCACATGGCCACACAATTTCTAAATTATACCTTCTGGAATACTAAATAACATGACACTTCACAAACTTTCTTAATAATACAAAACCTGGACTGGAGTCCATAACATAAAAGCTTTACATAAGGTTTCCTCTAATCAGCACCGAGTCATTAGGTATTTATCTCTATCTTGAAAAACCCAGAAGAACTGATGAACTCGGAATATTATCCCATTTATCCGTCAGAACTGAGCTGTCCATCAGTGGACATGAAAACATAAGGCCTTCCCTCAGAAGCCAGTCCCCAGCCAACCAAGGTGTTAAAAACACAATCAGCCATATTGTGTGAACTAATTATGCAGATAATTACCAAGAAATACTTCTGATTAAATCAACATTAATGGATTTACAATTAAAAGGTATTAACATATAAAGGCAAACAAGTATCAAGGCAAACGTATGTGGCTGTGTCATCTGTGGACCTAGTATTCCAAACAAAGCAATTTCTGGCCACACCTACTGAATGTAAATCCAGAAACAATAATCCTACATTAATACACATTTAAAGTGATCAGTCACATCTCAAAGGTAGATATTAAAAATACATAAATTTCATTATGATTTGGACTGTAACAGAACTTCCATTGATATTGTCACCCTTCATCAAAATATTAGAAGATTGGAAAACTATCAAAAATAAGTATTGTCAATGAATTAAAGAAATTATCTCGGGGAAGCACACACGAAGCCAACACAAGGTAGAAACATTTGCAGCGCAGCCAGAGAAAGGATTACAGAATGTCCTGGTACTAGAGGTCAAAGAAGAATGATGTTTTAAATTGGTGAAAGTTGCCACCAAGAAAAATATGTCACAGGACATCAATTAAAATCAACTTTAAAAAGTAGCCCATAACTGGACTTGGTAAAGATCATTATGTTATACTTTCATCATGAACAATTCAGATTACCACAACAAGGCACTCGAACCCCCAAAACATTAAACCATACACAAAATAGAATTCATGCTCCTTTTGTTTGCAGAAAGTGAGTCAAAATGTCCTGGAACAGTTTCTATCCAACAATAAAACAGAAATCTAATTCATATTGTACTAATTATAGCCACAAGATTTCCACCAACTCTCTCTCTGTTGCTTCACTAGACTCTACATACACATCAGGCTAACTACACCATGGGAGACATATTTGGCACAAAACGGAAAACCTTGCTGTTAGTCTGTGATGAAATATGCAACAGTGACTTCATACAAATTATGCCTATGGGATACTGTTTCAGTTCATTGATTTCATTGAATTTTCAATAATATATTCTTGGATTCTAACATCATTTCTAAACTTTTTTTTTGCTATCATACACAAAAATTGACAATATATAATCAATGATATATATTAATGACCTGGAGTTGGGTATAGGGGACTTAATTTCAAAGTTTTCAGATGACACAAAGCTTGGAAATATAGTAAACAGTGAGGAGGATAGCAGGGTCAAAATCCTGGAACTCCCTTCCTAACAGCACTGTGGGAGAACCGTCACCACACGGACTGCAGCGGTTCAAGAAGGCGGCTCACCACCACCTTCTCAAGGGCAATTAGGGATGGGCAATAAATGCCGGCCTCGCCAGCGACGCCCACATCCCATGAACGAATAAAAAAAAAGACTTCAGGAGGACATAGACAGACTGGTGAAATGGGCAGACACATGGCAGATGAAACTTAATGCAGAGAAGTGTGAAGTGATGCATTTTGGAAGGAAAAATGACGAGAGACATTATAAACTAAATGGTACAATTTTAACGTGGGTGCAGGACCAGAGATGCAGGCTTCACATACACAAATCTTTGACGATGGCAGGACAGGTTGATAAAACTACTAAAAAAACATACGGGATCCTTGGCTTTATAAATAGAGGTATAGAGTACAAAAACAAGGAAGTTATGCTAAACCTTTATAAATCACTGGTTGGACCCCAACTAGAGTATTGTGTTCAATTCTGGGCACCACACTTTAGAAAGGACATCAAGGCCTTGGAGAGGGTGCAGAGGAGATTTACGAGAATGATACCAGGGATGAGGGACTTCAGTTATCTGGAGAAACTGGGATTGTTCTCCTTAGAGCAGAGAAGGTTCAGGGGAGATTTAATAGAGGTGTTCAAAATTATGAGGGGTTTTGATAGAATTCATAGGGAGAAACTGTTTCCACTGGCCGAAGGGTTGGTAACAGTAGGACACAAATTTAAAATAATTGGCAAAAAGCAATGGGGGCGATGAGGAGAATTTTTTTAACGCAGCTAGTTGTTATGATCGGGAATGCACTGCCTGAAAGGGTGGTGGAAGCAGATTCAATAGTAACTTTCAAAAGGGAATTAGATTTCTACTTAAAAAGGAAACATTTGGAGGGCTATAGGGAAAGAACAGGAAAGTGGGATTAATTGGTAGCTCTTTTAGAGACAATGGGCCAAATGGCCTCCTTCTGTGCTGTATGATTGCATGAATTGCAAATCTGAGTGATTTCTTGAAATCAAGTTTGTCAGATTTGGTTCCGTGGATCATTATTCTTTGCATGAAAGTAGCACTTTTTTCTTTATAAAACCAAGGTGAAGGATACCACAAAGAATGAAAAGCGTAAAGCCTAAATATTGTTACCAGAGTTAAGCTTAAAAGATAGTATCAAGCAACGTTGGGAGTGTGGTATAGCACTCACTTAATACCCATTTCAAAATTGCTGTGAGCACAATTTGATGCACTTAATGTCCGTGTAGCATTGGCAGTGCTCATCAAAGTCAGTGTGCCCCTCAATCTTCATATGGCAGCCTTCCAGGCCAGCACTGAGGTTTTGTAGTATCTGCATATGTATCAAGGTTGTCTCAGATACATTGTTCAACAGGGCCAACAACGCCATTATTTTTACCACTGATCAACAGCAACAATCTGAGAGGGCAACATAATTCTACAGAACTGCCGTCTTTCGTGTAGTCCAGGGAGAATTCAACTGCCTTCATGTTGTCACTTAGGGGCCTCTGTGCAGAATGTCATGGCCTATATGACCTGAGAGAGTTTTTTTTCTTATATTTCAATGTGGACATAGTATGCACCCACCAGAATAAAATGCTGCAGGCCAACGTCTGCTTTGCTGGAAACTCTCTCAAAGTTTTCATTTTAAGACGAGCAACAGTGCCACTCTTATTTAAAAGGAGAATGAAGAATGGGTGAGCAGCTCTAGGGATCCTTTCTTGCCCTGCATCTTTACAATAAGGTTCCAGTACCTGACTGGTAAAATTAGCTTTCCCCAATTCAGCTGCAGTAAGTCACTGCCTTTGCCTTCCCATTGTTATTTCAGGTGCTCAGCTGTCTCCTGGGGGGAATTTTAACCCCACAAGAAAAGGTGGGAAGTTAAAATAATAGAAATTTGCAGCATGGCCACCACCTGGCTCCAACGTGCCCACCTCCGGGCTTAACGGAGGCAGGTTGTGGGGGGGGGGGCAGGCAGACAATCCGCTCTCAGGAGGCAGGTCAGTCAGTAAAATGTTTTAAAGAGGTTGCATGCCTCCGTTTTACCGAAATTTTTATTTTTAACCCATCGAGGCCGGGTTTCACGGGCTACAGGATTCCCGACAGGAGGCGAGAAGGGCTGGATTCCTTAAGTTCAGTTCATTTAAGACACTGCTTGTGGGCCAGGAAGAGCAGGAGTGTTTCCCCTGGCCCCGCAATCTAGTGTCTTTACAGACCCCACAATGTCCGACTCCCCCCATCTCCTCTCGATCCCCAACTGCTCCCTCCCCAACAATCTTCGACTGCTGCCTCCCCAACAATCTTCGACTGCTGCCCCCCCAACAATCTTCGACTGCTCCCCCCCCACAATCTTCGACTGCTCCCCCCCCACAATCTTCGACTGCTCACTCCGACTTCCCCCACCCCCCCCCGCGATCTCTGACTGCTCAAAACCTCCCCCCCTACCCCCACCAGTGCTCTCCGAGTGCTCATCCCCCGTGATCTCCGAGTGCTCACCCGCCTTACGATGTCCGACTTCCCTTACCCCCCGCGATCGACAACCCACCCCCCCACCCATCCAAACCCTGAAGACCGTGATTGCTCCCCGGCTGCTTTCCCCCTGACAGGCAGCCATCCTGTCAATCTGGCTGGCTGTTGGGCACGGAACCTATGAAAAAATTTAAAAGGCATCCTACAGTCAAAATCATCATGACCTACTTCCGGGTTTCCCCTCCGAAAATCATCCTCACCCTCCCCCACCCCACCCCCGCTTTCTTCCCGGCTCCAAGTTAATATCCAGTCCCTAATTCCAGTTCACAGCTGTTTGAGAGGAATTGTGTGTCGACGTTTTCAGTCACTGGCCCACTGTGTGGGTTATACAGCCCTTGTCTTAGCTCCTTCCTGCTCCACAAAAATACTGCAGGCCGCTGCCAACCCTGCCCACCCCCCGCTTTGCCCTTTCCTCCAGGACCTACCTGCGGGTTATCTCGGTGTCGGAGCTGTCCAGAATTGGTCAAGCCCCAATCAGCGAGCTGCATCAGAACATTGGACTGACGTCCATAGCTCACCTGTTTAAATGAGGCCTGAGGCCCAATTTGAATCCAGCGTCAGGCCGATGCGTTCGGGCATGCATTCTGATCACACCGCCTATTTCATGCCAGCAACCTGCGCAAGTTGAATTTCTCCCCCTATGAGTCTGAGATCCTTTCTAGCTGTGTATTCTACCTACGGGTGTTTCTTACCATCGTTATTTTTAGGCACTCGTAGTTCTTACTCATACTCCGTACTGTAGATATAACACTGTATAAACAAAAATACCATTCACTTAATCAAGGGAGCATGGGTAAAAACGAGTGGCATGTTGATTTGTATGACGTCTGCAGCTCTAGCAAATGGTGTTGCAAATCCTAAGATGAGTAGCTGAAACATTTATGTCATGGACTGGATACCGATGTCTGGAATCAGCCAGCTGTCTTTTTTAAGATCTGTAAAGTTGACGATGCAATCCTGGTAGATTGTGTGCTGGTCATGCCTGCAAGATAAAATCTTGTCCTAACCTAATGCAAGGTCAGACAATTTAAATCATTTCTGTGTGCTCCTGGTGCATGATGGAGGAAGCTACATTATGGGGCACAACCCGGCAGCTCTTCAGAAAAAATTATAGGAAGTCCACATAAAGGTGGGATATCGTGTTATGATAATTTATTTAAACCTTGATACTGCCGGATGGACCCTGTCAAAGTCTTTGGAGCTGTCCATTGGAGGCAAAAATCTTGCAGCCTTCTGCAAATTGTGTTCTTTTATATATTTCTCATCTTTTCCAAAGGCTACATTATGATTAGGCAGAGTCAACATGGTTTTTTGAAAGGGAAATCGTGTTTGACAAATCTATGATTCTATAATTTTGTCTTTTAAAAAGCATTTGGACAGTTACATGGGTAAGATGGGTATAGAGGGATATGGGCCAAGTGCAGGCAATTGGGACTAGCTTAGTGGTATAAACTGGGCGACATGGACATGTTGGGCCGAAGGGCCTGTTTCCATGTTGTAACTTCTATGATTCTATGATTCTATTTGAGTTTCTCGAGGGTGTAACTAGCAGGGTAGATAAAGGGGAACCAGTGGATGTGGAATATTTGGATTTTGAAAGGCATTCGAAAATGTGCCACACAAGAGGTTGTTACACAAGATAAGGGTTCGTGGGGTTGGGGGTAATATATTAGCATGGATTGGTTAACGGACAGAAAACAGAGAGTAGAAATAAACGGGTCATTTTCAGGTTGGCAGGCTGTAACTAGTGGGGTACCACAGGGATCAGTGCTTGGGCCTCAGCTATTTACAATCTATATTAATGACTTAGATGAAGGGACCGAGTGTAATGTATCCAAGTTTGCTGACGATACAAAGCTAGGTGGGAAAGTAAGGTGTGAGGAGGACACACAGAGTCTGCAAAGGGATATGTACAGGTTAAGTGAGTGGGCAAGAAGGTGGCAGATGGAGTATAATGTGGGGAAATGTGAGGTTATTCGCTTTGGTGGGAAGAATAGAAAAACAGAATATTTTTTAAATGATGAGAAACTATTAAATGTTGGTGTTCAGAGGGATTTGGGTGTCCTTGTACACAAAATACAGAAAGTTAACATGCAGGTACAGCAAACAATTAGGAAGGCAAATGGTATGTTGGCCGTTATTGTAAGGGGGTTGGCGTACAAGAGTAAGGAGGTCTTGTTGCAATTGTACAGGGCTTTGGTGAGCACCTGGAGTACTGTATACAGTTTTGGTCTCCTTATCTAAGGAAGGATATACTTGCCTTAGAGGCGGTGCAACAAAGGTTCACTAGATTGATTCCTGGGATGAGAGCGTTGTCCTGTGAGGGGAGTTTGAGTAGAATGGGCGAATGGTCTCTGGAGTTTAGAAGAATGAGAGGTGATCTCATTGAAAGATATAAGATTCTGAGAGGGCTTGACAGGGTAGATGCTGAGAGGCTGTATTCCCTGGCTGGAGAGTCTAGAACTAGGGGACATAGTCTCAGGATAAGGGGTAGGCCATTTAGGACTGAGATGAGGAGAAATTTCTTCACTCAGAGAGTTGTGAGTCTCTGGAATTCTCTACCCCAGAGGCTGTGGATGCTCAGTCATTGAGTATATTTAAGACTGAGATCAATAGATTTTTGAAACGTTAACTCTGCTTCTTTCTCCACAAATGCTGCCTGACTTGCTGAGTATTTACAGTATTTTCTGTTTTTATTTCAGATTTCCAGCATCCGCAGTATTTTGCTTTTCAGTATAAAAAGCTAGCTGGTTGACTCCACCGGAACATAAGAATGTCTCAAAAACAACTCATCCAACTCTATTGTCATTTTAATAAGTGCAATTAGTAATGGATCATAAATGGATGCTATGATAGTCAGATGTAGGAGCATACCCATGTACAAAATATGAACAAAATAGAGACATGAATGAAAGCTTCTTACCTCACTGACAATAGTAGAGATGTATCTGTCTGTGCTGTATACCCAGCCATCCACACAGCGCTCTGTTTCACGTGTTGTGTCATTGAAACCATCTTGCACCTGAGTTTTGAATCTGGTGCATTTACTGTACACCTGTTCACCATCCACTGCCTCCATGGGCAGTAGCAAACTCAGGTTCATGAAGGAAGTTTCCTCAGCAGTCACGTTCGAAGAGTTAGACAGGCGGCAGTGGTGCTGAGGGATATCTGCCAGAAACACCATAGACAGACCCACATAGCCATTTGGGATTATACCGATACTGAGCAAAAAGAAAATTGTTCTCTGGTAATGCCCCCATTCTCCCAGGAAAGCAGTAGCTTCATCGTAATCTTGCATCTTCTCTTATCTTCTTCAAAACGCCTTGCTGTGCATCTGTTGCTTTCACTTATGAATATGTGTCTTATTGAAACAGCAAAACTGCTTCATCCAATCTTTAAATAAATTCCGCTCAGAAAGTTATAAGCTTTGCTTCCAATCAGAATGGGCAAAGCACATAAACTAGTCACGGCAATTACAATCCACATTCAACAACTCCAAACTTCTTACTGTTGGGAATCTGTTCGAAGATCAAATAGAAAACAAGTCTTCATATCATACATAAACAACAGGATCTGTATCTATTATATGTTAATATACCACCAGGTCAGTATCTATAATGTCATACTGTGTCTAAGCATCTGAAAAACAAGATATTTTTTCCTCTAAGCTGTGTACCTCCTCTAGATTTCATACGTGGACAGTGCAATGCTTTAATTGGTTACTAGTTTATTGATTGGCATGGCCTTTCAAACCTATTAATATATCCTTCCTCCTCTTTATGAACAAGAGGGCATTATATAATTTTGTTATTAATATCTAAATGAGATCAGCAGCTGCAACAGGCTAATGGCTTTAACAGATTGTACTGAGAAAGGAATTTTGCTGCTGACCAGAGTGATGGCAATGTGACGTTTTCACCCTAAAGATATTACAAGTTTTACTTATCCTGGTTCTTTATCTCTGTCTTTAACTTTTAGATAACAGCCTTCTTTTCCAATAGCTAGTGGGGCTAACCTTGTGTCTGGAGATTCAGTGGGTTGGAGAGGTTTAAGTATTTATGCATACATACATGCATTGAAACAGACTTAAGTGCTGCACAATCTACTTTTGTTCTCATATTCAGTCCAACTGTGTTTGCTGCACACATTACATTATAAGTTATTGCAAACTTGCACCTTGCTAACCAGCTCGAGCTGTAGTTTTCTATTATAGTCCCCTGAATTAACTTCAGTCTCCTGACCGCTTATAACTAAACATAAATCTTTAGAATCTGTAAGTAGACCTAGCTGCAATACTGCCAACTGTTTGACTTCCAGCTTAGTTCAAAATCTCTGCCTCTCTCAGCTGATAACAGCTTATCCTGTCCACTAGTTGCCTTCCTGACTCAGTGGCTGAGTCTGCCTCATTCCTACCCTGGAGAAGCATTCAATTGTTACTTACATCAATAATCTTGGATGGAATCAAAAGTTTTAGTTGAATATATAAAAAGGTAAATTAAATTAAAATTTAATGCCATATAATTTGTTATTTACTTGCACTACTTGATTAGTTACATACCTGCAAAATGTATAAATACATCAACAGCTTGTACTTGTATAGCATCTTTAACATAATAAAATGTCCCAAGGCACTTTGCAAAGAAGAGAGCAGGCCAAGAGGAGTAGAAGAATTAGAAGAGTTGCTGCATGCGCAGTCAATAGTTTTGTGGAGGTTTTTAAGGACAGGGAGTTGAATTTCCATGGGGGTTCTTACGACTGTCTGCCATAACTTCGGAGAAATGGCGTAAACAAGTTGTAAAGTTAAATTCAATAAATCCGGTAATTTGCGGGCTAGCACCAGAAAAAATTGTCCATGGAAGCTGTTAGATTGTTATAAATGCTCATCTTGTCGACGATTGTCCTGCAGGGAAAGGACCTGCCATGCCTATGCAGTCTGGCCTACATGAGACTCCAGTCCCATGCTACATTAATGTTTAATGCCCTCAGGGCAGCTAGAGATAGGCAACAAATGCTCTTTCTCTACTGTTACGCACATCCCTAGAATAAAATAAAAGGCCTTTCCTGGGCTGAAGACAAAAGAGGTCTAAGAAATCTTCAGCTTCAACAGCAGACATTAATATTTAAATCAACTGGTGAAAGTTCCACTGAGACCTTTTAAGAGCAGTATTCCAAGGGTAGACCAGAAACTCCCCAACATGCTCACTTGACGTAGGAGGGAACCAGTAGACGATCCACCTATGGCCCTTCCCCCGCAGTTGAAAATGGCAGAACGATAAACACGGGCTGGAATCCCTGCGGTACTGTGATCTGCCCCATTTTCTGGTCCCCTATTGGGTGATTGCCCCATTTCCACCCAGGGCCTGATTGGAATTTTGGGCGCTTAGCATTCCCTAATCTTAGAAAACAAGACAATTTATGCAAGGAAATGCCTTAAAGTAATAGTTAGAATGTTGACTGACAGAAAGTAAATACATCGTGGCAGCTTGCAGGGTGCCTGCCTTCACCTGCATGGTGTAGTTCTGATGGCCATATGCAACCTTGAACTTGATAGAATGGAAGCTCTCCCTATGCCATTGAATTGGTTAAAGGAACTCGTGTGGCCAATTGGATTTCATCAACGAGGCCCTGCACTCTTGAGAAGCCAGCCACTTTAAAAAAGCAAGGAGCAGTCTCTTGACGCTGGTCAATGTCCTTAGGTGTGGTGATGAAGTCTCTCAGCCTGGCAAACAACCCATCAGGGACCTGATAAATACAGATGTCATTTGAGGCAACTTGAAAAGAGCCAGTATCATAGAAGTTCAAGATAGTACGGACTTTTAGCACCACAGGCAGAGCCATCTCAGTCGTGGACAAGTTTTGGATGTCTAGCACAGTTCTGAGACTACCTCTCTGAAGCATAAGTGTCAAAGACAGAGCCCCTTGGACATGCCCAAGAATCTGTGGTGTTGCCAATACACCAACCTCCTTCGATCTGCTGAGCCCTCCCACGATACAGGTGCACCTCCCTCTCCTCAAACATGTAGAATTCTTCATTTTCTAGCTCCCTGAGGGCAAGAGGAATTCCCAAACGAGTACCAACCTTATGCTACAGGAGTTGTTTCTAGGAAGAGGGCAACTTCCCAGAATGGCGAATACAGATGTACAAAAAAAATGGTAAAATGAGAACTGGTTCAGAAATTAAAGGCAGCAATAATTTATCCAAAACTACAAAAGAAATGCTACTTACCTGTCACTTGTAATAACAATGGATATTACAGCTGTAACTACTTTTGTGCTGCAAACCAAGAAGTCTATTTCCAAGAGATCCTGGTTTATACAGGCGCATAGCAATGACATAAAGCTGACGGAACAAATCAGCAGGAAATGCAGAGCAGGAAGCCCCACGTTTGTTTACATCCTTCTGAAGCTGCAAATAAGACTTGTGTATTTTCCAACCAGGCAGTATTGGGATAGTAGGGGGCTCCTGCAACCCCACTGCTGCCCAATTGGGTAATACCAGGTATTGCATTCCTGATCACTTCTGGAATTCACAACGCATTTTCTAGCCCAGTGCATGCCCATACTGCCTGTGCATGGAATGAAAAATCTCCCCTAATATTCCAAATCTGGCCTTACAGATGGTTTATACAGTTAACACATTGTAACTTATAATTAAGTGAGATAAATTCTAATACATAATTTGTCTTGTGTGTTACGGCTTCAAATTGATAGGACATATTCATAACCACCTCCCAATAATTTTACAGAATACAGAGGCCTCCTGACACGTAACATCATGTATATGTTGAGGAATGATCTGGGTCTATACATCCCGGTGGTTGGGTATCTGCAGTAGGGGCTAGATCTCCTGTGGTCCTGTTTTATAAGCTGGGTGGATCCGATTGGGCAGTTCCCCGACCAGACAGTCGATGCCATTTGGCAGAACGCCTCATCGCCAGAACTGACCAACAGGTACCAGGATGTAGCCTGGATGGTGGTGAGATGGGCCCTCCCAGTGCGGTCCTTCCAACACGCACGGAATCTCAGCGCCTTCGAGGCTGCGGCGGTGAGGAGACTGTTGTCCACCTCCTGATGGACTGCCCCTTCGTATAGAAGGTGTGGAGAGAGATGCATTGGTATGTGTCCTGGTTCATCCCCAACAGCTAGGTTGTATTGGTTTGAACTATATTGCTTGAAATTGTGTCTTTTTACATTGAACCGTGTGTATCTTTAAATTTTATGAAATAAAGTATATTTTGAAATATAATTTTTTTTTTTAAAAAGCCTCCCTTTCCTCATTGCTGTTCCTCCCTCTCTCCCGATCAGCCCCCTCCTGTGACCACTTCCTGCCCCCTTCTCCCGGTTACGCCCATCCTTCCCGATCACCCCCTCCCTCCCAATCACTGCCCCCCACCCCTATCCCAGGATCTACCCGAGGGCTGCTGTCGGTGATACAGCGGCCATCTGTCGTTGTGCAGCTTGCCGGTCTCATGTAAATGAGGTCCGAGGCCCACCCGTTCCAGCGCAGGGATTGTTCCCTACGCCCACCAATTTCAATAAAAGATTTCCGCAGCAAGTCTATATGGATAATCCCAAACTCCACCAGGACAGCTCTGCTATTAATGATTCTCCCCAATGCCCCATGTGACAAAATAAGGACTGTTTCCTGGGAAATTAGGTGATTAGATTTCCTAGGATAGTCTGTCCACACACCTGTTGCCTCCAAGTTTACTGGACAACTGATGAGCGGACAGCCCTCATGTAAAGAAGCTTGCATTTTTGTTAATTAAATACATTTCCAGCAACTATACTAAATATGAAAAGAGCCTCTCCTCGTACTGAGATGGAATGTGAATATACTCCTATCAGTTGCTGTTTAGTACCTTTTTAGGGGTTAGTTATAGAGATAATGCCACACATTGCATGTTATGGTCTGTTGTTTACTTCCATTGGAAAAATATTAACAGCTGCTCTGCTTTAAAAAAAGCTCCGCACTTCCTTCAGTTACAGTCAGTTCTAGTTAATTATAGCACAACTTACCAGATTATTTAATAGGGTATAGCCATAAAACCATTTCACCTCAAGGGTTATCTGACAAATACTGAATATGCAATTTTCTTAAAGGTCAGCCCCCCTTCTCCCCCAACGCTCCCTTATAAAAGAGTAAATGATACTTCGAACTAAATAGCCACTGTTTTTGTACCTCATGGAGGCCAACATCACATGCCTCACTCCCCCCCAAGAGATGCTGCAGTGGCTTATGTTACAGGGGTAGCCCACCCACAGCTCCATTGACCTTATTGGCAGCTTTTACTAACCTGAAGTGTCAGCATCCATGAGGTAAAATATTCAGTGCAAGACAGTATTTAATGTTTTTGTGCTTTTAAAGTGGAAGTCTATTTTTGCCATTTGCTTCGTATGCGGTGAATCTATTATTTCATAGAATCATAGAATCATAGAAGTTACAACATGGAAACAGGCCCTTCGGCCCAACATGTCCATGTCGCCCAGTTTATACCACTAAGCTAGTCCCAATTGCCTGCACTTGGCCCATATCCCTCTATACCCATCTTACCCATGTAACTGTCCAAATGCTTTTTAAAAGACAAAATTGTACCCGCCTCTACTACTGCCTCTGGCAGCTCGTTCCAGACACTCACCACCCTTTGAGTGAAAAAATTTATTAAGATTTTCAATGAGTTTCCTTCTTCAGAAAAGCCAACATCCGAACTTGAGCTATCATTCCACACCTATACCCTGTCTGCTTTTGGACGACTTATAAGGGGTTATTCCCAACCCTCAGCTGCCCACACCCTGAGCAGTAGACAAATGCAGCGTACCCAAAGTGTGCGGTCTGGATGTAATGGTGGTGCAGAGATGCCCTCTGGCAGAGCCTTGCACCTTGACCTGGAAGTGGAAACAGGAGTGCAGGTGCAGGCCTCGGGTCTCCAACTGTGGTCCTGGCTGCTGGCCTCAAGGTCTGAAGAATCTGTTGGGGCACTTCAAAAAATATTGACCTAACTGCTGCTGTGGTTCTCTTCAGTTTTCTCCTGGGCACCCCCCCACCCCCTCTAAGGTGAGAAAGGTTCCAGCATAAGCTCTTCTGCCGGCTTCTTGGGGTACCCCTGCATCCGGATATCCCATAGATGTATCTTAAGGAAATTGCAGGCACGTGCCCAGGTCCACCCATTTAGAAAAGCCCTAGAAATCCTGGGGCAATGTGCGGGTGCAGAGAATTGATGTAATGGTTCTCTGCTCCCTTTTCCTTTCCATTGCACCTGGGAACTGAGTGTTCCCCATGCACTAACATCGAGGAAAACTGGCCCCAAGAAGTCTAGATTGTGATGAAATTAATACAGTAACAATTCTAGTTGAGTTGGCGAAGTGTCACAATTGGGTCTTCTTTGTATCCGAGGTCATATCACATTCAGTAGGTTAAACACCGTGATAAGGGTTTCTGCTTGACCTTTGGACTCGCAACATTACCAGATTTTGGGCATATAAAGGCATGCCCTGATATGTACGGAGTGAAGGCTCATTTACAGAAGTGATCTTTGGCACTGAACATGGAAAAAATCTCTGAGAAAATAACACAGACCTTCTGGGTGGCATTTCTTGCATCACACCTGCTATTCTCATCTAATCACTCAATGATCTTCACAGATAGCCAGGGTAATTAATTGCTGCTTAGCATTCACATTTCTCTACAAAACGTACAGCACAAACTACAGCATATCATATCGCTATCATATCCATATCCATATCCAATCCATATCATATCCACATCATAACTAACTTTGCTTTGCACTTGAAGAATGCTTATTTTCCTGGTGCAACACAGAAGAAAAAGAGGTGGAAACCTATAGTGTCAGGTCTCCATCCTCTTTGCATGGCCTGGGAATGTTATGGGGGAGCAGGGGCGAGAGGTGGGGCAGAGCACTTACATCAGATTTACCATACCACAGATTTAAGGTGATTGACAAAAGAATCAAAGGTGACAGGAGGAAAAACTTTTTTTACCCAGCGAGTGGTTATGATCTGGAATGCACTGATGGAGGCAGATTCAATTGTGGCTTTCAAAAGGGAATTGGATAAGTACTTGAAGGGAAAAAATCTGCAGGGCTACGGGGAGAGGGCGGGGAAGTGGGACTAACTAGGTTGCTCTTGCAGAGAGCCAGCATGGGCTTGACGGGCCGAATGGCCTCCTTCTGTGCTGTGACCATTCTATGATTCTATCAGGCGCAAACATGGAAATGTTATGCATATGAGGTGGGAGGGACATAATAACATCGCCTACATCATTCCCTGTCCCAACATCGGGCACCCATTTGGAAGCGCATCCAGAAGAAGTGAGAACATAAGAACATAAGAACATAAGAAATTGGAGCAGGAGTAGGCCAATCGGCCCCTCGAGCCTGCTCCGCCATTCAATAAGATCATGGCTGATCTGATCCCAACCACAAATCTAAAGAACACAAGAAGTCGGAGCAGGACCCGGCCACATAGCCCCTGGGCCCTCTCCGCCACCCACAGGGCATTGACCGATCCGAACTCAGCTTCATGTCCAATTTCCTGCCCGCTCCCCATAACCCCTAATTCCCTTTACTTCTAGGAAACTGTCTATTTCTGTTTTAAATTTATCTAATGATGTAGCTTCCACAGCTTCCTGGGGCAGCAAATTCCACAGACCTACCACCCTCTGAGTGAAGAAGTTTCTCCTCATCTCAGTTTTGAAAGAGCTGCCCCTTATTCTAAGATTATGCCCCCTAGTTCTAGTTTCACCCATCCTTGGGAACATCCTTACTGCATCCTTGCGTCCAGTCCGGTTCAGCTCATAGAGGATCTGAAAGGGGTGAGCAACAACGACATGGAGGAGCCAAAAAAAAATGCCCTTTTTCCAGCCATTCAGAGCTGCAGGGCTGGAGCTCTTCTGGCTGCTATATTTTGGACATTAGGTGCCTGGAAGAGGAGAGAGAGGATCCTAACCAAAATATTAGCCTTTCATCAGATATTGTATTCAGATGGAACGTCCCACTCTAAATGTTAACTTATTCTATCAGGATGCTAATTGACTTATTCTACATTGTCTGTTTTCATTACAGATTTTCCAGCAATCCTGGTTTTTCTTTTCCTGCTGAGTACAGGATTTCAAGCTGGAATCAAGGAAGCTATCGGTTCATTGGCGGGAGAGACATGATCATTTCTCATGCTATTCCTGCAACAATAGTACAGGCACAAAAAAAGAGGAAAAATATTCAAAAATCAGGTAGTAGGTCAATAGCACTGACAGCTTGCTCCCCTTTCATTCTGACCTCCTTCTTCAAGACTTGGTAATAGCGTCCGATCCCTGGTGCTCAAAGACGGAGGAAGAATGCGAACTACTGGTGTCATAGATTTACTATTACTTCCCCAACTAAAATTATTGTGGGTGGTTGGGCAGATCCTGATGTTGAAGCACTGATGTTGACAAACAACTGACAAGTTCCTTTTGTCCCCCTTTACATTGTTATGATGAGTTCCTGTATCAGGAACCTCATAAGAATGCGTTTACATGAAGTTTACATTATAAACTGATTAAGATTATACTTGCTATAAAATTTAGTTGCACACCAGTATAAATCTCCAGGAGCTGCTGTCCAAGTAGCCAAGGTCCTACAACCAGAGTATTAATCAAGGCATTACTACTTTCAAATACTAAGTTACCAAATATGAGGGACATTGTAAATTTCATTGTGCTCCATGAAACATAGAAACATAGAAAATAGGAGCAGGAGTTGGCCATTCGAGCCTGCTCCGCCATTCAATATGATCATGGCTGATCCTCTATCTCAATACCATTTTCCCGCTCTCTCCCCATTCCCCTTGATGCCTTTTGTGTCTAGAAATCTATCTATCGCCTTCTTAAATATATTCAGTGACTTGGCCTCCACAGCCTTCTGTGGTAGAGAATTCCACAGGTTCACCACCCTCTGAGTGAAGAAATTTCTCCTCATCTCAGTCCTAAATGTCCTACCCCGTATCCTGAGACTGTGACCCCTCGTTCTGTACCCCCCTCCACCACCAGTCAGGGGAAACATCCTCCCTGCATCCAGTCTGTCTAGTCCTGTCAGAATTTTATATGTTTCAATGAGATCCCCTCTCATTCTTCTAAACTCGAGTGAATACAGGCCGAGTCGACCCAATCTCTCCTCATACGACAGTCCCGCCATCCCAGGAATCAGTCTGGTGAACCTTCGCTATACTCCCTCTATGGAAGTATATCCTTTCTTAGGTAAGGAGACCAAAACTGCACACAATACTCCAGGTGTGGTCTCACCAAGGCCCTGTATAACTGCAGTAAGACATCCTTGCTCCTGTACTCAAATCTTCTTGCAATGAAGGCCAACATACCATTTGCCTTCCTAACTGCTTGCTGCACCTGCATGTTTGCTTTTAGTGACTGGTGTACAAGGACACCCAGGTCCCTTTGTACATCAACATTTCCCAATCTATCACCATTTAAATAACACTCTGCCTTTCTGTTTTTCCTTCCAAAGTGGTTAACTTCACATTTATCCGCGTTATACTGCATCTGCCATGTATTTGCCCACTCACTCAACTTGTCTAAATCGTCTTGAAGCCTCTTTGCATCCTTCTCACATCTCACGATGTTTTGTGTCGTCAGCAAACTTGGAAATATTACATTTGGTTCCTTCATCCAAATCATTGATATATATTGTGAATAGCTGAGGCCCAAGCACTGATCCCTGCAGTACCTCACTAGTCACTACCTGCCACCCCGAAAAAGACCCATTTATTCCGACTCTCTGTTTCCTGACTGTTAACCAATATATTACTGCCAATCCCATGTGCTTTAATTTTGCACTCTTATGTAGGACTTTATCAAAGGCCTTCTGAAAATCCAAATAAACCACATCCACTGATTCTCCCTTATCTATTCTACCAGTTACATCCTCAAAAAACTCCCTACTACTGATGTTAAGCTAACTGGTTTGTAGTTCCCTGTTTCCTCCCTTCTTTTTTAAATAGTGGGGTTACATTTGCCACCCTCCAATCTGCAGGAACTTGAAAAACCTTACGTTAAAAAAAAGTGTGCAAATCAAACAAGGTTCTGTTGCTGATTTATAAAACATTGGCCTCATCAGTGCACTGTGTACATTCCTAGTCACTAAATCACAGGAAGAATGTTATTGAGGTACAGGGTTGGGCAACAAAGATGATCCCTGGTATCAAGTATATAGGAGCAGCTCAAACTATAGGCTGATTTAAGGGTTAATTCTTTCAACTTACTCTAATAATATTGGTTTCACAGTGTAGATAATGCTGAACAAGCAAAACAAGTTTTTATAAAAGGGTTTTGTTTTCTCTTGCTTCGTGCTTGATAACTTAAAAACATATGAGTTGAAGGTTTATGTAGATAAAGAACATTATGGCTACAAATTCCAAGACATGTCTGTCTGGGCTGTTGAGTTAATGCTGTTAAATGGCATGATTTAGATTGGATCAATTTATAATACCAAATATTTTTAGTGCGAATACGTACTGTACCTTATAATGATGCTAACCATAGTGTTCCAGCTATAGCTAAATAAGATAACTGTTAGTAAATAAACTGAGTGGTGCATCAAGTCCTTGAGATTGTTCAAGTGTATTAAGTGCTAATGGTAAATCTTTCTGGTACTGCATTATACTCGGCTAACCACAGGCTGTGGCAGTGTCTTTAAATGAATTACTTTGTACATTATGTAGACAATATTAGAGCTAAAAAGCATATAAAACATGGGACAAAAATACAGATCCTGATCTAACTCTTCATACATAATTCTGCGTGCTCTCCAGCATCTTACAACCAATTCTTCCCACACAATGAAACAGCGGCCTAGAAATTCAATCGCATTGCACCCGTTTTACAGGCGTAAAATAGGCGCTTAAGGGTCCAATATGGCGGGCGCCATTCGCTTGCCAGAAGTGTGCCACCTACCATATTGGATCGGGCTGCTCAGTAGGCATCCATGTCGCATACCAGGAGTATTTAAAAACCTTACTGTAATATTAAAATAAGGGTCCTATGCTTGTGAAATTGTTCTGCCCCACCACCTGACTCGTCATGTGAGAAACTTGCCCAGCTAATCACGGCGCTAACAATCAGCAAAGACCCTGCCTTGGGCTTGTTCCAGGTTGCAGCAGGTGACATCAGCGACATCTCCCAACTTGCCATGCACTGCTGTATCAGGGCGGTCACCGAGGCTCTCTGTACCAGGAGGACCACGTACATCACATTCCCAATGGACAGCATGAAGCAGGACGAGAGAGCACTAGGCTTTGCCCACATTGCAGGCTTCACCAGGGGGCTAGGTGCCATAGACTGCACTCACATTGCCATCACCAGCCTGGCATCTTTCTCAATAGAAAGGGATTGCACTCGCTGAATATGCAGCTTGTTTGTGATCACAAGCAGCGTATCTTGCAGGTCCGTGCCCAGTTTCCTGGCAACAGTTACAATTCATTCATCTTGTGCCAGTCCATTGTGCCAGCTTTACTCCAGCCAGGCTATCTGGTCACAGACTGGCTACTGGGCGACAAGGGGTACACCCTCCAGATAGGAGACATGACTCCTGTCAGGAACCCGGGCACAGCCGCAGAGCAGGCCTACAACAAGAACCACGCTGCCACCAGAAATGTTATCGAGCAGACAATCGGTGTGCTCAAGCAACGCTTCTGTTACCTGGACCGTTCGGAAGGAGCTCTGTGGACACCCCTGACCGTATCTTCAGATTTGTGGTCTTATGCTGTATGATGTATAACTTTGCTATAATGAGGCACCAGCTAGACAGCAAGAAGAAGAGGAAGAGGAAGAAGAGGCAATTAGGGATGGGCAATAAATGCCGGCCTCACCAGCGACGCCCACATCCCATGAACGAATAAATTTTAAAAAAGAGGAAGAGCAGGAGCAACATCGACCACCAGTGTCCGAAGCTCTCAACGCTCTGAGACAGCAACTTATCCAAGTGGGCTTCACATGAACCATCCCTCCCATCCCCAGATATCAGCCACGGATCAGTGGGTAGTATTCTCGCCTCTGAGTCGGAAGGCTGTGGGTTCAAGAGACCTGAGCACAAAAATCTAGGCTGACACTCCAGTGCAGTACTGAGGGAGTGCTGCACTGTCGAAAGTGCTGTCTTTCAGATGAGACGTTAAACTGAGTCTGCCCTTTCAGCTGGATTTGAAAATTCCCATGGCTCTATTTCGAAGAAGAGCAGGATAATTCTCTGCAGTGTCCTAGCCAACATTTATCCCTCAACCAACATCAAAAACAGATGATCTGGTCATTATCTTATTGCTGTTTGTGGATCCTTGCTGCTGTGATTCCTATACTACAACAACGAAGTACACTTCAAAAGTACTTCATTGGCTGTAAAGCGCTTTGGGATATCCTGAGGTCATGAAAGCGCTATACAAATGTAAGTCTTTCTTTCTTAATACACCAACAGTCCCGCAATCCTATCACCACCATCCTTACTACCACCACCTGATTGCTTCCCTTCAGTCAGCCTTATGGGTCTTCCCCTCACTTGACTAAGTTTTTCAATGGGGAGGGGGACCATGAGTAGATCTTCCACCCCCCCCCCCCCACCTCCATGCCAAGGGAATGTGTCGGGTGGAGTTCCTGGGCTACACTGGGAATCCACCCAGTGCCACCTCAGTTGGCTTCAGAGGAACTGGTGTGAGTCGTGCTGAGGCCTCACACAAGGCCCAAGCATCCTTCTGCAAGAATTTGTTGATCCCAAAAGGGATTGATTAACCTCAACAGTGACTCACCTGACATTTATCAGAGCTGAATCGTCCCTTCCCTTTATTACCATTGGGGTTTTCCTGGGTTTCCCTCTATCTTCAAGTGGTGTCATGTCACTCTGTTTTTTCTGTCAGCTTACGACAGCAGGCGTGATTGTTGCACCCATCCAAGATATGCTAATGATCCCGACTCTGTAATATGAGATGGAGTCTGGGCATGTCTGCTCGGGGGGGCTCCACCACTCTTTCACCGGTGGTGCGGCCCTACTGGAGATTCGGAGCCTTAGAGGTGGATAACAAGGAACAAATTGAATTTATATAGCATCTCAAGACATCATCAATACACCTCAAACTGCTTCACCTCCAACTATACCATTTCTTTAAGTAATGTCACTGTTGTTATACAGGCAAATGTGGCAATGCAATTTGCACACAACAAGGTCCCATAAACAGCTAATGAGATGAATGACCAGTTTTTGTGGTGCTGATTGAGGAAGGAATGTTAGCCAGGTGAACTAGAGAACCCAAGCTCTTCTTCAAATGGTGCCTTTTGTGAGAATGAACAGGTCAAGGAAGATTCAAGCAAGAGCCCATAAAGATATGGTGCACATGTCATTTTAATTATGCTGTCTGGCAATGAAACAGTTAAAACTAAAAGGCTGAAATAACCTGTGCTTAGTTTACCGTGGAAACTTTTTTATCCAGCTACAGGTAAAACCTTTGTTTAACATTTCATCCAAAGGACAAGGCCTCTGACAGTTCAGCAATCCCTGGCGCATGCATTGCAGTGTCAACCTAAAGTACGTGTAAGATCATTGCAGGGCTGCTACAATTTGGCTTCAACAACTCCAGGGTTAGGTAGGAGAAAAGTGACAATGGATTCCACTCCTGATTGCTATCCAATAACCACTAATTGCATTGAATGAGGGTGTTGGATAAAGGCAAGAACTGACTTGGTTGTGAAGCTTCCCATGGTCATGCTGCCTGCCAACTCTTACTGTCATTGTTCACAGATGAATAACTGCCAGTTTAGCAAAGTATTGCAGGGTGAGTGGCATCTCTGGATCTGTACTCCTGCATGTTTAGGAGGGGAGGGGAGAAAATATGTCAGGTCTGAGCATAAATGAGATAAGTTCTAATATATGTACAGGGACACATTCATTTTGTTAGCTACAAAGAGTGCAGAGAACAAGGGCACTCTGAACTGATTAGGCACATTCCATTAGCTATTCCATAAGTTCACTTGGTGCACAAGGCATTTTGCTGGGTTAACAATTAACACTTTCAACAAAGCAGATGTGTGGTCTAAATTATATAGTCTTTACCACAAAAGAAAATGATTCCCTTTATTACGAAAAGGCCACCTAAGAACTTAATTGGTAATTTAGCAAAAGAAAGAAAACACTTCACCTCCCACTTCCATTTTCGCTTAATTTTTTCCTACTTTCTTTATTGACAATGCTACAAGCTGAGGCAGCCGGCCTACTCCATCCTCCATCAATGCACTAAGCTGAGGCAACAGGCATGCTCCAAGGCCTATGACATTTCAGATGGTTGCTAGGAAGTGCAGAAGTGGGCCCAGAGATGACTTCTGTTGCTTGCCTCCCTAATGGCATGACCACAAACACTAACTGATTATGTGAAATATAGGTGCAAACTTTCCTACCTCACTGTGTCCCAATGTGTCAGAACAACAATTTTCTGTACCCAGTGTCACTCTACAGAATGAGGCGGGGGTGGGGAACTTTTATACCCAAAGGGCAATAAACTTGCAGGATAAGTTACTAAGGAAGGTCAATGAAATAAACATTATGAATGGGTTAAAGAGACAATGGCTCGGAATTTCCTGCAACGGCGACATTACAGACGAATGCCACAAGTTACACCATTGTACGCCCCAATCCTCCAGTGGTGAATTTACTCCAAAGTTTGCTGATAAACTGATTCAAATCCACCGCAGTGAGCATATCGGTGAATCAGAAGCAGCACAGTCAATGACTTGTATCTGAAGGGAGATGGAGACCAGAGCTTCCCACCACATTAGTGTTAGGGGTGTGCAACTTTGGCGTGTTGAAGTGGCAATAATACTGCAACATCCAAGGCTTAATATAGAAGGTATTCTGCCTGACTCTTTCCCAGAAAGTGCTTGTTCACATTAACCAGGATAAAAATGTTTACCTCGGCAACAACTTCAATGCCTGAATGTTGGAGTAGATCAGCAGCCAAAGAGATTTATTGCCGGCAGCCAGCACTTCTCCACATCGGGATCATGTTTCAACTTAATGCCATCGGAACAAGTCCAGGGAGAGCCTTAAACTGCACCATCTGCTGGAAATGAAATTTCATTTAAAAAAAAACTTCTCCAATCTGATTTACATTTAGTGGGAGTTCTCTTATAACTCAAGATCTCTCCCACTTTAAAGTGAAGCGTTTCAGGCAAACGTTAAGCAGCGCAAAAAAGTTTAGAAGTTTCCTTGTCATCTTATCCATCAGCTCATCTGTTCTGCACTTGGACTTTAAGCTACGTGAGTGAAAGGAAACAGTAGAACGGTGAACTGTTTGCCTAAGATGCACTACTCACCGAACTGCCTTTTTACCAAACATACTGAACTCACCAGCACCACTCTTTAACAGTCTAAGTGGCAGTGGCAATTAAAGGAGTGTTCATTCAGTAAATTCACGATCAACATTGATTTAAATGGGCGGTGGAGCTTTTAGAATTAGTTATATTATTTAACTGTTTACTGTTTTGCCAAGGGAAAATGGCAGAGTGGCACAGAAGTGCCAGGATATTATGTTGTGGCATAAGTCACTTACGTTATAATTTCCTGGCACTTCTGCACCGTAAAATGGGCCCTATGACGTAGATGCACTATTAAAATAGAACAAGTCTCCAGGAAATTCTAGGATAACTAAATGTATTCCTGGAGAAGAAAAGTATTGATTGCTATGGTGAGAAGGCAGGTTGGTGGAGTTGATTGATGAGAGGCAGAGATTATTGGGCCGATATCCCTAAAACTTATGCGACATATGCAGAGATTCCATGGGTGGTAACCTCAAAATCTGGATGCAATAAAAATGCTATTGTAGAATAAAATAGAATAAAAATGTAAAGACTTTACCTGCTCTGTCATCCCTTCCCCTTCTTATTCTCCCTCCTTTCCTATTCTCTCCCTTTTTATTTAAATTTTACTCCTTTTCTGACGAGTCTTTTTATTCGACCAATTGTAATGAAACATTGTTATCAACAACAACAACAACTTGCATTTATATAGCGCCTTTAATATGGTAAAACATCCCAAGTGCTTCACAGGAGCGTAATCAGACAACATTTGACACCGAGCCACATAAGGGGATGTTAGGGCAAGTGACCAAGAGGTTGGTCAAAGGGATAGGTTTTAAGGAGGATCTTAAAGGAGGAGAGGTAGAAAGGTTTAGGGAGGAAATTCCAGAGCTTAAGGCTGAGGCAGCTGAAGGCACGGCCGCCAATGGTGGAGCGATAAAAATTCGGATGCGCAAGAGGCCAGAATTGGAGGAGCACAGAGATCTCGGAGGATCGTAAGGCTGGAGGAGGTTACAGAGATAGGGAAGGGTGAGGACATGGAGGGATTTTAAAACAAGGATGAGAATTTTAAAATTGAGGCATTTATTCTTCTGCTTCTCTGCTTCTGTCCTTTATTTGGAGATGGAAACAAGTGTTTTTTTTAAGAAAAAGGATTTAATTGGTGCATAAATGCCGGCATAGACCAGTTGGGCCAAATGGCCTGTTTCTGTGCTGTAGACTTATGGGGTCTAAACTGGGCCATGTAGCGCTCGTTGTGTAGGCACTACGCGGACTCCTCAGGACCCAAAACGGCGTCCGGACTTCTAGCGTGACGTGCGCCAGACGCTGTATTGTTAAAGGCGTTCGCGCACGCGCAGATAACGAACGCCAGCATCATGTAAAGTAGGGAGAATAAAGTAGGTAGATCAGTGCACAACGCAGATTTAAAGAGACAGATGCGATTTGGAACTCAACGCTCCAGCTGACGCATTGTCTTAACCTCGCACAGCTGAACAGGTCTTAAACAGCATGGAGGACCCCCTCCAGCGTTATTTAAAGGGACCGTGCAGGAGTTACAGGTTAGTTGCTGGATTATTGCTTCTGGCTGCTGATACATTTGCACCTGTTTTTGGAGGTCTCCTATACTTGAATACTAGGACTAGGAGACATAGCCTAAAAATTGGAGCCAGGACTTGCGGGAGTGAAGTTTGGAAACACTTCTACACGCAAAGGGTGCTAGAAGATTCGAACTCTCTTCTGAAAATGGCAGTTAATGCTAGCTCAATTGTTGATTTTAAATCTGAGTTTGATAGATTTTTATTAACCAAAGGTATTAAGGGATATGGGGCTAAGCCGGGTATATGGAGTTAGGTCACAGATCTACCATGATCTCATTGAATGGCAGAACAGGCTCCAGGGGCTAAA
Organism: Heptranchias perlo; assembly: GCF_035084215.1. Taxonomy (NCBI): domain Eukaryota; kingdom Metazoa; phylum Chordata; class Chondrichthyes; order Hexanchiformes; family Hexanchidae; genus Heptranchias; species Heptranchias perlo. The sequence continues at coordinate 22,081,621 of NC_090328.1, read as the reverse complement.
TGGCCTACTCCTGTTCCTATCTCCCTATGTTCCTATAATAAAGTTTCAATACTCTACAGAGAGTGGACTGACTAGCTGACAGACAACAGTAAGGCAGAGTGGCAGGGGTGGGACAGGAATGCTGTCATACTGAGAGAGGACAGTAGGTTCATGTTCCATGGAGCCACTGCCACTTGCTGCCTCCTGTTATGCATCCCCTTCTCCTGCAAGAAAGCGGGACGTGTGTCAGTGAGTGTCCTGCAAGATGTTTGGGTGATGTGGCTATCATGGTTGAATAGCTGCCAGTGTGTGTGACTCGTGAGTTGTGGGTGTGCGGATTCCAACAGTGGTAATGTGTGAGGGTGAGATGAAGCATCTGATTGGAAGAGTTGAGTACTGATTGAAAGAGTTTGTTGGTAGGTGGGTGATAAGGGGTGTAGTGCATGGAGCAGTCGATGCGGCTAGTGGTGCAGTTGGTAGGAGACACCCTGGACAGTTGACTTCACTCACCTTGACCACTCATGTCACAACATTGAACTTCTTCCTGCATTGCATCCATGTTCGTGGTGCTATGCGCCTTGCATTGACTTTGTCCCCTACTGCCTTCCACTGCCCTCAGGAGCGTATGTCTGGAGGGCCTCTTGCCCCTCCCCCCCCCCCCCCCCCGCGCTGATATAGGCTGCCCCTCCTTCTGTCCACCTTTTGCACCAAGGCCTCTAGTGCATCATCAGAGAATCTTGGTGCATGCACTCTCGCAGGCCCGGTACAAACTCAAATCGTCAGATTGGCAGGGTGTGGCGTGCAGATTGGAGGGTGTGGGATTTAGTAGCACACAACCTTTATTCAATGTTTTAAAATAAGTTAACAGCTTGTAAACATAGGGATCTGTGTTTTATGTGTGTGATGTCTGATCTCCGTTCAGACACATTGTGGACCCATATCTTATATTTTGCAAATACCAGAGTCCTGCAAAAGTTGAGCAACCCAGTTGTTGTTCATTAAAAATTCCAGAGGTCCCATGATCACCATGCTGCACTACATTGCAACACAGATTCACCTCCCAATTGACTTCCACCATTTCCTGCAACCACAGTGCACCTTCTCTTTAAGAGATGCAGGCTGCCTTTAAGTGATGCTCGCCACTCGCGATATCTGGGCCCCCTGCTGGTGAGCAGCCACTCAACAGCGCAGGGAGGGCTGCCTGCACACAGCAATCATAGAAATCACCAGGCAGCACGAATGTTACGTCCTTCCTGCATCTCAATGACTGGGCGAGGGTTAATCACGCACATAACCCCCGCACCAGGTTTCAGAGGTTATCCAATATAACCCCCAATGTTACTCGATGTAATTGGCTGAAGACTGACTTTAATGGGCAATTTTCCAGCCAACTAAAAGTCTAAATTCTGCAAACCAATATGGTTGCAAATCAATCTTTGTAACATAAAATTATATCCAAACTTGGAAGAGCTGCCCTTTGATGAGTATACTTACAGGCAATGGAGCTTGGAGGAGAAAACTCAGGTCAGTACTTAATGACTAAATTCAGCTGCTCAGTAACTCTGACTAGCCAGCATGTTTGATATTATCAGCATTCCCTGATTAAACAAAGATATCCATTCAAAAGAACAACAAAAATTAACAAAAGATTGTTAAAAATGATCATAATCTTGGTAAGCTGGAATTTATAAATGGGTACCATCATTACACTTATTGATGAATCCCTCATTTAGAATATCTGCTCAAAGCAAACACATTCCAAGTGTTCCGAACGAAATCATTGATCTAATCTGTCGTTTAGAGTACCAGCACTTTAACATTAAACACCAGCAACCAATCCGGAGCACGAGATGAAAGATTAGGAAGTATTAACCAGTTTCAAAGACCTAGGAGAAGCTATGAAACCAACTATAGCCTCTTCAACTGGTCTACACCGCTACAGAATGGAACAAGATACCAATCTGAATTAGTGCATGAAAAGGCACCGCAATTCCTGCACTTAACTACAACACCTCTGGCCAGAAGGAACCTTACTGATTAACAAATTCAAAATATATTAAGAATATACATTAGTCGTTGCAGAATATGCAACCAACATTGCCAAAATAGCATTTTTGTACTTTTTCAGTTTTGAGTTATGTCTGAACAAATGGCTTATTGCTGAGAAGACAGAATCATTGACATCTGAGTTCACCCTCCTATATGTGTACGAATGGTTCAGATCACATTTACGAGAAAGAGTGCTGTGCACTTTTGACTGCTATGGCATGAGGATTAACTGCTGTTAACAATTGTCTGGCTCAAGAATAACAAATGAATAGCAGTCATTCGTTAATAATTTAGAAGTTGTGGTAAGTTCGGCTGATCTTTGGAGTTATAACCTGCCACCAGGAAATACCAATGAAGGGTGAGGAGCACAACACTTTTAAAACCAGGAAAGGAAAAGTACAGCACCCCATCAGTTATTCCCCATATCTGCAAAAATAAAAAAATGGATGAATGGGAATAATAGTTTGGAAGCCCCAAATATGAGGAGCATTAAGATTTTGCATAAGCACATTCCACATGAAGCCCCACTGAAGTTTCCTAGTTTGCAGCCTGTGCCCTGAGTTAACAGATCTTCCAATAACCTTTATGTTAATTAGCCTTACAATTTCCAGTTGTTCATGATTAACCGAGAGAGAACAAAAAACAAAAACAAAAAGATAAGAACAATGTAGGACGAAATGGAGAACTTGGACAATCAATGACTTCAGATAAGTGACATCTAGATAATTGGCTGGCACTATGGGCTCGATTTTACCGTCGGGTTTCCTGTGGGTTTCCAGCGGGGGGGCCCCGAAAATCCCGATATCCAGTCACGTGACCGGATCACGCCACGATCCCGACCACTTCCGGGTTCCCCGATGACGTGCGGGGTTGCGTGCGCGGCCCCCGCTGGTGGGAATCCCGCAGGCAATTAAAGCCAGCGGGGTTCCACTTGAGTGTACTTACCTTGCTTGTTGAGGTCATTAAATGAGCTGAATCAGCTGTCAAAACAGGAAGTGTGGGATTTTACCTTCAACGCAGAGTGTTTCACACACTGGGGGAAACAGTCTCCCTCCAACCAGGCGTGTTGCAGCCAGCAGCCTGTGGCAGCTGCCAAGGTGCACTCCACGGGGGGGAGGCCACCGCGACACAGAGGGCAACCCCTGCCCCCCACCACCCCCCGCCAAGTCAGAGGACAGACCGACGCGAAACCGCGGCCCCAGTCCGAGGAACCACCTACCTACCCTGCACAACCCCTCAGACCAACACCTGCCAGATGGGTGGTGCGTGGACACCCTCGGAGGACGAACAGCATGACCAGCCCCAGCAGCCTCGCAGTCCACGCCATCCGCCGCAGAGACGTGGAGCCCCCCAGCACAGCAGGAGGGAGGGAAACCGCAGAGAGAGATGCGTCGCAGAGGGCACTACCCTCGCCACAGGGTCCACAGGCCGAGGCGCAGCTCCCCGGACCTCTCCGAGCAGCAGTGCACACGGAGGCTCAGATTCACTCGACATGTAGTCATGGAGATCTGCAGGCTCTTTCATGCCGAGCTGCTCCTGGCTGGCCCCAGCACCATCTGCTTACCTGTCGCTGCCAAAGTCACCACTGCCCTCCACAACTTCTCCTCCACATCCTTCCAGGGTGCAGCCGGGTACACCGCCGATGTCTCTCAGTCGTCTGCGCGGAAGAGCCCTGCAAATACACCTGCACCTACTCTGCAGTAACACAATGGGTGGCATCAGTAGTGGGTCCTCATTGTGATACCCAGGAGCGGGCATTATTGGACACAACAGACAGGATTCGCGGAGACATGGCAGTGGTGGTGCCAATATAATGTGTGATGTTTGTTTCTCTGAAATTCAATATAGGTAACACCCATGGCAAACCCTCAGACACCCTTGTGCATCCCCTTCATGCTCACGACACGTTTGCCTTACGCTGCCTACTGCACATATGTGATGCATGCCCTGTGGCTGCAGCACAGGTGGTGGCAGGTTGAGTGAGGCTGGCCGTGAGGGAGATGCACGAGAGGGTAAGTATGGGATAGAGCCATGAGATTGTATGAGGATTGGGTTGCGTGTTAGTGGCGGGGTGAGTACTCGCGAGGTGAGTAGGTGCAGGTAAGATGAGGATGGGGTTTGAGTGGGTAATAGCGGTGATGTGACAGAGTAGTGTTGGCGGTGCCGAAGGAGATGTGGGGTGGGGGCAATGTTGTGGCAGACGGAGTGTAGGGGAAAGACTACGTGTTCTCACTGTGGCTGACCTACTGCGGTCATTGGAGCGCCTCCTGCACTGTATGCAGGTGGGCGATATGTTGGTGGCGCAGGTGACCCCCTCTGCCACCTCGAGCCAGGCCTTCTTGGTGGCAGAGGCAGGCCGCTTCCTCCCGCCCGCCGGGTGGAAGATCTCTGTCCTCCCCCTCCTCCTCACCCCATCTGATGATACCTGGGGTGAGGCATCATTAAACTGGGAGCAGCCTTCCCCCTGGGCTGCTCCATGCTGTAATTTGTTCCATTGGTTGCCGTATCTGTCAGTGGAGGACTGCCCCTTTAACTAGAGAGCCTCCAGCTGACAGATCGTACTGCGCATGCGCAGCCCACCCGATGCGCAGACCAGCAGCGCGGACCCCGGAGGAGCAGGTAAGTGATTCCAATTAGTGCATTGCCTGCTACGATCGCGCGGGCAACCCACTAATTTCACCGGGCGCGGAGGCCACGCACCCGAAACCCAACCCGCCGGAAACCCGCAGGCCTGCTAAAATCAGGCCCTATAACTCAAATATATTTTAAAGACTAATCACTATAGGTATTTTTAAAAATGATCATTTGTGGACTGTGCAGGGAGTTAGTATACCATTCTTTCAACTCTTGAACCGAGTATCAAATTCTCCCCTTTTGGCAGCTTTAAGAATCCAAGCAAATAATCTCAGGCCAGCTCCTAGAAGACAGCAGCAATGAATACAATTTAGCACAAACTGGTAATCTCAGAAGCAACATATCTTTGAAATAAAAAGGAAGGATCATATCTTATGGAGATTATTTAACAACTGGATAGTTTTGTGTTGAAACCTTACCCATTGTATCTGATAAAAAGCAATTTCCATTTCGAGTTCCCTGTGCATAGAAATGTTTTAATTCAATCTCAGTGGAACATGTGGAATGGTACATATGGGAAAGTACCAACACTTTGAACTTAAAAACAAAACGGAGTCTCAAACATTTGGTTGGATGAATAAAGGTTCTTGAGTTATACGTAGAAGTACATAGAAGTTACAACATGGAAACAGGCCATTTGCCCCAACCAGACAGTGCAGTCAATCGGAATCTCAAGATGCAGTTGTTATTTTTACCTGCTTCAGAAGTGGCTTTCTCAGTCTGATATAATAAACACAGTGTAGTAGAATATGTTTCTTAAGGAAACAGTGTTTTCGGGTGTTTAACCCTGTTGAGTATGGAAGTATTCTATTTACATGTACAGATTAAAAAAATATTTTTTTTTAAATTAATTTGATCAAAAATTTAGCAGCTTTCTTAAATGCATTTACTTCAAAATAACCTGCACAATATTTAAGGGTTTGAAATGCTTCTAGGTGCACTCAATGGGTTGAAACTTCTGACTGGCATGGCAAAGCTATCAGCACATCCTGTGGACAAAGACTGATAAAACTTACCTCGTGGTCTCTGACATCCCATTTACTCCCTTTCCAATTTTTTTTTTAAGTTCAGCCCTGTGATTTCAGCACAGGTTCATTCGGATACGCACTGTCGGAATGGAAGCCATGCCTACAGAATCTGTCATAGAATCATAGAAAGGTTACAGCACAGAAAGGAAGCCATTCGGCCCATCGAGTCCGTGCCGGCTCGATGCAAGAGCAATCCAGCTAGACCCACTCCCCCGCCTTATCCCGTAACCCTGCAAATTTTTTCCCTTCAAGTACTTATCCAGTTCCCTTTTGATTGAATCAGCCATGATTGAATCTGCCTCCACCACCCCCTCGGGCAGTGCATTCCAGATCCACACCACTCGCTGTGTAAGAAGTTTTTCCTCATGTCCCCTTTGATTCTTTTGCCAATCACCTTAAATCTATGCCCTCTGGTTCTTGACCCTTCCACCAATGGGGACAGTTTCTCTCTATCTACTCTGTCTTGACCTTTCATGATTTTGAATACCTCTATCAAATCTCCTCTCAACCTTCTCTGTTTCAAGGAGAACACCCCCAGCTTCTCCAGTCTATCCACGTAACTAAAGTCCCTCATCCCTGGAATCATTCTAGTAAATCTCTTCTGCATTCTCTCTAAGGCCTTCACATTTTTCCTAAAGTGCGGTGCCCAGAACTGGAAACAATACTCCAGTTGTGGCCAAATCAGTGTTTTATAAAGGTTCATCATGACTTCCTTACTTTTGTATTCTATGCCTCTATTTATAAAGCCCAGGATCCTGTATGCTTTTTTAACCGCTTTCTCAACCTGCCCTGCCACCTTCAATGATTTGTGTACATATCCCCAGACCTCTCTGTTCCTTTCCCCCTTTTAGAATTGTGCCCATTCCCTCTCCTCATTCATCCTACTGAAATGCATCACTTTGCATTTTTCCACGTTAAATTTCATCTGCCACGTGTCCGCCCATGCCACCAGCCTGTCTATATCCACTTGAAGTCTATCACTATCCTCCTCACTATTCACTACCTTCCAAGTTTTATGTCATCTGCAAATTTTGATATTGTGCCCTTTACACTCAAGTCCAAGTCATTAATATATATCAAGAAAAGCAGCGGTCCCAGCGCCAACCCCTGGGGAACACCACTGTACTGCTCCCCACAGTCCGAAAAACAACCATTCACCACTACTCTCTGTTTCCTGTCTCTTAGCCAATTCTGTATTCATGTTACTACTGACCCCTTTATTCCATGGGCCGCAATCTTGATGATAAGCCTACCATGCGGCACTTTATCAAACAACTTTTTGAAAGTCCATATACACCACATCAACTGCATTCCTTCATCTACCCTCTCCGTTACCTCATCAAAAAACTCTATTGAGTTAGTTAAACACGATTTGCCTTTAACAAATCCGTGCTGGCTTTCCCTAATCAATCCACACTTGTCCAAGTGACCGTTAATTCTGTCCTGGATTATCGTTTCTAAAAGTTTCCCCACCACCGAGGTTAAACTGACTGACCTATAGTTGCTGGGTTTATCCTTACACCCTTTTTTGAACAAGGGTGTAACATTTGCAATTCTCCAGTCTTCTGGCACCACCCCTGTATCGAAGTATGTTTAGAAGATTATGACCAGCACCTCTGCAATTTTCACCCTTACTTCCCTCAGCAACCTAGGATGCATCCCATCTGGACCGGATGACTTATCTACTTTAAGTACAGCCAGCCTTTGTAGTACCTCTTCTTTATCAATTTTTAGCCCATCCAGTATCTCAACTACATCTTCCTTTACTGAGACTCCTTTACTGAGTCAAGAAGAGAAGTCACGGCCACAAGCAGGCAACTAGAAATCATTCCTTCACAATTAACTTCTGTATGTTAGTTTAAATAAAAATGTAACATATCTTATTATAAAAAACCAAGCAAATGATTTATTGTAATGAAACTTACAGAACTTAAAGGTGAAAAAAAATTAACATTTTTAATTTCTTTTTTAATGATCATAAAATATTAAAATAAGAATATGACGTTCCACGTTTTTTAAATTTAATTTTTTGTTGTCTCACAGTCATTAACAGCCATCGAGCTTTTAAAAAGTAGTGTAGGGCTGGTATTTTCCAGTCTGCGTTTTGGTGGCGTAAGTATCTTCGTTCCAGCTGGGCAGATGGGTAATTTTACAAATGTTTAATGATTTTATTGATTGTAGCGCAAGTGGCTCTTTAATTCAGACCTGTCAAACCGCCAGCGAACCAATGGGAGCAAGTTCGCGATTTCCTGGTTTTAGTGCGCATGTACACATTCGCAAACTTGCTCCCTGTCTTTGCCAGCGGTTTGAGGACGCATTGATGAACGGCGTCCTCGGGTGAGTAATTTCTGCGCCAATATTCCTGGTTTCCCATACACATGCTACAACTGAGAGGAAAAGTGAACTGCTGCTAGACCTGCTCTATCAACGTTGTGCAGAGATAGTTGGCCGATGTGCTTAAAACAACTATGTCCCAATTTTTACTTCTTCCCTCCCCAACTGGGCCAATTCATAACATCTCTTGAGGTAGCATCATGCATATGTACTACCATTTTCAAAGGTTAAGAAACAACTCATTACTCACATACTTTATAATTATTATACATCTTATATTGAAATGCAATGGATCATTTTTACTTCTCTATGAATTGTAGGCAGAATACATTCATGTGTTTATACCTCTATTATATATCAACAACAATTAACAGAAATTTAACTCACCACCAGAGAGGTATATACAGAATTTATGGAAGTGACAAGGCTAATTATCATATCCATCAATGTAGGATAAAATATGCAAATATAGGCAGACGAAGATAGCCTATTGCAAAAATTAGGCAGACACTAAGTGTTCCATTAGCGATCCTGACATGTTGGCCAGGAGGTCAATTCCTGTAATAAAAATGGAAAATACTGGAAATGCTCAGCAGGTCAGGCAGCATCTGTGGAGAGAGAAACAAAGTTAATGTTTCAGGTCGACGACCTCTCGTCAGAATTGGAAGATGTTAAGAGATGAACAGCTTTTACGCAAATACAGTGCCAGGGAAAAGGAAGCAGGAAAAGAACAAAAGGGAGAAGTCTGTAATAGGGTGGAGGGCAGGAGTGATTAAATGTCCCTGTTAGGGGCAAAGAAAACACAAATTTACAAAAACTATGACTCAACTCTTAATGTAATTTTCAATTCAAATGCCTTATCCAGATGATGAATGTAATGGAACTACTCTTCAAAAGAGGAAAAAGAAACTCACAGCAGGTTCAAGGGCTCAGCAAGAGGCAGTCCCTAAATATCACTGCTAAATGTTCCACCTGAGCAAATTGGGTATTACTTTATATTCGTGCTTAAAATTATCAGGTATTCCCTGAAGGTAGTATAGACCAGGAAGGTCTCCTGTTCAATCCCGAGTCTTCGTTTAGTTTGGGTGACCTCTGCCAGTGTGATGGTAGCGGAGCAACTACTGTCAATTCTAAAGGCCACAACATTCACCTGAGGAAGGAGGAAGCCTCCGAAAGCATGTGAATTTAAAATAAAATTGCTGGACTATAACTTGGTGTTGTAAAATTGTTTACAATTGTCAACCCCAGTCCATCACCGGCATCTCCACATCAATTCTAAAGGCAACAGTGTCCAATTTTTCCTGTAATGGATGTTTCCTACTGACTTCCTACAGTTTTCTACTTGCATACATACAATATCGGTCTTTAGATATTAAACAAGCATTACAAAATGCAGAATCAGAACACTGGAGACTCCCACATTTTCATCTGGATCCAAACTATACACCATGGCGATCCGGCACATGAAACCCAAACAACTCCATTACTATTGATGCTTAGATTTTTTTACTCATTCATATATCCATTTGAAACTGCATGGAAAGGGCTTCTCTTTTCTTTTATCCATTCATGGGATGTGGGCATTGCTGGCAAGGCCAGCACTTATTGCCCCTCCCTAATTGCCCTCGAGAAGGTGGTGGTGAGCCGCCTTCTTGAACCGCTGCAGTCCGTGTGGTGAAGGTTCTCCCACAGTGCTGTTAGGTAGGGAGTTCCAGGATTTTGACCCAGCTACGATGAAGCAACAGGCGATATATTTCCAAGTCGGGATGGTGTGTGACTTGGAGGGGAACGTGCAGGTAGCGTTGTTCTTATGTGCCTGCTGCCCTTGTCCTTCTAGGTGGTAGAGGTTGCAGGTTTGGGAGGTGCTGTCAAAGAAGCCTTGGTGAGTTGCTGCAGTGCATCCTGTGGATGGTACACACTGCAGCCACGGTGCGCCAGTGGTGAAGGGAATGAATGTTTAGGGTGGTGGATGGGGTGCCAATCAAGCGGGCTGCTTTGTCCTGGATGGTGTCGAGCTTCTTGAGTGTTGTTGGAGCTGCACTCATCCAGGCAAGTGGAGAGTATTCCATCACACTCCTGACTTGTGCCTTGTAGATGGTGGAAAGGCTTTGGGAGTCAGGAGGTGAGTCACTCGCCACAGAATACCCAGCCTCTGACCTGCTCTTGTAGCCATAGTATTTATGTGGCTGGTCCAGTTAAGTTTCTGGTCAATGATGACTCCCAGGATGTTGATGGTGGGGGAATTGGCAATGGTAATGCCGTTGAATGTCAAGGGGAGGTGGTTAGATTCTCTCTTGTTGGAGATGGTCATTGCCTGGCACTTGTCTGGTGCGAATGTTACTTGCCACTTATCAGCCCAAGTCTGGATGTTGTCCAGGTCTTGCTGCATGCGGGCTCGGACTGCTTCATTATCTGAGGGGTTACGAATGGAACTGATCACTGTGCAATCATCACCGAACATCCCCATTTCTGACCTTATGATAGAGGGAAGGTCATTGATGAAGCAGCTGAAGATTGTTGGGCCTAGGACATTGCCCTGAGGAACTCCTGCAGCAATGTCCTGGGGCTGAGATGATTGGCCTCAAACAACCACTACCATCTTCCTTTGTGCTAGGTATGACTCCAGCCACTGGAGAGTTTTCCCCCAATTCCCATTGACTTCAATTTTACTAGGGCTCCTTGGTGCCACATTTGGTCAATTGCTGCCTTGATGTCAAGGGCAGTTAACCTCACCTCACCTCTGGAATTCAGTTCATTTGTCCATGTTTGGACCAAGGCCATAATGAGGTCAGGAGCCGAGTGGTCCTGGCAGAACCCAAACTGAGCATCAGTCAGCAGGTTATTGGTGAGTAAGTGCCATTTGATAACACTGTTGACGACACCTTCCATCACTTTGCTGATGATTGAGAGTAGACTGATGGGGTGGTAATTGGCCGGATTGGATTTGTCCTGCTTTTTTTTGTGGACAGGACATACCTGGGCAATTTTCTACATTGTCGGGTAGATGCCAGTGTTGTAGCTGTACTGGAACAGTTTGGCTCGAGGCGCAGCTACTTCTGGAGCACAAGTCTTTAGCACGACAGCTGGAATGTTGTTGGGGCCCATAGCCTTTGTTATTTTACAACTGTTACTTCATGGGTGCATTTTACTAAATCAGTGGTTGATAAACCAGAGCACCAAGATTGGTTAGTGTCTGCAGCTTGTGATATATGCAAATTGATTTCATTTAATACTCATTTAAACTTTACACATGGCCCGCAAAGCTCCATAGTACACTTCTGACAATATTTCTCCACCATATGAAATGTGTGTGTACACACACAATAATATTTGGATCTCTTCATAAGAACATAAGAAATAGGAGCAGGAGTAGGCCAATCGGCCCCTCGAGCCTGCTCCGCCATTCAATAAGATCATGGCTGATCTGGTCCTAACCTCAAATCTAAAATCATGTCCAATTTCCTGCCCGCTCCCCGTAACCCCTAATTCCCTTTACTTCTAGGAAACTGTCTATTTCTGTTTTAATTTTATTTAATGATGTAGCTTCCACAGCTTCCTGGGGCAGCAAATTCCACAGACCTACTACCCTCTGAGTGAAGAAGTTTCTCCTCATCTCAGTTTTGAAAGAGCAGCCCCTTATTCTAAGATTATGCCCCCTCGTTCTAGTTTCACCCATCCTTGGGAACATCCTTACCGCATCCACCCGATCAAGCCCCTTCACAATCTTATATGTTTCAATAAGATCGCCTCTCATTCTTCTGAACTCCAATGAGTAGAGTCCCAATCTACTCAACCTCTCCTCATATGTCCGCCCCCTCATCCCCGGGATTAACCGAGTGAACCTTCTTTGTACTGCCTTGAGAGCAAGTATGTCTTTTCTTAAGTATGGAGACCAAAACTGTATGCAGTATTCCAGGTGCGGTCTCACTAATACCTTATATAACTGCAGCAATACCTCCCTGTTTTTATATTCTATCCCCCGAGCAATAAAAGCCAACATTCCGTTGGCCTTCTTGATCACCTGCTGCACCTGCATACTAACCTTTTGATTTTCTTGCACTAGGACCCCCAGATCCCTTTGTACTGCAGTACTTTCCAGTTTCTCGCCATTAAGATAATAACTTGCTCTCCGATTATTCCTGCCAAAGTGCATAACCTCACATTTTCCAACATTGTATTGCATCTGCCAAATCTCCGCCCACTCACCCAGCCTGTCTATATCCCCTCATCTTCAACAAGTTGAGGGATATCAGTTCTAGGGATGGAACCCATGGCCATTTTTGCCATCTAGTGTCAGCATCAGGCATTCCTCATTATGTACTGCACAAACTAGATGTAATATGTGTAATGCTCCAACAATTCCCCGTTAGTCTAACCACAGGAGAGCACCCCATACTGTGCCAGTGAGAAATTGTCAAATCCCACACTAATCTTTGTTCCAGTCTTTTTGAAACTGTCAATTTAATGTCAATCTATGGTCAGTTATATTCATTGTACGCACAACCTTTAGAATCCGGGTTGCAAATCCCAACCTTGTGTCATGAGATTTACTGTTAGCACAATAAAAGAGAAGACCTTGTTCCCATTAAATTGGACTGAATTGAAACCCAGGTCCCCAGAGAAAGGACAGTTCCGTAACTCACTGTGTCACCTGGACCCTCTCTCACACTTTAACGTTAAATTTAGAAAATTACACGAGGACAGAATGACTCATAAAACCTTCAGTGCGTTTACGCTGCAACTTTAGCATACTTGATTGAGACTCCCTGGAGGAGCAGTGTGATAGCTTAAGTTTGACATTGGATGGAGCGTAAACTGCAGTGTCGTGTCAAACCAGGTTTAAAAACAGAAGGTCCACAGGACCATGATTCAGCCATGGTACTTAATTACACGTAGGTATAAAAAGTATCCAGGATGTCAGAAAGTTGCTGGGCACCTTCTACATCTACCTGCAATTAACTTAAAACACTTACACAGAAGGGATGCTACCATCCACACGTCCAAATACTTAAAATTTAACTTCTGGAAGAGGAGCTGTACAGTTGAGCAGAAATGAAGCTTCAGCCAGGCAATGTAAATGGAGTAAAAACAGAAAATGCTGGAAATACTCAGCAAATCAGGCAGCATCTGTGGAGAAAGAAACAGAGTTATTGTTTGAGGTCGATGACCTTTTGTTAGAAATTGAGCACTGCCTGACTGAAACCAGAACTGCCGGCCAATAGCTATAAACTAGATGCACCCTTAATTGTCATGGTGCAACTAGAAAGTGTGCAAATACATGGAGTGTTAAGCTTGATCATACTGATGTCTGCATCAAGAATTATATAAACTGCAGATTTTTAAAAATTGTATCATTTGCCTTATCTATCAGTCTCAAAATACATTGAAAGCTCTACGTCAGGCTTTATAAATGGGAAAGCACATTTTAAAAGAGACAACATTTATCTGCAGTACCGCTTATGTCTACAGGTGATGCTACGATAGGGGATTCCAATATAATTATGGGTTCTGATCTAACGTTACGTGACAGGCTCCAAAGCACTAAATCTGTCTAATCAAGTGTTAGGTTTTGTGGCAACAGAGCAGAAGCAAAAAGTGCTGGAAGAAAGAAACAGCCACATTTTTTATTCCTTCTGTGAAAGATTGTTGATGAAATCTTTTTCTATTTAAACATATTGGGCCGGAACATGCTCCGACCGGCGTGACAAAGCTCTCCGCACATCCTGCGGATAAAAAGTACAAATGTACTCACTGCGGAGGCCATGACGTCCATTTGCGGAATTTTGAAATCTTCTCCAGCAGCGCGCTCCGAGCTCAGCGCAGGCCATATGCGGATGCCAAGACTGTGGGAATGCAAGCCCCACCCACAAGCAGGCAAGTAATACTCATTCATTTAAAGTGACATTCCCTCTGTTAGAATAAATAAAAATTTAACATAATTACATACCTTATTATAAAGACGCCAACATTTTCATGCACAAGTTCGAGCAGGACTTCTTCACTGCTCAGGACCTCCAACCAACGCTATACACCAGATACATCGACGACATTTTCTTCCTATGGACCCATGGCGAAGAATCACTGAAGAGACTACACAATAACATCAACAAGTTCCATTCCACCATCAAGCTCACCATGGACTACTCCTCAGAATCGGTTTCTTTCTTGGACACACGAATCTCCATCAAAGACGGGCACCTCAGCACCTCACTCTACCGCAAGCCCACAGACAACCTCACAATGCTCCACTTTTCCAGCTTCCACCCTAACCACGTCAAAGAGGCCATCCCCTATGGCCGGACCTGCGAATACACAGGATCTGCTCAGACGAGGAGGAATGCGATGGACACCTACAGACGCTGAAAGACGCCCTCGTAAGAACGGGATATGACGCTCGACTCGTCGATCGACAGTTCCGATGGGCCACAGCGAAAAATCGCATAGACCTCCTCAGAAGACTAACACGGGACGCAACCAACAGAGTACCCTTCGTCATCCAGCACTTCCCCGGAGCGGAGAAACTACGCCATGTTCTCCGCAGCCTTCAACATGTCATCGATGACGACGAACACCTCGCTAAGGCCATCCCCACACCTCCACTACTCGCCTTCAAACAGCCACCCAACCTCAAACAGACCATCGTTCACAGCAAATTACCCAGCTTTCAGGAGAACAGCGTCCACGACACCACACAACCCTGCCACGGCAACCTCTGCAAGACATGCCAGATCATCGACACAGACACCACCGTCACACGAGAGGACACCACCCACCAGGTACATGGTTCATACTCCTGTGACTCGGCCAACGTTGTCTACCTCATACGTTGCAGGAAAGGATGCCCCGGAGCATGGTACATTGGCGAGACCATGCAGACACTGTGACAACGGATGAACGGACACCGCGCAACAATCGCCAGACAGGAGCATTCCCTCCCAGTCGGGGAACACTTCAGCAGTCAAGAACATTCAGCCACCGATCTTCGGGTAAGCGTTCTCCAAGGCGGCCTTCTAGACACACGACAACGCAAAATCGAACAGAAATTGATAGCCAAGTTCCGCACCCATGAGGACGGCCTCAACCGGGATCTTGGGTTCATGTCACGCTACACGTAACCCCACCAGCGAAAAAAAGTTATCTGTTTTTAATATAACGGGTCATTCTCTGTCTTTTTCTTCCTTTCGGATGTTTCTCTCTCTCTCTCTCTCTCTGTCTGTCTTTTGTTCTGGCCGTTTGTATATTCGGTGGTCCTGTAGGTAACATCACTCTGTCTGAACACTTTGATTGCCTTGACAACGGGCAGTTGGAAAGATTATCTGTAATCACCAGGTATTGTTCTCTGACTATAAATGCGGTAACCTTCCATGGAATCCCACACTCACTCACCTGACGAAGGAGAAAGCCTCCGAAAGCTTGTGATTTTCAAATAAAACAGTTGGACTATAACCTGGTGTAAGATTCCTTACATTTATTATAAAGAGGCATGGAAATTATTTATAATGTACTGAAACATACAGAAAATAAAAGTAAAAAAAAAACATTTTTATTTCTTAATACATTTTTTTAATGATCAAAAAATATTAAAAGAAGAATAATTAGACATTCCACATTTTTAAAATTTAATTTTTTGTTGTTTTATAGCAGTCATTATAAGTCACCGTGCTTTTAAAAGGTAATGTAGGGCTGGTATTTTCAAACGTACCTTCTCGTGACGTATCTTCATTCCAGCTGGGCAGATGGGTAAGTTTACGGATGTTTCCTAATTGTTTTGATTATAGCGCAGGTGGCCCTTTAATTCACAACTGTCAAAACGCCAGTGAACCAACTGGAGCAAGTCCGCGATTTCAGGTTTTTACTGCGCATGTGCGCATTCGCGAACTTGCTCCAGTGGATTCAATGGCGTTTGGGATGGACACCATTACGGAGCGGCATCCAAGGTAAGTAATTTCTGGGCCATTAATTAGTACCTTTCAAGCCTTCCCATGAGGCTTATGTTGTATCCTTTCCCGACTCCTCTTCTTGGATTCTATTCTTTAATGCCCTGAATTCCACGCATATTACAAGAAGTCATGGAAGAGATAGCAGAGGCATTATTACATATATATAAACATTCATTAGAAAAAGCAATAGTGCCAGAGGACTGGAGGACAGCTAATGTTATTCCTATACTTAAAAAGGAAGATGGAACATGTCCAGGGAACTATAGACCAGTTAGCTTAATGTTGGGGGTAGGAAAGATAATGGAATCTTTACTCAAAGATGTAATAGAAAAACATCTAAAAAATGAAAATATAATAAAGAATAGTCAGCATGGATTTCAGAAGGGAAAGTCATGCTTGACCAAACTTATTGAATTCTTTGAAGAAGTAACAGAAAGAGTAGATAAGGGTAATGCAGTGGATGTAATATATTTGGATTTTCAAAAGGCCTTCAATAAGGTACCGCATTGTAGACTCATGACTAAGGTCAGAGCATGTGGAGTCAGGGGACAGGTAGCAGAATAGATAGCAAGCGGGCTACAAAACAGAAAACAGAGACTAGTGGTTAAGTGTAGCTATTCAGACTGGCAAATGGTTGGAAGTGGTGTTCCACAGGGATCGGTGCTGAGACCACTGTTGTTCATAATTTACATTCACGATTTGGACTCGGGAATCGGAAGTACAATTTCAAAATTTGGGGACACCACCAAATTGGGGGGTGCAGTTAATAAAAAGGAAGAATGCGTCAAAATGCAAGAAGTCATTAATAAACTTGCAGAATGGCCATATAATTGGCAAATGAATTTCAATATTGATAAGTGTGAGATGGTGTATTTTGGTAGGAAGAATAAGAAGGCCACATACTGCTTGGATAATAAGAGTCTAAATGGGAGAGAGGAGCAAAGGGATCTAGGGGTACAGATGCACAAATCAGTAGCGATGCAGGTTAATAAGACTTTAAAAAAAGGCAAACCAAGCACTGGAGTTCATTTCTAGAGGGATAGAATTGCAAATCAGAGAAGTTATGTTAAACTTGTATGGAATCTTGGTTAGAGCACACTTGGAATACTGTGCACAGTTCTGGTCTCCATATTATAAAAAGGATATAGAGGCATTGGAGAAGGTGCAAGAAAGATTCACAAGGCTGATACCAGAACTGAGAGAATATCCTTACCAGGAAAGAATGAACAGGCTGAGGCTCTTTTCTCTAGAAAAGAGGTGACCTGATAGAGGTCTTTAAGATAATAAAAGGGTTTGATAGGGTGGACGTAGTGAAAATGTTTCCAATTGTGGGGGAGTCCAAAACTAGAGGTCATAAATATAAGATAGTCACCAATAAATCCAATAGGTAATTCAGGAGAAACTTCTTTACCCAATAAGTGGTAAGAGACTGTTCCTTAGACCAATACGTCGGGGAACCAACCAGGGAACATGCCATTTTGGATCTGGTAATGGGTAATGAAACAGGATTAATTAATGATCTCAAAGTAAAGGATCCCTTGGGAAGCAGTGATCATAATATGATAGAATTTCACATCCAGTTTGAGAGCCAGGAACTTGGGTCTGAAACTACTGTCTTAAACTTAAATTTTTTTTTTTTTATTCGTTCACGGGATGTGGGCGTCGCTGGCGAGGCCAGCATTTATTGCCCATTCCTAATTGCCCTCGAGAAGGTGGTGGTGAGCCGCCTTCTTGAACCGCTGCAGTCCGTGTGGTGACAGTTCTCCCACAGTGCTGTTAGGAAGGGAGTTCCAGGATTTTGACCCAGCGACAACGAAGGAACGGCGATATATTTCCAAGTCGGGATGGTGTGTGACTTGGAGGGGAACGTGCAGGTGATGGTGTTCCCATGTGCCTGCTAATCTTGTCCTTCTAGGTGGTAGAGGTCACTGGTTTGGGAGGTGCTGTCGAAGGAGCCTTGGCGAGTTGCTGCAGTGCATCCTGTGGATGGTACACACTGCAGCCACAGTGCACCGGTGGTGGAGGGAGTGAATGTTTAGGGTGGTGGATGGGGGGGCAATCAAGCGGGCTGCTTTATCTTGGATGGTGTCGAGCTTCTTGAGTGTTGTTGGAGCTGCACTCATCCAAGCAAGTGGAGAATATTCCATCACACTCCTGACTTGTGCCTTGTAGATGGTGGAAAGGCTTTGTGGAGTCAGGAGGTGAGTCACTCGCCGCAGAATACCCAGCCTCTGACCTGCTCTCGTAGCCACAGTATTTATATGGCTGGTCCAGTTAAGTTTCTGGTCAATGGTGACCCCCAGGATGTTGATGGTGGGGGATTTGGCGATGGTAATGCCGTTGAATGTCAGGGGTAGGTGGTTAGACTCTCTCTTGTTGGAGATGGTCATTGCCTGGCACTTATCTGGCGCAAATGTTACTTGCCACTTATGAGCCCAAGCCTGGATGTTGTCTAGGTCTTGCTGCATGCAGGCTCGGACTGCTTCATTATTTGAGGGGTTGCGAATGGAACTGAACACTGTGCAATCATCAGCGAACATCCCCATTTCTGACCTTATGATGGAGGGAAGGTCATTGATGAAGCAGCTGAAGATGGTTGGGCCTAGGACACTGCCCTGAGGAACTCCTGCAGCAATGTCCTGGGGCTGAGATGATTGGCCTCCAACAACCACTACCTTTGTGCTAGGTATGACTCCAGCCACTGGAGAGTTTTCCCCCTGATTCCCATTGACTTCAATTTTACTAGGGCTCCTTGGTGCCACACTCGGTCAAATGCTGCCTTGATGTCAAGGGCAGTCACTCTCACCTCACCTCTGGAATTCAGCTCTTTTGTCCATGTTTGAACCAAGGCCGTAATGAGGTCTGGAGCCCAGTGGTCCTGGCGGAATCCAAACTGAGCATCGGTGAGCAGGTTATTGGTGAGTAAGTGCCGCTTAATAGCACTGTCGACGACACCTTCCATCACTTTGCTGATGATTGAGAGTAGACTGTTGGGGCAGTAATTGGCCGGATTGGATTTGTCCTGCTTTTTGTGGACAGGACATACCTGGGCAATTTTCCACATTGTCGGGTAGATGCCAGTGTTGTAGCTGTACAGGAACAGCTTGGCTAGAGGCGCAGCTAGTTCTGGAGCACAAGTCTTCAGCACTACAGCTGGGATGTTGTCGGGGCCCATAGCCTTTGCTGTATCCAGTGCACTCAGCCGTTTCTTGATATCACATGGAATGAATCGAATTGGCCGAAGACTGGCTTCTGTGATGGTGGGGATATCGGGAGGAGGCCGAGAAAGATCATCCACTCGGCACTTCTGGCTGAAGATGGTTGCAAACGCTTCAGCCTTGTCTTTGCACTCACGTGCTGGACTCCGCCATCATTGAGGATGGGGATGGTTGCAGAGCCTCCTCCTTCCGTTAGTTGTTTAATTGTCCACCACCATTCACGACTGGATGTGGCAGGACTGCAGAGCTTTGATCTGATGCATGTGGAATCGCTTAGCTCTGTCTATAGCATGTTGCTTCCGCTGTTTAGCATGCATGTAGTCCTGAGTTGTAGCTTCACCAGGTTGGCACCTCATTTTTAGGTACGCCTGGTGCTGCTCCTGGCTTGCTCTTCTACACTCCTCATTGAACCAGGGTTGTTCCCCTGGCTTGTTGGTAATGGTAGAGTGAGGAATATGCCGGGCCATGAGGTTACAGATTGTGCTGGAATACAATTCTGCTGCTGCTGATGGCCCACAGCACCTCATGGATGCCCAGTTTTGAGCTGCTAGATCTGTTCTGAATCTATCCCATTTAGCACGGTGGTAGTGCCACACAACACGTTGGATGGTGTCCTCAGTGCGAAGACGGGACTTCATCTCCACGAGGACTGTGCGGTGGTCACTCCTACCAATACTGTCATAGACAGATGCATTTGCGACAGGTAGATTGGTGAGGACGAGGTCAAGTAAGTTTTTCCCTCGTGTTGGTTCGCTCACCACCTGCCGCAGGCCCAGTCTGGCAGCTATGTCCTTCAGGACTCGGCCAGTAGTGGTGCTACCGAGCCACTCTTGGTGATGGACATTGAAGTCCCCCACCCAGAGTACATTTTGTGCCCTTGCTACCCTCAGTGCTTCCTCCAAGTGGTGCTCAACATGGAGGAGGACTGATTCATCAGCTGAGGGAGGACGGTAGGTGGTAATCAGCAGGAGATTTCTTTGCCCATGTTTGACCTGATGCCATGAGATTTCATGGGGTCCAGAGTCAATGTTGAGGACTCCCAGGGCCACTCCCTTCTGACTGTCTATCACTGTACCGCCACCTCTGGTCGGTCTGTCCTGCCGGTGGGACAGGACATACCCAGGGATGGTGATGGAAGAGTCTGGGACGTTGGCTGAAAGGTATGATTCTGTGAGTATGGCTATGTCAGGCTGTTGCTTGACTAGTCTGTGGGACAGCTCTCCCAATTTTGGCACAAGTCCTCAGATGTTAATAAGGAGGACCTTGCAGGGTCGACTGGGCTTGGTGTTTTGCCGTTGTCGTGTCCGGTGCCTAGTGGTCCGATGCCGGGTGGTCTGTCCGGTTTTATTCTTATTGTGACTTTTTTTAGCGAGATTTTACAACTGAGTGGCTTGCTAGGCCATTTCAGAGGGCAATTAAGAATCAACCACATTGCTGTGGGTCTGGAGTCACATATAGGCCAGACCGGGTAAGGACAGCAGGTTTCCTTCCCGAAAGGACATTAGTGAACCAGGTGGGTTTTTACGACAATCCGGTAGTTTCATGGCCATCATTACTGATACTAGTATTTTAATTCCAGATTTTTATTTAATTAATTGAATTTAATTAATTGAATTTAAATTCACCAGCTGCCGTGGCGGGATTTGAACTCATGACGCTGGATTTTAGTCCAGGCCTCTGGATTACTAGTCCAGTAACATAACCACTATGCTACCGTACCCTATAATAAGGGCAATTATAAAGGAATGAGGGCGGAATTGGCTAAAGTGGACTGGGTAAACAGATTAGATGGTATGACAGTGGATAAGCAGTGGCAAACATTTCAAAAGATACTTTATAACTCGCAACAAAAATATATCCCTGTGAGGAGGAAAGACTCCACAAAAAGGGCAAACCAACCAAGGCTAACTAAGGAAGTCAAGGATGGTATCAGGTTAAAAGAAAAAGCATACAATGTGATAAAGATTACTGTTAAGCCCAAAGATTGGGAAAACTTTAAAAACCAGCAAAGGATAATTAAAAGAATAATTGAGGGAAAAAATAAATTATGAGAGTAAACTAGCAAGAAATATAAAAGCTGACAGTAAAAGCTTCTACAAGTATATAAAAAGAGGTTAGCTAAAGTAAACATTGGTCCCTTAGAGGATGAGACTGGGGAAATAATAATGGGAAAACAAGGAAATGGCAGAGGAATTGAACAGATATTTTGTATCTGTCTTCACAGTAGAAGACACTAATAACATACCAATAATAGTAGAAAATCAAGGGGCAATGGGGAGGGAGGAACTGAAAACAATCACTATCACTAGAGAAAAAGTACAAGGTAAACTAATGGGTCAAAAGGCTGACAAGTCCCCTGCACCTGATGGCTTGCATCCGAGGGTCTTAAAGGAAGTGGTTACAGAGATAATGGATGCATTGGTTGTAATCTTCCAGAATTCACTAGATTCTGGAAAGGTCCCAGTGGATTGGAAAACCACAAGTGTAACACCCCTATTCAAGAAGGTAGTGAGACAGAAAGCAGGTAACTATAGACCAGTTAGCCTAACATCTGTCATTGGGAAAATGCTAGAATCCATTATTAAGGAAGTAATAGCAGGACATTTGGAGACTCATAATACAATCAAGGAAAGTCAACATGGTTTTATGAAGGGGAAATCATGTCTGACAAATTTATTAGAGTTCTTTGAGGAAGTAACCGGCAGGGTGGATAAAGGGGAATCAATGGATGCAGTATATTTGGATTTCCAAAAGGCATGCGATAAGGTGCCACATAAAAGATTACTGCACAAGATAAGAGCTCATGGTGTTGGGGGTAATATACTAGCATGGATAGAGGATTGGATAGCGAACAGAAAACAAAGAGTCGGGATAAAAGGGTCATTTTCAAAATGGCAATCTGTAACTAGTGGGGTGCCGCAGGGCTCAGTGCTGGGGCCTCAACTATTTACAATATATATCAATGACTTGGATGAAGGAACAGAGTGTCTTGTGGCCAAATTTGCTGATGATACAAAGATAGGTGGAAAAGTAAGTTGCAATGAGTCACAAATTATCTGCAAAGGGATATTGACAGGTTAAGCAAATGGGCAAAAATTTGGCAGATGGAATATAATGTGGGAAAATGTGAAGTCATCCACTTTGGGAGGAAAAATAAAAAAGCAAAATGTTATTTGAATGGAGAAATACACCGAATGCTGCGTTACAGAGGGATCTGAGTGTCCTCGTACATGAAACACTAAAAGTCAACATATAGGTGCAGCAGGTAATCTGGAAGGCAAACGGAATATTGGCCTTTATTTCTAGGGGGATGGAGTATAAAAGCAGGGAAGTCATGCTACAACTGTGCAGGGTGCTGGGGAGACCGCACCAGTAGTACTGAGTACAGTTCTGGTGCCCTTATTTAAGGAAGGACATACTTGCATTGGAGGCAGTTCAGAGAAGGTTCACTAGGTTGATTCCGGGTATGGAAGGGTTGTCTTATGGGGAAAGATTGAACAGGTTGGGTCTATACTCATTGGAATTTAGAAGAATGAGAGGAGATCTTATTGAAACATACAAGATTCTGAGGGGACTCGATAGGGTGGATGCTGAAAGGTAGGGGAGTCTATAACGAGGGGACATAGATTTAAGGTGAGAGGGGAGAGATACAAAAGGGTCCAGAGGGGCAATTTTTTCACTCAAAGGGTGGTGAGTGTCTGGAACGAGCTGCCAGAGGCAGTAGTAGAGGCGAGTACAATTTTGTCTTTTAAAAAGCATTTGAACAGTTACATGGGTAAGATGGGTATAGAGGGATATGGGCCAAGTGCAGGCAATTGGGACTAGCTTAGTGGTATAAACTGGGCAACATGGACATGTTGGGCCGAAGGGCCTGTTTCCATGTTGTAAACTTCTATGATTCTATGATTCTATGTTCCCCTCATGGGGGAATCTAAAATTAGGGGGCATAGTCTCAGAATAAGAGGTCGCCCGTTTAAGATGGAAATGAGGAGGAATTTCTTCTCCCAGAGGGTCATGAATCTTTGGAATTCTTTACCCCAAAAAGCTGTGGAGGCTGAGTCATTGAATACATTCGAGGCTGAGTTAGACAAATTTTTGATCCGCAAGGGAATCAAAGGATATGGGGAAAGAGCAGGAAAGTGGAGTTGAGGTAAAAATCAGATCAGCCATGATCTCATTAAATGGCGGAGCAGGCTCGAGGGGCCGAATGGCCTACTCCTGCTCCTATCTCTTATGGTCTTATGGTCTAGAATGTAGAATGTGCTCCCACAAGGAGCAGTTGAGGTAAATAGCATAGATGCATTTAAGGGGAAGCTGGATAAATACACAAGTGAGAAAGGAATAGAAGGGTATGATGGTAGAAGTAGATGAAGTAGGGAGGGAGGAGGCTCGTGTGGAGCGTAAACGCCGGCAGCTGGGCCGAATAGCTTGTTTCTGTGCTGTCGACTCAATGTAACTTGATATACAATCGAAATGGCCCCCACCTAGCAGCCTACACCTTTTTGCTAATTGTTTCCATGGCCTATTTGCAAAAATCAGTGGTCTGTAAATACTTCATTCATACTTAGACTTGCGTTGAGTTAGCAAATTTCCAAGAAGGGCATCAGGCGAGTTTACACTCTCTGGCCGTCTGTATCCCTTGCAATTTGCATCGATCGGCTTACAACATTCAATAACAAGGTGAGCTTGGACAAATTACAGACACCTTCAAAATATTCCCCCTCTTCTAGTCCCCCCTCCCCATCGTCATCCTTCTCTTCTCTCCAGCACCTCTTCCCATCTGCCTTCCCCTCTTTGTTCCCTCTTAGCCTCCTCCCACTCACCCACCTTCATCTAATTATCCCCCACCCCCTAACCCAACTTGAACAGAACACTGCACTTGTTCTTGACTTCTTGTATGCAACACCATAGGAGATTGACTAGTTTTTTTTTTAAATACTATGTCTGCGTACACTTCCCGTTAACTTCTTCCATTATAAATTCCTCTGTCCACATTTATAATGGAAACTTAGAGTCATAGAGTCATAGAGTCATAGAAGTTTACAACATGGAAACAGGCCCTTCGGCCCAACATGTCCATGTCGCCCAGTTTATACCACTAAGCTAGTCCCAATTGCCTGCACTTGGCCCATATCCCTCTATACCCATCTTACCCATGTAACTGTCCAAATGCTTTTTAAAAGACAAAATTGTACCCGCCTCTACTACTGCCTCTGGCAGCTCGTTCCAGGCACTCACCACCCTTTGAGTGAAAAAATTGCCCCTCTGGACCTTTTTGTATCTCTCCCCTCTCACCTTAAATCTATGTCCCCTCGTTATAGACTCCCCTACCTTTGGGAAAAGATTTTGACTATCTACCTTATCTATGCCCCTCATTATTTTATAGACTTCTATAAGATCACCCCTTAACCTCCTATTCTCCAGGGAAAAAAGTCCCAGTCTATCCAACCTCTCCCTATAAGTCAAACCATCAAGTCCCGGTAGCATCCTAGTAAATCTTTTCTGCATTCTTTCTAGTTTAATAATATCCTTTCTATAATAGGGTGACCAGAACTGTACACAGTATTCCAAGTGTGGCCTTACGAATGTCTGTACAACTTCAACAAGACATCCCAACTCCTGTATTCAATGTTCTGACCAATGAAACCAAGCATGCTGAATGCCTTCTTCACCACCCTATCCACCTGTGACTCCACTTTCAAGGAGCTATGAACCTGTACTCCTAGATCTCTTTGTTCTATAACTCTCCCCAACGCCCTACCATTAACGGAGTAGGTCCTGGCCCGATTCGATCTACCAAAATGCATCACCTCACATTTACCTAAATTAAACTCCATCTGCCATTCATCGGCCCACTGGCCCAATTTATCAAGATCCCGTTGCAATCCTAGATAACCTTCTTCACTGTCCACAATGCCACCAATCTTGGTGTCATCTGCAAACTTACTAACCATGCCTCCTAAATTCTCATCCAAATCATTAATATAATTAACAAACAAAAGCGGATCCAGCACCGATCCCTGAGGCACACCGCTGGTCACAGGCCTCCAGTTTGAAAAACAACCCTCTACAACCACCCTCTGTCTTCTGCCGTCAAGCCAATTTTGTATCCAATTGGCTACCTCACCTTGGATCCCGTGAGATTTAACCTTATGTAACAACCTGCCATGCAGTACCTTGTCAAACGCTTTGCTGAAGTCCATGTAGACCACGTCTACTGCACAGCCCTCATCTATCTTCTTGGTTACCCCTTCGAAAAACTCAATCAAATTCGTGAGACATGATTTTCCTCTCACAAAACCATGCTGACTGTTCCTAATCAGTCCCTGCCTCTCCAAATGCCTGTAGATCCTGTCTCTCAGAATACCCTCTAACAACTTACCCACTACAGATGTAAGGCTCACCGGTCTGTAGTTCCCAGGCTTTTCCCTGCCGCCCTTCTTAAACAAAGGCACAACATTTGCTACCCTCCAATCTTCAGGCACCTCCCCTGTAGCTGTCGATGATTCAAATATCTCTGCTAGGGGACCCACAATTTCCTCCCTAACCTCCCATAACGTCCTGGGATACATTTCATCAGGTCCCGGAGATTTATCTACCTTGATGCGCGTTAAGACGTCCAGCACCTCCCTCTCTGTAATATGTGCACTCCTCAAGACATCACTATTTATTTCCCCAAGTTCCCTAACATCCATGCCTTTCTCAACCGTAAATACCGATGTGAAATATTCATTCAGGATCTCACCCATCTCTTGTGGTTCCGCACATAGATGACCTTGTTGATCCTTAAGAGGCCCTACTCTCTCCCTAGTTACTCTTTTGCCCTTTATGTATTTGTAGAAGCTCTTTGGATTCTCCTTTGCCTTATCTGCCAAAGCAATCTCATGTCCCCTTTTTGCCCACCTGATTTCTCTCTTAACTCTACTCCGGCAATCTCTATACTCTTCAAGGGATCCACTTGATCCCAGCTGTCTATGCATGTCATATGCCTCCTTCTTTTTGACTAGGGCCTCAATCTCCCGAGTCATCCAAGGTTCCCTACTTCTACCAGCCTTGCCCTTCACTTTATAAGGAATGTGCTTACCCTGAACCCTGATTAACACACTTTTGAAAGCCTCCCACTTACCAGACGTCCCTTTGCCTGCCAACAGACTCTCCCAATCAACTTCTGAAAGTTCCTGTCTAATACCATCAAATTGGCCTTGTTATGCGATCTTACACTCTCCCCTAGTGGAGGCACTGCAGCATCAGCAGTGGTGGGAGGGTGTAATTGTAGCGTGACGCGTTTACATAGCCTGTTTCCATTATGTACACAGGAATTTATAATGGCAATATATAAATATAAAGGCAGAATATATGACTATCATGGGGACTGAATCACGTCTGCACGCCTTGGTCCAATTACTCTCTGGCTGCTAACCCCACTTCACCTGAAGACTGCCCTTTGTCTTGACTCGCTACGAATAGATGAACAATTATAAACACACCTAAAATTTAAGTAAAAATTATTAAACCATTAGTGTTGCTGTCTACATAGTGCCACTCCAGAGGGGCTGTGTGTAAATTGGCTGCTGCGTTTACCTACATTACAACAGTGACTACACTTGAAGAATACCTCATTGCCTTGAACAGTTTTGGGACATGCTGAAGATGTGAAAAGCACTATATAAATGCAAGTCCATTCCTTTAGAAATGACGAAGCTTTACCAGTAGAAATATTAAAGATAACGGATTAAGCATAGGACCAAAGGACTCAAGTACAAAATTCACACACCTCGAGCAAGGTCAGAGAATCGAAAAAACCTTTATCCCCCCACAGGCGAGTGAACATGGGCCATAGTGGTTAGTTGATTCTGGGGTAAATTTACATCTTTAAAAGGAAGCTGAATCAATGGCTGTTGAGAACTAGGATTGAGGGTTATAGAGATATTTAACAACATTGTTACATATTTAAAAACAATACTTGATTTTTTTCCTGGGGACATAGAGGAAGGAAATTAGAGTTTCTTAAAGTAAAGGGATCAACTTAGTGTGGGAGCAAAGCCCATGATAGAATAAGCCATACATGGACTCTGGATAGAATGGACCTGATGGACTGAATGGTCTTTTCTCAATCTGTTTGTGTTCTTTTGAAAGCATTTTTAAAAATGTTTTTAAACTGCTTATGTGACATTTAATGACTTGACATATGGGCTTTGGAACAAGAATCCCATAACACAAAGCTTCAAGTTCAAATTACTTTGGCACTACAAACTATATCTTGTTCCAGAAATGCTTGAATGAAGAACAAATTAGAGGGTTAATTCTGGAATTTCACATTCCTGGGAGAGGGGGGAAGCCATGCTCAAAAGGAACATGAATCGGATGTGGGACTACAAAGCTATCGCCCCAGTTTTCCAACCTTTCATTCCTGTGGGCACAGATCCCCACTGGGAGTGTGGAACTAGCTTTTAGATCCCAGTAATCTTGTCTGTATTAATAGAATAAATCTCCTCCAGATTCCCTGTACTCAGTTGGTAGCACTTTTGCCTCCTGAGTCACAAGGTTATAGGTACAAGCTCTACTTTAGGACTTCAACACAGAATCCAGGCTGAAACTTTAATGCAGTACGTAGGGAGTGCTGCATTATTGGAGATGCTGTCCTTTAGATGCGACATTACACTCAGCCCATGTCTATCTGGTGCCGGTGGCCCCAAAGGAGGTCAATGAAGGGCAGGACTCACTGTTGAAAAGGATGCAAACAACAGAGTTTTAAACAAGTTGGACTTCATGTAGGCTGGACCTCAGCAGGCCGACAAGGAAAGCATTGGCAAAGTTAAGCCTAGACATAAGGGCAGAAGCTGACAATGTTGCTAAGCTGGAAATAGAGGGTTTGGCAGTAGATAGAATATGAGGTTAAGCAGCGCACTGAGACTACACGCTGCCAGGTTCAGTCTCAAGGAGCAGTTAACAAAGGGGGCTGAAGTGCTTATTTATTGAAAAGCTTTCATCTTGCTGATGTTCAAACCAGAAGCCAATGAAGAGATAAACAATTGGAGAATGCAATAATGCAATACACAAAGGGAGAAACAAATTTGAAAACAAGGCGAGAATGAAGGAGGACCAGGAGTTATCCCAGATTTAGAACATATCTTCTATATATAAACTTAAAAAAACTTATCTAAAATAAACAGTTATATACCATAGAATCATAGAAATTTACAGCACAGGGGAAGCCATTCAGCCCATCATCTCTGTGCTGGCTGAAAAGGAGCTATCCAGCCTAATCCCACTTTCCAGCTCCTGGACCGTAACCTTGTAGGTTACTGCACTTCAAGTGCATATTCAAGTACTTTTTAAATGTGATGAGGGTTTCTGCCTCTACCACCCTTTCAGGCAGTGAGTTCCAGACCCCCTCCACCCTCTGGGTGAAAAAATTTCTCCTCAACTCTCCTCTAATCCTTCTACCAATTACTTTAAATCTATGCCCCCTGGTTAATGACTTTTCTGCTAAGGGAAATACGTCCTCCCTATCCACTCTATCTAGGCCCCTCATAATTTTATACACCTCAATTAAATCTCCCCTCAGCCTCCTCTGTTCCAAAGGAAACAACTCCAGCCTATCCAATCTTTCCTCAAAATTCTCCAGTCTTGGCAACATCCTCGTAAATCTCCTTTGTACCCTCTCTAGCGCAATAATATCTTTCCTGTAATGTGGTGACCAGAACTGTACGCAGTACTCTAGCTGTGGCCTAACTAGTGTTTTATACAGTTCTAGCATAAGCTCCCTGCTCTTATATTCTATGCCTCGGCTAATAAAGGAAAGTATCTTGTATGCCTTCTTTATATTTAATTATCCCTGAAACAGATACAATAAAGAACAATATAGAGAATATTTCCCAGCTCTGAGAGACCACCACAATATAATTGAAGATTGCGTTCACTTCCATGGATGCAAACAGAATGATTTTTCTTCCATATCTCAAAAAGCAAGAAAACAGGTTAATTTAAACAAATGGTACTTTTTTCTCTCAAACACTGTGTACCACTGGTACCTTATTCTGTTCATTTTCTTTACTCCTGAATATGCAGAAATCATAAATAAAGTACAATCTGTACAGCAGTCAGATGCATGGCTAAAAAGTACATATTCCTGGAACAGGCAAAGCCAAAAAATTATCAGTGGCATTGCTCTTTATATTTAAACTTAAATGTAGTTACCATGACTCACATGAAAAAGTGGCTTCACATTCATTCTGAAAATGCTGCCTCACTGATTACACATGTAAGTAAGAACATAAGAACATAAGAAATAGGAGCAGGAGATGGCCCTACAGCCCCTCGGGCCTGCTCTGCCATTCAATAAGATCATGGCTGATCTTCGACCCCAACTCCACTTTCCTGCCCTATCCCCATATCCCTTGATTCCCGTAGAGTCCAAAAAGCTATCTATCTCAGCCTTGAATATATTCAATGACTCAGCATCCACATCCCTCTGGAGTAGAGAATTCCAAAGATTCACAACCCTCTGAGTGAAGAAATTCCTCCTAATCTCAATCGACCCCTTGTCCTGAGACTATGCCCCCTAGTTCTAGACTCTCCAGCCGGGGAGACAACCTCTCAGCCTCTACCCTATCAAGCCCCCTCAGAATCATAGATGTTTCAATTAGATCACCTCTCATTCTTCTAAACTCCAGAGAGAATAGGCCCATTCTACTCAATCTTTCCTCATAGGACAACCCTCTCATCCCAGGAATTAATCTAGTGACCCTTCGTTGCACTGCTTCCAAGACAAGTATATCCTTCCTTAGATAAGGAGACCAAAACTGTACACAGTACTCCAGGTGAGGTCTCACCAAAGCCCTGTACAATTGTAGTAATACTTCCTTACTCTTGTACTCAAACCCCCTTACAATAAAGGCCAACATGCCATTTGCCTTCCTAATTGCTTGCTGTACCTGCATGCTAACTTTTTGTGTTTCTTGTACCAGGACACCCAAGTCTCTCTGAACACCAACATTTAATAGTTTCTCACCGTTTAAAAAAAAAAATCTGTTTTTCTATTCTTCCTACCAAAGTGAATAACGTCACGTTTCCCTACATTATACTCCATCTGCCACCTTCTTGCCCACTCACTTAACCTAGAGTGTTTGCTAGTGCTGTTGGGGAGGGTTTAAAATAATATGGCAGGGGGATGGGAACCGATGCAGGAAGTCAGTGGGAAATAAAGTGGTGACAGAAACAAAAGGCAGTAAGGGAGAGTGTACAGAACATGACCGGACAGATGGTCTGAGAAAGCAGGGCAAAGACCAAGGGAAGTCTAGATTAAACTGCATTTATTTCAATGCAAGAAGTCTGATGGGCAAGGCAGATGAACTCAGGGCATGGATGGGTACATGGGACTGGGATGTTATAGCTATTACTGAAACATGGCTAAGGGAGGGGCAGGACTGGCAGCTCAATATTCCAGGGTACAGATGCTATAGGAAAGATAGAGCAGGAGGTAAGAGAGGAGGGGGAGTTGCGTTCTTGATTAGGGAGAACATCACGGCAGGAGTGAGAGGGGATATATCCGAGGGTTCGCCCACTGAGTCTATATGGGTAGAACTGAAAAATAAGAAGGGAGAGATCACTTTGATAGGATTGTACTACAGACCCCCAAATAGTCAGCGGGAAATTGAGGAGCAAATATGTAAGGAGATTACAGACAGCTGCAAGAAAAATAGGGTGGTAATAGTCCGGGACTTTAACTTTCCCAACATTGACTGGGACAGCCATAGCATTAGGGGCTTGGATGGAGAGAAATTTGTTGAGTGTATTCAGGAGGAATTTCTCATTCAGTATATGGATGGCCCGACTAGAGAGGGGGCAAAACTTGACCTCCTCTTGGGAAATAAGGAAGGGCAGGTGACAGAAGTGTTAGTGAGGGATCACTTTGGGACCAGTGATCATAATTCCATTAGTTTTAAGATAGCTATGGAGAAGGATAGGTCTGGCCCAGAAGTTAAAATTCTAAATTGGGGAAAGGCCAATTTTGATGGTATTAGACAGGAACTTTCAGAAGTTGATTGGGAGAGTCTGTTGGCAGGCAAAGGGACGTCTGGTAAGTGGGAGGCTTTCAAAAGTGTGTTAACCAGGGTTCAGGGTAAGCACATTCCTTATAAAGTGAAGGGCAAGGCTGGTAGAAGTAGGGAACCTTGGATGACTCGGGAGATTGAGGCCCTAGTCAAAAAGAAGGAGGCATATGACATGCATAGGCAGCTGGGATCAAGTGGATCCCTTGAAGAGTATAGAGATTGCCGGAGTAGAGTTAAGAGAGAAATCAGGTGGGCAAAAAGGGGACATGAGATTGCTTTGGCAGATAAGGCAAAGGAGAATCCAAAGAGCTTCTACAAATACATAAAGGGCAAAAGAGTAACTAGGGAGAGAGTAGGGCCTCTTAAGGATCAACAAGGTCATCTATGTGCGGAACCACAAGAGATGGGTGAGATCCTGAATGAATATTTCACATCGGTATTTACGGTTGAGAAAGGCATGGATGTTAGGGAACTTGGGGAAATAAATAGTGATGTCTTGAGGAGTGCACATATTACAGAGAGGGAGGTGCTGGACGTCTTAACGCGCATCAAGGTAGATAAATCTCCGGGACCTGATGAAATGTATCCCAGGACGTTATGGGAGGTTAGGGAGGAAATTGCGGGTCCCCTAGCAGAGATATTTGAATCATCGACAGCTACAGGGGAGGTGCCTGAAGATTGGAGGGTAGCAAATGTTGTGCCTTTGTTTAAGAAGGGCGGCAGGGAAAAGCCTGGGAACTACAGACCGGTGAGCCTGACATCTGTAGTGGGTAAGTTGTTAGAGGGTATTCTGAGGGACAGGATCTACAGACATTTGGAGAGGCAGGGACTGATTAGGAACAGTCAGCATGGTTTTGTGAGAGGAAAATCTCACGAATTTGATTGAGTTTTTTGAAGGGGTAACCAAGAAGATAGATGAGGGCTGTGCAGTAGACGTGGTCTACATGGACTTCAGCAAAGCCTTTGACAAGGTACCGCATGGTAGGTTGTTACATAAGGTTAAATCTCATGGGATCCAAGGTGAGGTAGCCAATTGGATACAAAATTGGCTTGACGACAGAAGACAGAGGGTGGTTGTAGAGGGTTGTTTTTCAAACTGGATGCCTGTGTCCAGCAATGTGCCTCAGGGATCTGTACTGGGTCCGCTGTTATTTGTTATTTATATTAATGATTTGGATGAGAATTTAGGAGGCATGGTTAGTAAGTTTGCAGATGACACCAAGATTGGTGGCATTGTGGACAGTGAAGAAGGTTATCTAGGATTGCAACGGGATCTTGATAAATTGGGCCAGTGGGCCGATGAATGGCAGATGGAGTTTAATTTAGATAAATGTGAGGTGATGCATTTTGGTAGATCGAATCAGGCCAGGACCTACTCCGTTAATGGTAGGGCGTTGGGGAGAGTTATAGAACAAAGAGATCTAGGAGTACAGGTTCATAGCTCCTTGAAAGTGGAGTCACAGGTGGATAGGGTGGTGAAGAAGGCATTCGGCATGCTTGGTTTCATTGGTCAGAACATTGAATACAGGAGTTGGGATGTCTTGTTGAAGTTGTACAGGGCATTGGTGAGGCCACACTTGGAGTACTGTGTACAGTTCTGGTCACCCTATTATAGAAAGGATATTATTAAACTAGAAAGAGTGCAGAAAAGATTTACTAGGATGCTACCGGGACTTGATGGTTTGACTTATAGGGAGAGGTTGGATAGACTGGGACTTTTTTCCCTGGAGAGTAGGAGGTTAAGGGGTGATCTTATAGAAGTCTATAAAATAATGAGGGGCATAGATAAGGTAGATAGTCAAAATCTTTTCCCAAAGGTAGGGGAGTCTATAACGAGGGGGCATAGATTTAAGGTGAGAGGGGAGAGATACAAAAGGGTCCAGAGGGGCAATTTTTTCACTCAAAGGGTGGTGAGTGTCTGGAACGAGCTGCCAGAGGCAGTAGTAGAGGCGGGTACAATTTTGTCTTTTAAAAAGCATTTGGACAGTTACATGGGTAAGATGGGTATAGAGGGATATGGGCCAAGTGCAGGCAATTGGGACTAGCTTAGTGGTATAAACTGGGCGACATGGACATGTTGGGCCGAAGGGCCTGTTTCCATGTTGTAACTTCTATGATTCTATCTATGTCCCTTTGCAGACTCTTTGTATCCTCCACACAGCTTACTTTCCCACCTAACTTTGTATCATCAGCAAACTTGGATACATTACACTCAGTCCCTTCATCTAAGTCATTAATATAGATTGTAAATAGCTGAGGCCCAAGCACCGATCCTTGCCTGTCAACCTGAAAATGACCCATTCATCCCTACTCTGTTTTCTGTCCATTATCCAATTCTCTATCCATGCTAATATGTTACCCCAATCCCATATCTTGTGTAACAACCTTTTATGTGGCACATTATCGAATGCGTTTTGAAAATCCAAATATACTACATCCACTGGTTCCCCTTTATCTACCCTGCTAGTTACAGCCTCAAAAAACTCTAATAAATTTGTCAAATACAATTTCCCTTTCATTAAACCGTGTTGACTCTGCCCAATCATATTATGATTTTCTAAGTGTCCTGTTGCCACTTCTTTAATAATTCATTCCTGCATTTTCCCAACGACTGATGTCAAGCTAACTGGCCTGTCGTTCCCTGTTTTCTCTCTCCCTCCTTTCTTGAAAAGCAGGGTTACATTTGCTACCTTCCAATCGGCTGAGACTGTTCTAGAATCTAAGGAATTTTGGAAGATCACAACCAATGCATTTACTATCTCTGCAGCCACCTCTTTTAGAACCCTTGAATGTAGGCCATCAGGTCCAGGGGATTTATCAGCTTTTAGTCCTATTAGTTTCTCCAGTACTTTTTCTCTAATGATATTAATTACTTTAAGTTCCTCACTATCATTAGCCCCTTGGTTCCCCACTATTTCTGGAATGCTTTTTGTGACTTCTACTGTGAAGACAGATGCAAAGCCTGCACGGATTTGTTAAAGGCAAATCATACTTAACTAACTTGATAGAATTTTTTGATGAGGTAACAGAAAGGGTCAATGAGGGCAATGCGGTTGATGTCGTGAACATGGACTTTCAAAAGTCGTTTGATAAAGTGCCGCATAATAGGCTCGTCATCAAGTCTGAAGCCCATGGAATAAAGGGGGCAGTAGCAGCATGGATACAAAACTGGCTAAGTAACAGGAAGCAGAGAGTAGTGGTGGACGGTTGCTTTTCAGATTGGAGTGGTGTTCCCCAGGGATGTGAAGGCCTTAGAGAGGGTGCAGAAAAGATTTACTAGAATGATTCCAGGGATGAGGGACTTTAGTTACGTGGATAGACTGGAGAAGCTGGGGGTCTTGTCCTTGAAACAGAGAAGGTTCAGAGGAGATTTGATAGAGGTATTCAAAATCATGAAGGGTCTAGACAGA
Organism: Heptranchias perlo; assembly: GCF_035084215.1. Classification (NCBI taxonomy): domain Eukaryota; kingdom Metazoa; phylum Chordata; class Chondrichthyes; order Hexanchiformes; family Hexanchidae; genus Heptranchias; species Heptranchias perlo. Next base: position 22,046,973 of record NC_090328.1, on the reverse strand, counting down.
GTAGATAGAAACTGTTCCCATTGGCGGAAGGGTCAAGAACCAGAGGGCATAGATTTAAGGTGACTGGCAAAAGAATCAAAGGTGACATGAGGAAAAACTTTTTTACGCAGCGAGTGGTTAGGATATGGAATGCACTGCCCAAGGGGGTGGTGGAAGCAGATTCAATCGCGGCCTTCAAAGGGGAACTGGATAAGTACTTGAAAGGAAAATATTTGCAGGGCGGGGGAGTGGGACTAGCTGGATTGGTCTTGCATAGAGCTGGCACGGACTCAATGGGCCGAATGGCCTCCTTCTGTGCTGTAACCTTTCTATGATTCTATTATAATATTTAACGTCTCTGCCATTTCCTTATTCCCCATTATAATTTCTCCTGTCTCAGCCTCTAAGAGACCAACATTTACTTTTGCTACTCTCTTCCTTTTTACATACTCTTGGAAGCTCTTACAATCTGTTTTTATATTTCTTGCTAATTTACTTTCATATTCAATTTTCTCCCTTCTTAACAATTTTTTGCACATCCTTTGCTGGTTTCTAAAACTCTCCCAATTCTCAGACTTATTACTCTTCTTCGCAACATTATAGGCCTCTTCTTTTAATCTAATACTATACTTACCTTCTTTAGTTAGCCATGGATGGATCACTTTTCCCGTGGAGTTTTTATTTCTCAATGGAATGTATATTCATTGAGAATATTGAAATATTTCTTTAAATGTTTGCCACTGCTTATCTACCATCATACCTTTTAATTTAATTCCCAATCTACCTTTGCCAACTCACCCCTCATACCTATGTAATTGGCTTTATTTAAGTTTAAGACTCTAGTTTCGGACTTAAGTACGTCACTCTTAAACTCAATGTGAAATTCTATCATATGACTACTCTTCCCCAGGGGATCCTTTACCGTGAGGTTACTAATTAACCTTGTCTTATTACATAATACAAGATCTAAAATAGCCTGTTCCCTGGTTGGCTCCATGACGTATTGTTCTAGGAAACTGTTTCGAATGCATTCCATGAACTCGTCCTCCAGACTACCTTTGCCAATTTGTTTTGTCCAGTCTATATGTAGATTAAAGTCCCCCACAATTATTGCATTACCTTTGTTACAAGCTCCTATTATTTCTTGATTAATACTTTGTCTAATGGTATAGCTACTTATTAGGGGGCCTATAAACTACTCCCACCAGTATTTTTTGTCCCTTGTTATTTCTTATTTCCCACCATACTGATTCTACTTCCTGATCCTCTGAGCCAAGATCTTTCTCACTGCTGTCCTTATGTCATCTATTATTATCAGGGCTACACCCCCTCCTTTTGCACTCTGCCTATCTTTTAGGAACATCAAGTACCCTGGAATATTTAGTTCCCAACCTTGGTCACCTTGCAATCATGTCGCTGTAATGGCTATTAGATCAAACCCATTTATCACTATTTGTGCAACTAATTCGTCTATCTTATTACAAATCCTCCATGCAATCAGATAAAGAGTCTTTAATTTTAACTTTTTACCATTTTTCCCTGCTTTGACCATATTTGCTGATGCACTATTACCGTTGAACTCTCTGGGGAGAAAATTAGCCACGGCCCATTTTCGGGCGCTGGTAGCGTGATCCACTATTACCCCGCGCCTGATGGCCCCTATGCAGGCAGCATGTGATTTTTGAGCTGCATGCTACTTACCATGATATCTCCATGCAGCCAGTGCTACCCATGCTGAGAGGCTGCATGGAGAATGAGGACGCCGGAAATCGGGCATGCACAGCGCACGTCATCAGCAGCCTGCACCTCTTAAAAGTGCAGATGCACATTTTAAATGACACATTCCACTGGAAGGAGGGAAAAATGGCTGGAAGGATGGCAGGACCGGCACAAGAGAGGGCTCCATGCTTCTCCGATGATGCACTGGGGGCCCTGGTGGAGGGGGTGAACGAGAGGAGAGCCAACATGTACCCGCAGGGTGGCAGGAGACTCTCGAGACTGCAGCTCCGCAGGCATTGGCAGGCTGTGGCCCAGGAAGTGAATGCCAAGAGCATTGCTCCATGCAAATGGGTTCAGTGCCAAAAGAAGTTCAATGATTTCACACGAGTGTTCAGGGTGAGTGAATGCAAGTGTCAAGTGGCACATCCTACCAACTGCACCACTGCTCCACGCATCACACTCCCCATCACCCACCCACCAACAAACACTGCCCATCCATACACAATGCTGCACTTGGCATGCTGCATCTCACCCCCACATAGTAGCACACTTGCAGGCCACACATCCATCACTCACACACACTGGCAGCTATTCGACCATGACAGGCACATCACTCACACACCTTGCAGGATACTCACTGACACACTGTCCTTTGTCTTGCAGGAGAAGGTGGCACATAACAGCTGGCAGCAGGAGAAACCTGAGGGAGAATGGGAATGCTTACAATGTCCTCACCCCTCCGGAGGAGACAGTGCTTCAGATCATTAGGTGGGCCGTTGCTGCAGCTGTGACAACATGCTTCACTGGAAGTCCCGATGAAGGGGGTCTCTGCATATCTAATGTTCCTTCTCATTTCCCACATCTCCCTCCTCCCATAATCTTTTCTGACTCACGTCCTGCAGATGCTGTCAGCACACACGTCTTACTTGCTGCTCTCCCCGCTCCACAACTCAACCTGTTTCCCTTTGTCATTGCAGATTCCCAAGAACACATGGCAGCACCGTCCGAGGAGGAGGAGGGGGACAATGAAGCCACACCATCACTCGATCTGACACTCGCATCATCAGCTCAGAGACTGAAACCGTGCGTTGTTTAGAGTCTAGGTTAGAGGAGGGATCTGCACGCGGTGAGACACCGGGCACAAGTGAGCAGGAGCTGGGGTGGGGGGAACGGATACCACAGGTGCCAGCTCACCGGATGGCGAGGTCGCTCACTAGTTCTGCTGCAGAGGAGTCAGATGAGGACATCGATGGGCCAGGCTACAGAAGACGGCTGATGGGCGTACACCAACAAATGCTTGGGGCACTGGAAAACCTGCCAGAAAGCCTGCACACAATGAGAAGAAGCATGGAGGAGTCCAGCTCCAACTTAGCACAAGGCTTTGCATAGAGCTTGGAGCCCATCCTTTCCAACATGGAACGGATGGTCACCTCCATCAGCGCACCTGTAGAACCCACCATGATGCAGCATCTGATGGCCAATGTCACATCTTCCATTGCAGCACAAACCGATGCGATCAAAGGTCTGCCAGCTACGGTTGCTGCTCAGACTGCTGCAATGAAAGCTCAGACTGCTGCTATCGTGGCTCTGGGGACCACTGTGGAACAGGGCTTCTAGGGCGTCACAGCGCTCCAATCCGTTCTCCAGCTGATCACCAGGATTGCTGAGGCACCACCCCAGGAGAGTGGCAGTGGCGCCATGGCAATCGGACCTGCTGTCCTCTCTCAGGACGATAGCATTCCTGCTCCCACCACTGTCACTCCGCCAGTGCCTTTGTTGTTGCCGATCGGCCAGCCAGGCCAGACTGCTGCAGCCCATGCTGAAATGGTGCAGTCTGAAGCCGGGCCCTCCTGGCCCAGAGCTGCTCTAGGTCGTCCTCCAAAGCCATCTGCACACACCTCCATTGAAGGCCGGCAGCCTCCCACCACCCATGCTCCAGCCACTGGGGATGCACCTCGTAGGAGCACTAGGAAAGGTAAAGGCAGGGTTCCTCCAGACCCGTCCAGGCAGCTGAAGCGTTGTTTGAGGAGGCCTATGATGTGCTCCATGAGGTTGCGTGTGGCAGCATGGCTTTCATTATAGGCTGGCTCTGCATGTGTGCGTGGGTTCCTGACCGGAGTCATGAGCCACGGCATGAGAGGATAGCCTTTGTCGCCCAGTAGCCAGCTTTTGACTTACCAAGACAGGTGAAAGATAGCTGGCACTTTGGACAGTTGCATGACAAAGGCGTCATGACTGCTCCCAGGAGAGTAGGCATCGACCTCCATGATTCGATGCGTGTGGTGGCACACCAACTGCACATTTATGGAGTGGAAGCCCTTTTGGTTGACGAAGATGGCCGAGTTGATATGCGAGGTACGCAGGGCAATGTGTGTGCAGTCAATGGCACCCTGCACCATGGGGAAGCCAGCAATGTGAACCCCCGTGCTCACTCGTTCTGCTTGTCTCTGTCAAGAGGAAAGGTGATGAACCTGTTCCTCATCTCATACAGCGCGTCTGTGACCTCCCTTATGCAGCAGTGCACTGCATACTGAGAGATGTCACACATGTCGCCAGCAGAGGCCTGAAATGATCCTGAGCCGTAGAAATTCAGCACCACGCAATGCTGTCCTTGCCCTGCTCTGAGGCTGCAGCTGTGGCCACATCAGTTGACAGATCTCGGTCACGGCTTCCTTGGTGAACCTCAGGCATCAGATGCAATGCTCCTTGTTCATGTTGAGGTAAGAGAATTGGTCCCAGAAGGCCCTCATTGGATACGGCCTCCTGCTCAGTGCCCTGCGCCGCCGCCTCCTCCCTCTCCTCAGCGGCTTCACCTGCTGCGCGTGGCCTCTCTGCATGCTCCCAGTCGTGCTCAATGCCCAGCAGGAGCCCTGCAGACCACCCATGGTTGCCAGGAATGTTGTTCAACCACGGTTGTAACTTTTCGAACCGTAAGGCAGTACCTGCCAAACCACTCTCAAATGTACTCTAGGAACTCTCAGTAAGTATAGGGAGCTTCAAAAAACACTTCCTATTCCACCAGCAACCAGAAACAATAATCCAGCAACTAACCTGTAAATCCTGCATGATCCCTTTAAATAGCACTGGTTTGGGGGGGGGGGGGGTCCTCCAGGCACTCTAAGACATGTTCAGGTGTGCATGGTTAAGACTGTGCATTGAGTTGAGCGTTAAGGTCCAAAATGGTGTCTATCATTTTAAATCAGCTTTGCACACTGATTGCACGCATTTTCTCCCTACTTTACATGCATCCAGTGTTCGGTATTTGCGCATGCGCTAATGCTTATACCAAGATGGCGTCCAGCGCACGTCACACTGGAAACGTGCGTGCGCAGCTAAGATGCCATCTTGGATCTCCGGGAGGCCACGTATCGCTGAAACAACGGGCACTAGATGGCCCAATTTAGCACCCTCTATCCCTTCCTGCCACACTCTGCTTATCTTTACCCAAATCACTACGCTGTTCTGTTACCTTGACTTTTCTCATTAGATTTCTAAATTTCCCCTCACCTGACCCCTCTACTACAAGTAGTACACATGTAATGGAAATCTGGAACTCTCCACCCCAAAAGGCTGTGGATGCTGGAATAATTGGAGCTTTCAAGACTGAGATAGGTCTACATTCACAACCCCTCAAATAACGAAGCAGTCTGTGCCCGCATGCAGCAAGACCTGGACAACATCCAGGCTTGGGCTCATAAGTGGCAAGTAACATTTGTGCCACACAAGTGCCAGGCAATGACCATCTCCAACAAGAGAGGGTCTAACCACCTCCCCTTGACATTCAACAGCATTACCATCGCCGAATCCCCCACCATCAACATCTTTTGGATCACTGTTGACCAGAAACTTAACTAGACCAGCTACATAAATACTGTGGCCACAAGAGCAGGTCAGAGGCTGGGTATTCTGTGGCAAGTAACCCACCTCCTGACTCCCCAAAGCTTTTCCACCATCTACAAGGCACAAGTCAGGAGTGTGATGGAATACTCTCCACTTGCCTGGATGAGTGCAGTTCCAACAACACTCAAGAAGCTCAACACCATCCAGGACAAAGCAGCCTGCTAGATTAGCACCCCGTTCACTCCCTCCACCACCGGTGCACCTTGGCTAGTGTGTACCATCCACAGGATGCACTGCAACAACTCGCCAAGGCTTCTTCGACAGCGCCTCATAAACCCGCGACCTCTACCATCTAGAAGGACAATGGCAGCAGGCACATGGGAACAACACCACCTGCACATTCCCCTCCAAGTCACACACCAACCTGATTTGGAAATATATCGTGAACAATTTTACAACACCAAGTTATAGCTTGTGAATTTAAAATAAAATTGCTGGACTATAACTTGGTGTTGTAAAATTGTTTACAATTGTCAACCCTAGACCATCACCGGCATCTCCACATCATGGAAATATATCACCATTCCTTCATCATCACTGGGTCAAAATCCTGGAACTCCCTACCTAACAGCACTGTGGAAGAACCTTCACCACACGGACTGCAGCGGTTCAAGAAGGTGACTCACCACCACCTTCTCAAGGGCAATTAGGGATGGGCAATAAATGCTTGCCTCGCCAGCAATGCCCACATCCCATGAACGAATAAAAAAAACAAAACACATGACTTTAGTCCCACACTACGTGGTTGATTCTTAGGGGGTGAAATTAATCTTCGGCAGTAACACAAAACAGGTGATAACGAATCGACTTCAACGTAAAGAAAATCCAGCAGGGTGTGAAATAGGCTGCTGATTCACTGTTGCCTATTTTGCTGAAGACCAATTTCACCCCCTAAGAATCAACCACTTAGGGGAACTAGGACTGAGCAATAAATGCTACTTTGCCAGTGTCTCCCACCCATCCCAAGAACAATGTACAAATCGGCCAGCAGCTTGTGGTGAGGAAGAGATACCCCATGAATTATGTATCGTTACACGTTGTTGGTCAATTTGTGCTGCTCCGCCATTAGCTTCGAAAAAATGGCATCTTGCTCTTAAACCCCCACCCCCCTCCTTGAAGTTGCTGCATTTGCACATTAATTGCCCATTATACAGGCAACAGAAAGTTAAGTCTAGTAATTAATAGTGTAAGTACCTTTTAGCAACGTGATAATTGTTAAAGACTGCCAATCTACTGCTGTTGCCCAGAAAGTGAACAATTAGAAGTCTGGAATCTCATTCCTTCAGGTAGTGAATTGTTGTTGGAGATTTTAAAAATGTCAAATTTTAAATTAAAAAAAAAATCTTACTTTTCCTTCTCTCTCCCTTCATCCAATCTTTATTTTTCTTTCTGCACCTCTGTTTATTTCTCAATCCTTAAATCTCATTGTTTAAAGAGATAGACTGTCCTGTTGTTCACCGAGGTCCCAGTTGCCCTGTTGCCTTTGCCACACCGTTATCAACTCGCACTTACAGCAACTTTGTGGGCAAATAATTTTTGAGCTGAAGGTTGCACGAACAACTCTAACAGGATACACCATGCGATTCCCTGCTCCAGCAAATTCTGGGCCATTGATATTTCTTACCTCACTGACAATAGTAGAGATGTATCTGTCTGTGCTGTATTCCCAGCCATCTGTACAGGACTCTATTCCATATGCTGTGCCATTAAAACCATCTCCTATATGAGTTTTGCATCTGGTGCATTTACTGCACGCTTGCTCATCATCCACTTCCTCCATGGGCAGCAGTAAGCTCAGATTAATGAAGGAAGTTTCTCCAGTGGTCACATTTGAAGAGTAAGGCAGGTGGCAGTGGTGCAGATGGGTATCTGCCAGAAACAGCATTGACAAAGCGGTGCAGCCGTCTGGGGTAATAATGGCCCAAAATTTGCTGTGGCAGGGCAACAAGCTGTTAGTTAGACTTGCCCATGCCTGCTTAATGTCAACCATGATCTTATTGAATGGCGGAGCAGGCTCGAGGAGCCATATCGTCTACTCCTGTTCCTATTTCTTTTGGTCTAATGACAATATTTTGCACTGCAAGTTGCTGGAAGTGGGAGATGGATACTGCGTGGCGCCCTCTACAGGGCATCTGGGCCCTAAGTGAACAGGGCAAGCAACTGTGTATCTCCTTAACCAATCAGATTGAAGGATTGTGAAATTAACACAAGGACTGAGAAGGAAGTGTAAATTAGAGTGGGTGAATTCAATGTCAAATCTGGTACAGAAAGAGCAATAAAGAGAGGGAAAGAAAGATTGGATGCAGAGAGAAAAAGAGACAGAAAGAAAAAGTTTTTAAAAGTTTAATTTGTTTTTGAATCTCCAACAATTAAAACCTGAAAGAATGAGACTCCACACTTGTAATAGTTAATTTTCAGCGCCAGAGAAGTTGACTTGCAGTAATTAACACTTATCATGTCGTTAAAAGGGTACTTAGACTTGAAATGTCTTGATTTAACTTTCTGTGGTGAGTTTACTTCATACAACCGCACAAATACAGCATTTTCACGCCGTTCAATGCATTTAAACGGAGACCCAGTCAGCGAGGTGCCATTTTCGCGAAGCTAACAGTGGAGCGGTGCATCTCAGACAGAAACCTTTTGATTTCCGTGTTTAATCGCACATCTCCCCTCACCTGAAGTTGCTGTGGCATTTGCACATAAATAACGGCGAGCACCATTAGCCTCGCTGATATTTTGACAGCAAATTTTGGACCAATAAGACTTCATAAGAAGAAAATAGATTTCTGGAAGGGACCCCATTCTCCCAGGAAAGCAGTCACTTCTTCATAACCTTGCATGTTCATCCTTCCAAGTGTTGACCTTCCTGAGTTACCGCCACTTCCACCTAAGTCCACAAGTCATGCAAATAGTTAACACTTTGAATTCAAATAAACCTGCCGAAGCAAACACGTTAATAATAATTATTAAAAACTGAAATCCTGACAGCAGCTGTCCAGAGCAGCTCACGGACTTTCTCCGACTATTTCGCGGCTTGGGTCCCAGGTTCGATGCATCCCTTTTATGGAATTGGAACGTGGGATCCTGATACACCTCCTGAAGCAAAATGCGGAAGCCACCAGCCCGGGTCACATGTTTGGAGCTGGTTTGAAGACGAGTTTCGTCGTATGTAATTGATACCCGGTTCGTTAATCAAATGTGAAATTCGGCCTCTTAGTTAAAAACTCTGTTGAGTTTGCATTATGTACGCCTGAAGATTCTGGATTTGTATTTTTCCCTCAGGTATTTTCCTTCTTAATAATCACCTCCACCGTTTTATTGTGCATACTAGCAAATCTCCCATGGCATTACTCACCCAACTTTGGGGATATGGTATTTATAACAGCAGGCGTATTCTACTAACACAAGATCACAAGATAATTACAGATGAAGGCGGCCAATTTGGCCCATCTCAGTTCATCCATCCAAAAGGAATCTAATTCCCCCCCCACTGCCGCCTTCCCATCTGTGGTATCTAATTATTTCTTAAATGCATCCAGGAGTTGTGCCTCCTGTACTCTATCTGGAAGTTTATTCCACACAGTGATCACTCTTGTGTGAAGGATTTCCTGATATTAATCCTAAAATTACCTTTAACTAATTTGAACCCGTGTCCCTTTCATGGTTGAATTTAAAGTAATATTCCAGGTTAATGTCTTCTATACCCTTAACATTTATACACCTTTATAAGATCATCTCTCAGGTGCCTCCTTTCTGAAAAGCCCAAATCTCTCCATTCTTTCCTCATAACTCAGGCCCTTGATACTAGGAAGCAGCCTTGGGATCCTTCTCTGCACTGCCTCCAGTGCTGGAATGTCTCTCTTGTTTCTTTGCGGCCAGAACTAGACGTAGTATTCAAGGTGCGATCTGACCAGGGCATTATAAAGATTGACCTTTAGCTCTTTAATTCAATTTCATCTGCCATTGTTCTGTCCACCTACATATTTTGTCCAAACCAATCTGCAATTCTCGAGCTGCCTTCTCCAATTCCACTGCCCCTCCTAGTTTGATATTATCTGCAAATTTGATCAATTTGCATCGAGTTTCTCAAGCCAGGTCATTTATGTAAATTAGAAACAGTCGTTGTCCCAGCACTGAGCCCAAAGGCACCCACTCAGTACTTCACCCCCTGCCCTAACTCTGACAGAGCGCCTTTAATGAATACTCATTGTTTTGAACCGTTACCAGTTTCTCGTCCATTCCCAGGGTTTAGCCTGAATCCCCACAGAGTTAAGTTTAATTACTATCTTTTCATGTGGAATTTTATCAAAAACCTTTTGGAAGTCAAGATACAAGAAATCATAGGCCTTACCACAGTCTACATGGGGATGCCATTTCCTCAAATAAGTCAAGGAGATTGGTCAGGTAGGATCTTCTGAATCTATTATTGTCATGTTGATACTGTTAACTGTGTTATTGTTGTACAGTATATTTGATCTTCAAGTTTACTCCTGATAATCAGTTCCATTATTTTACATTGAATGGAAGTAAGACTAATGAATCTGTAGTTGTCTGGGTCTGTTTTGTTACACTTGAACCACTCTAGCCTCTTTTAAATCTACTGATTCTTGTCCATTAACTCCCTCATAATTATTGTCAGTGCTTCATTGATTTCCCTAATCTTTCTCAGGACTCTGGGATAAATACCATCTCTCCTTGGAAATGTATTTGTTTTGAGCTCATGTAGCTTGTTCAAGACTTCTACCTCATTTATATTGAAGTCCTTTATTTTACTTGGGCTATTTTTGTCTGGAGAGGGCATGTTGCTTATGTCTTCTCTTGAAAAGTTGGAAGAACCAGTCATTCAGAACATTTACTGCCACTGCCTCCCCTTCTCTTCCTCCCCTTCCCCATCTCAATCCTCTCTCCTTACGACTCCCCTCTCTCTTCCCCTTTCCCTCCTCCCTCTCTATCATCTCTCCCCTGTCCTCTCCAGCTCTCCTTTCCCCTCATCTCCTCCGATTCCCATTTACCTTCCTGTGGCATCCTTCTCCCCCTCTCCTTCCACTGCTCTTATTCTTCTCCTCCTCCTCGTCTTCCTCCCCATCCACCTTCCTTTCCTCCTCCTCCTCCTCATCCCCTCTTACCAGCTTTCTCTCACCAAAATTGTCCTGGTACTCACAGCATGTTCCCCTTTCACTCAGTCTCCTACCTCCTTCTCCAAGGTCTAGTAGTAGCTTCCTTTCCCTAATGCTCAGACATGTGAAAGGATAGACAAAAGCTGCAGTACTTGTCTTTGTATCAGGAACGAGAGTTCTAGATGCAGGAGTCAAACATTTACAAGTTTATTAAGGGTTAAAGGAACTTACTCACAGACAACACACATGGCAATATTTTGCTGTAGAAGATCACACATTACAGTCAGTGAGCTCAACTTTCTAAATTATCATCTTCCAACTCGTGTTACAATCTCACCCCATTTTTGTATCTTTCTAACTACATTATATCCCATGACCTTTATACACTTTGCACCATCTCACTCCAGTTTTTATTAAGAAGTTCCAGGGCCTCTAAACATGTCATCTGTAGTCTCAGGGCATAGCAGAAGCAGCTGGTGTTTAGCTTAAGCAAAGCATAGAATGTACCTATTATGGCTATACCACAGTTAAGTTAGTCTCTAAGCATGTATGAATTGTGAGAAAGTTCAGATATAAATTATGACTAACACACCTTCAATTTCCACACCTATTTCGTTTAATATCCAGGGGTGAAACCATCAGATCCTGGATATTTGTCCATCTTAAGTCCCATTACTTTCTCCATTTCCTTTTATAAAAATATATATTAAATCCACTAAATTCCTCCCCTGACTTATTTTTAGATTCCCTTGTACTGCTGGTATTTTGTCCTATTCCTCCACTGTGAAAACAGTTTTGCCTGCATGTGTCTTTAATGGGGTCACATTCCTTTACCACTCTTCTTTCTCTCAATACATTTATAAAAACTTTTGTTGTTAGCTTTGATATCTCTTGCAAGTTTTTTTTCATATTCCCTTTTTTCACACCTCTTATTTTCTTTGTATCTCTTTGTTGCTTTTTAAAGCTCTCTCAGACCGGTGGATTCTCACTTCTCCTTACATTTGTGTAAGCCTTTTCTTTTAGCTTTATACCGTCTCTTACCTCATTTGTTGCTTAATTATACAAGTGGAGCTGTTGCCTTGTAGGGGTATGTAGCGATTTGGTATCATGCCAAAGACCTCTTTGAATATTTCCCACTGTTTGTCTATAGGTTGACCTATTAACAGTTCAGCCCAGTTTACTGTGCTTAACTCATTTCCCATCTCTTCAAAGTTTACCTTACTTAAATTTAACACCTTCGTTAGTGACCTTCCCTCCTCCTTCTTAATCTCAATAACAATTCAATTATTTCATGGTCACAATTCCCAAGGTGTTCCCTTACCATCAGACTGTTAACTAATTCAGGTTCGTTACTCATCACTAAATCTAGTATGGTTTGATTCCTGTTGGCTCTAAAAAATATTATTCTGGAAAACTGTCTTGAATACGTTCTAGAAATTTATTGCCTTCACTAATAAAGTTGTTCTGCTTCTCCCTGTCTATGTGAAAATTAAAATCTCTCATGACCACATTGTTTTTGCTACATGCTTCTCTGCTCTAAGTGTTTATACTACATTATTACTATCAGGAAGTCTGTAGACAACTCTAACCAGTCTTGCATCCTTTCTTGTTCCTTAACTCTACCCATCCTGTTTCCACTGCCGGATCACCCTTACTGGAATCTCTTCTTTCTACTGGTGTAATTGTAGTATTTTACCAATATTGCTATTGCCCCCTCCTTTCCCAATTTCCTTGTACTTTCTAAAGATCCTACACCCTGCAGTATTTTTCTCCCAATAATGCCCAGCTTGTAGCCATGTCTCTGTAATGGCTACTACTTAATACCCTTAAAGTTTCTATTTGTTTTTTAAAAATGTATATTGAGTGTGTTTTTTTAAAAAGAGAAAGTTGTGTGTGAGAGAGAGAACATGAATGATCTCCATTACACACCTGTTGTAGTTTTTGTTTTGTGTTCTATAAACTACAGAAAGCCTATTAAGCAGAAATAGAGGAAGAGAGAGAGGGGGGTAGAATTTCAGTGGGGTTCTCCTGTTCTCCACCATAACTTCAGCAGAAACCCTGGAGAAATGGCATAAATGGCTGTTGATGCCAGGTATCTGACGTTTCTCCTAATTTTCTGCTAAAACTACAGCAGGAGATTGGCAGAACCCTGTAGAAATTCTACCACAGAATGTCTTTACTCATTCTAAATTTAGTTCATTTTTTCAAAAGAACATAAGTTGAATTTTGTGTGTTTTCCAGACAAAAAAATGTAAACATTCTAGTTACCCATACCTGTGAGTGAGAGAGTGAGAGTGAAAGAGAGAGAGAAAAAAGTTGCATTTATATGGGCTCAGGACATCTCAAAATGCTTTTGGTGTAGTCAGCATTACAGTATAGGGAAATGCAACAGCCAATTTGTGCACTGCAAGATTCGACAAACAGCAATGAGGTAAATGACCGGATAATGTTTTAAATGGTGTTGGTTGAGGGACAATTGTTGGCCAAGGATACCAGAACTGCCTTGCTATTCGTTGAATAGTGCTATGAGAAATTATATGTCCACCTGAGAAGGCAGATGGGACATTGGTTTAACGGCTCATCTAATAGACGGTATCTCTGACGGTGCAGCACTACCTCAGTACTGTACTGAAGTGTCAACCTAGATTATGTGCTCATTCTCTGAAATGAGGCTTGACCTGACTCAATGGTGAATATGCTACTACTGAGCCAAGGTTGACACCTTAGAAAGAGAAAGGCAGACAAAAAAGGTAAATATGCTATTTACCCACACCTGTAGGGCAGAGATATAGTACATAAAATACTAATTATTCACACCAGCAAGAGACAGAGAGAGAAAAAGAGAAGAGACAGACAGAAAATGTAAATATTCCATGCACACATCCTGTAAGACAGAGAAAGATAAAGATAGCAACAGTTTTCCTCATCGTAATTTGGTTCATTTTTTTAAGCAAACAGGTTGAATTTAGAAAGCAAACAGAGCCTCTGAGGGAACTAGACAGGAGTGGAGAGTAGGAGGGGAGGAGGAAGGCAGGTTGAGGGTGAAGGATATTTTTATTTCTCACTTTTGGGAGAGTGAGTGGGATCAAGTAGATAGTTATGGGCGAGGTAAGTGACAGCAGAGCAAAGGGCAGGGTACAGAGTCTGGGCAGCTTGTTCAAAAAGAGACAGGATAGTGATGGCAGTGAGTGGGGTAGCACTTGGAGTGGTGAAATGGTAGGAAGCAAAGGGGCTAAAGGGAAGGTGAAAGGGTAGAGATGCAATAGTGCGGATAAGCATGTGATGGGGGGGGGGGAAGGGATGGGCAGGGGGCCACTGAGAACCACATTTTTCCCACAACCTCACCCGCTGTAGACAGCTCCTTTTTTCTGCCACATCATGTCACGTCACGTCACTTACAACCAAAGAAGTAAATAAAAAGAAAGGGACGAGCAGAAGAGGGCAGAAAGAGAAGCAAAAAGAATTAGGGAAAGAGGAGCAAAGCGGAAGAGAAAGAAAGACACAAGCAGAATATGAGAGAGAGACAAAAACAGAAGAGGCAGAGAAAAGCAGCAACAGAAAAACAACAGAAGGCAGGTAAGAAAGAGACCATATCCTCTAACGTACCATGTATAATACGATGGGAGATCCACAAATCTCTTTTAAAAGAAATGCATTCTTTAAACAGAAAATCAAAGATCTGAATTTTTTTCCCCCATAGTCCTTTGACTGGGCATGTTGCTTCCCCACACACTATATATGGCCACATTTCCTCAGCCTCTTTGATGAAATGGCTGCATATTAAGGATGGGAACGGAAATTGGGGCAGGACCTGAATATTGCGTGTCCCTACCATTTTTTTCCACCTGTCAAAATTTCTGGTCCATTTGAAGATGGATGAATAATACACTCACGCACAAATGGGTTGGTGCATGTGAGTGCAAGAATCATGGAATATGACATCATTCCCACATTTGCATCCTTAGCAACCCTGGGCACTAGGGAATCTGCTGGAATGAGATAGGAGCTATCCAGTGAATATAATTTACTTCAGATTTTCAGAAGCCATTTAATAAAGTTCAACATTTCATATTTTTTGGTGCTCTTCAAGAGGAAGGATTTTAGTGCTGGAATAGGTCACTTCCCACTTCAGGCAATCATTGTCAGCATCAGCAGCAGCCACCCCCAAATGTGCAGGACAGATCCAGGTACAGAGTAACGTTCCCTCTACTCTGCCCCAACAATATGCCTGAGCCCTCATGCTCAGCAGAACACTCCATACTGCACCTGTAAATCATTTTTTCCCCATTTCCCAAACCAAAAAATGCTGGTCACTCTGAATGAGAATGTCATCAAATTAGGGCCAGTTTAGTGCTTTAGCCCCATGCCCACTAGGAATTGGATTGAAACCATTACTGAGGCAGTAAGTCACAGCATTCAGTAAAATCTATTCATAAATTATTGTAGAATACTTTGTTGTAAATGGCTTTTAAACTAAGTAGAACATTTTTCCAACAATAAATTCATCTTCAGTAGCATTTACATATATATATATTTAATAAAGCTGCATAAATTTCTGCAGTTCTAAACACAATCAATACCTGCATAGCGTCGTTATTTGGAGACTTCAGATTCTTTAACAGTGGTCTTGGTAATGTTAAGGAGGTCAGATCAGTAATTAGTAAAAGATCTCTCATGGTGTTGTTCATGGCGTTGTCATTTCTCTCTCACACACACACAAAACCTCTTTTTTAAAATATAAATCTTACTTGAATAAAGCTTTTGAAACTTACTCCTATGTATTTTTTGACCTTTTTTTCTGTTAATACTCCTATTTTTGGCCATTCAAAATTTCAGTTACTGAGGAAAAATTTGGCAAACATTTTTTTTCAAAAAGCATCTTGAATGATTTGATTGGTTCATCAACAAACTAGGATAGTGAAACGCTGAAATGTTTAGAAAGCTTTTTCCCATTATAAAATGTTGACATTTATTATAGATAATTATAGATAGGGCTTTTCTATTGTGACATGTCGAAATCTGGTTTTCCATTATGAATATGTGGCAGATGATGAAAGGATAATGTGTATAGGAAGTGTGTGGCGTATGGGAAATTTAAATATAAAACAAGCAAATGTCCTGTGGCATTGCTCATGGTGAGTCAGAGCATATGGTCTGAGATCACAATAAGAGTGTTTATGTCACGTTGGGTATAAAATCTGGGCCACTGAGTTACAGTGATTTAGTAAGTCAAATTCCATTTTTATTAAATAGTTTTCTGGGATTTTTACTGGTGTTTTAGGGATTGATGTTCACAACACTATCATTTATTCTGTGAAAACTGTAAATGAATTACCTTTATTTTATATATATTTCTTTACCTATGTAATTAATTTTTATGTTCCTGGACATGTATCTCCAGACTTATTTCTCTCTGTTTCACAGCTATAAGATGATGCAAATATTCTAATTATCAACTCTCAAGAAAACACAGGTGATAATTAGGCCTTTTCTGTTTGCTTTTAAAATTCAACTTGGTGGGGGGGGGGGGTGAAATATCAAATTAAGATGAGAAAAAGTGCTCTGTTTGTCCTTTTCTGTCTTATCACTCTCTCGGTAAGATTTTTTTGTGCAGTATTGTAAAACAGGTGATAGCGAATCGGCAGCCCATTTTATATTTCTCCCGATTTTTATTTCCATTGACATCAACAAAACACAGGTGGTAAACATGTGATCAAATGCTTCAATATTCAAACCATTTGGTTTTGTATTTGAGAAAAAGAACTGAAAATAGGAAACAAAAGGACTGATGAGAGAAATCAGAGATAAAAGTCATACAACAATGACAACAACAACTTGCATTTAAAGGGACCGCCTGTTGGGCTGCAACAAGGCAAGGTTTAAAAATATACTTACCTGAATGGGAGAAACAGGAATGCTCCTCCCGACTCCACATTCAAAGAACGCAGGCCACTACCTCCCCTCCAAACTGCACTGCTCCTTCCGCCCCAATCGGCGCAGCTACCTTCGCCCTCCTGATCATCGGGCCACCGCTATCTCCTACCTGACCTCCATTTCCTTTCCGACCTGATCACCCTCCGACCCGATAGCCACCCTTCCTGGTCGCCCACTCCACTTTCCTCACTTACCTGAGGGCCGCTGCGAGCGTCACAGCGGCCCGACCTTAAATGCCGCTTCGCCGGCGAGTTGTCTGTTATTGTCCGCAGCTCGCTGGTTCGATGGATGAGGCCCGAGGCTCGGTATCGGGTGTTGCCTCTGGCCTCATCATTCAGGCACAGGGATCGATCCCTGTGCTCTCCACGGGTGCGCACAAATTACCAGGCCTACATTTGCTGTCTGGCACTATTCCTTTTGTTTTTGAATTTTTATGTATGGATATTAGTGCCTCTGCTATCCCCTCCCAAGTTTCTTTGAATATTCGCAGATCTGGACCTGGGCTTTGTCCTTCTTAAGTTTGTCGGTATTTCTTTACTTTCTATCTTAACTGTTGTAGAAGAATTCGAGCGGGATATTACTTTTGTCATTTCCTCTTTGTTAGCCCCTTCAGTCTTCTTTTGTAAGGCAGCTTGAAAAGCAACATTAAATGTCGATAACCAAGTTCGTCATCTACTCTATGTCCTCTGGTGAGACAGAGTGAATAGAAGCTATTCCTCCAAGGATCTTAGTGAACAATGGTTCAAAAAATGCTCCAAGGTTTGGATAGCCTCTCCACAGTCACATATCAGGCTATCCTTCACCTTCCATTTATGTAGCAGGAGGTTGCAGCGCCCATATAAAGTTCTGATGCGGTTCGTGGTGACTCTGTATTTACACAGATTCCCCTTGCTGGTTATGTCTCACTTCCTACCCCTTCATCTGCTACTACTTCTAAGTACCACCTCAGGGCCAGGCTGGCAGGACATAGGTGGCTCCATATGTTGTAATGAAGGGTCATAGGACTGAAGTGGCTCTCAGCCCAAAGCAGCTGAGCTCCTAATAGTGAACCGCTGCCAGCGGGAACTCCTGGCCAGCCTGGTCTTGCCTGCCACCATCCACTGCCATTGTGCTCTAAGAGGGACTGCCAGAGTCCTAGCACAAGCTGCAGTCCTCAGAGACAACAGTATCAGGCACAAGGCCATTAGCCACCACCATTCCACTGGGCCCTGGATCTGCAGCCACCCTGATCAGTTAGGTGGCAGGTCTAATTGCAGCTATCAGATCTGTCCAGCCCTGAGACAACAACAAATACTTGCATTTATATAGCGCCTTTAATGTAGTAAAACATCCCGTGGCACTGGCCACGATCTGGAAGCCATGATCAATGCTGCACTCCAATCTGTCACCAGTTGCCTCCAGAGCTGCAGTCTGTGCTTCCTTGGAGGTGGAAGCCCCGCCTGGTCCCTGGCTGCCTCACATCTGGGGCTCTGTTGCAGAAGTCAGTGCAGCTGCCACTAACTGCATTGTTGCCTGCAAGGGAGACAAACCTTCTGAGGTATTCTGGCAAAGGAGAGATGTAGACTCAACGGTCACATCTGTCAATTGCCACATATCCTAGGACATTGTCTTTAGAGCCTGCACATATGAACAATGTTCCTCAAACATCCTTTTTATCAGCTGGGTCCCACAACTCTGAAGCCATTGTTAGCCTTCTCCACAGCCTCCGCTAGGAAGAGGGTGCATCTTCGCCCATCTCCGTACTGGAAGATTCTGCCGGTGACACTTCCTGAGCTCACTGTGCACATTTCCCTGGCTGGAACTCCCTAGGGTAGTGCCTGGGAGAGAGCAAGCAACTTCCATTGGGTGACAAACTGGGTGGGATTGGGAATGAGGTAGACAGGATGGAATCAGTCTGCTGGCTCTGTGCCGTGGCTCACCTCCTCTAGAACTGCCACTTCCTGCTCCATTGCTGAGAGTGGGCACCTTTTTGTCCTCCTCAGGAGTCATCTTGTATCGTTGGACACGCCCAGGGCGGCAGTACATCTTCATAGAAGGCTGGCAGAAGGTGAGGATGGAAAAGGAGGTGGAACATTGAGTATGTGTGGTAATGCCAGGGTGAGATTGTAGGTACTGTGGCACTCACCTGGCACTGGCAATCTTCTGCCGGCCTCTGCATCACCTGCAGCGAAGGGGCTATGCCTGCCCTGGATAGCCAAGGCCTTATGCTCGTGGGGGAAGGCATCAAGAGTCTGCAGGTGTGGCTGCCCCTGCTGATGTTGAGCCTCTTCTGGGCATTATATACCAACTTCCCCTGCAACAAGTTAAATAAATGAAGGTTAGACTTGCAGCTAAGGAGTCTGTGGCAAGAGTAACGGGGGCGGCAAGGTGAGAGAGGAGTGGGTTTGAGTATGTCCCTATTTAGCGCCTAGGCCACCTTCCTCCAGGTGTCAAGGCTGACATTCCTGGATGACTTGGTGCCTGCTACTTCAAAGAGCCTGTCCCTCCCATCTTCCAGGAGAGTTTACAGTTCTTCTTGTGAGAAATGCGCAGCCCTTTGGCAGCTTGCTGTCCTGTCATGGTGTCCCGTGGACACAGCTGGCCCATAATTGGTCGTGGTTCTGGCAAGAAGCACTTCAGATGAAGGTGGGAGATGTCCTGAGTGGATTGAATACAAAGGGGTCATGGAAAGTATCTCTGTAGCCTCCCCTTGCTGTCCCCAAGTGGACTAATAGAGAATTCAGTCTTTACAGAGACTGCACCACTTCTGCAATAAAATTTCCAGGGGGGTGAGTGGGGAAACGCTTTTTACCGCACATTACAATACTATTACGCCACAACGAACGCCACTTCATACGCAATTGAACTTGCCCAGGGATTTGCTGCTGGTGAGTGGCATTATTTCCTGGCATTATAATGGCATTACAGACAGCGAGGAAATTCACGGCCAGAGAGAAAAGCAGAAAAGCTGAGATAGAAGCAAAACGTTGGCTGGGGGGGGCGGGGTGAAGGAAGATAAAGAATGAGTAGAAAAGAGACAGAAAGAGCAACATGAAAACAGCAGAGACAAGTGAGAGAAAGAGAGAGGATAGTTTCTGATTTACTATGTGCAGCACCACAGAAGATTAACTATTCTGTTTCAAAGATCTGTACAACTAATCAGTAAATTTATGCTATTATTTTCAGTTATAAAAATGTGAGGGTAAAAAGTTTTTGTAGGCGAAGTGAAATTGGTAGCTACAATTTCTCAAATGGATTTTTTTTTCCAGCTGAATCAACGGACAAATGATTTATTGGCTATAATTGGTCAAATTGCCTGAAGTGATGTTAAGATGTTAAAGTTCAAACATCGTTCGCCTAAACTGCAAGTCTAACAATTGGTTTTTGAAGCGGACAGATTTTAGAACATAAAGCTGATTTTGGGAAGGACCCAAAGAAAGAAAATCACCAGGGTGGAAAATGATCGGACAAACATGAATCAGCACATCAAAACTGCCTGAACTGTTCAACACACCAGCTGATCTGCTTGTAGATGAAAAAGGTTGACTTATTTTGAACTCTGATAAGTACATAGTAAAACTCAATTTCCAAGAGTGCACAATTATAAGGTTGGGTTAAACCCATCTAATGCTGCAATGTTGCATTACTTAGATTGGGGCTGTTTGAAAATATCAGTTACTTTCACTGACACTGAATCTTGAATGTTGTGCCAAGTCTTTGCAGTCTTCCCACTGTGTTAATAAATCTTTGTACTACTGCATCATCTCAGGCTAATCACTGGTTGTGATAGTTTCCTTAACTGAGTTGGTTTATGCAGGAAAATGCTGGAGCCAAACAGCACCATGTATAACACTCTAGACCAGCGTTTTCCAAACTGTGGGGCGCAAGAAAGATTCCAAAGCAGGGGCACGAAGAGGTTGGGACAGGGAGGGGGACCGTGGAACGGTGAAATAAATAAAACCAATGAACACCAAGTGGTGATGTGCCAGCTCGCCCATAGAGCTCAACAATCTCCCAGTCCCTCACACTTCCCACGGAGATTACAGAAGCTCCCGTTCTCTTGGGGTGGGGGCGGGGGGGCAGCAAGAGAGAGTGAAAAAAATATCAGAGGGCGAGGCTCCTTTCGCTCACTTCCACAGAGACTTTCATCTTAGCAGCAGGGATTTCTTTCCCTCTTGCCCCTCTCCAGAAGTCCCATGGAATGATAATGACATCGCTCCGGCAAATAATGTGTGTGGGAGGCACTTTGCCCGCCACACTTATACGCTGGTGTAACATTTATTTTGTGCATCGAAGTGTTGAAGCGAGTGCCAAGTTGAAGTACAATTCCTGGCCAGTGTTTATTTTTTTCCATATATATATTCCCAACAATGGATACATTTTTAACCGGAGTGAAAAGAAAAACAGATTCAGAAATGACTTCCAAACCAAAATCCAGGAAATATGATGAAGCATATCTTTCATTCGGATTTACAAGCACCGTGGTAAGTGGTGAAAAAAGACCTTAGTGTGTTGTGTGTTTAAATATACTTGCAGCTGATAGTTTAAAACCAAATAAACTGAGACGATATTTAGGGACCAAGCATAGAGATCTTGTGGGAAAACCTCGCAAATTCTTCGTTAGAAAACGGAATGAATATCGTGGTCAAAAAAATCATCTAATCAAAACCACGCCCATCCCTGCAAAGGCCCTATTAGCTTCTGATCAGGTTGCATAGAGTAGCTCGCTCTAAAAAACCTCACATTATTGCAGAAGAATTCATTCTTCCTGCTGCAATCGACATTGTGTCAACTATGCTTGGTGAAGCAAGTGCTGAACAAATCCAAAGTGTTCCTTTGTTTAACAACACAATAGCTCGACGAATAAGTGATTTGTCAGAAGACTTAGAAGAGCAACTAATTGAAAAGCTTTGTAACAATCGCTTTGCTATTCAAGGGATGAAGCCACTGACAGCAACAAAGACTGTCAGCTGATTACTTACGTGAGACACTTAGATAAAACAACAGTGAACGAGGACTTACTTGTTTGTAAACCTATATCAAGCAGAGCAACAGGCGAACAGTTTTTCAAAATAATCGACACTTTTATGCAACAGGCCGATTTGAAATGTTGGAATATGTAGAGATGGGGCAAAGGCTATGGCTGGGAAACATAAAGGCCTTCAGGCTTTGATAAGAAGGGAAGTGCCAGATGCAATTTGGACACATGTATGATCCATCGAGAAGCGCTGGCTTCAAGTGATTTAAGTTCAGAGTTACACGGGGTGCTATCAACAGTCATCATCATTGTGAACTACATAAAAACAAGACCTTTAAAAGCCAGACTTTTTGCTGCTTTGTGTGAAGAAATGGGAGCCGATCACAAAGTGTGTTGATTTATTGTGATGTGGAGATGCCGGTGATGGACTGGGGTGGACAAATGTAAGGAGTCTTAAAACACCAGGTTATAGTCCAACAGCTTTATTTGAAATCACAAGCTTTCGGAGGCTTCCTCCTTCGTCAGGTGAGTGAAGGAGGAAGCCTCCGAAAGCTTGTGATTTCAAATAAAGCTGTTGGACAATAACCTGGTGTTGTAAGACTCCTTACATTTGTTTTATTGTGACTCTCGATGGCTATCACGTGGAAAAGTTTTGACACGTGTGTTTGAGCTCAGACTCGAGGTAAGCAGCTTTCTGGAAGAAAAGCATGCACATGCAGAGAAATTCCATGATGGAGACTTTGTAATTAAATTGCCATATCTAACTGATATTTTTGATAAACTGAATGCTTTGAACACACAGTTGCAAGGCACTCACGTTCACATTCTTCAGCTTGCAGATAAGATAAATTCGTTCGTTAGGAAACTGGAAATGTGGAGCAGCAGATTAGAAAAGGATAACATGGAGATGTTCCCGAATCTCAAAACATTCGTCGAAAATAACGAGTCGCAGAATTTCTGAGAAGTACTGCAATGCATAAAAAAAAACTATCATTGAGAACTCACTTTCAGAAATACTTTTCGGACACCGAGACTGGAAAATATGACTGGATTAGAAACCCATTCAGCACAAGGACACCTGATGTTGATTTTAATACTCTTGAAGAAGAACAGTACATAGGCATGACTTCAGATTCAATTTTAAAACTGCAGTTTCCGACCAAGTCCCTGCCTGAATTTTGGCCAAGTATAGACAAGTATCCACTTTTAAGCAAAAAGGCTATGCGCATACTTCTTCGATTTGCAACTTCTTATTTGCAAAATTGGTTACTCTGCAGTCACCTCCATTGAAACAAAGTACAGGTTACAGCTGAACACTGAACCAGAACGGAAAGCAGCGATTTCCAAACTGCAGCCTCATATAGAAAAACTTTGCAGAGAAGCAGGCCCATCCAGGTCACCGAGGAAAACGGTTTGTTTTATTTTTATACTTGTGATTATTGAATTTTGTTTTAGGTTTTGTATTTAGTTAAATTATCAGCAAATATATAATGTTTCCATTTATGGGGGGGGGCGCAAGAGTGCTCACCTTCACTACTGTGGGGCAGGAGCCAAAATAGTTTGGGAAACGCTGCTCTAGACAAATGGGTAAATCCTCACCAATTCATCCTGCATTATCCAGAATTTTCTACATCAGATAGTTTTGATGCTGTGAATTTAGAGATGTCACTATATTGTGATTCATCAGTCCAATGTTAACAATGGAGCTGTCAATTTTTACCTTTTGGAGGGCCACTGAAGTGAATCATATAAGCAGATTCTAGAAACATTTCGGCAGAGAGAAGGAATTGAAGGATATGATGAGAAAGCAGGTTAGTGAAGTTGCAATCGAATCAATTAAGGGACAAGGTTGTATCTAGTGACTTTTTACAATTGCTAAAATTTGATATGTTTTTATTAGATAATTTGGCTAGATATAATCTAATAAATTCATTGGTTCATGAACAAGAGTTCCTCCTGGCTTTTGGATTCGTCCCAGATAACTGCTAACTACATATTATTGTCACCAATAAACGCAGAATAGAGAAAACACTAGGCCTAGTTTCATGACCACCGTGAGAGGTGCCATAAGAGGTTTATTAATACTACTTTGGTTGTGAATTCAAACAGTGCCAGAATAATTGAGCTGTATGTTTAAAGTTTTTCCCCTTCACTCCCATTTCCCTAAAGAAATAATTCTGAAAGTGTAGCATTTTAAAAATGTCAGACAGCATCTATTTGGCTGTTAAGGTGTTCATTTTCAACTTTTTTATCCTTTTCTGCCACAGCAATGATGTCATTCCTCTTGGTTGTCCACCTGAAACAAGAAGAAAAAATTAGCATAAGCAATACATGAACTTTTTCCTCTAAGTGAAGATTTGAGCCCAGAGAAGTATAGCATTTTCCAGTGGACACCAAGTATCATCATTGAACTCTTCCAGCCAGGGGAAGTACCTTCAGATGCCAAGGTAAAACTCTCCAACAATGTACCTTAAATACAACCTCAGAACAGCACTCCTTAGTAGACATTGTGATTTTTTATTTTCAGGTGCAATTATCCTTGTGGTCTCTGGGTGCATTTCCAAACTTAGTACTAATTAGGGGCATTTTCATCCTGTTGTTTCTCCTCCTCAAAAAGCCACTCTCAACTCATCTGCCTTCTCCAACTATCTCCCCATTTCTAACCTACCTTTCCTCTCTAAAGTCCTCACACACGTCATCATCTCCCAGTTCCGTGCCCACCTCTCCCAAAATGTCATGTTCTAATTCCTTCACTCTGGTTTCTGCCTTGCTCATTGCACTGAAACTGCCCTTGACAAAGACAGAAATGACACACTCTCTGACTACAATTCCAGGATTTTAACCCAGTGATGAGAGAA
The DNA here is from genome assembly GCF_035084215.1 of Heptranchias perlo. Classification (NCBI taxonomy): domain Eukaryota; kingdom Metazoa; phylum Chordata; class Chondrichthyes; order Hexanchiformes; family Hexanchidae; genus Heptranchias; species Heptranchias perlo. The sequence continues at coordinate 22,022,509 of NC_090328.1, read as the reverse complement.
TGGTGATACATGTCCAGTCAGAATGGTGTGTGACTGAGTGGTGTGGCGTTCCCATGATACTGCTGCAATTATCCTTCTTCATTGTAGAGGTTGCGGGGCTGGGAGGTGATGCAGTGCATCCTGTAGCTAGTACATACTGCAGCCACGGTATACTGATGATGTAGAGGTGGATATTAAACTGAATGTTGTCTAAGTCCTGCGGTGGATCAGCATGGATGGCTTCGTTATCAGATGATTGGCGAATGGAGTGGAACACTGTAGAATTGTCAGCAAATCACCACCTTCATTCAGGGCAAGTCAGAGTTTCTAAGAGAGCATTGGTGGAGGTCTTGAAGCTAGCCACCTATCTACAGGAGTAACTGCTCTGGGTGGTGATGAAGCAGCAACTCTGGCTTTTGGTGGATAAGGATGGGACCAGAAGCTTTTGGGTCAGTGCTACCACTGGCCAAGATGCCACAGCATTTGTCCAGTGTCTCACTGCTCAACAGCTCTCCAACTAGGAACTAACTGTAGTGGGAATAGAATCTGTAATAATCAAAACAACTGTACGCTGTGACAGAGATTCTCTATAGCAGAAGCCACAGTACTTGAAAAAGATCTCCAGAAAGCAGCCAAGAAAGAATTCCTTGGCTAACAGCTTGCGCTTTCTTGTGGGAGAGAGGTGTTAGTGAAAGAGACAGATGATCAGGGATATTTCATTCTTATGTATATTAATGAAACATTGGGATACATAGTCAGAATAGCAGAGAACAAGCTACAGAAGACTATGCTGAGGCTTTATAAATAATTGGTCACACCTAAGTTGGAGTACTGCAATTCTGGCCATTGAAAATCAACACACATGCATGGGAGAGCAACAAGCATGGGAAGGAGCTTAAACATGCAATCAAGAGAGAAGGTGGTAGTGGGAAGAGAAGAACTTCATTGAATACATTAAAGTATTGAATAGCATAGCTAAGGTGAACCCAGAATATTGCTTAAAGGCAAGATGGGCCAATAAGACAAGGCGGCATAAGTTTATATTAATGATAAGTAATTTAAAATACATCCAAGGAAACAATTCTTTACTCAAAGGATAATAAATGCTTCAAACAGTCTACAATGAAAGGTAGTGGAGTTAAAAACATTGGGGAGTTCAAGATGGGTTGTAATACTACAGGAATGGACTCAAATGAGCTGAATGGCCTTTCCTCCTCCTTCATTTCTTATGTTCTTGTGCAATCTTTTCTAGCATTTAAATTGAGACTTCACAGGCTTCAGAGATCAAGTAAACCTTGTCCTAGCATGAAATGTCTCTTCCAGTCTTCGTCTCCCAAGAATCGGCAGAGACAGGGACAGAAAAGACATTGGGAAGGTTATATAAAAGAGAGTGTGATGAAAAAGTGAAAGAAAAGTCAAAGAAAGAAAGGGCACATTACCACATGTACATGTCTACTATACCATAGACTTACCATATCATTGGCTGTACTTGCTGAATAGTCTGTGGCAAAGGTTGGCCAAATGTTTCAGGCAGCACTAAGCAGAAAATTCCAGCCATTACCGACAAGCTGCCCATTAGTATGAAAGGCAACACTTTATTATATGTTTCTACAAAAAAAAGGGATGCCGTTACAGCGAAATGGAAGTTTCACAAATATGTTTCCTGAATTATAATTTAATGAATTTATGTTAGACTAGTAAGACTAAAATTAAGTGGAGGAAAAAAAAATCAATTAACTCACTTGAGGTGCAATCTGAAATTGAAAAAAGAAAACTCAACCGTATAGACATACAAATCGCACTACATTTAGAATGCATTATTCCTATAGCATTTTCTCCAACAACTCTTCAGTAAGTACAGTGGAATCCCATTCCTTAATACCTGAAGACCGACTTTCTGTTAACAGAAGGTCAATTTTCTATGGCAAGAATTAAATCAGCCCTCGCTATTGTGATGCTTGCAAATATTTACCTCCAACTGAGGAATGCCTGTTATTAGATTATAGACATAGATAAGGGACACATTCAGCCCATCATAGTTCATCCATCCAAAATAAAGAAAACTTACTTCCCCCATTACTTCATGTGACTCTTTATAATGAGTAAGATTGTGGGCCAGATATTAGGAGGGAGGCGGGTTGACAGCGGGGGATCGACTGGGCGCGTGGGTAACGCGCCCAGTGAATTCGGGGTGCTCCGCACGCGATCGCAGCTTAATTGAAGGTACTTACGCGTGCTTCTGGGTTTCCCATTCCAGATCTGCGCAGCGGGCGCACTGCGCACCCGTATCACAGGCTGTCAGCAGGAGGAGCCCGATTTAAAGGGGCAGTCCTCCAATGCTCCTCCTGCAGCAAAGAAACAATTTTGGAGCATGGAGCAGGCCAGAGGCAAGGCTGCTCCAAAGTTCTCTGACTCCTCACTCCAGGTGCTGCTCGAAGGGGTGAGGGCGAGGAGGGAAATTCTGTTCCCATCTGATGGGAGGAGGTGGCCTCCCTCTGCCACCAAGAAATCTGGCTGGAGGTGGCCGAGGAGGTAAGCAGCAGCGGCAATGTGTGCCGAACATGGGTCCAGTGCAGGAAGCGCTTTAATGACCTAACCAGGTCAGCCAAAATGAGTATAGTTACGCATTCTCCCACACTCCGTCTTCCACATCACCTCCACTACCACACAACTCCTTCTGCACTGCCACCACAACGCTCTCGCATCACTCCTCACAACCACTCAACCATCATCCTCACCTTGCCTGCACTTACTCACCGCCCCAGTTCCCATTCGAACACTACCACGCAACCCAATCCTCATACAATCTCATGGCTATGTCTCACGTGCACGCTCCCATGTATCTCCCTCACGGTCACCCCCATCCACTCCAATGCATGCAGCGGGTCACTATGCAACCATTGCTCAATCAACTTCTCTGTGTTTTGCCTTGATAGGAGAAGAGATGCCAGAATGCCCAGGAGAGGGCAAGGATCAGAGGGGACCCGTCACACCAGGTGGTCTTAACAGATGCGGAGCAGCAGGCATTGGAAGTAAGCCGGACACTGGAGTGCCTGTCCGTGGCGGACGCCAAGACTGGGAGTGCACAAGCGGCTGGTGACAGAAATCTAACACTCAGCACTCATGATAGTGAATGATCTCAACATCACTTGGCATCTGTAGCACCTCAACATCTGTCCACATGCTTAATATTGCTTTCTGTTCTCTTGCAGGGCCATCTGCGAGCGCCGTGACCGTGGAGGGCGATTCCTCAGAGGACCTGCCGGCCTCTGAGGGTGCATTGTCACATATGAGCCAACCATCCACCAGCGCAGATACACACACCTCGGTGGGTCCCCGTCCTCACTTAGTTGGGGCCGCGCATGGTGAGTCACCACGCACATGTGAGCACGAGCAGACCCTGGTGGCAGGGGCAGCCGTGGAGAGTCTCCGTTGGTGGGAGCATTCTTCTCCAGGCACTGCTCAGCTGGACCCAGATGCTGAACCCTGGGGGCTAGCCATGAAAAGGAGAGTCATCGAGGGGCAGCAGCACATTGCCGAGGTACTGGAACAGTTGCCACGCGCATTCTCCACAATCGCGCACAGGATGGAGGAGTCCAACCCCTGCATGAGTGGAATACTGTCACAGGGACGTGAAGGCATCTCTGAGATAGTGTCGCGGGTAAGTGTGGGAATGTCTGCGATGGAGGGCAGGCTAGCCTCCATTGAGCTTCAAGCATGGCTCAACAATGGATCAATCCTGGTTCAATGAGGAGTGTAGAAGAGCATGCCAAGAGCAGCACCAGGCATACCTAAAAATGAGGTGCCAACCTGGTGAAGCTACAACTCAGGACTACATGCATGCTAAACAGCGGAAGCAACATGCTATGGACAGAGCTAAGCGATTCCACAACCAACGGATCAGATCGAAGCTCTGCAGTCCTGCCACATCCAGTCGTGAATGGTGGTGGACTATTAAACAACTAACGGGAGGAGGAGGCTCTGCAAACATCCCCATCCTCAATGATGGCGGAGTCCAGCACGTGAGTGCAAAAGACAAGGCTGAAGCGTTTGCAACCATCTTCAGCCAGAAGTGCCGAGTGGATGATCCATCTCGGCCTACTCCCGATATTCCCACCATCACAGAAGCCAGTCTTCAGCCAATTCGATTCACTCCACGTGATATCAAGAAACGGCTGAGTGCACTGGATACAGCAAAGGCTATGGGACCCGACAACATCCCGGCTGTAGTGCTGAAGACTTGTGCTCCAGAACTAGCTGCGCCTCTAGCCAAGCTGTTCCAGTACGGCTACAACACTGGCATCTACCCGACAATGTGGAAAATTGCCCAGCTATGTCCTGTCCACAAAAAGCAGGACAAATCCAATCCGGCCAATTACCACCCCATAAGCCTACTCTCAATCATCAGCAAAGTGATGGAAGGTGTCGTCGACAGTGCTATCAAACGGCACTTACTCACCAATAACCTGCTCACCGATGCTCAGATTGGGTTCCGCCAGGACCACTCGGCTCCAGACCTCATTACAGCCTTGGTCCAAACATGGACAAAAGAGCTGAATTCCAGGGGTGAGGTGAGAGTGACTGCCCTTGACATCAAGGCAGCATTTGACCGAGTGTGGCACCAAGGAGCCCTAGTAAAATTGAAGTCAATGGGAATCAGGGGGAAAACTCTCCAGTGGCTGGAGTCATACCTAGCACAAAGGAAGATGGTAGTGGTTGTTGGAGGCCAATCATCTCAGCCTCAGGACATTGCTGCAGGAGTTCCTCAGGGCAGTGTCCTAGGCCCAACCATCTTCAGCTGCTTCATCAATGACCTTCCCTCCATCATAAAGGTCAGAAATGGGGATGTTCGCTGATGATTGCACAGTGTTCAGTTCCATTCGCAACCCCTCAAATAATGAAGCAGTCCGTGCCCGCATGCAGCAAGACCTGGACAACATCCAGGCTTGGGCTCATAAGTGGCAAGTAACATTCACGTCAGATAAGTGCCAGGCAATGACCCTCTCCAACAAGAGAGAGTCTCACCACCTACCCTTGACATTCAACGGCATTACCATCGCCGAATCCCCCACCATCAACATCCCGGGGGTCACCATTGACCAGAAACTTAACTGGACCAGCCATATAAATACTGTGGCTACGAGAGCAGGTCAGAGGCTGGGTATTCTGCAGTGAGTGACTCACCTCCTGACTCCACAAAGCCTTTCCACCATCTACAAGGCACAAGTCAGGAGTGTGATGGAATACTCTCCATTTGCTTGGATGAGTGCAGCTCCAACAACACTCAAGAAGCTCGACACCATCCAAGATAAAGCAGCCCGCTTGATTGGCACCCCATCCACCACCCTAAACATTCACTCCCTGCACCACCGGCGCACTGTGGCTGCAGTGTGCACCATCCACAGGATGCACTGCAGCAACTCGCCAAGGCTTCTTCAACAGCACCTCCCAAACCTGCGACCTCTACCACCTAGAAGGACAAGAGCAGCAGGCGCATGGGAACAACACCACCACCTGCAAGTTACCCTCCAAGTCACACACCATCCCGACTTGGAAATATATCGCCATTCCTTCATCATCACTGGGTCAAAATCCTGGAACTCCCTTCCTATCAACACTGTGGGAGAACCGTCACCACATGGACTGCAGCTGTTCAAGAAGGCGGCTCACCGCCACCTTCTCGACGGCAATTAGGGATGGGCAATAAATGCCGGCCTCGCCAGCGATGCCCACATCCCCTGAACGAATAAAAAAAAATTCGGCCCTGACAACGGCTGTCCGGATTCAGGGTGAGCAACATTCTGCCGCCTTAAACAGGTTGACAGATACCTTACAACTGGCCTTCCAAGGCTTCACACAATTCCTCCAAACTTTCGTCCAGCAGAGTAGAAGGAGTGATGAGGGCCTGGGCCAGGAGAGGGATGATGGTGAAAGGGGACATGGAAATGGGGACGCCACTCAAAGTGCTCCCATGTCTCACCCGTTGCCCCCCTCTCAACCAATACCAGCAATGCTGCCCCCCCCCCCTCCAGGTGGCTGAGTCTGCCCCTGCACAGGTGCAGGTGGAGCAGTCTTTGGAGAGGCCCTCACGGGCACCGAAACCCAGTCCGCGCAAAGCATCTCATCGGTGAGGGCATGGACAAGAGCAACCTGCCACCACCTCTGCTGAAGCCACAGGGGTAGCACCACGTAGGGGTTCCTGTAAACATAAGGCGAAGGTTTTGTGAGCACAAAGGGGATGCACAAGGGTGTAAGACAAAATGTCATGTTTTTGATTTACTTTCGTTTGGTTTGCAAAAAAACATAAAAATTTGATATCACCACCACTGCCACGTCTTTGCAAATTTTGTCTGGTTTGTGCAATAATTCCCTTTCCTGAGGATCACCATGAAGACCCGCACCAGATGCCATCCATTGTGTCACTGCAGAGTGGGTGCAGGTGTATTTGCAGGGCCCTTTTGTGCAGACGACTGAGAGACGCCGGCGATGTCCCCGGTGGCACCCTGGAAGGATGCGGAGAAGTTATTGAGGGCAGTGGTGACTTTGACAGCGACAGGCAAGAAGATGGTGCTCGGGCCAGCCAGGAGCAGCTCAGCATCAAGGAGGCTGCAGATGACCATGACAAATGTCAAGTGACTCTGAGCCTCCGTGTGCACCGCTCCTCAGAGAGGTCCAGGAAGCTGAGCCTCGGTCTGTAGACCCTGTGGCGAGGGTAGTGCCTTCTGCGACGCATCTCTCTCTGCGGTTGCCCTCCATCCTGCTGTGCAGGTGGATGTGTCTCAGCACTGTGCTGTGGAGCTCCATGTGTCAGAGATGGATGGTGTGGCCAGCGAGGCTGGTGATCCTGTTCGTCCTCCGAGGAGGTCATGACTGCAACTACGGCAGTCCCCATCCGGAAGATGTACGTTTGAGAGGGTCCGCAAGGGAAGTAAATGATTCCGCACACCGGGGTTGAGGTTGCAAGTTGGTGATTTTTTGTGTTAGGAGGAGGGTGGTGCAGGCACTACCCTTGCCACAGGGTCTACAGACCGAGGCTCAGCTTCCTGGACCTCTCTGAGGATCAGTGCACATGGAGGCTCAGAGTCACTCCAAAGTGACAGAGTGGCCTCCTACAATGAGTGAGGGTTTCCCCCCCACTGTTAAATGGACCTTTGCAGCTGCCACAGGCTGGTGGCTGCAACATGTCCATTTCAACTGGGAGTGTTTCCCCCAGTACGGGAAACACCCTCAGTTTCGACGAAAATCCCACCCCTCCTAAAATATCCTCCAAATCAGGTCTCCTAACGACCTGAAGTATCAAAGTAATTGGTTTAATTGGGATCCCGCCGGCTTTAATTGTGTGTCTAAGTGGGCGGGTTGGAGCCAGGCTCCGGACCCGCCCCGGGAATCCCCAATTTTCGAAGCACCCCATCCCGGCCACTAACGCTCCCGCTCGGCCATCCTAAAATCAAGTCCTTTGTTTCACTACCTTAAAGAGAAAACCATTCCACATGTTGTTCATTCTTTGCTTTGTGGCACATCCCATATAATATCTCCTTCTTCGGCTCGGTGTCATTTTTGTCTGATTACACTTCTGTTTTTCTACGTTAAGTGCACTATATAAATGTAAGTTGTTGTTGTCCAGCTCTATCTGAAAATAATATTTATATTTATCCTTACTTCACCCTTATTAAACTGAATTTACTACCATTGTAAACTTGCCATTTTGGTTCACCTCCCTACTATTAGCTATTCTGATAATAATAGAGGCCAACTGAATCCTGGAATGGTACCATTCATTTTAAAACCAGGCCTTGGGAGTAAATCTACAGCCATTTTCCCCCTTCCCTCCCACAGCAGGTTTACGTTGGTAGCACTCTTGCCATGGACTCAGAAGGGTGGAGGGGTTCAAGCTCGACTCCATGGTTTGAACTATTAATCTAGGCTGACACAGGTTGCTGAGTCAGTGACAAGGGGTCAGCAATTCAAAATTATCCCTAAAAGAGTGGGGAGATTGGTTCGGAGGAATTTCTTCACAGAGGGTTGTTGGAGCATGGAATGCTTTGCCATGGGGAGTGGGTGAGGCTGAGACTATTGCATCTTTTAAGGGAAAAGTGAATAAATAAATATTTGAAGCAAAACATAGTGGGATTAATTTTGGATTGCTTGAAAAAGAGCCAGCACAGATAAGATGAGCCAAATGTGCTGTTAGCTTCTATGATTCTATACAGTATTGAGGAAGTGCCACATTGTCAGAGGTGCCCTCTTTTTGATGGGATGTTAAATGGAGGCTATGTTCAGGTGGATATAAAGGATTTGATAGCCTATTCGAAGAACAGCAGGGACTTCTTCCTGTGTCCTATTGAAGGTTCCCCCCTCAACCAGCGCCACAAGCAGATTATAGCTGTTTGTTCATCTCATTTGATGTATGTGGGTTCTTGCTGTATTAAAATTGGCTTGCTACATTTGCTTACCTAACAATGGCTGCACTTCAAAAAAGTAATTCATTCAATTTGAAACACCTTGGTACATTTTAGGGATGTGAAAAGATGCTATATAAATGCAAGTTATTTTTTTCTGTCTACATGATGCTGTTGCAAGGAGATAAATGTTTATCATGACCAGGTGTCCTCTGAAGGAGGACCAGGTCACCACATGAAACACACACACACACACACACAAACAAATCTCGAGCACATTTAGTAGAAAAGTCTTCTGAAAAGTCAGAAAAGATCAACAAGATAAACCAACAGTCTAAATTCTTCAACAAGGAACCCCTTTCACTAACCCCACAATAAACTGATATCAATTAAAAGTACTGAAATAATTTTAAAATAGTTGCTGAAAGCTTAGCAAATCTCTTACCCAGATAAGCAAAATATGGGGATATTATGCTGCCAATCCTGGATGCCATGGAACATACCCCAAACCCCATGTTCCTCACCACAGTCGGATACAGTTCAGCAGAGAAAACAAAGATCATGGAGAAGGCTGCTGCATAACCAAATTTACTAATCATTGTCATTATCGTGATAAGAACATGGTGATCTGTGAAATCCAAACACGAAACAGTTCAACAGTGTGTATATATAGTAAGTGATTCAAAAGTTTAAATACTGTACATGTATTGTGTGGGTTCTGTGTTTTTAACCACAACAAATCATAAAGAAAACCTGTTCTCAATAAAAATCTGTGCAGAAGTGTAAATATAGGTGTACCAGGCAAAATAGCCATAGTAAGCTTTTAAAATATATATCCACATACTCGTACTCATTCTGCAACAGCTATGCAAGGTCAGGCCTGGAGCAGTGGAGACATTACTTCATTAACTATCCATGAGAAGAGATTAAGAAATCTAGTAGGTATATAGAAAATCAATCAAGCAGACTGTAGAGAGATAGTATGGTATGAATAGGCTTGTGTTATCAATGTATTGGGAAGAGATAAGAAGAAAGGCCATAACTGATATCCACGGTTTCTCATCAGCGAGTAAACAGATCTTATGGCACAGACTTATTGAAAGGAGATTAACCAGACGTAGTTAGAATGTATTGACATAACGGCATTAAGTTAGGAGGATGTATTTAAACATATAAAGATACAAACACTGGTGCTCCTTGGGGACTTTTAATTTAGTCTTGCTGAGGCTATCATAAGCAGTTAAGACGACACACTTGCGATCTCCTGAAGGAGTCCCTGGTATATGATGTATAATGTTATAATTGGTACCTAAATCTCATATACATTGCAAGGAATCTTACAACACCAGGTTACAGTCCAACAAATTTATTTTAAAATCACAAGCTTTCAGAGATTATCCCCTTCGTCAGGTGCACTGCATGTAAGGAGTTGCGGTTGATGTCGTGTATATGGACTTTCAAAAGGTACTTGATAAAATGCCACATAATAGGCTTGTCAGCAAAATTGAAGCCCATGGAATAAAAGGGGCAGTGGCAGCATGGATACAAAATTGGATAAGTGACAGGAAAGAGAGAGTAATGGTGAATGGTTGTATTTCGGAAGGTATACAGTGGTATTTCCCAGGGGTCGGTACTAGAACCACTGCTTTTTTTGATATATACTAATGGCTTGGACTTGGGTGTACAGGGTACAATTTCAAAAGTTACAGATGACAAAAAACTTGGAAGTGGAGTAAACAGTGAGGAGGATACAGACAGGCTGGTGGAATGGGCGGACATATGGCAGATGAAATTTAACGCATAGAAGTGCAAAATGATACATTTTGGCAGGACGAATGAGGAGAGGCAATATAAACTAAATTCTAATTCTAAAGGGGGTGCAGGAACAGAAGGACCTGGGGGTATATATGCACAAATCTTTGAAGGTGGCAGAACAGGATGAGAAAAAGGTTTTGCCACTCCCTGTGGCAAAGTTGATTGGCAAAAGAATCAAAGGCGACGATGTGGGAAAAAAAAATTTTACGCAGCGAGTAGTTATGATCTGGAATGCATTACCCAAAAGGGTGGTGGAAGCAGATTCAACTGTGGCTTTCAAAAAGGAATTAGATAAATACTTGAAGGGAAAAAATTTGCAGGGCTTTGGAGAAAGAGCAGGGGAATGGGGCAAACTAGATTGCTCTCACAAAGAGCCAGCATGGGCTCAAAGGGCCGAATAGTCTCCTTCTATGCTGTAACCATTCTATCTCATTGACTTGATTTAATAAAGTGCTTTAATCAGACGTTTTAATGTTTCCTAGTCCTCGAACTTGTATTAGAGTTAAAGGATGTATGAAAATATCCTAAAATACCTCCACATAAGGGCAATAGAGATACATGATAATATAACATGATATATAACCTATATAAATGCAACAAAATCATTCATTTGTAAACAAACAGACTTATAGTCATTGACTGACCATGGGCAATATCACAAGCAATTTGCCAGTAACCTACTAAAAAGGTGAATAAGTTTTCTGAGAGTTTGAGTAGTTTTAAATATTATTCACTAACGCGCTTCAGCAAAATTCAAGATTCCAGAAATAACTGATTTACCTGAAGGCACAATTTGGATCAACAGCAGCAAAACTCCACTGAACACCACAATGCAAGCTAGGGAGATTCGTCGAGGAGATGTACGCAGCAATATCCAAGCTATCACATATGATACAATTTCAGTAGCTGCAGAGATAAAGCAGTTGATATAGGGGTCTCCATGCATGTTGGGAATACTGAAGGATAATCCAAAGTAACCTACAGAGGAAATTATCCTGCAAAAGTACAAAACAAATATTATTATAGGAAAATTCAGTTCCTCCCACTCTCCCAGCAGGAAACCATGCTCAAAGGAAACATGGATTGGAGAATCAGCTCTGATTTTACCACCAATTTCAGAAACCTGTCTCCTTTAAGCACATCCCTTCGATGGGAGTGCAGGAATGCTGAATTTACCTATAATTTTTTTTTAAATTGAGAAGCTCCCTCTATTTTTCTCAAATAACACAATAGCTTGCATTTATATAGCATCTTTAATGTAGAAAAGAGTCCTGGAGCACTTCACAGAGGTGCAATAAAAAAAAAGCCTCCCTTTTCCCCCACCCCGTGAGCTTCTCCAGATCACACACCAGCTATGGCTACGAAGACAGGTGGGCAATCTGCCCCTATAAATGCAAGTTGTTGTTGTAAGACTGAGTCAATGCCGCTCTCAGCTGGCAGGAAGATGATGTTCAAAAATCAGAAGTTGTTGTTTATCGATTTTTCCTTCCCTGTGCTTGGCCTCGACTCAACATCAGCTGAGACTACAAGCTCAGCAGTATGGAGAACAGAACCTGGACCTCACCACTATCGTGTTCTCATGAGTTGTGTTACAGCAACTCCTTGATCCTATATCTTTTTAACATTCAGTAAAGCAAGTTAATGCATACATTTATTTTAAAAGGAGAAACGTGTGAATCCAAGAATTGTAGACTACTAAGTCTAGCATCTGTTGCACGAAACATGCTTCAAAGCAACGATGTTGCCAATGTAAATTTCTAAATGCAAGATTACTATAAGGAACACTCAACATGTATTTAGAAGCAATAGCTTGTGCCCCATGACTGAAATTCTTCGATAAGCCAACTGAATTGTTGCAGTTATAGAAGGTATTGGTGAGACCGCACCTGGAACTGCATACAGTTTTGGTGTCCATACTTAAGAAAAGACATACTTGCTCTCGAGGCAGTACAAAGAAGGTTCACTCGGTTAATCCCGGGGATGAGGGGGCGGACATATGAGGAGAGGTTGAGTAGATTGGGACTCTACTCATTGGAGTTCAGAAGAATGAGAGGCGATCTTATTGAAACATATAAGATTGTGAAGGGGCTTGATCGGGTGGATGCGGTAAGGATGTTCCCAAGGATGGGTGAAACTAGAACTAGGGGGCATAATCTTAGAATAAGGGGCTGCTCTTTCAAAACCGAGATGAGGAGAAACTTCTTCACTCAGAGGGTAGTAGGTCTGTGGAATTTGTTGCCCCAGGAAGCTGTGGAAGCTACGTCATTAAATAAATTTAAAACAGAAATAGACAGTTTCCTAGAAGTAAAGGGAATTAGGGGTTACGGGGAGCGGGCAGGAAATTGGACATGAATTTAGATTTGAGGTTAGGATCAGATCAGCCATGATCTTATTGAATGGCGGAGCAGGCTCGAGGGGCCGATTGGCCTACTCCTGCTCCTATTTCTTCTTCTTATATCTTATGAATTGATAATGACAACCATGGATGTAGCTTGCCTGGATCTTCAGCAGTCTGAGAGCATGAATAAAGACTACAGACGCTTCCATGGTTTGAGAGAAATGCTCTTTTGGGTTAGCTGACAAGAGGTCAGTCATTCCTGATGTGGAATGCCCCAAGTAGTGGACCAGTATCAGCGATTGAAATGTTTTAAATCACTACTTCACATTATATATGTGGGCATAGAGGGAATATTGTATCAAAGTTTATTGACAATAACAAATTAGAGGGGTTAGGAAACTATGAAGAAGAATGCAAGAGACAACAGGAGCACATTAAACATGATGGGGAGTTAGCAGATATGTGGTAAATGTAGTTCTGCGTAGATAATTATTTGGTAGGGGGAGGCAAATGGGTGTTTGACATATGTTAAAACCAATTCAAGGTAGTGAGAAACCTACAGCCCTCTAGGATTTGTGTTTCCCAATATGTAGGACACACTCTCCCACAGGCACACATGCCATTTAAGTCCAGAGAGCAGGCTAGCCACGTCTTGGGGACCCTCTTTTTACGCAAAAGAGTTATTAGAGCATAGAATGCTTTGCTACAGCAAGTATTTGAGGCATCTTTTAAGGGAAAGTGAATAAATATTTGAATCAGAGAAAGATCCAGAGCTTTGGGAAGACAGCAGGGTAGTGGGGTTATTTTTGGATTGTTGTAGCAATGAGCCAACATAGACATGATGGGTTAGATGACTTCTTTCTGTACTGTAAACTTCTATAGTTCTATAGGTTAGCTTTGGTTGGCACTGTTTTGTGCTTCTTTGCTGATAACGCCTCTACTCACCATACAAACATAGCAATGATTGTGATGTTTCGTAAGTTAGAAGTTCTAACCAAATCCAAATAAGTGTGTGCATGTTTATCCCCAGTTGGCAACTAAAAAGTACAAGAAAAAGTATATCAAAACAAATTAAACTATGAACTGCAAATACTAAAAGCAAGAACAGATGCAAATAAGATATTCAATAACATTTTATTATTTGAATACTAAGTTCCTTGGATCTTCAAAATATTGCATTAAATTATGCAAACCTATTCTTATAGAATATTAAAACATAGTGGGGGTTATCTTGGATAACCCCCGAAACCAGGTGCTGGGGTCGCGGTGCAAAACCCGCACCAAGCTGCTGATCTGAGTTTGTACCGGGCCTGCGAGAGTGCATGCACCAAGGTTCTCTGCTGATGCACTAGAGGCCTTGGTGCAAGAGGTGGACAGAAGGAGGGGCATCCTATACCCGCAGGGAGGCAAGTGGCCCTCCAGACATATGCTCAAAAGGCAGTGGAGGCAGTAGGGACAAAGTCAATGCCAGGCGCACAGCATCATGAACATGGATACAGTGCAGAAAGTTCCATGCTTTGACACGAGTGGTCAAGGTGAGTGAGGTCAACTGTCCAGTGGCATCTCCTACCAACTGCACCACTAGCCGCATCCACTGCTCCACGCACTACACCCCTTATCACCCATCTACCAACAAACTCTTTCAATCCGTAATCAACTCTTCCAATCAGATGCTTCCTCTCACCCTTACACATTACCACTGTTGCAAGCCACACACCCACAATTCACAGGCCACACACACTGGCAGCTATTCAACCATGACAGCCACATCATCCAAACAGCTTGCAGGACACTCACTGACACACGTCCCACTTTCTTGCAGGAGAAGGTGGCGCATAACAAGAGGCAGCAAGTGGCTGTGGCTCCATGGAACATGAACCTGCTGTCCTGGCTCAGGATGACAGCATTCCTGTCCCACCCCTGCCATTCCACTAATGCCCTTGCTGTTACCTGTCAGCTAGCCAGATCACTCCTTGTACAGTTTTGAAACTTTATTATAGGAAGATAGGAACAGGAGTAGGCCATTTAGCCCTACAAGCCTGTTCCGCCATTCAATGAGATCATGGTTGATCTGTGACCTAACTCCATTTATCCGCCTTAGCCCCATATCCCTTAATACCTTTGGTTAACATAAATCTATCAATCTCAGATTTAAAATTAACAATTGAGCTAGCATCAACTGTTGTTTGCAGAAGACAGTTCCAAACTTGTACCACCCTTTGCATGTAGAAGCATTTCCTAACTTCACTCCTGCAAGTCCTGGCTCTAATTTTTAGGCTATGTCCCCTAGTCCTAGTATTCAAGTCCTGGCCAATATTTATCCCTCAACCAACATCATTAAAAATAGATTACCTGGTGATTATCATGTTGCTGTTTGTGGGACCTTTTGTGCGCAAATTGGCTGCCACGTTTCTACATTACAACAGTGACTAAACTTCAAAAATACTTCATTGGCTGTAAAGCGCTTTGGGACGTCCCGAGGTTGTGAAAAGCACTATATAAATGCAAGTCTTTCTTTCTTTAGGAGACCTCCAAAGACAGGTACAAATGCATGAGCAGCCAGAAGCAATAATCCAACAACTAACCTGTAATTCCTGCATGATGCCTTTAAATAGTGCTGGTGGGGGGGTCCTCCATGCTGCTAACGACCTGTTCAGCTGTGCGAGGTTAAGACAGTGCGATGGCTGGAGCGAGAGTTCCAAAATTGCGTCTGTCCCTTTAAATCAGCATTGCACATCGATCTACCACATATTCTTCCTACTTTACATGGTGCCAGCGTTCATTATCTATGCATGCGTGAATGCCTTTTCCAATATGGCGTCCGGCACACATTGCGCTAGAAGTGTGCGCGCACATTCCAGATGGGTCCTTAGGAGTCCACGTAGTGCCTACACAACGGGCGCTATGCGGCCCAATTTAGACCCCAGTGACTGGCAGCTAATTACATGGAATGATAGAATCATTGAAATGACAACACAGGAGTCCAACTGGCTCGTTACACCTGTTTTAGTCTAGCTCTTCAACTGGAGTTATCCACTCTAATCCATTTTCATGTCCTTTCCCCATATCCTTTATTTGCTTCCTTCAAACTACTTGTCCAATTTCCTTTTAAATGCTGTTACAAACTGTCTCTGTAGCCATTTGTGATAAAACATTCTATTTTTTTAAAAAACAGCTCCCTATGCAAAAAAAAATTCTTCTGATTTCCCTGATGCCAATTCGTGTCTGCCGTAGACAACGTCTCATGTTCAGTTGTGTCCGTCAATCCCATACTTAAGCGGTCTGAGCGTCTTACTTTTATGGGAGTTGCCTCACACTGCCCTCTGTCTACTTGTATAATAGCAAAACCTCAGAATATAACAGCATCCTCTCGTGAACTGGACCAGATACCCTTTTGCATGTGAATTTTCTCGCTGCATGTTACATAGTAAGGTGAATATATAGTACTGTTCCGATCAGATTCACTTCGTTGAATTGGTAAAACTTATCCTTGAGTAATGACATAAAAATAATGAAAACGGAATGCTACCCACTTCAGTGTGTCATTTTAGTTAACTTAAACAGAACGGGTGCTAAATTGATCACCCGTTGTTTTGGCGCTACCCGGCCTCCCGAATGTCCAATATAGTGTCTTGGATGCACACCGACGCTTCTAGCGTGACGTGCGCCGGACCCCATCTTGGTAAAGGGTTTAGCGCATGCGCAGAGAACGAACGCTGGCATCACATAAAGTAAGGAGAATATGCGTCCAGTGTTCAACGCTGATTTAAAGCGACAGACACCATTTCAGCACTTAACGCTCCACTCAACACACTGTCTTAACCACGACCATCCAAACATGCCTGGAGGGCCTCCCGCCAGCGCTATTAAAAGCGACCATGCAGGATTTATAGCTTAGTTGCTGGATTATTGCTTCTGGCTACTGATGCATTTGTACCTATTTTTGAGGTCTCCTATAATTGAATGCTTGGACGAGGGGACTGAGCCAAACATTTAGAGCCAGGACATGCAGAAGTGAAGTTAAGAAACGCGTCTACACGCAAAGGGTGGGAGGAGTTTGAAACTCCCTTCTGCAAATGGCAGTTGATGCTAGCTCAATGTAAATTTTAAATCTGAGATTGATAGATTTCTGTGAACCAAGGGTATTAAGGGATACGGGGCTCCGGAGGGTATATGGAATTAGGTCACAGATCAACCGTGATCTCATTGAATGGCGGAACAGTCTCGAGAGGCTAAATGCCACTGCCACTTGTAGCCTCCTGTTATGCACCACCATCTCCTGCAAGAAAGCGAGAAGTGTGTCTAGGTGATGTGCCGGTCATGGTTGAATAGTTGCCAGTGCATGTGGCCTGAAAGTGTGCGGCTTGCAACACTGGTAATGTGCGAGGGTGAGAGGAAGCATCTGGATTGGAAGAGTTGAGTACTGATTGAAAGTTTGTTGGTAAGTGGGTGATGGGGGGGGTTATAGTGCGTGGAGCAGTGGGTAGGAGATGCCACTTGACAGATGACCTCACTCACCTTGACCACTCATGTCAAAGCATTGAACTTCTTCCTGCGCTGCATCCGTGCTCATGGTGCTATGCGCCTGGCATTGACTGCGAGCCCTACTGCTTCCCACTGCCTTTTCAGCATATGTCTGGAGAGCCTAGTCTCTCTCCTCCCCCCCCCCCCCCCCCCCACTGCGGATATAGGATGCCCCTCCTTCTGTCCACCTCTTGCGCCAACGCCTCTAGTGCATCATCAGAGAACCTTGGTGCATGCACTCTCGCAGGCTTGGTACCAACTCGGACGGGCAGATTGGTGAGGTCTGGCATGCAGATTGGAGGATGTAGGATTTAGTGGTGCGCAACCTTTATGCAATGCTTTAAAATAACACAACAATTTGTAAACATAGGGACGGGACCTGCATCTGTGTTTTACGTGTGCGATGTCTGATCTCTGTTCAGACCCATAACTTATTTTTTTAAAGCAAAAAACTGGTACCGGCTACCTTTAAGAGATGCAGCCTGCCTTTAAGAGATTCAGGCTCCCCCTGCTGGTGGAAAGTGCAAATGTCATGGAATCCTCGTGTGAAGGCCTGGTTTTTTCACATGCACAAGGTACATTCTCTGGTAGCACGGGTCTCATGCTACCTGCGACGGGTCGACTGGACGCGGGTTAATCGCGCAATGCAATGCCCGTGCTCGTTTGCAGGGGTAAACCAATTTAACCCCCAATAACTCCTCTGCATTCTGTCAAATAGTCCAGGACAGAATCTCCTCTCCCTGCAGTGTCCTGTTTTTTTTTCTGAGCCTGCCTTTTGCTGCTTGCGCAGAATCCTGTTACTTAAAAGCCTCGTCTCTTTCTCTCCCTCTTTTTTACTTCTCTCTTCACACATAGAGGTCAACGGGTTTTCAAATGCAATGAGTGCAAGATGTTTTTTTCTGATCACCTAGATGAGCTAATGAGTTTATCATCTTTTAATCTCTGGGGAAAACAACTTCCAATTTGTATATTAATTATCTTTCGTCTAGAAGCCCTTCATAACCTGGTGAGAATACTTTTGATTAACGTTAAATGTAACTCAAATTTTCAAATCCTCCACCCTTACAAGGCCGAGTGGGAATTCCCAACTATGTTCAGGACCTGCATATCTACGTCAAGGCCTTTTTCTGAGCTGTTCCGTCAAACTCCCACCAGAGTTATGGAGGGAATTCAACCCTAGAGGTTTACTCAGAACTAAGGCAAAATTTATTGCGAGATCATTTTCTGGGTTAAAAAGCACTGTGGGACATTTTATCTACATTAAAGGCACTATATAAATACAAGTTGTTGTTATCCCTTTTCCCTTTCTTGGAACAGGGCTGCAGCATTTGCTGCAATCCAGCACAATTATCATTGCCAAAGAATTTTGGAATGTTATTGTAAGTGCCTCCATTATCTCTTCTCCCAATGCCCTCACTATTCTGGAATGGATATCATCTTCACCTGGTGACTTTTCTACTTTTAGTCCCATTAATTATTTTTAATACAGTGTCCATTTGAACACTTATCCCAGTAGTGGCTCTTCCACATTCTCTTCATGTACTCCTACAGTGCCACTTTCACTTTACCCTGTAAAAATTGAGCCAAAATATATAACCATCTCCACCATTCCTTCAGGCGCAATTACAAGATAGCCCCCTTTATGTTTAAATGGTTTCTTGCCTTCTTTAGCTATCAATTACTTATTATGTACTTACAAAAGCTCTTGCTGTTTGGCTTCACGTTGACTGCCAGCCTTCTTTCATATACCCTCATAGCCTTCATAATCTTGCTTTTTGTGGGGGGTGGGGCAGTGTGTGTGTGAGTGTGTGTGTGTGTTTTTTCCTGTTTTGCCCTATATTCATTTTATGCCTATATTTGAAAGTAATGTTTGTTCTAACCTCTCTATTTATCCATTGAACCCCAACCTTTGATGTACCATCTTTACTCCTAGAAGAAATGTATGGAATCTATATCTTACTCATCTCATATTTAAACATCTCCCATTGTCTGTCTGTTTTATTTGCCACTTTTTTCAATCAGTTAATTGATGTTAAGTCCCATTTTAGCCCACTGAAATCAGCTAATTTCCAGTTCAACATCATCTTTAACAACTTTTTACTTCATCTATTTTCCATGTGAATTTAATTAGATACTAGTCACCGTTTCCCAAGTGTTCTCCCAATTTAAGATTGCTGGCTGGTTGTGCTACATTACCCAGACTCATATCTATCATTGTATCCTTCTTGGTTGGACATGCAATGCAGTGATTAATGGAAGTCATTCTAAAAAACCTTCCCCATTTTGACCACAAAAGTTTGTCTTATCCCAGTCTACTTTCAGATAGATTCCCCTATTATTACCACTGCAAACCTCTCTAAATTGCCTTGAAATCTCATCTTGTTTTTCTCCCCCCCACTATTTTTGATGGCTTATAATGTATTCCCAATATTGTACCAGATTCCTGATCTCAACACAGACTCCATCTGAGCATGTTAAACAAAGAATTCTGTAGCTGAATTGCGTCCTTAGTTAATAAAGCCACCGCTCTTTCCTTTTTTATCTCCTGGGAATTTTTTTTTTTTACAACTAGGAATATTCAGCTCAAGTCAAGTTTCTGTCTAATCATCATGTCCTTCAATAACCCCCATAAGCTTACTATTTTGGACTGCTTTGCTGTTTCAATATACTTATTCTTATCCTCTCCCCATCTCACTAGTTCAAATCCTTATCCACTGCTCTATTTACATTGTCTGCAAAGATATTAATACTGGCTCAGTTTAGGTAAGGTCCATCCTGTCTGTAAAGCTTCACACTACCCCAAAACTCATCCTAATGCCCTGAAAGTTTGAAAGCCTCCATTCTACACCATATGTAAAATTATGTACTGATGTATATAATTTGCTTCTCCCTATTTAGCCTAGCACATGTCACTGGGAGTGATATAAAATAACTACCCTTAAGGTCCTGCTGTTTAATCCAACACTCAATGCCTCAAAATTCCTTTTCAAAATCTCCATCCTGCTCTTCCATATTCCACTGGTTTTCACCATGAACCATAACTTCAAACTGCTCACCATTTCTTTCCAAAATCTTTTCCACCCACTTCACTGTGTCCCTTAACCTGGTACCTTGGTTGGAAGCAACTGACCATTCAGGACTCCCTGTCATAGTTGTAGAAACGGGTACCTATCCATCCAGCGATAAAACCCTTTGGAACTACCACTTGCCTTTTCTCAACACTATCACTTCTTCCCTCTAGCTAACCACTTGCTCAATGGTGTTGCTTGTGATTCCTTTCCCTTGTGTTACTGTCATTGTCTTCATCATTGCATACTTTTCAGACACTTCACCGCCCCCCCCCACCCAAGATTTTTTTTTGCACTGCCTCTAACCTCCTCCTCCCAACACCCCACCCCACCCCCACCAGCAGATGGTCACTCACTGCTCTTCTAGCACATTGCTCTCTAGCTGTAGAGTGATCCCTCCTGCAACGTACATTCCAAAAACTCTTCCTCCTCCCATGTCGCAGAATGACTCCAACTGTTGCCTAAGCTTAGTATTTTGAGCTTGAGCAAGCCCCACTGGAGACAATTTTTGCATTTGTGGTTATCCTGCACACTAATGGTGTTGGCATCGACAGTATTTTGATCTGGCCACACCGTGAATACTGCATTCAGTTCTGGTCATGACACACAGGTGGAACATCTATACCTTGGAAGCGGTGCAAAGAAGGACTGCAAGAATGATCCCTACTGTCAGAGGAATGAGTTGTATGGAAAGTTTAGAAAAACTTGACCTCTTCAGCCTTGACATGGGGTGTAGAAGGGACCTTTTATAGAGGTTTATAAGACATTAGGTAGAATAACCCTGGGCATAATTTCAAGTTCAACTACAACAACAGGAAAAGCAAATGTAGGTACAAACTGGAAAAAGACAAGTTGAGGACTGATGGCACACAAAAAGCGATCAATATCTGGAATGATACTTTGAGTATTAGTGGAAGCAAAAATTCTGGAGTTATTCAAGGAACAGTTGGATGCTGCGATTGGAGGTAGAGGAGATGTTTGCAGGTTTCTATGGAAGGATGGACGGACAAGATGGACTGAAAGAATTTATATTTATTTTATGATCCTCTTAGGACAACACAGTACCAGAAGTAGAACCTGCGATTTATCCAGTCTTTATCGTCCGAGGCAGAATGGAGCTTCCTAACTCTGAGGCCAAAAGTTGTACAGCTGTACCAGCCAGATATAATTGCATCACTTAGATGTAAAAGTTTCCCAAAGATTGCCTCAGAAGACTAACACCATCATCCCAGAGGAGGTGAGGCAATCAACTCAACTATGCCAGCTCGTAAGGAGGTCATACAAGTTCTGGAAACATTGCTAACTATGAACACATCAATCTTAATCTATTCAACAAACTGGCTATCGAATGCTGTTAACTTGATGGCTAGCTGAGGAATCTAATCATAAATTAATCTCACCAATTTATATCAATACCAAACGCTGATCTCAACTGTAAATTTATATTCAACAAGTCAATTAATGCTGAATTACTGTGACAACAACTTGCATTTATACAGCGCCTTTAACGTAGTGAAACATTCCAAGGCGCTTCACAAGAACGTAATCAGACAAAACTTGACAAAACAGAAAATCCATTATCCATTAAACCGATGAAATACTCAGTGTTTAAGTGCTGTTAATTCTGATTCTGAGGTTGATTAGTTCTGACTTTATTGTCTGGTTTCTTCATTGATGATTTGATAAGAAAGGGTCAATTCATTCACAGTAGCTTGTGTGTATCCTAATGGTATTGTAAATGCCAATATAATCCAAACTGGTTGATGTAAGACAGTGCGGCGAACAAATTTATGCATCATTCACACCTAGACATAGACTGGGTGGTAAACCACAGGTGGTTGATTCCTTGACAAGGAATTAAGGTGAAGGGGTTAAGGATTTGTCTGGGGCCTGGGATAAATATTATTCTACCATTCCCAGTGTTCTTACACTACCCTAGATTGATAGCTAAGTACATACAGAAATATCAACAATAATAGAAATATATTACAAATTGCAGCCCAAAAGGGGAGAATCAATAATAAATGGAGAAAAACTCTGCAAATGGTTCACAAGAAACTACCAGTTGAATCCTAGAAAAGTCTATGCAAGTACACTTGAAGAAAGAGGAAATGGCAGGACACCCCTTTTATAACAGATATTGGAGCCATAGAAGTTTTCAGCCCATGAGACCATCCTGCCCATCATGTCTGTTGCCAACATCTAAAGAGAAAACCCATTTAGATAGCAGTCAAGATCACATGACAGCTCAAGCTCAAGGCACAACGGCCTAGAAATTCATTGGCGCCTCACCCATTTTACAAGTGTAAAACGGGCACCCAAGCATCCAATATGGCAGGTGGCGTTGGTGCACACAGTGAATTTGCTTAAATACTGACTCATATCCAGACTATTTCAGAAAAAATGAAAGCCTAAGGGAAGTGACATCTGCCTCAATAAGGCTCTTTATTCAGTGCACCATGACAGGATGAGTACACTTAGTGAGTAAATACAGCTGTTTCTGCTGGAAATAAACGGAGTGCTTAAGAGCCTATAGCCAGCAACTTTAAAATTGACGTTAATGCAAATGAATAATGGCTATTGGCTATTGCTTTTTGGCCGAAAGAAGCAACTGCCTGTTTTAAACATGGACGTTTTAAGTGGTGAGGACTGTATTCTAATAGCAATCAACCATCGGTATCTCTTAGAGAAAATAACTCTGGTCAAGGACAAATAATAGTAAATTTAATTTTTTCTTACTCTAAAATGTAACTATATCTGCATCATGAATGACAGGGGGCGATTTGCATCCTAAGTGTAAAGGAATTGACATGGGGCCCCATGCCATTTATATGATGGGGCCTAATTTAAATTAAATTGGAGAGCCGAGTGGAATTCCCTATAGGCAGTTCATCAATTGGTAGAGCAGCTGCTACTTAAGGGCATCCTACAGCAGCTTGAAGGGGCGATGCTATTTACTGTAGTAGAAGACAGGCAGCAAGGTTATGCAGCAGCAGGCAAGGTGACTTCAACCAGAGCCCCTGGGTTCTCTGATGCAGCTGTGGAGATGCCGACTGGACAAGTGACCAGCAGAAAAGAGGCCCTTCCTCCCCTTCGATGGGCAACGATGCCCAAATAAATTAAGTCAACAGGCATGGAGAGAGGTGGCAGAAAAAGTCAGTCAATGCCAGCAGTATTGTCCCCCAGATCTGGATGCAGTGCAGAAAAAAAACATTAATGAGCAGATCAGGATCGCCACGATAAGACTCCCCCTCACATCTCTCATACTTTCTGCACAGCCCTGCAGGACCCTACATTAGCCTCAGCACCATCAATCCTTCTGTCTCCTGCTTCCCAATGATCTCAAATCAGCAGGGAACACTACAGTGCACCTACTTTCTGCCCGCACTCACACCTTCAAAACCTGCTCCTGCCCTCACATCTACTTCTCCCTCTTGGTCTCAGGTGCTGCTTCTTCCTGGTCATCATGCACACTACACTAAGCTGCCTCATACATCCTGAAAGCCCTTAAAACAGGGTACATATTAACCCATTGCCACTCTTCCAGCAGAAGAAGCTGGCCCACAATCAGGGGAGACTGTCTGAACAGGTGAAGGTTCTGCCACTCCACAGATACTGGCACCAATGGAAATGGCCACCATCGACATTATTAGCACGTCTCCTTTGACTTGCTCTCCCTGCAGATGCAGCTCTCGGTTTGCCCCTTCCTCCTCCTGCTGCGCCTGCTCATAGTCATAGAATGGTTACAGCACAGAAGGAGGCCATTCAGCCCATCAAGCCTGTGCCGGCTCTTCGTAAGAGCAATCCAGTCAGTCCCATTCCCCCGCTCTTTCCCTGTAGCCCTGCAAATCATTTCCCTTCAAGTATTTATCCAATCCCTTTTTGAAAGCCACGATTGAATCTGCTTCCACCACCCTTTCAAGCAGCACATTCCAGATTATAACTACTCGCTGCATAAAAAAGTTTTTCCATGTCATCTTTGGGTTTTTTTTTTGCCAATCACCTTAAATCTGTGTCCTCTGGTCCTCGACCCTACTGCTAATGAGAACAGTTTCTCTTTATTTAATTTACTTTATCTAAACCCTTCATGATTTTGAACACTTCTATCAAATAAGAACATAAGAAATAGGAGCAGGAGTAGGCCATATGGCCCCTCAAGCCTGCTCCGGCATTCAATAAGATCATGGCTGATCTTCAACCTCAACTCCACTTTCCCGCCCGATCCCCATATCCCTGGATTCCCTTAGAGTCCAAAAATCTATCTCAGTCTTGAATATACTCAACAACTGAGAATCCACAGCCCTCTGGGGTAGAGAATTCCAGAGACACACAACCCTCTGAGTGAAAAATTTCTTCTCATCTCAGTCCTAAATGGCTGACCCCTTATCCTGATACTATGCCCCCTAGTTCTAGACTATCCGACCAGGATGTATCCTGTCAATGAGATCACCTCTCATTCTTCTAAACTCCATAGAACATAGGCCCATTCTACTCAATCTCTCCTCATAGGACAACCCTATCATCCCAGGATGATCTCCTCTTAACCTTCTCTGCTCTAAGGAGTACAACCTCAGCTTCTCCAGGCTATCCACGAAACTGAAGTTCCTCATCCCTGGAACAATTCTAGTAAATCTTTTCTGCACCCTCTCTAAGGCCTTCATATCCTTCTTAAAGTGTGGTGCCTAGAATTGGACACAATATTCCAGTTGTGGCCAAACCAGTGTTTTATAATGTTCAACATAACTTCCTTGCTTTTGTACTTATGGCTTTATTTATAAAGCCCAGGATCCTGTATGCTTTTTTAACTGCTTTCTCAACCTGTCCTGCCACCTTCAAAGATTTGTGCACATATGCCCCCAGATCTCTCTGTTCCTGTACCCCTTTTAGAATTGTACTATTTAGTTTATATTGCCTCTCCTCATTCACCCTGCCAAAATGTATCACTTCACACTTCTCTGCATTAAATTTCATCTGCCATGTGTCCACCCATTTCACCAGCTTGTTTATATCCTCTTGAAGTCGATCACTATCCTCCTCACTGTTTATTACACTTCCAAGTTCTGTGTCATCTGCAAATTTTGAAATTGTGCCCTGTACACCCAAGTCCATGTCATTAATATAAATCAAGTAAAGCAGTGGTCCTAGTAGCAACCCCTGAAAAACACCACTGTATACCTTCCTCCAGTCCGAAAGACAACCATTCACCACTACTCTCTGTCAGAGGGTCGATGAGGGTAGTGCATTTGATGTAGTCTACATGGATTTTAGCAAGGCTTTTGACAAGGTCCTACATGGCAGACTGGTCAAAAAAGTACAAGCCCATGGGATCCAAGGGAGAGTGGCAAGTTGGATCCAAAATTGGCTCAGTGGCAGGAAGCAAAGGGTAATGGTCGACTCGTATTTTTGTGACTGGAAGGCTGTTTCCAGTGGAGTTCCACAGGGCTCAGTACTGGGTCCCTTGCTTTTTGCGATATGTATCAATGATTTGGACTTAAATGTAGGGGGCATGATTAAGAAGTTTGCAGATGATACAAAAATTGGCTGTGTGGTTGATAGTGAGGAGGAAAGCTGTAGACTGCAGGAAGATATCAATGGACTGGTCAGGTAGGCAGAAAAGTGGCAAATGGAATTCAATCCGGAGAAGTGTGAGGTAATGTATTTGGGGAGGGCAAACAAGGCAAGGGTGTACACAATAAATGGGAGGATACTGAAAGATGTAGAGGAAGTGAGGGACCTTGGAGTGTATGTCCACAGATCCTTGAAGGTAGCAGGACAGGTAGAAAAGGTGGTTAAGAAGGCATATGGAATACTTTCCTTTATTAGCCAAGGCACAGAATATAAGAGCAGGGAGGTTATGCTGGAACTATATCAAACACTGGTTAGGCCACAGCTTCATTACTGTGTACATTCTGGTCACCACATTACAGGATGTAATTGCACTAGAGTGGGAACAGAGGAGATTTATAAGGATGTTGCCAGGACTGGAGAATTTTAGCTATGAGGAAAGACTGGATAGGCTGGGGTTGTTCTCTTTGGAACAGGGGAGGCCGAGTGATTTAATTGAGGTATACAAAATTATGAGGGGCCTAGATAGAGTGGAAAGGAGGGACTTATTTCCCTTAGCAGAGAGGTCATTAACCAGGGGGCATAGATTTAACATGATTGGTAGAAGGATTAGAGGGGAGCTGAGGAAAACATTTTTCACCCAAACGGTGGTAGGAGTCTGGAACTCACTGCCTGAAAGGGTGGTAGAGGCAGAAACCCTCAACTCATTTAAAAAGTACCTGGATGTGCACCTGAAGTGCCATGACCTATAAGGCTACGGACCAAGTGCTGGAAAGTGGGATTAGGCTGGATGGTTCATTTTCGGCCAACGCGAACACAATGGGCCAAATGGCCTCCTTCTGTGCCATAAATTTTCTATGATTCTTTCTATGTTTCCTGTTACTTAGCCAATTTCATATCCATGCTGCCACTGCCCCTTTTGTTACATGGGTTTCAATTTTGCTGACAAGTCTATTATGTGTCACTTTATCAAATGCCTTTTGAAAGTCCATATACACATCAACCGCATCGCCCTCATCAACCCTCTCTGTTACCTCATCAAAAAACTCAATCAAGTTTATTAAACACAATTTGCTTTTAACAAATCCCTGCTGGCTTTCCTTTATTAATCCCTATTTGTCCAAATGACTATTAATTTTGTCCCGGATTATCATTTCTAAAAGTTTCCCTACCACCGAAGTTAAACTGATTAGCCTGTAGTCACTGGGTTTATCCTTTCACCCTTTTTTGAACAAGAATGTAACATTTGCAATTCTCCAGTACTCTGACACTACCCCCATATCTAAGGAGCATTGGAAGATTATGGCCAGAAATATATGGGGGGTGGTCTTGTTACCGAAGTGGAATTCCCAGAAAGACCTCCCATGAAAAAAAAAATTACAATGCCAGAAACCAATGTTCTACAGTAACTGTAAGCGCTTTTGAAAATGTCTTTAAGTAGCAAAAAAAAAACACTAGGTAATACAAGAAAAATGTCTCCCAAAACTTTCTAAAACTTGACATAAGAGCAGCTGAGGATCCCTTTAAATATTGCTGGAAATGGCCCCGCTGGTTTGTGAGCGGAAGCAGGTGAGCAGAGACAAAAATAGCATTGGGGGGTCATAACTACGGCATTTGACCCTGATTTGAATATATTGACGAGGCTGCCACCTGTTTCTGGGAAGTGCAAACAGGGTGATAGCAAAACAAGAATCGCCCCTATATATTTCTGAAAGGCTGTATATGGTGTACTGTCATTTTAACAGATTCACTGTTCCAAGCTAAAACCGTGATGAAAATAAAAAGACAAATTTATCAAAAGCACACTACCATGCATTCTTGGTCACTTCTATTCTCAAATATCACTGCAGTGTGTTTAATGCCATTTCTTTTAGCTGCAGCCTGCACAATCACTTCCGCTTCTTCTACCCGACCTTGAGAAAGCAGCCATCTTGGAGACTCGGGTATAAACCTGTAAATCACATAGGGCAAACATTCCAACGGGCAGAATAGTAGAGATCACACAAAATATATGTGGCAGGACATGCCACAACTTACTCAGCTGGGTCGACGAGAAGGAAATCAAACCGGCAGAAAAGCGTTCCCTTCTCACACTGCTCAAACGTGGCCAACTGTCATGGTGCACTTCTTACCGCCCTGTTCCTGGTGACGTGAATTTGGAGCGGGCTGGGAAACGGGCAGGCATCAAATATGCAAATCGGGGTCCAATGCCACCTGTAGGAACCCAGTGCAAATTTGGTGTTCCACTGGGCAGAGTGTAGACCCCAGTGAATGGCATTGAATGGCCAAACCTGCAATACTTACAGGGACCGGTGCGGGCTGCTTCAAAAAAAAACGGTGGGGGTGGGGGGGGTGGAAAATTATTGTAGCAGTCATTTTTGTTAGTCAAGAGAAGTATATATGATTGCCCCTCCTGGCCCCACAAAAGTCTTCCCACTCGTTGCCAGTCCCTTCCTGCCCTCCACCCGGGATTGCCTACCCCCGCTTAAGGGCCTAATGTCTGGTTTGGCTGTATTTCCCCCACCCCCGATCGGCGAGCTGCCTGTCAGTGCTTGTTCAGCGCTGGCAGCTCGCCGAAAGTATTCTAACAAAGCCTGACCTTGAAAATGGCACCAGCGAGAGGCCTGAGCCATCAGGCAGTGAGGTGCGATCGTCCAATGTGCACTCTAAACAAGAATCGGCCTCTGTGTATTAAGCATGCTGGAGCCAATAAAAAGTTTTCAACACAATTAAAATCGAGGGGACGGGGGACATGGGTAAGGGGACCAAAATAGGATCAGTGTCCAGCATAATCTCAAACTCTCTCAGGAGTGCCCGGGCATCAGAAGCTCACTTGGGGCATAGGGGACGGTGGCAAAAGTGGAGGCAAGCTTTTTCAATTGTGATGGGGGAAGTGCCCAGCAGACTCAAACTCCATCAACAGGCACACTATGCAGTGCTTACGTTGGGACTTACTACTGGTGAAGAGTGGCACGGTGACAGTCTCAGCTTTAAAGGCATGCTCCCCTGTGCGTTTCAATAATGGGAACTACACCAGGAGAACGGGTACATCATTTCTGTTTCCAGGAACACAGGAACAGGAGTAGGTCATTCAGCCCCTCCAGCCTATTCCACCATTCAATTAGATCATGGCTGACCTGTATCTTAATTCCATTTGCCCAGCATGGTTGCATATCCCTTAACACCCATACCTAATAAAAATCATTCAATCTCAGTTTTAACATTTTCAATTGACCTAGCCGCAACAGCTTTTTTTTGGGGGTGGTTGGGGGGGTGGTGAGGAGTTTTCCAGATTTCAACTACCCTTTGTGTGGCGAAGTGCTTCCTGACTTCACCTCTGAAGAGCCGAGCTCTAATTTTAAGGTTATGCCTCCTTGTTCTGGACTCTCCCTCCACAGGAAATAGGATAGATATCTACCCTATCAAATTTGATCATCTTAAACACCTCAATTAGATCACCCCTTAATCTTCAATACTCAAGGGAATACAAGCCTAGTCTATGCAACCTGTCCACGTAATTTAACCCTTTTAGCCCCGGTATCACTGTAGTTTGCTTAAAAAAATTAGCAAACTTGTATATTTGCAAATAATTTGGTTTTCAATTTTATTTAAAAATTGCACCATCTTTAGAAATTGCTTTTGAGGGGGGGTTATTGCTGCAGGGCTAACACTGGCCAAGGTACAGTTACGCATACAGATACTGTTCTGGGACCCAACGTTGCGTGACATTGGACATTGCCTACCCCTTTCGCAGAACTACCTGTAGGAAGTATTGTTTGTAAATATGAATACGTTTATAATGAATTTTGTCATAGAGATAGATTGACAGAGGAATTTTCGATGCATTTTGAAGTGGAAAGTGGTGACCCACCGATGGAATTCAAAAGTATACACTTTATATTGAAATGTAGTGAATAATTTTCCCATATCTACCAACTATAGGCAGACGACAACCTTCCTGTTTTTTTTAACCTTAATTATATAGAACGATTGGTTAATAGGAATGTAACTCACCACCAGAGAGGCATATACAGAATTTGTGGAAGTGACAAAGCTAATAGTAACATCCTCCAATCTCGGATAAAATATGCAAAAATAGGTAGAACAACACTGCCTAATGCAAAAAAAAGGCAGACACCGAGTGTTCCATAAGCAATCCTTACAGTTTTGCCAAGAAGTTCACTTCCTGTTGAAGAAATAGAATATTAATAAAACAAATTTATTGAAAAAAATCTCCACCCTTAATATGATTTTCAATTCAAATAACTTGTCCAGAAGATGAGTACAACAGAATTACTCTTCAAAAGAGGAAAACAAAACACAGCAGGTCCAAGGAGTCAATCCCTGAATATCATTGATAACAGTGTTCTGTGTAAAGCATATATTATTGTATGCTACACTTAAAATCAGCAGGCATCCTCCATGAATTTGAAGATGGACAGACCAGAAATATATCTCATTCAATTCTGGTCTCTACTGAGTTCAGTGATCTGATTTGATCGTAGGGCAGCACCAGCATCAATTCCAAAGACATCAGTACAGATCCTTTCTGCTGCCTCCAATTTTTCCTTTAATGGATGTTTCCTACCATGTTCTACTTTTATATATACAATATCAGACTTTAGATATTAAATATGCATTTCAGGAATAAGTTCTGGAGAATCCCTAGTTTTCATCTGAGTCACAAACTATGCCCCATAGTCCATATCTGGTTCAGGAGCCCTGGCAATCCAGCCCATTAAGCTCAGGCAACTCAAGTGCTTATATTTTTTACTCACTGATTTAGCCTTTTTGAGTTTCATGGGCCTGAAGGCTTGGAAAGGGCTATTCTCAAATTGTCGCCTGACTGGTGGATAGTTCCGCAGCTTGCGGTATATGCATATTGGTTTATTTTAACATTCATTTTTTATACATAGCCTGAGGCTCCATGGTACACTTCAGACTACACTTATATAGAGCACGTACTTCCACTCCACAAAACATATTCTCTGCGGTCATGAATTTTGGATTCATGTTTGTTACAACTTTGTTGCAATGTTGGAACTGAATTGCCAGTTTATTGGCAAAAATAAAAGAGAAATACTGCACCAGGACCACGAGTGGAGCGGGCCGTGCAGGGCAAGATCTTGCTCGAGTGCGACGGCCATGGCTAGTGGGGAGAGCATGAAGAAATCTTACCTGAAGGCATGAAGCAGCTCTGAGTCAATAACTAATGGCCGGGTTGGCAATAGGAGGCTCTCGCACTCTGTGGAGCACTACTTGGGACTGGCGGGAAATGGGGATGAAGGTAGGGAAGCACTCTGCTGACTAACAGTCACACTCTCCCCTTCCTGCACCTGTGCTTTCCTCTGAGGTGGGACTGTACTCTGGAGAAAACCATCCAAATATTCCTCCCCATCCCTTATGTGTCAGACTGTCTCTGACACTAACTTACATTAAGTATAACAAATATACAAATACATCACAAGTGTTAATATTTGTCAACTCAAAATGCTTGCTACTTCAAATGAATAGCAACCAAAGCCACTCAACAACATTAGTCAAACTGCAGGTCCTCGTCCTTTTCTTCTTCAAGTAGGTTGGCTGGTGCATCCTCATGGCGTATTCCATGACCTTCTTGTTCTTTGGTCTCTGAGCTGGAATGACTCAAGGCAGAGACATTTCCTGCAGATGTGGTGATCCGGGACAGTCTGACTGTCCACAAACTTCCATGTATCACAGTCCCAACACATAGCCTGCAGTGCCATTTCTAATTTTTATTTATTTATTTGTTTATTTATGTTAGTAGTAATGTAATTCTAGAACTAATAGAAACACTTACAGGCTAGATTATATTTAGTAGATGGATTTTAGCTTGATTCTAAATTAATTAGTAATTAATTATTCTGAATTATTTAACTATTTATTTATAGTTTATAGTTAAAAATTGTATGCGTATAGTAAATTAAACACTTAGCTTAATTTCCTCAGGTTCCGCCGCTCCTCCTACTGCGCTGACTATGATGTAATTTTGCTGGGACTGTTCCAAATATACATTCATAAACTGGATAACCAATTTAGCCCTTGTCTTGTACTAGATGAGAATTTAATGGATAAGGATGAGCCTCCAGAAAAAAGAAAGTTTCTGAACTTCTATTTGTTAATGATGTCATAACTTAGATTATGACCCTTGCTCTACATTTCATGCATTTAGTTGTAGCTATTTTATACACGGTATTACTTCAAATACTTGAATCAGATCGCTCCTCAATTGCACAAAGTAAAACGAAAAGCACAAATGCTGGAAATCTGAAGTAAAAACAGAAAGTGCTGGAAATGTACAGCAGGTCGATCAGCAACTGAAAGAGAAAGATAGCTAAAGTTTGGGACGTGAAACTGTTTCCCTTCTTCCTTCAGTTGTCTTTTTTCTAATAGCCTGGGCATGTCATAACAGCAAACAACTGAAGAAGCTTTAATGATTAATCCACCATCACTCATATCCATCTCGTGCTCTACCTTCAACATTATGGGGGAAGAACTAACTTCCATGCCATTTGCACCATTATTTCAGCGCAGAATTGGGTCAAGTAACTTTCTTTGGCAGAAAAATGGGACGGAAATCATGTACACTTCTTGTCCGCCCTAAAATCAATCCCCCGGAATTCCCTTGTGCTTTTTGGCCCCTCCTGCAATCTGCCCCCGATTCCCGAGTGATCTTATTTAAATGCATGATAATGAATGCCAGTTTCCTGCTTTTACATTTACAAAGCATACAGATTGAAAATTATACGGCACAGCTGTTGCTATGATCAACTGAGATAGACGGAAGTAAGGAGTTTCTGAGCCTGAAGAGTGTAGAGAGGCTCACTTGCAATTTTTACAGCTGGGAATATTTTTGCAGCAACTATTCTGCCTACACAGAACTGGACTTACACCACCCCTCATCCTCCATTCACAGTGAGGGCTTCTCAGGAGCTGGCATGACATTCTATGGACTCAATCTTTCAGGCACAGGCTCATTTCAGGCAGCAACAGTGAATCTCTAATATCAGCAAGGCTGCAGTAACAGGTCTGCATTCATCAGGTAACTCATGTATTTGGCAGGAGAGTTAGGAACGCATCACATTTGGCATCACAGCAAGGCAGCAACGAGATAGGGCCACCCAGTTTTATGGGGTTTCTGGCTTTCCCAAGGTCCAGAGTGCAATCAATGGCATCCACATTGCTTTACGAGCTCCTACAGAAAACCCCTCAACAGGAAGAGCTTCGACTCCCTGCATGTACAGATTGTGTGTGACAGTATGTAATGGATCAATGCGAGATAGGCTAGAAATTATCACGATGCATACATCTTTTAAAAGTTGGCCCTCCCTGACTTCTTTACGGAAGAGGATCATGTCGATGGATGGCTTATGGGTGACAAAGCCTACCTTCTGCTCCCATGGATAATGACCCACTAAGAGTGGCCCTGAAAAGCAGCAAAGGAGCACTACAATAACGCACATGCCTCATCAGGGTCTTAAAGTGATGCTTTTGCTGCATGGAGCAAAGGCTCGGCGGTATGCTCCAGATCATCTCACGCATAGTTGTAGTTTGCAGTCCCCTTTGCAACTTGACCATATAAAAGGCCTGGACTTTGACACTGCTGGTGAGGCTGCTCTAGCTTTGCTGGAGGTGGAGTTACATGGAGGAGAGCATCACGATAACCTGTAGTCAGACAGCTCCTCAGTGACTGGTGAATCACTGAAGTTTTTTCTTCTGTGGAACACAGTCTACCTATGACACCAGAGCCTCAACTCCTTCCCCCTCACTTTCAAATAAAAGGAGCAGTCCCTCAATCCAGTACCCATTCTAGAACATGTCAACACATCAGCATTCTTTGTCCCTACATGACAGCGCCAATAATCATCACCTGACTGGGTACTGGGTACAGTGGCATAGTAGTAATATTGCTGGAAAAGTAATCCAGAGGCCTGGCCTAATAATCCAGAGAATGTGCACCCTTTCCTCTATCACTCTAAACTCCATGAACAACAAAGCAACGTTTGTTATTACAATAAAGTCCAAAATGAACACAAGCCAACCTACTCTTTCATAACACCATGCTTCCCATGGGCGGCTACACGAGCCATTCTTTCATCTATGCCAGTACTTCTCCTAGGTGTAACCTGAGGGCCAGTATCATGAGAGGTGGTTGGCTACAAAAAGCCCATGGAACGGAGGAGGCCCTCCTCTCCACAGCTTTCTCCAGAGTGCACTGTGACAAGTTAGTTGCGCAGCTGTTACTTTTAGAGGGTGAAGCGTGCAGATGCCAAGGGTGCCCGACTTGCAAAAGGGAGAGAGGCCGGTGTGTTACTCTGTCTGCCCTGGTCAGGTCGCCGAATGTTTTGAAGTCCTGGGGATGACAGAGTTAGCACTCAGTACCAGTGCCGCCTCCCTCCAGATGGCACGAGGGACATTTCTGACAGGTTTCCTGCTATAACCACCATGACATGGTCGAAGAGATGGGTTTTGAGGAGGCCTTTGAAGAGGAGCAGAGTGACAGCAAGACAGAGACTTTGGGAAGAGACGGCTCCAGACTATGAGGTCAAAACAGCTGAACGTTCTGCAACTGAAATGTGGAGCAGGAGGGGGGGAGGGTAGATGACGCAATGTAAAGCAGAATTGGAAGAGCAGAGTGCAGGGCTGCAGAAGGTTGTAGAGATAGGGTGGTGCAAGGGCAAGAATTTTTAATTCAATTCACTGAGGATAGGGAGCCAATAAAGGTTGTTGAGTACTGGATCTTAGGATAGGATGCGAGTGTCTGAGCTTTGGACAAGTTGGAGTTCATGTAGCTGGAGCTTAGCAGGCAACATTGGAGAAGTCAAGCCTAGAGATCAAGACAGAGGTGGATGATATTGCTGGTGTGGAAATAGAGGGTTTTGGCAATGGATAGGGCATGGAATCACCATAGAGTGGAATAAGACACAGAGACTGCACGCTGTTGTGTTCATTCTCAATGAACAGTCAGGGAAAGAAGCCAGGGTTCCTATTTTTTGACAAGAGATTTCATCTTGCTGATGTTCAACCCAGAAACATTGTATCGGCAAGCAATTGGAGGATGCAACGTCTAAAAGGGAGAAATGAATATTAAAACAAAGTGAGAATGAAATAGAATGAAGAGATGCCACAGATTTAGAATATAACTTAAACAGTAATTTTTAAAAACAAAACTTACCTAAAATAAACATTACTATGTATTTTGAAATCTGTACAAAACCAATAATAAAGAACAAGATAGAGAACATCGCCCAGCTCTGAGAGCTCACCAGGATAAGGCTGAAGACTGTTTGCAGCGCCATGGATACAAACAGAATGATTTTTCTCCCATACCTTAAAAACCAAGAAAACAGATCAATTTATACAAACAGTAATCCTTTTTCAAACACTGCATATCACTTATTTTGTGTTTACTTATCAATGTTCAGAATTCATAAATCTGTACAGTATTCAGATCCAGGGTTATAACGTTCCTATTCCTGGAATGAGCTGAGCCAGATATACATCAGTCGCATGGCTCTTCATCTGCGATCTTAAATATAATTGACATGACTTGCATGAATACGTGGCTTCACATACCTGCTGAAAATGCTACCTCAATGATTATGCATGTAAAATTTTTTTTTAATTGTTTCAGGATTTGAGCGATGGTGGCAAGGCTGCATTTATTGCCCATCCCTAGTGAACGAGAAGGTGGTGAGCATCATCCTAGAACATCTGCAGTCCTTGTGCTGGTGTTCTCCAACAACGGGGCTAGGTATGGAATTTCAGGGTTTTGACTCAGTGACAATGAACGAACAGTGGTACGCTTCCAAATAAGCAGCAAGGATGAACTGGCTTGTGATGGACACCATCAAAGATTGAGAGCGCCCTGGCACTCCTAGGCAAAACCAGAATTCAATGTCACTCTAGCTTGGGGAAATCAAATAGGAGCATCTTTACAGCCATGACAGCCTTGCAATGAAGATGGTCTTCACATCAAGGTCTTCGCTCGAGTTTTAAGTAACTTTCACACTTTAGAAAGCTGTATAAAGTCAGAGGTATTGATTATTGGGAAGTATCAACGACATCTAATGCAAATTTTAAAGCCGGAAACATGCAATCATTCAAAAGATCAAGGATATATCATCCAAAATAAAAGCAGCCGCATTTGGGTGAAAATATGGATCAAAGGAAAATGCCACTGATGGCTAAGTTGAAATGGTAAAGGCTTTCCAAAATAGCAAAATTCTTACAAATAAACATATGACTGTGTAGAACATAACTACAGTATGCGCTGATTTACCATGCGAAAAAAACAAACATTTTCTAGTGTCTGTAATCAGCAGCAGAAATGAACAATGCAGTTCAAAATCAAAAGCAAAATACTGCGGATGTTGGAAATCTGAAATAAAGAGAAAATGCTGGAGAAGCTTAGCAAGTGAGGCAGCATCTGTGGAGAAAGAAACAGAGTTAACGTTTCAGGTCGATGACCTTTCGTCAGAACTGGAAGACGTTAAAAGAGTTAAAGTTCAGAATGTGGCCTTAAATATAAATTAAAGGGAGAATAAAAATCACATGTCCAAGAAGGAAGAATTACCCTGGGCACTTCTCTTGTTTTTTTAAAAAAAGAGAAAACGAGTATTTTCGCTTTTTTCCCCCCCCACTAGAGGCATTTACTCTTAGGTTTAGGAGAGATCATTTTCTGCCAGAAATTAATGGGTCAATTAGGTTGTACTCATGTAGAAAATTACACTGTCATTCGTACAAGCTTGGTTCTTTCTAAATTTACCTCTAGTTTTACTTTAGGTCAGCCTTGTCTCAGAGTCAGAAGATCATGTGGGTTAAACCCCAATCCAGAGACTAGAGTACATAATCTAGGCTGACACCTTAGTGCAACACTCCCTCAGTTCTGCTCTATCAGAGGAGCCATCTTTCAGACAAGACATTAAACCGAGATCCCATCTGCCCTCTCGGAAGGATGTAAAAGATCTCATGGTACCATTCGAAGAACAAGGGATTTCTCCTGTTGTCTTGGCCAATATTTATCCCTCAACCAACGTTATCAAAAACATTATTTGGTCATTTATGTCATTGCTGTTTGTGGAACCTTGCTGTGGGCAAAATGATTGGCACATTTCCCTACATTACAACAGTGACAATATTTCGTGGAACAGGAGTCAGCCATTTGGCTTACCAGTCTTGCTCAGCCATTTTATTAACAGTTTTACACCTTTTAATCCCAATTCCCCACTCTTTCACAATATCCGTAAGTATGTTTATTTCCCAAATAAGTTATTACAGCTGGGGGTTTTACCCCTCAACGATTTTGCCTTGTGTTCATGGCTGAAAGTTTCCATAAGCAGAGTCTCCTGTGAAATTAAATCTGCACCCCTGTAAACACTGTGTATAGGTTAGTTTAACTAGGTTAAACAATTTACCTCTAATCAAGGTATATTGATTGCCCCTATCTGTCACTCTGCTGTCAGCCCTCCCACCCATCATTCTCATGCCCGCCACCTCACCTCCCTACTTTTCTGCTTCCCTTCTGCTTAATGCGCAATCCCACCCACTAGCCTGAGGCTAAAGTTATACATCTGTAACGGTGCTATAAATGGAGTACAGTATTATAAAAATAAATTGCCAATTTGACAGCTTGGTGCTGGGAAACCAACAAAGCAAAAGGACAGGTTTGCAGCAGGATGGGCAGCAACCAGTATTGCAAATGGAGGCAGCGTGCAAGCGCAGGTGGCCAGAGGCCCAAGCCGCACCATAGAACTGATGTGGACAGGGCAGTCCATGGGTGGGCAATATCAGTGACAGGTAGAGAGGGCGGACAGACAGTCAGAGGCCTGAGCAGAGGACTTGAGTTCAGAGGCCCCACAAAGACAAGCATGCCAGCCTGGGAGAGGAAGCTGGTCAGATGTGGGAGAATCCCCAAGCTCCTGGAAGTGGAGCAGAGTGAGTACATTTTGAACGAAAAGTTTTAAAGAAAAAAAGAAAAAAGTTAACTGAAGGCAGTGGGAAATAAAAGTTAAAAGTGATACCCAGTACTACCTTTGGTAGAATATACATAATGCATCCCCAGTTCCCTGGGCTATTTCTTTTGCTATCAGGTGAAAGCCATCTGTGTCTGGAGAATGCCTGGTTAAACTAACGCCTATGACATTTCACCTTTCGCTGTTCTGTAGTCTTCCCACTTCTCCCCAACATCACATTCTACTTTTCAACTGTGAAAGCTGAATCACTTCCCTTCCTGATAATAAGAACTAATAGCAGCAGTTAGGCAGATACCAAAAGTACCTTAGTGATGCATTTACTAAAATTAAGAAGTGCAGCTGTACCTGTCTGAAAGTAGTCCCGAGATTAATGAGCCGCACAGCATACCCATGAAAAACACCGACACTGTAAACGGTCCTTTCCAGTTATCATCACAGACAAGGTTCCACTGCAAGAATTACAAAAGTCATTAAAAGCACAATGAACTTTTACTTTTGGTATACAGTGGGTTTGTTTAAAAGTCTACAATTTTTTTTAAAAACTAAGTTTTCTACAAATTATTTATTACAAAAGTTTGTTTATGCTTAGATTATGTACAGAGACAAAATGTGCTGCAAAGTCTTTTGTACTAAACTTCCTGTCACCAAGAAAGTACAATTGTAATCCAGGGAGAAGGAAATGTAAAGCTTTGTTTTCAGGTATTCTTATATCTGTTCTTAGGATGTAGGTGGCAATGGCAAGGCTACATTTATTACCCATCCCTAGTCGTCCTGAGAAAGTGATGGAGGGGCATCTTCTGTAGTAATTATTTTTGGACAGTATGCGAGTAAACCACATAGTGTAGGAATGGAGTCACATGTAGATCAGGCCAAGAAGGGGTGGCATGTTCCTTTTCCTGAAAGACATCAACAACTTGCATTCATGTACCACCTTTAATATAGAAAGACATCCCAAGCTGCTTCACAGAAGTGTAATCAGACAAAAATTAACAGTGAGCCAAAGAAAGAAATACAAGGAAGGCTGATCAAAAGCTTGGTCAAAGAGATAGGTTTTAAGTAAGGTGTTAAAGGTGGAGAGAAAAGTGGAGAAGCAGACAGGTTTTAGGGAGGGAATTACGGAGGATAGAGCCTAAAACGGCTGAAGACATGGCCTTCTATGGTGGGCAAAGGGACTGGGGGTTGCACAGAATTGGAGGGACACAAGGTTCCCAGAAGGTTGTTGGGCTGGAGAAGGTTAGAGGTATAGGAAGGAGTGGGCCATAAAAGGGATTTGAACATGAGGATGAGAATTTTAAAGTGGAGGCGTTGGGCGACTGGAAGCCAATGTAGGTCAGCGAGCACAGAGGTGATCAGTGAGTGGAACTTTGTGCAAGTTAGGATGCAGGCACCACAGTTTTGGATGAGTTGATGTTTATGGAGGGTGGAGGATGGGAGGCTGGCTGGGAAGGCATTGCAATAGTCCTGTCTGGAGGCGACAAAGGCATGGAGTAGGGCAGCAGATGGGGTGAGATAGGGGCGGAGACGGGCGATGGTACGGAGGTGGAAGTATGCAGTCTTGGTGATGGAGCAGATACGAGGTCGGAAGCTCATCTCAGCTCGGGGTCAAATAGGATGCTGTGGTTACGAACAATCTGGTTCAACCTGAGAGGGTAAGCCAGGAAGAAGATGGAATCAGTGGCCAGGGGTATGGAGTTTGGAGAGGAGGAAATAATGGCTCATTCAGGACTGGATGTCCGACAAGCAGTTTGACAACACAAAGGCAGTGGAGAAATCCAGAGAGGTGGTGGAGAGGTAGAGTTGGATATCATCAGCGTAAATATGGAACCATGTCTTCGGATAATATCGCCAAGGGGTAGCATGCACTTGAGGAAGAAGAAGGGGCCAATATATCTTTAGGGATTCCAGAGGCAACGGTGCAGGGGTGGGAAGAGAAGCTTTTGCTCGAGATGCTCTGGCTACCTTTGGACAGGTAAGAGTGGGACTGAGATGGACTACAGAGGTGATGTGTTGGAGGAGCATAATGTGGTCAACCGTGTCAAAGACTGCAGAGAGTCAAGCAGGATGAGAAGGGATATGCAGTACGGACAGTCACAGAGGATATCATTTGTGGCTTTGATTAAGGTTGTTTCAGTGCTGTGGCAGGGGTGGAAATGTGATTGAAGAGATTCAAATATGGAGTTGAGGGAAAGATGGGCACAGACCGGGGAAGCCAGAACACATTCAAGGGCTTGAGAGGAAAGGGAGGTTGGAGATGGGGGCGATAGTTTGCAAGGACAGTGGGGTCAAGAGTGTTTTTTTTTTATGATAGCGGTTTTGAATAGAAGAGGGAACCATTTACAATGCTAACATGGGGGCGATAGTTTGCAAGGACAGTGGGGTCAAAATTTTTTTTTTTTTGATGATAGCGGTTTTGAATAGAAGAGGGAACCATTTACAATGCTAACATGGGGTCAGGAGAGCAGGAGGTGGGTAGGTGGTCTCGAGGACAAGATGAGCTAAGTCAGTCAGCTGGGTTTTAAAAGAAAGACAAAAAGAAAAAGAAAAAAGAAAGCAAGAATAGTATATCAAAAGCAAAATGCTGCGGATGCTGGAAATCTGAAATAAAAACAGAAAATGCTAGAAATACTCAGCAGGTCAGGCAGCATCTGTGGAGAAAGAAACAGAGTTAACATTTCAGGTCAATGACCTTTCGTCAGAACTGGAAAAGTTGAAGATTAAACAGTTTTTAAGCAAGTAGAGAGTCAGGGAAAAGATGGGGCGGGGGGAAGGAAGGGGAGGGGAGGAAAGAACAAAAGGGAAGGTCTCTGATAGGGTGGAGGGCAGTCTGCATTTCACGTGTTACTATGTTCCCATTTGGTTGGATTAAAGTTTCATTTCCTCCTTTACTATTGCCATCCTCGTCATCTAGCCCCCAGGGGCGGCCTACTTCTGTTTTTTCTCGAATTGAAGACTTATCCAGTATTGTGGGCATCACTGATGTGTCACTCCCATAGTTGAGGATACTGCTCTGACTGATAACTGAGGAATCAACCATGGCTTTCCTTGGAGTCTGTTTGCTTGCACTTCTGTGTTTCGCGCTTCTGGATGAAGATTCTTTATAGGACCAGACACTTCCCGTGAAAGAGTGATTGCTGCCAACGCTCTCGTTGTGCACACTTTCTGTTGAATAATATTCATCACTGACAGGACATTACCTGCATGGAGACATTCTTGGTGAATCATATATACAGGACACAACTGATGCGTTCTTTCAAAATCCACTGTGTCTGTAGATTAGCTGGAACTGAGTGCATCGGTGTATCCAGTGTTCTCTGGCACATATTGAGGAGGACTGTATGTGTGTAGTCAAGAAAAATCCATGCTCAAACTGTGACACATATAACCAAGGTTGGAAAGGAAGATATAACTAAAAACTATTAACGGAGCAAAAGTAAATATTTAGAAATGAGCACGACTTAAATGCAACAACACTTTGAATAACATTTTAAAACAAGGCATGGGCTGCTAATCATTGAATTGTGAAAAGGTTTTACACACTATAATAAGGTTAACACTGACTGATTGCTGTCAGTGACATATTTGACAAAGTTTCAAATAGCCGTAGCACGTGTGGGGGTGGGGAGCTGCCGGGATTCAGTCCAAACTCAGCGGCTTCCACGGGCCTCCCTTCCCGTTTATAGGGCGAAGGGGACAGGAATCTGTTACTGGGAGTGACGCCGCACGTCCAGCCTCACACCTCGAGCCTATTGAAAGCCACGGCCCTGCTCTGTGCGGTTGCGCCATTCCCAAGGTCTAGTAACCCCCCCAACCCCGGCAGGAAGACAGCGGGGTGGAGCGGGACCCGCTGACCCGGAGTGCCACTCCGCCTTGATAACTCCCACCTCCTAGATCGGGGAAGGGCAGGAGTGATTAAATGATAAAAGGGATGATGGTGCAAGACAAGAAGGGTGGTAACGGGACATGTAAAGAAACAAAAGATGGGTCTAGAGTAGCTGTAAATGGTAACAGCAGAACCATTACCAGCACCTGCTGTCCAAAAAAAAAATGGGACCAGTGGTTATGATCTGAAGTTATTGAAATGAAGAGAGAGTCCGGAACGTTGTAAAGTGCCTAAACGAAAGGTGAGGGTGCTGTTCCTCGAGCTTATGTTGAGCTTCATTAGAACAGAGTAAGAGGCCGAGGACAGAGAGGTCAGAGTGGGAGTGGGACAGAGAATTAAAATGACAAACGACCGGCAGGTCAGGGTCATGCTTCCAGATTGAGCAAAGGTGTTCAGCAAAGCGATCACCAATCTGCCATTGGTCTCCCAAATGTAGAGGAGACCGCTCTGCATTTATATAGCGTCTTTTACGACCTCAGCACATCCCAAAGCACATTACAGCCGATGTACACTTTTGAAGTGTAGTCGCTGTCGTAATGTAGGAAATTTGGTAGCCAATTTGCGCACAGCAAGTTACCACAAAACATCAGTTAAATATTGGCCACATCATCCGTTTTAGTTGCTGGTTGAGAGATAAGTGTTGGCAGGATATCGGGTGAACTCGCCCTCTCTTCCTCAAATAGTGCCATGAGATCATTTACATTCACCTGAGAGGCAGAGAGGATCTCAGTTTAATGTATCATCCGAAAGATGTCACCTCTGACAGTGCAGCACACCTTCAGTACTGTATTGAAGTGTCAGCCTAGATTATGTGCTCAAGTCTCTAGAGTGGGACTTGAACCCACGACCTTCTGACTCAGAGGCAAGAGTGCTACCACTGAGCCAAGGCCGACAATCCAGTAATCCAGCTGTTTTCATGATCATTTTTCCTGGTGCCAGCATACAAATTACTAGATTTATTGAGTACAATTACCTGAGGAAGGAGGAAGCCTCCGAAAGCTTGTAGATTTCAAATAAAAATCGTTGGACTATAACTTGGTGTTGTAAAATTGTAAAATTGTTTACAATTGTCAACCCCAGTCCATCACCGGCATCTCCACATCATAGATTTATTGAATTCAAGTTCACAATTTAACTCTGGTGCATAACTACTACACCTGATTTGTTTACAACTTACTGGTGCATTTAGAGAGTAATGAGTGATTTATTCACAGAGGGTTGCAATATGCTTCAAAATGTAAATATATGGTACAGCAGCACATGTCTCAAAGAGAAATCTTTACTCTCTGTCCTTCAATTGTACGTGAAAGACACATGCATTAAAAGAAATAAACATTTTTTTCCACCAAAGAAGGTGATCGTTATACCAGATCTCAACATTAATAGGACAGTCACTTTGTTAGTCAGAATCAGACTGAGTAAAGTAAATATGGCTTATTTGAAATTAAACACAATGAAGTAACAAATATTTCTTCAGTCACACAGGCTACATCAACTACAATATTCATTTTTAAGCATAAGAAGCAGCATTACATTTGGCAGGTAGGATTGATCACACTGGTCAATGACCAATTTCCTTGCAAAGTTTTACTCATCACAAAGCTTGGTAACATAACTGTGGACATTCTGCATGTGATATTAGCATACAAACACTTAACATGCTTGGTATTATTTTGTTTCCCTTTTTAAGGGAGACATTTATCAGTTTTCTGTTTTAAATTGAATTTTTGTCCCATTAGATGCTTGCATCTTCTAGGTGTCTTTTGACAGCAGCAGTTAACAAGTCTAAAATGGACCACAAGTGCTTTATCGGAAACCCAAATTGCTGCTCGGAGACAAACGTGTCTGACTCACAGAATGCTATTTGAGCTATGACACCGGTTACATAATGTAACGGGGCAGACAAATTGTAATTTCCAATCACGGTTAGGAAAATAAACAGGCAGTCATGTGGGGAAGCCAGTTTTTGCCTACTGTTATCCCACAGTATAACAAGCTGTTAAGAATGTAATTTTGCTTGATGGGGCGTGAACATTTATCTAATAGCGATCATAAAATGATCAAGTTCAACGTCGCGTTTGAAAGGGAGAAACCCGTAACAGCTACTGAGAGTCTAAATTTAAGTAAGGCCGACTTCAACGGGATGAGACAGAGACTGTCCACTGTAAACTGGGCAAATCTGTTAATGGGTAAAACAAAAGGAGATCAGTGGGAGGTGTTCAAAAAAGAATTTAACATGATACAGAATCAGTTTATAACCGTAGGGGGAAAGGGCTCTACTTGCCAAAAAAAAAACAGCCATGGCTGACAAAAGAGGGGCAACATAAAACTAAAAGAAAAAGTAAAAGCAAACAAAAATGCAAAAAAAAAGCACAGATCCCGGCGACTGGGAGAGATACATAGAACAGCAACGGGTGACAAAATAGATAGTAAGAGCTACAAAAAGGGAGTATGGAAAGAAACTTGCAAGTGATATCAAAATCAACACAATTTTTTGTTACAATTATATTAGGAAAAAAAGAGGGTGGTCAAGAGCAATGTGGGACCCTTAAAAACTGATAATGGAGATATTGTAAATGAAAATAAGGAAATGGCGGACATGTTAAATAACTATTTTGCATCAGTATTTTACAGTAGAGGACGGGGATTGCATGCTGGACACCCCAAGGAACTAATTTTGAATCAGGGACAGGGACTCACTGTAGTTAAGATAAGCAAATTAACAGTAATGAAGAA
The DNA here is from genome assembly GCF_035084215.1 of Heptranchias perlo. Classification (NCBI taxonomy): domain Eukaryota; kingdom Metazoa; phylum Chordata; class Chondrichthyes; order Hexanchiformes; family Hexanchidae; genus Heptranchias; species Heptranchias perlo. Next base: position 21,978,209 of record NC_090328.1, on the reverse strand, counting down.
AATAATGGCACTAAAAAGTGACATCCCCAGGACCAGATGGTTTCCATCCCAGTGTTTTAAAGGAAGTAGGTGAGAACATTGCAGAGGCCCTAACTATAATCTTTCAAAGTTCTCTTGATTCAGGAACCGTTCCTTTAGAATGAAAAATGGAAAATGGAAAAGGCACTCTGCTATTTAAGAAAGGTGAGAGGGGGAAACCAGGGAATTATAGGCCAGTTAGCCTAACATCTGTTGTTGGGAAATTACTAGAGTCTATAGAGTGACTGAACACCTTGAAAATATTAAGCTGATCATAGAGAGCCAGCATGGATTTGTAAAGGGCAGGTCATGCCTGACGAAGCTGATATGAATTTTTGAAGAGATGACTATAGTAATGGACAGGGGAATATCAATGGATGTTGTTTATCTGGACTTCCAGAAGGCATTTGATAAAGGCCCTCATAAGAGACTGTTAGCTAAAGTTGAAGCTCATGGAATTGAGGGCAAATTATTGACCCGGTCAGGAAATTGGCTGAGCGGCAGGAGACAGCGAGTCGGGATATTAGGCAGGTACTCAAATTGGCAGGATGTGACTAGTTGTGTCCCACAGGGATCTGTGTTGGGGCCTTAACCATTCATTAACGACTTAGACAACGGGATAGAGAGCCACATACACAAGTTTGCCGATGGCACAAAGATAGGCAGCATTGTAAGCAGTGTAGATGGAAGCATAAAATTACAGACAGATATTAATAGATTAAGTGAATGGGCAAAACTGTGGCAAATGGAATTCAATGTAGGCAAGTGTGAGGTCATCTACTTTGTATCAAAAAGGGATAGATCAGAGTGCTTTCTAAATGGTGAAAAATGTTCATCGTGCCACCAGAAGAACGGTAGGAGAACGGTGGTAGCCCACTATAATTTCAAGGTCCCTTGCCCCTTCTCCACTCTCAGCTGCAGCCCTGAGTGCCCATTGCCTTTTCCATAGGAAAAGGAGCCATTTAGCCCCTCAAGCCTGTTCCGCCATTCAATTAGATTATGGCTGATCTGTAATCTCAACTCCAATTACCCATCTTGGTTCCATAATCCCTTAATACCCTTGCCCAACAAAAATCTATCAATCTCACTTTTGACATTTTCAATTGACCCCCAAAAAGCTGTTGGGATTGGGGAAGAGAGTTCCAAATTTCCACTACCCTTTGTGTGAAGAAGTACTTCCTGACATCACCCCTGAACAGCTGTGGAAGTGCATGACGGGATACTTGACCATATTAACTCTTTATTAACTCACTTAACTCACATAATAGGTTTAGCTACAGCACACATAGAAGCACAATTGTGTAATTACGTTTGAGCCTTGGTATGTTGATAATTAAGCCTAGCACAGCCTGGCCTCCCTTGAGATAAGGATGTAGCTGACTACAGAATATAATAAGAATAGAGTTAGTGAACGGCCATGTAGCCTTGAGACTGGCTCCAGCCATACTGATAACAAGGAACAGGAATGTAGAGAGAAAAGAGATTGACATCTGCTCAGGCCAACGTGCAAGTTAACAAGATGGCTATGGATGTTCGGGGGCAGGCTCACTACTTGATTGACCAACTACCTGAGCCAATAAAGAATGTACGTGTACGCCCATATTCTGTAACAGGTGGGCGTTGTCTACTGAATTGTATAACCATGAGCTGTTTCATTGACTCGGCGAAGTTGTACCCTCAACCATTGTTTGAAGTGCTCTTCCACTTGTATACAAGTTGGGGTTTAATAAAGTTTCTCTTTGTACTATTTGTTTGGGTGTTAATGCATTTGTATAGTGTTAAGTTTCGACACAGCCTAGCTCCAATTTTAAGGTTATGTCGCTTTGCTCTTACACAGAATGTACAGCAAAGAAACAGGCCATTCGGCCTAACAGGTCCATGCCGGTGTTTATGCTCCACACGAGCTTCCACCCTCCCTCCTTCATCTACCCCTATCAGCATATCCTTCTATTCCTTTCTCCCTCATGTGTTTATCTAGCTTCCCCTTAAATGCATCTATGCTAGTCGCCTCAACTACTGCATGTGGTAGAGAGTTCGCATTCTAACCACTCTCTGGATAAAGAAGTTTCTCCTGAAATCCCCATAGGATTTATTGGTAACTAACCTATTTGCCGCTAGTTCTGGTCTCCCCCACAAGTGGAAACTCCACGTCTACCCTATCAAACCCTTTCATAATCTTAAAGACCTCTATTTTCAGAGAAAAGACCCCCAGCCTGCTCAATCTTTCCTGATAAATATAACTCTCAGTTCTGACATCATCCTAGTAAATCTTTTTTGCACCTCCTCCAGTGCCTCTACATCCTTTTTATAACATGGAGACCAGAACTGTTCACTGGACTCTCCTACCAGAGGAAACAGTTTCTCTCTATTTACCCTATCAACTCCTTTAATCATGTTAAACACCTCAATCTTCTATACTCGAGGGAATACAAGCCTGGTCTATGCAACATAGTCTTTCCTATTGTAATGATTTTGGATCTTGGGTCAGACCCCATTTTACTCTTTTGAACAACTGGACGATTCAACGTAAAAGGGTTAACTAGTCCCTTTAAGGATTTGGACATTCACTTGCACAGTACATTTGAAAGCAAGGGTTAACTCCCCCTTGACATTACCTTTGGACATTTGGACAGTAGAAATGCACAACTGCAAAGTGCAGTCAGTTTAAACTGGACACTTGGACATCAATTTAAACTGCAAAAGCAGCAAAGTACAGAAACATCAACAAGCTGCAGTTTTCAATAACAACTGATAAGTACAAAAGACAGAAGCTTTCGTCACCTTCCAGAAGCTTCTCGATGCTCACAACAAATGCAAAGGACAAACAACTGATAAGGCACCTAGCTTCACATGGAGAAGACGATACAATGGATTTGCATGGTTCTTGAGTGGTCCAGCCATCCATCTTAATGCTATGATGGGTGGGTGGCCAAACTGAGCCTTCTCGTAACTTAGAGCACACCCTATCAGAAAAAAAAAACATATAAAGATAGGACATCGTAGAAGCTTCAACAGTCAACAGTTGCAGGTGCAACAGTTGAACAATTACTGCGGTATGAGATCCTCCAAGAACAAGCATTTCGATACTTTGCTTCTGAACTTTGACAAACGGACCGTACTTTTGAACTTTGACAAAAAGCCTTTGCTTTCGAACTTTGACAAAAAGACAAACCTTGATGAAAAGACACAGAACTTCGATACTTTACTAATGAACTGGAACGAAGGGGCAAACAACCCCGACGCATCATTCAACACATCACCTGTTACCATAGCCATCGACAACCTTTATCTAGACCTAGACAGCTGCTGTGATGCCTTATAAAGATTGTATGCGCTACTTGCTCACTTTGCTTCAAGTTTGCTTATGTTCTCCTTTTTAAATCATTAAATAAAGTACGTTGCGATCCCCCACTTGTATTATCGGGTTGAGTAATCCACGTATTGATTGAGTTGCTTCATGCAATGTGCTCTTTTTGACTCATTAAATAATCATTTTGATTAACGAAACTACCATGTCAGGGTGGCTTTCTTTGTCTGAACTATTGTCCAGGTCCATGAATCTCTGGGAAAGGCCCAAATCTCCCTACAGTGGCTCCCAAACAGGGACCCTGACATACTTCAACAAAGAAAGTGTACCAGTGCATGCGAAATTACCCCGCAGAACAAAGGCTAAAATCCTTGTCCAATGTCCAGTGAGGTATAGGAGGGTATAACAGACAGAATAAAGAATGAATACTGTGTCCAACGCTTAGACAGGAACGGGTTTTCTGGGTAGAAGTGGGTGGACTATATAGTGGAGCCATGCTTAGACAGAAACAGGGTTTTCTGGGCAGGAACGGGTGCATGGTATAAACAGAGAAAGGCTTTGGAGGGTTGTAATAGAAATTATTCTGCAGGTTAGGTAAGTCGGGTGGAATATAAAATGGAAGCAGCAGTTCAAAAATACATAACAAAAAAGTTGCCAAAAAGTGAGGAATGTTCCTGGTTGAGGACCATCAGGTAGACAGACCCCTTCAAAGCATACGAGGATATTAGCAGGGAGGCCGAAATTAAATAAAAAGGCTAAAGTCGTATGGGTCCTAGCCTTCAGTAAACAAAAGAGCGATGAGAAGCACAAGGCAGGGTTGGAAGCAGAAGTATTTCATCTAAAGCAGGACTTATAAGAGGTAACAGCACAGCTGGGGAGCGCTACAACATAAAAGGCAGGTTTAGGCACAGAAATATCCGAACTGAAGCGCATATTGGAAGAGGCAGCAGAACAGTTAGAAAAGACACTTGATAATGCGAAACGGGAGGGACAAAGCAATGGATCACGCGTCCAAACCCTACAAGGCTACGTAGAGTACTTTCAGACCCAGGCAGTGGTGAAAGAAACTGAATTGGGTCGTATACAGGAAACTCAAAATGCGATGTTACATCACTTGCAGAAAATAGTTATGGAACAAGATGATCTCAAGGCAGCCACACAAGTACAAATAAGCGCCAATAAAGAAATTCATACGGGAGCAGAAATCTCTTATTCTCATTGTAGAAGATAGCTGAATTAGAAAAAGACCTGCAAGTAAAACAAGGAATTATCTGCACCATGAAGGGAGATGATTGAGATAGTGATTTAGACAACCAGGGTTGGAGCAAGTTAAAGAAAGATCAGTCATGGGACAAGCACCCCCCCCCCCCCCCGCCCACCAACGGTACCAGTGGCCCCTCCAAATGGCACCTATGGAACAGGTTAAGTACAATGTAGATGCCCAAGGTCTAAGGGGAGCTGTGGCCAGCAGATTCACTGTGCCCCATACCCCACAGCAGCTACAGGAAATATCCAAACAGATTCCCAAATTTGAAGGAAAGGGAGATGTGGTAAAACATTTCACAGACATAAAACAAGTTGCTGAGGTTAGTGGGATGGACGAAGCTGATAAGGGCCACTTGTTGCCGTACACCCTGGGGTCAACAGAATATATTTTTTTATTCGTTCATGGGATGTGGGCGTCGCTGGCGAGGCCAGCATTTATTGCCCATCCCTAATTGCCCTCGAGAAGGTGGTGGTGAGCCGCTTTCTTGAACCGCTGCAGTCCATGTGGTGAAGGTTCTCCCACAGTGCTGTTAGGGAGACCAGAATTTTGACCCAGCGATGAAGGAACGATGATATATTTCCAAGTTGGGATGGTGTGTGACTTGGAGGGGAACGTGCAGGTGGTGTTATTCCCATGTGCCTGCTACCCTTTTCCTTCTAGGTGTAGAGGTCGTGGGTTTGGGAGGTGCTGTCGAAGAAGCCTTGGCAAGTTGCTGCAGTGCATCCTGTGGATGGTACACGCTGCAGCCAAAGTGCACCGGTGGTGAAGGGAGTGAATGTTTAGGGCCAATCAAGTGAGCTGCTTTGTCCTGGATGGTGTCGAGCTTCTTGAGTGTTGTTAGAGCTGCACTCATCCAGGCAAGTGGAGAGTATTCCATCACACTCCTGACTTGTGCCTTGTAGATGGTGGAAAGGCTTTGGGGAGTCACTCGCCTCAAAATACCCAGCCTCTGACCTGCTCTTGTAGCCACAGTATTTATATGGCTGGTCCAATTAAGTTTCTGGTCAATGGTGACCCCCAGGATGTTGATGGTGGGGGATTCGGCGAGGGGAGGTGGTTAGATTCTCTCTTTTTGGAGATGGTCATTGCCTGGCACGAATGTTACTTGCCACTTATCAGCCCAAGCCTGGATGTTGTCCAGGTCTTCCTGCATGCAGGCATGGACTGCTTCATTATCTGAGGGGTTGCAAATGGAACCAAACACTGTGCAATCATCAGCGAACATCCCCATTTCTGACCTTATGATGGAGGGAAGGTCATTGATGAAGCAGCTGAAGATGGTTGGGCCTAGGACACTGCCCTGAGGAACTCCTGCAGCAATGTCCTGGGGCTGAGATGATTGGCCTCCAACAACCACTACCGGCGCTTCCTCAGATAGAAAACAAGGGAGAGGATCCTGGGCACAAACTCAAGTGTCCGTGCTCACTGCCATTGGCTTTAACGGGGGGATCCCAGCGAAGTATTGACCAAGTGTAAGCAAGAACCCAATGTGCATCCCGAGGTATCTGCCAATACTATGTTAGGGTCTATGGGCCAGGACTAGATCGAGCTGCCCCAGCAGGCTGTCCCACTGAGGCTAAGTGGCTGAGGACTTTGATTAGTCATGCACAACCATACCTGCAAGTGATGATGTGGAGATGCCGGTGATGGACTGGGGTGGACAAATGTCACCTGACGAAGGAGGAAAGCTCCAAAAGCTTGTGATTTCAAATAAAGCTGTTGGACTATAACCTGGTGTTGTACGACTCCTTACATTTACCTGCAAGCGGCATGGGCAGATTTTGACCCAGAAAATGAAGCCCAGACTGACCCTATAGTTCAGAGACGGATGGTACTGAGACGGGAGAACAGAAATGTGGCAGATAAACCAAAACAACCAGTATATACCACGCAAACTCCAGCATGGAAAAATTAGGATCCTCAAAGAGAGGGACCCAGAATAAATCCCTGGGCTGACACGCAATGTTACAATTGTAGGTTAATGGGACATTGTGCCAGACTTTGTAAAGTACCCCCTCGCCGGAACCCTGCCCACAAGGGAAGCAGAACCCAGGGGAAGAAAAACCAGCCAAGCTGTCTCCTAGTTTGGGAGACACAGAACACTGTATTATCACTGCATTAAAATGGGCTGTTATAACCTACCGCCCCTCCTGCTGCAGTACAAGGGGTACCCAACGCTCCTCCTATGTGTGCAATCGATCAACAGGGGGCTCTCCAGCTGTTAATTTGCCGCCCCCCCCCCACCCCAATGACAGGGACAGGCCTCTACTGAATATTTGTGCCCGTTACGGTATGACTTACATGGACGACCATGTGTAACTGCTGAGGTTAGAGGCCACGCGGCATTTATTTGGTTAACACGGGGGTGAACAGAATTGTCATATCTGTACGAGAACCGAGGGAACCTCCGATTCCCTCTGGGGCATCCTTTAAATTAAGTGGTATTACAGGGAACTCCCAGGTGGGTATTGAATCCCAGCCAATTCCTATCAAAATAGGATCTGATGAGGGTACTTGGGTATGCAAAGCAATGAGCCTAGCACTGAGGACAGAGAGTGTTAGGGGCGGATATATTAATGGAAAGGGGCCTCATTGTAGATCTCACTAATAGCACCCTGTGGCAGGACATGGATATGGAGGAACCGATAGTAATTCCAGAGTATGGAGAAATGTGTGCGATCACTGAAATGAGAGGGTATGATTTAGGTGAAATATTCCATAATTTATGCCCTGAGCTACAGCAGGTAGTAAAAGAAAACGAGGCATCGTTTGCCAAACATAAGCATGATTGTAGTGGAGTGAAAGGAGCGGTGGACATACAGGGACCTGACCTACCCCATCCATTGAAACAGTATTGTTTCCCTTGGGAAGCAAACGAGAACATTAGAAAGACAATAAACCCGCTCCTCCAGCAAGCCCAATAGTGACTGGAACAAATTCATCTATTTGGCCTATTAAGAAAGCAGATGGCTCCTGGCGACTGACTATCGCTTACCGACAGTCAAATAAGGCAACGCCCTCACGCACCCCAACAGTGGCATCGGCGCCAGAGGTATTAACAAAACCGGCACCAAAATCCACTGTTGTTCAGAGAGTGTTGGACATATCAAACGGCTTTTGGTCAGTGCCCCTTAATCCTGAACACCAGGAGAAGTTTCCCTTTACTTTCCAGGACCAATAGTATACCTGGACTTGTTTACCTCAAGGGTTTCACAATTTCCCCTCCATCAGCTAATGGCAAAAGCCAGTTCAGCCAACCTGACTGTTTAATACAGTATGTGGATGATTTATTGTTGCATACCCCAGACATGGGAAGTCATGCAATATTGCTAAACGAACTGTTACACTTGTTAACCAGAGAAGGGTTAAAAGTTAATCCAAAGAAGGCACAGATAGCATGGGATAAGGTCACTTTTCTAGGAGTAAACATTAACAAAAATGGGAGGGAGATGGACGAAATGAAAATAAAAACCATGCAAGACCTACCCATACCAACCTCGGTTAAGACGGTACAATCACTCTTAGGATTGGTGGGGTACTACTGGAATTTTATAGACAATTTTGCCACATTTAGTGCACCCCTCTATGCTTTACTAAAAAAGGATACTAGTTGGGAATGGGCTATCGCCTTCACGGAGGCAGTTAAAAAGTTAAAGGAAGCTTTACAAAAGGCCCCCATCCTAATCCCAGCTGACTCAGAAAAGCCCTTCTACCTAGAAACGGCAGCCGGTGAATATGCTATATCAGCAGTCCTAACTCAAAAGACCCATGACAAACAGAGACCCAGTCGCTTATGCGTCCTGGTCCTTAGGCCAGCAGAAGTAAATTATTCCGCATGTGAAAAACACTTGCTTGCAACCTTTTGGGCCATTAAGCATTTTTCTTACATTGTGGGATTAGCACCGATACATCTCTTAACCAATCACACTCCAACGGAGTTGTTGTTAGACGGAAGATTAAAGGATGGGTCCATGTCTAACGTCCACCTAGTCCGGTGAACCCTGTTATTGCAGGGCAGAGATATTAAGATCCACCACATCCCAGGTCCGCCTCACTTGGCAGGAAATCTGATGTATCAAGGAGAAAAACATCAATGTCAGGCGACCAACCAAAACCACCACGAAAGGTCCAATAAAAGCAAGAGTGTTGCCCGACACACGCGATATATATGTAGACGGATCCAGTAGAGAACGGACAAAGGAAGAGGAATATATGAAATGGGCAAACAAGTAGAATTAGCTATTAAACTGCCTGAACATATGTCTGCGCAAGCAGCCGAATTGGCAGCTGTTGCCTATGCGGTCACACATCCAATTGAGCTCCCAACTCTCTTTACCATATACTCAGACTCCATGTACGTGTGTAACTCTCTGACGGAATACCTTCCGATCTGGGAAAAGAGAGGCTTTGCATCAGCCTCCACCCCCGTTTTGAAAGCGATTTTCAATAGAGCACAGGAAGTAACTGAACAAATAGCGATGTATAAAGTCAAAGCACATACTAAGAAAGAGCCTCTATAGGAGGGAAATCAGAATGCAGACGAATTGGCTAAGAAAGGAGGAGAGGAGGGAACGGATTGGGATCCGGTAGAAATGTTTCCTCCAATGGAAACCAATCAGCCTGAGAAATTGCCCGACCCAATCGATCTGAAACAATTACAAAAAGACAATCCTGAAATAAAGGCAGTCTTGGTGATGCTAGAAAAAAAAAAGCCCAAGGAGAGAATACGTTCATCAGCCCAAATTAAAAAGGTGAAAGATGGGATCCTGCTATACGGTCAAAAGTGGGTGGTACCACAGAATGAGCGCAATGCTTTTCTTTACCAAGACTATGACGCACCCATGTCTGGATACCCCAGTCCACGGGGAACGTTAGAGAGGCTCCAGCAAGTAACATGGAGGCCAGGAATGAAAGACCAGGTGGATCATTATTGTCAAAACTGTTTAATTTGTGTACAACACAACCCGGATGCCAATACCAAAATGGCACTGTTGCACCACACTCGGCCGACCGCCGGCCCTTGGACCGATCTACAGACAGATTATATTGGGCCCTTTCCCCCTTCCTCTCGAAGTAAATCGGTATGTATTGGTGGGAGTAAACACATTCTCGAAGTGGGTAGAAGCCTTTCCAACCCCCAGTGCAACAGCACAGGCCACTGCTAAAATATTGGTGAACCACATAGTCACCAGATGGGGACTCCCAAAGTCCATCGATTCAGACCAAGGTAGTCATTTTACAGGGAGGGTAAACTGCTATGCAACTGCCAGAAATCAAAACACAATTCCATAATCCTACCTCATCAGGCATTGCGGAGAGAATGAATCGAACATTAAAAACAATGCTAAAGAAGTTGATTGAACAATCCCGCAAAACACGGGACCAATTGCTGCCCTTGGCATTAATGGCTATGAGATCCACTGAGTCACGTACCACCGAGGTTTCACCCCATGAGTTAATGGCAGGGAGAGTGATGAGAGCCCCTGAACATTTGTTGTATCAGGATATGTCTCAGTATCCGTATCAGGCCTTGACTCAGGAGTGGTATGTTAACCAATTAGTGACCAGCTGCAACAGGCAATGGTCTTTGCAGTTAATATTGGACAATCTAAAAAGGCCAACAAAGTGCATTTTGACACCAAAGTCAAAGCAGTAGAATAGGATGTGGGACAAACAGTGATGGTAAAAACATACAATCAGCAGGGTCATTCGCGACTCATTTTTCTGGACCATATCCCATTGTGGATAAAGCAAGTCCATCTGTGTACAAAGTATTCCTGAAAAAGGGAAAAGGAAAATGGTTCCATAATCAGCCCCCTGGAGGAAGAGATTACTCCATCCTCCCACGCTATGGGATGAGGAGGAAGACAACATATTACACCCATCTGTGATAGGAGAGAGAGCCCCGAGTCCAAGGCGACTGAGACAAAGGCCAGTCCATCCACCAAATAGGTACACTCCTCCAGGGGCTTACAGACAATGACATTTATGATACGTAAATGGCAGAAGAAATTAGTGCCCGATTTGAACAAAACCAAACAAGTCTATTGCAGGCCAAAAACAAATGAGATGTTGACAAAATGCAAACATGATGTAACCAATAAGTATTCCGATAAAATGTTTGAATCCTAGGTACCGAGTAAGAAGGGATATGAGATGTTAACAACCACGGCAAGGTGGATCGGACCGATAACTATCGGATTTACAGGAGTGAACGTTTACACTTTTACCATATCTAGTTTGGCCATTGGTTATAAAAACACCGTTGGTCGTAAAAGTATGGAACAACATTGTGATATCAACCACCTTTACTCCATCCGCATGGGATAGGTATGTATACTCAAGCAAGGAAAACACCACCCTGACTGAGTTGCAGAGGAAAAGGGACTTGATGGACACATTGGTCGTCTATGCCCACATGGATTGTTCATCATATGGTGACTTTAACATTCCAGGGACTATCAAACAGCCCTGTTACCGGAACCAGGCTGAGTATACTGCGAGGCCAATAATCATGGTGAGAAAAAGGGTATCAAGGTAGTGTTCAGTTAAACGCACATGACTTCAGTTTATCCATTAGCAACACTACGACGGAGTATCCTGGAGTCTATCGAGTGCAGGTCCAAGAACGAAACATTGGCGTGGGTGTTACCATTTTAGGGCCATTACTTGTGACACACAACTGGACTGTGCACAATGACATCAGCACTTCTCGGGGGAAGATTCTTAATGGGTCATGGATAGTGAGGGTCCCCCCATACATCAATTGGGTTGACCTGTCGATATACCAGTGATCTTCCATTATTTAATGGGGCTCCGCCTTTCCTCAAAAATGGTGCCCCCTTGGCTCCAGCTAACATACCTTATATTATCGAAGAACCCCAAGCCAATAAGTCAACTGTGGGCATGGCTGCCTAATAGTTTCCCTATTTCTGGGAAAGACATGAAGGGAATTATACTTGTGAACCAGTCAGGTCATCTTCAACAAAAGTGATCTGTCAGGAATGCTCTATACAACTCATTGCTGAAGGTAGCAAACAGCCTGAGGAGGGAAAGCGGAGTCGGGAATGCCCAAAAACAGCCGACTAATGGATTGGTCATCATCCGGACTCAGCAAGGAGTTCATAATGACGTCCATTATGAATTGGTGCCGTTACTGATACCTCTAGTGGAGATAACCTTTCCGCCAGCGTTATGCCACCCGGCCCACAATTCGTTATATAATACAATGCTCCAATAGTACATGACTTCCACCAACACAATGCAGGTCAGGATTTAGATCAAGCCTGGCCCCACAACCGTACAAAGCAGGTCACAGAATACAGAAAAGGAGTATAGGTGAGTGGATAGGTATTGGAGCTACTGCAGGTGCGGCAGCATGGACTAGGCTAGATATTGAATCAATGTGGCAACATGAAGAATCAATACGGGAACAACTGAAGGATCTTTTAAAAGGCATGAACAAAGGGGATAAAGATCTGATGTGAAACCCAACAGGGTACAGTATCAATAACCGAAATAACAAAAGGCATGGAACAAATAATGACCAGAGTAAATGACATACTCAATGGAAATAATCGGGAGTATAAAGACCAAAATGTATCCAAAGCCATCACATGCAGCATGTATGGAGGTTTTGTATTAAATCAGATACAACAAGGATTGAACGATATGGAGAATAACAGGATCCCAAAATGGGTTACTGATAAACAGATACGGGAATTATATAAAGCAGACTATGACCTACGTAAGGCCAGAAAATATGGCACGGTATATCTGATTCGGAAACCATGTAATACCACAACGGGAAAAATGGTTCTCCCACTGTTGATAGCATTACCTCAAATATGAGATAAGCCTAGGAAGGATTTAGCATACAATCTTTAAAGAACTCACCACTTTTCCCAAACATCTGATAAAAGGACAAGAGGAAGAATGGAACGGGGTGGACTAGTGTCAGGGACCTGGATTTGTCAATGTGACATACTCCAGTGGAATATGTCTACCCGCGGGTTCACCCTGGGGGATGAGGACCCTGAATGCTTGGTGAGAATTATCAATAGGCGGGTAGATACCCACATGGCCTATCAAACCAGAGGCCGATACTGTATAACTATTAGTGACGTTACATTCAGGCGTGGTACCGCCATTTGCTCTGTCACTTACTCTCCTTTCTTTCTCACCCCCACGGAATTTACTCAGATTGGGGAACATACTCTTATACCAATACGGCCACATAGTGTAACAGGGATTCACGTTTATCTCACATTACAGGAGGAGGCATTACAAGCTGTAGTGCCCTTTGGGCACCCTAGCCCTCCGTTGTCATTAAGCCTTAATTCCATACTGGCACATTCACATGCCTCACTTCACCACCTGGTGAAGATGAAACAAGCTAATGCGCTTATAGAACAAAGGATAGAAAAGCTAGGAGATCATGAGTGCTGGAAGACAGTATGTAATGTTAGCCAATACCCATGGGTTAGAATGATTAGTATGGCTTTAAAATGTACGCAATGTATACTAGTGTTTGTTATGATAATCTGCTTATGTGTAATGCGACATTTAATCCGCAAGCATGTCAAAGAAATATTCTTTTTGCATATGTCACGACAAACCCCTCCTACACAGGACAGTAAACCAATATTCAGGAAAACTTAACCACCACAGACAATGCTCAAGGTGTATGAAGTGGATTGGTCAAAAGATTAGTCAGATCCACTTGAGGAGACACTAAGGATTTTGAACATTGGATCAGACCCCATTTTACTCTTTTGAACTGCTGGACCACTTGACAAAGGGTTAACTAGTCCCTTTAAGGATTTGGACATTCACTTGGACAGTACATTTGAAACCAGGGGTTAACTCGTCCTTGACATTACCTTTGGACTTTTGGACAGTAGAAATGCACAACCACAAAGTGTAGTCAGTTTAAACTGGACATTTGAATATCAGTTTAAACTGCAAAAGCAGCAAAGTACAGAAACATCAACAAGCTGCAGTTTTCAATAACAACTGATAAGTATAAAAGGCAGAAGCTTTCATCGATGCTCACAAAAAATGCAAAGGACAAACAACTGATAAGGCACCTGGCTTCACATGGAGAAGAAAATACAATGGATTCACACAGTGCGAGTGGTTCAACCAACCATCCATCCATCTTAATGCTACGACGGATAGGTGGTCAAACTGGGCCTTCTCGTAACTTAGAGCACACCCCATAAGCTAAAAGAACATATAAAGATAGGACATCGTAGAAGCTTCAACAGTCAATAGTTGCAGGAACAACAATTGAACAATTACTGCAGTACGAGCTCCTCCAACAACAAGCACTTCAATACTTTGCTTTTGAACTTTGACAAACTGACCGTACTTTCGAACTTTGACAAAAAGACAAACCTTGATGAGAAGACACAGAACTTCGATACTTTACTAATGAGCTGGAACGAAGAGGCAAACTTTCATGAGACCAAGAACCCTGACGCATCATTCAACACATCACCTGTTACCACAGCGATCATCAACCTTTGTCTAGACCTAGACGGCTGCCGTGATGCTTTAAAAAGATTGTATGCGCTACTTGCTCACTTTGCTTCATGCTTGCTTTTATTCTCCTTTTTAAATCATTAAATAAAGTACATTGTGAACCACCGATTGTATAATGGGTAGAGTGATCTATGTATTGACTGAGTTGCTTCATGCCATGTGCTCTTTTTGACTTACTAAATAAATAATCATTTTGGTTAATGAAACTACCGTGTCAGGATGGTTTTCTTTGTCTGAATTATTGTCCAGGTCCACGAATCTCTGGGAAAGACCCAAATTTCCATACACCATTCCCTTATTCCAGTACTTGCCGCATCCATCAGTGCCCATACATTCTCCCCCCTTGCTTCTCCAACCTTTTCTTGCCACTCTCTCATCTCAAGCACCAGTAACTTTCCCCTCTCTCCCTCCTGCTGTGTTTCCTGCAGGGTTCAGATGAAAGTCAATTGCCTGAAATGTTCAAGTAGTCACTTCTCCCTACAGATGCTGTTCCTAAGTGATTCCAGCATTTTCTGTTTCTCTTTCCTATTTCCAGCATTTGCAATATTTTGGTTTTTTTGTTTATTTTGAGGGTTTTTTTTGATAGAGGGGTAAAGTTTTGTCTTCATCACCTAACCAGTAATATGGCAGAGCGGAGCGCCCACCAGTTATAGAACCCGCCTGATTATTAATTCCAATGGAATGAAAATCAGACGGATTCTATACGGGGCAGGTGATCTGCTCAGCCAGAGAACCACCTACGCGATGAAGACAAAAATTTAACCAAGTGTATGTGTGACAGACTGTACTGATGTAGCTTTTGTATTTGAATTGTAAATATTCCAAAAACTTAGTCCCTTTTACCATGACTAGAATTTATCTGGTCTTCAATGGATCGGCCATGTAATGATCCTTCATAATAATTTTACCCAATTTATCCATTGATAGACCATCTCCTCTTAGACTTTTCTTCTGCCATTAACATGGCTGTTATTAATTTGCCAACCCAAGATAGATGCGCACGGTGTGCGGATATACACAGTGTGCTGAGAGTTTGGTAAGTGTGGGCGTTTAAGAGTTAATCTCTTTAAATCTAGTGCATATTGCTTCAACTATTTAAGGTCAATTTAAAAGTTTAAATTTCTAAGTTTCTGTCAGGCTTCAGCAGAGAGCTGCTGTAGCAAGTTAATTGGTTAGCTAGATTCAACTGGTACTTGAAGGTGGGGCAGGCCTGACTCATCTGAGTCTCAACTGTAGAAATACAGGGGCCTGTCGGTGCGGACTGCACGGTGTGCGGATATACACAGTGTGCTGAGAGTTCGGTGAGTGTGGGAGTTCGGTGAAGTGGGGGAAGGAGGTGCTGCTTTGCCTTGCTTTTCCGAACTTTTCCTGCAGAGCGGTAGTGGACCTGAGAGTAGAAGACTGAGATTGTGGAATAAAAGCAGCAGCAGACCTGCACCAAGAGACAACTACTGTGCGACATCACAGGTGAGGCAGGAGAGTCCGAGAGGTGAGCAGAGTATAAAAGGGGAGGCCTAGAGCGGGAAGAGTGTCTAGGAGTCTAAGGCAAGTCATGGCAGCGCAGCTCGCACCCATGATATGCTCCTCCTGCACTATGTGGGAAGTCATGGACACTACCAGTGTCCCTGGCGACCATGTGTGCAGGAAGTGTGTCCAGCTGCAGCTACTGGCTAACCGTTTTTCGGAGCTGGAGCTGCGGGTGGACTCACTGTGGAGCATCCGCGATGCTGAGACTATCGTGGATAGCACGTTCAGTGAGGTGGTCACACCACAGGTAAAGAATACGCAGGCAGAAAGGAAATGGGTGACCGCCAGGCAGAGTAAAAGGACTAGGCAGGTAGAGCAGGAGTCCCCAGGGGCCATCTCCCTCTCAAACAGATATTCTGCTTTAGATACTGTTGGGGGAGATGGCTTATCAGGGAAAAGCAGCAAGAGCCAGGTTCGGGGCACCACGGGTGGCTCTGCTGCACAGGAGGGGAGGAAGAGGAGTGGCAGGGCTATAGTGATAGGGGATTCCATTGTAAGGGGAACAGACAGGCGTTTCTATGGCCGCAAACGTGACTCCAGGATGGTATGTTGCCTCCCTGGTGCTAGGGTCAAGGATGTCATGGAGCGGCTGCAGGGCATTCTGGAGGGGGAGGGTGAACAGCCAGTAGTCGTGGTCCATATTGGTACCAACGACATAGGTAAAAAAAAAGGGATGAGGTCCTGCAAGGTGAATTTAAGGAGTTAGGAGATAAATTAAAAAGCAGGACTTCAAAGGTAGTGATCTCAGGATTACTACCGGTGCCACGTGCTAGTGAGTATAGGAACAGGAGAATAGACAGGATGAATGCGTGGCTGCAGGGATGGTGTAGGAGGGAGGGATTTAGATTCCTGGGACATTGGGACCGGTTCTGGGGAAGGTGGGACCTGTACAAGCGTGACAGGTTACACCCGAGCAGGACCGGGACAAATGTTCTCGCGGGTGTGTTTGCTAGTGCTGTTTGGGAAGGTTTAAACTAGAGTGGCAGGGGGATGGGAACCTGAGCGGGGAGTCAGAAGGGAATAAAGTTGAGAGCAACAAGAGAGGGCAAGACCCAGGGGAAATCGACAATACAAATAGTATAAACAGTTGTTCAAGAACAAGTGAAAGGGAAAAGCATAGAGCAGCGGAAAGAAAGTGTACTTTAGGCACGACAGATAAAATGAAAACTAGAAGGCGTAAGGCGATTAACCCAGCATCAAAGCTGTGGCAGGGGGTTGGGAACCTGAGCAGGGAGACAGAGGAAAGCATATCAGGAAGGGACAGAAGGTATGGAGTAAAAGGTAAAGTGTTAAAAAAGGAAAAAGCAGGAACTAAGTGTCACAAAACATATTTGAAAGTTCTTTATCTGAATGCACGTAGCATTCGTAACAAAATGGATGAGTTAATGGCACAAATAACGACGTATGGGTATGATCTTGTGGCCATTACAGAAATATGGCTGCAGGGTGACAACGACTGGGAATTAAATACGCCAGGGTATTTAACAATCAAGAAGGACAGGCAGGAAGGAAGGGGAGGTGGGGTGGCTATGTTAATAAGGGAAGGAATCACTGTAATACAGAGAAAAGATATTGGGACAAAGGATCAGGATAATGAAACAGTTTGGGTAGAGATAAGGAATAATAAGGGGCAAAAAACACTTGTGGGCGTAGTATATAGGCCTCCTAATAGTTGCAACTCTGCTGGAAGAAGTATTAATCAGGAAATAGTCGGGGCATGTAATAAGGGAACAGCTTTAATTATGGGGGATTTTAACTATCATATTAACTGGACAAATCAAATTGGGCAGGGTAGCCTTGAGGAAGAGTTTATTGAGTGTATTAGGGATGGATTTCTTGAGCAGTATGTAACTGAACCAACAAGGGAGCAAGCAACCTTGGACCTGGTCCTGTGTAATGAGCCAGGGTTAATTAATAATGTCCTAGTTAAGGATCCCCTTGGAATGAGTGACCATAACATGGTTACATTCCATATCCAATTAGAGGGTGAGAAGGTTGGTTCTCAAACAAGCGTACGGAGCTTGAATAAAGGAGACTATGATGGTATGAGAGCGGAATTGATTAAAGTGGACTGGGAAAATAGATTAAAGGGTAAGACGGTACATGAGCAGTGGTGTTCATTTAAGGAGTTATTTTACAACTTTCAAAAAATATATATTCCACTGAGGAAAAAAGGGTGTAAAAGAAATGACAGCCATCCGTGGCTAAGTAAAGAAATTAAGGATAGTATCCGACTAAAAACAAGGACACATGAGGTAGCCAAACTTAGTGGGAGGATAGAAGATTGGGAAGTCTTCAAAAGACAGCAAAAAGTAACGAAAGGATTAATTAAGAAAGGGAAGATAGATTATGAAAATAAATTAGCAAAAAATATAAAAACAGATAGCAAGAGTTTCTACAGTTATATAAAAAGAAAAAGGGTGGCTAAGGCAAACGTAGGTCCTTTAGAGGATGAGACCGGGAAATGAATGGTGGGAAACATGGAGATGGCAAAAATGCTGAACAAATATTTTGTTTCAGTCTTTACGGTAGAGGACACTAAGAATATCCCAACACTGGACAAACAGGGGGCGCTAGGGGGGAGGAGCTAAATACGATTAAAATCACTAAGGAATTGGTACTCAGTAAATTAATGGGACTCAAGGCGGATAAATCCCCTGGACCTGATGGCTTCCATCCTAGGGTCTTGAGGGAAGTGGCAGTAGGGATTGTGGATGCTTTGGTAATAATTTTCCAAAATTCTCTGGACTCGGCAAAGGTCCCAGCAGATTGGAAAACTGCCAATGTAACACCCTTATTTAAAAAGGGTAGTAGGCAGAAGGCTGGAAATTATAGGCCAGTTAGCTTAACATCTGTGGTGGGTAAAATTTTGGAGTCTATTATTAAGGAGACAGTAGCAGAACATTTGGATAAACATAATTTAATAGGACAAAGTCAGCATGGCTTTACGAAGGGGAAGTCATGTCTGACAAATTTGCTTGAGTTCTTTGAGGACATAACGTACAGGGTGGATAAAGGGGAACCAGTGGACGTAGTGTATTTGGACTTCCAGAAGGCATTCGACAAGGTGCCACATAAAAGATTATTGCTCAAGATAAAGACTCACTGGATTGGGGGTAATATTCTGGCATGGCTGGAGGATTGGTTGTCTAACAGGAAGCAGAGAGTTGGGATAAATGGTACATTCTCGGACTGGCAACCTGTAGCCAGTGGTGTTCCGCAGGGGTCGGTGCTGGGTCCCCAACTCTTTACAATCTATATTAACGATTTGGAGGAGGGGACCGAGTGTAACATATCAAAGTTTGCAGATGATACAAAGATGGGAGGGAAAGTAGAGAGTGAGGAGGACATAAAAAACCTACAAGGGGATATAGACAGGCTGGGTGAGTGGGCGGAGATTTGGCAGATGCAATACAATATTGAATATGAGGTTATGCACTATGGCAGGAAAAATCGGAGAGCAAGTTATTATCTTAATGGCGAGCAACTGGAAAGTACTGCAGTACAAAGGGATCTGGGGGTCCTAGTGCAAGAAAATCAAAAAGTTAGTTTGCAGGTGCAGCAGGTGATCAAGAAGGCCAACGGAATGTTGGCTTTTATTGCTCGGGGGATAGAATATAACAGGGAGGTATTGCTGCAGTTATATAAGGTATTGGTGAGACCGCACCTGGAATACTGCATACAGTTTTGGTGTCCATACTTAAGAAAAGACATACTTGCTCTCAAGGCAGTACAAAGAAGGTTCACTTGGTTAATCCCGGGGATGAGGGGGTGGACATATGAGGAGAGGTTGAGTAGATTGGGACTCTACTCATTGGAGTTCAGAAGAATGAGAGGCGATCTTATTGAAACATATAAGATTGTGAAGGGGCTTGATCGGGTGGATGCGGTAAGGATGTTCCCAAGGATGGGTGAAACTAGAACTAGGGGGCATAATCTTAGAATAAGGGGCTGCTCTTTCAAAACTGAGATGAGGAGAAACTTCTTCACCCAGAGGGTAGTAGGTCTGTGGAATTTGCTGCCCCAGGAAGCTGTGGAAGCTACATCATTAAATAAATTTAAAACAGAAATAGACAGTTTCCTAGAAGTAAAGGGAATTAGGGGTTACGGGGAGCAGGCAGGAAATTGGACATGAATTTAGATTTGAGGTTAGGATCAGATCAGCCATGATCTTATTGAATGGCAGAGCAGGCTCGAGGGGCCGATTGGCCTACTCCTGCTCCTATTTCTTATGTTCTTATGTTCAATGGAAGGACGTCATTTGGGACATTTTAGCTTATCCATCCAGAGCAAATAATACATTCTTTTGAGAATATATAACTCATCCTCGGAATTTGTCTACAGTTCTCCTTTTGCGAAAACTCGTGAAAAGTCCATTTATTGGCTCTGCCATATCCCGGTCAGCTGTAATGGCTTTGCCCAATTTATCCATTAACAGACCTGTTCTTTGACCTTCCTTCTACGATTAACAACTATTACTAATTTACTAAAGAAAGATAAATGCAGGGAAGGAAGCCTTTCTTAGCTCATCCATCTAGGGCAAAATGTACTCCCCCTTCCCCCAGTCATATTATGTTATATACTTGACTAAGTCTCCACTATTCTACTTAAAAGACTATTCCAAGTGATCATCTGGCTTATGGGGGGGGGGGGGGGGGTGGTGTTCATCCGGACATCTGTCCTAAATCTTTCCTTTCACTACTTTTAATTTACGTCCTTGTTCTATAGAATGCCTTGAAGGCTTCAGATCAGCCCGATTTACACCGTTTAACATTTCTCAGTTGCCTCCTTTCACAGCCAAAGAGTCCCCGTTTCTCCAGTCTTTCCATGTAACACAATGCTTTGACATTAGGGATCAACCGCTCTCTACCAGTTCCATGGCTTGAATACTTTCCTCATGTGTTGGTGACTAAAATGGAATACTGTGTACACAGTTAGACTTTTGCACGTGAATGCAAAAGACAAGGCTGAAGCGTTTGCAACCATCTTCAGCCAGAAGTGCCAAGTACATGATCCATCTTGGCCTCCTCCTGATATCCCCACCATCACAGAAGCAAGTCTTCGCCAATTCGATTCACTCCACGTGATATCAAGAAACAGCCAAGTGCAGTGGATACAACAAAGGCTATGGACCCCGACAACACCCGGCTGTAGTGCTGAAGACATGTGCTCCAGAACTAGCCGCGCCTCTAGCCAAATTGTTCTAGTACAGCTACAACACCGGCATCCACCTGACAATGTGGAAAATTGCCCAGGTATGTCCTGTCCACAAAAAGCAGGACAAATCCAATCCGGCCAATTACCACCCCATCAGTCCACTCTCAATCATCAGCAAAGTGATGGAAGGTGTCATCGACAGTGCTATCAAGCGGCACTCACTCACCAATAACCTGCTCACTGATGCTCAGTTTGGGTTCCGCCTGGACCACTCGGCTCCAGACCTCATTACAGCCTTGGTCCAAACATGGACAAAAGAGCTGAATTCCACAGGTGAGGTGAGAGCAACTGCCCTTGACATCAAGGCAACATTTGACCGAGTGTGGCACCAAGGAACCCTGGTAAAATTGAAGTCAATGGGAATCAGGGGGAAAACTCTCCAGTGGCTGGAGTCATACCTACCACAAAGGAAGATGGTAGTGGTTGTTGGAGGCCAATCATCTCAGCCCCAGAACGTTGCTGCAGGAGTTCCTCAGGGCAGTGTCCTAGGCCCAACCATCTTCAGCTGCTTCATCGATGACCTTCCCTCCATCATAAGGTCAGAAATGGGGATGTTTGGTATCGATTGCACAGTGTTCAGTTCCATTCGCAACCCCTCAGATAATGAAGCAGTCTGTGCCCGCATGCAGCAAGACCTGGACAATGTCCAGGCTTGGGCTGATAAGTGGCAAGTAACATTCGCGCCAGACAAGTGCCAGGCAATGACCATCTCCAACAAGAGAGAGTCGAACCACCTCCCCTTGACATTCAACGGCATTACCATCGCCGAATCCCCCATCAACAACATCCTGGGGGTCACCATTGACCAGAAACTTAACTGGACCAGCCATATAAATACTGTGGCTACAAGAGCAGGTCAGAGGCTGGGTATTCTGCGGCGAGTGACTCACCTCCTGACTCCCCAAAGCCTTTCCACCATCTACAAGGCACAAGTCAGGAGTGTGATGGAATACTCTCCACTTGCCTGGATGAGTGCAGCTCCAACAACACTCAAGAAGCTCCACACCATCCAAGACAAAGCAGCCTGCTTGATTGGCACCCCATCCACCACCCTAAACATTCACTCCCTTCACCATCAGCGCACTGTGGCTGCAGTGTGTACCATCCACAGGATGCACTGCAGCAACTCGCCATGGCTTCTTCGACAGCACCTCCCAAACCCACGACCTCTACCACCTAGAAGGACAAGGACAGCAAGCGCATGGGAACAACAGTACCCGCACATTCTCCTCCATGTCACACTCCATCCCGACTTGGAAATATAACGTCGTTGGGTCAGAATCCTGGAACTCCTTACCTAACAGCACTGTGGGAGTACCTTCACCACATGGACTGCAGCGGTTCAAGAAGGCAGCTCACCACCACCTTCTCAAGGGCAATTAGGGATGGGAAGTAAATGCTGGCCTCGCCAGTGACGCCCACATGCCATGAACGAATAAAAAAAAAAACAGGGCACTGAACAACTTTAGAATGAAATCTTCCAATTTGTACTCAACTCACATGGTAATACAGTTTACAAATGTATTCACTTTTATTGCTGCTCCAGTGATTTTACACATTAAGCACTAAACCTACCATTAAACCCAGATTCCTTTCTGTTTCACTTTTAGTCACTTCTGCAACATCCATGGTACACTGCTAAAACCAGTCTTTCCTACAAGTATGTACTGATCTGTATTCAATTTCATGTGGCACTGGTTTGCCTAAAAATTCAGAAGTAAATAAAACAAATTTATAGAAGTAAAATAACAAACTTAACAAAAAGCAGTAAAATTGGAGCAAATCAAAACAAAAATTCCACATGATGTCCACCGCTCATGGTGAACTGTAGGTTATTGTTCCAGCATGTAAACAGCTTGAAACATAGACAAGCAATTGCAAGAATCCTTTCCAGTAATTTTATACATCCTGGATCTGTCCATGGCAGATTTTGCACGGCCCAGGAGGTCCTCTGATCTGGTCACTCTCATCCAAAAATAAACAGGATCAGGAAAATAGCCCCCTCAATGAATGAAATGAGGGTTGCAGTCTCTGACATTACATGCAGAGCTGGACCATATGATTCCCTATCACCACAAAAACAGGCCATCAGGGAGGTGTCCATGTTATGGACCATCAGCTTGTTTATTGCTGCTCCAGTGATTTTACACATTAAGTGCTAAAACTGCTATTAAATCCAGGTCCCTTTCTGCTTCATGTTCAGCTACTTCTATAGCATCCATGGTATACTTGTAACATGCATTTAAATATATTCCACACTAAGTTCCCAGTGGTTCTGGTAAAGAGACCCCAATACAGGGCCTTCCGATCATATTGCTCGCCACCTGAAAATTATAACACCTAAGATCAGGAGTTTCCCAACAGCAGATGAAGGCAAGGAAGAGAATTAGCATAAAGTAATGGAAACCACTTCATGCAGAATGGAATGGCACAAAGAGAATTTGAGGGGTAACTTGCCGGAGATTTCTGAGGGGGCTTTTGTGGCCTCACGAGTTGAGCAAGGCTGGTCACTCAGGAATGGAAGCAGAGCAATAAACCTCAACTTCAGGGCCCACGGATGATTTTAGTTTACGTTTGGTCATCGCCACAGGATGGATGGATGGAAGGAATGCAGATAGTTAACTTGACAACAAATGCCTCCAGCAACATCCAGTTGACCTACCAATAGCCAATACATAGAATCATAGAATGATACAGCAGAGAAGGAGGCCATTCGGCCCAATATGGCTGTTCTGGCTCCCTGAAAGCTATCCAATTAGTCCCACTCCCTTGCTCTTTCCCCATAGCTCTGCAAATTTTTCCTTCAAGTATTTATCCAATTCCCTTTTGACAGTTACTATTGAATCTGCTTCCACCTCGCTTTCAGGCAATGCATTCCAGATCATAACAACTCGCTGTGTAATGTTTTTTTCCCCTCATGTCGCCTCTCCTTTAACGCAGAAAAATGCGAAATGATACATTTCAGTAGGAAAAACGAGGAGAGGCAATATAAACTAGAGGGCACAACTCTAAAAAGGGTACAGGAACAGACAGATCTGGGGGTATATGTGCACAAATCGTCGAAGGTGGCAGGGCAGGTTGAGAAAGTGGTTAACAAAGCAGACGGGATCCTGGGCTTTATAAATAGAGGCATAGATTACAAAAGTATGGAAGTCATGATGAACCTTTGTAAAACACTGGTTCGACCACAACTGGAATATTGTGTCCAGTTCTGGGCACCGCACTTTAGGAAAGATGTGAAGGCCTTAGAGACAGTGCAGAAGAGATTTACTAGAATGATTCCAGGGATGAGGGACTTTGGTTATGTGGATAGACTAGAGAAGCTGAGGTTGTTCTCTTTGGAACAGAGACGGTTGTGAGGAGAGTTGATAGAGGTATGCAAAATCATGAAGGGTCTTGACAGAGTAGGTAGAGAGAAACTGTTCCCATTGACGGAAGAACCAGAGGACATAGAATTAAGGTGATTGGCAAAAGAACCAAAGGTGACATGAGGAAAAACCTTCTTTTTTTTTTACACAGCGAGTGGTTAGGATCTGGAATGCACAGCCCGAGGCGGTGGTGGAGGCAGATTCAATCATGGCCTTCAAAAGGGAACAGGATAAGTGCTTGAAAGGAAAAAATTTGCAGGGCTACGGGGAAAGGGCAGGCGAGTGGGACTAGCTGGATTGCTCTTGCATAGAGCCGGCATGGACACGATGGGCTGAATGGCCTCCTTCCGTACTGTAACCTATGATTTTATGATTCTAATTA
The DNA here is from genome assembly GCF_035084215.1 of Heptranchias perlo. Lineage (NCBI taxonomy): Eukaryota > Metazoa > Chordata > Chondrichthyes > Hexanchiformes > Hexanchidae > Heptranchias > Heptranchias perlo. The sequence goes on along the minus strand of NC_090328.1, from coordinate 21,953,577 downwards.
TCTTAAATCTGTGTCCTCTGGTTATCGAACCTTCTGCCACTGGAAACAGTTTCTCCTTATTTACTCTATCAAAACCCTTAATGACTTTGAACACCACTATCAAATGTCCCCTTAACTTTCTCTGCTTTAAAGGAGAACAACTCCAGCTTCTCCAATCTCTCTACATAACTGAAGTCTTTGACCCCTGGTACCATTCTTGTAAATCTCCTCTGCACCCTCTCTAAGGTCTTGACATCCTTCCTGAAGTGTGGTGCCCAGAACTGTCCACAATACTCCAGCTGGGGCCTAATCTCTGATGCTGGTGAATCATGCTAGGGCACATGTCTCTTGTTCAACCATACATGTGGGAGATAAGAATGCAGTGGCTCATCAAATACATCCCTGAGTCAGATCAAGCACCAAACTTTCAGCAGGTTCTATTTATATTTTTAAAAAACTAGGTCAGACAGGGACAGATGCTGCCAGGGTATGTGAAAAAAACTGTCCGACATATCACAGGGCATCATCATCACAGGCCTAGTGCCTTCCTCAGAATCACTGAACCACAGAATTTTACAGAAGGAGGGTATTTCATGATCCTTAAATATGTTGTGCCAGAGGACTGAAGGTTGCCAATGTAGCACCTCTGTTCAAAAAGGGAGATAGGTGTGAACCAGATAACTATAGATCAGCCAGCCTAACATTGCGAGTGAGCCTTTTCCATTTTGAGTTCCACCAACTTTTAGTACTACTTGCTTATCCATAGTTACCCTATCTAAATCGCTCCACCTGCTTCTCTTGTATCCTTTCCTTCGCACTTCCACTATCTTCTGTGAAAACCAAAGCAACGTACACATTTAGTATCTCTTCTATTCCTTCATCTTCCATTAAATCTCCCTTTTCAGCTCTATTCACACCTTATCCTTCAATTACTTTTTTTTTTACTTTTGCTGTATATAATATTATTTACTATTTCCCTTTCTGTTACCTACCAGTCTTTTTAAGCTTTTTGTTTGCCTTGTATATTTTCAATATATGGCTTGATTTTCTTTTGTGCTATTAGCCCCAGCTTTGTCATATGCCTCACTTTAATTTTAATATCTCTTCCTCCAAACAATTCCAGTTTTTATGGCATCACATTTACTTCTTGTGGAAATATATCTAGTTGTTTGTCTTATTTTTCTTTCCAAATTATCTGGACAAACTTCATTTTTATATCATTGAAATTGGCTTTCTCTAGTCAAGTGCCTTAATCTTTCACTGCTCCTTTTTTTTTACAATTTTTACATCAAACTGAATTATGGGCCTAAAAAAATTAAGTCAACTTCTTCTTGACCCTGGCGACAATTCCAAGATTATGCTTCCTCCAGACATCAGCCAGGTTCAAAGAACCCAATCAGGTCCATCAATCTCTCCCTGCATAAAACAGGTTTATTTTCCAAGAACCAATGATAAAAACACTTGCTTTAGTATCTCTGGAGAAAACTCATTTTCAAATTCCTCACCCCTGCCCCTGCCCCTGCCCCCACCCCTTCCCTCCACCTCCACAGTGCTGCCAAACCTCCAACCTGCAGCAAGTTACCTAGAAGAACAACAACTTGCATTTACATAGTGCCTTTAATGTAGTACAATATTCCAAGGTGCTTCACAGAAGCATAATCAGTTTAAAAAAAGGGCTTTAAATAAAAAAGCAAGAGATTAAAATGGACCACATGGGTAAAGAAACATATTATAATATTCATCAATACCACCGATTTATAGTGCTCAGAGAGAGATAGACAAAGAGCGGGGAATTCGGTCCACAGAACCCAAAATACCATGTAATAAAACTTAGTCGGTAGCTCAGGTTATATTACATTGTGTATTACATGGCATAACACCCCAGTTATAACAAAGTATATCCTTCCAACACAGTGATTCATGGGATAGATATCACAGAGATCTACAGAGGCATTGCTCATTGGTAGTATGGAGTTGAAGCACAGTTGTACTGTTTAGATGATAACATGATCCACACCTTTAAAGAACATCAGTGACGGATTTTGCGTGAGGAAGTAATTATGGAAGAATTGGGAGCATGTGAGGGTCATAAAAGGGTAAGAGTGACTTAAGAGAAAAATCATTAGACAATCATGAAATTCCATCCCCAAAACACCAGTAAAAATCCCAGAATACCATGCAATTAAAATGGAATTTGACTTATTAATCATATAAATCAGTGGCTGGAGACATTTTGCAATACATGCTATAACTCGTTATTAATAAACAGCTATTTTCTGACTCATGGTTATGGTAAATCCACTACTATAAGAGCATAACTGCATACACTTCCTGTCCATCACACATTTCTGTGTCAGACTTTTCCTTAGGCAATCTGTCCCACCTCAATTCAATTTTTTTCTTCTGATTAGCTGATATACAAGTTTACATTATATGCCTCGATGCAAATATCTTGAAGACCAGAAGGTAAAGTAGGCAAACCATTAAAATTATAATTTAGATTTTTTTTTAAAAACTCTGCCATTCTTTCCCCTCAGCCTGCAGACTCAAAATGTATTTAACATATTAAAAGAAATTAAAATTAATTTCTCACAGCATAATTAAACTGGCCATGAAGATTTGTGTTTTGTCTCAATGCCCTTATTCATTGAAACATTAACTCTCTTTCTCTCCCCAGAGATGCTGCCTGACCTGCTAAATGTATCCAGCATTTTCTGTTTTTATTTAGTCCTCATTAACGTATTTACTTGGAGCCCTCAAATGACTGGGCTATGAAGGTGAAATTTCTCCCAGCGCTCTGGTCAGCTAAAATGAATTTTACCAGCTGTACCCGTGCCTCCAATTCCCAGCACGCTGCAGTCTGAACGTGTGCAATTCCCAGAATTTCCCAGCAGGACTCACGCAGTGTACAACTTGAATTGTTTCTTTCCTCAAGCATGCAATAGCAGGATTTCTGACTTTTAAATCATTTGAAAATACTGGAGAATATATTTTAAAAAGCTTTTATCAGGTAATGTTTCACATTTAAACTGTGTTGAAATGCTTATTTTTTTTTAAACGGGGAAGGGGGAGAGGAGGAGAAGAAGATGACCCGTGCGTTCTTTTGTTGATACTGAGAAATCATAAATAAGAACATAAGAAATCGGAGCAGGAGTAGGCGATATGGCCCCTCGAGCCTGCTCCACCATTCAGTAAGAGCATGGCTGATCTTCTACCTCAACTCCATTTTCCGACCAGATTCCCATATCCCTTGATTCCCTTAGTGTCCAAATATCCATCGGTCTCAGTCTTGAATATACTCAACGACTGAGCATCCACAGACCCCTGGGGTAGAGAATCCCAAAGATCCACAACCCTCTGAGTGAAGAAATATTTCCTCATCTCGGTCCTAAATAATTAACAGTATATATATTTATATTTCTCAATAGAAATGTCAAAATTTGCTCAGACTGGAACAGCATTTTGAGTTTGCGTTTTCCAATTTCTTTTCAAATGATTTGCGAGTAAAGGTTTCACATCAAAACTATTTTCGACTTACTACAGAGTGAGAGATAAAGGTGAATGATTTACGCAGCAGCTGTGCTTTATGTTATTTAGGTTTAGTATTCCAAAACATTTTACATGGAGATCTATTTGTGCAGCTGATTAGCTATTTCTTAATACCAAACCCCAAGATCCCCACCGCTCTTCTCCAGTGCTACCAAACTACAAGTTATTTCCCCTCCTCAGTGCTGCCAAATTCCAGGATCTTTCCATTCTTAGTAATCCAAAATCCCAACATTTCCCCCCTTCCACACTGCTGCCAAACCCCAAGGTCATCCCCAGAACTGCCTACAATGTTATCTCCCCCTCCTCAGGGCCATCATTTCCCCAAGCTCACTATCAGTAAAAGCACAGAAGATCCACAAGTATGATAAAACAGTCTGTAATCGCAGACTGCTTGCCTGTCACACTCTCATCAAATGGAAATTTCTATGTCACTCTTGGAAAAAGGTAAAAAAACAACAGTAGTAATTGGGAATATATGGACAAATTCTTCACCAACAGAACATAGAGCAACCATAATGTCTCTATCCTCTTAATTGGCCAGCGTATGAACTCACCCAGTGTTGCTGATCAATTAGACTTTGTAGCTTTGAAAAGTACATACACCTACCGTTTAGCAGCAGAGGATATATTGATTTACATGGTATAATGTTCCTGGCCTTATACAACAGCGTAGCCTCTGATTTAATGCCAAGGGAGATTTGCTGGTAATAGCTTATATTAAAAAAATGCTGCATCTCACAATAAAATCTTAAATCCTCAAATTTTCCTGCAATGAGTCAAAAAAAAACAACTTACTCCACTATGGGTCAAGAGATGTTATAAAACAAGGCTATTATGCCAAGTAGTAGTCCCAGGAATATTCACTTATCAGCATTGGGGCCGCCTGTGATCCGAGAGCATCTGGAAGGGAGCCTGGGATCTGGCAGTACTGAGATGGGGTCTCAAGCCCTAGCCGTATTTTGAGGGGGTTCTCGGGTCTGGAAACACTTGGAACGGGTTCCAGATTTCTGGGAACACTGGAGAGACAGGTTCTGGGAATGTAAAGAACAGTTTGCACTGTGGGAGCATTGGGGGTGGGTGGGGGGTTGGTCTCTGGGTCTGGAAGCATTGTTGGTAGTTCCAGGACAAGAGAGCATTAGGAATGCAGTCTAGGTTTGGTGACCACTGAAAGGGATTCCTGGGATATAGGACGTCTGGGGACAGGGTCTTGAGATTCAACAGGCCTGAGGAGGTTGTTTGCAGCATCGTGGAGGACGCAGTATGACAGTATTGGGGGTTGCGAGATAGTCAAGTAACAGAGGGGATGTGGACCTCAAGACAATGGAAGCCAAACTGCCCTGCTTACTAGGCCCAATCCCCCACAGTGATCCTTCCAGTCAGCCTCCTCCTTGACCATCCAAAGCCCCTTTAGTGACCACAGATAGCCTCCCTTCCACTGCTTTCCTTATTGTTACATTATGACATTGTGTTCCTGCCTTAAAGTATTTAATGGTACTGCTTCTTAAAACTAATGGCTGTGGCTGTTCATCTTGCCAATTTGCACTCTGGTTGGGGACAGAATGCAGAAGCACACAATTTACCCTTTAGTGCAGTATTGAAGAGTTTGCCAACTTGCATAGTCTTTAATAAACATGGGTTTCCGTAAACAAACCAAATGTACTTCATAAATGTTCAAAATATCATTGTTTATGCAATTTCCAAGTTTTTAGATAAAAAGATTCTTTAAGCCTCATATAGTTCAGTAGAGAGATTTTTTTTTAAACCTGAACTATCAAAAGCAAAAAAAAAGGGGGGCAGACTAAAAGAGAAGCCCATTCTTGGTAAACAGCCTCTGTATCGATGGTTAAGAAAAAAAACAAAAGAAGCCACAATCAGATATGCTGCTAATCACAGGTGTCTGGGAGCAGTTCATAACAGAAAATAACATTTTTAAATAAATGTTATTACTTGAATAAAATAAAGCTTTTAAAATTGAGTTTGTTTGATAGTCTTTTGGAAAAAGCAAAGAAACATTAACCCTCACAGGAAAAGCAGTCCTTTCTACCCTTCAACTCATACTGCTGCACAGATCGCATGCTGGGAAATTCTGCAAAATGAAAACCCCTCAGACTACACAGATGCAGGTGAAAGCTCAATCCAACAATTATGAAGTAAAAATATCTAGTCAAAGCCCATATTTTTGACAGGCAAAGATGTTAAGTAAAAACTTTAATGCAGGTATTAAAACACAATTCAATGGTTAAATTTAATAATTTTGTGAAATAAGTAATTTTAAAAAAAATTATTCCGGACATAGAAATTTCAGTTACTGAGAAAAAATAGTTGATTGATTTTTTTTTTCAGAAATCTTGGAAGTGATTTGTGAGGAAAAGATAATACGGCACCACATGGTGGGGTGATAGCGAGCTGCGACAGGCCAAGTGATAAAACTAACATTTAAACTCCTATTAGATTTTTTTTTATTATTCGTTCATGGGATGTGGGCGTCGCTGGCGAGGCCGGCATTTATTGCCCATCCCTAATTTCCACTTGCTGGTGTCACAGAGAAGCTGAACAAGCAAATACAAATAGTTTTACATGGGAATCTCCATAGGAAATATTTACATAGATAATATATTAAAATTTCATTAAAATTGCGATCTACCTAGATATTATTAGAAATCTTGTGTATTGTGCACAGTTCAGGGGTGAAACTGATCTTCAGCAATAGTGCAAAATGGGTAATTTGAGGATAAGCAGCTCATTTTACACCCCATTGAGGTCGAGGAAAAGGAAATTCGAGCGGGGTGTAAAACGGGCTGCTGGTTCGCTGTCAACCATTTTGCAAAGAACATATCGAAGAACAATTTCACTCCCTCTCCAGAAACTATATTTCCTGTATCACAATTTTGAGTCACACATTTTCCGTCAACATTAAACACTAAAACTGCTCATGTAATCATTTATAATGGAAAGACATCATAGGAACATGTTAACATTTCACTGTTTGTTGATGAACCAATTAAATTTATCCATTCAATTGTGTCTTTCCCCCCCCCCCACGCCCGAGTCTTTTAATAGTTCAATTAAAGTTTTTACGAAAAGCCTGGGCTTGCATTTGGAACGGTGCTGCTGTTGGCTGAAGGCAGATCCTGTAGTTTGAGCATTTAAGCCATCCAAATGATAGATTTTTTTGTCCTCATGTGAAGCATTTTGCATTTCTCTATATTGAAGTTCATCTGCCATCTGTCTGCCCAATTCCAAAGTATTCAGATCCTCATGTAGCTTAAACTTATCCTGTTCAGCTTTGGTGTCTACCGCCTTCATTGCTTTGTATCAGCTGCAAATTTAGCCACTGTGCTGGTGACTCCGAGCTCCAGATCATTTATGAAGATATTAAACAAAAAAAGGTCCCAAAACAGCCCCTTTGGCACCTCACTCATAACATCCACCCAGGCTGATGACAATTCCTGAAACACTACCCTCTGGGTACTGTCAGTCAACCAATTAAGTATCCACTGTAAAATATTTCCACTGAGTCCCAGGAACCAAATAAAAAAACACCAGTAGAATATTTTGGAGAAGGTTCTGGTAAGGTTAGAAGCTTAAAAGGAAGTTGTAGAGACCTTAGGTTTTCTAAGCTGGGACAGTTAAAAGTGAAAGTTTTACAATACTGAGACACATATATATGCAAGGTTATTAAAGCTAGTGCAAGAAGATGACAACCAAAGAAAAATACAATCATGAACAGCAACTTGCCACAGGTGCCTCTAAAGTTGAACTTGAGCGTCCAAGAGGGAGGCAGAACTGCTCAATGCTAACACAACCGGCTCCAGGAAAGACAAAGCTATCTGTGTTCACATCACAGAGGGATACCGGAGTATTAGGTTGAAATTTACTAGCGATACCTTAGGTATAAACTGTAAATGTAACCTTGTTAAACATACTGTAATCTTGAAAATTGAACATTATTCTACTATGAAGCAAAATCCAGCTAATATGGAGATAGTAAGATACACAAACTGTGTTTTTGCCTGTAATGATTTACATTTAGTTGGCTAATAATTTCAATCCAAGAAAGAAAAGAAAGACTTGCACTTGTATGGTGCCTTTCACAACCTCAGGACATTCCAAAGTGCTTTATAGTCAATGAAGTACTTTTGAAGTGTTGTCACTGTTGTAATGTAGGAAACACAGCAGCCAATTCACGCACAGAAAGGTCCCAGTAACAGCAATAGATAATGACCAGATAATCTGATTTTGTGATGTTGATTGAGGGATAAACATTGGTGAAGACATGGAGAACTCCGCTGCTCTTCTTCGAAATAGTGCCATGGGATCTTTTACATCCACCTAACAGGGCAGTCGGGGCCTCGGTTTTACTTCTCATCCGAAAGACGGCACTTCCTACAGTGCAGCACTCCCTCAGTACTGCGCTCGGAGTGTCAGCCTGGATTATGTGTTCAAGTCTCTGGAGCGGGACATGAACCCACAACCTTCTGACTCAGAGGTGAGAGTGAAAGCACGGAGCACTTTAGAACATGAATTACTTTAGGACATGCATACTGTGCCCATTTACTTGGTCAAGAGAAGTGTTGGCTACCCTCACCTTGGTAGATCTCAGGTTGGCAAGCTTCTTTCTCATCTGCACCCAGGTTGCCTGGGTGTTGGATACAGCATTTACCATTTGCACCATCTCTTCCCATATAGTCTGCACCATTCTGTGGGAAAGGCAACCTGGAGTGCTGAAAATGGCAATGCTCCTTTTGCCCACTTCCTGAAGCAGCAGCTCCACAACTGCATCAGTGAAAGTGCAGGGTTCCTGCCTGCTGCTGCTCCACTAAAGCTATTTCCAGGGTCGAGTGAATTTTTGGCTGGCAAAAATAAGCCTCCCTTTTAAATGGTTGTCAAAGCCACTTTAAGAGTTGCAGCAGTGCTGGAAATTCCACCCCTAATTGAGTGAGCTCCCAGAGGTAGGGCCAATCCAGGCCAAGAACTCATCACAAATATGTAATTAGGAATGACCCAGAGTTGGCTGTGTGCTGTTCATACGAGACAAAGCCTGCTGGACACCCATTCAAACACTGCAGGAAGTGGAAAGCCTATCCTCTGATCTACGCTGAAACAAACAAGTAGTAAAGATGACCGTAAAAGCTGGCAGTAAAAAATGGGAATGCTCAAAAAAAAAACTTGGTCTTGCTTGTCATTATCAGCAATTCGTACAACTTCAATGCAGTATAGGCAAGTGAGCAATGGAACAGAAAATATATTTTTTTATTGTCAACTAAGTGTCCACCCCATCACCATGCTTAAGAATGCCCTGTTAAACTACTGAGAGCCACATTAACAGTTTTCCGTCTGCCTAAATGCATATCCTCACCATAGTGAGACAGCCTGCTAACTAAGCCTGAAGAGCTTAGACATTTTTGTTTCTCATGAACCACTTCGGTAAAATCCACCCTCCCTCAAAAAAAGTATTTAAATGGCCAAAACCATGCAGCTTACTGACAGGGAGTACCAATAAACTTTCCATCCAACTCCTTTTCAGCTGGGTAGACTTTATTTAATTCAAACCAAATCAATTTTTGACTCTGACATTGTAAGCATTCGCCATGGAATAATGTTCTCCTCTTCTTTTTCTATGCATCCTCACCCCAAAGACATTTTCCTTTCCATTCTGCACTCTGTGGCTGCTTTCCCTTTGGATTTTGTTTACAACATTGCATTTAAACATTTTTTTTTTAAAAACTGCATTTGGTCGTTGCCAATTGCCTTGCCCCTGTCCATTTTTGCATATCACACAGTTGGTAACCCCAACACCCGCCCTACCCATTAACCCAGTTGTTTACGGGCTATCTGCAGCTGAATGGCCGAGACATAAAAAACAGTCCCCACCACTCAAAACGTCCACGTTTAAAACGGGCAGTCACTTATATCGGCCAAAAAATTATAACCATTATCCATTTACATTATCAGTTTCAAAATTGCCAGTTATAGAGTTTTGAGCGCTGTGTTTATTACAGGCAGAAAAAGCTGTGGTAACATCCAGTTCAAGACTTTAAATGTCCTTCAACTTTGAAATTGACCAGCTCATGTTCAAGAGGCGAACGTCCTTCAGGCAATAACGTCTGATTAAAAGTAGTGCTCACTTGCCATAAAGTCTATCGAACTTGTCATTCATAGCATGGCAACAACTCCTATGTGAAACAAACACCAAGGCAGTCACTTTGCAGCCTTTGGCAAAAGAGACTCATGATAGAATTTAAATTCTACCTGTGAATTCAGATCACTCAACTATTTCCCTTTGCAACAAAAAAAAGACAGGTTTTCTATGCTTAAATCTGCCGGTTTTGTAAAGGTGCCAATCTCTCCAAATGCCCAGTTACATCCGGGATACAGAAAAACACCACAGACAGGGTGGCATTTCCCATGGACCCGGGCACCGGCTGGTAATTACACGGAGCGAGCCCCAAACTGTATGCCAAGATTCATAAACCATCCAGCCAGTGAAGAGCCAACACTTTTGGCATCACTTTCCCAGGAGTCAAGTTGCAATGTGAAAGGTCTGAAACACATTTGAAGGGATTCAACACTTTTGACTCATAGCTGGATGAGTCGTTAAACTGAGGTCCCATCTGCCCTCTCAGGTGGATGTAAAAGATCTCATTGTACTATTCGAAAGTGATGAAAGGAGTCCATGGAAGAATGGACACAAGTGTTGAATTCCAAAGATTAGGTGAAAATGACTGCCCTTGACATCAAAGCAGCTTTCAATCGAGTATAGCATCAAGGAGTCCTAGCAAAGCTGAAGTCATTGGGGATTAGGGGGACAATATACAGTGGCCAGAGTCATACATAGCCCAGAGGAAGATGCTTGTGGTTGTTGGAGGCTAATCATCTTAGCCCCAGGATATTGCTGCAGGAGTTCCTCAGGGCAGTGTCCTAGGCCTAACTATCTTCAGCTGCTTCATCAATAACCTTCCCTCCATCATAAGGTCGCAGTGAGGCTGTTTGCTGATGATTGCACAGTTTTGAGCTCCATTCGCAATTCCTCAGATAATGAAGCAGTCCAAGGCCACATAAAGCAAGACCAGGACGACATCCAGGCTTGGGCAGATAAGTGGCAACTCACATTTGTGTCACACAAGTGCCACGCAATGACCATCTCTAGCAAGAGTGCCCAACCATCTCCCCTTGACATTTAATAGCATTACCATTGCCAAGTCCCCCTCCATCAACATCCTGGGGGTCACCATTGACCAGAAGTTCAACTAGACCAGCCACATAAATGCTGTATAACTGCAATAACACTCAAAACCTTGACACCATTCAGGACAAAACGGTCCACTTGATCAGCACTTCACCCACTAGCCTAAACCTCCAGCATCAGCATACCATGGCTGCAGCGTGTACTGACTACATGTTGCACTGCAGCAACTCCCAAGGCTTCTTCAGCAGCACTTCCCAAACCCACAACCTCCACCACCCAGAAGGACAAGGATAGCTGGTGCATGGGGACACCATCATCCCAAAGTTCCCCTTCAAGTCACACACCATCCTAACTAGGTCAAAATCCTGGAATTCCTACTTAACAGCATTGTGGTAGCACCTTCACCACATGGATTGCAGTGGTTCAAGAAGGTGGCCCACCACTGCCTTCAAGGGCATCCAGAGGAGGGCAATAAATGCCGGCATCACCAGCGACGCTCACATCCCAAGAATGAATTTTGAAAAACATTGGCATTTTTTAAAACTTACCTGAAATTGGCTTAAATGATTAGAAAGCAGAGATGGTCCCACCCACATTCTCTAATCATTTTAAATATATCTAGAGGGAAAGGATCACGACACAAGCATGTGAGTATGCACGCCCTGAGCGCTGAAGATTGAATTCTCAAAGCAGCTAATTCAATCATATGATGCATTTACAAAACCATTTTACAATTCTGTTATGGTCTGCTCACAGAAAAGCAGCAGCAGCACATAGAAACAGCAATAGCTGTTGTTGTAGGTTCTTTGTTGATAGCTAGAAAAGGGTTTTTTTGATTCGGTCATTGCCTTTGGTTGTGTATATTCATTTAAAATTCTCTCAAACCATTTTTGAGGCTTAATGATTTTGTTTCTATAAAAACTTGGAAACTGTATAAAAGTATGAACTTTAAGAGTTTTGAGATCATTATTGCTAATTTATGGAAAGTTGCATTTATTAAAGACTGCATTACTCAAGAAACTCACTAATAGCACCAGGAGTGCATATCATGCCCGTGATTTTCCATTAATTAATTTTAATTTGTAGAAAATTTACACTTAAATTCTTGCCTTAAAGCTTTCAAGAATAGGAACTGGCTGATGACGGGGAAAGTGGTGGCGGGGGTATATGACATGCAAAAATTATGGTTTGAACGAAGCATGCAGCAGCTTGAGTCCTATTCGCCTGCTCCCCCCCCCCTTCTCCAAAATTCCCTCCCACCAATTCTAGATCACACAAATCTCTAAGTGCTCTACATTGCACTCCCAGTGCTCCCTCATCCCATAACTTCCCAATGCTCTCAGATCTTGAATTCCCTCCCCAATGGCCCAAGATTCTTCTTCCAGTATTTTCAAATCACAAATATGGGATCGTATCTCATGATATTGCTATAACCACAGGACCCCATCCCAGTGACGCCAGACCCCAGGGCTGCCCTTGGTGCTGATAAGTAAAGTATCTCTATTAATACTAATTTGCATTACACCATTGGTCTTAAAAAAAAAACCTCCAGCTCACTATGAGCAATACCAAGGAGTATCTGCTGGTAATTTTTTTAAAAACAGCACTGATATTTCTTACCTCACTGACAATAGTAGAGGTGTATCTGTCTGTGCTGTATTCCCAGCCATCCGCACAGGGCTCCGTTTCACGCGTTGTGCCATTAAGACCATCCCCTACATGAGTTTTGAACCTGGCGCATTTACTGTACACTCGCTCTCCATCCACTTCCTCCACGGGCAGCCTCAAACTCAGGTTAACGGTTCCTCCCGTGGTCACATCTGTTGAGTTAGGAAGGCGGCAGCTGTGCTGGGGGGTATCGGCCAGAAACACCATGACGAGGCCAGCGTAGCCGTTCGGGATAATGGTGAGACTCAGCAGGAAGAAAACAGATTTCTGGAAGGGACCCCATTCCCCCAGGAAAGCGGGCACTTCATCATAATCTTGCACGTTCATCCTTCCCAGTGTCGAGCTTGTCCCCCACCCCACCCCACCCCCGAGCTATCGCCACTTCCAAGCAAGTCATGCAAAGAGTTAGTACTTCGAATCCCAATGAACCTTACCAAGGGCAATACAATCTTGACGATAACTATTTAAAACCGAAATGCTGACAGCAGCTCGTGAACAACTCTCACTCACTCTCTCTCTCTCTCTCTCTCTCCTCGGGGTCCCTCCAGCTTCGAGGCATCTCTGGTGGCACCGCTCAACGCGCATGCGCACCGGGCGGACTTGGACCATGGAATCCTGATACATCTCCTGAAGCAACATGTGCCACCGGGTCACGTGTTTGGAGCTGGGTCCAAGATGGGTTTTGTTGAATGTTATTTTTTTTGTGTGTGTTTTAGGACCCCCCCCCCCCCCCCACACCACCCCTTTTATAAGAAGTGGGTGTTCAGGGTGTGTTTATGTGCAGAAAAACCAAAAACAAAACCCCCAAAGCAAGTGTCAAATTATAATTTTATTATCTCGGTCCAGGATGCACTCGGTCCAGAAAGCCTCAAGCGTACCGGCAGAGACACCGCGTGCTCCCTCTCCAGGGCCACCCGGGCGCGGAGAATTCCGCGGAAGAGAGGCAGACAGTCGGAACGGCCGCCCCCCCCCCCCGCCCGCCACGGGCCACGTATTACCTGGACCTGTGGATTAGCCACCTTGGACAAGCCCAGGAGCAGGCCCACGAGGACGTCCACCGACCTGCCCGCGACCCCCCACCCCCCCCCCCCTCCCTCCCTCACCTCACAGGGTGGCCAAAGATCAGGAACGTGGGACTGAAGTGCAGCCAGAACTTGAGGAGCAGCCCCCTTAAATAGTCAAACAAGGGGCTGCGGGCAACACTCTCCACCCCAGATTTGTCGCATGTTATTGATGCCTTGTTTTTAGATCAAATTTGAAATTTGGCCTCTTAGTAAAAACTCTGTTGATTTTGCATTGTATACGTCTGAAGATTCTGGATTTGTACTTTAAAATCACTGAAAATGGCTTAAAAAACAATACTGAACCATTTAATAGTTTCGTTGGTGTACACTAGTCAGTTTCTCAGTAAATTAAATGTTTTTTGATATGAAAAAACTTTTAAAACGTGCCTGCGCGCCTAAGAAAGTGAGCGCAATTTGAAGACCCTTGCCTGACCAGCAACCTATCTCGCAATTTCGGGCTGGGGGCGTGGACTTTTTTTGTGGTCGGGGCCTGATTCAGGGGAATTGAATCTTGAACCAGTGGAAAAGATCGCGGGAAACACGAACATGAGTGGGTTTGGGCATGACTCACTTACATTTAAATTCCCTGCTGTTTTGCGCTGGTTCGGCCAATTCCGCTCAGATTGAGCTGATATTACCAGCGGAAAGTCGATCCCCGTTAATACGGTGTTTATAACAGCAGAAGTATTTGCACAATATTATCAGGGCTACTGATTAATGGTGATTTAGGAGGGGTACTTTTCCAACCACACTTCCGGCAAGGAACCTGGATTTCAGATATGCACTTCTGGCAGTTGAAGCTCCATGGAGTGATCGTGAAGTTGGAAAATGAATAAATTTGTGGATTTATGCCAATATTTCCAGGATAGAATTTTGCAACTTTTCCCTTTTTCCATGAAAACTAATGTACATCAGTGGCTTTGATGATGATTATTATTATATGCTCCTATTTCTTATGTTCTCGTTCCTATTTCTTATGTTCTTATAGGTAGAAGATCAGCCATGATCTTTTCAAATGGCCGAGCAGCCTCAAGGGGCCAGATGGCCTACTCCTGCTCCTATTTCTTATGTTCTTATGCCTCTTTATGTTTGTACTCAATTTTATTGTCTTTTTTAAAGCACAAGGTAAAGGGCAAGATAGTAGGTAAGATGTACCAGATTGGAAGTAAGTACCTGGAATTTAGCAGCACTGTGAAGTTGATGGATCATAGGGTTTATCAGTACTGGGAGTAGGGTTGCCAAGTCTGGTTGGAATAAAAACAGAAAATGCAGAAAACATTCAGCAGGTCAGGCAGCATCTATCATATCATAGTATCATAGTAGGTACTGCACAGGAGGACGCCATTTGGCCCATCGCGCCTGTGCTGGCTCTTCGAAAGAGCTATCCAATTAGTCCCATTCTCCTGCTCGTTCCTCGTGGCCCTGTAAATTTTTTCCCTTCAAGTATTTATCCAATTCTCTTTTGAAAGTTACCATCGAATCTGTTTCCACCACCCTTTCAGGCAATGCATTCCAAATCTTTACAACTCACTGTGTAAAAAAATGTTTCTTCATGTCGCCTCTGGCTCTTTTGCTGATCACCTTAAATCTGTGTCCTCTGGTTACCGACCCTTCTGCCACTGGAAACAGTTTCTCCTTATTTATTCTATCAAAACCATTCATGGTTTTGAACATCTCTATCAAATCTCCCCTTAACCTTCTCTGTTCTAAGGAGAACAACCCCAGCTTCTTCAATCTCTCCACATAATTGAAGTCCCTCATCTCTGGTACCATTCTAGTAAATCTCTTCTGCACTCTCTCTAACACCTTGACGTCCGTCCTAAAGTGTGGTGCCCAGAATTGAACACAATACTCCAGCTGAGGCCTAATCAGTCTTTTATAAAGGTTTAGCATAACTTCTTTGCTTTTGTACTCTAAGCCTCTATCAATAAAGCCCAGGATTCCATATGCTTTTTTAACAGCCTTCTCAACTTGTCCTGCCACCTTCAAAGATTTGTTTATATGCAACCTCAGGTCTCTCTGTTCCATTTAGTTTATATTTCCTCTCCTCATTCTTCCTACCAAAATGCATCACTTCACACTTCTCTGCGTTAAATTTCATCTGCCATGTGTCTGCCCATTTCACCAGTCTGTCTATGTCCTCCTGAAGTCTGTAACTATCCTCCACATTGTTTACTACATTTCTGAGTTTTGTGTCATCTGCAAACTTTGAAATTATACCCCCTATACCAAAGTTATTAATATATATCAAAAAGAGCAGTGGTCCTAATACTGACCCTGGGGAACATCACTGAATACTTCCCTCCAGTCTGAAAAACAACTGTTCACTACTACTCTCTGCTTTCTGTCCTTTTGCCAATTTTCTATCCACGCTGCCACTGTCCCTTTAATCCCATGGGCTTAAATTTTGCTAACAAGTGTATTATGTGGTACTTTATCAAGTGTCTTTTGAAAGTCTATATACACAACATCAACCACATGACCCTCATCAACCCTCTCCGTTACTTCATCAATGAGCTTAATCAAGTTAGTCAAACACGATTTTCCTTCATTTATTAGCTCATACTTTTCCAAGTGCCAATTAATTTTGTCCCGGATTATTGTCTCTAAAAGTTTCTCCATCACCAACATTAGGTTGACTGGCCTGTAATTGCCAGGTTTATCCCGCTCCCATTTTTTCAACAGGGGTGTAACATTTGTAATCCTCCAGCCTTCCGGCACCGTCTCAATATCTAAGGAGAATTGGAAGATTGTGGCCAGAACCTTCCCAATTTCCACCCTTACTTCCCTCAGTAACCTAGGATGCATCCCATCTGGACTGAGTAGCTTTTCTACTTTGAGTATTGCCAATCTTTTAAGTACCTTCTCTATCTATTTTTATCCTCTTCTCTAGTGAAGACGGATGTGAAGTATTCATTTAGTACCTCAGCCATGCCCTCTGCCTCCACAAGAAGATCTCCTTTTATGTCCCTAATCGGTCCCATCCCATCTCTACTGTGTTGTGAACTTTACATTTGTCATAAGCCTCCTTTTTCTGTTTCATTTTAATCTCTATGTTTTTTGTCATCCAGGGAACTCTAGTTTTGGATGCCCCTCCTTCCCATCCCCCCCCCCCATAGGAATGTGTTTACTCTGTACCTGAACCAACTCCGACATGAAAGCCTTCCATTGTTCAATTACTGTTTTGCCTGTCAATTTTTTGATTCCAATCCACCTGGGCAAGATCCCTTTTTAACTCACTGAAACTAGCCCTCCTCCAGTTAAGTATTTTCACATTTGATTGTTCCTTGTCCTTTTCTATAACTATTCTAAACCCAATGATATTATGATCACTCTTTCCCAAATGCTCCCCCACTGAAACATGCTCCTCCTGCCCCACTTCATTCGCCAGAACTAGATCTGTGGAGAGAAATAGAGTTGACATTTCAGATCGATGACCTTTCATCAGAACTGGAAGAAGTTAGAGATTTAACAGTTTATAAACAAATACAGAGCCAAGGACAAAGGGGAGGGGGGGAGGAAAGAACAAAAGGGAAGGTCCGTGATAGGGTGGAGGGCAGGAGTGATTAAATGACAGGGAATATTGATGGTTCAAGACAAAAGGGGGTGGTAATGGGACAATAAAGAAACAAAAAATGAGTTCAGAGGAGGTGTAAATGGTTACAGCAGAACCATTACCAGCACCTGCTGTCTGAGAAATTGGGAGAGGTGGTTATGATCTGAAATTGTTAAATTCAATGTTGAGGTCAGAAGGCTGTAAAATGCCTAATCGAAAGGTGAGGTGCTGTTCCTCGAGCTTGCGCTGAGCTCCATTGGAATAATGTAGGAGGCCGGGGACATAGAGGTCAGAGTGGGAGTGGGACGGAGAGGCAATCCTGGAGGTTCGTTCACTTGACCATCTGACCACATGACACCCTATCACGTGACGTCTACAAATGTTATTGCATTTACCTTATAATGGTTGGGTCTCTCTGTAGTTGAGTGTCTTTGCCTGTGTCTCTCGCCACCAGCTGTTGTGCAAGAAGTTCCAAGAACCAGGAGATCACCATGAGCAGGTGACGAGGGGAAACCAAGGGCGGAGAAGAGAGGCAACCAGAGGTGGGAGGAATTTTGATTCCACCTGTAACTAATAGTAACTCACTGAAGTTGCAACAATAACTAATAGTAATACTGGTAAAACTCAGATTCCCCTCATAACCAATAGTAATACAATAACTCACTGATAGTCTATATGTAACTGGAAGTAATAGGTGTAATGCCCCAATATCCTACATGTAACTAATCCTATTACATGCTGATATTCACACCGAAACTACAGCCAGAATCCTCTAAGGTGCGATCAGGCTCCCCAGTCGATGCCACTTTTAATAGGCCCAATCTCTCTCCCTTTCTCCTTGGACTCTGGTTTGAACTCCGGCTCTGTGTGCAGATGACAACACTGAACTGGGAGCCTCAGTCAGAGCCAATCTGTACTTGGACTTCACATATCAAAACCGGCCGGCACAGACCAACCTGAACCAAACAGAGAGATTACACAAAGGGCAGCGGGCTTGGTTTTTGGGGCCCTTCTCAAGGGCGAATCATTCTAAACTCAGTTCAGCACCAACATTTCTAAACCATTCCCTGGGCTCAGATTCAATAAAGGATAGAAGATACAGCACAGGAGGAGGCCATTCAGCTCCCGGTGTCTTTGCTGGGGCTCTCTCATATAACCCCATTCGCCCCCAAAACCTTTTATATTCCTTTTTATATATTTATTCCATTGCCTTTTAAATGATGTTCTAGTCTCCGCCTCAATAGCCACTTGTAGTGAAGCATCCCATGGTCTAATAGGCCTCAGTTCAAGAACCTTCCTTCTTCCTTCGTTCTTCCATTGAGAATCCTCAGTCTCTGTTTCTTATTTGCCCACCAGTGGAAACACTCACCTCTTTACTGGCTGCACCGCTCACAGTGCTGCTCCCACTCACCACATTGCTGCTGCTCCCAGCTCTGCAGAAAATGCTGGTCCCCACACCCCACCCCAAATCCCATTCACCAATCTCCATCTCTTTTCTCTGACCCCCACTTGAGCCCCAATCTCTCCAACCCCCCTGTTTCCAGTCTCCTCACCTGACCCCCATTCTCCAGTCTCCATCTCCTCCCGATCCCCGTCTCTCACCCCAACCCCTCATTCCCCGATCCATTTCCCCTCTCCATCCTGATCACCCATTCCCTAACATCCAATCCCGCACTCTTTTGATCTCCCATTCTCACTCTAGGAACAAAGGAGATAGAAACAGAAGTAGGCCATTTAGCCCCTCGAGCCTGTTCCACCATTCAATGGGATCATGGCTGATCTGTGACCTAACTCCATATACCTGCCTTAATCCCATATCCCTTAATACCTTTGGTTAACAAAAATCTATCAATCTCAAATTTAAAATTAACGATTGAGCTAGCATCAACTGCCATTTGCGGAAGAGAATTCCAAACTTCTACCACCCTTTGTGTGTAGAAGTGTTTCCTAACTTCACTCCTGAAAGTCCTGGCTCTAATTTTTAGGTTACATCCCCTAGTCCTAGACTCCCCAACCAGTGGAAATAGTTTCTCTCTATCTACCATATCAGTTCCCCTTAATATCTTGAAAACTTCAATCAGATCACCCCTTCATCTTCTAAATTCCAGGGAATACAACATTAGTAATGTAATCTCTCCTTGTAATTTAATCTCCTTGTAATTTAATCCTTGGAGTCCAGGTATCATTCTAGTAAATCAACGTTGCACTCCCTCCAAGGCCAATATATCCTTCCTAAGGTGCGGTGTCCAGAATTGAACACAGTACTCCAGGTGTGGTCTAACCAGGGCTTTGTATAGCTATAGCATAACTTCTACCTCATTGTATTCTAGTCCTCTAGTTATAAAGGCCAGCATTCCATTAGCCTTTTTGCTTATTTTCTGCACCTGTCCATGACATTTTAATGATCTATGTAAATGGACACCTAAGTCTTTTTGGACTTCCATTGTTTTGAGTTTTTCATCATTTAGAAAGTACTCTGATCTATCCTTTTTAGGATCCAAAGTGGATGACCTCACACGTGCCTGCATTGAAATCCATTTGCCACAGTTTTGCCCATTCACTTAATCTATTAATATCTCTCTGTAATTTTATGCTTCCATCTACACTGCTATCATTGTGTCATCAGCAAACTTGGATATGTGGCTCTCTATCTTGTCATCTAAATCATTAATAAATACAGTGAATAGTAGAGGCCCCAACACAGATCTCTGTGGGACACCACTAGACACATCCAGCCAATTTGAGTACCTGCCCAATATCCCTTCGCTCTGTCTCTTGCCGCTCAGCCAATTTCCTAACCAGGTCAATAATTTGCCCTCAATTCTATGAGCTTCAACTTTAGCTAACAGTCTCTTATGAGGGTCTTTATCGAATACCTTCTGGAAGTCTATACAAAAAACATCCATAGACATTCCCGTGACCACTACTTTAGTCACCTCTTCAAAAATTCAATCAGGTTCGTCAGGCATGACCTACCCTTTACAAATCTACGCTGGTTCTCTCTGATCAGCTGGAAATTTTCAAGGCGTTCAGTCTCTCTATCTTTAATTATAGACTCTAGTAATTTCCTGACAACAGATGTTAGGATAACTGGTGTATAATTCCCTGGTTTCCCTCTCTCACTTTCTTAAATGGAGGAGTGACATGTGCAAGGAATGGTTCGTGAATCAAGACAACTTTGGAAGATTATAGTTAGGGCATCTGCAATGTTCTTACCTACTTCCTTTAAAATCCTGGGATGGAAACCATCTGGTCCTGGGGATTTGTCACTCATTAGTGCTGTTATTTTCTTCATTACTGTTAATTTGCTTACATTAATTATGGTGAATCCCCATCTCTAATTCAAAGTTAGTTTCCTTGGGCTGTCCAGCATGCGATCCTCTTCCTCTAGTGTAAATACTGACGTAAAGTAATTATTTAACATGTCCGCCATTTCCTTATTTTCATTTACAATATCACCATGATCAGTTTTCAAGAGGCCCACATTGCTCTTGACCACCCCCTTTTTCCTAATATAATTGTAAAAAATGTTTGTATTGATTTTGGTATCCCTTGGTTTTCATACTTCCTCTTTCGTAGCTCATGCTATCTATTTTGAGGCCTTTTGCTGTTGTTTTATTCATTCATGGAATGTGGGCATCACTGGCAAGGCCAGCATTTATTGCCCATCCCTAATTGCCCTTGTGAAGTTGGTGGTGAGCCACTTTCTTGAACCGCTGCAGCCCGTGTGGTGAAGGTTCTCCCACGGTGCTGTTAGGTAGGGAGTTCCAGGATTTTGACCTAGCGACGACGAAGGAATGACGATATATTTACAAGTCAGGATGGTGTGTGACTTGGAGGGGAACGTGCAGGTGGTGGTGTTCCCATGCGCCTGCTGCCCTTGTCCCTTCTAGGTGGTAGAGGTCGCGGGTTTGGGAGGTGCAGTTGAAGAAACCTTGGCGAGTTGCTGAAGTGCATGTTGCAGATAGTACACACTGCAGCCACAGTACACCGGTGGTGGAGGGAGAGAATGTTTAAGGTGGTGAATTGGGTGCCAATCAAATGGGCTGCTTTATCCTGGATGGTGTCGAGCTTCTTGAGTGTTGTTGGAGCTGCACTCATCCAGGCAAGTGGAGAGTATTCCATCACACTCCTGACTTGTGCCTGGTAGATGGTGGAAAGGCTTTGGGGAGTCAGGAGGTGAGTCACTCACCACAGAATACCCAGCCTCTGACCAGCTCTTGTTGCCACAGTATTTATGTGGCTGGTCCAGTTAAGTTTCTGGTCAATGGTGACCATCAGGATGTTGATGGTAATGCTGTTGAATGTCAAGGGGAGGTGTTAGACTCTCTCTTGTCAGAGATGGTCATTGCCTCACACCAGCCATCACTTTGCTGATGATTGAGAGTAGACTGATGGGGCGGTAATTGGCCGGATTGGATTTGTCCTGCTTTTTGTGGACAGGGCATACCTGAGCAATTTTCCACTTTGTCGAGTCTGTTCCAGCTACAACACTGGCATCTACCCGACAAAGTGGAAAATTGTTCTTAGTATCTCACCCAGTCGCCAGGATCTGTGCTATTTTTTGCATTTTTGTATGTTTTTTCTTTTAGTTTTATGTTGTCCCTTACCTCTTTTGTCATCCGTGGCATTTTTTTTGGCAAGCAGAGCTCTTGCCCCTTAGGGGTTTAAACTGATTCTATATCACGTTAAGTTCTTTTTTGAACACCTCCCACTGATCTTCTGATGGGACCTTTTTACCCATTAACAGATTTGCCCAGTTTACTGTGGACAGTCTCTGTGTCATCCCGTTGAAGTCAACCTTACCTAAATTTAGAAACGTAGTAGCTGATACAGGTTTCTCCCTTTCAAACACAACATTGAACTCGATCAGATTATGATCGCTATTAGATAAATGTTCATGCACCATTTGGCTGTTAACTAAATCTGCCTCATTACTCATTATTAAATCTAATATGGCCTGCCCTTTTATTGTTCTAGGACATATTGTTGCAGGAAGCTGTCCTGAACACACTCAAGAAATTTGTTACCTTTCTGACATGAGCTAGTCTGCTTATCCTAATCCGTATGAAAGTTAAACTCCCCCATTAAAACCACTCTGCCTTTGCTACATGCTTGTCTAATCTCTGCATTTATACATTCTGCCACTTCATGGCTGCTACCAGGGGTCCTACACACAACTCCTACCACTGTCTTAAATCCTTTTCTATTTCTTAATTCTACCCATAAATTTTCCACTGCCTACATACCTCTCGTTATATCCTCTCTTATCATTGAAATAATTTCATCCTTAATCACTAAGGTTACTCCTCCCCCTCTACCAGTTTCCCTATCCTTCCTGTAGACCTTATAACCTGGTATATTCAGTTCCCAGTCCTGACCATCTTGCAGCCATGTCTCTGAAATGGCTACCATGGCATCCCCTCTAAGTTGAATTTGCGCTTGCAATTCATTCAATTTGTTCCTTATACTCCGTGTGTTTGTATAAAGAACACTTATTTGCGCCACACACTATAACTGTCCTTCTGCTCTAATGTTGCTTTTCTCACACTTTCCTTATTTCTCTCGCCTGGTTTAATTACTTTACATCTTTCAGTTTTCCCTTTACCTGTAGTGCCTAAAGCATAATTTCTGACTATTATTCTACTCTCTTCCTTTTTGTTTGTTTTAGAATTATTATGTATGCTACCTTTTCCACCTGAGCATCCCCCCCACCCCATTTACTAGTTTAAAGTCCTTATGACCACCCTATCTATCCTTTCCGCTAGGACCCTGGTCCCAGCCCAGTTCAGGTGGAGCCCGTCCTAACGGTAATTCCTTCCTGTCCCAGTACTGCTGCCAGTGTCCTATGAAATGGAACCCCTCTTTCCCACACCACTCCTTCAGCCACGTGTTCATCTCCCTAATCTACTTATCCCTACGTCAATTTGCATGTGGCTCGGGTAATAATCCAGAGATTATAAACCTTGAGGTCCTGTTTTTTAATTTAGCTCCTAGCTCCTGGTACTCTCTGAACAGAACTTCTTGCCTACTCTTGCCTACATTGTTGGCCCAACATGGACCATAACAAATGGATCCTCCCCCTCCCTCTCCAATATCCTTTCAAGCCGATTGGCGATGTCCCTCACCTGACACCAGGTAGGCAACTTACCATGTGGGACTCTCGATCCTGCTGACAAAGGATGCTATCTGTCCCCTAATTATTGAATCCCCTACAACCACCACATCACGCTTCTCCTCCCTTTGGACAACCTCCTGCTCCGAGGTGCATGGTCAGCATTCTGGCTGTCTTTCCGACAGTCTTTATCCTTATCCTCACAGGTAGCAAGTACATTGTACCTGTTGGATAGGATTAGTTTCTGTGGATCCTCGTTCTCTATCTCAAATGGATTCCCCTTACTCTGTACACTATCGATCACACCAACCCCGTTCTGACCCTGTACCTCTCTACAAAGTGTGAACAAGGTCTGGAGAAAACTGTTCCGATACTCCTCCCCCTCCCTTATATGTCAGAGTGTCTCCAACTCGCACTCCAGCTCAATGACTCTGAGCTGGAGAGGTCAAGGCAGAGACATCTACTGCAGATCCTGGCCCATAGACTCTGTCATAGTATTGTCATAAGCGGTGGGCATATACATCGAGATGTTCATTGGGTTCTTGTTTACAATTTGTTAACACCTCACTGGGATCGCCCCTATCAAATCCAATGGCTGTCAGTATAGCCTCTTGCATTTGTGCCCAAGTTCCTTATCCAAATTTCCTAGCGTGTGGGAGTCCGCCAAATACCTCTGCACCTAATGCCCATGGTAATCATTTTATTTTTTCAGCCGCGTCCATTCCTCTTACTGTCACAGTTTGGTCAACTTGGGCAAAGTGTTTAAACACATTACCTTTACCATCAAATTTAGGAATATCTTTTATTTGTTGAGGGGTATATGGAACAATAAATCTCTTTGCTATGCTTGTTCTTTCATGTGTGTTGTGATCCACATTACATTTAATCTGTTCCATTCCTGCCATGGGGGACCTGCATCTCATGAGGGTTGATCATCATGGTGTCCGTATTCAGTAGCCTCCCTGTTTAAATTATCCCACTCTTGTTCGTCTAACTCACTATCACTATCATGGTGTAGATAATTCCTTGTTTTACTTGCAACGCTCTTTCTAATTCAGCTATCTTGTGTTTACAATGGGAATGGGATATTTCTGGTCCTCTCTGGCCTTCTTTATTGGCACTCGTCTGTACTCATATGACTGCTTTTAGGTCGACCCACTGCAGCTCTATTTTTCTTAATCACTCTAATAGCTCATTTTGTGTTGCCTGACTTCGGGTGAAATCATTTTCTTTAACTACCACCTGAGTTTCAAAATATTCTACCTGGCCCTCTAAAGTATGGATACATTTTTCACTATTCTGTCCCTCCTGTTCCCAATTATCAAGTGTCTTTTCCAATTGTTTCTTTACCTCTTCCAGTTCCCTCTTTAAATCAGATACTTGTTTCTAACTCTTGCTTTTCCTTTTCATTCTTCCCCAACTGTTTCTTTACCTCTTCCAGTTCCCTCTTTAGATCAGATACTTGTTTCTAACTCTTGCTTTTCCTTCTCATCACTTTTTTTGTTTACTGAAGGCAAGTAGCCTTACGGCTTTAGCCCGTTTTTAAAATTTCGGCCACTTTTTTATCATGCATGCCGACCTATCATCGTATGCTTTGAAGGGGTCTGACTGATGGTCCTCCACTTAAAACAATTCCTCATTCCGTGGTAACTTCTTTGCAATGTATTTTTGAATTGCCGCTTCCATTTTTATATTTCACCCATCTCTACCTGTTTCTGCTCAAATGTTGTCCTTTAACCTTCCTATTATACCTTCCACCCATCCTTGCCCAGAAAACTATGTTCCTATCTAAACGTTAGCTCCAGTATCTTTCTGTAATACCTTTCACCTGCCTCTGCTCAGAAAACTAGGTTCCTGTGATGTTAGCTCCAATGCTTTTTTAAACTCATTCTGTTATACCTTCCATCCGTCCCTGCCCAGAAAACTATGTTTCTGTCTAAATGTTAGTTTCAATAAAAGCCTTTCTGCTACCACACAATATTTTAACCCTTTCTGTTATACTTTCTTTGTCTGACTATGTCAGTGTCCCATCTGGGTGCCAATTATGTAGGGTATTCCTTATTTCCTGTGATTCTTGGAACTGGATGAGTAGTCAAGCAAAGAAAGTCACCCTCACTCACCATAGTTTTGTTAATCAAAAGTAATTATTTAATGATGTTATTATTGGTGAAACCGGAACTAGGGGGCATAATCTTAGAATAAGGGGCTGCTCTTTCAAAACTGAGATGAGGAGAAACTTCTTCACTCAGAGGGTAGTAGGTCTGTGGAATTTTCTGCCCCAGGAAGCTGTAGAAGCTACATCATTAAATAAATTTAAAACAGAAATCGACAGTTTCCTAGAAGGGAATTAGGGGTTACGGGGAGCGGGCAGGAAATTGGACATGAATTTAGATTTGAGGTTAGGATCAGATCAGCCATGATCTTATTGAATGGAGGAGCAGGCTCAAGGGGCTGATTGGCCTACTCCTGCCCCTATTTCTTATGTTCTTATTCATATGAGCATTCATGAAGCAAAATCAAACTACATATGTGACTTTCCTTTATAAAATTCCATTATACACTTAATAATTTGCAACATCATGTAATGACTTAACAATTTGTACCCACATCAGGCACACAACCTTTAAACCGAGGATTTTGCTCATCGAGTCCTGAAAGTGACCAGCTCTTCAGTCCACGAAGTCCTCTTCTTCTTGCATGATGTTTGATTGCAGTGAGTGTTCCTTGTGACTGTTGTGTGGTGAAGAGACTGTTCTTCTCTCGAGGTCTTTTTATGTTGTTTTACCAATAGGACGTAGGATTGGGAAGTGTCATTCTTTTTGACCAATCGCTCCCTGTTGCTATGTCTCATCATTAACATGTCTCAACGATTGACAGTTTAGGCTTTGATCATGTGACTGGAGAGTCTTTGATGTCGAAAAGACCACGTGCTCAAATCATGGAATGTAAAAGGCCCCTTTACTGTCTGTTTATGGCCTTTCATGTAGAGATAGTCCCCTTTCATTTCTGTGCAGACATTCTTAATGGTCCTGTTTCCAATTTTGATTGCTTTAGTGGTTTCAAATTCATTCCTTATACCAGTTGACCATAGGCTGGATGCAATACTATTTGATGTTTTACAACTCCCAGTTCTTTTAACAGATTACCAGATGGGAATGAGAGGCCAATGCCTTTTCACACCTAACATTACCTTCCTGATCCGAAGCCTTTGATGTATGTCCTTGTTGCCTTCTCTTACATTACCCCCTGCTGTGTCAAAAAGCTTGAGTTTCCAAAAGCCTATGTATTTTGAAAGCCTGACAACCCTTTAAGCTCAATATTATCCATCTCGCTTATTTATTTAATAATCTAGATATATCTCATGGTATAATATCTTTGATCCTGAAACTCATACTTCTCCAATGCCACCAGCGTCATTGAGGGAAAACAGGATTTGCGAGAACACAGTTTACTACATTAATGTGTTTACAGGTTTTCAAATGTCTTTTTTTAAAAGAGACACAGTTAACCCTTTCTTTCAAATGTCTTTTGTTAAAGTGGTTTTGAACCCCAAAAATAGTTGAGGTTTTAGCTGGAACTGCTGTGCCACAAAATAGACGGCTTTTAAATTAACTTACTGCAGCTGCAGGATGACTAACAGCCATGAGCATCCTGTCATTGCAAATTAAGAGAGGAACAGAATGGTATCTCCACTCCTTCAGACATACTGGAATGCTGAAACGAGCGAGAACTCCAGTTATCTTCAAGGCCTTTAGGTGATTCATCAACTGCAGGGACTGAGAAACAGCATGCTAAGGATAAGGAGAGAGAAAGGGGCCACAAGGCACTGTCTCATCTGGACAAGTACGTGTTGTCCATATGATTGGGTAAATTAAGGGCGGTATTGGGGAAAATACCTGATTGGATGTGTTTTGCTGCAGTGCTGTTCTTTTAACGGTATAAAGGCGAAAGTCCATAATTGATAGGGTGTAGAAGCGAAAGGCCGACACACCTTCTACCCAGAACCAAATGGCTAATATAAATCTTGTTCTCTACTGTTAGCTACTGCTTAGAAACTTGCTTGTGTCGATCTTTGTGGGAAAATAAAGTATCACTATATATCACTGGATACAGCAAAGGCTATGGGCCCCCGACAGCATCCCAGCTGTAGTGCTGAAGACTTGTGCTCCAGAACTAGCCGTGCCTCCAGCCAAACTGTTCCAGTACAGCTACAACACTGGCATCTACTTGACAATGTGGAAAATTGCCCAGGTATGTCCTGTCCACAAAAAGCAGGACAAATCCAATCCGGCCAATTACCGCCCCATCAGTCTACTCTCAATCATCAGCAAAGTGATGGAAGGTGTCGTCGACAGTGCTATCAAGCGGCACTTACTCACCAATAACCTGCTCATCGATGCTCAGTTTGGGTTCCACCAGGACCACTCGGCTCCAGACCTCATTACAGCCTTGGTCCAAACATGGACAAAAGAGCTGAATTCCAGAGGTGAGGTGAGAGTGACTGCCCTTGACATCCAGGCAGCATTTGACTGAGTGTGGCATCAAGGAGTCCTAGTAAAATTGAAGTCAATGGGAATCAGGGGGAAAACTCTCCAGTGGCTGGAGTCATACCTAGCACAAAGGAAGATGGTAGTGGTTGTTGGAGGCCAATCACCTCAGCCCCAGGACATTGCTGCAAGAGTTCCTCAGGGCAGTGTCCTAGGCCCAACCATCTTCAGCTGCTTCATCAATGACCTTCCCTCCATCATAAGGTCAGAAATGGGGATGTTCGCTGATGATTGCACAGTGTTCAGTTCCATTCGCAATCCCTCATGCAGCAAGACCTGGACAACATCCAGGCTTGGGCTCATAAGTGGCAAGTAACATTCGTGCCAGGCAATGACCATCTCCAACAAGAGAGAGTCTTATCACCTCCCCTTGACATTCAACAGCATTACCATCGCCGAATCCCCCACCATCAACATCCTGGGGGTGACCATTGACCAGAAACTTAACTGGACCAGCCATATACTGTGGCTACAAGAGCAGGTCAGAGGCTGGATATTCTGCGACGAGTGACTCACCTCCTGCCTCCCCTTTCCACCATCCACAAGGCACAAGTCAGGAGTGTGATGGAATACTCTCCACTTGCCTGGATGAGTGCAGCTCCAACAACACTCAAGAAGCTCGACACCATTCAGGACAAAGCAGCCTGCTTGATTGGCACCCCATCCACCTCCCTAAACATTCACTCCCTTCACCACTGGCGCAGTGGCTGCAGTGTGTACCATTCACAGGATGCACTGCAGCACCTCCCAAACCCACGACCTCTACCACCTAAAAGGACAAGTGTAAGGAATCTTACAACACCAGGTTATAGTCCAACAAATTTATTTTAAAATCACAAGCTTTCGGAGATTATCTCCTTCGTCAGATGATTGAATGAAAAGGTTCTCAAATCGCATATCTTATACGATGTTGGGACAGCATCACACCAATCAAAAGGTGTCGTTGTTATTCAAACAGGCCAGTCACGGAGAACAGCACGTCCCAGTACACTCGATATACATTGTGTCTTTTACACAGGCAGGCAGAAAGAAACTTAAAATGGCAGAGAGAGAGAGAGAATTTTAAAAAACATATAAATTTTTTCCCCCTTTTTGCTGGTGGGGTTACGTGTAGCGTGACATGAACCCAAGATCCCGGTTGAGGCCGTCCTCATGGGTGCGGAACTTGGCTATCAACTTCTGCTCGACGATTTTGCGTTGTCGTGTGTCTCGAAGGCCGCCTTGGAGAACGCTTACCCGAAGATCGGTGGCTGAATGTCCTTGACTGCTAAAGTGTTCCCCGACTGGGAGGGAACCCTCCTGTTTGGCGATTGTTGCGCGGTGTCCGTTCATCCGTTGTCGCAGCGTCTGCATGGTCTCGCCAATGTACCATGCTCCGGGGCATCCTTTCCTGCAACGTATGAGGTAAACAACGTTGGCCGAGTCACAGGAGTATGAACCATGTACCTGGTGGGTGGTGTCCTCTCGTGTGATGGTGGTATCCGTGTCGATGATCTGGCATGTTTTGCAGAGGTTGCCGTGGCAGGGTTGTGTGGTGTCGTGGACGCTGTTCTCCTGAAAACTGGGTAACTTGCTGCGAACGATGGTCTGTTTGAGGTTGGGTGGCTGTTTAAAGGCGAGCAGTGGAGGCGTGGGGATGGCCTTAGCGAGGTGTTCGTCGTCATCGATGACATGTTGAAGGCTGCGGAGAACATGGTGTAGTTTCTCCGCTCCAGGGAAGTACTGGACGACGAAGGGTACTCTGTTGGTTGCGTCCCGTGTTTGTCTTCTGAGGAGGTCTATGCGATTCTTCGCTGTGGCCCGTCGGAACTGTCGATCGACAAGTCGAGCGTCATATCCCGTTCTTACGAGGGCGTCTTTCAGCGTCTGTAGGTGTCCATCGCGTTCCTCCTCGTCTGAGCAGATCCTGTGTATTCGTAGGGCCTGTCCATAGGGGATGGCCTCTTTGACGTGGTTGGGGTGGAAGCTGGAAAAGTGGAGCATCGTGAGGTTGTCCGTGGGCTTGCGGTAGAGTGAGGTGCTGAGGTGCCCGTTTTTGATGGAGATTTGTGTGTCCAAGAAAGAAACCGATTCTGAGGAGTAGTCCATGGTGAGTTTGATGGTGGGATGGAACTTGTTGATGTTATCGTGTAGTCTCTTCAGTGATTCTTCGCCGTGGGTCCATAGGAAGAAAATGTCGTCGATGTATCTGGTGTATAGTGTTGGTTGGAGGTCCTGTGCAGTGAAGAAGTCGTGCTCGAACTTGTGCATGAAAATGTTGGCGTATTGGGGTGCGAATTTGGTCCCCATGGCTGTTCCGTGTGTTTGGGTAAAGAACTGGTTATTGAAGGTGAAGACATTGTGATCCAGGATGAAGCGGATGAGTTGTAGGATGGCGTCTGGAGATTGGCTGTTGTTGGTGTTGAGTACTGAGGCTGTTGCAGCGATGCCGTCATCGTGAGGGATACTGGTGTATAGTGCCGAGACGTCCATCGTGGTGAGAAGTGTTCCTGGTTCAACTGGTCCGTGGGTGCTGAGTTTTTGTAGGAAGTCTGTAGTGTCGCGACAGAAGCTGGGGGTTCCCTGTACAATGGGTTTCAGGATGCCCTCGACGTATCCAGAGAGGTTCTCACACAGGGTTCCATTGCCTGATACGATAGGACGTCCGGGTGTGTTGGCTTTGTGTATCTTTGGGAGGCAGTAGAAGTCTCCCACGCGGGGAGTACGTGGGATGAGAGTGCGTAGGATGCTTTGAAGGTCTGGATCGAAGGTCTTGATCAGTTTGTTGAGCTGGTGGGTGTGTTCTTTGGTCGGATCTGCGGGTAACCGTCTGTAGGACAAGGGCAGCAGGCACATGGGAACACCACCACCTGCACGTTCCCCTCCAAGTCTCACACCATCCCGACTTGGAAATATATCGCCGTTCCTTCATTGTCGCTGGGTCAAAATCCTGCAACGCCCTTCCTAAGAGCATTGTGGGAGAACCTTCACCACACGGACTGCAGCGGTTCAAGAAGGCAGCTCACCACCACCTTCTCAAGGGCAATTAGGGATGGGCAATAAATGCTGGCCTTGCCAGCAACGCCCACATCCCATGAACAAATAAAAAAAAATTGTAGTCAAGTCGAATCTTTCTGACAAAGTGGTGACCGCGGCAGGACTTGATTTTTGGTGATATTTGTTCTCTTCAAACAAGGTTCCAGGCTGACCTATTTGATCGGTACAGCAGTTTGGGAAGGAAACCTTAGGGGCATGCATGTGACTTGCAGTAGTCAACGTGTTCCACAATGGCCAACTCTACGGAGGTAGAGAAGGTATTATTACAGAAACTAGACATAGTGGAATTACTGTCAATGCTAGGAAAGAACATATAAAAAGGTAGCAAATTAGATCCAGAAACAAGTTGACAAGAAAAAGATTAAAATGGAGAAGGTAGACAGTAGTTGTTGGTCTATGCTGCACATTTCTGTGCTTATCTGGTTGCCCTGATGTGAGGCGACCTGGGTAAGGAGCTTCGTCAAGACAGACAGACGTTAGGTCCCGTGATCTATTGGTTTCTTGTACTGTCATTTAGGTTACAACAACAGAATAATAGTAGTTGTACCACAGCCGCACTCGTGGTCGGAGCACAAGAAGCTAAGGAAGAAATCAGTAAATTAGAAAAGGTGAATGGTGATGTGAGGTGAGAATTGGAGAACATAAGGGGAGCCCATAGAGAGGGACAGAGATGGATGGACCAAACGGGAAGGGTGACCACACTAAATGCAGACTTAAAATCTATGAGTTACAAGGCAAACTGGGACGCCAGTCCACCATTGCGTCGATTATCACAATGGGGAGTCTAGTGTAGTCACTGTTTGAGCCAATTTGCACACAGCAATGAAATAAATCAGGTAATCTGTTTTTAGTGATGTTGGTTGAGGGATAAATGTTTGAACAGGGCACAGAGAAATGGCTATGAAGCACTTCATTACATTGTGAGGTTATGAAAGGTGCTATATAAATTCAAGTTCTTTTTTCTATTAAATGGTCATTTGTCTCAACGCTGCTTGTGGAATCTTGCTGTATCCAAAATAGTTGCCATATTTGCTTACATAAGTGATATCAAAATGATAAGAATATACCAGAAGTACTTCAAAATATGAGAGATTCAATAAAGGTACTATATAACTGCAAATCTTCACTTTAAAAAATACCAGTAAATTATAATTGAAAGATTATTCAGGAGCATACAGGGGTGGAGGTGGTGTAATCTGCAGAGACCCCAGCCAACAGAAGCCCACGAGTCATTTGTTTCTACACTGATAGTGTTGGGTGATCTGTTAGCCATCTACAACACATTATTTATGCTTAGCGGCCACGCTTGCAAAAATTTCTACAGAGCTGGAAAAGTCAGGTGAGTAGCCTTGCTGGTAGTTTCAGGCCAAGAAGCGACCATGCACATAGCTGACTTTGCAATGGTGGACTCCCTGCAATGCCTGCCTACAACTCCCACCATCCAACCCTGGAGAAATCTGACTGCATTACTGGAATCCCACCAGAAATACATTGTTACATCCCACCAACATGCCGGAATATCTGGCTCCTGCACTTTAGCAATCTTATCGTCTGGTTGAACATTCTGTTATAAACACTCATTTAATCACAATTCTGCCAGACCCAAAAGTGATTTATTCATGCACAAGTTGTGGCACTAAACTCTGGCCTCCAGCTTTAAAAAGATTGGACATCCCTGTTTGATGCCATATAGATTAGATCTTAGGTTTGACCACAAGCGATTCTGCCCACTTGTAGGAACAGTAGTCTAGTAATGAACATGAGAAAAGTGTGGGGGGTGGGGGTGCCCAAATGGTAACAGTTCCATTTACCTAGTCTGGTGATTTAGGCAAATTAAAAAGATTCCACGACACACCTGAACGATGAGCAGAGTGTTCGTGTGGTGCCCTGGCCTGGTACTGACCAGACATGAAACCGTATGGTTGAGGTAATCGGCAGGGGAGTTTCAGAATTCAGTCTCAAATTTTGTTAGAGCCATATTAATTTTACAATCATTCATTCAAGGTCTATCATAGAATTATATAGACAGAAATTACAACACAAAACAGGACATTTGGCCCAACCAGTGTTGGTGTCTATCCTCCACACAAGCAGCAGTCCTAATCTCATGTGGAGGAATGTGAGTAGTAAACAGGATCCTATCCCTCCATGTTATATTAACGTACTGAGCTATCCTGGATTAAATTAATTAATTAGTTTAGTTCTTACAATTTCAAGACTCAATTTTGCATCTAACATTCTGGCTGCTGGTATTATTTTTCCTCCATTTTTTTCCTGTGAGACATTTATAGCCAGAGAGTAGTTACATGCAAATTCTATTACAAATCAAAATCTGAATTTAGTTAATACTGCAGCAGTTTGATCAAATAACTTGCACACAGAAATCATGCTCATACATGATTTACTGAAAGATACTTTGTAGCAGCTCCTTCCATCAAATAGTATATCAAGGCTGCATCATGACATTATAAATGGAAAATTTACAACAGCATACAAACATTAAGATCTTATTACACTGAAGTTTAACAATACAAAGCTCATAATGAAATCATGCAACAATCTTTGCAAATAATTCTTAGTTCATTATCAACCTACTTTTGTTTACAGAACAATAATTTCAGCATCTTGAAAGGTTAAGCTTTTACGAGTCCCTGACCACTTGCATGCAAACACAACTGTGCAGCAATTAGGAAACATTGAACTCTTGTAAATGCTGCAGCTCCAGTTCATTTTATACATCCATGAATAAGATGTTGATTTAATCCATTTCTTTGCTAGTCGTGATAGTTTGATCTTTGTTCCTCAAAACAATTTCTCCGTCAAGCAGCTACAACAATTACTTCATCCGCTTGCCGACCCTGTGGCTAAAATGAAACCAAAAGCATAAAAAGTTAAGTATGTACACCTGTAATTTATATTAAGGATGATTAATGTCAGAACAATTGTTGGAAAAAAATAATAATTCTTCCCTATGTAGAAGAACTTGCATTTCTACAACACCTTCCACAACCTCAGGATGTCCCAAAGTCTATTTGCTTCCAGCACAAACAGCAATGTGATGATGATCAGATAAAGTGTTTTTTTTTTTAAGATGTTGGTTGAGGAATAAATATTGGCCAGGACTCCAGTCTTCTTTAAAATAATGCCATGGAATCTTTTACATCCACCCGAGGGGGCAGATGGAGCCTCGGTCGAACGTCTCATCCGAAAGACAGAACCTCCGACAGGGCAGCACTCCCTCAGTACTGCACTGAAGTTTCAGCCTGGATTACGTGTTCAGTGGGGCTTGAACCCACAACCTTCTGATTCAGAGGCGACAGTGCTACCGACTGTGCCATGGCTGACACCTATGTACTTCACACAGAATGTATGGGGTAAACCCTTGCACAGCTAAAGTAAAACAAAGTTGAAAAGTGTCTGCTTCAGCATACCTTTACAAAGATGTGTGTGGGAAGGAATCTGCGCAGTAGCTGGTTGGAGACTGCAGGAAACCGTGGCAAGCTTATGTTGAGACCTGGGAGTTGTTGGTATCCAGCCATGAGGGGATAGAAGTTGTACAATAACTCTTGCTCAGTGTCAGGTAGAATTCGCAACCGGATCTTATAAACAAAAGTCAGAAAATAAATAGGAAGCAATTTTGAGAGTTGAAACAAAAAGCAATTACTGTTCACATAATTACTTGAATTATCCACAAACATCAACAAATGCCTACATTGTTGTTCCATTCTCATCCCTCCTCCTCCTCCCCAAACAAAAAAAATCTTCAAACCTACCTATCCAATTAAGTAAAATGCGTTTTTAGCTACAAACTGTACCTGTTTGAGACCAGAAAACATAAATGCATCATTGGGCTCCACAAGAATCTCCACATCCTGCACTAGTTTGGTCCTATTTTGTAACCAATATTTGACTGGCAAAGACTCACGAACTCTACCATATGAGGGAAGATCTTTCAAAGAAAGAAAAGAAAATAGTCAGTGACATGCTTTCAAATTTTGTTTAAAATGTTGCATAGACCTCCATTAATGCAGAACAACTACATATTTAAGTATGCAAAATTCATTGTAGACTATTATGGAAACATATACACAATACTAATTAAGTAAAATCTAAGGAACAATTTTAATTAGAAACATCTAAATATTATCAGCAAATGACTAGTTTCAAATGCGCCACCTTCCCCCAGTACAATTATAGAACTTTTATACAACTTAAAATATTGTACAGAATGCAAATAATTGTAATTTTGTATGTCAAACATTTTTGAATAAATCAGATTTAGAACTTCAACATTTTCCAATAGCTATAACTTGGGCACTAGACATTGGCATGTATATTAGCTCCTTCTTAATAAATCCTTACTTGCTTGCTTCCTCCTTTGGATATTGTATCACGTCTTTGTATATTATATATTTGGATATTGTATGGGTACAGTAGCATAGTGGTTATGTTACTGTAGTAATCCAGAGACCTGGACTAATAATTAATATTTTAATTAAAATAAAATCTGGAATAAAATAATACGATTACTATCAGTAATAGTGGCCATGAAATTAGCGGATTGTTGTAAAAACCCATCTGGTTCACTAATGTCCTGTGGGGAAGGAAACCTGCCGTCCTTACCCGGTCTGGCCTATATGTGACTCCAGACCCACAGCAAAGTGGTTGATTCTTAACTGCCCTCTGAAATGGCCTAGCAAGCCACTCAGTTGTACAGTCTCACTACCAAAAGAACTCCCTACCTAACAGCACCATGGGAGTACCTTCACCAAACAGACTGCAGCGGTTCAAGGCGGCAGCTCACCACCACCTTCTCAAGGGCAATTAGGGATAAGTAATAAATGCTGACCTTGCCAGCGATGCCCACATCCCATGAATAAAAAAAAACAGGTCTTAAAATTCATCATTGGTTTATGGACTCTCTTGCTGGTTGTAGAATTGCTCCTGCATGCTACACTTTATTCTTAAAACTTTTAAATGTGATGTTATGTACATATAATGGGCAGTTGCATAATTCAGTTCACCTGCATGAACATAGAGTGGAATTGCCTCCACAATCACATGTGGCAACGTAATCATCGAGTTGACAACGGGAACACTTTCAGCAGCAGAGGTCCTATCAAATAGCAAAACATAACCATTAGTGAATGCTTAGGAACACTGGTTTTCTGTTTGGATTTGCAACTTACTGGAACAAGGCAACTTCCCTGTATCAAACTAAAGAAAAATTTCTGCTCCAAGACCTTGCCCATCAACAAGCTGTCTAATGGCATTTTAAATGTACATCAGTATCATAACAAAATTTTGTTGCTTTCGTAGATGGAGCCAAGCTTTTAATTGCTGTTTGAAATGATAAAATATACTTTGCCTTTTCCAGGTGATGATATAACGACCCGAGGCAACTCCAGTCTGATTAGTAGGTGCTGGTGGACACTGCAGGCAGAAGCACTCACTGGCACTTTCTCCTGTCTGTAAAATCACTACACAAACAAGATTTTTTAAATGCTGAGCAACTGTATCAAGACATCAAATCACAATTGGATTTTTAATTTTATATATATTGTTGACTGACTTGTTATTCAGTTCTTTCAGTCTCAATCATTTTGTAGCCAACAAAAAACAGGCATCAGCATGAGCAGGCTAATTATTTTTTTAAACTTTGCCAATTTCCATCACCCCCCATCCCACTAAAGGCTGTGGTATGGTTCCCAGTTAGTATGAGGCTATTCTTTCATGAAGGTCATCACAGCTGATTCATATTCTTCCTCTACCAATGTCCACATATCTGCACTACCAGCAGGGCTTGCTGCATAATCTTTATTGAGTTGCCACACAAAAGGCTACTAAATAAGGTCAAGTCCTACGGGATTGGGGATCAGAGTTTGGGTTGGATAAGGAACTATTTGCATTCTCAAGACAGAAAGTGGTTGTCAATAGTAGTGGTTCTTTGTGGGAGCCGCTTACAAGCGGAGGCCTGCAGGGATCGGTGTTAGGGCCATTGCTCCACCATCTTAAATCAATGATCTGGATGAGGGAGTTGGAGAACTGTCTGCAACTTTGTGGGTGACACGAAGATATGTGCAGGTGTAAGGACCTTGGATAAGAAAAACACATTGCAGCTAGAGCTGGATGCGATGAGGTAATGCACTTGTATCTGGCAGGTGTCTTTTAATATAGACAAATGCAGCATGATGCACTTGGTTAGGGGTAACTTCAAACGTGTACACCATGTAGGGCTGTGTGCTTTAGGCTGCTGAGCGGGAAAAAGACCCGGGGGTTATAGTGCATGAACCACTGAAGGTCCATGACTATTGCAAAAGAAAACAGGGCGTTAGGATGTACAGCCAAGCCAATTAAAGATAAACAAGAAATGCTATTATTTCTCTGTATAAGGCTTTGGTCAGACACATCTAGAATGTGGTGTCCAGTTTTAGTCTCCTCACATAGTAGGTAAGAGACACCCTGGAAAAGGTTCAGAGGAGGGCCATAAAGTGATGGCCTAGTTTAAGGGCCCTCAATTACCAAGATAGGCTGAGAGAGTCAACCTAGTAAGGCTTAGGCCAATTATAGTGCCTCTACCTACTCTGGCTTAGGTCAGAACTCAGCACAGACTGGGGACAGATGCTAGGCCATAGCCATGGCTCAATGGTAGCACTCTCGCCTCAGTCAGAAGAATGTCAGTTCAAGTCCCACTCCAGAGACTTGAGCACAAAATATAGTTGACACTCCAGTGCAGTACAGAGGGCATACTGCACTGTCTGAGGTGTCGTCTTTAGGATGAGATGTTAAACCGAGGCCCGGAGACACATCTGTCCTCTCAGGTAGATGTGAAAGATCCCATGGCACTATTTCGAAGAAGAGCAGGGGAGTTCTCCCCGGTGTCCTGGCCAATATTTATCCCTATAAAAAAGACTATCTGGTCAACACATTGCTGGTTGTGGGACCTTGCTTTGCACAAATTGGCTGCCACGTTTCCTACATTACAACAGTGACTACATTTGAAAAGTACTTAAATTGGCTGTAAAGCACTTCGGGACATCCTGAGTTCATGAAAGGCACTATATAAACGCAAGTCTTCCTTTCCTAGGGGAGTAACCTTATATCAACAATTCTTTGCCTTGGGGGTGGTGATACCCTGGACAGATTTCAACATGATGGAGCATAATCATAACTAAATTGCCACTGATTAGAAACACTTTGAATGTTGGCATGGACCTCCATGACACTGACCAGACCTCCGAACTTTCTGTTGAAGGGGACCTTCCTTTAATGGAAAGATAAGAATGGTTATCCAGCACTGGCATCATCCTTTTTGTACCATACAGAGGATTGATCAAAGATTCCATTACAGGCACTGGAAGATTTACGAGCACTTATACAAAATCAACCTGGAAATACTGAGCATTAGCCAATATTGAACTAGTTTTCCTTTTGGAACCCACTGGTGCTGCCTCAGTTGAACAATTACTCTCCACAACCACTTATCAGTGATAGGAGGTCAACCCCAGTGCTCAACCTGGGTTTACTCCTGCGGGATGTAAAGGGTGTTAGAATGAAGAATGCATCAAATCCAGAAATTAAAAAATGAAGTTAAAAAATAAATGACTCTCAACTATAAGCTACAGGCAGCATAAACTGTACCTTGTGCCAGCTGCGACTCCATCTGGTCAACCGAAGTCATAGAAGGTGCAAGTTCCAGCTTGCTGGTTACTATGGTGAGTGACCATGGAGATGCACTCAGGATGTCCATCATCAAAAGAAATGGAATATCTGCAAACACCCGATCCATGTGTTCAAACTGCAATATACACATTTTTTTTAAATTAAAAAGATAAGCATGACACCAAACCCCTGAGTTAAAATAAAATACATCATGGACTTGGTAGGAAACTCGCTGAATCACAATCGAGCTGCCACAATACAGGCCAAAACAACACATGAATAGTGCTTTAAACTGGCAGAGTTGGAACTGTCCCTTAACAGGCATAAAGCAAAATCTTAGTTATCC
Source organism: Heptranchias perlo (assembly GCF_035084215.1). Lineage (NCBI taxonomy): Eukaryota > Metazoa > Chordata > Chondrichthyes > Hexanchiformes > Hexanchidae > Heptranchias > Heptranchias perlo. The sequence continues at coordinate 21,914,866 of NC_090328.1, read as the reverse complement.
TACTGTAGAATTTGAGCCCAGATCTCCAGTAATACTTAGTCCGTTCTATCAATTTTTAGAAACATTGCTTTAAAAATATATCCATACAATTAAAACTTCTGAATCCAGCAAGTGCTCAATATTTGAGGACAATGATTTTAAATGGCCTAATTGAAAAACTGCAATACAGCTCTTTTCTTGGAGAGTTTGGGGGTGGGGGAAATAATTTAACATTAGGCAACTTTGTTCAGAATTCATTTCCACCCCTACCTAAAATACTGCACTAACTCAGAACATTTTTTTTGTTGACTATTTTAATTCTGCCACTAAATTACTTTGTGCCAACTAATTCTTAGCATTTTGCATTTATGATTATGCAGCATCAGCATTACTGCAAATGGAGACAGATTAACATCTTCATTAATCAATATTTACCAATTAAAGGAGGAAACTAGGCACTGCAGTTAGTTCAATACTGGGATGTAGGCTCAATACCAGACTAATGTGATGACACTTGTGGCTTAGAGCAGAGAGCACTTTATTCCACATGACCCATCTCAGTACAAAATTAATGACCTGGGAAAAATAGCATGTCAGGAGTGAGAGAAGAAGAAAAAAACAATTGGCCCATAAATGCAACTCTGTGGTACATTAACTCTTCTGTCATGGCATTCAATTGAATTTTGAATAACTCCAATGTTTTTGCCTCTAGTATCTTGCTTTGTAGGTTGTTCCAAACATTTATCACTGAATAAAGTAGTTTTTATAGGAAATGGCTTTTGATTGAGCCCATCCAAGGAGTAGAAGGCCAAAGTAAAACTCTTGAAAGAGATAAAGATGCTGTTTTTGGTACTAAAGCATTCTATTTCCCAGCACTGGCAACCCTCTACCTGATCAGCACAATTAACTTTTGGTCGACCTGCCTATTCAAAAGGAACACGGGTGCCTTATGTAAACAGGGAAACAGTTAAAAGTTCCACTGCAAGATCCCTTGATGACTCATTCTGGGAATAGCTGAGTCACATAAAATCATGAAGATCTCAGGATTGGTCTCCACTCTGTTAGCTGGTCTCAGTGGAAGTGCATGAAGGGATACTTGACCATATTAATGTGGAAGTGCATGAAGGGATACTTGACCATATTAACTCTTTATTAACTCACTTAACTCACATAATAGGTTTAGCCACAACATACATAGAAACACAATTGTGTAATTACGTTTAAGCCTTGGTATGTTGATAATTAAGTTAGTGCTTAGTTCAGCCTTGCCTCTCAAAGATAAGGGTGTAGCTGACTACAGAATAGAATAGAATACAGTTTCTTGAACGGCCATGTGGCCTTGAGACTAGCTTCAGCCCTACTGATAACAAGGACAAGAATGTAGGGAGGAAGGGAATGCTCAGGCCTACGTGCAAAAGTGATAGATGGCCATGGATGTTCGGGGGGCAGGCTCACTACTTGATTGACCAACTACCTGAGCCAATAAAGAATGTATGTGTACGCCCATATTCTGTAACAGATTGGCCTTCTTTACTGAACTGTATAAACATGAGCTGTTTCACTGACTCGGGGAAGTTGTACCTTCAACCATTGTTTTGAGGTGCTCTTCCACTTGTATACAAGTTGGGCTCAATAAAGTTTCTCTTTGTACTACTTGTTTGGGTGTTAATGCATTGGTATAGTATAAGTTTCGACAGGTCTCCACTCTGTTAGCTGGTCTCAGCCAGAGCCTCAGTGATCCACAATTAGGGAGGGGAATATCAACCAGAGTTCTCACTTCTGATTGCCATCCAGTGACCCTTGCTGGAAGTATGCATGTTCAGATGCCAAGTGAGAACAGGATCATGCCCAACTGCGATGACCCCTCCATTTAATAGCCTTCATCTCAACATCAAGGTTCACACAAATAATAGTCACTTGGGTTAGGTACTGGAGGATGTCTTCCACCCGCAGAACACTGCAAGGAGCAAATGCCTTGGAGGGGAGTATGAAAAATTAGCAAAGTGAGAATAAGTGTCTGTTCCTTATTTTTAATGGTTTCTCTATTCAGTATGCAATTTTAAAGGAACGCAAGATTCCTATCACACTTATGTCTACTATGTAATGACCATGAAATACTTTCCTTACAACAAGGATGTCCATACTTTTTGGCATTGTGAGCTACTTAGTTGCTCATCATGGAGCCCTACAGACCATATATGAAATACGGCCACTTGAGTGAGTTACTAGAGTTTGCTTTAACTCTTCTTGTAAATTTTGCAACTTAAAAGTGTTATCTGTTAAAACTTTAGTGGCTCGCTGTTCGCACTCTAGCCAAGCCTGGATGACTTTTTTTTTTAAGCTTTTCCAGAGAGTTGAGCTAGGTAAAAATGCACTGACCTCCAGCACTTCCTCCCACCTAGTGAGACTCAGTCAGTCCAGGCTGCCAAAATGTAGTAAAGTTGCACAACAATTTAGAAATGAGGTGGCTATTTTACAAATATTGTAAAACAGTTCTCTTGAAATAAAATTTAGCTGAACAGAGAAACCAAGCAGATAGCTGTGTGGAAGGAGGGTGACACAGGCACCAAAGAAATGAATGCTGTTTCATAGACTCGATAGCCAGGTCCTCATATGGCCCACAAGGCATATAGTTTGGACATATCTGCTTTAGGATATAGTTTAAATCTTCTTTATGTTAAAGTAAAACCAAAGAAAGCAAATAACTAAATTTACTCTTGCACTTACTTTTGTAGAAACAAACTTTGCAGTAACATCAAATGGAACAACTGTTTCAATAGTGATGGTTTCATCCTAAAAGGCAAACAGAACCTTAAAAACCCTGCAATGCTGGAGCCAAACATTTACAAAACACAGAACTTCTACAAAGATTTTCATTTGACCTAATTGTGTAAACACATTATATAATTAATCTAGAGATACATTTGAAGATCACAAAATTATTTCACATTTCAAGGTTTGAAATTTTAGATAACATTTTAGCAGTTTATCAGAAACAAATCACTAACTTGGAAATGCTATTTATATACTGTTATTACATCTTCTATTTGTATTACCACATCCTTTTGATTTTTATGTGCACTAATTAAATTGCAAGTACTTATTTTTTTAAATACAAGAAAAACTGCCTGGAATATTTCTTCCAAAAAAGGAGAATTATACACTATGTTTAGACAATTGGGCATTGCATTCCTTACAAAATCCCCAGATAGGCATTCTAAATAATGCACTCCTGTATTGGAATAAGACAAGCCATAGGATAGAACCTGCACCGATAATAGGGTGGCTTATATTCTCATAAGTCAAGTTGTAAGTGACAGTTAACATTACAAGTGGGAATATAAATCACATTCCACAGGTACATTAAAAATGTTATCTATCAACTTAACTATACTAAAAATAGAGATCAATATAGGAAGAAAAGAAAAGCCCAAACAACCTAAAATATCAGCAAGGTTCAGGAAACCATCACTGACCTTATGGCATTTGCAAACAATTTCTTTGCCTTCAACGACGGTAGTAACAACATAAGAGACATGAACCAAAAAAATTCTCGTTCCAACCTGTGCACATCGGATATGCAGAGGTTTCTTCACCTATGAAAGATATAAACAATTAGTTTAAGATCAAATATCTAAACACTATTAAATGTCAAAGTAAAATAATTTATGAAATAACTAATTTTATTTAAAAATGAAACTTTTGCCTAAAGTCCACAATATGTGAAGAATTTTGGGAGTAGCTTCAACAACGTACTGTGGATTGTGTCAGCTATTTGTCAACACAACCTCAGCATAAAACAACTATGCAATGCAGTATGTAAATGAAACAGATCCCACTACTGTTGTTCGCCTGTCACTTTCTGCTTTTCATTGCCACTGAAGTTGGGTTTCTTAAATTTGTCAGAAAGCAACTTTTAATCAACATTCAACCATTACTTAAAAAGAAAACATGCATATTGATTATCACAAACTGATACAAGTGTTTTGCAACAATGCCAAATGAAGGACACAGTGCAATAAATGAGCGCACACATTTTAAAAAAAAACAAGCACAGTTAAACACAAGTTTGCAATGGGCTTCCTAAAATCCCAAGTGTGTTAATTTGTACTAAAAGTAACACAACTGAATGGCCAATCAGAAAGCACCTGCAAGTTTGCTGCCTAGCTAGCTAAACCAGACAAGATATATGTGCTCATTGGGCCAATGCAGCTGTGGAGTGCATAATTTTGGAGTGATATGGTTTCCAATTTCTGTGCTGTTCTTCCAGATGACTCACAGACCAAGGTTTGCAGATCATAGTTGACCATGTGAGGGCAAGAATAACTGCTCTGGAAGATGTGGAGGAGTAATACATTGATAAACAAAGCGGTAAGTAGGCATGTAAGCAGTCACCTGGCTGTGAACACTGTCACAAATCTGTAGAAGCTGAAGGGATATCCTGATAAAAGGCGTCTGGCAAAAGTGTCAAGGTCAGAAGTGAAGATGACCATGAAAAATATTGATTATATTGCCATACAGGTAGATAGTCACTGATACCCAAGTATATTACAGGTGTCAAGATAAGTTTGCCATAGTATGCAAAATCCAAGTTGATCCTGCAATTTGCTGCAAATGCAACACAAAGGGAGGCAGTGAAAATGGTTGTGAACTAAATTAGCAGGCCAGAATATCCATTCATTCAATGCATACACTCATAATTCCAGAGTATTCAAACTTCTATTTGCTTTCTATCTTTAGATGTGCATGCATTATAAGCGTGTGGTTGGATATGTGAGTGTGAACACGGCAAGAAACAAATCTTACACAAGTACCAGTAGAAACCGTTTCTAAGTACATGTTGAGAGGAGCTGGAAGAATTATGGAGAATAGTGAACGCGAGACAAGGTGTTGAGGAAAAAGCATGAATTGTAATGGCTTAGCACAGCAACACTGGTTGATGCATCCATGCTGCTGTGTGACTGAAACAGCCGAGTTGCTCTTTAATGTCGCTTTTTGCTCCTTGCTGCACATCTGCTGAGAAATTACATATCAAAGTGAAACCTAGAACCGGCAAACAGCAGGATCCCTGAGTCCACAAGAGAATATAAAGGTTACAATTATTACTTTTAAAAGGAACATTTTTGTAACTGATGGCAGTGACAGCGGAGATCCAACGGCTGATTTTAGGAATAAGTGAGCCGAGCAGGGAGCTTCGCCTGCCAGAGCAGATTATAGGAAAATCACGGGCATGCTCCCCATGATCTTTCGTTCATTAAAATTCAAGGGCAGAAAACAGTGGGAAGCCTGATTTTCCAAATATACACTCGACAGGTTAGGCTCCTCATCTGGAGCATGCATTGTAAAATTGTCCTTCCTCTCCCCAAGTCTAGTACTATCTAAACTTCACATACAGCCCCAGTGAGGAAGTTTACCTTTTCCCCTGGGTGCAAGTCTCCAATGGGAATATCAGGAAGCAAAGCAGGGTGAGAATCATCACACATTTCGGTACCATCAAGGGTGACGTGAGTTGTCTGAGTGAGGTTGGCATCCTGGCCTGAAAACGTTGCAGAAAACAATTTTTGATTTTGGTTCACAGAAACATGGTAAAGTTCATAACAGAAAGTAAATGAGTAAGCAGCCTTTTTAAACAGGAGACTCAAATTTTTTTTTAATATTCGTTCATGGGATGTGGGCGTCGCTGGCGAGGCCGGCATTTATTGCCCATCCCTAATTGCCTTTGAGAAGGTGGTGGTGAGCCGCCTTCTTGAACCGCTGCAGTCCGTGTGGTGAAGGTTCTCCCACAGTGCTGTTAGGAAGGGAGTTCCAGGATTTTGACCCAGTGACGATGAAGGAACAGCAATATATTTCCAAGTCGGGATGGTGCGTGGCTTGGAGGGGAACGTGCAGGTGGTGGTGTCCCCATGTGCCTGTTGCTCTTGTCCTTCTAGGTGGTAGAGGTCACGGGTTTGGGAGGTGCTGTCAAAGAAGCCCTGGCGAGTTGCTGCAGTGCATCCTGTGGATGGTACACACTGCAGCCACTGTGCGCCGGTGGTGAAGGGAGTGAACGTTTAGGGTGGTGGATGGGATGCCAATCAAGCGGGCTGCTTTGTCTTGGATGGTGTCGAGCAGCGAGTGTTGTTGGACCTGCACTCATTCAGGTGAGTGGAGAGTATTCCATCACACTCCTGACTTGTGCCTTGTAGATGGTGGAAAGGCTTTGGGGAGTCAGAAGATGAGTCACTCGCTGCAGAATACCCAGCCTCTGACCTGCTCTTGTAGCCACAGTATTTATATGGCTGGTCCAGTTAAGTTTCTGGTCAAAGGTGACACCCAGGATGTTGATGGTGGGGGATTCGGCGATGGTAATGCCGTTGAATGTCAAGGGGAGGTGGTTAGATTCTGTCTTGTTGGAGATGGTCATTGCCTGCCAGTTGTCTGGCGCGAATGTTACTTGCCACTTATGAGCCCAAGCCTGGATGTTGTCCAGGTCTTGCTGCATGCGGGCTCGGACTGCTTCACTATCTGAGGGGTTGCGAATGGAATTGAACACCGTGCAATCGTCAGTGAACATCCCCATTTCTGACCTTGTGATGGAGGGAAGGTCATTGATGAAGCAGCTGAAGATGGTTGGGCCGAGTACACTGCCCTGAGGAACTCCTGCAGCAATACCCTGGGGCTGAGATGATTGGCCTCCAACAATCACTATTAACTTGGATAAGTCAAACTCCACTACAATGTACAACTTTGTCAGCTAGCTTTAATTAGTTAAGGCCCATAGCCATTTCTTCTTTAGCTGCCGAATGTACATTTGTGCCCCTTACCTACCCTTCTCTCTCCCACCATGCAAATGGGAAGACAGAAGAGGAGGACAAGAGGTGTGTTGTGGATCCTAGCATCCATCCATAAGAAATCCATTCAATCAATAAGAAATTTGCCTAAATAATGGTTACTACACATCAAAATAATTCATTGCACGTGAAAGACATTTGAGAAATGCAATAAGGTGCCATACACATGTAAGTCTTTCTTTTACCTTTCATATGAATTTGGAGCTAGGTCAAGTAGTCCAACAAATCGATAACTGGGTATCTATTAGCAGCACACCTTCATGTCGGGGGCTGAGAGAAATTTTAAAATCCTGTCTAGAGTGCAAGTATCCTTAGAGGGAAATGGCTCGCCTCAGTTTATACTGATTGTTTGTAGTTAGCCCAGTCAGAACAAAATGGTGCGATTGTTTCCTCAATGTTTGCAAGTCTGCTTCAAGAAAGCGGGGTGAAACTGGTCAACGGCAGTGGCGCAAAAATCAGCAGCTTGTTTTACACCGCGCTCGATTTTCTTTTCTACTAATGACCAATTTTAGCCCCAAGGAGTCAGAGCTGTTATCTGTAATGGCTGTTCCACCTAAGGGGATCAAATGGCTATGGGTGTATTTGTTGAAGTTATTTACATTTGCCGTTCCTTTAGCCTCTGGTTTCTTGCTGCAAAAAGTAATTTGAAGCGGGATAGTTTTGATGAATTACAATGGATACAATTTTACTTTCCATTGTGCCAACTTCAAGAAAAAAAGGCACATATAAACACTCTATACCTCTATATGAGTCAAAGGGCTAATAGAGGCTCTGACTTAAGTTTAGATAGGACTGGGAACTTAATATTCCTAAATATAACATTTTAGGAGAGCTAGGGAAAGAAAAATGGCAGTATTATTAAAGAATTCTATCACAGAATAAGGACGTTCTAGTGGGTTGCATTAAGACACAATCCATATGGATAGATTCTCAAAAAGAGACAGGATTGTGTCAATGGTTTACATAATACTGACACGGATATAAGCAGATTTTTAAACCTTACACTGGATCCTAACTTGATTAAAACCTGCTCTATTTGTTTGGATCACACTGATATAACAGAGCAAAGTTTCTGAACATGGACCAGATGAACTTTTGACTTGAAGTACCTTAACAAATAATACGATATTGATAAGCAGAAATGCTGTGATCAAAGCTTCTCTGTTCACACTCAGATGCTCTAAGAGCACTCAAGCTTGGGAGCTAGCTACAATAATGCCTGCTATGTCAATTCCTGATGAACAGCATATGGATATTTTGGGGTTATAAATAAAGGGCTCCACCTAAATTGGTTTTCAACTTCAATGGAGTTTAGAGTTAGAACAAGAAGTTAAGAGGTAGAAAGTTGGAGGCAAATTTCATCAGAACATCCAAACACCTGTAGTGATTTGATAAATGGGTTAAAAGGAATGATAATCTTGTCTTGAAGACCAGCCTGAAACTTTCTTTGATGTTCAGGTATGAGAGAGGCAAGCATTACCATAGTCTTGCAGACTAAAAGAAGAAAGCAATAAAGAGTCAATGGGATAAGTCTGCTCCTGTTAACTTGAAACCCTATCAGAGGGGGAAATCCAGAACAAGAGTACAATCTTAAAATTAGAGCTAGGCCATTCAGGAGTGAAATCAGGAAGCAATTTTTCCACACAAAAGGTAGTGGAAATCTGGAATTCTTTCCCCCAAAAGGCTGGTGATTTTTTTTAGAAAATTCATTCTCGGGAAGTGGGCATCACTGGCAAGGCTGGCATTTATCCAGTTGCCCCAAGATGGTGGTGGGCCTTCTTCTTGGATCACTTAAGAGATTAAGAGTCAACCACGTTAGTGTGTGACTGGAGTCACATACAGGCCATACTGGGTAAGGAGAGCAGGTTTCCTTCCCTAAAAGGACATTAGTGAACCAGTTGAATTTTTATGACAATCTGAAAGCTTCATGGTCACTTTTACTGATACCTGCTTTTTATTTCCAGATTTTTTTTAAAAAAACAGAATTCAAATTCTCAAACTACCATGGTGGGATTTGAACTCATTCTCTGGATTACTAGTCCAGGCCACTGGATTACCAGTCCAGTAATTTAGCCACTACACTACCATACTTTCATGAATTCTGGGTCAATTGAAATTTCCAAGACTGAGATCCACAGATATATATGTTATTTAAGGGTATCAAGTGATATGGATCAAAGGCAGATAAAATTTAGATACAAACTCAGGTAGAGCTTAGGTGCAAATCAGCCATGATCTAATGGGGGAACAGGCTTTTAAGGAGCGTCTTGAAGGAGGAGAGGTAGAGAGGCGGAGAGGTTTAGGGGTGGAATTCCAGACCTCAGACTTTTCTATATTGAAATTCATTCAGCCATTCTGCAAGTTTATTAATCTCTTCTTGTACTCTGTCACATTCTTCCTTTGTATTAACTACACCCCCCAATTTGGAGTCGTCCACAAATTTGAAGATGTACTTCCGATTCCCGAGTCCAAATCGTCAATGTAAATTGTAAACAGTGGTCCTAGCACCGATCCCTGTGGAACTCCATTTCCCATCTTTTGCCAGTCTGAGTAGTTTCCTTTAACTCCTACTCTGTTTTCTGTTTTGTAGCTAGCTTGCTATCCATTCTGCTACCTGTCCCCTGACTCCACATGCTCTTACCTTAGTCATGAGTCTACTATACGGTACCTTATTAAAGGCCTTTTGAAAATCCAAATATATTACATCTACTGCATTACCCTTATCTACTCTTTCTGTTATTGAATTCTTTGAAGTAGTAAGGTTGGTCATGCATGACCTTCCTTGTTGAAATCCATGCTGACTACTCCATTACATATTCGGTTTCTAGATGTTTTTCCAATACATCTTTGAGAAAGGATTCCATTATCTTTCCTACCACCAACATTAAGCTAACTGGTCTATAGTTCCCTGGACTTATTCCTATATTTATAAAGGGCGATTGAACAACATTAGCTCTCCACCAATCCTCTGGCATTATTCCCTTTTCTAATGATTTTTTATATATATGTAATAGTGCTTCTGCTATCTCTTCCCTAACTTCTTTTAGTATGCACGGATGCAATCCACCAAGACCAGGGGTTTTATCCTCTTGGAGTTTGATTAGTTTATCAATTATCTCCCCCCTTTCTATCTTAAATGTCTTTATATCTTTTTTGATCTCTCCTTCTAATGTTACGCCCAACTTGTTTGCCTCAATATTTACCAGGGAGACTGTTCAGTATTTCTGCCATTACCTGTGAGTTTATCTCGTGCATCCCTTAGCGGCCCTATGCCTATCCTGATTTTTCTTGTTATTTATGTGCCTGTAGAATACTTTATTTCTTTTTATATTCCTTGATAATTTAATTTTGTAGTTCCTCTTTGCTTTTTTCACTTCTTTCGTATTCCCTTTTGTCATCCTCTCCTTTATTGTCTATGTACTTAGCATATGCCTTTTTCTTTAGTTTCAACTTTACCTTTATCTCTTTATTCATCCGTGGTGTTTCATTATTGGCTAGTTTGTTCTTGTTTTTTTAGCAGAATATATTTCTCCTGAACTCTATTGATCGCCGTTTTAAATATTTCCCACTGCTGTTCTATCTCTGTCAATTTTTTTTCCAAGTTTACCTTAACTAGTTCTAATCTCATCCCCTCAAAAAAAAATTTTTCCAATCTATTACTTTGGTCTTTGTCTTACTTACATCCTTCTCAAATCATTATTTTAAACCGTATTATGTTATGATCGCTATTGCCTAGATGTTCCCCTACACTTCCTTCTCCGGTTCATTTTCCATTACTAGATCCAGCAGTGATCCAGCAATACACAAGGAATGGAAGTCATAGCACAACTGGGGGCAGCAAGCATAGAATTCAGCTAACGTGATCTAGGATTCAGACATACCAAAGACCCAGAGTCAGGTACATAACTTTAAAAGTGCTAAATTCAAAGAGATGAGGGGACAACTAAAGTAAATGGATTGGAAGACGCTCATTTGTTCTCTAGTGAAGCATTATTGAACGCCTTCAAAAAGGAATAATGCTGAGAATGCAGCATAAATACGTACTAAAATCAGCAAGCCCAGACTAAATAAATATGACTGTAAATGGATTAACAAACAAGGGTGAAAGAGGGAGGTAAAAAGCTCTCTACAAATCCTGCAGGGAGAAAAGTGAAGCAGTTTACTATACACACAGAAACAAATTAAAAGGGTGATCAGAGAAGGAAAAAAAGCACAGCTACAGAGGCTGAACAAAACAGGAAGAAAATTCTCAGTACTACAATAGTAGGAGGGTAGCCAGAGAGCCATAAAAGATGCAAACGGGCTCAAAACTGAGGATGGGTACAAAATAGCAAATACCCTGAATAATTACTTCCTCCAAATATTCACAAGGGATGATATGAGCAATATGCCCAACCAGGGATAACCAAAACAAAATGAATGGTTTTGGTTTAAATAAGATTGAAGTCCTGTGAAGGCTAAAAGGGCTCAAAACAAATAAGTTCCATGGGATATGTGGTATTTAGCCCAGATTGCCAAGAAAGACTAACAAGGAGATTTGTGAGGCATTGGCAATCCTTTTGAGGGAATCACTGAACACTGGGGAGATCCCAATAGATTGGAAACACTTTTGAATATGGTGCCCATATTCATTAAAGGGTGAAAAAAACCAAACACAGCAACTACAAACTAATTAGTCATACTTTGATTCCATTATTTTACACAGAATTAATCAGTAGTAAAACTTGAGGATTATCTATACTACATAGTAAACAGCAGCAAACACAGCTTCAGAAGGGGAAGATCCTGCCTGACCAACCTCCTTGACCCATTTGAGACAGTGTACCTAGATTTTCAAAGGCATTTAACCAAATTCCACACAAAAGTCTTTTAGTTAAGCTCAAATCCAGGGTAAATCTTCAGAATGGATAAGAAATTGGCTGAGGGTAAGAAAACAATATGTATTTATTAGAGGAGGGTGAATGGTGTGGGAAAGTACCAAGTGGGGTGCCCCAGGGCTTGCTTTGTGACCACTACTGTTTTTAATATAATTGTAAACAATTATATTAAACAACGGGCAGTAATCACCAGGCATTGTTCTGTGATTTTCAAATGCGAAGGATTCGAAAATTTCATTTCCGCACCATTCACCTGAGGAAGGAGGAAGCCTCCGAAAGCTTGTGGAATTTAAAATAAATTTGTTGGACTATAACTTGGTGTTGTAAAATTGTTTACAATTGTCAACCCCAGTCCATCACCAGCATCTCCACATCGTTTCTAATATACATCAATGACGTGGATTCAGAAGATCAATGCACATTAGTCAAATTTGTAGATGATACCAAACTAGGAAGGCTGGTGGAATCAAAGCAGGCAGCCAAAACATTGAATGTCTTGACGCTCGACACATCTAATCATGCAGAGCCGCAAATCAAAAGAACTACATAGCTAAAACATAATACAAATCAGAGGAAGTCATGAGCAAAATGTACAGTTCTCTGGTCAGACCTAACTTGAGTATGGTGTCCAGTTCTGGCCACTAAGAAACAAGAGACTGAAGGCAGTGCAGAAAAGAGCCACAAGGCTGATCCCTAGTGTCAATGGACTGAGTTAGAGAAAACACTGGAGAAACGTGGGTTTTTCAGCCTGGATAGGAGGTGTCCAAGAGATGTTCTTTGATGTATACAAGATAGTTAAGGGTATAGAAAAGGTAAATCCGGAATATTAATTTAAATTAAATTACAAAATTAAGACAAAGGACCATAAACTAGCAAAAAGGTGAATTTAAGAGCACCAGAAATTTCTTCACTCAGTGATCAACCCATGGAATGGACTTCCAAATAGGGTAGTCAAGGAAACACCAGAAACATTTAAGAAACAATAAAAATTTGCAGTGGAAGAATATAGAGTTTTTCAGAACTAAGATGGGCCAAATGGCCTTCCTCATCTAGAGTTTTCTGATGATCTTGAACAAAGAACAACCAGCTCACCACAGATGACTGAACTTTGATGCAAAATTGGAAATATTTCCCAAGAAGTCAGAAATCATAATATTATACTTTAGTGGAGAGTATATGGTTGCTATTAGCTATGATTACTCAATGTCATCTGGTCACTCAGCAACTGTTGAACTGAACCACATCAGATCATGATGAACCCAACTATTGTAATCTTATTCTTATACTAAATGCTTGCACGGTGTGAAAATTGCTCTGATGACCACATCTTTCCATTTGTGGAATTAGGAAAATAAATTAGAATTAGAGATCTGCTCTGCGCTGCTATTCATTCTTGATCCAAATCCCAGGTTAAATGGTTAATGTTGCATGACAGTGCACTCATAAGTATGTACATGTGCAGTAGCATTCAAAGTTTCAAATGAAACCAGAATACCTAGCGTGGCGTTCAATCTAGCTTCAAATGTGCACAGTCCTAAGAGGGGTTGGACTCCAGAAGGTATATAGAAAGCAATTTTATATTTTTTTTTAAAAACTCATGACACACTTTGGTTTCCAGGATGATAAGTCAACTCCAGCTGTTATACTGGAGTTGGCATGGCACTAGCCTATTGAGTCACCTACTTTTGTGGAAGTGAAGTACCTGAATCAGAGTGCAAATTGATGCCCTATACTATTTATCTCATTACAGGCATAAATTTCATAAAAGAAATCCCAGTGTATCACATGTATATGCATACCTGGTTTTAAACCTGCTGTGAGCTTGACATCTCTTGCAATAGTAGCCTCTTGTGACTGAACTGTAACTGCTAAGCAATACATTTCATTGGTCAATGCAGGGGGTTCATGTCGCAGCTGTACTGAAATTCTTGGAACTCGAGAAATCACCCTTCAATTACAAAGAGAAAAATTCTGTAAGCAATCCATCACTGACAGAAGTGAGCATTTTAAGCTCCAAAACAGTTCTACACAGAACAGAGATTATGGCGATCAGTTTACTTACAAAATACATAGGGGTGAATTTCTGGGGGGGGATCTTCTACCCATCCACCATAACCTGCCGAAGAGCCAGAGAAACCCCGGAAAAATGGTGAAAATGCACCCCTACGCTGCTGAGCTGGAAGCAAATTATCTCTAAACAGCCACAAGTTCACCTCCATACTAACTATGTTCACACTAAAATCACACCTTCAGGTTAAGACTCATTTTTTTCTCTGCTTGCATGATAAATTTATTCTAACCAAATCATTCTCTCAGCAAATTTGTCAGGTCAATTCTGTAATTCAGAGAATTACAACGCAACTATGGGAATGCAATTTGTGGATTAATACTACTGCTCTGACATAGTATGACAAATATTAGCAGCATCTAAACTGTGAATAAGGTACTGTCGCTGGAGCAACTTCATTAACAAACTAATCTTCTCTTATACTCACATGGTGCTTGCCTGTATTGTAACACTGTCCCAGCATACTTCATTGTCAGGCAATTTTGGTCGTCGTTTAAAGGATCGAGTGGCCTGCAAGGCATCCTGGCACGATGCAGCGTCTCCTCCTCCACCCCTCCAGTTAAGTATCACACACCTGCCAGTGTCACTACCAAGGACCAGATCTACAGAAGTGATCTAATAGCACAGACAGACAGAATATACTCAGATTTTAGTATCACAACTTGTTCTGCAAACCATTGCTTTTATGAAGATTTTTGGAATTATTTTTTCGTCAAAGGTCAATACAAATCAATCTTGCAATTTTTAAAGAGATAAAACTATTGCCATAGACAATCAAAATATATAGGGTTCTAACAGCCTGTTGTGTAAATTTTTATACATAACATACAGGAAAAAAATGAAAGTTTCACCATAAACTATACACTAGTTGCAAGAAAATATATTGCAGTGTAACTGTGCCAACATAACCAGAGATGTTTCAAACTGAAAAAAAAAGGCTGACATAAAAATTTACCTCCACTTTCTTTCCAACATCTTCAGTCCTGGCAACAAATTTGAACACATACTGCCTGGTTTTACCAGGAACTAAGCACATGGTCCCCTGTGATGAGCCTTCTAAGATGTCAGATGTTTGATAGGTTTCTTCTACTACACAGTACTGGTTGTACTCCTTAAAAAAAATATATAAATAAGTCAATAACAAAATCTAGTGATTACAATTAGGTCCACTCTAATATTCGAGAACAGTGCTCAGGTTGGTTTTGGTCAGGTGTCCAACATACAGAAATTACGTTTAGTAGTCTCCCACTGAGAAGCCTATATATGTAGAATTTGTGTTTGCCCAATATGGAGTACACATAAAGGGTCATATCCCACCAAACCCAAGTTCAGAGAGCTGCAAATGGTGGAAGTCTAAAATAAAAACAAATTGCCAGAAATATACAGGTCAGTCAACATCTGTAAAGATGAATCAAGACAGGTTATAATACTTTGGGTGTATATCCTTTGGGTATAGTTCCAGCAATTTCAGTTTCTATTTCAGACACACCTTAGGCACAGGTTGTCAGAGCCAAGGCATGGGAACTTTCCCCCACCCAAGTGTATGCAGGGGCACTGCTGGAACTTACCCAGGTAAAACCACACAGATTACCAGTAGAACTCTGTTTGCACCGTTCTCTGGAGCAGAATGGGAGGAATCCTGGACCACAGCTCTATCCCTCCAAGTAGCAGCTTCTAGCAATTGTGGTCCTGAGTCGTAGATTCCTCATCAGCTATGTAATGGACATCTGCCTTCAAGGTATGGTTCCATCAGCCCTAGTACTTTACCCAAGAAGCCATTTTTCATTTGAGCCTAGGTTTTGGAGTGTCGGGAAGCAGTCAGGACTTGACTAATTTTTCTCTTCCTATCTCAAGGATTTAAAAGAAACTGTAGAACCATCAGCACTATCCTGATGAAGGTTAGCTAATCACACAGCAGGGATCAAAACTGGAATCTTCTGGTCTGTTTATCTCAAAGCCATGACACAGTTTATTTACCCATTAAATCATTGTAGTAAACTGAACTTTACCAAACTGAATTATCAAAAATCCATGTGGCATTTTGCTACTAGCAAATGTTAGTTTAAAAAAAAACTTGCCTCATCACATCTCAATGTCCCAAAGTGCTTTGAAGTGCAGTCAACTGTTTTGTAGGCAAATTTTGCACAAAACAAGGTCCCAGAAACAGCAACAAGATTATTGAGCATTTGTACGCAAGTGCTTTAGGCATTTGAGATGTGATTTTTTTTTCCCTAACATTTTCCAGTAGGAATATTGGACAAGACACTGGGAACACCCTGTTTTTTGATAGTGCCGTGATATCTTTAAGGTCCACCTGAACCACTGGAATGAGCTAATGGGTGCTCAGCTTAAGGCCTCACCTGAGATGCTGTGATCTGAAGGGATGGCACCTCAAATAATGCAGCACTTCCTCAACACTGCACTGAATCACCAGCCTACATAGAGGATGTACTCAAGTCCTACTGTGGGCTATGAACTTACAATCTTCTGATTCAAAGGCAAGAGTGCTCCCACTGTGCCAAGCAAACACTCGGGTGAAAATCTTGCCTTTACAGGCAGATAATCTTTACCTTAGAACACATCTACAGTTCCCTTACCTGGTTGTTAAAACGGACACAGAGCTTCGAAAATCTGAATGGATGAGGGCAGTCAGCTCTGAGGTATACATGGAGTTGCACAGGGACATCAACATGGAAGCTTGGTGCCAGGAAACGGGCTTTACATTCAACTTTATGGAAGCAAAGATAGATATAAGAACGAGAGAAACAAACACTGGCTTTGCTCAGTGAGCAAGCACAAATTTGATGTTTCATGCTTAACAAAAATCAATGAGAGGGTTAAAATATAACAAAAAACTGCACAGCGGGAAACCCCTGTATTTTTAATGGAAAAGCTAAACATAGGAATAGGAGTAGGCAGGCCATTCAGCCCCTCGAGCCTGTTCTGCTATTTACTTAGATCATGGCTGATCTGTATCTTAACTTCATCTACCAGTCTTGGTTCCATAACCCTTAATACCCTTGCCTAACAAAAATTTATCAACTTCAGTTTTGAAATTTTCAATTGACCTGTCATCAACAGCTTTTTGGGGGATATAAAAGCATAAGAAAAAGGAGCAGGAGTAGGCTATACGGCCCCTTAAGCCTGCTCCGGCATTCAATAAGATCATGGCTGATCTTCAACCTCAACTCCACTTTCCCGCCCTATCCCCATATCCCTTGATTCCCTTAGAGACCAAAAATCTATCGATCTCAGTCTTGAATATACTCAACGACTGAGCATCCACAGCCCTCTGGGGTAGAGAATTCCAAAGATTCACAACCCTCTGAAGAAATTTCTCCTCCTCTCGGTCCTAAAAGGCAGACCTCTTATCCGGAGACTATGCCCCCTATTTCTAGACTGTCCAGCCAGGGGAAACACCCTCTCAGCATCTACCCTGTCAAGCCCTCCAAGGAGTTTATACATTTCAATGAGATCATCTCTCATTCTTCTAAACTCCAGAGAATATAGGCCCATTCTACTTAATCTCTCCTCATAGGACAACCCTCTCATCCCAGGAATCAATCTAGTGAACTTTTATTGCACCACCTCTAAGGCAAGTATTTCCTTTCTTAGGTAAGGAGACCAAAACTGTACACAGTACTCCACGCGTGGTCTCACCAGAGCCCTATATAGTTGCAGCAAGACATCGTTACTCTTATACTCCAACCCTCTTGCAATCAAGGCTAATATACCATTTCCTTTCCTAATTGCTTGCTGTACCTAGAATCGTTACAGCACTGAAGGAGGCCATTTGACCAATCGAGCCTGGACCGGCTCTTTGTAAGAGCAATCCAGTTAGTCCCATTTACTCGCTCTTTCCCCGTAGCCCTGCATATTTTTTCTCTTCAAATATTTATCCAATACCTGCATGTTAACTTTGTGATTCATGTACAAAGGCACCCAAATCCCTCTGCATATCAACATTTCCCAGTCTCACCTTTTTAAAAAAAAATTCTGCTTTTCTATTCTTCCTACCAAAATGGATATTTTCACATTTCCCACATTATACTCCATCTGCCACCTACTCGTCCACTCACTTAACCTGTCTACATCCCTTTGCATCCTCCTCACAGCTTACTTTCCCATCTAGGTTTGTATCGCTAGAGTTCCAGATTTCCACTAATCATATTTTTTAATAAGTAATATAATCTTTCTGTATTTAAGTCTGCTTTTTGAATTAACCCCTCCCCCCCTTCCCCCCCCCCCACTCATCATTAATTTCAAGGAACACTGCAACAAATCTGATTTTTTTTTGTTTGAATCATGTGCTTAGCTTCTTAAAAGAAAGTTTCTGGATTAATCACAGTGCTAAAATGAACAAATGCAGTTGGTTTCAAAGCAGAACTCCCACAGAATGGGAAAAATGCACAATTTTTGTGCAGACTTAAATATCCCATTTTGTTTCTTTCCCCATTTCAGAAGAAAATGCTAAGTGCTGTGGATATAAGCAGCAGCAAGAGTGGATAGGAAGGACCTATTTCCCTTAGCAGAGAGGTCAATAACCAGGGGCATAGATTTAAAGTAATTGGTAGAAGGACTAGAGGGGAGTTGAGGAGAAATTTTTTCACCTAGAGGGTGGTGGGGGTCTGGAACTCACTGCCTGAAAAGGGAAGTAGAGGCAGAAACCTGCATCATATTTAAAAAGTACCTGGATATGCACTTGAAGTGACATAACCTACGGGCTATGGACCAAGAGTTGGAAAGTGGGATTAGGCAGGATAGTTATTTTTTGGCCAGTACAGACTAGATGGGCCGAATGGCCTCCTTCTGTACCGTAACTTTCTATGATTCCATGCTGCACAGACAATCTTGCTACAAGGGAAATGATAAGAAGAATGGAGAGGACAATGACTCAAGCCACAAAAGTTGTGCAAAAAGAAGTTTTCACCGTCAAAGTAAATAATCAACTATATATTATTTTGACTAATTAATTTTTTTTTTAAAACTTACCAAATGGCACATAATCTTGCATCTCGATAGTAAATATATTACTTCCAGCTAAAGAAATACGATCTGCCCACACTTTCTGAGCAGTTTTGATGGCCTTGGAGTCACAGTCAGGCTCTGGAGCAGGGCTCTCATTCTATATATGAAGAAAGTAGGAACTGTAATTTTTTTCTTCTTTTTAAAAGATTTTTAAAACCTGTTACTACAAATACTAACCATCAACACTTTTATCAAATTCTTTTCTATACGAGATTTCTGTTCCTCACTCAGTGTGGAAGCTGTTATTTCAGTAAAGGAATAACCTCAAAACAACATCAGGCATTATCTAAAATTGGCACCATTTTTCAAGCAAGGAAAGGACAGTAATTCCATGATAAGAACAAGTTCCCTGAACTTAACTAGGACAACAGTTGGGGGCCTACAAATGGCCTCAAACCCTACCGCACCTGCCTCCACCCCCCCAACCTACCCTAAAAGTAGAAAACAAGAAATAAAATAAGGTTTTGTCTCTGTCTGCTATCTAGTGACCTCTGCTGGAAAGTCTGCATGTGTGGAAGTATTGAGAGAATAGCACTGGGCTTGGCGTGATGCTCTTTGTGGTCAAATATCCTATTGATGCTCAATGTCTAGGGTCACACGCAAAGAATGGCAGCTTAAGTGAGGTACCAAAGAGCATCTGGCACCCATGGAACTTGACCCCAGCAAGAGTCAGCAGTTCAGGAGAGAACTGAAGAATTTTAAAAAAAATTTTTACAAAAACATAGCAAAAGATTCAAGTGCGCTTGCAGTGTATCTTTCACTTAAATAAATTGACGTTTAGCATTCAGCTCAATATTTAAATAAGAAAAACAAATCATTTAACAGATCTAGAATAGCCAGTGGCAAAACACTTCCCACAATAGCTCCTGAGAACACAGCAAGTCACTTCTAGAGTATTATGGAGAGAGCAGGACAGGATGCTGGTGACAGAATTTGACAAGTTGTAGTTTATACCAGATGGAACTTGGAATGCCTACCCATTAAGGCAGCTCCATTTGTATAGAAGAGTATTTCCTTCCATTTGAAGAGGTAGCAACCAAGTGATATATTAGTTACTAAAATGATTGGCAACTAAAGCAAAAATAGCCAGGCAGCCTGGAGTTTCTATGCTATCCTGCAAACTGGAAGATCTGGAGCTGAACCTCAGCATTCGCTGACATTTGTACTTGAGGTTTTGAGTTCCCCAGGAACTGAGATGCAGATCTTTGTCTACCTGACTAAAGGAAGCAAAAACAGAGCACTTTTCACATCAGGCTACTCCTACTAGATGGTTAGAGCTACACTGACAGAAATTGTGGCGATCACCACAATAGCCTGTCTATCCTCTCAACTGCACCCCTGGTTGCATATCTCAGGATATACTGGAGAGATTAAAAGGATTAGGAAAAACTCTGCTCACTATTACACAATACTTAGAAAGCTAATCAAATTATTAAAAGATGCCCAATATATGAATATCCTGTAAAATAAAATATTGGGAACCAAGCAACAATAGCTTTAGACCAGTGTTAATGATGATATTAACTACTTTTGTAACAGCAAGGATACATCTGCCAAGTAGTTCCAGGGAGTAGGTGATGTAATCTTTGATTTGACCCATCAGGTAAGCGCACTGGAGTGCAGTGGTCAAAATGAAGGTGAGCAGCTTCCACCAGCGTTCACTGCGGTAATCACACATCACGTAATCCAGCAACCTATCGGGGGAAAGATATTCAAGATATGGAAATATTGCGACTGCAGCATTTGATGACTTTTGAGGTAGGGATGCACTTTCTCGCGCAATTCCTACCGGTCTTTCAATCCACCATTACATTACCCAAGGTATACGTATAGTATCCTCCTGTCTTATCGATAACAAAATTAAATTCAGGAATAATAGTAGCTAACATTCTATGGAATGCACAATTTAAACAGGATAAAGGAAAATTATGTTTGACTGACTTGATTGAGCTCTTTGATGAAGTAACAGAGAGGGTTAATGAGGGCAGTGCAGTTGATATTGTGTATACGGACTTTCAAAAGGCATTTGATAAAGTACCACATAATAGACTTGTTAGCAAAATTAAAGTCCATGGGATTAAAAGGAACAGTGGCAGCGTGGACACAAAATTAGCTAGGGGACAGAAAGCAGATAGTGGTGAACTGTTGTTTTTCAGACTGGAGGGATGTTTACAGTGGTGTTCCCCAGGGATCAGTAATAGGATCACTGCTCTTTTTGATATACATTAAATGACCTGGACTTGTGTCTAGAGGGTATAATTTCAAAGTTTGCAGATGACACAAAACTTGGAAATGTAGTAAATAATGTGGAAGATAGTAACAGACTTCAGGAGAACATAGACAGACTGGTGAAATGGGCAGACACATGGCAGATGAAATTTAACACAGAAGAGTGAAGTGATGCATTCTGGTAGGAAGAATGAGGAGAGGCAATATAAACTAAATGGTACAATTTTAAAGGGGGTGCACATACACAAATCTTTGAAGGTGGCAGGACAAGTTGAGAGGGCTGTTTTAAAAAAGCATATGGGATATTGGGTTTTATTAATAGAGGCATAGAGTACAAAAGCAAGGAAGTTATGCGAAACCTTTATAAAACTCTGGCTAGGTCTTAGCTGGAGTATTGTGTTCAATTCTGGGCACCACACTTTAGCAAGGATGTCAAGGCCTTAGAGAGGGTGCAGAAAAGATTTACTAGAATGGTGCCAGGGACGAGGGACTTCAGTTACGTGAAGAGACTGGAGAAGCTGGGGTTGTTCTCCTTAGAACAGAGAAGGTTAGGGGGAAATTTGGTAGAGGTGTTCAAAATCATTAACAGTTTTGATGGAATAAACAAGGAGAAACTATTTCCAGTGGCAGAAGGGTCAGTAACCAGAGGACACAGATTTACGGTGATCGGCAAAAGAGCCAGAGGCAACATGAGGAAACATTTTTTTTTACACAGCGAATTGTAAGGATCTGGAATGCACTGCTTGATAGGGTGGTGAAAGCAGATTCAATAGTAACTTTCAAAAGGGAATTGGATAAACGCTTGGAGAAAAAAAATTTACAGGGCTATGGGGACAGAGCAGGGGAATGGGATTTATTGGACAGCTCTTTCAAAGAGCCGGCACATGAACAATGAGTCGAATGGCCTCCTCCTGTGCTGTACCTACTACGGACTGTGTGGCACTTTTCCTGTGTTACACACTGCAAAAGCAAGGACCTCTTGGCACTAGCACCAGCATAAAAGCAGATTAACCCATCTACTGGTACAGCACTTCAATATAATTATCACAAACAGACACTTCATCAACCACCCTAAAAAGATTAACTGGTCATTAATCTGATTTGCTGCTACATAAAGCACTTTGAGACATCATGAAAACATAAGACATTATGTAAAAGTTAATTATTCCTTTCAATTCCATTTGTTTCAAAGACCACACACACACACACTTTTTTTAAAGTTATTGTCAATGCCTTCTGAACATTAAAAAGCAATTTGTAATATTTTCTATTTAAATACATTTAGTA
Organism: Heptranchias perlo; assembly: GCF_035084215.1. Lineage (NCBI taxonomy): Eukaryota > Metazoa > Chordata > Chondrichthyes > Hexanchiformes > Hexanchidae > Heptranchias > Heptranchias perlo. Next base: position 21,892,568 of record NC_090328.1, on the reverse strand, counting down.
AACATTTGCAGGTTTAGGGTTCTTAACTACATCTATACATTCAAGGCCTAGTTTCTAAGTACACTAACAATTCTAACAGCACAAGAAAAAACTCCCAAGCTTTTACTTCAGAACAATGACTTAAGAGACAAGTGAAAAATAAGTCATGATACTCTCCATGCACTTTCCAGTGGAATGGACTTAAGCACTCCCAGAATCTTGAGTTTTAATATTTCACTCAGATAAACTAGAGAGAGATGCTAGAAATAAACAAATAGGGTCTAAATAGTGATGGACGTTTTCTGATATTTAGCTGAATTGAACTTACTTGGACAATATTGAGGGTGGAGTTAAAATAGTCTTTGCATTGTATCATGCTTTAAAATAACTCCTTTGGAAATAACTGATGTCACTAGTTGTGAACTGAAAAAATGTTTTATATTGCATACCACACCAGCACTGAAAGCATAAAAGGCATAAATACAGCAGCAGTGCAGTTATTTGCAAAAGTGTCCAAAAAAGTTAAGGGTATTTTAATTATATTAAAATGTGAGGATGTTTTCTTTTAAGTTTATTTTACATACAATATAGATAATTTAAGACACTCACTTCAATGCTTTGTTGTAGTCCTTAGCATAATAATACTCCTCACCCATTTGAACCACTGTAAACACAGAACAGCATGGTGACATAAAATGTTTTCAGAAAGGCAAATAACCCACTCAAAAGATATACTCAAAAAGATAAACATAAACCAGCTATGGTTCCGAAGTATCGAGTTTGGTATGTGTTACTTACTCAAATGACTCTTCATTCGAGGACACTTGTACTTCTTGAATTGAGCCACTGCATTACTCAGGAGTGTAATAATCAGTTCCTGAAAAGTGGTAATAGTCACAATAAGGTATAATAGATTAAGTGTTCTGTTTAAATCATAGTTAATTCATTGTTAGCTACATCAGTATACAAGTGTACTTACAGAGTGGTCAACATCTCTTTCTTTGAGCTGAAGTGCCAGAATGCCAACTTTCTCTTTCTCAGGATCTGGTGGTTCAATACCTGAATAAGATAGTTTATAATCCATTAAATGGGAACCACAATCAGTGGCACTGGAAAGAAATTCAGTGGGAAACCTACTGGGTGGTCATACTATCACAGCTGGATAGCTTCAACATTAGCAAAATTTGGGCTTCAGTTATATTGCAGCCTATTTAAAACCAATGGCTAGCACCATTGCCTAGGGAACAGAATGTTTTCTTTTTTGGAATTCTGGGAGATTTTTCATTCCCATTGTTATCACTTCAAAAATTCTACAAAGTACACTCAACATACCATCATTATCCTTAAAAAGGGGAAGCAAATTTAAATTGTACATATCTAGCAGACATTATATCCATCATGTGCTTTGAATAATATACAACCCTTTTCTAGCATTTAAAAAAATAAACCTACTACCTTTTTGAAGGTTGTTAACATATCTGTACTTTTGATCTTTGTTGATTGTCCTGCCCCTGCTTGGAGATGCTCTTCTTTAGACATCAGTTCTGATCAAGAGTCCCATCCCAAATACTAATGTGTCTTTCTTTCAGATACTGACCACCTATACATTTCCAGAATTTCTAGTTTCTTCTTATCTCTTTCCTCCCTTCCATAGACCATGTATAATTTGCCTTATCTGTGGTTCTAATCAAAGCATTCAATATTATGATGTAAGTGCCAGTCTTTGGTAAAAACTTAAGATAAAAACTGTCTAGAATTTCTCCCCAAACTCCTCCCACAACCAAAGATAATTGAGCAAAACTCCAGATTATTAAATCACACACCATTCAAATCCAATAAAAACAAAACACTGGAAACACACAGCAGGTGTCAGCACCTGTAAAGAGAAAAGATGGTTAACGTTTGGGGATTGAACCCTTCAATAGAACTATTCAACTCCAATTGGTAGTTTTCCACAAAGGACACACGCACGGCCCAAATACAAAGGAAATGTCTTTGATCATGAGATTTCTCTCTGCCTAAAGTTTTCTCTTGAGGTTCACGGTGAGTAAGCTCATACGGGTACCAGTAGCCATCAGTACCTCGTCCAAGTACCTTCAGGTGAGAGCCTAGAGATTGAGTTTTGACAGACTGTAAAATCACGGTCAACAAAAGCACAACTGGGTTCTTTGCTTAGGCTGTTAGCCACTCACTACCAACAGTCACTGGTTGATGATCAGGAGTAGAAACCCCTGTTCAAGGACGCAGAGCAATTTTAGTATTCACTGCCCTGGGCAAGACAGGCTAACTACAAAATCCAGAGAAATAATTTGGTACCACCCATACCTGTCTAGCTAAGTACGAGACCATGCAATGCATGTACAAGACCATGCAATGCATGTAACGACTAGAACCGCTTTGGTCTATTATAGCTTTCAATTCGGTTCTTCAAACATATCTATTCTGCATCCCCTCCATACAGAGCTTCCAACTACATTATAAATCATTGGCTTTACAAATAGAGGTACACAGAGTACAAAAGCAAGGAAGTTATACTAAACCTTTATAAAACACTGATTAGGCCTCAGCTGGAGTACTGTGTCCAATTCTGGACTTTAGGAAGGATGTCAAAGCCTTGAGAGGGTGCAGAAGAAATTTACTAGAATGGTACCAGGGATGAGGTACTTCAGTTATGTCAAAACAGGAGAAGCTGGGGTTGTTCTCCTTAGAACAGAGAAGGTTATGGGGAGATTTGATAGAGGTGTTCAAAATCATGAATGGTTTTGACAGAGTAAATAAGGAGAAATTGTTTCCAGTGGCAGAAGGGTCGGTAACCAGAGGACATAATCTATGTCTTAAATCTTAAGGTGATTGGCAAAAGAACTAGAGGCGACATAAGGCAAAAAAATGTTTACACGGTGAGTTGTTGTCTTCTGGAACGCACTACCTGAAAGGGTGGTGGATGCAGATTCAATAGTAACTTTCAAAAGGGAATTGGATAAATACTTGAAGGGAAAAAGTTTGCATGGCTATGGGACTAATTGGATAGCTCTACCAAAGTGCCAGCACAGGTACGATGGGCCGAATGACCTCCTTCTGTGCTGTATAATTCTATGATTCTCATCACTTTCTATTGCAGAGCCAGTTTTCAGTCCAGTAATGTGGACTATTATGAATTCCATAAGCATTAATTTTCGTGAAAAGCCCCACAAGACCTTGTCAAATGCTTTTTGAAAACACAGGTGAAGTATATCCACGGAATAGTCATCACCTGCTGATTTACTCATCACTTAAAAGAACTTATTTTACTGCTTTAAAAATTGTTGCCAACTCATGCTTTCTGCATTCTAGAAAAATATTGACAGTATTCCTTAAAATGCCCTCAGATGTTTTCTACACACCCATGTTAGACCAACTTGTCCACAATTCCTCACCTCAACTCCTGACAGCATCTGTTGCTGACTGAGACTTCAACATTGGCCTGTCAGTTTCTTTCCCCTTCCTTCCTTAAAATTACAATAAATGTAAATCATCCCATCAATGATGAAATACTTCCAGAGTACTTTGTGAGCAAAACAAGCACCGTGCAACTGGTAACATGTTAAATTCTAATTAGATACCACTGGTTTGGGGTGGAGTGTATTTTCATTATGAAGTAGTCCCATTATTAAAAGTAACAATTGTACAATAATATTATTATTGAGGTACTGCAATTTTTAGTATTATTTCACACTTGCACCAGTTCTTTCTTCAGTAAGATCAGCAGCCAGCATTCTTTAAAGCCAGAAAATGATCCCAATTCTGATCCAGGCCAGGAAACCTTAAGTATCAGCTGGATACGCAGTGACGTATGGTAGTAGAGATTCTTTCCAGCATGCTCTCTAAATTGGTCATCTGGGACCAAATTTCAGATTTCTTTACAGAACCATTTTCCGATACAATTGAGCCATATGTCAGGGCCATTTGCTAGTCCAAGACCCAAAACAGGAGATGAAGAATTGACTAACAAAAGAAAATGTAGAATTTTCAAACACTTTTTGATATTCAACAATGTATGGATGATAAAATGCTTCCCCACACTATCCTTCTCGTTTGAGACTTTGTCAACATAATGGAAAAGTGGTAGGTAGCAGGCTCAGGTGTAAAATGGGGTCCTGATCTCCCATGCATAATTTTAAAAGTTGGCCCAAATGATAAAAAATAAAAGCTCAGCACTATTCTTAAGAATGAACTTGGATCTACTCCCCAGATTGAGTTACAGTATAGCTTTGAGATTTAACATGTTGACAGAGCACACCAGTGAAATCTGATAAAAATGTGTTCAGAATCTAAATTATGAGCAACACTAGCACAGGTCTTGGCCAAGAGTGACACATAATTTAACACCGCAACAACTAGTGCTGACTGGATAATGTGAGCAAGTTGGGTCAGCCTCAAGCAAACAAACACGCTTATCTTGCCTCATCAGTGCCCAGAACATATGTATTTAAAACTAGACAATTAGGTGCAATGAGAGGAATTCATACTATGATCACAAGATAAAAATTTTCCTAGATCACAGTTTGCATGTCAAAACTTCATTAAATTACTTTGATTGTAACTTTTCCCTTACTTTGATGACTTTGCCTCCAAGGTCTTTGTCCAAAAAAATCCAGTACTCCAGCAGGAGTCTCCAATGGGTCAGGACTAGGATAGGTGGTAAAGGGCTACAAAGAATAAACATAATATGACAGAATAAATACCCAAGAAGTTATCCAGTCAAACATTTCAAGTAACAAGGAAAATTAAATTGCCAAACAAGAAAAGCTCATTTGACCCATCAATCTTGTTGCATCAAATTCAGTTATGCTGCAGACATCCCACAAAAGGCAATGGACCCAGTGTAATAGAACAATTTATGAACACTGGGCTAAAGAATTCCAACTCCTGTGTGGCTATCATTATGCATCTCAGTCACACACACATATATGGGTTCTACTTAGGGCTGGAAGCATTGCTTAAACAAGTAAAACTACAGAGGTGCAGCCATGTGCATATATAGTGGAACCTTGATTATCCATGAGAGGGAAGTCCCCAGTGAATAATCGAAGTCCACAAACTGTATGAACAATTGCTACCCTGAGGTTTGAATATTCCTGTCTCCCTCCACCTGTTGGCCTCAAGAAAACAAGAGCATTGTCCCATCCCTTTCAGAATTGGAAGGTTTTCTCAAGAGCATAATTTAATTCTATCATGTGGATGGATCATTTATCTGATTTACTACAATTTTCCTAGATCACAGTTTGCATGTCAAAACTTCATGAAATTATTTTGATTGTAACCCCTCGGTTGTTCTGCTCTTGCCGCCAAGATCATTTGGTGCTGGAACAGCTGAATGAATTAGTCTGCCAGCTCCAAGCACATAGAAACCAGCCTGACATAAATGCTCCTTTGAGGGCCAACTACGAGCTCCCTCATCCCTCATCCCTCAACTCTCAACACTGATCTATTCGGCAGCCTCCATGGTGATATCAGTGGAGATGACTTTAAAATCAATACCTAACGTAGCTGTTTAAACTCACTCCTGCAGGAGTAAATGGAACAAGTTTTGAATCTAACTTCATATGCATTCTGCTCATACAGGTGTTCATTTTAAACGGCCATATTGGCAGCTTAATGAGGTCAGTAAACTGAAAGTTGCGACAGCATTCTGAAAGTGATTGCATAGTTCCTTTAGTTCTCAGGTGTGTAAGTCAGAGGTGTGGGGGGGGGGGGGGGGGGGAATAGGGTTATAGCTTGCATCATGGAATATTTTTGGTCACCTCTGGTGTCTGCGGTCGATCTTGCTGGTGGAGTCAATGCTAGCTGATCTGGTCAGCAGGAGCAAAGCTAAAGTGAAGGAAAACAAAATCGCTGACAGCCCCGACTCCTGTTGGTCTTCCATTATCCACAAATTATCATGTATAATAGAGTACATGGATAACAGGAGCATGGATAATTAATGTTGCACTGTACAGCTATTGCAATTTAGGATACAAGCAAACACTATGGATTGCATATGTCTAAACTTACAAGCATTAAGTAATACAGAAGCACTATGCTTCGATTCCACTGACACACCAGTCTATGTAAAGTCATAAGTATGCACGGTCAAGTTCTGCCAGAGAAATTCTCTCTCCAGTACATGCTGTTTTATAACAGGATTCTCTTTAAACTTAAATGTTTCCAAAGGTTTAGTTTAAGCAAAGCAATCTTGTATAATTTATTTTCTTATGGTTACTAGATCTCTCGCCCACAAAGACAATTAGATAAGCAGCAACAGCATAAATAAAAAAAACTTTTCAATCTTGTATTCTAACCAATCACAAATTTGATATTCAGAAAATGACTCAATATGGCAGAGCAAAACAGATTCCAGGGAATAATATGCAACTTGAACACATTAGGTGATTTTATTAATGATCACAAACTACCATAGATAGCTTAATTCCACCTTTCTTGGAAACTTTACATACATCAAGGTTGCAGAGTTGGTTCGCCAGTTGTTTGCGTTCTTGTGCATAGTATGCTGCCTGTTGATAATAGAAGCCAGGGTTCTGGGTCTGAATTGCTGTAAGACCAAGTTTAATGGCTTCGTCAAACAAATCCCCAAATGCTTGAAATCTTACAAAGGAAAAAAAAGGAAGCATTACAAATAAATTACCAGAGGATATCCTGTGGCATTGCTTCATCAATAAGAAAAAAAATAGTAGTAAACGAGGAACACACAGGTAAAGAAATAAAGTTGTGTCCCTCTCATACCAGTTACCCAAATAAATCTACCCACAACATGCTGTAATCATAGGGGGCATGACGCAATTACGAATTTAAAAAGTCAGCAGGAACATACTGTTTAGACATCCAGGCCGTGTGTTCAAATGCCAGTTCTGCACTTCCTATCTTCTTTTTGCATAAATCCACATGTTTACGGAACTGAGCGATGGCATCTAATGGAGCATTGTGCTGGAAACATAAACGACAAATCTGGGGAAACAGAAGCAGATAGCAAATGAAAACTGCATGTCCTACTTAATTACAGCCCAAGGTATTTATGGTACCCACAGTATTCACAAACTGTTCATGATCCTAACTGCTGAGTCTGTATTTTGGTCTGGTGCAGCATTTAAACTAGTGTTAGAAATACATCAATCCTGACTCATGAGCTGAATAGATGGACTTGTGCTCCCTTTTTGTTTAAAAAAAAACTTAACTGCGTAAACCAGATTCATGGCCAAAACTTCACAGAATGAAATTTTGTTGCGCTTGGTGGGAAGACAATATTTATGAAGCAATTGTATTTTTGAAAAAAAATCTTTCATAGAGATTAGAGATACACTGCTCATTAAATGCAAAATATGACCCCTCTGAACTTTACTTCTATTCAACAATGTTATGAATGCTTTGTTACTCACTTTCATTTTCAATGAAAGCAATTATAACAATTTCCAATTGAGCACATTCATAAAGTGCATCTAGTTGATGTTGTAATGCATGCATTCCTAAAACAGTAGGTGGACTGTAGAATTTGTAATTGTTCCATAAAAGTTAAGAGTCCTAAAAATGTACCGGCAAGTAACAATGAAAGTTGTTATGTCACTTATGCCAGGTTTTCAAAACAGGCTCCGCAAAGCCTAGGAATCCAAAAGGTAATCAGATTTCAGCTTTTCTGCACCTGGTGACTTACAAGCATGTTGTTTTTGTTGCTATATATCACTAAAATGTTTTCAACATTGATAGAGCTGTTTTCTTTGAACAGCAGACAGAAAAGTTTCAAAACTACTGTATTAGATACATATTAATTACTTCTTAATGGCAGCTATTACATTCAGCTATGGCGATGGAGGCAGAATAGTGCAATGACTGTAACTAACAAGTTGTGTAATCACCTTGTAGTTGATGAATCCAGCCATGGTCTTGATTTCAAGCATGTTGGTCTCATGGGCTCTCAATTCATGTACAAGGTTATAGGCAGTTCTATAGTTTCTGAAAATAAAGACACCTTCAAATAAACAAACAGACACCCAAGGCACATTCAGCAAGTGTTTTTTTAAAAAAAGAAAGCAATGTTATATCAAGTGCCAAGTTATCACAACTGATGTAACGCTGCTACAATACACAGGCTACCATTCAGTCATACCAATTCAATTTTGCATTGTGCTAGAAAGAGTGGAGAGAAGATGCAACAAGTGGTCAAATTGACAAATAAAAAAGTGAAAAACTGATATTTCCACTTCAAGCTCTGTAAAAGATATGCATTTTTATTAATGTTTGTTCACTGAGCAGAACTGAGAAATTATAGTTGCTTCTGTTTAGTTCTCTCCACCTATTTAGTGTCTTAAGCATCCTACACTTATTCCAAAGTATGAAAATGTTTCTGTTTATAGTGGACAGAGACAGAGGCAGATGATGTTTAGAGGTAATTAAAACAAAAAGCTTCCCTGATTTGTAAGTAGTTAAATGTACTGATTGGCATGGTAATGAGTGATACAAAACCAAAAGGTCCCAAGTTTAATCCCTGGTCTGTACTGACTGCAATAAACTCAGCTATGGCAATAATAAAGCGTGTTATATTTTATCTCATCAGATGAGGACTGGTCCGTCCTTGGTTGTGAAACACCCTCATTCGCCCCAAATAGCTCACCATGTGAGCTTACACAAACAGACACTTGGGTAAGTTATTGGAGGCCTTCTAGCATCCAAAAACTACCACTCATGCATAAGTCACTGCCTTTAGAAATGGAGAAAAGGATGATGAAAAAAAAAAATTGAGAAATCATTTTTCCTCCCCCAGTGAGTTTGTTGTTAAGGTCAATTGCAATGCAGACAGACAGACAATAAAAATAGAAACAAGAAAGCATTTAACAAAGACTAAGAATATTACCAATTAATAAAAGCCTTACTTTAATGCATTTTGTGTATCCTGTTTCAATTCACTGAAGAAAGCAGTCTTGAACTGATGTCTCACAAATAAAAGCTATCAAAAATAAAAAGACACATGTGGATTAAACCAGAAAGTGAGAATTTTTCACTCTTTAAAATCACAAAGATGAAACCTCATTTGACTTACAGACTGTGCAATGCAACGGACTGCTTACTGGGAATAGATTTTCATTTCTAAGTGCACACTGTTAATGTTAATCATTTTCAAGGAGTTTTAATTGGCTATTTGAAGTGTAATAAATCCCAAATCACTTTGATAACATGAGTCTAAGCAACAGTAACAAACCTACATTAATACTGCAGAAAAGAAAAAGATATAATCTTGTTTTCCATTTCATTATAGATGCAATTTTTTTTTACAAAATAAAGCCATTGAGCTGGAACTGAAGTTTGCAATTTACTGGCCTCTAATTGACTTCAATTACAATTATCTGAATTCTCACAGGGAACATTTCATCACTGGCCTTAAAAAGACACACTACACCTCCTCAAAAAGTGCTCCAGACCCGACTACCCATTGAGCAACACCATGGCAAATCTCCCATTTGTAATTGAAGCCGTTTATATAAAATGAACAATGATTGTAGCATTCCAAAACAGCTAATTTTATAATGCAAAAGGAATACAAACAACTCTTGGAATACTCTTCCAGTCACAATTAGGGTTGCCAGGAGATGAATTTCCTGGGCATTGCTGATAGCAGCTGGGAGAACTTTGCCATTTAAATTTACCGTCACACCAGTGGCCCCCGCCGCTCCATGACATCACCGGCTGCCACCACAGAAAAGTCTCCGGCTCAGTATCACCACCAGCTGGTTACCCGGAATCAAGGGTGGTGGTGGTCGTGGTGACGAGAGTGACAGCAGATCGAGAGACTGGGAAGGGGCCGGGATATTGGGGTTTGGGCGGTGGTGAGAGTGACAGCGGATTGGAAGACTGAGAAGGGCTGGGAGCAACAGCAACACTGAGTGGAAGCAGCACCGAGAGAGGAGCAGCCAGTAATGAGGCAAGTGAAATCTGGGGACTTTACTATGGGTAAATAGTGAAAGATTGTTTCCACTGGTGGAAAAATGAGGAACAAGGGGATAGAGGCTGAAGATTCTCACTAGAAGAACCAAGGGGGAAAAGAGAGAAGAAAGGTTTTGTTACTGAGAGCTATTAAGCCATGGAATGCTTCACCACAAGTGGTGATTAAGGCAGAGACTAGATCATTTAAAAGGGAATGTGATGCATTTGAAAGAGGGAATGGGGTTGTAGGAGAGAGCGCTAAATCTTTTCTTCCTGTGCTGTAATTTCTAACAGTCTATGAAAATTCTCCCGAGTCCAGGCCCAGTTTTGAAATTTTGGTGCAGAGCTGTGTTTAGCCTCAGAACTACAGCTTTGTAAAATACTCCCAACCATCTAGTGCTCTATACATTTTTAGTAAAAACTAATCTATATAGGAGTATTAAAATAAACATCAGTCACCAACCCAGGGCACTGGATATTAAACTAGCATTTATGCATTTAGACTGAGCACTAGTTACTACAGGACACTTCTCTCCCTCCCTCCCCCCCACCCAACCCCCTCAACTACATTTACCTGATGAGTTGTTTTGTTCAAAAATTCTTTGTGTGATTTAACTCTCCGGATCTCTGTGTAATAATATGTCTGTGCATGCTCATAAAAAGCATTCTCTAACCTGCAAAAAACAAAAGCAACCAATATGTATTTTTAATGTGAAAGAATGCTATCTAGAATTGATTCAAATAAAAATTTAAAATTTGATATAGCTAAACACCAGCAAGCAAAGTCCATCTCTAATGAAGCAATCTGTTGAATTATAGGAGTCACAAACAGGCTGGCAATTTGAATTTTAACAACTATAATAATTTCTGGATGATAAGTTTATCAGTTTGAGAAACCATAGTGGAGAGTTAACATGGGTTTATGAACACCAAACAACCTTTTTAAATTAAAAAAAAGGCAGCCGGTCAAAAAAATCAATAAGTTTTAATTATTTTAAAAAAACATGGACCCAAGATTGTGGAATTCTGAAAGAAAAGTGCCAGAATATAAACTGAATTTATTTTTGATTTGATCTCAGGATATGGGAGATGCTGACAAGGCCGCATTAATGGGCCATCCTTAGCTGCCCTGCAGGTGGTGGACCTTTTCCTTGAGCCTTTGCTGCACTTGTAACTGCTATGTATTTTTATAACCAGGAAACAGGATATTCAGCCCAACCAGTCTATGTCAGCACTTACCTTCCACGTGAGCAAATAATCCTAACCACATTTACCACCTTGTTCCCATATCCCTTCATCCCCTCAGCCAATCTAATCTTAAATGTTGACCTAGTTTATGCCTCAACCACCATCTCTGGAAGCAAATTCCACAGCCTCAAAACTCTGTTAAAGTAGTTTCTCCTGCCCTTTGTTCTAAATCTCTTACATTAATTTTGTGTCTATGGCCCCTCGTTCTTGACCCCTCAGTTACCACTCTGTTCCATCCTTGCATAATTTTAAACACTATCAAATCACCTTGTAATATGTGTTGTTCTAATGAAAAAAGCCTCAATTTTTCCAAGTCTTTCTTCGTATTTGTATTTCCTCATAGAAGGCAGTATCCTGGGAATCTGCATTGTACCCTCTCTAAATATCCTTTCTATAGTGTGAAGCCCAATGCTGCATACAGTACTCTAAGGTCTTATAGTTTTATATAGGCTCATCATTGCCTCTTGGCTTTTATATTCTATACCACAAGATTAAAAAAAGCCAATGGTATTCTAAGTTTTAATAGCTTCATCAACCTCAATACAAAATTGCGGGAGGGACCCCAACCAGGTTAAAAGCAGTGCGGAGTGGCAGTGGAACATCGTGGCAGAGGTCCCCCATCAGGTGAGGAAGTCATGCTTCAATTATATAGGACCTTGGTCAGACCACAAAGACACCACACCTCAGGAAGGGTATATCGGCCTTGGAAGGGGTGCAGCGCAGATTCATTAGAATGATACCGAGGTTTAGAGGGTTAAATAGTGATGACAGGTTTCATAAACTTGGCTTGAGTATAAAAAAAATTGAGGTGATCTGATCGACATGTTTAAAATGGTTAAAAGGATGAGATACGGTGAAACTATTTCCTCTGGTGCTGGAATTAATCTTAAAATTAGAGCCGGGCCATTCAGGAGTGAAATCAGGAAGCACTTTTTCACATAATGGGTAGTAGAAATCCGGAACTCTCCCCCCAAAAGGCTGTGGATTGCCAGGCCAGTGCCAAGCCTCTGGCCACTGTACCCAACAAACACAACCGTCTTCCTTTGTCTCATGTATGACTCCTTTGGCCTTCAATAGAGAGCTGTCCAGCAGCTTCTGCAGATAAAACTGTCCACAGAGTTACATAGAAACATAGAAAATAGGAGCAGGAGTAGGCCATTTGGCCCTTCGAGCCTGCTCCGCCATTCAATATGATCATGGCTGATCCTCTATCTCAATACTATATTCCTGCTCTCTCTCCATACCCCTTGATGCCTTTTGTGTCTAGAGTTGCTCTTCACATGATGGATGCAGCATTGTTAAAACAAGAGGAAATGTTTAACCCAAATATAACATTTGAATCAGACTTAATCTTAACTGCAATTTAAAGAAAACACAACAGCTTATGCGACAGTTTTTTTTAAAAACTAGTGTACGAAAATAAGGTTATAGGAAAACCTCTCTGATAACTTATTAGAATGGAGGTGGAGCAAGTGAGGAATTGGTCAAAAATGCAAGTTACCTACCTGATAATGTAACCTACAAGATGGTCCGTATGCGGTAGCACAAACAAAGACTTTCCCGACAAATCACAGGCATTGCACAGTGCTGCTGCTCTCTCTGAAGCAATTAAGTCCTCACCTAAGTAGCATTAAATGGAAGAAATATCTGATCTAAAATGCAATGATGATGGGAGCAACTTTTTATAACTGCATATCTTGTGTGGTAATGAAATTGCAGAAAGGCCTTTAAACCATTTATTGCCATGGATAGATTTTAAACTCTACAATTAAAACATTGTAACTGGATTGGATTTTGGATATAATTCTAAGAATACTGTAAAGCAAGAAAAGGTCCTCTTTTCTTTATATTTCTTATTCTATTTCATTATACTTAAGCATTAGAAATTTGCAGAAAATCACTTCCATGGTAGTGCTGAATGCTCCAAGCCATAACGAATGTGCAAATGGATAAAAACAAAATTCAAGACCTGAACCAGACTGAAGATAGATTTTAAAAAAAAATTAATTACTGTAATTCAAGGCAAAGAAAAAAGGCAAAAATATATTTTTTTTAAATTAAGTTTGGGAAGACAATTGGTCCAAGTAGCTATACAGGAGCACATTTCACTGTCCTAATGCTGTTCAGAGAAGTAATATTTCTCATTAACTGCTGTATTCTGTAAGTTCTGTAAAAGCAAAACGTTTTAATTTATACATTTTAAGTTCTCTCATATTGTACAACACAGAATTGTGCACAAGCCTTTGCAGTGCGCACCCCTTCCCACATGGAGGAATAGTCAACCCAGGTTTCTCTTGTGCACTTCTTAGAGGCCCATTGCTTAGCTGGATTGGTAGAACTCTGGCAGCACGTAAGCCATCTTCCTTCCACTCAACCAGCGTTGGCACGTGGCCCGCGGAAACCAATTTTAAAAAAGTGGAGTAAAATATAGTTTTTCAGCTTCATACAAAATTTCAGTGAGGTATGGTGAGGTTAAGTAATTCATTTACCATTTTTTTTTAAAAACTCAAATTGCAAACTTTTAGCCATCAGGCCATCCTGGCTGTACAATCGCCTGGAGTCAGGTATAGCGACAAATCCATAAGTGAGCATATTGCAGCATTATCACACAGGCATGGAGACCTTGAAATTGAATTTTAGGAATTGTCTTCCTTATTCCACTGGAATCATAGATGGAATGGTTATTTTCCTGTACTTGTATGAGCCCAGATGGCACAGACTCCTCTACCATCACAAGAATGGTCCCAGCAAGAGTTAGTGCCTCCAAACAGAAAATTGAGGACGAAATATTGAAAAAAAAAGTGCATGCTGAGATCACAAGTACCCCCCAAATCCTCTCCAAGAACACTAGGATACAGTCAGGTTTCACAATTAAGGCTTTATGCTTAGGCTTCCTGAATGAGTTACAATCATCCCTTTCAGCCAATTTGGGAGGGAAAAAATGGTAAAAAATGTTTCTTTTTAAAGTCCCAGTTTAACCAATCTAAAAAGCTAACAAAATAGTTTTAAAATGGACCATTTTAAATTGTGCAAGTTACAAAATAGAAGCAGTAGCACTAGTTTCATTAGACATTATAAGAACCAATATTGGACAGTTAAACATCTTTGTTTCAAAACAAAATCATGAACAAAAAAGTTGTTGACTTCAATGTAATGTATCCATAGCCCAAAGCTTTTCTGATTCTACTTTCATTCCATTAGGCTCAATATGGAGCATAAACACCAGCAGAGACCAGTTGGGCTGAATGGCCTGTTTTAGTGCTGTAGATTCTATGTAAAAGAAATTCTATTTTGTTTAAGTTTTACTTAAAATGTTGAAATCATAGAACAGCAATAATGGTAAAAGTGTATTTTTAATTTATTCATTATAATGTTTGCAACCTACTTATGGCAACAAAAAGGTATTTTCTTTGAAAAAAAAATGGAGATAATGCTGGAAATGCTCAGCGGGTCAGTCGGCATCTGTGGAGAGAACAGACAAGTTAACATTTTGACTGCAGACACTTCTTTAGAACAGTTCTGAAGATGGGTCTTCGCCCAATACGTCAATTTGTCTGTTCTTTCCACAAATGTTGACTGACATGCTGTGTGTTTCCAGCATTTTCTGTTTTTGTTTGGGATTTTCCAGCATGTGCTGCATTTTGCTTTGTTCTTTTAAAAAAGAGCTTGCAATTAAGATACCTGGAGGTAAGGGAGTTTTCTTCTGTATCAGCACTACAGCAACCTTTGTGTTTCTTCCCTGTAAACTTTGCCTGGAACCACAAAGTACACAAATCAGAGAGGCATGGAAAAAAAAGTACAAAAGAAATCACATAGCATTCTGCACAGATGGTAGAGTCCGATTAGGTCATATATCCTGGACAAAATAAGAATGATCACTTCTTTTGCTAGTTTTAGGAATGACAATGCTGCCTGTGTAATCCACAAAAGTGAAGGTATAAATTAGGAATATAGCAAAATACAGGAGCAGAAAAGACTCTGCAGTCCATCTGACCAATCCCAAAAACTAGTACCTCAAAAATCACTCTCTCCAATATCTGTCCGATTCTCCTTTAAATTTGTCCACATTATCTATATCCTCTGCCTCCTGGGCAGTCGATACACAGCTGCAACTCGCATTTATATAGTACTTTTAAACATACAAAGCTTCACAGAGACGCATGGGGAAAAAAGGGAACACCAAACAATATTGGGAGGGGGGGGTTCAAAAGCTTGGTCAAGCAGTTGAGTATAAAGGAGGAGTGTCAGAAGGTTTTAGGGATTACCAGAGCATCGAGCCAAGGTAGCTGAAGGCATGACCACCAATGGTGGAGCAGAGGGGTAGGATGCACAAGAGGCCCAAGTCAAAGAAACATACAGTAGTTAAACCTAAACTGTCTACGCACCTTCCCTCTACGCTGAAGCCTCTGTCCCCCAGTACAGAAAGTGACCGTTAATAAAGTAACTGCCAAAATTAAGGTGAAAAAACATCTTGCACCAGCCAATTCAAAAGAATCAGAATCCAGTGTAGTAGGAATCACGGGCATTCATTGATTGCTGCAAGACTCATGTATGTCCCCTGCTGGCACCTGCCCATACATTCACCTCCTTAGCAGAAGTTTCAAAGCCAGACTGTGGAATTGTTTATCTAAGATAACCAAATAGTGATTATCCTCCTTTTGAAGGGTGAAGGGGTGTAAGCAGGGTTTCTTTGGTTTATGAAGCTCCAGAATGGTATACCTGCTGAGTGACCCCCTCCGTGACAGATTTGGCACCCCAGGGAACCGGGCCAGGCAGGGCTGCAGCACCCAAGGGAACCGGGCCAGGCAGGGCTGCAGCACCCCAGGGAACCGGGCCAGGCAGGGCTGCAGCACCCCAGGGAACCGGGCCAGGCAGGGCTGCAGCACCCCAGGGAACCGGGCCAGGCAGGGCTGCAGCACCCCAGGGACCTGCTGATTATTGAGCAACCAGCCTGGTTCACTAAAGGAATCTGAACAGGTAGTACACATGCCTGCCACTAAGTGGTGGGATTCTTCCCACTCGACTCCAGATAATCCTCTAATGGATAGGGTGAAACTGGCTTGGCAAACAGCTGGAAACCTAGCGTTATGTGCTGGTAGGCAGAGCAGCTGTGGCTGGGGAGAAAAGTGCAGAAGTGTTCCTACATCATGGAAGTCATGATGAACCTTTATAAAACGCTGGTTTTGCCACAACTGGAATAGTGGCCAGTTCTGGGCACCGCACTTCAGGAAAGATGTGAAGGCCTTACAAGAGATTTAATAGAATGATTCCAGGAATGGGGGACTTTAGTTATGCGGATATACTGGAGAACTTGGGTTGTTCTCCTTGGAACAGAGATGAGTGCGAGGAGATTTGATAGAGGTATTAAAAATCATGAAGGGTCTAAACAGAGTAGAGAGAAAGAACCTGTTCCCGTTGGCAGAATGGTCAAGAACCAGAGGACAGATTGAAGGTGATTGGCAAAAGAACCAAAAAGGTGACAAGAGGAAAATCTTTTTTTTTTTTTAAAAAGTGCGGTCTGGATCTGGAATGCACTGTCCGAGGGGGTGATGGAGGCAGATTCAATCATGGCCTTCAAAAGGGAACTGGCTAAGTACTTGAAAGAAAAAAATTTGCAGGACATGGAGAAAGAGCAAGGGAGTGGGACTAGCTGGATTGCTCTTGCATAGAGCCGGCACGGACACGATGGGCCAAATGGCCTCCTTTCGTGCTGTAACCTTCCTATGATTCTACTCACAGGGACTCTAAAGCCGTGGCTGTTGTCAAACTAAACTCTCTGGTATTGGGCAAGTTGGGTGCGTTCCTATAGAGGAACTCTACCCATGTCAATTTCTCAGTAACTCAGTTTGGAAGCTCTTAAAGATGGTTTCTGCATGTGTCAGACATCCAACTGACTCGAAGAAACCTCAAAGGTGCATAAAGAAAAAAAATTCTGCTTACATGCAAATGCACAAACACACTTGACAGTCCCTCAAGGCAGGAGCCAGGTTTTATTATTTCAAGTACTTTGCTTGCAGAGCTATTCCGCTTTTTTCAGATCAATGTGATTAAACTTCCATCCATGGTGAAAGCTTTAGCCAGCAACCATCATTTGCAATGATACAATTTGGTGCTTTCATAATGGACAGGGTGTGAGATTCAAAGACATTTTAACTGCCTTCACAGCAGGAAGATGCTAAAGGTATCACCTTAGTGATAAAGTTATACAACTATTTATTCCACTAAAAGATTTCAATATAAAAATCTCATTCCAATTTCTGGTTTCTTGTTAATTTCTATTTAAAATGATAACATTTTCAAAGAGCAGTTACATTTTGCAACCTTTTACAGAAAGGATAAAGAGCAAGCAAGTACATTAAGATGATATCACTGCATGATATAATTGGAAAAGGATTTTTCTTTACAACAATTATATGTTCAGTTGAATAACACAACTCAACTGCGTTGGTTGCTAAAAAGCTAATTGAACCAAATCCCAGCGTCTCTTTGGCACAGTCTGGTAGTTCTTCGGTCCTTAAAAGGAGATCTGTATCCGTTCCTGACCAAGAAATTATAGCTCACTGGTTGAAAATAGACAGTGCTACAGATCTGCTTCCAAATCGTTCCAAGAGATTTTAAACATCTGGTTCACTATTTATGTAGGCACATTCCTTTCCAGATTCTTACAAGAATAGTGTTCATAAACACAAAGGATTAGGGATACCTGACAATTTCTACTCTGGTAGCACACTCGGACTGCTTTTCCTTCCACTGTGGCTCATCCCAGTCCAGTTCATAGAAGACCACCACGAGTGCAGGAACAAGGTTCAGATGTTTGTTCATCCAACCTGTTTTAAGGATTCCTTTTGGAATGTACCACTCATAAGAAGTCCTCTGTTAAGGGAGAAGTGAAATAATTAGCAAGAAAACTCCACCAAAGCAAGAATGTTAAAGCTTTTTGTGTTTGTGGGTTGCACAGATACATACTCTGGAGTCACAGAAGTGACATAAAATTTAAATCTATGTTCTCATTAATTTGCATATATCTCAAGTTGCTAATAAGCAATCTTGGTGTGATTTATGATATAACCATCACACTAATTCATACAAGCGAAGTAGGAAATGGTTTATTGGGGAGATAAAGTGCATTGTTACAGTCTAGAGTAGAGGGAGCTTTACTCTTTCCATTTATATAGCGTCTTTAATGCAACAAAACATCCTAGTGGACTTCACAGTCAGACCCAAGCTGAAGTAGGAAGCAGAGGTGAGCAAAAGTGCAGACACAGAGGTAGATTTTAAAGAAGGGGATGAGGGAAAGAGATGTAGTAAAACAAAGCAGTTTAGGGAGATGGTGCCAGAGTGTGGGGACAAGACAGTGGAAGTCGCTGCTATTGACGGTAGTGAGAGACAGGAAAACTGCAGACGACCAGAGTTGGAAGAGTAAAGGGTGCAGGCTGGGACATAGGAAGGGACGAGGCTGTGAAGGAATTTGAAAACGGTTAGCAGCATTTTGTGTGGGATAAGGTCCAGGTGGTGGAGTTCCAGATGAGTTAAAGCTTATGCAAGGTGCAGCTTGGGAGGCCAACAAGGAAGGTATTAGATAAATTATGCTCAGAAGTAAAGCCATGGATGAGGGTTTCAGCAGCAGTGGGGTGACACAGTGGTGGAAACGGTCAACGTTTCAGTGATGGAAACAGGTAATTGATTAAATGTGGGGTTTGGAGCTCAGCTCAGGGTCAAGCAGACAACAAGGGTGTGTAGCAGTAGATGGAGCTTGAGCAAATATCTACAAAGGGGGATGGCATCAGGAGCTAGGATATGGAGTTTATGGTGGGGGGGACTTAACAGGATAGCTTTGCTTTTGCCAAAGATCAGCTGCAAGAAATCTGGCTCATCCACAACTTGATAACGAACAGGCAGTCTGACTGCACAGCAACAGTCCTGGAATGTAAAGCTGGGTATCCTCAGCGATCATAAGAAAGCTGATTCCATGCTTGACAATTTCAACAAGGAGCAACATAAAGATGGAGAATTCAAGGATGGAACTTGCAGGCAATGTGCTGGGACAGCTACAAGTGAAATCAAGAGTGTGTGCTGTCAAGGCAGTAAATGGTGGAGAAGGATGCCACGTCCCACCTGATCAAAGACCACGAAGAGGTCAAGGAGGAACAAAACATCATGACTGCAGTCACCTAAGAAATCATTGATGACTGGCAGCCTAGATGTCATGGGCAGGGCAGGGACCAGACTGAAATGATTAAACAGAGTGTTGGAGGGAGGTAGATGGTGACAACAACTGCAAGGACTTGAGAAAAATGGGGAAACTGGAGTCAGAATGATCTGAGTTGTATGAGCGCACAATCTAGGGAAGACTCTCCAGTGTAGTACTGGGAAAGTGTTGCATTATCGGAGACTCAGTCATTCACATGAGGCCTGATCTGCCTTTGGCAATGGTTTCAGTAGATGTTAAATATCAAATGGCATTATTCAGAGAACAGCAGGGTGCTCTCAGTGCCCAGGTCAACATTCCTCCCTCAACCAACAGAATAAAAAAATACAGACTAACTGGTCATTCATCTCGGTGCTGTTTCTTTGGGACCTTGCTGTGTGCTAGATTGGCTGCCATGCTTGCCTACATAAGTGACTACACTCCAAAAGTAATACATCAGCTCCGACATGCTTTGGGACATCTGCATTGCTGTTGCAGGATGTTGCTAGGAGAGAAATAGCCACCACTTTTGCCTACCTAACTAACTTAATTCCAAAATAACTCACTGAAGCAGTTGAAATTTGAGATTTCTTAAGGCTCTGTAAAATGCAGGGTGTTTTATATATTTGTTACCTCAGACTGCACAAATCAGTTTCTTTCCCCCAGTATAATTATACTGGAAAACAAAACTTTTCAAAGTTTTTCTTCACTGTAATAACAATTCATGGCAAAGTTGTCAATGTGTATACATGTAGGATTTCAGAAATGGCCTGTTACCACCATCATCTTCCTCCAGATGATTTTCTCCTTCTATCCATTGTTTCTTGGATACATCATGTTGGAAGTATTTCAATGCTCTCCTGAACAGCCTCCCACCTTGCACCCTCCGTCAACTTGAGCTCATCCAAAATTCTGCTGCCCGTATCCTAACTCGCACCAAGTCCCGTTCATCCATCACCCCTGTGCTCGCTGACCTACATTGGCTCCCGTTCCTGAAACACATCGATTTTAAAATTCTCACCCTTCCCTATCTCTGTAACCTCCTCCAACCCTACAACCCTCCGAGATCTCTGCATTCCTCCAATTCTGGCCTCATGCACAGCCCCGATTTTAATCGCTCCACCACTGGCGGCCATGCCTTCAGCTGTCTAGGCGCAAAACTCGAATTCCCTCCCTAAACCTCTGTAGCTCTCTCTCTCTCTCTTTTAAGACGCTTCTTAAAACCTCTCTCTTTGACCAAGCTTTTGGTCACCTGTTTTAATATCTCGTGGCTCAGTGTCAAATTTTGTTTGATATTACTGTGTGAAGCACTTTGGGACGTTTTACTACGTTAATTGACAGCAAAATGCCGTACAAAATCTACAGCAAAAAAGGGAAAATAAAGCTAAACTTTTATACAGTATTCCCCCATTTTAATGTCTAAAAAAAGTATTTTCACACAATTTAATGTCCTTTTTTTAAAAAATGTACCTTTTCATACACATTATTGCATGCATTGTACACAGATTGAATTCCACCCCATAATACCCAGTTTCATCAATCAAACCAAACTCTCCACCTTGCAATATACAAACTGAAGATAATCCCACTACTAAAATTCCTCACCTTTTGTCTGCATTTCGGGTATTCATGATCTCCAGGAAGTACTTTAAATGATATAGGAACTCTATCAGCCCGTCTGTTAGCGCAAAATGCATCCCAAATGGCTCGATGCACAGCATTATAAGTCACGTCAAGGCCTGTGAGAGCTACAAAAGCCATAGGCCGGCAGCAAAGCTCCAAAGGAAAATCCCACTGCGTTGAGCTCATTGTTCAGATTAATGTCACACAAGCTGAAACATAAGACAAAGCAACACTGTTAAGAACAAAGGGGCAGCTAGGCAAGATCACTGGTCAGTCTCGATGCTTTTTCTGCATTGCAAGGATCTCAAAAACCTGCACGTACATGATAGGTACATTTCTGGATTAGGACACCTAAGCAGGCACTTAATACATGTTATATTTAGTGAAATATAAATTTGTAATATTTATGCCCCCATGGCTCACTTGGTAAAGAAAGCATACAACTGAGCTATATAAATTAGGTCTCGGGGTCAATTCGAGATTGTTTCTGAATTGGGCAGCTGCGACGGCCGAGAGGTTAAGGCATTTTATTTGAAATCCAATCGAGTTTCCTGAGCTGGTTCGAATCCTACTCAAAGTACTACTGTTCAACGCTCAAATAAATAAGAATTGGAGTTACCAGTCAGCACATGTGTCTCAGAAACTGAGACAGGCACTTTTAACTGGGAGCCCCATGTTCACCTGCAAGATTTCAAGGAATGAGAAGGAATCTCACTCTATCTGCACCTTAAATGTGAGCAGTTTGCTTACTGCTCAATCGCTGAACTTGACAGTTACTGAATTAGCTCTCAACCAGGGCAGCTGAGAAGATACGACAACTGGTCTCAGCATCTCAGGTGAGGGAACAAAAAAGCCAAGGTGCCCACTCCTGCTTGAAAGTTCATGTATACGGATGTTAAATGGGAATGTGGTACGGTTTGACTGTGATGCTTCTAATGGGTGAATAGCATGCTAACCACCAGTCTTGGAACCCTTGCCATTTTTAATTTGCCAATTTCCTGTAGTATTGCTCATGGATGAAAGATGATAATGAGATTCTCCCTTCCTGTAACTGCATGTGCGTGCACATGTCTGGATGTCAAGTCTCTCACTGTCCGCTTGATCTTTCAATTTCTGCAACTGTCTCCTTCCCTCCGTCTCCTCTTTCTTTTGTATGTGTCCCACTCGCCACCTCTTACAGTTTCTTCCATTTTTGATGCCTTGCATACACTTTGTCTCACGTTCTTTTTGTTTGCCCGATTCCTCGCACAGAGCCATGGAGGCAGACGTGATGCTCCAAACCCCCGTCAGGCATCAAAACCTCGTTTATCCCAGTGTATGAAGCCAGTGCTCTAGGTATTAGAAGAGTCCAAGCACCACAGAAACATTTCAAATTATAGACTAAATTACCATTCCTGTCACCATCCTGGACAGCATCTCCCTAGCCCTAACACCACCTGGCTGGTCAATTTTTTAAAAAAATTTCTTTTAGAAAGCGGGAAAGGAGTTTGTGGGAGGTTGCAGACAATTTAACCTGGTCTCAATCCTGATGCTTCCTTGAAGCAGTTCTGTGAAGGATGCAACAACAAACGCCTTGAAAGCAAGCAGCAGTCAGTGTGTATTATTCACCCACTCACTGCAACATGCACAGACAAGCAAACTGAGGGCCCGAGACTGGGAGGGATAGGGAAGGGGCAAGCTGAGCCTGGAATAAATGGCTGAGCCTCAAGAAGAGGTGTTTATGCATTCAGTGGAAGTGTCTAACTCTGCAGGTTGCCTAGTGGTTATGGTACTGCACCAGCAATGTAGAGGTCATGAGCTCAAATCCCACCATAGCAAGTTGTGAAATGGGCTAATTTATAAGCCATGAAAATTAACAGGTTCGCTAACACCCTTCAGGGGTGGGAAGCTGCCAACACTACTTGCGTTTACAAGCGACTCCAGCCCCACAATATCGAGTGGACTCTTAATACACTCATGGCAACTAGGGATGGCCAATAAATAATTTCCTCACCAGTGTCACCACATCCCAAGAACAAATTTAAAAAAGGAGGGATTGGCTGGGGGCAGTGCATAGGTCCCATTTAGATCAGCTAAGCCATGGAGCCAGACCAATGTTGAATGCAAGACCTGGAGCAGCCTCCGCTGATTAGGTTTTGACTGAAGACTTGCAGGCAGCAAGCTAGAAGTTACATGAGTAGCAAAGCTCCCCGTCATCTTGCAGCTGGTGTCATGGTCTCTGTTGTGGTAACCAAACAAACTTACTCTGTTTATGAAACAGTCACCCAAACCAGGGCACGGTTTAACTTCCCCATCCCCAGGGACAATCACCCATACTGGGGCACAATCCAACTCCTCACCCCCGGGGACAGTCACCAAGAGTGGGGCACGGTCTAACTTCCCACCTCTGGGGACCGTCGTCGACAGTGGGGCACGGTCGAACTCCCCCACCCACAGGGACTGTCACCGACAGTGGGGCACGGTCGAACTCCCCCACCCACAGGGACTGTCACCGACAGTGGGGCACGGTCTAACTCCCCACCCACAGGGACTGTCACCGACAGTGGGGCACGGTCTAACTTCCCACCCACAGGGACTGTCATCGACAGTGGGGCACGGTCTAACTCCCCACCCACAGGGACTGTCATCGACAGTGGGGCACGGTCTAACTCCCCCACCAACAGGGACTGTCACCGACAGTGGGGCACGGTCTAACTCCCCCACCCACAGGGATTGTCATCCACAGTGGGGCACGGTCCAACTCCCCACCCACAGGGACTGTCATCGACAGTGGGGCACGGTCTAACTCCCCACCCACAGGGACTGTCATCGACAGTGGGGCACGGTCTAACTCCCCCACCCCCGGGGACTGTCATCGACAGTGGGGCACGGTCCAACTCCCCACCCACGGGGACTGTCGTCGACAGTGGGGCACGGTCCAACTCCCCACCCACGGGGACTGTCGTCGACAGTGGGGTACGGTCCAACTCCCCACCCACGGGGACTGTCGTCGACAGTGGGGCACGGTCCAACTCCCCACCCACGGGGACTGTCGTCGACAGTGGGGTACGGTCCAACTCCCCACCCACGGGGACTGTCGTCGACAGTGGGGCACGGTCTAACTCCCCCACCCCCAGGGACTGTCACCGACAGTGGGGCACGGTCCAACTCCCCACCGGGGCACGGTCTAACTCCCCACCCACAGGGACTGTCACCGACAGTGAGGCACGGTCTAACTCCCCCACCCCCGGGGACTGTCACCGACAGTGGGGCACGGTCTAACTCCCCACCCACGGGGACTGTCACTGACAGTGGGGCACGGTCTAACTCCCCACCCCCGGGGACTGTCACCGACAGTGGGGCACGGTCTAACTCCCCACCCCCGGGGACTGTCACCGACAGTGGGGCACGGTCTAACTCCCCACCCCCGGGGACTGTCACCGACAGTGGGGCACGGTCTAACTCCCCACCCCCGGGGACTGTCACCGACAGTGGGGCACGGTCTAACTCCCCCACCCCCAGGGACTGTCACCGACAGTGAGGCACAGTCTAACTCCCCACCCCCGGGGACTGTCACCGACAGTGGGGCACGGCCTAACTCCCCACCCACAGGGACTGTCACCGTCAGTGGGGCACGGTCTAACTCCCCACCCCCGGGGACTGTCACCGACATTGGGGCACGGTCTAACTCCCCACCCACAGGGACTGTCACCGTCAGTGGGGCACGGTCCAACTCCCCCCACCCCCAGGGACTGTCACCGACAGTGAGGCACGGTTAACTCCCCACCCCCGGGGACTGTCACCGACAGTGAGGCACGGTTAACTCCCCACCCCCGGGGACTGTCACCGACAGTGAGGCACAGTCTAACTCCCCACCCCCGGGGACTGTCACCGACAGTGGGGCACGGCCTAACTCCCCACCCACAGGGACTGTCACCGTCAGTGGGGCACGGTCCAACTCCCCCCACCCCCAGGGACTGTCACCGACAGTGAGGCACGGTTAACTCCCCACCCCCGGGGACTGTCACCGACAGTGAGGCACGGTTAACTCCCCACCCCCGGGGACTGTCACCGACAGTGGGGCACGGTCTAACTCCCCCACCCCCGGGGACTGTCACCGACAGTGGGGCACGGTCTAACTCCCCCACCCCCGGGGACTGTCACCGACAGTGGGGCACGGTCCAACTCCCCCACCCCCAGGGACTGTCACCGACAGTGGGGCACGGTCTAACTCCCCCACCCCCAGGGACTGTCACCGACAGTGGGGCACGGCCTAACTCCCCACCCACAGGGACTGTCACCGTCAGTGGGGCACGGTCCAACTCCCCCCACCCCCAGGGACTGTCACCGACAGTGAGGCACGGTTAACTCCCCACCCCCGGGGACTGTCACCGACAGTGAGGCACGGTCTAACTCCCCACCCCCGGGGACTGTCACCGACAGTGGGGCACGGTCCAACTCCCCACCCACAGGGACTGTCACCGACAGTGAGGCACGGTCTAACTCCCCAAACCCCGGGGACTGTCACCGACAGTGGGGCACGGTCCAACTCCCCCCACCCCCGGGGACTGTCACCGACAGTGAGGCACGGTTAACTCCCCACCCCCAGGGACTGTCACCGACAGTGGGGCACGGTCCAACTCCCCACCCACAGGGACTGTCACCGACAGTGGGGCACGGTCTAACTCCCCACCCCCGGGGACTGTCACCGACAGTGGGGCACGGTCTAACTCCCCACCCACAGGGACTGTCACCGACAGTGGGGCACGGTCTAACTCCCCACCCCCGGGGACTGTCACCGACAGTGGGGCACGGTCTAACTCCCCCACCCACAGGGACTGTCACCGACAGTGGGGCACGGTCTAACTCCCCCACCCACAGGGACTGTCACCGACAGTGGGGCACGGTCTAACTCCCCACCCCGGGGGACTGTCACCGACAGTGGGGCACGGTCTAACTCCCCACCCCGGGGGACTGTCACCGACAGTGGGGCACGGTCTAACTCCCCACCCCGGGGGACTGTCACCGACAGTGGGGCACGGTCTAACTCCCCACCCCGGGGGACTGTCACCGACAGTGGGGCACGGTCTAACTCCCCACCCCGGGGGACTGTCACCGACAGTGGGGCACGGTCTAACACCCCACCCACAGGGACTGTCACCGACAGTGGGGCACAGTCTAACTCCCCCACCCCCGGGGACTGTCACCGACAGTGAGGCACGGTCTAACTCCCCCACCCCCAGGGACTGTCACCGACAGTGGGGCACAGTCTAACTCCCCCACCCCCAGGGACTGTCACCGACAGTGGGGCACGGTCTAACTTCCCACCCCCGGGGACTGTCACCGACAGTGGGGCACGGTCTAACTTCCCACCCCCGGGGACTGTCACCGACAGTGGGGCACAGTCTAACTCCCCCACCCCCGGGGACTGTCACCGACAGTGGGGCACGGTCTAACTCCCCACCCACAGGAACTGTCACCGACAGTGGGGCACGGTCTAACTCCCCCACCCCCAGGGACTGTCACCGACAGTGGGGCACGGTCTAACTCCCCACCCACAGGAACTGTCACCGACAGTGAGGCACGGTCCAACTCCCCCACCCCCAGGGACTGTCACCGACAGTGGGGCACGGTCTAACTCCCCCACCCCCAGGGACTGTCACCGACAGTGGGGCACGGTCTAACTCCCCACCCCCGGGGACTGTCACCGACAGTGGGGCACGGTCTAACTCCCCCACCCCCAGGGACTGTCACCGACAGTGGGGCACGGTCTAACTCCCCCACCCCCAGGGACTGTCACCGACAGTGGGGCACGGTCTAACTCCCCACCCCCAGGGACTGTCACCGACAGTGGGGCACGGTCTAACTCCCCCACCCCCAGGGACTGTCACCGACAGTGGGGCACGGTCTAACTCCCCAGCCCCGGGGACTGTCACCGACAGTGGGGCACGGTCTAACTCCCCCAACCCCAGGGACTGTCACCGACAGTGGGGCACGGTCTAACTCCCCTACCCCCGGGGACTGTCACCGACAGTGGGGCACGGTCTAACTCCCCCACCCCCGGGGACTGTCACCGACAGTGGGGCACGGTCTCACTCCCCCACCCCCGGGGACTGTCACCGACAGTGGGGCACGGTCTAACTCCCCACCCACAGGGACTGTCACCGACAGTGGGGCACGGTCTAACTCCCCCACCCCCGGGGACTGTCACCGACAGTGGGGCACGGTCTCACTCCCCACCCACAGGGACTGTCACCGACATTGGGGCACGGTCTCACTCCCCACCCACAGGGACTGTCACCGACAGTGGGGCACGGTCTAACTCCCCCACCCCCAGGGACTGTCACCGACATTGGGGCACGGTCTCACTCCCCACCCACAGGGACTGTCACCGACAGTGGGGCACGGTCTAACTCCCCACCCCCAGGGACTGTCACCGACAGTGAGGCACAGTCTAACTCCCCACCCCCGGGGACTGTCACCGACAGTGGGGCACGGCCTAACTCCCCACCCACAGGGACTGTCACCGTCAGTGGGGCACGGTCCAACTCCCCCCACCCCCAGGGACTGTCACCGACAGTGAGGCACGGTTAACTCCCCACCCCCGGGGACTGTCACCGACAGTGAGGCACGGTCTAACTCCCCACCCCCGGGGACTGTCACCGACAGTGGGGCACGGTCTAACTCCCCCACCCCCGGGGACTGTCACCGACAGTGGGGCACGGTCTAACTCCCCCACCCCCGGGGACTGTCACCGACAGTGGGGCACGGTCCAACTCCCCCACCCCCAGGGACTGTCACCGACAGTGGGGCACGGTCTAACTCCCCCACCCCCAGGGACTGTCACCGACAGTGGGGCACGGCCTAACTCCCCACCCACAGGGACTGTCACCGTCAGTGGGGCACGGTCCAACTCCCCCCACCCCCAGGGACTGTCACCGACAGTGAGGCACGGTTAACTCCCCACCCCCGGGGACTGTCACCGACAGTGAGGCACGGTCTAACTCCCCACCCCCGGGGACTGTCACCGACAGTGGGGCACGGTCCAACTCCCCACCCACAGGGACTGTCACCGACAGTGAGGCACGGTCTAACTCCCCAAACCCCGGGGACTGTCACCGACAGTGGGGCACGGTCCAACTCCCCCCACCCCCGGGGACTGTCACCGACAGTGAGGCACGGTTAACTCCCCACCCCCAGGGACTGTCACCGACAGTGGGGCACGGTCCAACTCCCCACCCACAGGGACTGTCACCGACAGTGGGGCACGGTCTAACTCCCCACCCCCGGGGACTGTCACCGACAGTGGGGCACGGTCTAACTCCCCACCCACAGGGACTGTCACCGACAGTGGGGCACGGTCTAACTCCCCACCCCCGGGGACTGTCACCGACAGTGGGGCACGGTCTAACTCCCCCACCCACAGGGACTGTCACCGACAGTGGGGCACGGTCTAACTCCCCCACCCACAGGGACTGTCACCGACAGTGGGGCACGGTCTAACTCCCCACCCCGGGGGACTGTCACCGACAGTGGGGCACGGTCTAACTCCCCACCCCGGGGGACTGTCACCGACAGTGGGGCACGGTCTAACTCCCCACCCCGGGGGACTGTCACCGACAGTGGGGCACGGTCTAACTCCCCACCCCGGGGGACTGTCACCGACAGTGGGGCACGGTCTAACTCCCCACCCCGGGGGACTGTCACCGACAGTGGGGCACGGTCTAACACCCCACCCACAGGGACTGTCACCGACAGTGGGGCACAGTCTAACTCCCCCACCCCCGGGGACTGTCACCGACAGTGAGGCACGGTCTAACTCCCCCACCCCCAGGGACTGTCACCGACAGTGGGGCACAGTCTAACTCCCCCACCCCCAGGGACTGTCACCGACAGTGGGGCACGGTCTAACTTCCCACCCCCGGGGACTGTCACCGACAGTGGGGCACGGTCTAACTTCCCACCCCCGGGGACTGTCACCGACAGTGGGGCACAGTCTAACTCCCCCACCCCCGGGGACTGTCACCGACAGTGGGGCACGGTCTAACTCCCCACCCACAGGAACTGTCACCGACAGTGGGGCACGGTCTAACTCCCCCACCCCCAGGGACTGTCACCGACAGTGGGGCACGGTCTAACTCCCCACCCACAGGAACTGTCACCGACAGTGAGGCACGGTCCAACTCCCCCACCCCCAGGGACTGTCACCGACAGTGGGGCACGGTCTAACTCCCCCACCCCCAGGGACTGTCACCGACAGTGGGGCACGGTCTAACTCCCCACCCCCGGGGACTGTCACCGACAGTGGGGCACGGTCTAACTCCCCCACCCCCAGGGACTGTCACCGACAGTGGGGCACGGTCTAACTCCCCCACCCCCAGGGACTGTCACCGACAGTGGGGCACGGTCTAACTCCCCACCCCCAGGGACTGTCACCGACAGTGGGGCACGGTCTAACTCCCCCACCCCCAGGGACTGTCACCGACAGTGGGGCACGGTCTAACTCCCCAGCCCCGGGGACTGTCACCGACAGTGGGGCACGGTCTAACTCCCCCAACCCCAGGGACTGTCACCGACAGTGGGGCACGGTCTAACTCCCCTACCCCCGGGGACTGTCACCGACAGTGGGGCACGGTCTAACTCCCCCACCCCCGGGGACTGTCACCGACAGTGGGGCACGGTCTCACTCCCCCACCCCCGGGGACTGTCACCGACAGTGGGGCACGGTCTCACTCCCCACCCACAGGGACTGTCACCGACATTGGGGCACGGTCTCACTCCCCACCCACAGGGACTGTCACCGACAGTGGGGCACGGTCTAACTCCCCCACCCCCAGGGACTGTCACCGACATTGGGGCACGGTCTCACTCCCCACCCACAGGGACTGTCACCGACAGTGGGGCACGGTCTAACTCCCCACCCCCAGGGACTGTCACCGACAGTGGGGCACGGTCTCACTCCCCACCCACAGGGACTGTCACCGACATTGGGGCACGGTCTAACTCCCCCACCCCCGGGGACTGTCACCGACAGTGGGGCACGGTCCAACTCCCCCACCCCCAGGGACTGTCACCGACATTGGGGCATGGTCTAACTCCCCCACCCCCGGGGACTGTCACCGACAGTGGGGCACGGTCCAACTCCCCCACCCCCAGGGACTGTCACCGACAGTGGGGCACGGTCTAACTCCCCCACCCACAGGGACTGTCACCGACAGTGGGGCACGGTCTAACTCCCCCACCCCCAGGGACTGTCACCGACAGTGGGGCACGGTCTAACTCCCCCACCCCCAGGGACTGTCACCGACATTGGGGCACGGTCTAACTCCCCACCCCCAGGGACTGTCACCGACAGTGGGGCACGGTCTAACTCCCCCCACCCCCGGGGACTGTCACCGACATTGGGGCACGGTCTAACTCCCCACCCCCGGGGACTGTCACCGACAGTGGGGCACGGTCTAACTCCCCCCACCCCCGGGGACTGTCACCGACATTGGGGCACGGTCTAACTCCCCCACCCCCGGGGACTGTCACCGACAGTGAGGCAAGGTCTAACTCCCCCACCCCCGGGGACTGTCACCGACAGTGGGGCACGGTCTAACTTCCCACCCCCGGGGACTGTCACCGACAGTGGGGCACGGTCTAACTCCCCACCCACAGGAACTGTCACCGACAGTGGGGCACGGTCTAACTCCCCACCCACAGGGACTGTCACCGACAGTGGGGCACGGTCTAACTCCCCACCCCGGGGGACTGTCACCGACAGTGGGGCACGGTCTAACACCCCACCCCGGGGGACTGTCACCGACAGTGGGGCACGGTCCAACTCCCCCACCCCCAGGGACTGTCACCGACAGTGGGGCACAGTCTAACTCCCCCACCCCCGGGGACTGTCACCGACAGTGAGGCACGGTCTAACTCCCCCACCCCCAGGGACTGTCACCGACAGTGGGGCACAGTCTAACTCCCCCACCCCCAGGGACTGTCACCGACAGTGGGGCACGGTCTAACTCCCCCACCCCCGGGGACTGTCAACGACAGTGAGGCACGGTCTAACTCCCCCACCCCGGGGACTGTCACCGACAGTGGGGCACGGTCTAACTCCCCACCCACAGGAACTGTCACCGACAGTGGGGCACGGTCTAACTCCCCACCCACAGGAACTGTCACCGACAGTGGGGCACGGTCTAACTCCCCACCCCCGGGGACTGTCACCGACAGTGGGGCACGGTCTAACTCCCCACCCACAGGAACTGTCACCGACAGTGGGGCACGGTCTAACTCCCCACCCACAGGGACTGTCACCGACAGTGGGGCACGGTCTAACTCCCCCACCCCCGGGGACTGTCACCGACAGTGGGGCACGGTCTAACTCCCCCACCCCCGGGGACTGTCACCGACAGTGGGGCACGGTCTAACTCCCCCACCCCCGGGGACTGTCACCGACAGTGGGGCACGGTCCAACTCCCCCACCCCCAGGGACTGTCACCGACAGTGGGGCACGGTCCAACTCCCCCACCCCCAGGGACTGTCACCGACAGTGGGGCACGGTCCAACTCCCCCACCCCCAGGGACTGTCACCGACAGTGGGGCACGGTCTAACTCCCCAAACCCCGGGGACTGTCACCGACAGTGGGGCACGGTCTAACTCCCCACCCCCAGGGACTGTCACCGACAGTGGGGCACGGTCTAACTCCCCACCCCCAGGGACTGTCACCGACATTGGGGCACGGTCTAACTCCCCCACCCACAGGGACTGTCACCGACAGTGGGGCACGGTCTAACTCCCCACCCCCGGGGACTGTCACCGACAGTGGGGCACGGTCTAACTCCCCCACCCCCAGGGACTGTCACCGACAGTGGGGCACGGTCCAACTCCCCACCCCCAGGGACTGTCACCGACAGTGGGGCACGGTCCAACTCCCCACCCCCGGGGACTGTCACCGACAGTGGGGCACGGTCCAACTCCCCACCCACAGGGACTGTCACCGACAGTGGGGCACGGTCTAACTCCCCACCCACAGGGACTGTCACCGACAGTGGGGCACGGTCTAACTCCCCCACCCCCAGGGACTGTCACCGACAGTGGGGCACGGTCTAACTCCCCACCCCCAGGGACTGTCACCGACAGTGGGGCACGGTCTAACTCCCCACCCCCAGGGACTGTCGCCGACAGTGGGGCACGGTCTAACTCCCCCACCCCCAGGGACTGTCACCGACAGTGGGGCACGGTCTAACTCCCCACCCACAGGGACTGTCACCGACAGTGGGGCACGGTCTTACTCCCCCACCCCCGGGGACTGTCACCGACATTGGGGCACGGTCTAACTCCCCCACCCCCGGGGACAGTCGCCGACAGTGGGGCACGGTCTAACTCCCCCACCCCCAGGGACTGTCACCGACAGTGGGGCACGGTCTAACTCCCCCACCCCCGGGGACTGTCGCCGACAGTGGGGCACGGTCTAACTCCCCCACCCCCAGGGACTGTCACCGACAGTGGGGCACGGTCTAACTCCCCCACCCCCGGGGACTGTCACCGACAGTGGGGCACGGTCTAACTCCCCCACCCCCAGGGACTGTCACCGACAGTGGGGCACGGTCTAACTCCCCCACCCCCAGGGACTGTCACCGACAGTGGGGCACGGTCTAACTCCCCCACCCCCGGGGACTGTCACCGACAGTGAGGCACGGTCTAACTCCCCACCCCCGGGGGACTGTCACCGACAGTGGGGCACGGTCTAACTCCCCCACCCCCAGGGACTGTCACCGACAGTGGGGCACGGTCTAACTCCCCCACCCCCAGGGACTGTCACCGACAGTGGGGCACGGTCTAACTCCCCACCCCCGGGGACTGTCGCCGACAGTGGGGCACGGTCTAACTCCCCACCCCCGGGGACTGTCACCGACAGTGGGGCACGGTCTAACTCCCCACCCACAGGGACAGTCACCGACAGTGGGGCACGGTCTAACTCCCCCACCCCCAGGGACTGTCACCGACAGTGGGGCACGGTCTAACTCCCCACCCCCGGGGACTGTCACCGACAGTGGGGCACGGTCTAACTCCCCCACCCCCGGGGACTGTCACCGACAGTGGGGCACGGTCTAACTCCCCACCCCCGGGGACTGTCACCGACAGTGGGGCACGGTCTAACTCCCCCACCCACAGGGACTGTCACCGACAGTGGGGCACGGTCTAACTCCCCACCCCCGGGGACTGTCACCGACAGTGGGGCACGGTCTAACTCCCCCACCCACAGGGACTGTCACCGACAGTGGGGCACGGTCTAACTTCCCACCCCCGGGGACTGTCACCGACAGTGGGGCACGGTCTAACTCCCCACCCACAGGGACTGTCACCGACAGTGGGGCACGGTCTAACTCCCCCACCCCCGGGGACTGTCACCGACAGTGGGGCACGGTCCAACTCCCCACCCCCGGGGACTGTCACCGACAGTGGGGCACGGTCTAACTCCCCACCCACAGGGACTGTCACCGACAGTGGGGCACGGTCTAACTCCCCACCCACAGGGACTGTCACCGACAGTGGGGCACGGTCTAACTCCCCCACCCCCGGGGACTGTCACCGACAGTGGGGCACGGTCCAACTCCCCACCCCCGGGGACTGTCACCGACAGTGGGGCACGGTCTAACTCCCCCACCCCCGGGGACTGTCACCGACAGTGGGGCACGGTCTAACTCCCCACCCCCGGGGACTGTCACCGACAGTGGGGCACGGTCTAACTCCCCACCCACAGGGACTGTCACCGACAGTGGGGCACGGTCTAACTCCCCACCCACAGGGACTGTCACCGACAGTGGGGCACGGTCTAACTCCCCACCCCGGGGGACTGTCACCGACAGTGGGGCACGGTCTAACTCCCCACCCCCAGGGACAGTCAGCACCCACAGTCCAAGGCCTCCCCCCCCACACTGCAGTGATGCTGCCCGGATACTTTACCGGACGGATCCCGTCACCACTTCTTCCTTCCCCCGGCCTGGATCTCCGAACCCCCAGGCCACTGCGTCTTGACGTCTTACCCCGAGCCGATCCTTCTTTGATTGACAGCGAAACTAACCAATCACAGCATAGTGTTCGACATCACGTTTGCCGACGTGTCCAATCAGATACCCAGAAGGCCGATCTTACATCAGGGCCTGGTGACTTGAAAATGTTATGAGGTCACAAAGATAAACCCCCTCAACATGTTGAACATCCTTCACCTTCGCCACCTGGTGGTGGGAGGCCATCAGTTGCACACTGTCAGGGAAGTCAATCAGCTGTTGCCAAAACATTGTGCAGTGTCTTTCTCTTGGGGTAGAATTCTTTTTCAAGTGAAGATGTCGTAAATAGTTTGTGCAATGGCAAGAGATGTGGTTTAGAATGATCGGTATGTGCTGACTCTAACGGAATAACTCAGAAGTAAGTTAACTTCATGAGTGAAGAGACCTTGCTCATAAGTTATTGTCGGACTTGATCTGTTCTCTTATATCACTTTGAAAAGAAAGTGGAAAAAAACCTGAAAATGCAAAAACAAAAAACAATATCCTGGAAACACACAGCAGGTCAGTCAACATCTAGAAAGAAAGGAAAAGATAAACTTGCATTTATGTCGAGCCTTTCACAACCTCAGGATGTCCCAACGTGCTTTACAGCCAATTAAATACTTTTGAAGTGTAGTCACTGTTGTAATGCAGGAAACGCAGCAGCCAATTTGCACATAGCAAGCTCTCACAAACAGCAATGATATAATGACCAGATCATCTGTTTTAGTGATGTTGATTGAGGGATAAACATTGGCCAAGATACCGGGGAGAACTCCCCTGTTCTTCTTCCAATAACGCCATGGGAGCTTTTATGTCCACCCAAGAGGGCAGATGGGGCCTTGGTTTAACATCTCGTGCAAAAGACGGAACCTCCAACAATGCAGCATTGCCTCAGTACTGCATTGGAGAAAAGATAAGTTAATGTTTTGAGCATACAACCCTTCATCATTTTCTGTTTTCTGTTTTTGTCTCATAGAATCATAGGAACAGGAGTAGGCCATTCAGCCCCTCGAGCCTGTTTCGCCATTCAATTAGATCATGGCTGATCTGTATCTTAACTCCATTTACCCGCCTTGGTTCCGTAACACTTAATATTCTTGCCTAACAAAAATCTATCAATCTCAGTTTTGAAATTTTCAATTGACCTAACCTCTATAGTTTTTTGAGGGAGACAATTCCAGGTTTCCACTACCCTTTACATGAAGAAGTGCTTTCTGACATCACCCCTGAATGGCCTAGCTCTAATTTTAAGGTTATACCCCCTTGTTCTGGACTCTCCCACCAGATGAAATAGTTTCTCTCTATCTACCCTATCAAATCCTTTAATCATCTTAAACACTTCAATTAGATCACTCCTTAATCTTCTATATTCAAGGGAAAACAATCCTAGTTTATGCAGCCTGTCCTCATGACTTAACTCTTTTAGCCCTGGTATCATTCTGGTGATTCTGCGCTGCAAGCCCTCCAAAGCCAATACATCCTTCTTGAGGTGCGATGCCCAGAACTGAATGCAGTACTCCAGATGGGGTCTAACCAGAGCTCTGTACAGCTGTAACATAACTTCCACCCATTTGTGTTCCAAATATCATTCAATTGTGTGTAATAATTTAGTATGATTTCCTGCATGATTTGTACATGTTTAGTATCTTGGCTACCTTAAATTAGTACCCTGGATTTACCGTATCAACACCATTTAATATCTTGTATGATTCTATAAGGTCTCCTCTCAATTAGTCTACTTTCAAGGCTAAAGGAAAAAAGGCTTGTTCAGATGATTGTGCCTGCAGGCCCCAAATTATCAGAGCTTGGACAGTCTTAATCAGTTTTTTTTACTGACCGTACCAAGTTAATCTGTGATTCAGCACTAATTCGTATTGGTTGAACAGCCTTGCTTGGGCTACAAAAAAACATGAGTTTTTTGGGAAATAATTGGCAGGCTTGCTTATGTCACAAGAAATGCTGTTTTGTGGGAAATGATTGGGATGAAGGCACATTTTGGGGGAAGCTTTACCCTACATTGAATCAAGTAGCACTCGACTTTGGCAAGGGGTAGAAAAAGTTGGAAAGAATGTTCCTTCCTTTAGCACAAATATTCCTCCTCTTCATGAGTTTAAAATGAATCAACAAAAATGTTAAGATCAGAATAATAAAGGTGAAGAGGAACAAACATTATGATTGAACAATACCTCTTCCTTTCATGGTCTATTATATTCATCTAGTCTTGCACAACAATATTGCACATGATCATTAATTCTTGTTGAGATCAGGCCTATTCCATACTGCTTCCTTTTTTTTTGCTAGGTTTGAAGAAACACTTTCTGCCTCATTTGGTTTTGGATTTCCCAAAAATTGGCAACCCCATTGTTAATGTGGATATGAACTAAAGATGAAAAGGAGATTATCGAAATGCTGAACAATAACTGAGGGAACTAACGAGTTAATCAATGTTTATGCTATTCACATGCAAGCGTATACATGTGTACGCAAAAAGAACAAAGCTTACACATAAGAAAGTGTTGTAGGGGTGTGAGCTATATGCAGGAAAATTGAATGCTAATACAATGTTTTCATTAGAATCAAAATCTACTTTGAAACTGCTACTTATGAAAATAACTTGACATTTACAAAAATAGTTAATCATAAATAATTTCTACTCTTCCCTCCTATACCGAAATCATTGACTCCCTTAACGTGGTACAGTTGAATGGGGTGGGCGGTGGAGGGGTCAACCAAGTGGGCATTGTTCATGTGTGAACCTTGACAGTTAATGTTAGCAGGATATCCAACTGTTGAGGACATCTCAGTCAGTACTGATCCTGTCCTTACCCAGTGTCCACATGTACAGATATAGGGATCGCTGATTTTCTTTCCAACTGTAGCACCCCTACTGCTTCCTGGGCTGAGATCAGCTAACTCAGCAGAAGGTGGCATCAAATCTGGTCTGTATGTCTCAAAGCATCTGACATTATCCTCAAGCTTTTAGGCAGTCCATCCCTGTGCCTTGTTTCGAACTGTCCTCAGTTTATTTGCTTAGAGGCTACCATAATTATCAACATGTTTCCCAATAAAGCTTGTTCAAAATCAGATGTGGAAATCAAAATACATAACTGCAACAGTACTTTGGAACCCAGCTGCTAGCACATGTGGGCAAGAGTTTTTCCTGTGCATAAGACTGGTGGCACTGTCCTCATGAAAAACCATTTTGCAAAGTTTTTACTGAATATTTTCAAATGTGTATAATTTCAATTGTACATATTAGAAAATAATCAGTAATGTAAGGTTGTTTAAAGAGGCTTTAAAAAATTGCCAAACTTTTTTCTGGTTTGGCGAAGAAGAGTTGTGTGTCATTTTCAGCCATCACCTGCAGCAACTGATGGGACAATGTATTTTGGCAGAGCTTAAATCATTGTGCCACATGTTTATGAACAAGCATTCACTGGATACCACGCTGGAGTACCAGCCTAGATAATGCACTTAAATAGGGCTTGAACTTACAGCCTTTTGGCTCAGACTGACTAAGCCATATCAATATTGTTAAATTCAAATAATTTAAAAATATAGCCTGAAGCAGGCTGAGCCGCGACTTTCCAAAATCGTATGGACGAATGACCTATTTGATCTTATCGTTCAAGAATACCAATCTCGCCATTGTCCCATTATAGTTTCCTTTTAAACATCCACCTGAACAGGCAGGTGGGGCTCTTGGTTTTAAAGACATCATTCTGCACTGGAAGGTCAGCCCAGTTTACGGACTCAAGTCCCAGTTTGGAGTTTGAGCCTGCCCCTGAAATCAGAATGCTGCTGAATGAGCCCGCCGCAGGGTGTGGAATGCATTTTAGACACTCACAATGATATTACAATCGAATTGTTATTTGTGTTCTGGTGGGGTCCATTGGGCACGTCTATTTATTTTGAACTCATTGTTTGATTATTGTACCAGTGGTGCCCAAGGGCACCTGTTATAACAATTTTATGTTCCCATCTGTTGACGTTGGGGCAACTTTTTTTTTGTGTATTAGGCCCCCCTTTTATAAGGGGGGGTGTGGGGTGTGCTTAAATACTAAAACCAAACAAACCAAAACCAAGTGTTCAAATTAAAATTTTATTATCCTCGTCCAGGATGCATTCCAGCCCCTGCGGTGCCCACCGGTCGCGGAAAGCCTCGAGCGTACCGGCAGACACCGCGTGCTCCATCTCCAGGGCCACCCGGGCGCGGAGCATCCCGCGGAAGAGAGGCAGACAGGCCGAGCGACCGCCCCCACGGACCGCGATCATCCTAGACCTGTGGATGGCCACCTTGGACAGGCCCAGGAGCAGGCCCACGAGAACGTCCGCCGACCTGCCCGCCCCCCCCCTCCTCACCGGGCGGCCAAAGATCAGGAGCGTGGGACTGAAATGCAGCCAGAACTTGAGGAGCAGCCCCTTCAAATAATGGAACAGGGGCTGCAGTCTCGCACACCCAGTGTACAGATGGAACGCGGACTCCTCCAGGGCCGCAGAAATCACAAGCGGCCTGGGTGACGTTGGGGCAACTTTTTTTTTTCTTTTTTTTCTTTCTTTTTTTTCTTTTTAAAATGACACATCCCACAATGCTTTGCCCAGTTGATGCCCCCATGCTGCCAATCCTCAGACACACACCCATTCTCTATATTAGAACTGGGGACGATTCACACCATCCATGGGATGGAATTTCCATTTCCCTGTCCAATGGTTGGTTTGCAAATTCACTCAAGACTACTTGATTCCTCTGAATATTGTCTCAGTGTCACAATTACGAACAAGTAATAAACTTGACCAGATTATGAAAAGCCACTTCAGTGAAAATATCAAATTATTATCAAATAATTCAAAGTTGTCATTCCGAGAGATTGAAACAAAGAGAAACTTTCAGATTTTTTTTTTTTCTTTTTTTTTATTAGGCCCCCCTTTTATAAGAAGGGGGGGTGTGGGGTGTGCTTAAATACTAAAACCAAACAAACCAAAACCAAGTGTTCAAATTAAAATTTTATTCTCCTCGTCCAGGATGCATTCCAGCCCCTGCGGTGCCCACCGGTCGCGGAAAGCCTCGAGCGTACCGGCAGACACCGCGTGCTCCCTCTCCAGGGCCACCCGGGCGCGGAGCATCCCGCGGAAGAGAGGCAGACAGGCCGAGCGACCGCCCCCACGGACCGCGAGCATCCTAGACCTGTGGATGGCCACCTTGGACAGGCCCAGGAGCAGGCCCACGAGAACGTCCGCCGACCTGCCCGCCCCCCCCCCCCCCTCCTCACCGGGCGGCCAAAGATCAGGAGCGTGGGACTGAAATGCAGCCAGAACTTGAGGAGCAGCCCCTCCAAATAATGGAACAGGGGCTGCAGTCTCGCACACCCAGTGTACAGATGGAACGCGGACTCCTCCAGGGCCGCAGAAATCACAAGCGGCCTGGGTGACGTTGGGGCAACTTTTTTTTTTTTTTCTTTTTTTTTCTTTTTTTTTCCCTTTGTTTTTTTTTTTCTCTTTCTTTTGTGTATTAGGCCCCCCTTTTATAAGAAGGGGGGGGTGTGGGGTGTGCTTAAATACTAAAAACCAAATAAACCAAAACCAAGTGTTCAAATTAAAATTTTATTATCCACGTCCAGGATGCACTCCAGCCCCTGCGGTGCCCACCGGTCGCGGAAAGCCTCGAGCGTACCGGCAGACACCGCGTGCTCCCTCTCCAGGGCCACCCGGGCGCGGAGCATCCCGCGGAAGAGAGGCAGACAGGCCGAGCGACCGCCCCCACGGACCGCGATCATCCTAGACCTGTGGATGGCCACCTTGGACAGGCCCAGGAGCAGGCCCACGAGAACGTCCGCCGACCTGCCCGCCCCCCCCCCCCCCCCTCCTCACCGGGCGGCCAAAGATCAGGAGCGTGGGACTGAAATGCAGCCAGAACTTGAGGAGCAGCCCCTCCAAATAATGGAACAGGGGCTGCAGTCTCGCACACCCAGTGTACAGATGGAACGCGGACTCCTCCAGGCCCGCAGAAATCACAAGCGGCCTGGGTGACGTTGGGGCAACTTAGTGTCACCCCTACAGGTCAAACGATAGGTCATATGAGGCAGGCTGGTGCTGAATGAATGGAGCCCTGGGGGGGGGGGGGGAGGGGGCAAAGGCCGGTCACGTGACAGCGGGAGGCAGCCAGACGGGTAGAAGCTGCTGATTGGTGGAGTGGCTCCGACGCCGCGACCAATGGTGTGCGGCGTGAGAGGTCAGAGGGTAACGGTTGAGAGTTCAGGTCCGGTGTGAGCGGACGGCGGGGAGTGGATTGCGGCGTTAGATTCCCCAGGGGCGGAGCGAGGAGAGCCGGGTCCGGGGCTCGGGCTGGATGGGGGCCGCTCTCGGCTTTAAAGCTGCCACAGTGTGAACTCCCACCACCACCACCCACCCACCCGGGGTAACCGCGATGACAGACAACGAGGACCAGGCGGTGAGTGATGGGTGGCCGGGCCGGGCCGGGCCGCTTGGTGCCGGGTGGCCCAGTCCGGCCCCGGGAGTTGGGGGCCTTGGGTATCAACATGGGTCTCACCGGGATCCTGGCGGCTGACAAGTGACGGCTGCTGCCGGCCCGAGTGGCAGAAACCCGCCGGCTCTGACCTGCCATGTGGCGGCTTCATTCGAGGCTCCTGAGGGAGACGGGAGTGTGATTTCCCCCCCACTCCCTCCACCGGCACTGGGCAAAACATCTCCGACCCCCCGTGGAGGAACAACGGTGTTTGGGTCATTCAGTCCCGGTGATTCTCTGGCCATTAGAAAGCTGCTTAGAATGAAGCTGCTGGGCATCTGCCAGGAATGTGAATGTAGAGACTTCCTTCTGTCGTACCAGGCTTCCCATTGCAAGGCAGGGACAGCACTGACAACTGTGACAGCAAGGGCTACAGAGAAGGAGGAGCATTGGGGTAGGGGTGTTATACCTTTTTCAGGCTATAAATTACACCCCCCCCCCCCCCCCTCACCTCCCAACCTTGCTTCTTTCTGTGCTTTCATTATAAACACTGTTCCTGAGACTGGGGAAGTGAAGAATAGACAGTTTAGAATTAAATAAAAGCGAAGGACCCATAAAACCACATTCTATATTTGAGGGTTATAGAAAATCTACTATTGTACATTCCAAGAAACTTCTGAACTTGTTTGTTCCCGTGTTCCTTAAATGCAGATCAAACTTTATCTGAATCATCTAATATGATCATAAGGGTGTAAAAATAAGTTTTTTTTTTAAAAAAAGTACTTTCCTCTCTGCTTTTACTAATACTGTAACCAGTTTTTTTTAAATTTTCAGATGGAGCTTGAAGCTCTACGCTCTATTTATGAAGGAGATGAATGTTTTAAGGAACTCAGTCCAGCATCTTTTCAATATAGGGTGAGGTACAGTAAGGCATTTGGTACAAATACAGTTGGTGAACTTGAGTTTGCAGTGATTGTAAGTTAATGTTTTTGCCAATTCTTCACAGTTTGACTATTAATCCTGCACTTCAAACTATTATACCTTGGGATTCTACTTGAGTGAGGTGTATGAGAGATTGACTCACTTTCACCAGCCGAATTACCCTGTAGCACCGCATGTGCAATGGTGGTCTGAATTAAAGGAAACCAAAGTGCACAATGTACATGATGTATTTGTCTTCAGATTGATCTTGAAGTAAGATTGTGATTGATAGAAGGGGAAGATGCAGCTGACACTCAGAAGTGTTGTGAAGTTTTATTCTCAAAATCTGTATTTTAAAAAATTGCCATGGAAATTTCCCATTACTGTTTGAGACACAAGGGGGATAAATTTGAGCATTGCCGCTGCGGGCTGAAAATCGGGCGGGCGGGTTCTACAACAGGCAGGTGATCTGATCCACCAGGTTACCGCTCGGGTGGCAAAGTTGAAATTCCCTCCCATTGTGTCCTTAAGAAGGGACGTCAGATGCAACTTTTTCACCTAAATGGTAATAATAGTTGTGTAATAAATGACCAGAGGAGATTGCAGAATGTTTGAAGGAAGTATATCCGATGCATTCATAGGTCACCAATAAAGTATGTTGTTTCATTAATTGCTAAATCTTGTATTTAGAATGTCTTCACTTCTCTGCCAATACTACATTTGACCTTTTTTCTATTTTTGTTTTTATATTTTATTTTAGGTAGGTAACCTTGGCGACCCTAAAGCCTTCCTATTAGAAATTTCATGGCCTGAAATGTATCCAGAACTGGCCCCAAACATATCAATGAATGCATTCTTCAATAATAGCATGTAAGAGTTCCAATCCTATTTAACTAACTGAGAATGCTGGATTTTTTTAAAATCTCCTTTCAGTTTTAAAGGGATCTCTAATTAATTGCTTTGTGAATTAAAATCTAACTGTAATCTTTGAATACAAGTGCTGTCTGTATATAAGACTTCCGTACTTTTTTTTTAAAAACACACATACGCACACCTTTTTGGAAAGAGATTTCCTTCAGTTTGTTTCTGCATATAGCCCCAAATTCATAACAGGACCAGTTACCAGACCTTGTAGAGCTATTTCTGATGTACCCTATGACTATCCCGGAATTGTGCCCGAGACCCAGCCTATGCAGAGAAGTTAATGAAAACTAGACCAGGATAGCTAACAGAAATTCCTTTTTTAAATAACTTAAGTGCCACACTTTCACCCCATGTACATTGTGGCATTAAAAAAAAGCTGGCCATAAAATTTTGATTACGAACCTGATTTTCTACCCCTTCCCCAGCCTGGAAGAAATAAAGACTTCTCTGGCTGGTCAAATTACTTGCTGTTACATATTAATGACACATGTTCAGCTTAATACTTTGGGAAGCATTTACTAAGGTTGGAAAATTCCAATTAGCTTGGTAAAGAACTAGCACAATGTATTGAATCAGATTTTTAAGTAAAAGTTATGACAGGAATTTGAACCATGTTTGGTCACTCGATTTGGTAAACCATCTGGCTACATCGTGTTCTGATGTACATTTTGTATGCTTTTCAGTTCTCCATCAGTGAAGCAGAATATAATAGCCAAACTGAATGAACAGGTTGAAGCAAACCTAGGCACTGCCATGATGTACACACTGTTTGAATGGGCTAAAGAGAACCAAGAGCAGCTCATGGAAAACCACCACCCACTGGTTACTGGAATGGTAAGTCTGATATAAAAAGAATGCTTTAAGAAACACTGAATTCCTGATACTTCTTATTTCTACTAAAATCTACATTGTGGATTTTACACATTGAAAATGTAACTATTCAGCTGCATTATAAGGAATTTATATTGTGCATTCATGTTCATAGCAGAATTGATAGTGAAATTTAATTTGGTTTGTGAAATACCTTCAAGTTTTTTAAACCTTTTGAATCGTGTGTGGCCACTTGTTGGTCTCCTCTTCCAGGAGCATGTTGAAACCAAGTTAGTTGGTGTCTTACCATGAACGAACTAACATGCATTTATGTAATACTTTTTGTGACCTTGGGATGTCCCAAAGCACTTCACAGCCAAGGAAATACTTTTGAAATGTGGTCACTGTTGTAATATAGGCAAACAAGGCAGCCAATTTGCACACAGCAAAGTCCCATGAATAGCGATGAGATTAATAAGATAATCTGTTTTTAGGGGTATTGGTTGCAGGATAAACGTTAGGCAGGAACAGAACTCCCCTGCTGTTTGAAAAGTGCCGCTGGATCTTTTATAAATCACTTAAGCTAGTGCTTGATTTTCAGCCATTTCCAGAGATGAGATCTTCCTTGCTTTTACTACGGAGGAAATTTATTTTTGTAGCCATATGTACTTGTTACCATTGGCTATCTTTTTTTCTTCTCCACCTCCTCCCCTACACTGTGTGCCAAACTGGAGAGAGTTGCCCTAGGTTGCTCTTTCCCCAA
Source organism: Heptranchias perlo (assembly GCF_035084215.1). Taxonomy (NCBI): domain Eukaryota; kingdom Metazoa; phylum Chordata; class Chondrichthyes; order Hexanchiformes; family Hexanchidae; genus Heptranchias; species Heptranchias perlo. The sequence goes on along the minus strand of NC_090328.1, from coordinate 21,848,681 downwards.
CCAGTTATGGCATTTGCAGAATAAGTTACCTGTCTGCCATATTAGCTGAAGGAAGGTTTTGAGGATTACAGAAGGGGCAGATAATGATTAGTTTAATAATGTTGGATTTGTGAATGGTTATAACTTTTTTTGGTTTCCTACAGACCATATCCATGACTGAAAATACTGGAACATCTAATACTTCTGCGGCTAAGAAAAAGGAGAGAAAAGAACAACTGTCAAAATCCCAAAAGAGGAAGTTAGCTGATAAGACAGGTTTGCAAAAATATTGCTGTGAAGAGTTAAAATTATTAACTGTGGTGTGCATACAAATGAATGAAGCTTGGTCCGTGCTGTGTCCTTTGTCACTTCTGCAATGCAAATAGGTGGGGGGAGTTGTTTTGATGTACAGTATTCCGGTTGTTTAATGCATCGTATTTCCACACTTCTGTTGTGTGTGTCACAAGATAATGATTGCAACGCAGGTCACCCTCCCTATTACAAATTCAGGACTGCCGCAGATATCTACTTGGGTTCAGTGGTACCAGCTGCCCCCTTAGACGGTCTTACAGAAGTTGACTCCCACTGCCCTAATCTGCGAGTGTGGACGTAGGTACTGCGTGTGGAACAATGAAATTCTTCTGTGTTCTAGACCGGATCTCTGTGTCTTATGCATGTGTACTCCTTCAATCTCTCCGTAAAGGTGGATTGAGTTAACACTAGTCGAGGCATTGCTTGGTTGGATTTGTAAGCTGTTCCATTCCGCAGTAGGCAAACGTACGAGTAAGTTGGTCACTTGTTACAATTGGTACAACTGCTGCTCGTGTGCTCTTCCAAAATAAAGAACACACGTACGCTAGTCCACTTTAGGCCCTTTACTTAATGCAAAACCATGGACTCTCCCTGATCAGAGAACGGAATCTCCCCCGTTGCTGCTTAATTTCCCCCATGTCAGTATTTTTTTTAAAAGCCTCTCTCGCAGTCCCCATAGAGATCACAAAAGGTTTCCAGCACCAAGGTGTGAACTGTCCCTCTGAATAGCCAGGCTTGGCTAACGAATTGTCCACAGTTTGGGTCTCTGCGAAACAACTTCCCATCTGTTGTAATTACCTTCGGCTACCTACCTATCATAGAATCGTAGAATGGTTACAGCACAGAAGGAGGCCATTCGGCCCGTCAAGCCCGTGCCAGCTCTACAAGAACAATCCAGCTAGTCCCTTTCCCAGTAGCCTTGCAAATTTTTTTTCTTCAGGTCATTAAAAGCTCTACAAATCGAATTTGTGTGGCTGTGTTTGGGAAGGAGAAATGGGCCCAATTCTCCACTCCTGATTGTTAATCCCTGCTGGCAGAGTGGATGTTGGTTGAAGACAAGATTGGGCTTGGTTTTGATTCTCCCAAAGTCAAATTGCTTACTGACACTCACTGTCATAGCCAAAAGGTGACTGCAATCGATGAAACCATACCCCAGCAAGGAGGGGTGGGAAGAAATTGGTCTGAAGGAAAAATGCTCCTCCTTTGAATCTTGCTCTGAGGACAGTTTTTAATTCTGCTGTTTTTGGTGTCTCTCTATTTAGATAACAGAGGAGAACTTCCACGAGGATGGAATTGGGTGGATGTAGTTAAGGTATAACTTAGATTTAAATTTTTTTTAATAGTTTCAAGAATTTGAGAAGTATAATGACCATTTTCACAACTGAATGTAGAATGAGATGGCAACAGTCTGAATGTATTTCAATGTACAGAAAATGTATTAGATGTTATCACAATTGTAGTTATTTTGAAAGATGTAAAGGAAATGCTCTTGTCCAAAAAGACCAAAATGTTGGATTTGTATGTTAACTTCAAGCATTTCAATTACTAATGAGTTTTTCACTTTCTCTCAAATAAAATCTGCTGATGCCTGATGGATGGCTTTGTTCCTGCATATACAGCATGTAAGTTTTTTAAAAAAACCTTTTCCCACTACAGTCATTTGGCCCGTGCAAGCTGTTACAATTATAGATTTCAATAACTGAGCTGACTGTTGGATGTATGCTGAGTTGACTGTTAAATGTGAATAGGTCATACCCTATTCAGTAAAATGTGACGTGCTTTGCAGTGAAGACTGGTTAAACTATCAGTCTGACATTTTCTCGTTTGAGTTGAAACCCGTCGGAGGTGAGATTTGAGTCCCCAATTGCAATACATCTCACCCCATGGCTTGAATGTGGCAATTCCTTCCCGCCTCACTAAAGCCTCCATGCCTGGCTACGCATTCTGCACAAGCCCTACCCAAACTACTGTCGCCCTTATCCTCAAGTCCCACCTTCATTTTTTTGTTTTCTCTCTCCTCTCCTCCTGCGCCTGCTGTACTCCTCCGACACCTTCTCTTTCAGACAGCTCACTCTTTTCCATCCCTCACTCAAAATCCTCATCGTGTCCCACCCTCCTAAGCCCCACACTTTAACTCCACACCAAGTGACTCCTAGTGCTCGGTGACTTCATCCGATACCTAAACTCCCTAGTCCGTGCTCCAACTTCTCTGCCCTTTTATCCGAACTCAATCACCCCATCTCCCTTTCACATAAACTTACCCCCTCCCCCTATCAATGGCTATCCCCCAACCTCAATCTCATCTCATTGCCTTCTGAAAGCTATCAGCTGACCACTTCTTCATCTCCTTAGCTATCCGTCCATGGAGGAGAGTGGAAAAAAAACATTTTTTTCCCCCTAACTCTCTCGCTAATTCACTCTCAAACTTCCAAATTCCTCTCCTCTACCCCTTCACCCGCCAAAAAACTCTGCTGCTGTCGACCCACTCAACTGCTCCCTTACCTCTGCCTTCAATGTCCTCATTCCCACCAAATTACTCATTGTTTCCCGTTCCTGCCATTCCTAAGGGGACCATAAATTTTGAGCATACCTGGTGCACCAGTCTTGTCATTCTTAGCCAGACTATGTCAGGCATTACCTTATCACCCTCTCCTCATCCAAAACCATCTACTACTCCATTCTGGAAGGCCTGGACAACCCACTGCTCCACTTCTCCATAATCGACTGCCTTCTCAAGCCCCTTTTATTGTCAAGCGTGAGGAGTTTATGTATTTCTTCGTCTCTAGGATTGAGAGCATCCACGCAGTTGCCTCTGCTGCTGCCTTCCTGACCTCCCTCCTTCCCCTCCCAACTTGTTGCAGCCTTGATCTTTAGTCACGGCAGTTTCTCTCGCATCTTCCCCGCCCCCCACCCCCACTCCCTGAACAGCTGATTGCATCCATGAGACCAGCCTCCTGCTCCTTTGATTTCCTGACAGCTTGGCTACCACTCCTGGCCTCTTTCTAGCTGATGGTGCCTCCTTTTCCACAGGCACCTTCCATCTCGCTTCCAAAACGACTGGCATCCTCCGCTAATCAAAAAAAAACCTTTGTCCTATCAGTCCTCTCCAACTACCATTCCTTCAACCTCCATTTCTCTCTAAGGTCCTCGAATGTGTTGTCACCTCCCAGTTCTGTGCTCACCTATCTCAAAACTCTCTATTCAGATCCCTTCAGTTTGCTTTCATAGTTTACAGTACCAATGCTGCCCTGGCCAAAGTGACAAATTACCTTCCCACTTCCCTATTAGAGAGTTAGAATCAGTAAGTTTGGGAAATGCAAAGGAGAGCATTGCTGATAAAAAAAAAACAAAGGGCCTGAAAGTGCATGGAGGAAGCTCAAGGTTAGCAATAATTTCAAGCCGAGAGGTTTATGAGAAGGAGGTTGTGTCTAGCAAATTTAGTGGCTTACTTTAACGATATAACCAAATTCAGTGTTTTGGCTTCTGAAAATTGAAATACATCTAGCAAGATATTAAAACTAGTTTTGGAACTTATTCTCAAACCGCTATAATGTTGTGGTTTCATTTCTTAAAATCTTTTCTTTTTCCCCATTTGCAGTTGAGCAAAACTGGCTGCAAGGATGATGAGTAACCCAAGTTTGTGGAATGGCGTGAACCTAGAATGTCCGATTTATTTTGCTGCAACGCATTCATTTCCGGTGTTTGTGTGGAAAATCTTTTTGGTAAAATTACAGCATCTGTTTGGTATGAAATCATTGTGGTTTTTTTTTTACTCTGCAGACTCACTGCATATTACAAATGCACAAAATCTGTCATCTCAATCAGTGTCTATTTACAAGGCAAAATTAAAAAAAGAATAACTTGAGCTAAGTTGGACACAAAATAACAGATTGCTTTAGTGCACATATTTCTGGTGGAGTATACCTCTTTTTTAAAGTCATGTTTTTAGTTATAAAACCATGGCTCAATATTTTCCTGAGCAGCATGGTAAAGTATCTGCAATCATGCTAATTGATTTTCTATTTTAACAAGGGCAGGAGAATATTATGGACTGTGCCGCTTTCCCTCCCCATCCCCCCCCCTTTTGATATCCTGTCTTGTCATCATGAGGAAAATCAACCGGAAATATTCAGGATTTTAATAAAGCTTTTAATATTTGTTATCACGTGGACTCTTTATTATAAAGCAGGAATGTTTTCCCACATCGTGCATAGAGGATCAGTGCAGTAAGGAAGAGTCCGTGGATGTTATCTGCCTGGATTTCAGGAAGGCGTTTGACACTGTCCCACATATTAGTTTGTTACGTAAGGTCCAAGCTCACGGCATAGATGGAAATATATTAAAATGGATTTGCAAATGTTGGGTTGGCAGGTATCTGGGTGGCAGCCACTTACCAGTGAATACCGCAAGATTCAGTATTGGGGGCCGCTGTTGTCTATAATATTTTTTATAAATGATTTAGAGGAAGGAATTGTGTCCTAAGTGTCAAATTTGAAAACAATACTAAATTAGGATCAGTGGCAAATGATGAATATCAATGCGCACAAATTTAAAAGGGTCTTTACAAGCTTAATCAGTGGGCAGAGAAATGGCCGATGCAGTTTAATACAAGGAATTGGGAGGTTGAGATTTGGCAGAGGGAAGGTTGATGTGGATTATGTGATTTATGTGCAGGAGAAAGATCTTGGGGGTTTTAGTGGTCAGGTCACTAAAGCTATCAGCACAATGTTTCTAGGCTGTTAGAAAAGCAAACTGAGGATGTTAGGATGCATAGCAAGGGTATAATATATACACCAGAGAGGTAATTTTAAAACTGTATTTGACCCTGGTGAGATCACACCTGGACTACTGCGTGCAGTTTTGATCTCCCTATTTATTTCCGAACAGATATTTAGTTATGGAGGTGGGGGGGGGGGGGGTGGTTGTAGGGGTGTTCAGAGAAGGGCTACACTGTTGTACCCAGAACTTGAGGGAATGCTACATGAGGAAAGATTTGACTGTACTGGGTCTTTTTTTTTTCTCTTCAAAAGAGAATACTTAGAGGATAGGATGAAAATGTTTAAAGTTATGAAAGGTTAGGACAAATTGGATCCAAGGAAGCTTTTCCTGTCATGTACAGAATTAAGCACAAGTGGTTGTACTTACAATTGTATTCGACACAGCACTTGCTTTGTCCTCTATACTGATGCTACTTCCATGTGACCTTAATATAGTTGCATCAGTCCAAGTTTCTACCTCAAATTGTAACTGCATCAAAAAATGCAACTTACGGATTTATTGCCTTGTATCAAAATAGGGTAAGAAATGGAGAAATGGAAGCAAGACTACAGTAAAGCACATTTTAGATGTGGGAAAGTTGGAGGGGAGAGGAATTGGCAAGATTTTACTTTGCAGCAGTCAAGTCCAACTTTGACTTCATGGACCAGGATACTTCATTGCTATACCTAGCACTAAGCATTTGATGTTATTTTCTTTAACATTTTTTTTTAAATGACCATCCTTTAAAGATTCCATCATCTTGGAACATATTAAGTATTCATAAGAATTATGCATTTTAAAGAAGGCACTCCCATTATCAGGTTCTCCTGTTATCATGTGTCATGAGCCATGGATTTTTTCGGATTAGTGAACTAAATTTAGCATACACACCTTGGTTTGGTTATCTTGAGAAATCAATTAATTGAGCAAATCTCCCAGGAGTTCTATGTCTCAAGCAGATGGTTCAAATTTTTATTGATTTGTAAGTTTCTAATACCTGACTTTTCTGCTTACAATGTCTAAAGTTAACTCTTCATAGCAATCTAAACAGACATGCAAGATATCATGATCATAGAAATTTACGACACTGGAGGAGGCAATTCGGCTCATCGTGTCTGTGCCGGCCAAAAAAGAGCTATCCAGCCTAATCCCACTTTCCAGCTCTTGGTCTGTAGCCTTGTAGGTTACGGCACTTCAAGTGCACATCCAAGTACCTTTTAATTGCAATGAAGATTTCTGACTCTTCTGCAGTGAGTTCCAGACCCCAATGATGTTGCAAAGGGAGCATATTCAGAATTTGATTTCATAATATATTGTTTTTAGCTGAATTTTGAACCATGTTTCAGTTGTATCAAGACCCCCTGATCTCCATTTTAAAAATGGACACAATGACTTCAGAATTGTCTCCACAGCCAATTAAGTAGTTGTTCTCTACATTTTTGCATCTGTCCTCTATTTTATATGTTGTCTGCAGTATTTTTTCATTGAAAATCAAAAATAAACATTTAGAACCTGAAATGCATGGGCGTTCTCTTGTTCTCCTACCGTAACACTGGCAGGAGACCATCGGACCTGGTTACACAAGAGTTCTGCTGTTGTTCTGGGATGCGGAGGATTCCACCAGAGTTATGAGAGACCTGGAGAACCCCTCCCCCAGAATTTCAGGGCCTTAATATCCATATCAGTGCACCTATGTTCCAATGTGTGACTTTGCAAATTTAAATTCACTGTTTCCCATACCATTTTGTTTCTGGTGCTCTCTTCCAGAATCTGTTGCCAGTTGGAATTGTTCTTCCACTTGTATCTAAAATTTCAAATGTCAAGTTAACCATCTCTTGCTGAAGTATGATTGTTGGAGTATGCACTTAGGGATTAGAAATATGAGTGTCAGTTCCAGGCATTTCTGAAAGAATTGTAGTGATCCTTTTATGCAGATGGTATTGTGATGTTTGGAGGACTCTCCTGCCGATCTAGTGTTTTCTACTCACCATCTTGAACAGTGGTCTAATTGGGGGTTGGCCAAGGTATTGTGGCTTTGCATAACTCAACAAGAGACCTTCAAGATACTGATTGGAAGAACATTGTCTCAATTGCTGTTTGGGGATGACAATTTAAGTGTGGACACCAGCCTCCAGAATTGTGTTGAGAAGAGGCAAAGGGCACTTTGGTCTTTCTTCAATGACGCCAAAGTACCTTTCAGATTAAAAGCTCCATGTAAGATATGTCCTGTTTGTCTTCATGTTGAAAACTCCTGCACAAGCAATGAAAGGTCCATGTGAGATTCAGAACCAAGCTGGATTTATGGTAAAAAGGGGAACCAGGTCAAGGGAGGAGGGCTCTGCCATTATTGACTTCCCATAGAGGGAGCACCTCTCCCAGCATAATTATTTCTCTGCCAAAAGTGTCACACAAAGACATGGATTAAGCAGCCAGAGAATGATTGGGCCTGAAAACAGTACTGGAATTCAGTCTAGAATATCAAGGTGGCTGACCTATCACAAACTCCTGCATTGGTCCTTTCACCATGCTAGTAGCCAATTTTATTCTTGTGGCAGTTCTCCTTTGCTACCTGATAGATCAGGCACACACTCTCAGAACATACCCCAGTTACCCAAACCCAGAATACTTGGGTGCAGATTAACAAGAATCAAGGTTTAGGGATCCCAAAGTTCGCTCAGGGATAGTATCACAAAACATTGGTAAGATTCCTGCCACTTGTCCAGTTGGCTCCAGATAAACCCTGCAGTTTGTGTAGTTACCTATTATGCCACAACCATGTTTCCAAATTCAGGCATATCTTGGAGCAAAATGACTCTACTTACCCCGTAGGTAGGATTACCAACCCTCTAGGATTGTCCTGGAGTCTCCACAACACTGTTATGAGCAACCCAGGAGAAAAGTAATAGGGACATTAAAAAATAATTGTGATTTTTTTTCATTTTCTTTGAACATTAATCATAAAAACATTGGAGATGGGATAAAAAGGCTGTTTGACTGACAGTAATGAATCAGCCAATTGGATAATTAAGAGCCTGTTTGCTTTCCAGTTATGATGTGGAGATGCTTTCCAGTTGGCATAGGAAGGCAGCGTCCTGCGAGGATGGACATGTCGGGCGACCAATGGTATAAGTGTGGGGGTGGGACAGTTGGAGACAGGAGGTTATGTGATTGAAACCCCCAGGAATACGTCCAACCAGAATTGGCAACCCTACCCTGGAGCATAGTCACATTTTTAAAATGTTAATTTTCCACCAGATGGCGCCATTGATCAATTGAATCCTTAATGTCTTGAGTGAATTTTTGAAAACATTGCTCATTTTTTTTGGATTATAAGTGGGCCTTGCAGTAACATTTACAGCGGTGACAGTGGTCCCTATTTCAGGTCTGCCTGAGGCTATAATCTGGAATCCCGATGCATCAGCAAATTTGTCTAGTGAGCAACCAAACCATTTAGAGCAGGAAGGCCTCTGCTGTGTTAACTAATCTCAACCAGGGTAACAATCTAAGATTTGGCCTCTGGACACATGGATTAGGGATGGGAATATTGTCCAGGGTTCTTGCTCCTTATCATTATCCAGTGATTCCTGTTGGAAGTTTGCATCAGTAGGTGACAGATGAGTACAGGATAAGGGTGGGCTAGAATGTCTTTATGGTGTAAATAAATTGCATTTGGGTGAGTTACTGGATGGAGACTGCTGCCTGTGGAATCATACCTAGCAAGTGGACAATTGAACTAGTTAGCATGTTTTCTTTTTGTAAATGTGTGAATGCCTACATTTGCACTACCAGCCCTGCATGGTGCACTCGAATGTCAGCAAACTGTTCTGTGAAACTATTTAATGATACTGCCATGTCTATGAGGATAATTGATATTTAAACTTACTAAGTCTGATGTCAACAATGTTAAAAAAGACAAGAAATCCAATTTTATCTATAAAGTACATAAAGAACATACAGTACTTGCATTTAGATAGCTATAAATGTGTCAAAACACTGTACAGCCAATACTTTTGAAGTGTAGCTGTTGTTGTAATGCAGGGAAACACAGTATTCAATCTATGCACACCAAGATCTTACAAACAGTGTGAGATGAATGACCAGTTAATCTGTTTTTAATGGTGCTAGTTGAGGGGGTAAATGTTGGCCAGGACACTGGGAGAACTTTCCCATTCATCTTGGAATAATGCTATGGGATCTTTCACCTCCACCAGAGCAGGCAGAACTAAAGTGTCAGGCTAGATTGTGTGCTCCAGTCTCAAGTGGGGTCTGAACCTGTAGCCGCCTGCTCAGAGGCCAATGCTACCATTGAGTCAAGGCAGACACTTGTACAAATACATTAATTGTGTACTAATATCTGCTTTGTGCAATGTGTTGTTCATTGTCCAGAAGGCATACAAAATGATCAATAAAACATGCTGCGACAACCATATATTCTGGAAAGTAACAATAAATGTTGTCAAACAAGTTGTAAAATGATATATGTTGAGCAGTTCAGCTCGTTCAAAAACAATTGGTTTTTGACTACCCATCACCATCATTCTTAATTGTTCTTGTACCAAAGTTCAGTGCATTTTCCATACTTTTCATTTTCATGGGCTTGAAAAAAGCGTATCCACTCAGAGAAGGCAGGTCTTATTTAAGACTCCAGTGCAAGTTATGCTTTTACTGGCATTCTGGTCTCCAGAATCTAAACTATCAGCACGGTTACCTCTGGATTGGAATAGATAAAAATATCAAAGAAAATAACTATTCACCATCCACACTTGTGTGCATAACGTTAAACTGTGTTATGTGTTCATGTAGAAGGCACAACAGATCAACTCGCTAGACAATATAGACATGTAAAGACATTGGTGGAAACTATTTCCTTTACCCCTTTCTTCCCGATCAGTCCCTCTGGAGGGTAACAACGGCATAGAAAACAAAAGCAAAATACTGCTGATGCTGAAAATCTGAAATAAAAACAGAAAATGCTGGAAACACGCGGCAGGTCAGGCAGCATCTGCAGAGAGAGAAACCGAGTTAACGTTTCAGGTTGATGACCTTTCATCGGAACTGGAAGATATTAGAGATGAACAACTTTTAATCCAAGTTCAGAGCAAGGGAAAGGTGGGGCGGGGGCAGTGGGAGAAGCAGGAAAGAACAGGAGGATTTGTGATAGGGTGGAGGGATGGAGTGATTAAATGACAAAAGTGATGATGGTGCAAGGCAAAAGGGGGTGACAATGAGATAACAAAAGATGGGTCCAGACAAGGTGTAGATAGTTACAGAATAGCAGATGGGGAGGGAAGCATGGAAAATCTGGCAAAGAGAAGGCTTTGGGTGGCCCGGGGAATGTTGCGGAAGAAAGGCAGGTAGACCCCAGCCGTTTACCGATAGGAAATCCCCATCCCAAGCACAGCCCACACCTCCTCCACTCCCAGTGTCTCTGGTGCAGCCATTCTACATTACCAGCACCTGCTGTCCTAGAAAATGGGGGGGTGGTTTAGATCTAAAGTTGTTAAACTCAATGTTAAGGCCAGAAGGCTGTGAAATGCCTAATAGAAAGATGAGGTGCTGTTACTCGAGCTTGTGTTGAGCTTCATTGGAACAGTGTAGGAGGCCGAGGACAGAGAGGTTACTGTATATATTCAGGCCCATTAATGCCACTGACTGATCCTTTTGATAACCAGTTGCGGGGGGGGGGGGGGGTCTTTCATCCTGGCCGATCTGCTTGGTGTGTAAATTTGGTTTCCATGGTAATCTATCTGAATGGATCACAGTTATACAAAACTACAGTGGCTGCCCCTGAACGGGGCCCTGTTTCCATCAGATTTGTTCGAGTGTGAGTTACTGTTACATGTCGAGGTCTGCGAATGGGAGCAGGTTTGGGGATTTGAAGCTGATGGTAAGAGGAGCTCGGGGGGTTTTCCCGGGGAGTCGCTGCCTGATCTGCACTCACACTGTCGGCATCACCTCACTTCACGGTGCTTGGAAGCTGTTTCCTTCTGTTATTCGGTAGGTGGAAATTTTTGCCTCCCCCTCGTTCGTCCTGGGTGTTTAAAAGTGAAACCAGCTACATTCGAAATTGTCGAGGATCAGAAAGTGGACTGTGACCGACTCCCATCAATAACCCAAGGTAACTGACCTGACTAATGCACTAATAGGTCCACTTTATTCTGCACTTTCGACCTCCCTCTCTATGTATATAAAATCTGTTATGTTTACCGAAATTTCTTTAAAAGTGTGCTGGTTTGCAGGCAACAAAAGCACCTTCAGGTCACTTGTGCATTAAGTTGTCCACAAGTTGTCCACATCTTCTTCCTCTCCCCCCCCCCCCAAAAAAAAAGTGTTATTTAAAAAAATGTTTTAACAACTTTTCCTTTTGCTGTTTGAAGTGATAGGTTCACACTTGCTAACAGACCCTCTAACTATGCCTGAAGTATCGAGATCTGTACATTAACCGTGAATAAAAACTCATTGGAACTGACCTGTGTTTATGTGTTCTTTCCCTCCCCCGTTCCCCCCTGTACCCAGAGGGGGAGAGGAGCAGGAGCTCAGTGCACGGTTAGTCAGGGAACCCGGGAAGGAAGAAGGAAAATCTGTCCGACACCTTTGAGTCATTTAAATAAGACTGACAGAAACTGTTGGTCATTTTACTTTATATTTTATTGTTCACCATCTCAGTCCAGCTTAACACAAACTAGAGCTTCGAAAACTTCTTTCTGCTGTGTTAAATAACTGGTCTTGAAATTAACTCTACACTTCGAGGAGAGGAGTGGACCAGTACCGCCGGGACGGTGCCGAAGTTTGGGCCATACTGAATGAGCCTCGATTTATGTTAGTTCCATTTTACTTTTAGTGACTGCACGTTGGACAGTAAGTTGTTTGGAAAATACGTATTGGCACATTTACCAGTAGGCTTAGAGATAGCAGGGATGACGATCTTTGAAGTTGAATTTAACGAAGACGTCTGTCTCCTGATAGGTATTTCATCAAAATGTTCCTTTGTGTTCTTTTGAAGTCATGATGTGGAGATGCCGGTGATGGACTGGGGTTGACAATTGTAAACAATTTTACAACACCAAGTTATAGTCCAGCAATTTTATTTTAAATTCACAAGCTTTCGGAGATTTTCTCCTTCCTCAGGCAAATTTTCTCCTTCCTCAGGCAAACATTTGCCTGAGGAAGGAGAAAATCTCCGAAAGCTTGTGAATTTAAAATAAAATTGCTGGACTATAACTTGGTGTTGTAAAATTGTTTACAATTCTTTTGAAGTGTCTAAGCATCATGGCGTGAAATTCCTATTTTAATAAATAATGCGGGATGCGAGATTTTCTTTGTAATTAAGAAATCCCTTGCAAATTAACTTCTCAGAAATGTCATGTTTCATTCAAAGGCATACCTTCCAATAAGCAGATCATTGATTATGAAACGACAGTCATCTTGTTTTTCGTTTTAAAAAAATTTCACCCCATCATCTTGTGCAATATGGTGCAATTTTCCTAAACAATAAACAGTATTTCACAACTGGTTATAAAAATACACCCCTTCAAGACAACGCACGTTTGAGTGACTGCATCTGCCAATAGCCGGCTTGGTCTGCGGAATAAGGTTATCCCTACTCAAAGTAAAATTTAAACGGCATTGTCTTGGTGAAGATGGATTTTCGAGAGGGAGAGCCACAGCAGCCAGTCATCATCAGATGATCCCAGGGGATACAAATTAAGAATTAGGAGGTTGACAATAAAAGGGCCCACCTGCACGTTCCATTCCAAGTCACACAACATCCCCACTTGGAAATCATAGAATCATAGAAGTTACAACATGGAAACAGGCCCTTCGGCCCAACATGTCCATGTCGCCCAGTTTATACCACTAAGCTAGTCCCAATTGCCTGCACTTGGCCCATATATAGAATCATAGAAGTTTATTGCTGGCTCAAAATCCTGGAACTCTCTACCTAACACCACTGTGGGAGAACTTTCACCACACTGATTGCAGTTGTTCAAGGAGGCGGCTCACCACCACCTTCTCAAGGGCAATTAGGGATGGGCAATAAATGCTGGCCTCGCCATCGACGCCCACATCTCATTAACTAAAAAAAAGGCAGAATGTTTTACAGGAAGAGTCGTGGGACCAGTTACCACAGAAAATCATTGAACTGCACAGTATGAAAAGGTTTTTTATTCATTCTGAGGATATAAGCATCACTAGCAAGGCCAGCATTTATTTGCCCATCCCTAATTGCCCTTGAGAAGGTGGTGGTGAGACACCTTCTTGAACCGCTGCAGTCCGTGTGGTGACGGTTCTCCCACAGTGCTGTTAGGAAGGGAGTTCCAGGATTTTGACCCAGGGAGGATGAAGGAACAGTCGGGATGGTGTGTGACTTGGAGGGGAAGTTGGAGGTGATGGTGTTCCCAGGCACCTGCTGTCCTGGGCAATGAGTTAGCAACTGATAAGAGAAAACTAGGTTGATTTGGTTGGAGACCCTTCAAGTGGAATTAAATGTGAGTTTACACTGATGCACGATGGTCTTGACGGAAAATTGTCAGAATAATTTCCAGTTGTAAAAGCTCCCCAGTGTTACAGAATTTTGAAACGCCGATGACTCTGGTTATTGCTTTTTGACATTTAATATATAGGGACGCTTTCTTTTAGAATAAACAAATGCGAATCCTATAAAATAAAAACTGCTCCTAGGACTTTGATGCTTTTGTTTTTCTTCAGTAGATTCGGAGAGATTCCGAAGCGCTGGTCGAAGAGCAGCTCTCTCTCTCTCTCCTGACACTCCATGGAACTGGCCCGAAGAAGTTACACGGCCGATGTAGCATCGGGCAGGAAGAAAGATTTCATATTAAAACTTTATCGTGAGCATGCAGTCGGTCCGGTGGGAAGTAGCTACTCTTCAAGCGGATTAAAGAAGGTAGTGATGATAATAAATGTTCCTTTCTGCAGGCTTCACACGTACCAGGAACTAACAGGAACCAACCTTTCAAAAGCGTCACTTGCTTTCTAAACCAAATACAACGACACGTGTTCCTTGCCTTTTGCATTTTCTTGTTTCAGATCCATGAACTTGCAGAGCGGATTTCGCCCACAATATTTTAAAAAATCCAAATGAACACAAAAGTGATAAAATGTTTGTAATCGGAGTGGGAAGCAAGTTATCCTTTTGATAATATAGAAAGAAAGAACTTGCATTTACATAGCGCCTTTTGTGTCATCAGGATGAACCAAAACACTTCACAGCTAATGAAGTACTTTTTTTTAGTATAGTCGCTGTTGTTATGGAGGAAATGTGGCAGCCAACACAGCAAATCCCCACAAACAGCAATTAGATAAATGACCAGAGAATTTGTTTTTGGTGGTGTTGGGTTGGTCAGGACACCAGGAGAATTCCTCTGTTTTTGGAATAGAGCAAGGGGATCTTTGACATTCACATGAGAAGGAAGACATCTTGACCTAAGGTCTTACCTGAAAGACACGCCAACAGGGTGGGGCTTGAACTCAACCTCCTGAGTCAGAGATAAGAGTACCTCCAACTGAGCCTACGTGTATAACGTGGTGATGCAGTTGGGAACATTTTGTGGATTATACTAAATGGCGAGTGTTTTCAGCACTGAATCATGGGTCAGGGGACACTTGTCATAAGTATGGTTTGAAAGGTTCTTGGTCCTCTCCACAGAACATTTGTTTTATTCGTTCATGGGATGTGGGCGTCGCTGGCGAGGCCAGCATTTATTGCCCATCCCTAATTGCCCTTGAGAAGGTGGTGGTGAGCCGCCTTCTTGAACCGCTGCAGTCCGTGTGGTGAAAGTTCTCCCACAGTGCTGTTAGGAAGGGAGTTCCAGGATTTTGACCCAGCGACGATGAAGGAACGATATATTTCCAAGTCGGGATGGTGTGTGACTTGGAGGGGAACGTGCAGGTGGTGTTGTTCCCATGTGCCTGCTGCCCTTGTCCTTCTAGGTGGTAGAGGTCGCGGGTTTGGGAGGTGCTGTCGAAGAAGCCTTGGCGAGTTGCTGCAGTGCATCCTGTGGATGGTACACACTGCAGCCACAGTGCGCTGGTGGTGAAGGGAGTGAATGTTTAGGGTGGTGGATGGGGTGCCAATCAAGTGGGCTGCTTTGTCCTGGATGGTGTGGAGCTTCTTGAGTGTTGTTGGAGCTGCACTCATCCAGGCAAGTGGAGAGTATTTCATCACACATTGCCGCCAATATCTACATATTTGTATCTATATTTTATTTGTAAGCATGGCTATTTACGCCAGTCTGACACTGGTAGCTGCAGTCCAGGTTTCAACCAGGTAGAACCAGGTTTAAGTTGCTTGCCTCTTACTTAACTAAGGAAGGGTTCTGTACATGCCTTGATACACGCCTGCACAGCTCTTTTTCTCGATAGTTGGAAATTCAAATATAGGAGAGCGCGGAGGTAAGATTTTGAGCTCTCTAAAACCTTTAAATTGAAGTAAAGTAGGTTTTAAAAACTCCCAGAGGGCCCTTGAGTACTTTATATGCTAAGTTTGACATCACACTGGATTTGTACTCCATGCCATGCCAAACTGAAGCAGTGTGAGTCTGTCCTTTCCAGGAGGTCTCACTCACAAGAACGTGCTGTACTTTAAGAGATAGGGTTAGAATGTACAGAAATAGTAGGTAGCACTGTGTCTGGACGCATTTTGCTGCGCTGTTGCAAACTGCAATGCTGTCTCCACTCCCAGCCCTATCAAGAATTGAGCAACTCTGTGTGTCAAGGGAGAGTAGGGCTAAGTACCTCTTGTGGAAGCAGACCACCCGGAACACAAACTGCAGCCTTCCAACCTAATTCTATCGTTGCCACACGTCGTTCATGAACATTAAGTGAAGATATTTTTGAATGGATCAAATCCCCTGATAATCCCGCGCGCGCTTTTAAGGGGAAAGAGTCATTAAAAAAACGTTCTTAATCTCTGCAAGAAAGTGTCAGACTTTTCCAGCTAAATCTAGTGCAGATATTCCGTACACTACAAACATTCAACATCAGGGGTCCTCAATTGAGCATATCCAGAGCTTTCTATACAGGAATGTAATGATGGTTGGGCAATAAAGGTTTTTAATTAGTTGGGTTGATAAAGGCACTCGTCGATTAATCAAATTTCATGACTGTAAAACAGCAAACAGGCACATGACGATTAATTATTACATTGGCATACAGACCAGACTGAAAATACCTACCTAAAAGATACATATATTTATTTATTGCCGTGTGTATTACCCAAAGGTTGATCAAAATGTTTACAAAACTTTCCTCATACTAATCTCACCAAGTTTTGAAAGCACGAATTAAAGGAATACCTGCTTCTGAAATCCAAGAGATTAATATTGATCCCGGTTGTTAGCAACATTTTATTATATCGCTGAGGTAGCCTTGGGCAGCGGTATAATTACTACATTGTGTATAATCGTTAGGAATATTTTTTTAAAAACCTCAAACAATTGGAGTGCAGGAAAGTGGACCAAAGAGAATTTCAAGGCAGGTGTTGGTTGCTAGGACTAGAATTACTGTTTGGTGTTGTAGGTAACGATCGTGTTTTATTGGCTCCCCGAGAGTTTGTGTTAGCTCTGTCTCTGCAAAACAGTCCCACCTCCTTTATTCGGACTGCTAAACCTCTTAACATCCAGCCCACGTTTCCAATAGATCATGTTAACTCTGGCCCTAGTTGCTTATAGTTGAGATAGTGTGAAGGACGAATGTGCCTGTAAAGGAGCTGAATTTGAAAAAAAAAGACGACACTACATTCTGTACGCAGGTGGCAACCTTTATTCAACCTCCCCTGCAAATCCACCTAATTATTTTTGAAGCTGACCAGACTTGAGTATCGGCAAAGAGGCCAAAATCCTCTTCAGTCAACTTACGTTTTCTTTGTTTACGTGAACTCGACAGGAGTTTAGGTTACAATTACCGAGCGAAAAGCATAGCGAGCATTTGAGAACGATCAAGACCCTGTTTAGAAACAGACTTCTCAACATCATAGGATGTGGACCTCTTATATGAACGGGATCCTACCAGAGAAAAAATTGCGCAAAGTAGGTAGACCTTTTTTATAATTATTTTTAGTTTATTTAACCTAGGAATTTTCTTTTTGGGAAGGGGGCGACTACCTGAAATCTTGACGTGTTTCCGAATTATCTGTATTCTTGTGGAATTGTGTTAAAGTTTAACATACAATACCTTTTTTGCAACGAAAGTTAAACCAACATCAGTAAAATAGATTAACTGGTCACTTATCTCATTGCTGTTTGTGGGAACTTAAGGTGAGCACATTAGCTGCCAGTTGCCCCACATTACAATAGTGACTACACTTCAAAGGTATTCCTTTGGGTGTCAATCACTTTAGGACCTCCTGGAGTCATGAAAGAAGCTTTATAAATGCAAGTTACTTCTTTCTAAATCACCTAGGATGCCATCCTGGGGTCTTAACACAAAACCCCTCACTTACCAAACCATGTAATGAATGAATGATCATTCTAAGGAATAATTAGACCTGGATGCAGTGTGGAGCAAAAAAAAAAGTGTCTGTGTTTTTGCCAATGTTCTAATTCAATAATCTGAAAATGATTGCATTGTGAACTGTTAAATCCCATAGATTTTGCCAATGATCATTATCGTCCTTTACAGTCCTGTCTGATTTCTTTTTAATTTCTTTACATTAGTACTGTTATGTCTCATCTGTCATTACCATAAAATTAATTTATTTCAACACCACATATTGGTAGAAGTTCAATGTTGAATTCATTTTTATGTTAATATGGTTCAAAACTAATCTAGCCAGTTCAGTATTTTTAAACCTGTGCTTAGCTGATACACCATTTGAACCTACTTGTTTTTAAAACATTCTAAAATTAAAACAATATTGAGATTGCCCAAACAGATTCCACCTGACAACAGAGGTTGTCGTAACCCCCAATAATCAATAACTAACTGCATCAATCCAAGAATAGAATTGCCACACAGGAAATTTATTACCTACTGTAAAAATCAATTTTTAAAACTAATTTATGATTGCAAATCTCAAACCTAAAGCATATTGGTAACACATGCAGGAATTAGTGCTCATAATGGACTATAAACAGATGCTGTGCTGTAAAACACAGTGATCTGTATTCATTCAATACAAGATTCATTCTGCTATTCCTAACCAATAACCATTGATTGACTGGTTACCCGATAATTGCCACACCTATGAGAATCATAAATAATTTGTAGGAAATTTGGTTTCTATACTTGTCAGTTCAAATGTTTCTTAGTCAGCTTCAATTTCTATTCTGTTTAATGACAATGTATTCATTGATTGTACTGGAGCCAAAATGTGAATTAGATTCACATTTTGAAACCCTAAGCTAATTTTTTTCAATCTCGGGATATGGGCATCGTTGGCAAGGTCAGCATTTATTGCCCATCCCTAGTTGCCCTTGAGAAGGTGGTGGTGGGCCTTCTTCTTGAACCGCTGCAGTCCATATGGTGAATGTGCTCCCACAATGCTGTTAGGTAGTTCCAGGATTTTAACCCAGCGATAATGAAGGAACAGCAATGTATATCCAAATTGGGATGGTGTGTGACTTGGATTGGAACTTGGAAGTGATGATGCTCCCAGTCACCTGCTGTCAAAGAAGCCATGCTGAGTTGCTGCAGTGCATCCTGTGGATAGTACACACTTCAGCCACGGTGTGCTGGTGGTGGTGGGAGTGGATGTTTAAGGTGGTGGATAGGCTGCTGATCGAGCGGACTGCTTTGTCCTGGATGGTGTTGATGTCCTTGAATGTTGTTGCACCGTACCCATTCAGACAAGTGGAGAGTGTTCCATCACACTCCTGACTTGTGCCTTGTCAGTGTTGGAGAGGCTTTGGGGAGTCAGGAGGTGAGACAGTCGCTACAGAATACCCAGCTTCTAACCTACTCTAATAGCCATGTCATTTATGTGATTGGTCCAGTTGAGTTTCTGGTCAATGGTAACCCCCAGGATGTTGATAGTGGGGGTTTCGGCAATGGTAATGCCATTGATTGTCAAGGGGAGGTGATTAGACTCTTTGTTGAAGTGCCCTTGTTGCTAGAGACATGAGTATTTTAAAAATAATTTGCCAGACTTAAAGGAACCTCTGTAAGATCCAAACATTAAAGTAATTTCCCCATTATTCATTTGTAAATGGGGAATACCTCACACTCTGCAAGAAGGTGGCTACATTGAAAGAATCTGGATGCTTACAATTGTGGATACATAAACACATCAATACACGACATAATAGACTTGTTAGCAAAATTAAAGACCATGGGATTAAAGGGACAGTGGCAGCGTCCCTTTAATTGGTTAAGGGACAGAAAGCAGAGAGTAGTGGTGAATGGTTGTTTTTCAGACTGTAGGGAAGTATACAGTGGTGTTCCCCAAGGGTCAGTATTAGGAGCACTGTTCTTTTTGATATATATTTATGACCTGGACTTGGGTCTAGAGGGTATAATTTCAAAGTTTGCAGATGACATGAAACTCGGAAATGTAGTAATCAATGAGGAGGATAGTAATAGACTTCAGGAGGACATAGACAGACTGGTGAAATAGGCTTAAATTTCATCTGCCATTTCACATGGTGGGTGAAATTTAATGCAGAGAAGTGAGAAGTGATACATTTTGGTAGGAAGAATGAGGAGAGACAATATAAATGGCACAATTTGAAAGAGGGTGCAGGAACAGAGAGACCTTGGGGTGCACACACAAATCTTTGAAGGTGGCAGGACAAGTTAAGAAGGCTGTTAAAAAAGCATATGGGAACCTGGGCTTTATTAATAGAGGTACAGATTACAAAAGCAAGGAAGTTATGCTAAACCTTTATAAAACACTGCCTAGGCCTCAGCTGGAGTATTGTGTTCAATTCTGGGCACCATATTTTAGGAAGGATGGCAAGGGAATGGTACCAGGGATGAGGGTCTTCAGTTATGTGGAGAGACTGGAGAAGCTGGGTTGTTCTCCTTAGAACATAGAAGGTTAAGGGAAGTTTTCATAGAGGTGTTCAAGATCATGAACGGTTTTAATAGAGTAAATAAGGAGAAACTGTTTCCAACGGCAGACGGGTCAGTAACCAGAGGACACAAATTTAAAGTGGTCAGCAAAAAAAACAGAGGCGACGTGAGGAAACATTTTTTTAACGCAGCGAGTTGTTATGATCTGGAATGCACTGCCTGAAAGGGTGGTGGAAACAGATTCAATAGTAACTTTCAAAAGGGAATTAGATAAACACTTGAAGGGAAAACATTTACAGGGCTATGGGGAAAGAGCAGAGGACTGGGACTAATTGGATAGCTCTTTCAAAGAGCCGGCACAGGCACGATGGGCTGAATGGCCTCCTCCTGTGCTGTACCTACTATGATACACACATCAACGTCCTAGCATACAAGCTAGGCTCAGAGGTAGATTTGGGTTAAAGATTCAATAGTTTTTTTGGTATATGTAATTAAATGTAGTATTGAAATATTTAGTTGAGTGTTGTTGAAGATTCATACCTGCATATTAGCCTGGATTCTTTAAAGAAATAAAAATAGTGTCCTGTGTTCAAGTGCATTGTCTCCTTTGCATTATATCGTCCACCTAAGCCCCACGGCAATTTTCTCACTGCGATATCCTCACTGCTTTCCTCCCTTAGCCTCTGCACCAAGCGACTTCTCATCCTCTGAGATTTCAAACTCCATTTCAACTTGCCTTGCCCTCTTTCGTCTGAGTTCACTGTTCTCCTGTCCTCCCTTAATCTCTCCCTAATATATAAACTCTCCTACCCGTAGTCACAGCCACCCCCTCCACCTTGCCATCTCACGTGGCCTCTTTACTCCCATCGTTTTAATCACAGATTAGGCCTTCTCGTCCTTCTATCCCTCACCACTCACATCCCCTTTCCCCCCTCCAACGCCATATCTTTCTGTGCCTGCCCCTGAAAAAACTATCCCCCAAGTCACTTACAATGGCACTTTCAAATTCCCAAATGTCTAGCCTTTGGCCCTCCC
Organism: Heptranchias perlo; assembly: GCF_035084215.1. Classification (NCBI taxonomy): domain Eukaryota; kingdom Metazoa; phylum Chordata; class Chondrichthyes; order Hexanchiformes; family Hexanchidae; genus Heptranchias; species Heptranchias perlo. The sequence goes on along the minus strand of NC_090328.1, from coordinate 21,827,627 downwards.
TTTACCACAATACTTCTGCAGCTACCGATCTGCTCAATCACATCCTCACCTCCACATATAAGAGGGCATGACAGGGTAGATGCTGAGAGGCTGGTTCCCCTGGCTGGAGAGTCTAGAACTTGGGCTGTGGATGTTCAGTCATTGGGTATATTCAAGACTGAGATCAACAGATTTTTGGACTCCAAGGGAATCAAGGGATATGGGGATCGGGCGGGAACGTGGAGTTGAGGTTGAAGATCAGCCATGTCCTTATTGAATGGCAGAGCAGGCTTGAGAGACTGTATGGCCTACTCCTGCTGCTATTTCTTATGTTCTTATGTTTTTTGATGCCCTTGTCCCCAGTAAAACCATTACTCTCTCCCACTGGTACAGCCTCCATCTTCACTCCCTTAAGTCCAAGGGACACAAACTTAAATATTTATGGCAAGGTCTGGCTGGACCACATTAAGTACTATCAGGTCCTGCTCTCCTCTGCCAAAACTGGTCACTACTCCAGAATCATCCTGGACTGCAAAGATAACTCCCAGTTTATTTTCTTCACTACCAACCATCTCCTTAAACCCATCTCCCCTGCCCCCTCCACCCTCACCTCCAACAAGAAGTGCGAGGAGCTCATGAACTTCTTTATCACTAGGATTGAGACCATCTGTTCAGCTACCTCTGCCGCATCCCTCCCTTCTCCTAGCCTGCCAAGACAAACTTCCACCAAGGTTTACCCAGCCCTAGCCCTGAACTTGCATCTTTCTCTTGTTTCCTATCTTCCCTAATGCCTCATCTTGCCCATGAGGCCCACCTTCTGCTTTCTCAATCCTATTCCCACTAAACTGCTGACCACCCAACTTCAACTTCCTGGCCCCCATGCCAGCTGGTATTGTAGACAGTTACATCTCCTCTGGTACTGTCTTGCTCCCTTTCAAATCTGTTGTCATCTCCCTTTCCTCAAAAAACCCATCCTTGATATCGCTGTCTTTGCAAACTACCGCTCCATGTGAAACCTTCCTTTCCTCTCCACCTCTTGAATGTGTTGTCGCCTCCCAAATCCATGCCCATTTTTCCCACAACTCCATGTTTGAACCTCTCCAATCAGGTTTCAACACCTGCCACAGCACTGAAACGGCCCTTATCAAAGTCACAAATGACATCCTATGTGACTATGACCATGGTTCACTATTCTTTTTCATCCTTCTCGGTCTGTCTGCGCCTTTGACACGGTTGACCACACCATCCTTCTCCAATGTCTCTCCTCCGTTGTCCAGCTGAATGGCACTGCCCTCGCCTGGTTCTATTCTTATCTATCCAGTCATAGCCAGCGAATCTTCTGCAATAGCTTCTCTTCCTGTTCCCGCACTATTACCTCTGGAATCCCCCAAGGATCTATCCTCGGCCCCCTCCTATTTCTCATCTACATGCTGTCCCTCTGGGATATCATCCGAAAATACAATGTCAGGTTCCACATGTATGCTGACGACACCCAGCTCTATCTTATCATCACCTCTCTTGACCCCTGCACTGCCTCTGTGTTGTCAGGTTGCTTGTCTGACACCAGTTCTGGATAAGTTGAAATTTCCTCCAGTGAAACATTGGGAACACCAAAGCTATTGTCTTTGGTCCCGGCCACAAACTCCATTCCCTCGCCACCGACTCCATCCCCTTCTCTGGCCATGGTCTCAGGCTGAACCAGACTGTTCTCAACCTCAACGTCCTATTTGACCCTGAGCTGAGCTTCTGACCTCATATGCTCTCCACTAAGACCACCTACTTCCACCTTACTTAATATCGCCCATCCCCGCCTTTGCCTCAGCCTATCTGCTGCTGAAGCCCTCATCAATGCTTTTGTTACTTCCAGACTCAACTATTCCAAAGCTTTCCTGGCCAGCCTCCCATCTTCCACCCTCCATAAACGTGAGCTCATCCAAAACTCTACTGCCCCTATCTTAACTCGCACCAAGTCCTGTTCACCTATCATCCCTGTGCTCGCTGACCTAGGTTGGCTCCCAGCCCATCAATGCCTCAAATTTAAAATTCTCATCCTTGGGTTTAAATCCCTCCATGCCTCGCCCCTCCCTATCTCTGAAACCTCCTCCAGCCCTACAACCCTCCGAGAACTCTGGGTTCCTCCAATTCTGGCCTCTTGTGCATCTCTGACTTCTGACGTTTCACCATTAGCGGCCGTGCCTTCAGCAGTCCAGGCCCTGAGCTCTGGAATTCCCTCTATAAACCTCACCACCTTTCTCTGCCTCTTCAAGATGCTTTTTAAAACCTATCTCTTTTAACTGTCCTAATGTCTCCTTCTTCGGCTCGGTGTCAATTTTTTTAGCTGATTATGCTCCTGTGAAGCGCCTTGGGACGTTTTACTACATTAAAGGCACTGTATAATTGCAAGTTGTTGTTGTTATGATCAAGGGATGTCAGCTTGACTTAGTGAACAAAATTGGTGATATATTTGCATTAGCTTGACCTAGACATTAGAGCCATTCCAGATAAATACTTTCAGTATGGATGAATGGAACCACATCTAGTTGTTGTTATTATTGTTGCTAGAGATTTTTTGTGATGAGCAAATGTTGCTTCAGGTTCTCTGTGACTATCAGTTGGCATAGAATTTCTGGGAGATGGTGGACTTTCTGGAAAAGTCTCTCAGGGACCCTTTTATAGTCTACTCTATTGTTTGTAGTTTGGATGATCAAATAAATATTGAACATCTCAAAAGAATATTTAATTAATTTTTCTGGGCTTCATGATGACAACAAATACATTTTGTACAACTAGAAAAATAAGAGCCAAGTGCCATGTACCAATTGCCTGGAAGAGATTTTTCCTAGCTGTGAAATTCCAGAAAACCTGTAAGACCTTTAAGCAGAGGGAAAAATGTAGACATTTCTAACAGTCATTATTGTCTTCTTTTGGGTCCATGTTCAAGAGTGCAGAGACCGTTTTAATTTCACTCCTAACCTGGTTCCAGGCTAGTATCCCTCTACTGCCAGTTGGATTGGAAGTCTATCGATTTCTCTGTTGAATGCTCCAACCAAGTTTGCATTCACTGCTGTAGGTATCACTATACTTCATATGTTAGCATCTCTGAACAAACTAATAGTTTATTCCAATACCTTGCACCATACTAACTTGAATCATGATTGTCAAGAACATCCAGGTATAAAAGCTTTGAAAATAAAACAGTGAATGTAACAAAACATGGTGACAAAACGTGACTTATAGTGGTTAAGCGGTGCACTTTATGTGAAGAACGTATTCAAAAGAATTTGTGAAAATCCATCATCGGTAAGAGATTTTACTCAAGACAAATGATGCAAAGGTAATAGCTACAACAATATTGAAATTTATTAATATTGCAATATTATTTTACAGGAATATAATCAGTTAAAAGATACCATAGCTTTCCCTCCTATTGGCAAAGATCAGCTGGGCAACTCCTCTCCTCACATAACTCGAAAACTACAAGTATGTTGGAAATTATTATTTGTTTTGTTGATGTATTCATGCAGCTTAAGACATTTTCATATAGATTTAACACCAGCTAAAGAGTTCCCCTATGGCATTTTGCTGATTTTTCTGTGTTGAAGTATTTTGGTTTTTATTTTTTTTCTCTCTAGCTTTTAACTTCTGGCATAGGAATGTCCAACTGGAAAGAGGCCAGGAGATTGATATCAAGTTTAAAAGCCCTTAGTTAACATGATAGCTTTAGAGGGCTGGGTCTATTTTTTCTTTAGAAAAGCGTAGACTTCTGGAAGATTTGACTGAGGTATTTAAAATAATGAAGGGGCGAGACTGTGTCCATATGGATAGACTATTTTAATTATATAGGTTAGGGTTAACGAGGGATCATGCATATAAGTTACGTAAACATAGAACTAGGTTAGATAGCAAAAGGTTTTTCTTTTCACAGAGAGTCATGGATTTTTGGAATAAGTTGCCAGCTCCTGCAGTGAAAGCGGATTCACTGCAAGCGTTCAGAAAGGAGCTGGACAGGTTCCTGGCTGAGGCCAATATCGCTGCATACAAAAGATAGGTGGGATGTTGGGTGATGTGCCTTGTGGTCACTGAGGTCTCCTGGAACTCGTTTTGATCACCTTTGGAGGCTGAGAGAGGAATTTCCTAGAATTCTTTTTTCCTTGAATTGGCCGAGAGTCTTTTTTTTACCTCTCCCAGGACATTACATGGTTGCTGGTGGGTGAGAGCGTTGGGGATCGTGATGCTCAGATGGAACTTGACTGTATGGGGCTCAAAGAACAAGCTGTTCTTTTCCTATCTGTTATATTTGTATGTTCATAAACCAGTGTTGAAATGTTGTAGCTCAGTTTGGCTGGAAACAGAGTGGACCCAGTTGCTGTTACTGGACTCAATACAGTGCAAGTCCATTAAGACCAATGGACTACCCCTACTCTGGTCTACTCTATGCCAGAGTTCATAATATACACACTTTGCAGACATATGGACAAGCTGTCAGTTCTCCGCACTATAATACGATGGGATGCTATAGCCTTGACAGAAACATGGGTTCATTCAGGCTGGACTGAGAACTAGATATTTTTGGATGTAATTTTTGTGAGAGAGATAGAGAAGAAAAAATGAATGAGACTGGAAGAACATGATTACAACCATGGAAAGGAAAGTTTTAATCAAACTCCACTCTCGCACTATCTGAGCACAACCAGAATGGACTTTAGAGATAATAAGGGATCAGTTACCATATTAGGAGTACATTATAAACCACCAAATCAAAGATGAGATTTGTAGGCAGTTTAGAGAAATTTTTAGCAGCAACAGAATTAAAATAATGGGTGATTTTAACTATCTTATGGTCAATGTTGAAGGTTAAAATGGTGAAAGATTCTTAGAATGCATCCAGGACTATTTCTTAATCAGTATTATATGACCAACAAGGAAGAATACAGTGCTAGATATGGTTCTGGGTAAAATACCAACACAAGTAAGCAACCTGAAGATAGGAGAGCACTTAGGAAATAGTGACCATAACCTAGTTAGGTTTACATTGAATATATACAAAGAAAAAAAGGAGTCAAACATAAAGGTGTTGGATTGGAAATTAGCTCACTTCAATAGGATGAAAGAGTATGTAGCCTCAATTATTTGGTTGGAAAAAATGGCAGACCAGCAATTTGAGATTTTGGGACTGGAATCCCTTGGTAAGTCCAGCACACTCCTGTCAAAACTCTAGCAGGATTGCAGCAGAATGGCTGGAAAATAGGCTGGGACACAGATACGCTGGGTCCTGGCTTGTACTGGGAGGTCCCACTGGTCTTTGTAAGGTCAGAACATTTGTCTGGCCTTTAGAAAACCGATGACACAGAGGGGGCAGGGGCAGGATCTCTTACAAAGGGGACCACTGAGAGCCCAATCAAACAATTTTAGCAGAGGTCCCCAGCACCCCCACACCAGCCTGAGTATCAAGGCCATATTTTGCAGCATCTCCATTGTGGTCTGGGTGACAGTTGCCCATATTTAAATGAGGTGATCTCCCACTGACCCCGCATACTCCAGTGGGGTGGCATGAATGCCGGAATCATGGGCCCGAGGAATTTCTGGGCCATTTAAGTATGGGTTGAATAAGGTACAGGTGAAAAACATTTTGACTAATTGCAGAGAAAGAAAATTTACTCTTCTGTCTCCACTGTAGTAAAGACATGTAGGGCTAATTCCATGCTCTCAAGCTCCTTGGGCAGATACACTTGCAGAGAGCATGAGGTCGAGAACCAGGGCTACAGTGTTGTAGCCCTATGTCTGACCTGTGATCCCTTTGAACACGGCTTCCCCAAAGGGAGCATGGGATCACTGATTCATAAGAACATAAGAACATAAGAAATAGGAGCAGGAGTAGGCCAATCGGCCCCTCGAGCCTGCTCCACCTTTCAATAAGATCATGGCTGATCTGATCCTAACCTCAAATCTAAATTCATGTCCAATTTCCTGCCTGCTCCCCGTAACCCCTAATTCCCTTTACTTCTAGGAAACTGTCTATTTCTGTTTTAAATGTATTTAATGATGTAGCTTCCACAGCTTCCTGGGGCAGCAAATTCCACAGACCTACTACCCTCTGAGTGAAGAAGTTTCTCCTCATCTCAGTTTTGAAAGAGCAGCCCCTTATTCTAAGATTATGCCCCCTAGTTCCAGTTTCACCCATCCTTGGGAACATCCTTACCGCATCCACCCGATCAAGCCCCTTCACAATCTTATATGTTTCAATAAGATCACCTCTCATTCTTCTGAACTCCAATGAGTAGAGTCCCAATCTACTCAACCTCTCCTCATATGTCCGCCCCCTCATCCCCGGGATTAACCGAGTGAACCTTCTTTGTACTGCCTCGAGAGCAAGTATGTCTTTTCTTAAGTATGGAGACCAAAACTGTATGCAGTAAAAATTCATTTGTAGTGCCTTTATAAACTCCAAATGCCACTATATTAATGTGCAGCCATTTTGTTCCCAATAGGAGAATGGCCCAAAGAGTCAAACTCTCTCCAACAGCTTGCAAGACCTATTCTTCAAGCCTCGGATTTTGGACTCTCACAGAATTTCATACAGAATCATTGACCTTGAAGACAGCAGAGTAAGTTGGCTTAAAATATTCACACAGTAATATTTGGAGAACGTAGTATTAGAATGTTCATTTCTATTATATTTTATTTATTTTTAGGCAGCAGAGTGTCATTGGAGGGTGCCTTACAGAAAAGTCAGCAATGATACGGACTGTAAGATCAAGACCCATTTAAAGGTATTGACTACTTACCAAGCACTGATTCCTTTCAAATTTAGTCTTGTTCTTAATTAAACAACCATAAAAGAACAATAAATAAAAAATCTTTGCTTGTCAGCCAATTGCACAGTTTAGCAATCTATCTTCTTTGCCCAAAGAGTGGTAAGAATGTGGAACGTGCTATCATAAGGAGTAGTTGAGGCAAACAGTATAGATGCATTTAAGGAGAAGCTAGTTAAGCACATGAGGGTGAAAGGAATAGGGTTAGATGAAGTGGGGGGGAAGGAGGCTTGTATGGAGCATAAATGCCGGCATAGACCAGTTGGGCCGAATGGCCTGTTTCTGTGCTGTAGAATCGATGTAACTCGATGTATTGGTCTTCATTTAAAATAAAAGTATTTAACAGTTGAATTACTGTTAGGATTTGAATATGAACATAGAATTTTGACAAGTAGATAAAGATAATTTTCTACAAATGAAAAATATTAACTTTTTATTTTTCTCTAATCTATATTGAATTTGCTCTGTCTTGTGGGTAAACTGATTAGGTTCTATTTTTGGATCAGTGGTCATGATACTCTTGCTGATTTATCATAGAACTATGGTAGTCTGTGATAAAGGAGGAGGTCAGTTGGCTTTATGTTTGTGCCAGCTCTTTGCTAATGCAATCCAAAATTAATACTACTGCCATGCTGTCTCTCCATAGCTCTGAATCTTCCTCTGCTTCAAATTTTATCCAATTTTCACTTAAAATAATTAATGTTCTCTGCCTCCATCACTGTGGCAAAATGTTCCAACAACCATCGGCATTTGAAATTTCTCCTAACCTCCTCATTCTCTAGTGACAACTTTAAATTGATGACCTCTTGTCACCGACTCTCCCATTCACTTTATCAAGACTCTTCACAGTTTTAAAAACCTCTCTTACACCTCCTCTTAGCCTTCTCTGCTCCGTGGAAAATACCCCCAATATCTCACATCTCTCCTCATATCTCTAGTTTCCCAACCCTGGCATCATTCTGGTGAATGTACAGTGTACATTCACTATGGTTTTAATTTACAATGATACAGAAAAAGAATCCCATTTTCCAACCCACTTCATTGTTAATGCACATCTTGTAGTAATATTTTAAGGCACTAAGTCAACACAATTCCAATAATCTACCTTAATGAACCAAAAGTGAGCCCTTTGACCCTTACAAATTACTCAGTGGTATCACCATAGTATTCTATAATAGGAAAGGCTATCTGCTTGGGTTACATCGAGTTACATCAAGTCCATTCGGCCCAACTGGTCTATATTTATGCCCCACAGGAGCCTCCGCCCTTCTCCCTACTTCACCTAACCCTTTCAACATACCCTTCTATTCCTTTCTCCCTCATGTGCTTATTTAGCTTCTCTTTAAATGCATCTATGCTATTTGCCTCAACTACTCCTTGAGGGAGATGGGGAAGGAATTGCGTTTTGCAAAAGCAAAGGTTTATCTAATTATGGAGGTGGTAATAGCAGAAGACAAAGGAAAGTCAATAAAAATACAGGGAAGGGCATTTACAATAAAAAAAAGCCTTATTCAAGTTTTTTTCTATAAAACTTTAATTTGTCCAACTGTTATCTTCATTTTATAGACTTGCTGCTCATTCATAAAACATGTTTATCTTCCATTCGTATTTTAGCATCACTTGCATCATCGGCGTGTGAATCGGATTACTCAGCATTACGGAGCTGAGTCAACATCAAATGGGGACGATGGACGCCATTCGGGGAATACTGGAACCTTTCTGCAACTGGAACAGGTTAATGTGGGAAACAATTACTGCCAGTAATATATCCAGACAAATTAATCCTAATAATGTATGTAATTATTTAAAGACACAGTATCCCCTTCCCATGAATGACTTATCAATTTCAGGTTAATATAGTAACTTTCAAACCAGCTAACCCTGACTAGTTAATGATTTGTGTACTGGGATTGATTTAGACAGCAGCCAAAAAAAGACTTACAATAAAATATGAATGCCAACTGTGACCGGGATGAAAAATAAACAAATAAGAATTTTTAAAAATAGTCTACTTAGCCTTTGCAACCGAGAATAATATTTGCTGTCACACAAGTAAAGTCCATGGGCCAGATATTTGCACATTAAAGTTTTGTTTTCACTGGTCGATAATACTGATATCTGTTGGCTTGGAAATTCTGCTGTGATTCTCCCGGCCTCGTGCTGTAACTTCGGTGGGAGTCTGGCAGAACCCCCAGAGAAACAGCGTAGACAGGTGTTTCCAGCCATTTCTCTGGAGGTTCCGCCTTTCTCCGCTGAAGTTACAGTGGGAGATCAGGTGAAACCATGTGGAACTTCAAGATCATTGTACCTGCCATGCACAAACCGTGCTTCATTATTTGTCAGTTGTCGTAGCACTTGACAGTAATCTGAGTACCCAGTCCATCTCAGTGATATTTATATGTAGCACACTAAACGGTTATTCTGACTGTATGATAACATTAACTAGGATCGATCCATGGTACAATACATTGGTATATTACACTGGTACATTAATGTCCCATATCTCTGGGCTTCCAAGTGCATTCATTTTATTTCTAGACTCTGTTCAAATAAGAATCCCCCCCCCCCCCCACCCAACCACCCACATACACGCACACCCTGGATACATCTTTATTTTGTACATAGTTTCTCATTCAAATCTCAGAGTGAGATTTCTTCTGTACTGCATAAAAATTTAAAGTGGATAAATTACTGTTTATAATTCTATTGCTTTTGTATGAGATTTAATGGTTTGCACTTTATTGCCAATGCAGTCATGTTCTGAATATCAATATGACTATTTCCACTTGTTTTTCAACCAAATAACAATTCATTATCTGAGCCTGACAGCTGTAAATCTCCTCGGTTCATGAATAGTCCAGCTAATGATTCTGAGCAAATATTGTCCTTTATTCTGCAGGATGAATTAAGACAATGTGGAAAAACAAATCTAAAACAACAAATGAGCCAGCGGGATGGCTATAAAACATTTTCATTACCAGCTGATACTATCAATCAGGTTGAAAGTTTGGCGTTGGCTTCTTGCAATGATATGGAGAAAAAACAGGCTTTAGAACCATGGCAGACTGAAATTTCAGGAGCTGATGTCTTGTATGATCCTGTGACTGGAGAGTCAACACGTTCTCAGGATAGACAATGTGTGTCCATACTTGACTGTCCGAAGCAAAGTCCGACTTCACAGGCAACAGAGCGTGATGGACAGGAGTCTCAGAAAACCTTCAACTTAGCAAGTAAGGTCGTTTCTAAAAGTCCGCCATACACTGAAGCAGAAGAAAACCACCCTCCACCAGATAACGACCCTGTAAATGAAATAATGAAAGGAAACATCAGTGCAGCCTACACACCTAAGAAGAAAAGGTTTATGATTTATGTTTGTGGTGGCTACAAAGGTAATTCTTTCTGAGACATTTTTTTTTATACCAGACACAAACACAAAGAGGGTAATTTTGACTTCATGCAATAGTGTAAAAGGAGTGATAGCGAGTCAGTTTTACATCTCTCCCGATTTTTATTTCCATTGATGTCAAAGGACATAAGTATCGAGAGAGACGTAAAACGGGCTGCCGATTCGCTATCACATGTTTTACGTCTTTGCAAAAAGTCAAAATTAGCCCCAAAGAGCGGTGAGTCAAAGCTGCCTCAGCAAAAATCTACAGCAGCGTTGAATGGTTCAGTATATATTTTATTTCAGTTGCTGGCACACAAACGGGTAATAAGGCATTAGCAGTAAATTGGAAGTTATATAATGAAACCTGTCTTCTAGGCATTCTGTATTGTGCCAACTGCCAATAGATGCCAGTTAAAGGCATACTCTTTGAATTGCCTTAGGTCTCATTACTTGGTTTTATAATGTACTTTAGAGAAATGTACAAAATTCAGATGAATAACATCCGTCAGCCCCTTTAATCTCATTGTTTCAGAATACCAATCCATTACTGCTATTAACATCCAGCCGAACAAGTACTAATTGAATCATAGCATTTTACAGCACGGAAGGAGGCCACTTGGCTGATCTCACCTGTACCGGCACTCTAAAATACTATTCATTTAATCCCATTCCCCTGCCCTTTCCACATACCCTTTAAAATGTTCTTTTTCAAATATTATTCCTCTTCCATTTTAGAAGTTATTTTGGATTCTGCTTATACCATCATATCTGGTATGGTATCCCGTCTCCTAACAACCATCCTGTGTTAAAAAATATTCTCCTGACCGCTTGCTTCATAGTTGGGTGCATTGTTTTAACATCTCTTATAAAAGACGGCACCTGTAACAATGCAGCACTCCCTCTGTACTGTACTGGAGTATCAGCTTAGATTATGCCCTCAAGTCCTGGTGTGGAGGTCGAAGACACAACTTTTTGACATGATGTCATTGTGCTCCCATTGATGTAAGATGCTACAAATATTTATTTAACTGAATTCCAAACTAGCAAACAAAATCAAATATATTGTGCTGAGTGTATGTATGTGTGTGTGCTTATATATATATATATATATATATGTATACGTATATGTCTGTGTATATATCTATATATATAATATATATATATATCTACACACACATAGGGCCCGAATTTAGCAGGCCTGCGGGTTCCCAGCGGGTGGTCCTCCGGGAGCGTGGTCAACACGCTCGGCGAAATTAGTGGGTTGCCCACGCGATCGTAGCAGGCAATCCACTAATAGGAATCAATTACCTGCTTCTCCGGGGTCCACGGCGCTGGCCTGCACGTCGGGCGGGCTGCGCATGCGCAGCACGATCTGTCAGCTGGAGGCTCTCTAGTTAAAGGGGCAGTCCTCCACTGACAGATGCTGCAACCAATGGGACAAATTGCAGCATGGAGCATCCCAGGGGGAAGGCTGCTCCCAGTTTAATGATGCCTCACCCCAGGTATCATCAGATGGGGTGAGGAGGAGGGGGAGGACACAGATCTTCCCCCCGGCGGGCGGGAGGAAGCGGTCTGCCTCTGCCACCAAGAAGGCCTGGCTCGAGGTGGCAGAGGGGGTCACCTGCGCCACCAACATATCGCCCACCTGCATACAGTGCAGGAGGCGCTGCAATGACCTAAGTAGGTCAGCCAAAGTCTTTCCCCTACACTCCGTCTGCCACAACACTGCCCCCACCCCACATCTCCTTCGGCACCGCCAACACTATTCTGTCACATCACCCTTCATACCCACTCACACCCCATCCTCATCTTACCTCCACCTACTCACCTCGCCAGTACTCACCCTGCCACTAACACGCAACCCAATCCACATACAATCTCATTGCTCCATCCCATACTCACCCTCTCGTGCATCTCCCTCACGGCCAGCCTCACTCAACCTGCCACCACCTGTGCTGCAGCCACAGGGCATGCATCACATATGTGCAGTAGGCAGCGTAAGGCAAACGTCTCGTCAGCATGAAGGGGGTGCACAAGGGTGTCTGAGGGTTTGTCATGGGTGTTACCCATATTGAATTTCAGAGCAACAAACAGCACACATTATATTGACACCACCACTGCCATGTCTCCGCGAATCCTGTCCGTTGTGTCCAATAATGCCCGCTCCTGGGTATCACTATGAGGACCCACCACTGATGCCACCCATCGTGTTACTGCAGAGTAGGTGCAGGTGTATTTGCAGGGCTCGTCCGCGCAGACGACTGAGAGACATCAGCGGTGTAGCCGGCTGCACCCTGGAAGGATGCGGAGGAGAAGGTGTGGAGGGCAGTGGTGACTTTGACAGCGACAGGTAAGCAGTTGGTGCTGGGGCCAGCCAGGAGCAGCTCGGCATGAAAGAGCCTGCAGATCTCCACGACTACATGTCGAGCGAATCTGCGCCTCCCTGTGCACTGCTGCTCGGAGAGGTCCGGGGAGCTGCGCCTCGGTCTGTGGACCCTGTGGCGAGGGTAGTGCCCTCTGCGACGCGTCTCTCTCTGCGGTAGCCCTCCCTCCTGCTGTGCAGGTGGGCGTGCAACAACACCGTGTTGGGGGGATCCACGTCTCTGCGGCGGACGGCGTGGACTGCGAGGCTGCTGGTGCTGGTCATGCTCTTTGTCCTCCGAGGGTCTCCACACACCACCCAACTGGCAGGTGTTGGTCTGAGGGGTTGTGCAGGGTAGGTGTGTGGTTCCTCGGACTGGGGCTGCGGTTTCGTGTCGGTCTGTCCTCTGGCTTGGCGGGGGGTGGTGGAGGGCAGGGGTTGCCCTATGTGACGCGGTGGCCTCCTGCGTGGCTGAGGGCTCTCCCCCGTGGAGCGCACCTTGGCACCTGCCACAGGCTGCTGGCTGCAACACGCCTGGTTGGAGGGAGACTGTTTCCCCCAGTGTGGGAAACTCACTGCCTTGAACCGAAAATCCCACACTTCCTCTTTTGACAGCTGCTTCAGCTCATTAACTGACCACAACGAGCAAGGTAAGTACTCTCAAGTGGAACCCCGCTGGCTTTAATTGCCTGCGGGATTCCCACCAGCGGGGCTTGCGCACGCAGCCCCGCACGTCAGCGCGGTACCCGGAAGTGGCCGGGATTTCGTCGCGATCCGGTCACGTGACCGGATATCGGGATTTTTGGGGCCACCCCGCTGGGAACCCGCCGGAAACACGATCCTAAAATCAAGCCCATAGTGTATATGTGTATAGTATGACCGAATTTCCTTCCACACAAAAGGGAGAATGCTGTTTTTTTCCTCAGTCAGTCATGACCTGCTAATGAAATTGTGGAAATGGGTGACTTTGAAAGGTGCAATTGATAAGATTGTGAATCCATTGGCAGATTGTTTATTGTAGAGATGCACAGCTATTGTCCTGTATTTTTGTGAAAACATGAAAGCGGTCCTTTGTGCATTAATGTGTAATGAAATCATAACGCACTCTTTCTGAACAGGTTTACAATTTTTTGTTTCTAATGTATTGTAAACATACTATGCTGGCCAGTGTGATGGACTTTGATCAGATTTTACTAATTGCTCCAAAGCTTCACTATGACAATGATGTTCATTTAACATCAGTTTCCAACTATAAATTGATGAAAGAGACTTTAATTAAAATATCACCTAACATCAGTGACATTCAAATATTCCTGTGATTGAACAATCCGTCCATATTTAGATTTATAAGATGGCCACCAATCACATCTTTGAGAGAGGGACGAAAACCCTTACATGACTTATGGAGATAAGACTTATAGAGACCAACTTCCTTGTCTTGTACCATCTACCCTTTTGTCATTTAATCCTGCCCTCCACCCCATCAGAGTCCTTTCCTTTTGTTCTTTCCTCCTCACCCATCCCTCCCCCCACCCTTTCCCTGGCTCTGTACTTGCTTAAAAACTTTAACTCTTTAACATCTTCCAGTTCTGAAGAAAGATCTTCGACCTGAAACATTGGGCTCAATTTTGAAATGGTGGCGGGTTGGCAGCGGGTCGGGGGGGTGGTGGTGGTGGTGAAGGTGCGTGTGGCAAACCTGAATTTTAAAAAAACTTACCCTTTCCGACGCGATCGCGATGTAATTGGTGGTGATTAAAGTTGTTTCCGGGTTTCATGCCAGGCAGCCAGCCTGATTGACAGACTGACAGGAGCTGCAACGCCGGGGTGGGGGGAGAGAAAGAGAGAGTGAGACGTCATCCGGCGCCGGAAAAGAGAGTGAAGGGCACTGAAGATTGGGGTGGGGGGGAGAGAGGGACATCAGAGAGGGGGACATGGGACATCGGAGCAGGGCGGAAAGGTGGGTTTATTTTGTTTTGTAACTTTGTGCAGTGGTTTATTATTTAATTTATTTCGTTTATTTTTGCCTGATCTGGCCCTTCCACCTGGTTTTACCAGGCGTGAATCGGAAGCCATGGGAAAGCACCCAGGTAAGTTTAAAATCGTTTCAACTATCTACTATGTCAGAAATAAAGTAGCTTACGTATCTCAATGAGGTACATTTGGTTCTTTAACTATCATCTCACCGGCTTTAATTGCCGGCGGGACTTCCGCATTCATGAGGCGCACACGCACACAGGCGCATCTGTGGGAAACCCGGAAGTCAGCAGGTTGGGGCCGGCTTCCTCACCCGGTCGGGATTTCCCCGATTTTCGCAGCCCCCCCCACCCCCAACGCACCCGTAATCTCCTTTGAAAATCGGGGCTGTTCACTGTTTCTTTCTCCACAGATGCTGCCTCACTTGCTGAGCTTTACCAGCATTTTCTGTTTATATTTCAGATCTCCAGCATCCGCAGTATTTTGCTTTTGACTTAGAGATCTGTTAAAGGACTTGTGTTCATGATAATACTCATTTAAATACATTTAAAAGATAATTACAATATTTGTCAAAAGTTTTGTTTTTAATTACATTTTTCATTCTGTTTAGTGGGGAGTATTTTGACTACAGGAGGTGCTTTTAATAAAGCCCCATTATACGTGGTACAAACTGATTAATTACGACAAGACATATTGCACTCATCGGCTGATCTAGATTACCTCATTAAGGTATTGCAGTTCCAAAATGGGTGAGGCACTCAAAATCAAACTCCCAACAGGGAGAAAGCTCCTTCTCACCAGCAATATAAAATGGTCCTGTTTATAATCCACACATATAAACCAGGGAGTCGTTCCTCTGGTTCTGACAACAACGGGGAGATTTCCCAATCAGATTTATTATATAGTTTGTGATCATGGATTCTTATTTAACAAGTGCCATTATCGGTACCTTTTTAACTGTACATTACATCCAATTATAAATTATGATTCACTTTACTGTCTTTACACCTGTGATTCTCATGATGCCAGGAACAATGCATGTACTCTGCATAGCTATGAATACCAGTCTAACGTTAATGAATCATTACTGGGGCATCTTTCACAATGTTAAAAGGAAAGAAAATATCCATTTAAGGTTTGGATATAATATACTTACTAATTTGCTTATGGGAATGCTTTTGGTGAAATATTTCAATTTAGAAGCATTTTGATTCTTGTGTATTTTTATAAAATGGGTCAGAATTTTAAAAACTTACATTTTTTAAAAATTCCAGATACAGAGCATGAAAGAAATGCATTAATGACGAGAGTATACTCACAACTAAACACTTATTGCAAAGAAAAGGGTTATGACTTCTTGATGGTTGACCTCCGTTGGGGAGTGAAAGATGGAATTAGCGACAGCCATATAATGGCTCGACTACATCTCGAGATGCTTAAGGAATGTCAAATGTCAGAAGGCTCCAACTTCGTTGTAAGTATCCTGTGTGCAAATTTTCAATCATAGCCAAATGTCAGATCAAATTTGATGTAGCTCTGTTATGCTACAAGGACCGGCTTAAAGCGACACCAAGTTGGCAGGTCCAAGTTGCCTCTAGTGAGACAAAACAAGCTGTGCACAAGTGTTCTTGTGTTCATACACTAAACTTCATTAATTGGTTTCAAAAGTTATTTTTTTTTATGTTAGTGAATAGCTAAACTTCATTTTTAAAAAAATTCTTAGAAGGCCCAAATGGATTTGACAGATAAGATTTGATTTCAAATCAAAAGATTCTAATGTAAAAGTTTTGAAACAAAAAAACACTAAACACGTATGGTTGTGTGTGTACAGAGGGGTAAGTTGCTGGGTATGTGTTGAAGAGTATAACATACAGTTAGGGTTTAAGTGATCCATATAAATTTGTTAAGGTTTCCTCTTACAATTTATGATGTATTGTGTATATCACAGCCCTATAGCACTCTTACAGACACATTCAGGTAATTTTGCAATGCTACACCTTTATAAATAATTGGTTAAGCCTCAGCTGAAGTATTGTGTCCAATTCTGGGCACGACACTGAAAGGGTGGTGGAAGCAGATTCAGTAGTAACTTTCAAAAGGGAATTGGATATATACTTGAAAAGGAAAAATTTGCAGGGTCATAGGGAAAGAGCAGGGGAGTGGGACTAATTGTGAAATATTGGATGGGATAAACATAGTGAGGGAGGAAGTATTGAGGGGATTCGCATCTTGGAAAGTAGATAAATCGCCAGGCCCGGATGAAATGTATCCCAGGCTGTTAAGAGAAGCAAGGGAGGAAATAGCGGAGGCTCTGACCATTATTTTCCAATCCTCTCTGGCTACAGGCATGGTGCCGGAGGATTGGAGGACTGCTAATGATGTATCATTGTTTAAAAAGGGAGAAAGGGATAGACCGAGTAATTACAGGCCAGTCAGCTTAACCTCGGTGGTGGGCAAATTATTGGAAACAATTCTGAGGGACAGTATTAATTGTCATTTAGAAAGGCTCGGGGTAATGAAGGACAGTCAGCATGGATTTGTTAAGGGAAGGTCGTGTCTGACTAACTTGATTGAATTTTTTGAGGAGGTAACGAGGAGCGTCGATGAAGGTAACGCATTTGATGTAGTCTACATGGATTTTAGCAAGGCTTTTGACAAGGTCCCACATGGCAGTGTTCAGAGAAGTAAAAGCCTATGGGATCCAAGGGAAAGGGGCAAGTTGGATCCAAAATTGGCTCAGTGGCGGGAAGCAAAGAGTGATGGTCGACGGGTGTTTTTGTGACTGGAAGGCTGTTTGCAGTGGGGTTCCGCAAGGCTCAGTACTAGGTCCCTTGCTTTTTATGGTATATATTAATGATTTAGACTTAAATGTAGGGGGCATGATTAAGAAGTTTGCAGATGATACAAAAATTGGCCGTGTGGTTGATAGTGAGGAGGAAAGCTGTAGACTGCAGGAAGATATCAATATCCACAGATCGCTGAAAGTAGCAGGACAGGTAGACAAGGTGGTTAAGAAGGCATATGGAATACTTTCCTTTATTAGCCAAGGCATAGAATATAAGAGCAGGGATGTTATGCTGGAACTGCATAAAACACTGGTTAGGCCACAGCTTGAGTAATGCGTACAGTTCTGGTCGCCACATTACTGGAAGGATGTAATTGCACTAGAGAGGGTGCAGAGGAGATTTACGAGGATGTTGTCAGCTTTGGAGAATTTTAGCTATGAGGAAAGATTGGATAGGCTGGGATTGTTTTCTTTGGAACAGAGGAGGCTGAGAGGTTATTTAATTGAGGTGTACAAAATTATGAGGGGCCTAGATAGAGTGGATAGGAAGGACCTATTTCCTTTAGTAGAGAGGTCAATAACCAGAGGGCACAGATTTAAAGTAATTAGTAGAAGGATTAGAGGGGAGCTGAGGAGAATTTTTTTTCACCCAGAGGGTGGTAGGGGTCTAGAACTCACGGCCTGAAAGGGTGGTAGAGGCAGAAACTCTCATCGCATTTAAAAAGTACTTGGATGTGCACCTGAAGTGCCGTAACCTTCAAGGCTACGGACCAAGTGCTGGAAAGTGGGATTAGGCTGGATGGCTCTTTTTCGGCCAACACAGACATGATGGGCTGAATGGCCTCCTGTGTTGTACGATTCTATGTGACTGTCCTTGGCATGGAGCCTTGCTAAACAGGAATGTGGGTTGGAGGTAGGCCCATAACCATAGTGCTGATTCTGCAACTCATGCACTCATCTAGTGAGGTTCCTTGTTGGGAGCAAACATTGAAAAATTGCTCCTATTTTCTATAAGACAGGCACAATGAAGTAATTGTTGTTAAGGATAATTATATTTTGTATTGTGTTTTATGTCATCTAATGTAGTTGTGTTTTGTATTGGCTTAAAATAATAGTATTACTTAAAGCTAGTTGTGAACTGCCAGAATGAATGCTTGAACTCTGTGATCAGTTATTTGTAATGGGATGACATTCCCTTGTGCTGTAAAACTCATGAGTAATACATTCGAACTGTCAGAAGAATCCACAAAACTGGAAACCCTAATGAGTTAGAAAGTTGCTTGGAAACAGTTTAAGAAAAAACAGTGAACAGTGACAAAACCGGAAAAGGAACCTTGAGAAGGAACAAGGATGGAAGATGGATCACTTACAAATGTTCGGGTTGAACTGAGTCTCATTGTTGAAACTGTGATAATATCGACATAAATAGCTGCTCTAAAGAAGAACAGATAACAACTGCCCAGGTTAGCAGAACTTTGTACTCAACAAATGAGGCATAAATAGGGCTAAGCGTCCAACTTGAGAGCAATCAAGCTCCAGACCTTCTGAAGAAAGAAACATCCAAAGATCATGTCCAAGCCTGAGAGGAGTAGACCATCAAAAAAACCATTAAACCAGTGGCATTGTGAAATTCTCTGTTTATTAACTTGTGAAACAAATGTACCTATCAAATAATTTGTAATGGAATAAGCATTACATATATAATGGAAAATTCCTCCTTGTTTCTGCCTTTTCTGTTCTCAGGATCCCTTTTCTAAACTTTTACAAATAGCTGGTTTATACCGGGTTAACATTGGTTAAGTAACTGCTACTATCTTAACGTATGCAATACAATATAACCTAGTAAATTGGCCATGATGTTCCCCATGGTCACTCGATGAATATAATTTATTTTTAATGTGCATGGTGGTGGGAGAGGTGTCAGAGACTTGCTCCACAGAGTTACCTAGTGGTCATAGGCTGCAACTACATTGTGACAGTTGACATAACAAAGTTGAATGGGCTATGTTGGCATAACAATTTCCGATAGTAAATTTTGACAGAAAAGCGTGACTAGAAATCATGGCAACAGGTTTTCTGAAAGGAAGTGCATGCCCTACACAAGGGTTTTAATAATATATAACCCTTGTGTAGGGCATGTTATGTTAAAAAATGTTCAATTTGCTGAATATTTTTGAAATGTCTAGAAATGTTATCCATTACCCTCAAAGAAAAAAAACAAAGCAGCATATAAATTGTACACAGACTGTATGCAACTCACAGTATTGCATTGTACAAAGGTTGTTTTCAGCTCTGCGTTCTATTGTGACTAGTCACAAATCCCTTTTTTATACTACATAAAATAAGTGCAGCTGCAGCATAACTAATGTGTGTGTGTGTATGTGTGTGTGTGTGTGTGAGGGGGGTGGGGGAAGGTAAATAACTTATAGTGGACAATGTCAAAGGAAATCCACTAGTATATAATAACATTTTCTGCGAAATTGCATCTCTTCATTAATTTATCTTGGTTGTTTGACTTGACTCTCATTTTGAATGCAAGTGTCCATGAAGCTAGTGTACAATGAAGCCTTCTTTTGTTGTTGCAGCTTTTAATTGGGCAAAAGCACGACTCGCCTTTCCTTCCTGACAGCATAATTAAAGATGACTTTGAAGCCATTTTTAACTATATTGATGCCAAGAAAATGGAGATGATTAAAAGGAGGCATGTAAATCAAAATTCTGAACTCCGCACTCTGACTGAGGACCCTGGATTCTATGGGGAATCTCACCGTGCGCAACCTGATCTGACCAACAGTTCAAATCCATTTAATAAGGAGTCGCCAAGAAGCCGCGACGTTGGTGCTAGTGAAATCCTGTCTGCCCAGATCCCTCAGACACATAACATGAATGGCCCTCCGACAAAAGCATTTTATTCCGCATCAGACTTTGGGAAAGCCATTGGGCTTCTTCAGCAGTGGTATAAGCTGGATGAAAACTGCATTCCCAGCGTTTACAGGCTTCAGCCAATCAGGTTAGTTTTAAAATGATGAGCAATTACCTAAAAAATTTATAGGTCGCACCTGTGAATTCTAAGTGGCTGAATTGCAAAATGTTCCTGGCATTGGAGTACAAATTGCACCTCAAGAGTTTACAGTTCATGAAACAACATGTGAAGGTTGCATCCTGTTTTACAGTAGATGCATTCTGTGCTATAATTATTAGTGAGTAATTGATAATGTCCAGATCAGCACTGTGTGTACCACAAAAATGTTCTGTTTTATAGAAATTCACTGGATCATTAAAGAGAAATCAGCACATATCACACAATTCAGGGTGTTTTATAATAAGTATCTATACATCTAATATTGCATGCACATAGCTTATCTGTACTGTGGGAATCTATACATTTTTTTTTCATTTGATCTGGATAATGTTCTCATTTAAATATTAGTCGTGATCAGGGAAAATTGCCCGTCAAGCAAATGATTGCCTATGGTTAATTACTGTTTTTAAAGAGATTTAAAGCAGCCATAGATTATACAGCAGGGATGTATAAGAACAGTTAGTGATATTTACACCTGGTGGTTGGCGTTAGCCTACTTTGGCTTTGACAGCCCTGGAGACACAGGCTAACAACCATGCTACCCTCCTATTTCCTCTTTAGACCTGAGTTTGTTAAGGGACATGATTTTTCTGAATCAATGGAGACCAACAGAGGACTTGTATTGGGTGTGGATAGTCATTCAAGGGAATCAGGTGAGTTAGAATACACCAGGGAAGAACCTGAATGAATACCAGTGTTCAGAAGCCCCAGGCTGTAGTAACTGAGTCAAGGCATTGGCAGCAGAACATAAAGTGGCCTTCAGCTTCTAGTGGAATGTGGGAAGAACTGGATGAAGAATTGTTCAAGACTCTTGACAACATATTGTGTGGTGAAGCTAAGAGGACATTGGATAGAATAGTAGATGTTATATAATTTATATAGTATGATTCACTATCATTCAGAAGGGAAAAAAAAGATAGTTCAAGCAGGTTCGAGAAGGAGTTTAAGATGTTAAGGAAGGAATAGAAAAATCCAAAGTGAGCATGGAGAGGCAGAGTATGAAGACCTTGTAAGAAGCAGTATGTTGAACTGTGGAGGACAGTGTGATCAAGAACAAAAAGGAAGAAAGAAGGAAAGACCAGGGAGAGCTTTTGCAACAGGTCCACCTGTCTGGCGTTGTATACTAAAGAAAAAAAAGGAAAGAAAGACTTGCATTTATAGAGCGTCTTTCACGACCTCAGGACATCCCAAAGCACTTTACAGCCAATTAAGTACTTTTTTTGAAGTTTAGTCTTGATTGCAATGCAAGAAACGTGGCGGCCAATTTGCACACAGCAAGGTCCGACAATGACAATGACCGGATAATCTTTGTTACTGACTGCAGATATGAAAAGTGGAAGTGTATTGTCCATATGGATCAAGTGAGGTGGCAGGGATTTGTGAATGGAGAGATCTTAAAAAGGCTGGGGATAAGAGGAATTAAGGCTGACCGTGTGGTGAAAAGATTTAAGTGTATGTCAGGGTGGATTGCTAACTGACATATGAGAAAGAATTCAAGTCAAGAGTCACTGTGTAGGGAGTGGAGCGAATGATGGCTGAAACTCTAGTAGCTGGCCAGCACTGGTACTGTAGAGGCTGAAACCACAGTGATATTTGGCAGCACCTATGTGGTGGGAAAAGCAGCAGTTTTGCTATTTGTGTGATGATGCATCTCCTTATTTGTAAATTAATTAAAATTAAATGGTTAATTTGGTCTGAATCAAATCTATCTGTATATGATCAAATTATTTTGTACCAGACACCAGTATTATAGTTTACTTACTGAATGTGCAGAACTTCAAAAGTAGATTATTTTCATTGTTAAATTCTCAACATTTGAGCTTTAATTTGCTTTGTAGAACACACTTCAGAGACATTTACAGCAAGGATCCCTCACGTAGACAACAATCAAGGAATAACTGGTCAAGTTCATCCCAGAAACTATACAGTATCCTCCAGGAATATGCACCACTAACCCTCAATAAAGAAACAGCCTCAAATCTCCTTGGAACAGGTAACGATAGAAAAGTCAACAGTAATGGCTTTAAGTGTATAACAGTATGAAGTAACAAAAATAATAATTATAGTAACTTTACATTAAATAATCAGTGGAGCTTTTCCAAGCTACTAATTGTTATAACATACCATTGCAAATCCCATCACCATGGAGTTGTTAGAAGAACCAGTAAGAGTGTTAACTACAGAAGGGCCCATCAAACTTGGTCATTAGGTTTGGAGTTAATCACTGTTTAGTTCACTCCTAAAGTACAGAAGAGTTGTTTAAATTCAAATTCAGTCAGTATTTGTGAATCGCTATTTTATTTAAATAAGCGGTATTTGCCACTGGAAAGGTGCTGCAATATGATGCAAATGTACAGTAAAAATCATCATAAAACATAAATATATCAGGGCTGATTTTCTAGTCGTCAAGGCCAGAGGTGCCCAGTGGTCAGGGAATTAGGGGCTGGAAAATCAGATGGGGAGCCACCTTGTCAGATCTCTGCCACTTTTGTCCACGCATGTGAAGCTTTGAAGGACCTGTAAGGTGACCTGAGTGTTTTGCATTTGGCCACAGTCGAGGTGTAATGGGTTAAGAGGCAACACTTTGTGATGTTTATACTTCCCCTATCTGCTTGATATAGGAAAGTGCTAGCTAGCCGTACCTTGGTGGATTCTCTCAAACTAGCAAATATCTTCCTCATCTGCTCCCAGTTCTTTCAAATGTTTGAGGCTGAATTTACTCTTACTGCCATCTCCTCCCATACAGTCTGCCCTTGATCTCTGGTGGGGAGTCCCAAACAGGGCAATCCTCCTTTTGTCCACTTCATGGGTACAGCTGTGAAGCTACTACTTCTGGAAGTGTGGAGATCTTAGGAACATAGGAACAGGAGTAGGCCATTCAGCCCCTTGTGCTTGCTCCGCCATTTGATAAGATCATGGCTGATCTGTGATCCAACTCCATATACCCATCTTTGGCCTATATCCCTTAATACCTTTGATTGCCAAAAAGCTATCTATCTCACATTTAAATTTAGCAATTGAGCTTGTATCAATTGCCGTTTGCGGAAGAGAGTTCCAAACTTCTACCATCATTTGTGTGTAGAAATGTTTTCTAATCTCACTCCTGAAAGGTCTGGCTCTAATTTTTAGACTGTGCCCCCTACTCCTAAAATCCCCAACCAGCGGAAATAGTTTCTCTCTATCCACCCTATCCGTTCCCCTTAATATCTTATAAACTTCGATCAGATCACCCCTTAACCTTCTAAACTCTAGAGAATACAACCCCAATTTGTGTAATCTCGCCTCATAACTTAACCCTTGAAGTCTGGGTATCATTCTAGTAAACCTACGCTGCGCTCCCTCCAAGGCCAATATGTCCTTCCAAAGGTGCGGTGCCCAGAACTGCTCACAGTACTCCAGGTGTGGTCTAACCAGGGTTTTGTATAGCTGCAGCATAACTTCTGCCCCCTTGTACTCTAGTCCTCTAGATATAAAGGCCAGCATTCCATTAGCCCAAAGTGGATGCCTTCAACTGCTCGATTGTTTCATGATATTTCCAGGCTCTGTAGAATTTTTTGCTGCCAAAAATAAACCTCCCTTTTAAGTGGCTGTTGCAGCCGTTTCAAAGCTGCAGCAATATTGAAAATATTATCCCATCATTCTCTACTCATTGAACAAGCTCCCGCTAGGATGCCAAGCCAGCCCGGGAGCTCACCATGAATATAAAATCAGGGCAGATCCTAGAAGATCCAACCGGCTTGGTTGTGTGCAAGATGTGCAGATACAAAGCTTGTATATAATAACATCCATTTATTTATTTTGCTGGTTCTTGATGTTGCTAGCATAGTTAAAAATAAACAAGAAGTTTTAAATCTCGATAAAATAGCATAACAAGGGCAAGAGTAGTAGAAGCTGCATCACAGTGGAGGTAGTGATGGAGTTAATAGATAATGCATCTCATGTGTTTTATCTTGCAACGGAACATGTTAATGGTAAAGTTTCATTTGCAAGGACACAAAAGGTATCTAAATGGAGTTGTACATTTTTTTAACAGGCAGCAATAGTAAAAAGTGAGAAAGATAGACAAAAAGGATGGATAGAATGAATGTGACTAGCAGCTAAAGGCTTCATTTTGGACACATCTTAGTCCAGTTCGTTTTATATCCTTTAGTGATGATTGAATCTTTCCATTTTAATTAGTGAGTGAAGTCTCTTATGGCATTGGAAGATTGAAATCTCTGAGAGATTATCGTCATTGTAATTCCTCCTCCATCCCCCACCGACCACCCCCTCCCCTTCCTCGAGTGGAAGGAGCTTATAGACTTTTTTGTCTCAAAGATCCGTTCTGCTGCTTCCTCTTCCTCTCCCCCAGCCCTCACCCCTTATCACTCTGTAACTTCTCTCCACTCTGCTCTCAGCCAGTTCATCTCCTCTGAGACCCAATCCCTGACCAATCAAATAATGTCCCAGTGCTCGCAGACACCATTCCCCTCAAGCTGCTGTCATTGCCCATCTCCCCAAAAAGTCCAACAGCAACCCCTTTGTCCTCACCAACTACTGCCCCATCTTTAACTTTGATTTCCTCTCTACAAGGTCCTTGAATGCATTGTTGCCACCAAGCTCCATGTCTTCCACAATTCTCTGTTCTAATCCCTTTGTCCAATTTTTGCCCTGCTTATAGTATCGAGACCAACCTTGGTCAAAGTTAGCAGTGACATCCCTTGACTGTGGGCACGGTGCATTATCCCTTCCCTGTCATCCTTGACATCTTTGCGGTGTGCAACACGGTCTTACACTCCATCCTCCTTTCCCGCCTCTCCTCTGTGGTCCATCTCTGTGAGCCTGCCCTCGTGTAGTTCCACTCCTACCTGTCCCAACCAAACCTGTCCAAGGTTCTATAATTCTTACGAAAGTTGTGGTGGATTTTGTGGCTGCCACTCTCCTTGATACCCACTTTATTGGCCCTGTCGGACAAAATTCAGTATAACAAAGGCCTTTCAAAGAACAAAATTGGATAATTAGGTCTCTTTTTGTTTTTTATTTCCCATAATTTAACCTCAGTAATAGAACATGAAGTTAAACAGGGTCTACAAACAAAAGGACCCCCTGAGGATCACTGCCATTGGTTTAAAAGGTATATCACTGACATCCAATACAATCTTTCAAGTGACAAAGCTTCAGATTACATTGATGTCTGTCCACGGAAGCCAGAATTGAACAAGCCACTGTGTGAAGCCCACAATAAATTTCTGGAAAGCATTCATGCCCGGGTAAGAAACTAATCATTTATAATTACCTGTATTATTGAATTGCACTATTTCTATGTAATGCCACATAAAGTCTAAATATATTAATAATTTTAGGTACCATCTAAACTCCCACCTGGTATCTATTTCATGATGCTTATCTTTTCATTTCCCTCTACTCTCTCCAGTTTTTTCTCTCACTCCA
Organism: Heptranchias perlo; assembly: GCF_035084215.1. Lineage (NCBI taxonomy): Eukaryota > Metazoa > Chordata > Chondrichthyes > Hexanchiformes > Hexanchidae > Heptranchias > Heptranchias perlo. The sequence goes on along the minus strand of NC_090328.1, from coordinate 21,801,815 downwards.
TATTACCTCCTTCTGGCTTGAAGAATGAATTGATTCATACTGTGGTCATCTCTATGACTGGTGTCATTCAGGTTGTAACCAGCTAAAAAGTATCATAAGACATGATGACCATGGTAGTTTTGCTGCCTCCCATCTTTCTCCTTCTCATCTTTCTCCTCCTCATCTTCTTCTCCAAGATGGAACAGATCACTATTTGAAATGCTCAGTCTACAAGCCCAGAACTGAAAAAAACCTACCCTAATGCGGCAAGCAGATCCACATGGCAGGCAGCTGATTTGGAAATTGGAACTGAAATGGCTAGGTTGCTGCACCTGAGCTGTCCTTAGAGCAAATCGTATTCAAATAGTTCAAAGCAGGTGTCTGTTGTTGGGGTATAACACCATCGACCACTCTTCGTGTGTGAATCTGGACACTGAGTGCCAATTATTTGATCACAGGAGCCATGCAGCTGACCCAGATGTCAACCTCATTTAAGGAAGGGTTTTCCTCCACAATTGGACCATGGATGAAATGGCAGGAAAATGGGGTGGTGAGGCTATTCGCTGCCACCTGCCAGTTCTTTCTGCCCACTGCATGCAAATGTTGGCGGGGGATGGGGGGGGCCTCAGTGGATTTTCTTTGTGTCCGCCTGTGTTACCGCCGGTCCCTGGGGCCGCCATGGGAAAGGTGGTGGTTGGCCCCAGAAAATGGCAATAACAGCTCTGAGGTGGCCTCGTGGAGGGAGAGGGCCTTCGCTCACTCTCACTCTCTCTCTCCAGTCAGCCCCAGACACTCACCAAATCCTGGGTCTCAACCAATGCCTTCAGTGGGAAATCTCCTGTAATCCTCGGGGTGCTTCTGCCTCTTTAAGGTCCCTCGCCTGGTGTGGCAGCGGCAATCCCACTGCAGCACCACTGGAATTCTCCACTCCACTGGCAGGCACTCCACTGCCTGTCATTTGACGGCAGGAATTTGGCTGGAGCCCCAACCCAGGAAGATGGGTTAGGGTGGTGCGGAAATCCAACTCCACTGAAACTCCGTCCCCAGGAGAAGAAATCCCCCCCCCCCACCCCCCCCCACTTAGTGTCTGGCTCTGTTCTGGGACAGTGATCAAGAACAGGAGTCCTAATCAAATAATTTCTTTCTCTAATCTGGGGATTGTGACATCCTAATTGCAACGATGGCTGAGATCAACCAACAGCACAGGCTAGAGATCAAACCCAAGACCTTCCTAGTCTGTGCGGCTCAACAGCACACCACCTGGTACAGTTAGCCCCCTGCCAAATTGGAAGGGAGGAATGACAGTGTTAAAAGGCAGCAAGTGGCACCTATTTGGCTATGGAAACAATATGCTACACTGTATGATATATGGCTAACAGAATTATATGAACACTTTATCTAAATTGGATATGCCATTCTACACCTGAACAATAGGCCATGTTCATTCCAGCTATTCATAATTGATGGTGGGATCAGGAGCTGTGGTGTTCCTTTTCCAGTGGTCTGCTTGCCAAATTTTAGGTAAGTTTATTCTATTCAAAAGCAACCAACCAGTGATTTTTGTGCTCGGACTGATTTAGAAAAAGGCCCTTTAGTGTAAGGGCCATCAGCTATGTTGCTATGATATAGCATACCTGTATTTGAGAAGGCAAAGCTGTGAGTAGTGGCATAAAATTCAGTTTAAATGTGAACTTTGTATAGTGAATGATCATAATCTAGGCTGACACTTCAGTGCAGTTCTGAGGGAGTGCTGCACTGTCGGGGGTTGCACTGTTCAAAGAAAAGCAGGGCCTGGCTGACACTTATCCCTCAATCAACATCACCAAAACTAATCTGGTTATTATCACATTGCTGATTGTGGGACCTTGCTGTGCACAAATTGGCTGCCGCGTTTTCTACATTACAACCTCAAAAAGTACTTCATTGCCTGTGAAACGCTTTGGGACGTCCTGAGATGGTTAAAGGGCACCATATAAATGCAGGTTATTTCTTTTTTTAACAAGTAAAAACACCATTCACACAGGGTCAGTAGTTTAACAGGTGTTACCTATTTACTCTCAGGAGCAATTTGAGGAGACGGGGAAAAAACTTGTACCTGTGCCGTAATACTAACATACAAAATTACTACACCTTAACCAACAATTAGCACGTGCACCAATGAGCAAATTAACCTCTGGTGAGAGGGAGAGGAGATTTCCTGAGTACACCATGTGCAACTAAATCATGGCCCACACTTTATAAATAACAGGCTTACAATTTAGTAGCAGATAGTCCATGGAGGAAATCATTTTCTTTTTGCCCCTTCCCCTCCCGGAAGTTTATTCTTAGTAAGAATTCACAGCTATTGTAACTTCTTTTGATGAAAATAGTTCTTTGTTAATCCATGTTTTTTTAATGACCTAACAACTTTTCTTTCTACCTGATATAGTCGGACTGTGAGGTAATAATAAATGTTATGCTCTGCAGCTTCGCCACACCAATATTTATGAGTACAAGGTCAGCTGGGGGCGGGACGGGATCAATCCGCAGCTTAACAGGTCCCACTTATTCTACATCGAGCGCCTTTGTACCGACGTCCAAAAAACTTTCATCACCCAGTTCAACAGGTCAGTGCTTCTGACTCACTCTGCCAGAACAGAAATTAAACTGCTCAGTGAGGAACAGTAATATTCCTTGAAGCTGTTTCTTTTCATGAACATTAAATGTGAAGGTTATTGTTTAAATGGATGTATGGAACTTAGAGGTTGCATTTCAAATGAATTCTTTATTTACTGTAACAGCACCCCTGACACACTCGCTGCTTCCCTGCCCTCTCAATGGCTTGTAACAAGTATGAAAGATTTCAGTCAGAATCCATGTCCTGAACTGTTAGGAATAATTTTGCCTTTGAAAAGCAGTATTGATATTTCTAATGCTTGCTAACCTCCCTGGCTTCTTAAAGTTCAGTAACCAGAACAACATTTGTACAAAATGTTAAATAAGTTAAGTAAATACGATAAAATAATTTTATTTTTAAATCACCGTCTTGCCCTTTATTTCACAAAAAGATCTTGGGGTCGATTTTAATTCCTGGTGGACTGCAGACAAGCAGGGGGCAGGGTGAATGCAAAATGCACTCGTAGGCCCAGAATTCAGGCTCAGGGTATTTTTACTCCCGGGCCTCATCTGCATGGTCAGCAGCCCCACTGGAATAGGATGGAAAGTAGCAGCTGGCCAGCGGCGGAGCTGGAAGTTCAGGTGGCTGGGGGCCCAGGACTGCCAACTCTGGTTGGCCATATTCTTGGAGATTTCATCACGTGACCTCTTGCCTCCAACCACCGACACTCTCGCCATTGGCCACCCGACATGTCCATCTTCATGGTGCACCTCCTTCCTACGCCAATTGGAAAGTGAATAGGCTCTTCATTACCCGATTGGATGATTCTTGACTGTCAGTCAAACAGCACTTTTTTCCCATGGCCAATATTTTTATAACTAATAAACAAAAGTGTTGAAAGGAAATTTTTTTTAAAGCCAATTTTTTAATGCCCCTGTGATTTTTCTCCTGGGTTGCTCATAGCAGTGTCCTGGAGATTAGTCTTTAATTCCTGAAAACTCCAGGGCAATCTAGAGGGTTGGCAAACCTACAGAGGTAATCGGCCGGCAGCAAAGGAAGGCTCACCGGAAAACAGGTAAGTGGCAGGGAGGGGTTTCGGGATGGTCGCGCAGAAGGGAAGTGGGGGGAGTCTGGGGTACGGGAGGCCCTGATATTCCCTATGGGGCCTGGAGGAGCACTCCTGCTCGTCCAGGCCCTACAAAAGAAAAATTTCAACTTACCTTGGAGGGCCTCCTTGTCCTCTTGAAAGCTGCAGACCAGCCTTCACCTGCTGGGAAAGCAGCCGAGGTTTCCTCGCTACGGCGTAATGGGACCCTGATTTGCATAAATGTATGAGGCTTCTGGTCTCAGCCACTGAACTGCAGTGAGCAGTGAAAATGGCGGCCAATGGAATTCCAGCAGGAATGGCGTCGTAAGGCCGCATGCTCTATTTTAAAGGCCACCCCACCCCGTCTTTGCCAGGTGGGGTGGGTTAAAATTACCCCCCTTCCTTTTGTTATTTAGTAGTTCCGTAGCTGGAAAAAAAAATTCACAAGGGGCCCATGATTATACTTAGACTGATAAAGGGTGAAATGCAACTTTGGCAGGAATGAAAAACAGGCATTAGCAGATTGGCCACCCGTTATACATCTGCCTAATATCCCTTTTCATTGAAGTTAATGATATTCTTGCCCATAGCTATGACTCTTGTGAGCTGAATTGTGCAGTTTGAGCATGTGCAGTGTGCCTAATTTCCCAGGATGCATCAGTACCACTCAGGCAGCTGTACCAATGGAATATTTTTCTTTAGCTTCTAGCATTTTCTACTCTAATTTTCCTTTACATCATTTTGAAAAACTAGAGGACAAATTTCAAAAGCTTTATTGAGGTGGAATTTAAATTGAGTGCTTTTTAAATAAAAGAGAGGTTGCCTGTCTGTGACAGGATGAGAAAAAATGACCGTTCTGAATATCCACCTGTTTCAGCTTTGTTTTGTGTTCTATAAACTTCAGAAAGTCCGTTAAGCTTGGGTGTGAGAAAGAAAGAGAAAGGGGGAGTAGATAGAGATTTGGGGGTAGAAATTGGTATGTGTTGCACCTGTACTTCAGGTGTAAAATGGAAATAAAGCATAACAATTAAGCAGTGGGATGGCCTGCACCCGATCTGCACAAGCATTGGTCCCACTGCTAAATTCGTGAGGCCTAGTGTTTAGGCATCCTGGACAAATGCCTGAAACAGGCGATAGTCCCCTTCAGTATATTAATTAGAGGCCCAACGCCTGTTGAAGGACCCCTTCCACCCAAAAGAAAATTTTAAAAAAGAAAAGGAAGAGAGAGAAGAAAAAGAGAACAGAGAAAAGGAAAAAATTAAGGAGAGAGAAGCAGAGGAGAAGAGAAAGTGAGAGATAGAGGAGCGATAGAAAGAACCAGCAACATGAAGGAATTGGAAATAGGTAAGAATGTGACCATATTGTCTGACTTAGTGTGTGCAGCGCCACAGGAGATCAGCTGTATTTGCAAAGTTTTAAATTCTAAGTCTCACTAATCACATTAGCAGTGCTTCATGCTGACAGTCAGTGCTCAAAATGGAAGAAGTATTCAATTCCCCAACATTGGCATTAACCCCACGAATGGGGTTGAAAATTCTATATATAAAAACAAACTATGATCCTGTTTCATAAGTGGTCCAGATAAAGCTACTTTACTTATACAAGGTTTGCTCTCGAATCAGACCCTTGCAATTTTACATTACAGTTCAAATGTTGAGGTAATTCCATAGACTGAAGGCGACTGACAATTTTTCTGACGGTAACCAAGTAACGATTGCTATGGTGAGACCTCTTTATAAAGTTTAAATGTTAAGAACAGGACTGATGATTCACCAAGTTAAATTAAAAAGTCAACGTTCAGCGTTGAAGCCTTTATTGAAGCTTTTTTTGATAGATGGTGGAAATCACCATATTAAAACTGATTTATTCTCTCTTCTGTGGTTTACAACATGTTTGGTCACTTTGACTAGTACAAAGGAAAGCTGTTCTTGTACGTGCATTGGTCTGTTTCTCATGGGTTTAAATAAGCAACCCTTGGGAACTGGTGGAGACTGAAAAATGTGGAATGAGGACCACAGCCTCTGACCACAGATGAGGTAATCAAGTTTTGTAGATGATAGAAAAATGTTTTATCTAATTTCTCAAACTCTTCTCAAATGAGGTAAATGTCAAGTAGAAAATAAGTATCATCAAAGCATTAGACATCTAACCAGGAGGATTTCCTCTGTGCACTGTTTATAGTGAAATAATAAATACTTCTATAAAAAAAGCATGTGAAATTTTGCTGCAAATATAAAATCTTCCCTCTATATCTTACACTGGTGGAGGCTTAGATCGTCAGGTCATGCTTTCCTTGTGATTTGAAAAATTCTGAGTATGGCTTAAAGACTTCTTATGTTGTCAGAAATAATCCCAATTGGCAAACATGCGACCTTTGTACAAAGTGCAGTCTCCTGCGCAGCAATAACCTTGTGATAAGAGCAGATCCACAACCTGGTTATACCGGATCTTGAGGACTCATTTTGGTCACAGGTTAGAAATGAAGAGAAAACCTGAATTCTCCAGATTTTCATTCATTCACCTTCAAAAGCACAACGCTTACAACCAAAAAAAGTGAACAGGAAAATTAATGATATTAGCAAAATTGGGAAAAAAAGACAGTGGAAACGTAGCTTTTCGTTTTGCCTTAAAAATTATGTGAGAGTGTTTCAAAAATATGATTCTGATATATAACTCCACAACATAGTTTTTGTATAAGTTATATAAAGGAAACAAGGTGTGTATTTTGAAAATTTAACAGTTCAATTTCAACTCGCCCTCCCCCCCACCTCCACCCAATGGGAATGGTGTGGGTGGGGCATGTAAGATGGCTGTGGTGTTTGCACCATGTTCCCGACCCCCACCATTTTTACTTAACCTGAATTCAGGCAGGGAAATACCACCCACCCCAGAAAAGCAGGGGTCTAGTTTAAATGGCAGCGTTGTGTCTCAATGACAGAAGTCCCCAATATGGCCGGCACAGTCTCCAGCCTGCCAGCAAAAGCTGGGCGTAGCAAGGATCCAGGCCCAGGTGAGTGGTTTTTTGGTACCTTATTAAAGGTTCCTTGTCTCCTTGGTCTCATGCTCTGGGCGGTTGGACGGTTCGCCGCCCACTTCGGTCCCTGCATCCCACCTCGAGTTAAAATCGGCCCTTAAAATGATTCAGTGTACAAGGAGTTCAGATCAATTGTTATTAATTTACTTGCATGTCAATCTAATTAAAATTGTGTTTTTACTGACTATATTTATCATTGAATAGAAGTTTAAAATAAGGTCATACTTTATCTTTGGCAAGAAGATTTGGTTATGTACAATTACATATGTAATATTTATTTGGACTTTGGTAGAAGGCAATTTTGGCTCAATATTTTAATCAGCATATTAAAAATTAAATGTACTAACCATTCAACATTGAACTTGTTTTTTGAAAAGGATTGTTGGTTCACAGAATGCTGAGAGAGTCCCAGACAGAAGAAGGTGCAACGTAATTAAGAGTTGGGTTGAGGAAGAGACACTAGAACATGTACAGCATTGTCAGACACTGTGAGTCTTGCAGAAATTCCACAGAATAATAACTCCTTAATGTCCAACACTTTAAAGTAGAACCAATTCCACAGCTTCTATGTGTTGCATTTAGGTATTCAATGAAAGACACACAGAAAAAACAAAACATGCTAGACAAATAGTCATGCACTTGGGAATACTGAGCGTTTGCTTGATAAGAGCACTCAAGTGTTGCCACCAGTATTTATGACAAGTTAGCCTTTGTCAAATTGAGCTTTATTCACTGTGCCAACTTACATATGAAGAATGGCCACTTAGCTGAAGTATTGAGGACCATGGAACTGTATGTCAACATGGATCACTGACTTCAAGGGAAGAGAGATAATGGGGACTAAGGGGCAGTTCAGCAAGTAACTAGTTATTTGCTATATTGGTGGTAGCACTTGCTTGCACTTATTTCTTGCCAAGTAAATCCTTAGTTTTCCAAATGTATCATTTATTTCACAGAATCATAGTCTCTTACAGCACAGAAGGAGGCCATTTAGCCCATCACTGGCTCTTTGAAAGAGCTGTCCAATTTAGTCCCACACCCCAGCTTTTTCCTCATAACCCTACAAATTAGTACATGTCCAATTGCCTTTTGAAAGTTCCTATGGAATCTGCATCCACCACCCTTTCAGGTAGTGCATTCCAGATCTTAACAACCCTCTGTGTGAAAAAAATTCTCCTAATTTCCCCTCTAGTTCTTTTGCCAATTATTTTAAATCAACGACCTTTGGTTACTGGCCCTCTTGCCAGAGGAAACGGTTTCTCCATACTTGCTCTAATAAAACCCCATATAATTTTGAATACCTCTATTAGGTCTCCCCATTTGTTGCATAAAATTATATATATATGTGTGTGTATATATATATATATATATATATTATATTCTGCCTGTGCCTGCTTCCTTGAATATTTAAATGTACCATAGCACTGAAACAATGATTAATGGTTTTTGATTGAAACATTTAGGGTCGGAAGGGTAACTAAAAGGGAGCTGATCAGAAGCACACTGTACATAAAAAGGTAGAATGTTCTTTCTTCATCACAATCAGTGGATTGCTACAATTGGCCTCAGTATTCCTGGACTGGGAAGTGGGGGGGGGGGAATGTTGAGGAATCTATCAATAATCTCCCTGCTGATTGCTATCCAGTAACTTCTGTTGGAAATATGCAGCGTAGGTTTACTAGATTGATACCCGGACTTCAAGGGTTAAGTTACGAGGAGAGATTACACACATTGGGGTTGTATTCTCTAGAGTTTAGAAGGTTAAGGGGTGATCTGATCGAAGTTTATAAGATATTAAGGGGAATGGATAGGGTGGATAGAGAGAAACTATTTCCGCTAGTTGGGGATTCTAGGAGTAGGGGGCACAGTCTAAAAATTAGAGCCAGACCTTTCAGGAGTGAGATTAGAAAACATTTCTACACACAAAGGGTTGTAGAAGTTTGGAACTCTCTTCCGCAAACGGCAATTGATACTAGCTCAATTGCTAAATTTAAATGTGAGATAGATAGCTTTTTGGCAACCAAAAGTATTAAGGGATATGGGCCAAAGGCAGGTATATGGAGCTAGATCACAGATCAGCCATGATCTTATCAAATGGCGGAGCAGGCACGAGGGGCTGAATGGCCTACTCCTGTTCCTATATTCCTATGTTCCTATGCATGTGTGGACATTCGATGAGAACAGAAATGAGATCGTCTGGCATGCTATCATAGTCAAATAGCCAGTCTAGGCTCACACATGAAGAGGGTCCTGGTGTCCATGGAACTGTACCCAAGCATAAATAACTGCCTTCAGGAGAAGAGGGATAAAGAGAGAGTAAATAAATAATATATAATGTAGAACCTAATTAAATGTTTTTGGACTATGTTTCTTTCCTCTAAATTTAGGTCAAAAATGGGGTAAAATCAGCCGTGAGTAACTATGGGGGCCATGTAAACTAACCCGCCCAGTGGGAAATTGATGGGATCGGGTCAACCGCCCGTTTTAGACCCCGCCCGATTTCACTTTCCACTGGAATCACTGGGAAGTAATATCAGGTGGGGAGTAAAACGGGGGTCTGATCCGATTCTGTCAATTTAACCCCCATGTGTGTTTTTGGGTCAAATATGAAACAGAATATTTGTAATCAGAAAATGTTGGGGTTTTCTTTTTTACCTTTTTATTAAATTCTCAAAAGTGTGCATTCACCTATATTTCATGAAAGTGTATATTTACGTAGATAATTTATATTTTATGAAAAATGTGCATCCACATTATGAAGTCACTGATCAGTAATGTAATCTTGGAACAAACTAGATTACTTTAGGTAAATAATAAATACTTTCAATGCAGCTACAAGGGTTTGACACTCCTCAATCGATGCATCCTTAGTGCCTTCTGTTCCCTAGAACTTTGTTCAGTGCTCTGCAGATGACTCCAGGGACTGAAGGTGTATTCTACACCAACGTCACCCGGTCCGGATGGGATGCATCCTAGGTTGCTGAAGGAAGTAAGGGTGGAAATTGCAGAGGTGCTGGCCATAATCTTCCAATCCTCCTTAGTAATGGGGGTGGTGCCTGTGGACTGGAGAATTGCAAAAGTTATACTCTTATTCAAAAAAGGGTGTAAGGATAATCCTGGCAACTACAGGCCACTCAGTTTAACCTCAGTGGTGGGGAAGCGTTTAGAAACGATAATCCAGGACAAAATTAATGGTCACTTGGACAAATTTGGATTAATAAAGGAAAGCCAAGATGGATTTGTTAAAGGCAAATCGTGTTTAACTAACTTGAATGAGTTTTTTGATGAGGTAACAGAGAGGGTTGATGAGGGCAATGCGGTTGATGTTGAGTATATGAACTTTCAAAAGGCGTTTGATAAAGTGCCACGTAATAGGCTTGTCAGCAAAATTGAAGCCCGTGGAAAAACAGGGGCAGTGGCGGCATGGATACAAAATTGGCTAAATGACAGGAAACAGACTGTAGTTGTGAACTGTTGTTTTTCGGACTGGAGGAAGGTATACAGTGGTGTTCCCCAGGGGTCGGTACTAGGACCACTGCTTTTTTTGATATATATTAATGACTTGAACTTGGGTGTACAGGGCACATTTTCAAAATTTGCGGATGACACAAAACTTGGTAGTGTAGTAAACAGTGAGGAGGATAGTAATAGACCTCAAGAGGACATAAACAGGCTGGTGGAATGGGCGGACACATGGCAGATGAAATTTAACACAGAGAAGTGCAAAGTGATATATTTTGGCAGGAAGAATGAGGAGAGACAATATAAACTAAATGGTACAATACTAAAGTGGGTGCAGGAACAGAAAGATCTGGAGATATCTTTGAAGGTGGCAGGACAGGTTGAGAAAGCGGTTTAAAAAAGCATACGGGATCCTGCATAAATAGAGGCATCGAGTACAAAAGCAAGGAAGTTATTTTGAACCTTTATAAAACACTGGTTCGGCCACAACTGGAGTATTGCATCCAATTCTGGGCACCGCACTTTAGGAAAGATGTGAAGGCTTTAGAGAGGGTGCAGAAAAGATTTACCAGAATGGTTCCAGGGATGAGGGACTTCAGTTACATGGATAGACTGGAGAAGCTGGGGTTGTTCCCCTTAGAGCAGAGAAGATTAAGAGGATATTTGATAGAAGTGTTCAAAATCATGAAGGGTTAAGATAAAGTAAAGAGAAACTATCCCCATTGGCGGAAGGGTCGAGAACCATAGGACACAGATTTAAGGTGATTGGCAAAAGAACCAAAGGCGACATGAGGAAGCGAGTAGTTATGATCTGGAGTGCGCTGCCTGAAAGTCAGGTGACGAAGGAGATAATCTCCGAAAGCTTGTGATTTTCAAATAAAACTGTTGGACTATAACCTGGTGTTGTAAGATTCCTTACATTTGTCCACCCCAGTCCATCACCGGCATCTCCACATCATAAGTACCATCTGAGACATGGGATGAGAGGAGACAGCAGTTTTGGAATCATGTCCATGTATCTGTTGTTTCGATTATAAACTCACACAGTCAATGGTTGTAAATTTTTTTTTAAAAATCTGTTTGGGTTGTTTTTGTCCGCATTCCAATGGATGTCAGGACATTCGCAACAATCAGTACGCAGTATGCAGTTGATATATGATATGGTTCACATTGAACAATCATTGCAAGCTTATAGAGTGAAAGCAATGGATTACCTGCAAATAACAAAATTGTTATCTATCACCTTATTGTAATTAATCAATTTTAAAATTCTGTTAGGTGCTGCTCTTTTCTGGAAAAGAAACCCCACCCTTTAAAATGTGGCTGTGATTAAGTTATTAATTGTTACAAAATGTCTCATTGGAGTTTCTGGGGAGGAAATGAGTTTTCTGTATAAGAAGTCTGGGTTCGCTGCTGTCGTGATTAGAAGCTTCTTATCTTTAATCTTTTAAAAGAGCTGCATTCTTCATTGGAAGAGAAGCTTTTTTGCTCAACCTGAAGGAATGCCTGCAGAATTCGAAACAAAAACCGATCGTACTTCTCGGAGAGGTGGGATGTGGCAAGAGTTCTCTCGTGGCCCAGGCGTCCCTTTTGGCTTCTGACTGGGTCTCAGGGTAAGTACCTGCTCTTTGCTGTATAATGTTGGCTCATTTATAACATTGGACATCAGTTTATTCGAACAATCTCGTGCTTTGTCAACCTAATGGCCATACATTTTAGTTTCAGGACTGCCTTTCAATGGATAGTTGGGATATTGTAATATGTTATAATATATTATATTTAATATATTGTAATATAGTTGGCATTAAGTTATTTCAGTTCCCTAGAGTACCAACCACCAAAACAACTCAGAATTGTTCAATGCATTTACTGCCAAGTGGAATGTCAAGCCTACTTTACTACAAACCTAGTTTCAGATAACACATTTGAAGGTGAATTGATAGAAAACATTGAAAGTCATAGAATCATAGAAAGTTACGGCACAGAAGGAGGTCATTCGGCCCATTGTGTCCGTGCTGGCCGAAAAAGAGCTATCCGGCTTAATCCCACTTTCCAGCACTTGGCCCGTAGCCTTGTAGGTTATGGCACTTCAACTGCATATCCAAGTACTTTTTAAACGAGTTGAGGGTTTCTGCCTCTGGGTGAAAAAATTTCTCCTCAGCTACCGTCTAATCCTTCTACCAATTACTTTAAATCTATGCCCCCTGGTCACTGACCCCTCTGCTAAGGGAAATAGGTCCTCCCTATCTACTCTATCTAATCCCGTCATAATTTTATATACCTCAATTGAACCTCCCCTCAGCCTCCTTTGTTCCAAAGAAAACAACCCCAGCCTGTCCAATCTTTTCTCATAGTTAAAATTCACCAGCCCTGGCACATCCTCGTAAATCTCCTCTGTACCCTCTCTAGTGCAATCACATCTTTCCTGTAATGTGGTGACCAGAACTGTACACAGTACTCAAGCTGTGACCTAACCAATGTTTTATACAGTTCTAGCATAACCTCCCTGCTCTTGTATTCTATGCCTTGGCTAACAAAGGAAAGTATCCCGTATACCTTTTTAGCCACCTTATCTACCTGTCTTACTACCTTCAGGGATCTGTGGACATGTACTCCAAGGTCTCTTTGTTCCCCTACATCTCTCAGTATCCTCCTATTTATCGTGTACTTCTTTGCCCTCCCCAAATGCATTACCTCACACTTCTCTGGGTTGAATTCCATTTGCCACTTTTCTGCCCACCTGACCAGTCCATTGATATCTTCCTGCAGTCTATAGCTTTCCTCCTCACTATCAACCACACAACCAATTTTTGTATCATCTGCAAACTTCTTGATCAAGCCCCCCACATTCAAGTCCAAGTCATTAATATATACCACAAAAAGCAAGAGACCTAGTACTGAGCCTTGCAGGACCCCACTGCAAACAGCCTTCCAGTCACAAAAACACCCGTCGACCATTACCCTTTGCTTCCTGCCACTGAGCCAATTTTGGATCCAACTAGCCACTTTCCCTTGTATCCCATGGGCTTTTACTTTTTTGACCAGTCTGCCATGTGGGACCTTGTCAAAAGCCTTGCTAAAATCCATGTACACTACATCAAACGCGTTACCCTCATCGACCCTCCTTGTTACCTCCTCAAAAAATTCAATCAAGTTAGTCAGACATGACCTTCCCTTAACAAATCCATGCTGACTGTCCTTGGTTAACCCGTGCCTTTCTAAATGATGATTATGCTGTCCCTCAGAATTGATTCCAATATTTTGCCCACTACCGAGGTTAGACTGACTGACCTATAATTACTTGGTCTGTCTCTTCCTTTTTAAACAATGGTACAACGTTAGCAGTCCTCCAATCCTCCGGCACCACACCTGTAGCCAGGGAAGATCGGAAAATGATGGTCAGAGCCTCCGCTATTTCCTCCCTTGCTTCTCTTAGCAGCCTGGGATACATTTCACTGGGCCTGGCGATTTATCTATTTTCAAAGATGCTAAACCCCTTAATACTTCCTCTCTCACTATGTTTATCCCATCCAATATTTCACACTCCTCCTCCTTAACTACAATGTCTGCATTGTCCCCCTCTTTAGTGAAGACAGACGCAAAGGATCTATTAAGAACCATACCCACATCTTCCGCCTCCACACATAGTCTCTAATCGGCCCTACTCTTTCCTTAATTATCCTCTTGCCCTAATATCAATGATTTATCTAATGTTTTGCTTTGATAGCAAACCGCTTCAAGGATTTTCTATGGTTACAAATTGTGTTTCAGTGAAAACTGTTGGAGTCAAGTACTTAAGATAGCATTGAATTAATGGATGTATATTAGTATGTCAACGTTGACTTATGCCCTGTGTAAACTTTACAGTAATACCCTGCCAACAAAACAAAAAGACTTGATTAAACTGGTTAGGACACAAATTGGCAGATATACAGCAGATAATTTTTAACCTGTTCTGCTTGTTTCTATTCACTAAAAACTATAGAACTATATATGTAGGAGCTTGAGATAACAAATGAAAGTCAAGGCCTGAATTTATACTTGCGAATATCAGCATCTGAAACCTGTTTAAATGAGATAACGTCACCATTAAAATAGTGGAAAAAGGAACATAATCCATATGCTAATATTTGCACAGCATAACTTGAAGGACCAATTGAGCAAGGAAACATGAGATGTGGAAATGAAAACTAAATGAATGAGATTGGAGAATCCCAAGAAGGAATGCTCACCCCCATATAGAAGACATCAAACTTACTGTAGAGGATCTACAATTGTTCAGATATTTTTGAAAGATTTGACATTTTCATCAGGATCAAAGAGATGATCATAGCCTGCTTCTAAACTGCATGGGTGCCATCTCAATACACAATCTAAATTGTTTATAAATGATTTTTGTGGGCCTAGTCTACATTTCACAGCAATTAATTAATCTGAATTAAGATTAGGATTGTAATTTATTGCTACATGTAAATACGGCTAACAGCTATCCTAGTAACTTTGCAGCTATAGCGCTGCCTTTCCAGTTTGGTGGAGTTCAATTCCCAGGATGGTTTGTCATTCAGATCTACCTGCCATAGTGGGAATGTGCTTGTCTTTCTCAGTTTGTTCACTATTTTGAGTGCCCGGTGATAGTGGAATGTTCTAATAGGACTTAGAGGAGCACCAAACTGACAGTGGTCGTCTCCTCCTAATAGAGTTTTATTTATTTTTAAAGTATATGAACAGCCTTGTTTCACACCACATTCTTAGGTGCTTAAATGTAAAACCCAGTCCTGGTCATTACAACGTGGCTAGTGAAATATTGCAGTTACATTATTTGGTATAAAGAAAACACCTTTGTGCTAGAACCATAGACCATCTCTTTCTTTCCTATTGTGGTGCAATGTGCTGCAGGTTTAAAGCTGACATGTCTTGTTGATTCCAGAGACCTGCGGAAAATTGTTCGTTTTGTTGGCATCACTGGAGAAAGCAGAAGTATTCGCTTGCTTCTTCGCAGCCTGTGCTTCCAACTTGCTGAAATATACAACAAAGCAATACATTTCTCAGAGGTATTATAATTAAATATAGAATATTTTAAAGTTACATGAGAGTAATTTTCACCATTCTGGGCGGTATTCTAGTGGAGCGGATCGCCCAACCATTTTAGAACTGGCCCAGTTTTCATCCCGCTGATTTCAACGGAATGAAAGTCGGGATGGTTCTACAACAGGTGGGCAATCTGCTCCTCCAGATCACTGCCCAGAATGGTGAAAATTCCCTCCATACACTATAGAAAATGACTTCCAGAGATTATAGTGCTAAAGGATTGTCTTGACTGCTCTACAATCAAATGCTACAACAATATTGTACACAGACGTTTTATAATCCAGTTACTAAAAACATGAATATTGCAGTCAATATTTTTATTTCAATTTAATGATATCCTTTGGTTACATCAACTTAAGTGGTAGTTGACTCGAGTCATTTAAGTGAGAAAGGTAAATGGGTTCAGTCTGATCACATCTGAAATTACCCTGGGCTTAGATTAGAAAGCCTCAATCTTAAATTGTATTGCCTTTTATTATCAATTCCTGAATGCCACAGATCTTCCATTCATTAATTTGTAATGTAACAAGCTCCAAGGTCTGATGTTCATTGCATTTCTCACACCCTCTCCGATTTCTTTATCAACTATCTCATTACCTATGGCAATGCATCTAAGGGCTCAGGCATTCAAATTCCCAGCTGATCACGTGAAGTGGGATTTATGCGCATTGAACTGACAGTGATATTGCAGCAGTGGAGAGGTTCCATAAGATTATTTCTCTCATTAGACCTCCTTGGGTTGGGATTGGAGAATGAAGATGATTGTGAATCTTTCCACTGAATCTGCAGGCTGGAGAAACGATGATTTCCTGTTATTTAGGGGTAGATTTTTCCCCCAGTGTAGTATCTGGGTGGCTGGCAGGTGGAAAGTACTGGTCGGCCAGTATGCCTGCTGGGAGGCCTGGTCCACTCGGACCTAATTTGCATTGGGCCCGCGAGCTATGGCCGGAATCCGCCGGCTCTGGGCTGCCATAATATCAGGTGCCCCCGGGCTGGAGGAAGGTCGGATCCTGGGAGGGGCCACATTCAGCAAAAGGGAGAAGCCAGTGTGGCAGTGGCCCAGGCTGGTTTTCTGGGGATGGGGGGAGGGGGAGGGGGAGGCAGGAATGATCCTCCCGGCCGCAACAAAAATGAAGAGGTTTTCAGGACATCTTGGGCCGAACTGCCATGTGATGCTGGTTGGAGCATGCACAGCACACACTTTGGCCAGATCAGTCACAAAATGGTATCGGGGGTCCCATTGACGTCACAGGACCCTGATTTGAATGTTTTAATGAGCTAGGCGCCCTCTTCAGGCGGCAGCTTGGGCTGCCTACTAAGAGGACCCCAGCAAAATGGCGGCCGTGTGGTGATAAGTTCTAACACTCCGTTTTCAGGTCGCTACCATTCTGTTTCCACCAGGCGGAAGGCCTGAAAATTCAGCGCAGAGAATATAGTCATGGGTCTAATAACCAATTATATTAATCTGTATATAGCTCTACAAAAACACTTTCAATTCTGCAGAGACAAACAATACTTCTGCTCTCTCTTTAAGGATTTCTCAGGGCTGTTAAATGAGTTTACTTCACTAATGGAGCTTGCCACTGAAGACAAGCCTCTTTTGATCAGTTTGGATGGCTTGGAGGAATTGTCTGATGACTACAACGCTTGGAGCCTTTCCTGGTTGCCAAGAGAACTGCCAAAAAATGTCTATTTCATTGTTTCCATGTCAGTCGAGGAGAATCAGGCAGTGTTAAAGGTAATAAAGTCTGCTAAGCAACGACTTACTGTACAATATCCACAAATCAACTTGGACATGCTCATGAATGTGGCTTTGTTTAGATCTCCAATAATATTCAATGGTTACAGCTCGATAAAAGCAACTAAAAGGTCACCAGTCCATCAGTTTGTACTTTTGCATTCGTTGTGCTAGATATTGGTGCAGCATGCTTAATATTATAGGGCTCAATTTCTAAAACCAGGTGGAGCTTTTTTAAGCTTAGTTACAAAATTTCTGGCGGTGTAGTGAACACAATGTTATTTTATTAATTCTGTCTTTTGTTAAGACAGAGTCTGTGGGTAAGTATTAGAATGGTGCAGCACTCGAACTTATGGCTGGAAAAGTGGAAAGGACTGCTGCATAAGATGGGTACAAGGTGGCTTACCCTGTTAGATGCTCCAGAACACCCTCATCAGGGGACAGCTGGGTACCTTGCCTGTCAGCAGGTGGTGGCCAAATTCAATAGTCTGTACAGCAGGCGGATGCCACCTTTGACACTGTTCAATCTTATGGACCTTGTAACTGAAGAAATGTTCTGCACCCTGTCAAGCTGATGCTCCCTTTCCACAGGGAATGTGACGGGCATGTTGCCCAGTGCAACCACCCATCACTTACATTAGGAGGCAACAGAGATTTTAATGCTGGGGTGCTAAGTCCTTGTCATGAAGGGTTGTACTGTACAGCAGTAGTTACCCTGGAATTGGTCAGAAGCATTTCTCTGAGTGCTGTGCTGAGTCGTAGGTGTCCTCTCCTTGGCACGCATCTTCCAGCATTACTGCCACTATTTTAAAATATTTGTCTGGTCAAGTGATAAATTGAGCTACCCTAATCATTTTCAGGGCCGTGGTAGTAAACAATGAAAAGCTTGTTGAAGGCCAGAATTGCAGAAATTCCCATATCTGTTTTTCTTTCACATTTTTTTGGTCATCGAATGTTTGACACTCACAGAAGCAAAACCACGTCGCGTTTAAAAGTCTCCAAGTCAGGTTACTGAGAGATCTGTACAGGTAGAATTTCTTTCTGCCTGACATGGAGTGAATACACTCTCTCTCCACATGGACACTCCCTGCCCCCCTCGCCCCTCTCCCCCCCCCCCCCCCCCCCAAACCACTTACCTAAGTCCAGAGAGCTTAGGCATAGATTGGCAAAGCTAATTGTGTGCTGGCGTGCTGCTGGAGTTTAACCAGCTAAAACTGCGCAGCTTACCTGTACAGAATTTGTTGCTTGTCCAGCTAGGACCACCCTACCCATTAGGGCATTGGCTTACAGGATTTTCCAGAGCCATGTGAGAAGAATGATGACCCATCATCCCCCCACTCCTCTGTGATAGGTTCCATTAATGAGCCAAATTGGCCGGTCAATCAATAACAGAGCTTTGGAGTACTGAAGCTATTGGATTATTAAGTCCACAACAAAGGGTTGACTTAGGTCCTAACTTGCATCATCAGGCATGTCATCTTGAAGCCACCTCAACCCCAATGAGACCTTATTTGTCTCCCACCAAGGAGGATATTTTTCCCCTTGAATTCCTGTTACTATATCAATGGCAGCACTCCTTGCAATGGTTTACTCAGGTCCAATATGGCACAAGCCACATGCAGTACAACGCTCCTGCTGTGTTATCCTCATGCTTAGGCCACCTCTGTTGTGCCACTGCTACAGTTCAATTTACCGCTCTGCCCTTGTACCCCCTTCAAATGAGATGTCTGGTTAGTGCTGAACTTGATGGCAGAGTTCTGAATTAGAATTCAAAATTGTTCAGGCATCATCTTCTCTGGGTTGAATTTGAACCCGAGTTCGTCACTCAGTTGTGAGCAACGCTCAGTCATGATCTTTCAAACTCAGTCACTTGATGGCACAATGGTAACAAAACTCCTTAAAACTACCAAACACTAGGTTGGTCTTAAAAATAGGAAATGATCTAGGCTAAGATGTTGGCGACCCATAAGGTGGTGGGATGTAGGTTTGTGTTAGTTATTTTTCTAATCTCACTGGTGTAAACTGGGGAAAGTGCTGACTGGAAGCTTGGCACTTCCCCATAGGAAGAGGTTATTCTACATGGTTAAGACTGGTGAATAAGATACTCTGAACTAGTCTTGCAGTCATATAGATACATTTCAATCCATCTGTCAACCGCTTGCTGGGGTAAGTGTAGCATGGAGGAGAAATACCAAGAAGAGAAGGGAGCAAAGACAATGAAGAATGCACGAAGAAAGATCTCAAATGCTCAGTAATTACATTACAATAATACGTTGTGATATTTGTAAAATTTCTTTAATTACATATTTTTTCCATTTGCCCCTTTCTACCTCTCTCCATTTCACTCACCATTCCTTGCCAAGACGGTTGGAAGGTGATGTGTTTTGAGACCTTCATCAAAGCTCCCTGAAATTGGTGGAAAATGTGGCAAAATGGCCTGAGCTGACTTTGATTTCCTCCCCCAACCACCCATACAAGGAAACACCTAATCTCTACTCAGCACCCTCCATGATTGTATGCCTGAGATTTATAACTTATGTCTGTATAAAATACATCCTACCACTTTGTCTTGATACTCCTATGCATTGTGTCATTAATTTCACAAATTAATGTTAAGAGAAAAGTATACTTATCAGTGAGATTCTTGTATTGACTTAAGAAGGGAGTGAAGCAGTTTTGTAATAAAGTCTCAGTTCTTTAAACAGAAGCTGAAGGAGGATGGGAACATTCTTCATATACCACCACTCAGTTCCACGGAAATAGAGAAAATGATCCGTCATTGGCTAGAAAAAGACCATCGAAGACTAGCAGCCGACCAGTGGCATTTACTACTGGAAGCGAGCTCTGCCTGTCCCATCCCTCTCTATCTCCAGTGTGCATACAGTGAATCCCTCAACTGGCAATCCTCTACCGCAGTCTCAGACATATTTCTGCCACAAAGTCTACATCAGTTGTATTCAACGATTCTTAGCAGATTGGAGAAAGAACATGGAGAAGAGCTTGTGAAGAAAGTAACAGGGCTACTGACTTTGTCAAGAAATGGTATCACATTTGATGAAATGACTGACCTTCTATCTTTGGACCAAACGGTCATGCAGGAGATACAGCAGTACCAAAATGTATCTCTTTCTAAATTCCCTCTGGTGATCTGGACTAAACTTCAAAGAGACTTGAAAATCCACATAGTAGAACGGAGAACAGACAACACTTATACATTTAACTGGGCCCACTCAGCACTGAAACTTAACTGTTTGAAGAGGTACCTAATATCCAAAGATGCTCAACTATCTTTACACATGACTATAGCAAGCTATTTTTTGGGGAAACCAACTACTCTCTCAGGGAAGTCAAGCAACTCTGACCAAGAGGAGCTCAACAGTCAACCTCTGGCCTGGGTGTTCAGAAAGGATTCTCAAGTGAACTATGTGTTCAATCTACGGAAACTAAATGGAATTCCTTATCACCTGCTGAGGTCGAATCAAGTGTTGAACCTGATAACTGACTGTCTTTTTAATTTTGAGTTTTTGTTACACAAGACGTGGGGTTTGTCGATTGTCAGTGTGGAAGAAGACCTGAAAGCAGCAATGACACTAGAGAGGTAAGGTGATGAGTTCCATTCAAGATGAGTAAACCTCAAACCTAATTGAACTATGCTGATGTAAAATGTTATGGGTTCTCACAGGAGGCATAAAGGCCCCGATATTTAAGGGGAGCAGGGAGGGAGCGGACCGGTGGGGAGGTTTAGTGACGGGGAAATTCAGAAATCCGGGTTTCCTGGATGTCCAGCCGAATTTCATGGCAAGACCCGATTTAAATTTTTTAAATCCGCTTCCAGCCAGATTGAGAGGCTGTCGGGCGGGTAGGCTTGCGGCACCAATCCACGGTCGGGGAACGGAGCCGAGGGAGGGAGGGAGAGATCACAGGTCGAACATTGAGGGGGGGGGGGGTGGGCGGAGATGGCGAGTCGGACATCGTGGTGGGGGGTGAGTCAGATATCACTGGTCGGACAGAGGTTTGGGGGGCGGGTGCGATTGCGGTGGGCAGATTGCAGGGATGTAAGTATGCTTGGTGGGCCGAGGCCTGGGAAACCCAGCCGGCCAGCGTCAAATCTGAAAGAGATCCAAAATCTGAGGCGCACAGCCTCATTAAAATATTTAAATGACGGGCCTGTCTCTGGAGAGCTGGTTAGTTGTCCACCCCCCAACCCGCCTACGTTAAAACCAGAAGTGGCCACGTTAGAGGCGAGTTGGGGTCGGGTTTCCCATTTTAAAATTTTTAACCCCCCGCCCCCGCCCGTCCTGGGGGGTTAAAATTACCCCCCCCCCCCCCACAGTGTCATGACAACTTTTATAAATTTTGATAAATATGCATGTCTCTGGAAACCAGAATTTACAATCTCCCAATGGAGGGAAACGCCCATTAATTCTGATTGGAAGGGCTTTTCCAGGATTAAAACTGATCACAACTCCCTCCTTTCTCCCCAGAGATGAAATGCTGAGAAGGACAACAGACCAGTTTTGAACACTGGTCAAGGCTCAGATTTGAACTTGGCCTTCTGGATGGGAGTCAGCAAGTACCTGCTGCGAGTACTACTGCAAGTACCTGCTGGCTGTACATTGCAAAGGAAATTATTTTACATATTTTATCACAATACCTTTTCATTAACAGAAAATCTCAATAGTGTTGCTTAGGTAGCCATATATTTGTCTAAAGTTATGATTTATTGTCCCCATGTGGTAACTTACATTTACATGGTTAAGTGTGGTGTTCTTCCATCCCTTATTTTTATGGCAGTGTTATTTGTTCATACCTGAGTGGACATGCAAGGATTATTTATTTAAAGCTGCTGTACTGAGTTAGGTATTTTTTCTCTCAACAATTTCCTTCCCTTCCATCCTCACCAGAATGCCTTGACTCCTTACTGAGGTACAGTCACATGATATTGGTTGCCCACCATTGCCTTGCATAAGTGCCTGCTACTCATGTGTAGGCCTATACAGTGTCATCATGTTCACTCTTGCACTTCCAACAATGGCTGCTGGAGGTGAAATGTTGACTGAATTTTCCCTTCCCTAATTCAAAGCATTGAGGCCAATAGGAGCACATCGTTCACCATTTCTAATGAAATCACCAAACTTAGCACAGACTGGGATATAAACCACAGCCTTCCTGTTCTCTATGGCATAGCTACTCAATGGATAAACTCAAGGAGCCATTGGAAAGGTGTACAGTATCAAGTTTTAAACATTTAGTATATATAGTGGGCTGTATGTAATTAGACAAATATACATTTGGCTGGATTTTGCTACTCATGGTAAATGTCTTACAGCCACTATCCCCAGCACAGTGAATTTCTTCTTCTTCTCCAGTGGCTGGAGTCATACCTAGCACAAAGGAAGATGGTAGTGGTTGTTGGAGGCCAATCATCTCAGCCCCAGGACACTGCTGCAGGAGTTCCTCAGGGCAGTGTCCTAGGCCCAACCATCTTCAGCTGCTTCATTAATGACCTCCCCTCCCTCATAAGGTCAGAAATGGGGATGTTCGCTGATGATTGCACAGTATTCAGTTCCGTTCTCAATCCCTCAGATAATGAAGTAGCCCGTTCCTGCATGCAGCAAGACCTGGACAACATCCAGGCTTGGGATGATAAGTGGCAAGTAACATTCGTGTCAGACAAGTGCCAGGCAATGACCATCTCCAACAAGAGAGAGTGTAATCATCTCCCTTTGACATTCAACGGCATTACCATCGCCGAATCCCCCACCATCAACATCCTGGGGGTCACCATTGATCAGAAACTTAACTGGACCAGCCACATAAATACTGTGGCTACAAGAGCAGGTCAGAGGCTGGGTATTCTGTGGCGAGTGACTCACCTCCAGACTCCCCAAAGCCTTTCCACCATCTACAAGGCACAAGTCAGGAGTGTGATGGAATACTCTCCACTTGTCTGGATGAGTGCAGCTCCAACAACACTCAAGAAGCTCGACACAATCCAGGACAAAGCAGCCCGCTTGATTGGCACTCCATCCACCGCCCTAAACATTCACTCCCTTCACCACCGGCGCACTTTGGCTGCAGTGTGCACCATCCACAGGATGCACTGCAGCAACTCGCCAAGGCTTCTTCGACAGCACCTCCCAAACCCGCGACCTCTACCACCTAGAAGGACAAGGGCAGCAGGCACATGGGAACAACACCACCTGCACATTCCCCTCCAAGTCACACACCATCCCAACTTGGAAATATATCGCTGTTCCTTCATCGTCGCTGGGTCAAAATCCTGGAACTCCCTTCCTAACAGCACTGTGGGAGAACCTTCACCACATGGACTGCAGCGGTTCAAGAAGGTGGCTCACCACCACCTTCTCAAGGGCAATTAGGGATGGGCAATAAAATGCTGGCTTTGCCAGCGACGCCCACATCCCATGAACGAATTTTTAAAAAAAAATTTAGATGGGCGGTTCAGTGAGAATGAACTCCAGCCATTTGATATGCAGCCAATTTCTACCCACTGAACTCAAGCAGTGGCCATGAAAAGTTGGCTATTGCAACACGTAAAGTCCGCTGGGTGGAAATTTGTTAGATACTCCCAGAAGAGAGAAAAAGAGAGTCTGATGGGAGCAGATGTTTTGTTTTAATTTCTTCTGGCAGAAAACCTGCAACTACCAGAGAGTGGAAAATGTGACCCATTACGTGGCCATCCATGTAGACAGCTCTTATTATGAGATTGGAAAATAATAATGATGTACTTTATTGTATCTGAGGAAAAGCAGAGAAATTAAATGTTGAAACGTACTTTGAAGGCCATGCCCTCTTATATTGATCACTTTTTGCCTGTTTTTCTTTCCTTGTTAATTCCTCCTCCCTGCTCCGTACATCTCCGTTGGCTGAGAGGGTGAGAGACCAGTACTGAGGCCACTGGCACTGCTGCTATTTTGCTGGTTGCTGGAACTAATGCAACAGTGGCTCAGGAGACTGCCCGCATGACTCTCCAACCCTGGCTCTCCAGGGAGATGTCTAACTATACACATCTCCCTGCAGTAGTTCAGCGAGATCAATTATTTCAGGGAGAAAGAACAAACTTGCATTTATGTAGGGTCTTGTCACATTTTCAGGGGTGTCCCAAAGCATTTTACAGCCAATGGGTTACTTTTGCCAATGGGTTACTTTTGAAGTCATTATTACGCAGGCAATATGACAGCTAATTTGCATGCAGCAAGGACCCACAAACAGCAAATTACATAGAATGTATATCACAGAAACAGGCCATTCGGCCCAACAGGTCCATGCCAGTGTTTATGCTCCACATGAGCATCCTCCCTCCCTACTTCATCTAACCCTATCAGCATAACCTTCTACCCATCAACATATCTTTATATTCCTTTCTCCCTCATGTATTTATCTAGCTTCCCCTTAAATGCATCTATGCTAGTCGCCTCAACTACTCCTTGTGGTAGCGAATTGCACATTCCAACCACTCCCTTCGTAAAGAAGTTTGTCCTAGGATTTATTAGTGATTATCTTATATCTATAGCCCCTAGTTCTGGTCTCCCCAGCAATTGGAAACATCTTCTCTACATCAACCCTCTCAAACCCTTTCATTACATTAAAGACCTCTATCAGGTCACCCCTCTGTCTTTTCTCTTCTAGAGAAAAGAGCCCAGCCGGCTCAATCTTTCCTGATAGTTCTAACCTCTCAGTTCTGATATCATTCTAGCAAATCTTTTTTGGACCTTCTGCAATGCCTCTATATAATTTTTATAATATGGAGACCAGAACTGTTCACGGTACTGACAGTAATGAATGACTGCATAATCTGTTTTTGGTGGGATTGCTTGAAGAAGGAATATTGGCCAGGAAACCAAGAGGACTCCCTGCTCTTCTTCAAATAATGCCATGGGACCTTTTATGGCCACCTGAACAGGCACCTCTGACAATGCAGCACTCCTTCAGTACAACACTGAAATATCAGCCTAGTTTACATGCTGCAATGGGGCTTGAACCATAACCTTCTAACTCAGTGGCGTGAATGCCATCAACTATTAAGGTGACACGAATGAACCAAGCTGACATGGGGCAATTGCATCAATCTGTGGCACAACATATTGGTACTCCAACCCCTGCACAACTGCACCACCCCAAAATGTAATTTTACTTTGTCATCTCTGAGTCTAAAGTCATAATCTTATTCTAAGGAGACTGAACAGTGTGTAGAATAGATTTTGTAAAACAGATGTTTTACAATTTCAGCTACGTCCCACTTAAGCCATTGAAAGTGGCATAGCAGCTTTCAGGAAATTGAAAGCTTCTTACACCCACACTGAATATGTCACGATAAAACATTTGCTCAATGTGTATTTTGACTCCCTCCCTATCTATTTAATACTAATTGTTCTTTGTATCCAACAACAAAATCAGTTGCTCAGTTTGACTTTAACTCAATGCATGGATTTTTATGGCTGTGTTAAAATGTTGTAGAATATTATCTTTCACTCACCTTTTTCACTAAAATTTGTGAAGGTAGGAATTTTGGTCCCTTGGCTTTAGGATCAACAGGACTCCATCCCCTTTTCCTGCTTGTTTTAAATTGCCTGCTTATCAATTCCCACCTCTCTCAGCCGGGATCGCCATGATCTAGTATTTACCCCCTCTCACATTTCTCCGACATTTCTTTTGAGCCCACGTTTCAAATGCTCACATTTTATGTTTCTTATCTTTCCGCCCAAAAGCTGCTTTCATGTTATGTGAGACCTGTGCTAGTGGCATTGACTCCCGACAAGCAGGTCTCCTACAGCCAGCTGCTGGGTAGGCTCGCTGGGATTCACTAAGGCTGATGGCTGGAAAGACCTGTCTGTACTGGGTCTTGCTGACTGCCAGCTTTAGAGAATCCTGGCAGGTTTTCTTTTGGGTTGGAGCTGGCAGTAAGAGATCCATGTACCCTTGGCCAATGCCACTGGCATGGATACATTAATAATGCAGCTACCGTTTATAGACCTATCAAAGGTGTACCTCCTGAGTCAGGAAAATGTTTCTCTCCAAATGTGTTAAAACGGAACTAAAATGGACAACCTAAACAATGAATTTGAGGATGTTCTGAGCTAATTGGAATTCATTTAATGTATAACTTGTAAAAGCTATTGGAGGAAAATCATTTTCTCTTCGGGTAGAATGCAGTCTGTATTTCTGCAAGTGCTTCGATCCGTCAGAACAGTGTGCTTGGCACCAATCTTCTAAGCAAAACAATTTGTTTCTGTTGTATGATGTTAAAATTTAAAATCAGCACTCAGCAATAGCTATACAAGAACTAATCCTCTAAAGCTTGCAATATTAGATGAAAGAATTATTTCCTTCATTACAGCAGTGGCTCCTGGAATGGGGAAACTCATAACTTTTGGGATGCCACAAATGAATTCCGATCATTTTTGGCACAATTGAAAACGTCCAGGGAGCAAAATCTATAGCCTAGATTTTTAATTATGTTTTGGAATATATAGCATAATGCAGAATATTAAGTGTTAACTAACAGCAGCTAGTTATCTTTATGTTAACTTCAGTTAATTATCGTGTTCTTTGGCTGTGGGATTTGCAATAATAGCCGAAGAACAAATTACTTTATGGGTTAAGTGCAAGCATTGTTCTAATCTTTTCCAATTTGGTTTAGTAAGCTAAATACTTTTCAGTGCTTATCATTTCACCTAATTTAGCTAGGGGTCACACCTTCATCTTTTGAAAAAGACTTTATGGCTCCCCAATCACTCTGTTGGTTAAAGCAATGAATAGCAGAGCAATACAGACCAAGAAAGTCCCAAGTTTGATCAGTGGTCTGTGCTGAGTTAACTGTTCTCAGCTGGGGAAACAATAGGGACTTGGCACATCTGGCTTAGGGAGGAGAATATTGGCCATTTTTCTTGCTCCTGAGGAAAAAGAAGGCTTTATAATGCTATTGTATTTATAAATGAGTGGTATTTTGGCACCTGAAAGAGTCTGTAATTTATATAATTACAAATTCTTTGAATAGATCCCTCTGCATTCGTACTTATACAACACATACTAACCTTCTATACCAGAGACTATACCAGTCTTCTGTTGTCTATCACTGCAGATCGGAGTAACCATCATTATATTCTACATCCTTATTGAACTTGTTATCTTGTTGTATCTCTCCCATTTTGTGAGTGATTTCTGCCTCTGTTAAATCTCTTAACGTGTTCTATCATCCATATCTGGAAAATCACATGCAACCTCCTCCCAGGCCTCTGCCAATGACACTCGAGCTGGCAATGAGAGGCATGTGTGGGTAGACTCACCCTCTCTCTCTGGGGTTGAGCCATGTCTATGCTTCCTGCCTCTCCAGATGGGCAGACTGAAATCTTGTAGCTTGCCATGTGGGGAACTGTGAAAGCAAAGTCTTCACATAAGCTGCTTGTTTACCAAAGTGTTGCAGCACTGAACTGGCAGCTTCCTGTTAGATTCAATTTAATACTGTGGTCAAATCCAGGTCTTTAGAATTTTGAAAGGTATAGATGATATAAGCAAGCAATTTCAGTTAAAGGCAATAAAATAAAGACAGGAATATTGCAACTATATATGCATTTTATTATTCTCTTCACTCTGTAATTACAAACAGGAAATTGAGGAATTCACTTACAACAATGCTTTTCAATCATCCCTATAGTTTGTCCATATTTATCCTGTAGACCTGTCTTCAGGCTAGCTTAAATCTTCCTGACTGTGTCACATCTTTTGGCTTAATAGTTGCTTCAATCTGATTGGTGACTTCTAGTAAATGAATGACCTAACATCACAATGTTGTGTGAATGATATTTTTTTAATTTCACAAAATATATGCATTGCTTTTTGGAAAGTACATCTGCACAATGCCAATATAATAAAAAGAAAGGCCTTCAGTTTAATCACCATTTTATATCTTCTAAATAGGAAGATTGATGACTTGAACATTTTGAGCGAAGCTCTGCAGTTGTCCAAAAGAGTCTTGCTTCAGGATCCTTGTCAGCTGGCTTCACAGCTTCTCGGCCGTCTACAGCAGATTATTGCCGAAGATAAACCAGTGGCTCCAGGTAGCATAGATTTACTAGAATGATACCTGGACTCCAAGGGTTAAATTACGAGGAGAGATTACACAAACGAGGGTTGTATTCCCTGGAATTTAGAAGATTAAGGGGTGATTTGATTGAAGTTTTCAAGATATTAAGGGGAACTGATAGGGTAGATAGAGAGAAACTATTTCCGCTGATTGGGGAGTCTAGGACTAGGGGATGTAGCCTAAAAATTAGAGACAGGACTTTCAGGAGTGAAGTTAGGAAACACTTCTACACGCAAAGGGTGGTAGAAGTTTGGAATTCTCTTCCCCAAACGGCAGTTGATGCTAACTCAATTGTTATTTTAAATCTGAGATTGCTAGATTTTTGTTAACCAAAGGTATTGAGGGATATGGGGCTATGGCGGGTATATGGAGTTAGGTCACAGATTAGCCATGAACTCATTGAATGGTGGAACAGGCTTGAGGGGCTAAATGGCCTACTCCTGTTCCTATGTTCCTACCGATGAAAGGGTGGCTAACATACAGAACATCAACTACAGCAGAATCCTCTTATCAAACCCAGTGTGGCAGTTACATTATGATAGTGACCAGGTATGGATTAAAAACATAAAAAGCGAAGTAATATGTATCAAAAAAGAAAATGATGAGAAAAAATGGCGTTGGATTCCATCCTACTCTGCCTTGTTGTAGGATATAATGTTTCAGTGTTCCATGCAGCCAATTCCGCAATCTAACTAAGGCTGCTTGGAATGGAAAAGGTCTCCCAGTACCTTAGTGGATAAATGCATTGGGTGATGTGATATTGAGATATAACGGAATGTCCCAGGTTAGATCCTTGGCCTGTGCTGAGTTAGCTGGTGCCAGCTGGGCCAGTGGTGGAGACAGTACAACTGGCCATAGAGTCTTCATCTAGGAAGGGGAAAAAGCAAAATGGGTTTCTGTTCCTGATTGTTATCCATTATCCTGCTGAAACCTGTGCGTATGGATGTCAGGTGAGGACACGATTAGGCTTGAGTGAGCGCCTTGAGGAAAGAAGAGGAGAAAGTTGGAAAAAAAAAAGTAGAAGGCACTGAAGGGAAGGGAGTGCTTCATCATAGGAAGGACAGGAAAATGAGAGTGCATCAATCCAGTCCACTTTCCATACCTCCTAAGGGTGAGTAATTGAGCAATGGCAGAAACCTAGCCCAGTGTCTGATCGCTGGAACAAGTATGATGTATAGTCTGAGGAGGCTAAGAAAAGAGAGGGTGAGAATTTAATTTTAAAAACTTTTTTAAAAAATAAGGATGGATGGGTGGGAGAGTCAGGTAGAATCATTAAGTAGGGGAAAGGTGCTTCCCCTTGGGAAGAATCAGCACTATAGTCCATCCAGGCTGTCCTTGTGGACTTCCTAGTAATTGATTAGGGTGCCAGTAGCAGAGATCTGAGAGCAGCCCACGAGCTGAGCTTCTTAGTTAGAAACTGATGTTAGACATGGTGAGGCACTTTAAAAAAAGGTTGTGGATTTCATTTTTTTTAAAACAAAAAAGGAACTAAATTAAATTAATTAAATCAAGTATAATTTGTCTTGCAAAAATCTCTTATACTTAAAGTATATTTATGTTTATACCTTAGTCATAATTTTAATGTGGCATCTGCATTACCTCTTCTTCAGGTGACCCCAGAAAATACCCCCATCTCCTGCGTTTGCTCAATCAGTGTCAAAGATCTTCAATCCCTTTCCTCGTGCCTTCATTCACCTGCCTCTTGCCCCCAGGTGGCTTGCTGTATGATACATTGGCGGGTAAGAGGAACTCTCTCCCTAGGACTGTACAAAACCTCAGACTACAACACAGTATTTTGCTTTAAAACAGGAAGCAATATACCACAGATGCTGGAAATCTGAAATATAAACAGAAAATGCTCTCTCCACAGATGCGGCCTGACCTGCTGAGTGTTTCCTGCACTTTCTGTTTTTATTACTGTATTTTGCTTACTGGTTGCTCTAAATCCAAGTAATTTTATTTATATTTATTAACTTGTACCCTTAAACCATCCCCAGTCTACTCACACTTTCCGTCAAGCATGTACTTTCATTAGATTTTAAAAGACACACTTCTTTAATTCTATAAATGCCTGTTGTGTTTCATGTGTAATATTTGTTTTAAATGTATAGTTTTCCAGTATACCTCCCTCCCCCATTCTCACACATATAAATGTGAATCTGGTCATTGTTTAGGTAGAGGCAAGGCAGTGTTAAAATTATCCTCAGCTGGCATCTCATTATCCCCTATGCTTTTGCATCATTAGAAATTAAAAGAACTCAAGTTGTCTCTAATAAAAAAATGTAATTATGGATAATCTATAAACTTTTTGCAAGTATATTGTTGAATAAAAACAGAAGATGTTGGGAATAGACAGGAAGTACGTCAGCATCTGTAAAGATAAAACAAGTCTTGATAAAAGGTCTACGCTCAAAATATTAAACTCCCTTTTTTTATTTTGGATGCTGATAGACCGGCTGTGTATTTATAGAATTTCTGTTTTTTACTTTAGATTTCCAGCATTTGCAGTTTTTCTTTTTAGCTATAAAAGTAGAATGTTTCTTCTTTTGTCCTGTAGAGTAGTTGATGTTTTTTGACATTACCAACACCAATTTAATTTTTAAGTTATTAGCATTCCCCATGTAGGCTGTCTTCAATCCCTCTAAAATAGCTACTGCCACTAGCAGTAGCAGATCTATATATCCCTCACTTAGGGGTGGTAGGTGATAGAATTGCCAGACAATGTTCGCGTAGCTGCCCAAACCTACAAAACTTCAAGGACAGTGTAATCTGTACTATGCTGTGACCCACGAATGTATGTGAACTTTGCAAACTCAATTAAAATTTAAAGAAAAAATTGTCCTCATAGGATTATATGGTATAAAATGTGGCATGATATAATTGATATAACTTGTGTTTGAATCTTTGCTTTTCAGAGCTGTAAATTATTTGTTAAATGACCGTATAGCCACTTACTGGTTACCCATTTGTGATCATGTAGGTCACACTGATAAGATTACAGCTGTAGCAGGTACCCAGAAAGGTCTTCAAGCAATCACTGCATCCAGGGATGGAACTCTGAAAATTTGGGATCTCAACAGCGGCAAAGCTGTGCAGACTGTTCACGGAGTCGGCAAGAACATCGATTCCATAACTATGTGCATGCAGAATAGTCTGGTCGCAATTACAGAGGACAACTCTCTCCAGGTTTGGGATATCGGTTCAGGAAAACAGATCTTTACAGTCAGTGACTCCCTGGATCCTCCCATAGTAATATCTGCATTGGATGGACAACTTTTGCTGGCCTTCTATGATGGAAGCCACTTTGTTAAAGTAAGAAAATCTGTTGCTACTGCAAAGAGGTAGCTCAATAAAATAGTAATAAAAGTACTTAATTCACAGTTCAGAGGTCACTGCTTCAAATCTTGGGGCTGACTGACAATAGAATTTCACAAGCTCAGTTGAGATAAATTCGCTATACCTAGACTTACCAACTGGAGTGAGACAGCCCCATTTTGGTTCAAAAATGTGTTTTGGCATCAATTACTCTTACAAATAAACACAGCTCCATTGGGTAAATTCTGCATAGACCCACGGGAGTTGTAAAGACAAGCGCACTATTTCAGGGGCTTGGTGAGGCTACACTACAGGCGTGCATGAGTCTCATTTAAATGGCATATTTATGGAAAATCTAGTTTCAGGCCAAATCTCACAGGTGGGGCTTCAGTCACAGTGTAAAACTGGATCATGTAACATGGTTGTATCTAGAGTCCTTGGGCCTACTTAGGTTTCTTAAAGGGAGATCACAGTTTGGTTGCTGGTAAAAATGTTTTTTTTCACATTTGCAATTAGATTTTGTTCCAAGCATTACTTTTACATGTGCCAATACTTTCCTTCAGTTTGCTATGGTATGGTAGCCTAGTGGTTCTGATATTGGACTAGAAACCCAGAGGTCTGGACTAATAATCCAGAGAACATAAATTCAGATCCCAACTTGGCAGTTTGAGAATTCAAATTCAGTTTTTAAAATTCTGGAAATAAAAGGCTGGTATCAGTAAAAGTGACCATGAAGCTGTTGGATTGTCGTAAAATCCCAACTAGTTCACTAATGTCCTTTTAGGGAAGGAAACCTGCCACCCTTCCTATATGTGACTGGCCTATATGTGACTCCTGTCCCACACCAACATAGTTGACTCTTAAGAGCCCTCTGAGGTGGTCAGTGAGCCCTCAGTTGTATCAAACCGCTATTGATGACTAGGACTGGACATGGCCAGTGACGCCCACATCCCGAGAATGAATTTTCAAAAAAAATAACATTTAAGTAGCACCATACAGAGTGATGAGGATGTAAATACCTTTGGGGGTTCCCATGGCACTACATGATTTAGTTGAGGAAGACGAGTTCATGAGAGGACAACAAATGGGGATAGAAGAGATCGGGGAGTTACAGCAGTGACTCCCCACCATTTAAAGAAAACTCTTGCTATTTTCCTGAGAGTACCATGTGAGTGGCTGTTAGAGGCCACAGAAATCCAGGTTGACACATGCAAATGAGATTTAAATACAGCGCGAAGTTCCCACGTTAAATTACCCTCTGTTGCTGCCTGTTGCCCACCTCTTGAAATGAACACCTGTATAAAAGAGGCACTGAAGATTGCTGGTGGCTGCCATCAGTGGAAGTGGGTTAAGGGCCACCTTTGAAAGTTCGCTGCTGATGCCATCTCACCATTGCTGATTGGTTCAGCATTGCTGATCGGTGCTGTTGTCCTTAATTTTGTTTTCATCATAATTCTTTCGCCACAGGAGACAATGATGTTTGCCTTCAATTATGTTCAGTTGATATATAAACCTCATGAAGCATGTCGGTGGCCATTATCCAGGAAGCAGCCATTTAGTGGTATTTAACAGTGGTGTGGATCATGGTATCTTGATAAAAATTGAACAGAGAATCTCCAGGGTGCTTAATAATGGGGTTTCAGGTATGAGAAATGCTGGAATCTGATTGATATTTGTAAAACAAGTTTAACTTGAGGCAATTCCATTTGACAATGAGTACAGTTCCCCGTTCTATTACGACTTGCATGTTTATCATTCCTGGCTCATCCCACTGAATCAGAGTAAACGACATAATTTGGTTAGCCTTAAAATGACTCATGTTTCTTTAAGTCGCCCTATCTGCAGTGCAGCAATGAACTCTCCCTCAGGCGCTCTGCTGCTGATCAAGGCAGAAACAAATCAGAAAGTGACTGATAAAATACTTGTCATTTCAGGTTTTTGATTTGTCTAACTCCTGCAGACTGTTGCACCAGGTGAACATATCACCAGAGGAAGACCCTATACACAAGGATCACTCTGTTTTGGTATCTCAGACCTCAGTGAATGATTATGTTCTTTTTGCCTATCGGTTAGTATTCAGTCTATTCTTTCTCTATATTCTCTAGTTTAAAAGTAGATGTATTAATGGGTTATATATTTTCATGCTTACTGTGAACATATGAAAATGACAGACAGGAAAAGACCTACTGGTCCATCCAACCTGTCCCACACAGTTGTGATGTTTTATGCTTCACAATACATTCACTCCCCACCCACTCTGAGCCATGTAATCTCCTGGGAGAGGTGAAAAACCAGATCAATTAGGGGGGAAAAAACCTGGAAAATTCCTCTCCGACCCGCTTAGGCAATCAAAACTAGTCCAGGAGATCACATTGCATGTGATTTGCATTACAGGAAACCTACCTCTTAAATGAGGTGATTTCCACCACAGTCATAATCAGGTCCAGCTCTCACTAGAAGGAATACGGCAAATCAGCATTCATCTCATGAGCTGGTAACCCGTTCCACTATTCTCTGGGAAGAGAAGAACTGCTCAACATCCAATCTCGTTTTGCCCTTACATAACTTGTAAATGTGACCCTTGGTCCTCCCTAACCTATTCAGTTGAAATAATTGGTCTACATAAAGACAATCTAGTCCCTTCATTATTTTATAAACCTCCATCATATCACCTCTAAGTCCAGACTTCTCTAAAGTATAGAGACCCAGCTCGTTGAACCTATTTGGGTAACTAAGGTGCTTTAAACTGGGAATTAATTTAGTGGAAATTACAACAACTCCATAATTAGTCACAGTACACTGAATTATCCAACACCGTTATTCCACTCTGTAGTTAGTGTTTCAACAATGCCATGATGCTCCTGTACTGTGACCAAGGATATTGTGACTTAACATTGTAGGCATTACACTGAGACATTGTGGTATCATTGAGTCTGATCCTTATCTAAAGAGTCAGTGAACTGTTTCCTAATTTGGATCATTGTGTGCCATAAAACCAACATACTGTTGTAAAATTATAATTATCTTGCATTGTTTTTATTATTAGACACCACCATAATTGCTCCAATTTAGATATACAAATGTTTTTTGATGCATTCACATTAACCTAATATGACAGTTGGGGATTTTGCAACATTTTTGCTATTCTGTGAAATGAGGTAATCAATAATTTATGTTAACCTGAAGACTAACTTTTTTGTTACCATACAATACATATTAATTTGTAAGATTTATTCATTTGCCAGCATAAAGGCAGAAATTATTCATTTTTTTCCCTGTAAATATCACATGCAAAGTAAGAGTATGATAGTGTCAGAAGTTGACGAGTGCCATAATTGACTTATTATAGTATTTGTGTTTATAGAATCTTACAGCACAGAAGGAGGCCATTCAGCCCATCATGCCTGTGCTGGCTCTTTGAAAGAGCTATCCAATTAGTCCCACTTCTGTGCTCTTTCCCCATAGCCCTGTAAATTTTTCCTTTTCAGGTATATATCTAATTCCCTTTTGAAAGTTATGGATAAGAGACACTGTGAAACAAAGGAACATCTTTAGCCAGACTGTTGCATGCTATCAGTTTTCACCCATTAGTGAGATTACCATGGATCCCTACATTCTGCTGTGGTAACTGAGACTGTTCCTATTAGATTAGAACAAAACTGAAGATCATTGCCAATGTATTATTGTTAGAGACAAGGCAGCAAGAAGTGACAATTCCTCATTTGCTGGCAATTGTCAAAAAAACAAACTTTTCTATCAGGTGTGTAGTAACCTTAGGGTATAAATTACCATTGGTGATAATAGCTGGAAAATGCATAACATGTTGGTATCTCATTCCTTTATCCACTATTTTAACAGGAATTAAACCCTATTAAAACAAATGGGATAATGCCTGTGTTAAAATAGCAGAGAAATCTTTAGGCCCATTTCTTTTGGAGGGGGAGAGAATTATGGCTCCAGTATTGAAGGTAGTCTGTAATATTTCTATTAATATTAGCTTGATGCTTCATTTATTCCATTTACTTTGCTTAGATGATCGTACATCCTTCACTACTTTCAACTTGATTATTTATATTTTGCTGTCTTGATTATCCCATCGTTGTTCCTGTGGAATTTAAAGCTAGGATTTCCCAATGATGCTTGAACATTATCTCCTGGTTTAATTTTTTGACTGACTTAATTAATTTACTGTATTATTGGACCAAATCATGAGCTAACTCCATTAAACAAGTCTATATTGAAAATGAGATAATGTTCTGACTTCATTCCTGAGAGATAGATTGAGTGATTGATTCCAATTGATACGACTAACACTTTCTGACTGAGCTGATTAACTGACTACGGGCCAATTTGCCACATTTGCCTTTTGACTTGACCCACTCATCACTGTTGATAAGGACAGCCATCAAATGGAATTCTGAATTGAAAGAGCCTACTTATGGTCCATTTGCTTTAATTCAATGAATACCCAAGTTTGAGCAAATTCATATTGGACTGTCTTATTTCTTTCAAGGCACCGCAATGGACAATTTGCTCTCAGCATTCGGTGTGGCGAGTTCATAAACATGCTCAGAGGAAACCTTTCCCCTCCCACATGCATACTGCCTTTTATCTTGCAAAATCTCCTCCCACTGTGCGATGGATGAGCAGTTGTTGTCTGCAACTGCAGCCACAAGAAAATATGTACACTTGCTGACTGGTTTAGTAGGTAAGAAAACATAGTGGCTGAATTTCCACTAGATTGCGCTGGCTTTTTCAGCGCAATCCGGCCGAAGCAGAACATCACAGAATTTCAACTTACACTGGGCGTAATTTACGCTTAGCGGAATTCAAGTTTTTGCGCTGTTTTGCGCTGGCTCAAAAACAAATCGCACTGAAGCCGACCCCGCCCACAAAACTAGCCACACCCTCGATCGAAACAATGAGGATGGCGAGTTTCCGCCGATTGAGAAGGGTCTTAAAATTTAGTCAGTTTTCATAGGCCCACAGGCACTAGTAGGCACATTGTAAACGTTTTTAAATATTAAAAAAAGTTTAATTTACTAAGAAACTGACAAGTATACACCAATGAAAGTAGTTAATGGTTCAGTATAGTTTTTTAAAGTCATTTTCGGAGATTTAAAATCAGGTTATTCACAGGTGAAGGACTGGACTCTCATTAAAAATGCTTATTGTTTGTGAGAAACCTATTTTCAGCTGTATTAATAAAACTGCACCAGGTTACCACTCTTAAATACATCAATGAATATTTTTTATTGCAAAAAATAGAACAAATGATTACGCTCTGTTAAACTGCCCGATTGCAATTTGCGCCCAAAGAGGAAATTCAGGGCCAGTTTATCTATGTTAAGGACTATGGACAAGAGCTGCTGGCTTTTTGATGTGTCTATCACTCTACTGAAATTTGGACTTTGAGTTCAGATTCACCTTGGAGGGAGCTAAAATTTCAAACTCCACTGAACGTATCTTTTTAATTCAATGGTCTTTCAGATTTGCTGGTGATAGTTAAGGTGACAAGGAAGACTAGAGATTTATCCAACCCTAGTATGATCTAAACTTAGTTATGATTGACGAGCAACATGTTGTACTTCTACTACAATGTAGTACGAGTTTCTAAGCAGATACTGTAGTTACTGTGTATGCACGCAGTACTCTGTGCACCAACCATACATTGTTGTTAGCACCTCAGTAAAGTCTAGGGGGGCTAAATTGGGCTGCATTGCGCCCGTTGTGTAGGCACTATGCGGACTCCAAAGCACCAAAAACGGCATCCGAGATGCGTGCACACATTTCTGGCATGATGTGCGCAGGACGCCATGTTGGTAAAGATGTTTGCACACGCACACTTAACAAATACCGGCAGCATGTAAAGTAGGGAGATTATGTGGTAGATCAGTGTGCAACACTGATTTAAAGGGACAGCTGTGATTTTGGAACTCCACGCTCCAGCCAACGCACTCTCTTAACCTTGCACAGCTGAACAGGTCGTAAACGGTATGGAGGACCCTCCACCAGCACTATTTAAAGGGATCATGCAGGGGTTACAGGTTTGTTGCTGGATTATTGCTCCTGACCACTTCTTTGTATCCCATATCCCCCTACCCCCTTCACTTACAACTGCATTTTCAAACTCCTGACTGTCTAGCCTTTGGCCCTCCATTTGCTACGATACATCTACCACATCACTTCCCGTTCCCTTGCCCCAAGGCCAAACCTACCCCAAGGCTCCCCCATCCTAGCTCTGAGTCCACATCTTTCTCTCGTTTCTCTCCTATCTCTCCTCATGCCCTCCCTGAACTGATCTTGTCCATGAGACACACCTTCTGCTCCTTTGACCCCATTCCCACTAAACTGCTGACCATCCAACTTCCTTTCAGGGCTTATAGCATCTCAACTACCCTTCACAGTGCATGGTGCTCTCAACTACCCTTCACAGTGCATGGTGCTCTCAACTACCCTTCACAGTGCATGGTGCTCTCAACTACCCTTCACAGTGCATGGTGCATCTCAACTACCCTTCACAGTGCATGGTGCTCTCAACTACCCTTCACAGTGCATGGTGCATCTCAACTATCCTTCACAGTGCATGGTGCCACACTATTTCTCAGTTCTCATTGTGTGCAAAATAGAAAATATTTTTCTCCAACATCGCCACCTGAATTGTCATAAATACGAAGACTCTTGATGGCTGGCGCATACATATTTAAACTAAAAAGATCTGGTTACACCTAAAGGCAATTAAACTGAAACTGCTCACATGTAAATAATGTATCAAGGTGTTGCTATTTGCAACTGTAAGTAACTTAAAAGTTAGATTCAATGGGAGTCTAACAAGTAATTTCTAACAACAGATAACCAATGCTGATATCTGTAACACATCCACTACAGTCTATTAGTACCTAAATAATTCATCTTTGGAAAAATCTATCGGCAAGTTCATTTCTCAT
The DNA here is from genome assembly GCF_035084215.1 of Heptranchias perlo. Lineage (NCBI taxonomy): Eukaryota > Metazoa > Chordata > Chondrichthyes > Hexanchiformes > Hexanchidae > Heptranchias > Heptranchias perlo. Next base: position 21,763,462 of record NC_090328.1, on the reverse strand, counting down.
TCTGACCGTGGGGAATTACAGATGAGCCCAATATTATACTCACCCAAAATCTACACACAGTCCCCTCTAGCAGATCTCTTTGGATAATGACAAGTGCAAGAACGTTTCCCTAACCTAGGGAAACGTTCTTGCACTTGTCATTATCCAAAGCTAATTGTAGTACACCTCACATTGCCCCAGCGCAGATCAAGGATTGAACCTGGGATTTTCCTGACCTGTATACCTCAGCTATTCTGTGGGGAAGCCCATTTGTAGATGACTGCTCACATGTAAATAATATCTGTTGCTCTAACCAAGGAAATAGCATTGGTCTGTCCAAAAAAAATTAACTTTGAGAGAATTTATCAAGAGTACAATCTGACCTGATTAAGAAGGCCTTTTCTTTTCTGGTTAAATGCATCCTGTATTTATAATAGTCAGTTTTATTTTATTCATGAGATGTGGGCAACACTGACAAAGCCACATTTAATGCCCATCTCTAGTTGTCCTGAGAAAGTGGCGCTGGGCCTTCTTGAACCGTTGTAGTTATTATGCTCACAGTTCACCCACAGTAGTTTTAGGTTTAGAATTCTAGGATTTTGACAGAGCAATGATGAAGAAATGGCAATACATGTCCAAGTCAGGATGATGTGTGACCTGGAGGGGAATTTGGAGGTAATGGTATTCCCTTGATATTGCTGCTCTTGTCCTTCTTGGTGATAGAGGCCGCGGGGCTGGGAGTTGCTACAATGTAAGTTTGGTGAGTTGCTGCAGTACTCCTGTACATAGCACGTACTGCAGCCAATAATGAAGGGTGGGGGTGGATATCGAATACAGTGGCAGGGTGCCAATTAAATGGACTGTTTTGTCCTGGATACATAAGAACATAAGAAATAGGAGCAGGAGTAGGCCAATCGGCCCCTCGAGCCTGCTCCGCCATTCAATAAGATCATGGCTGATCTGATCTTATCCTCAAATCTAAATTCATGTCCAATTTCCTGTCCGCTCCCCGTAACCCCTAATTCCCTTTACTTCTAGGAAACTGTCTATTTCTGTTTTAAATTTATTTTATGATGTAGCTTCCACAGCTTCCTGGGGCAGCAAATTCCACAGACCTACTACCCTCTGAGTGAAGAAGTTTCTCCTCATCTCAGTTTTGAAAGAGCAGCCCCTTATTCTAAGATTATGCCCCCTAGTTCTAGTTTCACCCATCCTTGGGAACATCCTTACTGCATCCACCTGATCAAGCCCCTTCACAATCTTATATGTTTCAATAAGATCGCCTCTCATTCTTCTGAACTCCAATGAGTAGAGTCCCAATCTACTCAACCTCTCCTCATATGTCCACCCCCTCATCCCCGGGATTAACCGAGTGAACCTTCTTTGTACTGCCTCGAGAGCAAGTATGTCTTTTCTTAAGTATGGACACCAAAACTGTATGCAGTATTCCAGGTGCGGTCTCACCAATACCTGATATAACTGCAGCAATATCTCCCTGTTTTTATATTCTATCCCCCGAGCAATAAAAGCCAACATTCCGTTGGCCTTCTTGATCACCTGCTGCACCTGCATACTAACTTTTTGATTTTCTTGCACTAGGACCCCCAGATCCCTTTGTACTGCAGTACTTTCCATTTTCTCGCCATTAAGATAATAACTTGCTCTCTGATTTTTCCTACCAAAGTGCATGACCTCACATTTTCCAATATTGTATTGCATCTGCCAAATCTCCGCCCACTCACCCAGCCTGTCTATATCCCCTTGTAGGTTTTTTATGTCCTCCTCACTCTCTGCTTTCCCTCCCATCTTTGTATCATCTGCAAAATCTGGATGGTGTCTTGAGTTTTGCTGCACCTGCACACATCCAGGCAAGTGGTGAGAATTCCTTAATACTCCTCAGTTGAGACTTGAACGTGGCAGAGAGGCAATGAGGGTCATTTCCTAGCCTCAGCTTGTTCTTGTTGTCAAGGTTCCCAATATTTCTGGTCCAGTTAAGCTTCCGGTCAATGGTGACACCCCAAGATATTGATGGTGGGGCACTTGCAGATGATGGTGGCGTTGATGTTCAGACTAGGTTGTTGGGCTATTTCTTGTTGGAGTTATTCATTGCCTGGCACCTATCTGGTACAAATGTCACCTGCTACTTGTAATTTGTAATAGTCCTGCTGTAGGTTGCCTTGTTATCAGAGGAGTTGTGAATGGAGCTGAACACTGTGGAATCATCAACAATTGTAAATAATTTTACAACACCAAGTTATAGTCCAGCAATTTTATTTTAAATTCACAAGCTTTCGGAGGCTTCCTCCTTCCTCAGGTGAACAAACACCCCACTCCTAATTGAAGGACTATTGATCCTGAGCATCCTCTCTTCCCTCTGTTTCACTATCAGTGGCAGAACTTTCAACTAATTTGGCCCTTCTCTTTAGAATTTCCTCCTTAAACCTTTCAGCCTCACTAATTCCCCACCTTTTAGTCACAAGGAGGGTGAACAGAATAAAAATTACAATCACTATGATTACAGGTACATTGTAACAGTTAATAACTTAAATACAGATAAGGACAAACATTGCCCGATCCCGATAAACAAGGAGTTCTAAGAACCTCATGAAGCTAAAGTTAAAAACTGAACATCTTGTAAATTACTGTAATGTGTTTAATTGGTATACTTAGCTGGCTAGTGGAATGAGCCTGATAAATGAAAGGCAATTCCAATAAACACTATCCTTTTGTACTTTAAAGTGAAGACAATTAGATGTGATTTATATCTGAAAGCTGCACCAAGAGAGAACAGTTCTTTAACTGTTGTTATGTTAGGTGAAAGACAGCTTTGTCAACATGATTGTTCCCATTGTGCATAGATGTCATTACAGTTGTCTGCAAAATGATACATAAATGGCATGTAAGTCTCACTCCCTACAAGAGTAAGAGCAGGAAAAAACAGTTGCCCATCACTTGTGCATTTTTTTCCATAGGAACATCAAACCGGTTCAAACTGTTGATGGACAATGTAATCAATATATAGTGGTCTATTTACTTTGAATTTGGAGGTGCTCTCTTTATTTATTCTAATTGCTGTTTTTGTGACTGCCAGGAGTGGGAAAGAAGCTATAGTGTTGAGTGCTAAAAAAGGAAAAGTAGTTGCCAAGTTGCCAGCCTGTGATGCAGTAGCGTCTGTCCAAGGAGTGGCAGTAACCAAAGAGTACTTCCTTGTAATCTGCAGGTACAGTATAGTATCACATCTGCATTAGTCCTATATAAATGAGGAGAAAAATAATAGAGAATAGAATGGAACTTTGGAGATCACCATGGGAGATAATTTTCTTTGTTTGCTATTCGTAGTTGAAATCATAAGACACACGAATAGAAAACTTGTTCATGATTTCACTGCAAACAAAGAATGCTCAAAATCTTCCAACCCTATCGCACATAGACCAGCTAATGTACCATTGAACTTGAGGTAAAAGAAACTTGTACATGCTGGAAATCTGAAGTAAATCCAGAAAATGGTGGACATTCACAGCAGGTTCATCAGCATCAAAAAGGAAAAGATGAATTTGTGTTTAGTGTTTTTAAGGTGTTTTCAGCAGAACTATTGCAAGATTACAACCCATCTTTATCAGATGCTGATCGACCTGCTGCGCATTTCCAATATTTTCTGGTTTTTGTCTCTGAATTGCCCCTATTTTCTGTATGTTATTACACTAATTTAAATACTAAACTATTCTCGGTGCCTAGCAACACAATGTGTAATCCACTAACTTAGAGAATTCTCAATGTCATTTGTCCTGGACTTAATGTTTGTCAAAAATGATCAAAGTTGCAGAATCTCAGTCAAAAGCAAAATACTGTGGATGCTGGAAATCTGAAATAAAAACAGAAAATGCTGGAAATAATCAGCAGGTCAGGCAGCATCTGTGGAGAAAGAAAAAGTTAACATTTCAGGTCTATGACTTTTCATCAGAACTGGACGAAGGGTCACTGACCTAAAAAGTTAACTCTGTTTCTTTCTCCACAGATGTGGAGATGCCGGTGATGGACTGGGGTTGACAATTGTAAACGATTTTACAACACCAAGTTATAGTCCAGCAATTTTATTTTAAATTCACAAGCTTTCGGAGGCTTCCTCCTTCGTCAGGTGAAGGAGGAAGCCTCCGAAAGCTTGTGAATTTAAAATAAAATTGCTGGACTATAACTTGGTGTTGTAAAATCGTTTACAATTTCTCCACAGATGCTGCTGACTTGCTGAGTACTTTCATGCATTTTCTGTTTTTATTGCAGAGTCTCATTGTTTGGTTTTATGAAAACTAAACCTCTAACTAAAGGACCTTATCTGACCAAATTGCTTTTCAGACATGATTCATTTGAAAGAATGTGATTGGAAATTGAGTCTCTGGTCTACATATAGGGACCAATTTTACAAAATCGCACTCCTCTTAGGCAGCCTCATCCAATGGAAGCATGTATCAGGAAAATGCAGGTGTGGGCCCCATGAATTCCCACCTATTAGTGAGCATTTCTAGCAGGTGAAGCTCTACATTCATATAATTGCCCCTGTAGTACCAACATATCATCACGGGCTGATCATTCAGGTTTACTCACAGACTCCTGCTTTGGAATTAACTTTGAATATTCTGGTATTTCCTACATTACAACAGTGACTACACTTCAAAAGTACTTCATTGGTTGTAAAGCACTTTGGGATAGTCTGAGGTCATGAAAGGCTCTAAAACCAAAATCTGAATTTCAAGTTGCTAATACGTAAATCTGGATTTCAATGAATCTTAAACCTCTTAAAGAAAGCCACTCTGTAAATTTGTAGGAATCAATTATCTTCAGATTATTATTTTTTTCCTTCCTTGAAATGTAATTTCCAGGTATCCATACTCAAGATTGCGTGAAATACTCCATATTGAACTATTTGGTGTGCAGAACTTTGCTTATCTCCGTACAGTGAAAGGCTGTTGTAATGATCACATTTCCATCCTGTCTGTGAATCACTTGGGTTCTCATGTAGTGGCGATGTGCTGCTCGCTTAAAACAAATATCACTGAGATCATCTCCTGGAACCTAGAAACCGAAGACCACAAGCACTTGGCCAAGTTCTCTCCTACAGCAATTGGAGGCAAGTGAGCTTTCATAAAACTATTGGGTGCCCATTTAAAGAGACGTGGTCGACAGATGGCTCTTTACCAGCATTAAAAATGTTGAAAAATGAAGGTTTAAAAAGTTCCCGGGCAAGCTTCAGGAATTTCCCAAAGTTTTGTTTCATTTCTGTTGTAGCTGTGAGATCTATTGCTCATTATCATCATCAGCGCTTCACGTTGCGAGTGAGTGGTTGAGTGAGTCAGGGTTAGGAATGGGACTGGGATTAGCTAGGCGTGTGGGTGCTGTGGAGTTGGATCCTATCTGTTGCGCTGGCCTTTGCCACTGGGTCGCTTGAGGCTACGGGCAAGGAGCCGCACGTCCTGATTTTACATCACGAGCTCCAATTGTCGCCGCTCACGCCGGGCGGGGAGGGATGGGGAGAGGAGCCGCGCTCCCTTGGCTCAAACCCCACAAACAGTCCCAGGCCTGACTCCCCGTCTCACCTGTTGGCTCCTCGCTTGGGATCTCGCAGAGTTTGCAGCCGGAGCCCGAGCTTCAGTTAGCTGCAAAATGGGATTTGAGGCTGTCCTGATGGCGGGGATTATTGTTCAAAATTATTTTTGGGTAACATATTTATAATCATTTTTTGAAGAGCATCTCATTCCTCTGGGTATTCTTTTGTTTTTAAATGTTTGGAATGATAGCGAGATGGATTGAATATCTTCTTTCAAAAATGTAATGTGCTGACTGGATTTGGTTTTATTTCTTGCGTACGCCAATCCTGCATAGCCTACTTACAAAGTCAAATTAGCCTTGGTTCTGGGTTGCTATCTTGTTAGGTCCAAGTATATAAATTGTTTTTGGAGAAGGGAATACTTGAAGGGAAAGAGCAGGGGAATGGGACTAATTGGATAGCTCTTTCATAGAGTGGGCACAGGCATGATGGGCCGAATGGCCTCCTCCTGTGCTGTACCTACTATGATATGAGGAGTGACAAAAACCTGAATCCCACAGTACAGTTAAGTAGCTAGGTGATGCAGCGGCACACTGCACTCCCAGGCACTTCCCTGCTAAAGGTTTCATACAACTTGTTTGATTAGTGCACAAGAGAAGGTTATTGAGTAAAAGCCCTGAATTCACTCTGCCCAGATCGTGCAGATTTGCTGATGCACAGAAAATCTGGGTCCACATTGTTTAAATAATCCAAAAAAAAGCCTGGTGAAATGTTATAAATGTTCTTGAAGATCTGGAACCTGGATGGGAGATCTTGCAGCAAAAACATCTTGTTTGCTGCATTAGTAAATATTGAAGAACTTTAAAGACTTTCTTAATGTGAACACCTCAGCATTGGGTGAGCACACCATTGGACTCAGCTCAGTTGTATAGCTCACAGACACTCACTAGCCAAGCTTACACATGAAGAATGGTCATTTGAATAAGGTAGCAAAGAACCTTTATCCATGGAACTGTATCCCAGCAGAGGTCACTGTTTGCAAGAGAGAATAGGTAAGGGGAGAAAAGCAAAGTGTCAGATGGGCACATTTTCATTAAATACTGTTCACAGCATATCCAGTTGAGTAATGGATATCTCAATATTTCAGGGACATGCCTTGACCTGCGTTTCTGCCTGGCAGTCTGCAATGGGGAGAACTTCCTGCGGGTGTGGAACTTAGCTTCTAAGATAAATGATCAGTCACTGAGTGTCAGTGAGAATAATGTGAAGAAAACTGAGGGGATTGAGGAAATCACTCCTATGAAGAACTATCCCAGGTAAGGTTAGGGCACCTGCCATTGGAATAATTGATGAAATGCTATTTTTTTATTTTACCAAATAACATTTTGTTTGTGGAATTGTTCTACTCTTCATCGAAAATGTGAAAAGAAAAAACAACGAATGTTGGAAATCTGAACTAAAGCAGAATTGTTGGAATGTGCTGAAGGTCAGTGAGCATCGGAGAAGCTAACGTTTACATTTCCATGAATGTTTTAGGCCTCTTCTGCTTTTAGCCTGGGAAGGGCCTCATGGTTGCCTTAGTGGAGTGGCCGAGCACCACTCTGCCCTTGGGCAGCGGATTAGGAGGTCGCCTCTGATGCACCCTTAAAGGTGCAAAGTGCCTGCCCCTACCACAGTAATACTCTCCGTCACTCCTTCTCATCCTTTAAGATGCTCCTTAAAACTTGCCTACCAAGCTTTTGGTCACCTGTCCTTATGTCTTCTTCTTTGGCTCCATGTTAATTTTGTTTGATTACACTCCTGTGAAGTGACTTGGCATGTTTTACGACGTTAAATGCAAGTTGTTGTCACCTGTGAGTCCATATGAAGGGCCATGTCAAAATATTAACCCGTCTCTCTTTCTGATGCCTGTCAACCAACCATACATTTGCAGCTTTTTCTCTTTTTACCTTGTGAACAGTGTAACCCTGCTATGTGCAATAGGTTGAGAGAGACAAAATATTGCTTCTAATCAGAATTGTCTAATAAGCATGAATTTGCTAATACTTACCAAAGCTGTACTCATAAACTAAACTGACAAAATATGTTTTACTGTAGTTGGACACAAATTTACAGAAATCGCCCAAATCTTTGTGAATAGGACCTTGCATATATTACGGGAAGAAGGGAGCCTACCTTCAATTTTTATCTTCATGCACTAACATTAAATAACACTCCAATTTTTTTAAAGATGGAAGTAAAACAGGTTCTGTAACTAAAAACTGTTTACTGATTTGATTTTTTATTTGTTTCAAGATGCTGCTTTTTCTGTTTCAGTTATGTAGTGCGCAGGAGGTTAAATGCAGGAATCATATCAGTCTGGAATATAAGAAAATCCAAGTATAAAGGACGAGCAGTCCAGGTGGATCGGGGGCTGGTTGAAGGTGCAGACATTGTACTGGTGAGGGATATGAAGCTCTACATCCTTTCAGATAAGGGCACGGCCACTTTCACTGAAACGCCTAGGCCCATTTTTCAGGTATTTAACCTCTTTTTATATTCTCTTTGACTCATCTTATATTTTCCTTGACTACTACAGCAAAATTATATACACTTATCAGTCTGGACCTCATTTAGAATATTACACTTCATATAACTCAGTGGGGTAGATCTTGACTTTGTTTGATAGTGTAAAATGGATGATAATGAGTCAGCAGCCAGTTTTACATCTCTCCCCATTTTTATTTCAACTGCCCTCAATGGAAATAGAAATCGGGAGTGATGTAAAACGACCGGCTGAACCGATATCATCCGTTTGACACTAACACACAAAGTCAAGATCTACCTCAAATTTTGTGCTCTGCACTTGTAACAGGATTGAGATTTGCCCCACCCTAAACTTACATTATGGCAAGTGAGTAAATTGCTCTTAATGTAGAAATTCTAATCACAAAATTCAAGCGGGTCCATTTTGATTTTTGGGTGACCGACTGGCGGAGTGCGCTGGTTGGCCACCTATTCCGGCGCCGAAGTAGCCCCCATGATTTTGAGGCTCCGGCCTCATTTACGTTCACCAGGCGACCTGCACAGAACCAAACAGGTGTCCCGACACAGCTCGCCAGATTCAGCAAAGGAAAACGGGCTGAAGCTGCCGCCAAGAAGGTAAGTCGCTTGGTGGAGGGTCGCAATCGCAGAGGGTAGGGGTTCCGGGGCGACAGCAGCCCAGGTTATTTTTGTGGGCCCTGAAGGTGCTCTTCTGATGCCCATAAAAATAGTTCAAGACATATCTTTGCTGGGCCTCTTCTATTCCATAGCCCACAGAACTGGTTGAATGCTTCGACCAGCTCCTACCTAAAATGACATTCAGGGTCTTATTTATGTCCTAGGACCCCAATTTCCATATTAAAAGGGGCCTATCGCCTGAAACAGGCAGGCGCTTTGGACAGCCAGAGGTAGGCCCCTTTTAAAATGGCGCAGGCTAAGGGTAAGACTACCGACCCTGTTTGGAGCCCCGTTAATGCCAAGCGAAGGGAGTGAAAATCGACCCCAAGCATTTCTTAGTCATTCCAAAAAATGTTCCTGTCTACTTTATTCTTGTCCTGCATTTTAAATCACTCATCCTTCTTAGAGAAAGTGCTTTTGTGCAATGGGGTATGGGATCAATGCTGCTTTCATACTAGTATAAAACCACAAATCTGGATGGATATTAGACTCAACTGACATGATTGAGCATAATGTGCCAAAGCTTTGCTAGCTAAAAATAACATATGTTTGTACCTCCTTGAATTTAGTTTCATTCTGTTTGCCAAAATCAAGTGATTATCATTTGTAAAAATAGAAAATGCCACAAATACACAACAGGTTAGCCATCATCTTTGAAGAGAAAAGACAGGCTGATGCTTTGAGTAGGGCCCTTATTCATATCTATAATCAGAAATGATAATCTTTGAAATATTACAGCTGCCTATTTCTTGCATAGCTGAATGTGCCTTAACTCTACCTCAGAACAAATAACTTCTATCCACACACAGATGTGAAAATGTCATTTTATTATTTATTTCGTGTTTACTTCAGACACTCTTGATGTATGATCTTCTTAAGAAGAGGTATACAAAGAAGTTGACTGGCCTGTATATTATCCCTTGTCCTAAACATGAATACAAAATCTTGGCAGAAGATCTGCTCCTAGGGTTGTCTGAATACAGGTGAGGATACACTTACAGGTGACAAACACTTTGGAATGTAATGCTTGTCAAGAATGAAAGCTGCCAATGTATTCTTTTCCCCCAGTGTTGGATAAGGCATAATCTGAAGACAGGTTTCCCTCCTCATAGAAATGCAGCTTGTTTTGTTTTGTGTGGGACTGTAAATTATTAGTCCTTTTGTACAGCAAAAGTAGTACAATAGGTCAATGGTAGGTTCTGTTTGATGCCCTCCTTTGGAACACTGTTATGACGGGATAGATTGTTCTCACCTCCACCATTTTACAAGGTTGCACGTTTTTCTATTTGCTTGAGCTAGACAGGGCATTTCTCATTCCTTTTTGATGCTAGGCCTTGATATGAGTTCACTTGGGCTGTGTAAGGAATACTTAAAATAAGTTGTGCACACTTTAAGTTTATGCTTATGCTATTTTACAAGCAAAATAAATTGTTTTTTTAGCTCATGAGATGGGGATTTATTGCTGGTCAGAGTAACTTTACACTGAGTAGCTGGAACTACATTGGCTCCAGCATGTGCTGATTTAGGAGAGGTTAATGTCAAAATTACTAACATCTCTCATCCTAATGTGGAGTGCTCCTGTGCAATGAAACTGGTCCGTATTTTAATAATGGATTATAAGGTTCGATTCATATCCAAGAATGGTGATTGGGTAGAGTTCAGGACAGGGTAAGCTATAGAAGGTCTGTGGACTGGTCTCTTGTTCCACACTTACTTATTATTATGTTCTTGTGCAAACAGAAATTCATGCAAAACATTTCTTTTTTGAAGAAAATGAAACATTAATGCTTATTTTTGTTTGTGGAAAGAGATCACCTTGTTGTCTGGAACCTGGAGACTGGATTTATAAAGGATCGGATCCGGCCCATGTACAAAGACAAACTTTCCTTGTTAAACATCTTCCCTTCCCACACAAAGTCAAAGGACAATCTCTACAAAGAACTTCTGGCTAAGAGAAGAAAAGGAAGAGATACAAAAGGATCAGGAGGTAAAGATATTCCATGCTGTGTTGTGAGTGTGGATAGTTCATGCAGGGACAGGAATATCCCAAGTTGATTATTTAGAAAGTACACAAGCCCTTTCACCTATGAGACACCTCAGGTCTTGCTACAAAGTAAAATAGTGTTGCATTCTGGAACTTGCACATTGTAATAGTAAGGTGACTTTTGGAAGCAGGTGGAAATCTAATTTTGATACAATGCTCTAGTAATACTGAATGTTGTTTGCAAGGATTCAACTTGGTTTCATTCAGAGAAAAGAATATTGAGAGAGTACATGATTAAAATAAGCTGTTCAATCTGGACCATAAACAGAGAACAGAGACACAGGTGTAAAATTAAGAAGTCTTAAATGACATTAAAAATTAGAAGATTATTTTTCTACATCAATACATATTTGGAATGGAGTCCCAGGAAAAGCAGTCAATATGATGTTGATTCATTCTTTCAGAAAGGAACTGGATGAATATTTATTTAGGGATGAGATTGAAGATCATAGACATGGCATGATACTTTATGAAATATAATTTTTTTCTGTGCTTCTAGAATCATGGCAGTGTCTGTAGAAACTTGAAGGATTAAATATCTACAAAATCTCTGGGCAAAATCGGGGTATATGTCAGAATCCACAAGAAATTAAAGGAGGAAATTAGTAATGCTTTGGGTTTTTTTTCAGAGCTCTATAAATACTGGAATACCCAAGGATTGAGGATGGTAAATGTAATTTCAATTTTCAAAAAAGGAGAAGGTACAAAACTGATAATTGCAGACCAGTTACCCTAACATTCAAAGTGGGGAAATCTGCTTGAAGAGACTCTATGGCATGCTATATGTGAACATTTAAAGAGTGCAGGCATCATAAGGAGCAGTTAGCCTGGTTTTAGAAGGAATTGATCATGCCTTACAAACTGACTGGAATTCTTAGTGGAAGTAACTAACTACTGGATGAAAGTAATCCAGTAGCTGTAGTTTACTTGGGTTTTCAAAAGGTGTTTGACAATGTTCTTCATCTGAGGCTAGTAGAGTTCAAGGAATAGTTGACAAATTGTCTTGATGAATTGAGAACCAGCTGGGCAACAAAGAGAATGGTAAGAAATAGAACATCCTCTACATGGGGAAAAAAGTATCCAGTGGTGTTCCACAAGGATCACCACAGAATCTTGGTTAGACCACACCTGAAGTACTGTGAACAGTTCTGGTCTCCATATTATAAAAAGGATATAGAGGCACTGGAGAAGGTCTGAAAAAGATTTACTAGAATGATACCAGAACTGAGAGGTTATATCAGGAAAGATTGAGCAGTATGGGGCTCTTTTCTCTAGAAAAGCGAAATCTGAGGGGTGATCTGCTAAAGGTCTTTAAGATTATGAAAGGGTTTGATAGGGTAGATGTAGAGAAGATGTTTCCATTTGCGGGGGAGACCAGAATTAGGGGCCATAAATATGAGGTAGTCACTAATAAATCCAATAGGGAATTCAGGAGAAACTTCTTTACCCAGAGAATGTGGAACTCACTACCACAAGGAGTAGCTGAGGTGACTAGCATAGATGCATTTAAGGGGAAGCTCGATAAACACATGAGGGAGAAAGGAATAGAAAGATATGCCGATAGGGTTAGATGAAGTAGGGAGGGAGTAGGCTCGTGTGGAGCATAAACACTGTCATGGACCTGTTGGGCCGAATGGCCTGTTTCTGTGCTGTACATTCGATGTAATTCTATGTAATCTGTTCTATGATCCCCAACCTTTGGACTGTTTGTGAATGATATGGAAGGGCTATCTGTAGCAATAGTATAAAAGTTTCTAATCTCTGTAATGAGAAGAAAGGAGATTATCTATCGTCAAAGAGTCTTGGATGAATTATGTAGGTGGGCAGATACGGCAAATGGATTTTAATGTGGATAAATATAGAGTAATGCATGTAAGAATCCAATAATAGTAAACATACTAGAACATGAAAAGGTTCTATTTTAAGTTAGGTACCTGGGAAAGACCATCCTCATGGGGATCCAAAAAATATCTCTCCTTAAAGAAGCAATGCAACTAGAATTTCAGGAAGTTAAAGAAAACAAACTACATAAAGTAACTAAAGTAAGAAAATCAAATGAAAATGGTAACGTGGGAGTAAAACAGGAACATCATGTGATTCCGACCAGTCACTGAAAGCATCTCGTGAGCCGATAGATACCATGGGGGTAAAATTGGTCTTTGCCACTAGTGTGAAATGGGCTCATAGTGAATTGGCAGCCCATTTTACACCGCGTCCAATTTTATTTTCTTTAATGTAGAATCCTTGTGTGCAAAGAGGTGCGGGAGTGCTCCCCTGGGCCCCTCAAGGGGTTTTTGGGCCTCCCCAGCCTCTGCCTTACCTCTTCTTCCCAGCACCAGGATCTTAACCCAAACCTCCTCCCTAAAACTATCTTCACACCGGCGACTGTTCCCTTGCATCCCTAGAGTCGTGGTCGAAACCTGATTTCTGCTCGCCCCTCCTGCCGGCCCTGACATCACTCCTGCCCATTTTGGGGTCGGGGGGTGGGGGGGAGGGAGTGGGGAGACAGTGCTCGAATATTTAAATGACACCCAGGAGTTAAAATGGCCCCGGCCTCATGGTGAGCTCTCCGTGGGAGTGGGCCTCACATTGAACTCCCTCTATGGACTTTCCCTCCCGCCAACCCTGAACGCACTAGAGCTAAAATGGACTCCACTGTTTCTGAGCTGTGGGAACCAGGAAGGTCCTAGTTTCAATCCCCAGCTCGCAGTGAATTAGCCAAACTCAAATGGCTGTAGCAAGCCTGCTTTGGAGAAGGATAAATTGGACAGTTCCTCCTCCTGACTGCTATAAAGTGGCAGTGCGCATCTATGGGCATTTGTTGAGGACAGGATTGGGTTTGGCTTTAACGTCCTTTACAATAAGGTAGCCTTCTAACACTCACCATCAAAATGCAAAATTGAATAATGGCCAATTGGGTGAGGTCCCATCGGAAACCACCATCCATGGAACCATACCCCAGTAAGGAAGTCAACATCTTCGAGGAGGAGGGACGAACAACTGAAGGGGAAATAAAATGAGAATCAACATCACCTAATGCACATGGTGCTGGGTGCATCTTAGTGTCAGGTACTGGGCCTAAAAGAAGGTTTGATTGTTGGATCTGCACACTACTGGTGTGCAGAGATCAATCAGCATGGGTTTGTTTTCCTAAACATGAAGCAATGGCACAATGTACCTGTGTAATTTCAGCATTTCTCACCCCCTGGGAAAAGCGTAATGAGACAAAGACAGCACAAAAGAGGAGACTGGAAAAGGAAGTGAAGCAAGAAATAGAAATATTACAGCAGTTCTCTAATGAGAAGTTGAACGCCATTGATCAGTACCTGCTAAGTGGGGATGAGAAGGTGAGAAACCCATTGCAAAAATCCATTTAAATTTAATTTTTTTTCACCAAGTCAAACTGTTATACTGTGAAAATATTATTATTCTAAGCATTTAAAATTTGTAGCTTCCATTTGGAGACAGACGAGTAAAGTTTCCATGGGAGTTCTCCCGATCTCCCACCATGAGTTCAGCTGAAGATTAGTGAAAACCCGGGAGAAATGGCCTCAATGGATGTTTACCCTTTTTCTCCACCAAAGTTACCTCGTAGTTTTCACCCTCTCTAGCGTTAGCAGCTTATTTTGAGTGCAGTAGGAACCTCTAGAGAGTGTGGCAGAGGTGCTAAAAAACAGGTTGGGACTTGGATACGGTGGGTCCCAGTCAGCATTGGATGGGTGTAACTCTAGCATACATGCTGGGATCACAGCCTGTGGAATTTCAGAGCCAGCATATCCCAGCAGAGTGACTGTAAATGGCTGTGCCCTGGGGGGTAGCTAAAGATCACTGAATGCTATGTAGAATATGATGGTTCCTGGGCTGCTGGGATTGTGCCAGAGAAGGCAGTCAGTCAGTGAGGGGTGAATAGTGTGATGGACAGATATTCTGAAACGTTATTTTTGGTGATGCGGACAATGCTGACAAGACCATATTTATCACTCATACCTAGTCGTCCTGAATTTTGCAACCGAGTGGCTTCCTAAGCCACTTCAGAGGGCATTAAGAGTCGACCACACTGGAGTCACATGTAAGGCAGACTGAGGACATTTTATGACAATCCAGCAGCTTTATGGTCATTTATTCCGATGCCAACCCACAAATTACCAGATTTATTGAATTCAATTTCACAACTTGGTGGAATTTGAACACATGACCTCTAGTCCAGTACCATAACCACTGCACTACCGTATCTTATTATCTCTTACTCATACTGCCTTCGAGCATAGCTGGGAGCATGGGATGGTGAATTTAACTGTAAATAAAAAGGGCAGAGTTCACATTCAAGCACATTGTTCATGTACAGTGGGAAGAACAGGTTTGATGGGCTGAATGGCCTTTTCTCAATCCATATTTTCTTATGTTTATGTCGACATTCTTTTCAAATAGCATTCCAGAAGGAATGGAAAATTAGCTGGTGCCTACACAAGTGTTCCCATGAAGTGTTGTTCCATAGGTAATCTGGTGCCATAAAACATTGTTATACCAGCATACACCATGAATCCCTGAGTGGTGAATTGTCTATCCTAACTGGACAGTCATAAGATTTGAAATGTGGGAGATAGTAAAAGGAGCTGAGATGCTCCTTTACAAAGAATGAAGAAACTTCAGAGGACTAGTCACCCTTGGGTATTCTTAGGCACATCCTTGCAGTCATCTCAAGACCATAAGAAATAGGAGCAGGAGTAGAGCATACGGCCCCTCAAGCATGCTCTGCATGATCAATAAGATCATGGCTGACCTTCGACCTCAACCCCACTTTCCTGCCCAAACCCCATATTCTTTGATTCCCTTAGAGTCCAAAAATCTGTCGATCTCAGCCTCCAAGGCCTCTGGGTAGAGAATTCCAAAGATTCAAAACCCTCTGACTGAAGAAATTCCTCCTCAGTCCTAAATGGCCGACCCTTTATCCTAAAACTATGCCCCCTAGTTCTAGATTCTCCACTGGTGCTATTTAAAGCCACCTTGCAGGATTTACAGGTTTGCTCTGTCAGATGTTAAAATGCAAGGCACTAGGGAGGTGATGGGGAGCAGATTGAAGAAAATAGCCGTACAGACCAGAAATCCAGATATATCCCTGGCCTCTGCTGAGATTTTATTTTTGTTTGTTTATGGGATATGAAAAGGCCATTTATTGCCCTTCCCATATGTCCTGAGGAGGTGGCAGTGAGCTTCTCCTGATCCACTGCAATGCTTGTGGCGACCGTGCTCCTATGGTGGTGTTAGATGATCTCAGCTGAGTTGGTAGCCATCACAGCAATCCATGGGCAATGGAGAAGAAAGAAATTAGCAAGGGTTTGTGCTCCTGATCACTGGAAATGCATGTGTGTAGGCGAAGACAGAATTAGGCTCAGTTCCGATGCCCTCCCACAGACAAATATTCTACCATCACCTCCTGCTTAGGCTCAGATTGGCCAATAGAATGAGATATCAGAGGAGTGCTGGCAGCTGAAGGACTGTACACCAGCATGAATCACTGCCTTCAGGAGAAATGAGGTAAGGAACAGGCGGGGGCGGTGGGGGGGAGCATTTTACAGCAGTATTAATGCCAGACTTTAACTGCAGTCTTTGTTTCAGATAATCGTCTGCTCCTACTTTGCACATCATCTTGCCGTCTTCAGCTTGGAGACGGAATCTCACACTCACACCCTCGAAGACAGGAAATCCATGCTGTTCTTGCACATTGCTGCGTTGACGCACAGTGGCAGCTATCTCGTGCTGTCAAATTATAATGACACTGAGAAAGTTAGTTATGTCACTTTGTGGGACTTGTGGACTGGGAAGGTAAAGTCACTAATTTCTTTATAGTTGTAGCATGTATTGTAAAGGATATGGTCAGCATCTTAGAGAATCTTTACACGTTTTAGAAACAATGGGCTTCGTTATCAATTTACTCTGATCGTGATAAATATACTGAACAGTGGATACCATGTGTATTAATTCACATATAGGCTAGCAACAGAAGCATGGCAATGGCTTAAAATTCCCACAGGATTATTTGAAGATTAGGTAGTTCTCCAAATGTCCTACGTGACAGCTCCCAATCAATGAACACTATCAAAAACAGATTAACTGGTAATTTAGCTTGCAGTGTGCAAAATGGCTTCCATGTAACAATATTCATCGCACTTCAAATTAATTTGTTGTATATGAAGTGCTTTGAATGTTTCTTGAATGTATCCAGATGTAATAAGGTGCAATATAAGTGCAAGTATGTACATTCACACAGATGGATAATTATGCAACTATTCATACATGTTTGGGAATTAAAACTTTTTTTAAAATTGTGTTTTGTGTTCAGGTAAGGAAGCGGTTAAAAAATGAACCAAACGTCTGTTGCATTGCGATCACGAGCACCGCTGACCGAATTGTGTTTGGTGTTGTGGAAGCAAACAGGTAATGGATCCATGGTGCCAGTTCCACTTTGACAGCTCTAGTGTTTCACTGATTGAGAGCGGCTCAAGAGCAGTTGATCGTAACAAGCAGACCATAAATGTGCAGCACACAGCCAGTGCATCTCCACAAGCAGACAAGGAAGAGATAGTGGAGAGAAGAGCCCTTTTACAAAATAAAAAGGGCTCTTCAGACTTAAACTGTAAACACCACATCTACAAGTGGATTGTGATTAAGGCAAGAAATTAGAGCGCATTGAGGAACTTAACTTCACATTGAACCAGTATCATAACATTATATAGGTCTCCTAAATTCATTAAACATGTAACACATTGATGAGTTTAGAGGTTTTACAAAACAGTCTTCCTTTTGAACTACCTTTTGAAGGATCCTCCAGGGTAAGGCAAGATGGCAGCCCACTCACAAAATCAGCCACTTTATGATCATTTTAGAAAGGATTAAAAAAAGATTCGGTGTAATTTTTTTTGTCTGGACATACCTGGCTGGCCTTCCAATTGATTCTTCTCTCGTTTTAGTATTTGAAGCTCAACAGTAGAAACAGGAAAGCTCGTTCCTGAACCTCACAGCCCTTAGTGCTCACTGGAAACCTCAAACAATGGAATTTGATATTTCCTTGCCTGAGCCCCAGATGGAAAGATGATAAGCTTTGAAAAATAAATTCTTATGAATTTTAAATCTAATTACAGGAATTCTTAATGAATATTCAAAAATAATGCTATTGTTTTATATTTTCTATTCCTTTAATTTCTATTTGTCAAGAACAATACAGAATATAGTTAAACACACTGTGCTGATACATATGTGGATAGTCTCTGGTCTGACTAATGTAAGGAATCTTACAACACCAGGTTATACTAAGATTGACTAAGATTGGGTTATTCTTGTAGAATTCATAGAAACTACAGGACAGATGGAAGTGATTTAGACTATTGTGCCTGTGCTAGTTCTTCAATTTAAACTATCTACTCTAATCCCATTTCCCTCCAAAGCAGTAATCGTCAGCAACACCATAGTATCAGGATTCAGATATTACAAAAACCTGATTCAAGTTCTTGTAGATAGTATTTAACTGTTTAACATAGTGCAAGGTAATAAATTTACATAAAATATCTGACCTCACTGTTAGTCATACGCTAAGAGGTCTTATTAGTGACCAGTTTGAGCATTTGATTGTCCTATCCTCTCTCTTATGATGTCTACACGACTGCAAAACAGTGCAACTTACATCTTTTTAAAAAGAACTTACCTTGATTCTCTGATAATCCTGTGGGTCACTTCTAACCAACTATCCATGTATAAAGGGTGCTAAAGTGTTAAGACTTCCAGAACTTTCAACCTTTGAAAAAGAAACATTAACAATTCTTCAGATTGGTATTGGTATTGGCAATGGCCTGATAGAAGGCTGGCAAATTACTTATTGCTTTGACACCAATGATGAACCAGCACCACAAAGGAATCCCCTCTTATATGTAAAATGGATGAATGCAGGACACACAGTAAATCAAACTGGAACATCTATTTTACAATTTGAAAAAAGAACTATGGTCCGGATATTACACTGTGCAAAAATTGCATTTGTGTGAAATTCTATTTCAGTAGAGTCATAAACCCAGATATGTTAACACCTTTGCTAAAAAAGCAGACAAATACATTTCGTACAAATTTGTTAAGTGTATGGAGGCTATCACAGACTGTAATGTTCAGGTTTAATTGCCTGGGATTTGCTAATAGCTACTTTTACGATAAAGTGCAAGAGCTAGGTGAAGAAAATGTCTCCATGCTGCAATTAAATGATATTCAGTAGACCTCATCTGTTGGATTAAATTGTCCTTTGCTGCCTTCTATTGGTGATGGATTCAAATTGCAAATGTTTTTAAGAAAAGTCATTTGTTAGATGGTCATTATCCCACAGTGCCTGGGTCTGTTTATTGTCTGGGAGTTTCTCCAACTTTTATTCCCCCACAAAAATCTCATACTCCTGCTTTATAAAACCCTACAATTATTGGTTGCTTTAAAATAGCTCTCCATAGTATCTGTGACCAACCCAGGATAGCTCAGGAGATTTTAAAGTGTTTCTACTGTGCTATACTTAACTGTGCATGTCTCTTGGGCCACTGACAGTGACCACTGCATTTCCTTCTTAAAGTCTCTCTCAGCTCTGGCTTCCAGTCCTGAGCTATGCCCTAATTTTAGCTTTTTGCCCTGGCTGAACTATCTTTTTTTCTTTGTATGCTGCTGTTTTCAGGTTAAATAAAACTAGAACAAGCTGCCCCTCTAGCCAAGCTGTTCCAGTACAGCTACAACACTGGCATCTACCCGACAATGTGGAAAATTGCCCAGGTATGTCCTGTCCACAAAAAGCAGGACAAATCCAATCCGGCCAATTACTGCCCCATCAATCTACTCTCAATCATCAACAAAGTGATGGAAGGTGTCGTCGACAGTGCTACCAAGCGGCATTCACTCACCAATAACCTGCTCACCGATGCTCAGTTTGGGTTCCGCCAGAACCAGTCGGCTCCAGACCTCATTACAGCCTTGGTCCAAACATGGACAAAAGAGCAGAATTCCAGAGGTGAGGTGAGAGTGACTGCCCTTGACATCAAGGCAGCATTTGACCGAGTGTGGCACCAAGGAGCCCTAGTAAAATTGAAGTCAATGGGAATCAGGGGGGAAACTCTCCAGTGGCTGGACTCATACCTAGCACAAAGGAAGATGGTAGTGGTTGTTGGAGGCCAATCATCTCAGCCCCAGGACATTGCTGCAGGAGTTCCTCAGGGCAGTGTCCTAGGCCCAACCATTTTCAGCTGCTTCATCGATGACCTTCCCTCCATCATAAGGTCAGAAATGGGGATGTTCGCTGATGATTGCACAGTGTTCAGTTCCATTTGCAACCCCGCAAATAATGAAGCAGTCCGAGCCCGCATGCAGCAAGACCTGGACAACATCCAGGCTTGGGCTCATAAGTGGCAAGTAACATTTGCGCCAGATAAGTGCCAGGCAACGACCATCTCCAACAAGAGAGAATCTAACCACCTCCCCTTGACATTCAACGGCATTTCAATCGCCGAATCCCCCACCATCAACATCCTGGGGGTCGCCGTTGACTAGAAACTTAACTGGACCAGCCATATAAATACTGTGGCTACGAGAGCAGGTCAGAGGCTGGGTATTCTGCGGCGAGTGACTCACCTCCTGACTCCCCAAAGCCTATCCACCATCTACAAGGCACAAGTCAGGAGTGTGATGGAATACTCTCCACTTGCTTGGATGAGTGCAGCTCCAACAACACTCAAGAAGCTCGACACCATCCAAGATAAAGCAGCCCGCTTGATTGGCACCCCATCCACCACCCTAAACATTCACTCCCTTCACCACCGGCGCACTGTGGCTGCAGTGTGTACCATCCACAGGATGCACTGCAGCAACTCGCCAAGGCTTTTTCGACAGCACCTCCCAAACCTGCGATCTCTACCACCTGGAAGGACAAGGGCAGCAGGCACATGGGAACACCACCACCTGCACGTTCCCCTCCAAGTCACACACCATCCCGACTTGGAAATATATCGCCATTCCTTCATCGTTGCCGGGTCAAAATCCTGGAACTCCCTTCCTAACAGCACTGTGGGAGAACCGTCACCACACGGACTGCAGCGGTTCAAGAAGGCGGCTCACCACCACCTTCTCAAGGGCAATTAGGGATAGGCAATAAATGCCGGCCTCGCCAGCGACGCCCACATCCCATGAACGAATAAAAAAAAAAGAAAAATAATGTAAATAAAGCTGAATTTTAAAAGATGAACAAAGTAGAGAACAACAAAAACATCAGAAATAAAGAAAATAAATGGCAAAAAGGATTACTAGATTGAAATAAAGTTAGAAAGGAGAAATTAAAATCTTTTTACTGTTCGTTTATGGGGTCTGGGTGTAATAGTTGATTAGTGCATTGCCTTTTCACCTTTGGGCCTGTAGTTTAAATCCAGCCGAGATTGGGCTGAAAGTCTCTCCTCTGCTGGCTGTAAGGATTCTATGCAAAATGAATTGGGGCAGCCATTGACACAAATTGGTGGTGAGCCGCCTTCTTGAACCGCTGCAGTCCGTGTGGTGAAGGTTCTCCCACAGTGCTGTTAGGAAGGGAGTTCCAGGATTTTGACCCAGCGACGATGAAGGAACGGCGATATATTTCCAAGTCGGGATGGTGTGTGACTTGGAGGGGAACGTGCAGGTGGTGGTGTTCCCACGTGCCTGCTGCCCTTGTTCTTCTAGGTGGTAGAGGTCGCAGGTTTGGGAGGTGCTGTCGAAGAAGCCTTGGGGAGTTGCTGCAGTGCATCCTGTGGATGGTACGCACTGCAGCCATGGTGCGCCGGTGGTGAAGGGAGTGAATGTTTAGGGTGGTGGATGGGGTGCCAATAAAGCGGGCTGCTTTGTCCTGAATGGTGTCGAGCTTCTTGAGTGTTGTTGGAGCTGCACTCATCCAGACAAGTGGAGAGTATTCCATCACACTCCTGACTTGTGCCTTGTAGATGGTGGAAAGGCTTTGGGGAGTCAGGAGGTGAGTTACTCGCCGCAGAATACCCAGCCTCTGACCTGCTCTTGTAGCTACAGTATTTATGTGGCTGGTCCAGTTAAGTTTCTGGTCAATGGTGACCCCCAGGATGTTGATGGTTGGGGATTCGGCAATGGTAATGCCGTTGAATGTCAAGGGGAGATGATTAGACTCTCTCTTGTTGGAGATGGTCATTGCCTGGCACTTGTCTGGCACGAATGTTACTTGCCACTTATCAGCCCAAGCCTGGATGTTGTCCAGGTCTTGCTGCATGCGGGCACGGACTGCTTCATTATCTGAGGGGTTGCGAATGCAACAGAACACTGTGCAATCATCAGCAAACATCCCCATTTCTGACCTTATGATGGAGGGAAGGTCAATGATGAAGCAGCTGAAGATGGTTGGGCCTAGGACACTGCCCTGAAAAACTCCTGCAGCAAAGTCCTGGGGCTGAGATTATGACTTCATAGGCTGGATTCATGTCCACAATCCCATCTGAAATTGAAGAATGAGGGAAAATTCGGGCAGTGAAACCTACGCTGCCCTACCAGTTGACCTGCATCTCCCTCCCCCCAGCCCCGACCAACCGCTCTTTCCCTGATGTAAATGGCGGCTGGGGCAAGTCCCGAATCGCCCATGGGTTTCCTTCTCATCTACCTTTGTAATTGTTGCCATGGGAAGCTGGAGATAAGCCCCGGGAAGCGGTGACAACGGTCCTGAAGTGCCCCATAGAGGGAAATGGCATTGTCGTAGCCTCCTCTCCCTCCATTCGCCCCCAACACTTAGCTGCTGAAGGCCCCATCCTCAGCCGAGGCCTTCAGTGGGGTATAAATTCCAATCTGCAATGTGCTTCTGACCGTTTAACTGGCCAGCTGCCACAGAACTGCTGCAGCACTGCCAGAATTTTGCATACGGGCAATGGCAGGCTCCCTCTTGACAGCAGGAATCCCACTGGGAGCTCACCGTCCATGTCTGATTAACCCCGAGCCAGGAAACTGGACCGGGGTTCTGATGGTGTCTGAGTGGTGAGCTTAAGTGCTACTCTGTTAGAACCCTGCTGTTGGTAGGAGGATCTTGGCCCATGTTTCTAAGGTTTTCTTATAAAACCTTTGAAGGAATTTCAGCTCAGAGAAAATGCACCTTTTTAAAAATGAACAGCATGTTAAAAGTAAAATTGTAAATGTCTAAAACATTTTATGTATCAAAAAGCTAAAGTTTTCTCAGTGGGTGGTGATGGCGATTCTAAATCCTTGATACTTCACCCATTGCCTGGTGCCAAGTACTCGGCCCTTCCCTCAGATTTGCTTGCTCCCTATCTCCGTTAATGAATCTCTCCCATGTTTGTTCTACTTGTGCACCAACAAAAGCTTCAAGTTCAGAATTATCAGTCAAACTGCTTTTATAAGGCAACAAGATAGAATAATCTGACTTATAGGAACAGAGGAGGTTATTCAATCATTTGAACATACTCTACCATTTTATGACCTATAGCAGTAGCATTGGAACCATATTATTGATCAAGGCTAGTGATCTGTCAGAGGACATTTTGGTAAAATACATGGAAGATTGTGGACAATACTAAGTAAATCGCACTTCCTGTTCTTCACTCATGACTGGACAGTGTGGGTATTACGGATAGTCGCTCACTCTGACTTCTCCCAGCTGATTTTCCAAGCACTGAGGTGCCTGCATTGATAATGCAGGTTCCCTACAAAGCTGCGGACTTAAAAAAAAAGTATACAAGCAAGCAGCAGTCTCCATGAAGAAGGTCAGCAGGCACAATCATCTCAGGAAATCAGCTGATGGCTGGTTGTAAAAATCATGGGATCTGTCACGGGATGGCATAGCATGATGGATCACCAGCCATATGAATAGCAGCCTCGGCTGAGCAGAAGGAATTTGTACTTCTATTTGCTGCAATAAGAATTTTTCCAAATTGATTTTGCAACAAGATCTTAAACTTTAAATAGAACAAAAATTATTTGGCATTATCAACCACCAAATTATTTAATTTTATACAGCATGTTTACTGATGGAAGTGCTTTTTTTCAACACAAGTCCTTTTGAAGTGAAGGCACAATGGTGAACACTGTGATTCAAATAACTCATTGGTTTTCATTGTACCAGCATTACTCAGCTTTGCATGACCACCATCATTACATTTTCGGTTCAAATATCCTCTGTGGTCAAATAGCTTGCCAATACTGTCCAGGCTTGTGCACATGAGCAAGGGACTGGAAGGCTGCTGATGCTTGTACAACCTTTTTCCTGACATGCCTATACGTGCCCTCCGGTCTTTGAATTAAGAACATAAGAAATAGCAGCAGGAGTAGGCCATACGGCCCCTCGAGCCTGCTCCACCATTCAGTAAGAATTCTGACCTCCTTTGCTTTCCTCCTGGCCCCATTTGTTCCACCTTTGCCTGCAGATTCTTCAAATGTTTCAGGTCTGCATTCTGAAATATTCTACCTAAGCCACTTTGCCTTGCTACCTCTCTCCCCGTCTCAAAACCTGCCTCTTCAATCTTCCTTTCAGTCACCTTCCCTAATCTTTCTTGTCCCATTTCTCAGTCATAGAATTATAGCACAGAAGGAGGCCACTCAGCCAATCGAGCCCGTGCCTGCTCTCTATAAGAGCAATCCAGCTAGTCCCACTCCCCTGCCCTTTCCCCGTAGCCCTGAAAATTTTTTCCCTACAAGTACTTATCCAATTGTCTTTTGAAAGCCATGATTCAATCTGCCTCCACTACCCATTCAGGCAATGCATTCCAGATTAAAACCACTTGCTGCGTAAAAATGTTTTTCCTCATGTCGCCTTTGGTTCTTTTCCCAATCACCTTAAATCCGTGCTGTCTGGTTCTCGACCCTTCTGCCAGTGGGAAGTTTCTATCTACTCTGTCTAGACCCTTCATGATTTTTAACACCTCCATCAAATCTCCTCTCAACCTTCTCTGCTGTAAGGAGAACAACCTCAGCTTCTTCAGTCCATCCACGTAACTGAAGTCCCTCATCCCTGGAACCATTCTAGTAAATCTTTTCTGCACCCTCTCTAAGGCCTTCACATCCTTCCTAAAGTGCAGTGTCCAGAATTGGACACTATACTCCAGTTGAGGCCAAACCAGTGTTTTATAAAGGTTCATCATCATCTCCTTGCTTTTGTACTCTATGCTTCTATTTATAAAGCCCAGAATCCCATATGCTTTTTTTTAAAAAAACGCTTTCTCAAACCTGTCCTGCCACAGTCAACAACCTGTGCACACATACCTCCAGGTCTCTCTGTTCCTGCACCCCCTGGTTATTTTCCACCTTTGTGAAGTGCTTTGGAACATTTTATGTTAAAGGCAGTATGTAGGTGCAAGCTGTCATTATGGAACTGTACTCCAGGAAGAATTATCGCCTCTAGGCGAAGAGGTGAGAAAATTAGTGAAATCAAAAGCATATTTGGGTTTGTCTCTGTTATACGTTGGGGAAGTGTGTACAGACTGTAATGGACACACAATTATGTAATCCGTTTCCAGGTTCCTATTTACCCTTGGTAAGGAATAGTGACTTACTAAGGCTGATAACATGATGACTGACACCCATTGTGCTGAAGTGGTACTGTATTGAACACAGACACTTCAGGCCTATAATGCACCCAATATGCTCTGTATTCCCAGGGCAAGTAGTTTGCTACACAAGGTCCCCAAAATGATTCAAACCAGGGTCTCCCCCAAAAAAATGGGGCATGTTAACAATGGGCATTTCAGGGAAGCCTGATCGGTTATAAATCACATGGGCAGCCCCTTTCCTTGATGTTGGGCCATCCTTACTTGTTTCCCTCATTCTTTTTCTGGCCTTTACCAGCCAACACCTGCAACAGGCCTCATGTCCCCAGTGGTTTCAGTCCAAAAAAAGTCAAGATAGCAACGAGCAGTCAGCTAGTAGTGCTTCCTGACAGGGCATTCCCAACAGTGCAGGCAGCCAGCCACGAGATATTCCCATTGCATCATGCACTTTCTTCCACAGGCATCACCAACTTAATGTTAAAAAGCTGACTGTTGCATTTTGTCATGTGGTCAGCTCATTCAGGTACAGGTGTGAGTAGATGTCCTAGTACTCCAAGGTCGGGATCACAATATGGGCCCTATACTTTTTTTTCCCATGCACACCAAGTCAATAGTTGGTGATAGTTATTTTTTCTCTCCCATCTCTTTTACTAAAAGACTGAAAGTGTGGGATCCATTCAGAAAAGGCCACAAGACTATCCCAGGATATGAAAACCTTAACTTTAGAATGAACAGTACTGTGCATTTGACAGATGGTGGGTCAAAAGCTATCGTTCTGGCAGGTATGTGCAGCTTGTGTCTTTAAAAATAACATTGTGTCTGGGTTTAACTATGTTTTGGGGATAAAATTCTGGTCTTTATTCTCCAGCCACACCTGTTTCTTCAAGGGTTGCTAGGGAGCACACACTCTGATTGCCTACTGACTCCATATGGATGCACCCCAGGGATTAGCAACTCCACAATAGTAGACTACACGTGCAAACCTGCATTCCATCACCAGTGATGCAGCTCTAACACCCTGCAACACAATACTAAGATATCAAACTTGTAAAAGTTGCTAATTCTCTGCACTGGTTTAAAGTAAATCCCTAATCAACTTACTAAAGGCAAAATATGGAAACACAATGTGACGGAGCTCCACTATGGAATGGTAAAATACATATCTGCATCTATGGTTCTCCATATGGTGAGCTAACAACTTCAACTGTGCTGCTGTGATTAGGAACAAAGCAGAGAGGGCAGCTGTCATCAGGTATTTTGTCTACCTCAAAGCAGCTAAAGAACAGTACTGGCAGAGGCCTGTTACATCTGGTAAGAGTACCTCTTCAAAGGGAAAGAGGGAGAATAAAATACCAACTTGAAAAATTCCATAAGTATCCCTTATTAAATGAAAGTCAGCCAGGGTAGGGGAACAGAAACATTCACTACCTCTTTATATTTTAAAACAACTTCACATCACTTGTCCAATGAAGACTTGCCACTTCAGTCGTCTTCCCTTCACAACTGTTCAAGATATATTAATGGGGAAAATCATAACCTTGAACTGGTCTGAGAGCCAGTACACACCAGTTTGACCTTGGGAGCACGATAGCACTATAAATTCTTGTTTAATGCATTAAATATTTGAGGTTCACCATTTCCTTCTCCCTCCTACCTCAGGTGATGTGAGTCTATGGGACCTTGATAGTGGCACAGTCCTGTCAGTTTTTACTCCTGACAGCATCATTCAGAGCATAACCCTAGCATTTGAAAGCAACCTCATTCTTCTTGGCATGAGCAACAACCCTGTCCTTGTCACCTTAAAGCTGACATCGAAGAACACACTTGAACTAAGTTCCACAGGAGGGGACATGTTTGGAGAAGCATCTAGTAGCAGTGAGGAAGACGACAATTCTAATTGAGATCACTTGCTGAACGAAGCCCAAGTGGAGATCGTTTAACCACTGATAGACCTATAAAAGGTTGCATTGAGTCCTTGGTATTGAAGGGATCCTGTGAAAGTTGATGCCATTTTACAGACATTACTGAATTTTGCAGGGTCCCCCTGCTTTCAGATACTGTGCAACTTGTGTAAAGTCTATAGCCCATTAGAGAACAGTTCCACTGAAATGTATACACCCCATTTAATGGAGAGAAACTTTCAAAACTAGAATTCCATGCTACCAGGCTGAATCCTTGCTGTTCAGTACCTTTTAATTGCCAGATTAAATATTCTTTATCAGATCAACCTGCTTACATTGTTTAGAATTACATGTCACCATTCCAAATAAAAATCAATCAGATAGTTAATGCACTAGCTGATATTCCACATTCAATGTTAGTGAATGGATTAGCACATAATTATACATTTGTTTAGAAGCCAGCAGCCTAACAGTGGTTAATTCACACTATACTTTTCCACACAGCAGTACCTAAACTATTTTAAACAGATTTTTCAATGCCCTAAATTGTGTATAAGAATTATAATTTTCAATTCCCTTATTATCTTCACATTTTATAGCTCAGACAAAATAATGCCACTGTTCTGTCTGCATAGCAATGATCAATCAGTACATTGTAAAAGGGATCAAAATAACTACTAGAGTCATAGAATTAACAGCAGCTTGTTTAAAGGGGACATCGTCACACTTTGCATGTTCAGAAAAGCTCAATTTCTGGAACATCCTGTCTGAAAACTCCATTGAAAACCCTAAGATTTTGTACATTATAAAGTTATTTTGCATCATTTTTTTAGACCGTGTAGAGATGAACACCACCAATGCCAATGCACAATTCCACATCTGTTTACAAACCACGTAAAATGACACACAACTTCCTTGGGACCCATTCTTTATTGCAGTACCACATAATATACCTTTTAAATGGACATGATATGAGTTTATTTTCTTCACTGCTCCATTAAATACCTGCAGCTGAATGGATCGCTGAGTAGGGGCGGGGGGGCACTCATGCCTAGGCCTACACCAATGGTACTTTTAGCTGACCACCAAAAGGGGCACATGAGCAGGCAGGACGAATATGAAGGGCTCTCTGATTTTCCTTCTCCTTGCTCAGTTCTCCACAGCAACCCGCCTAAGATCAGGTACTCAGTGGTCTGAGATTGAATTGACATGCCAACACTTAACTGTACTTTAACAGTTACAGTTCCCTTTAAGAAAGGCACGTCTACACCTTGTTTAAAAAAAAAATCTGCTTTCCGCAGTGCTCATGGCCTCTCAGCACCTCCACCACATTTCCTATTAACTGTACACTGAACCTATCTATTAACATATTAACAGATCCTGGTGAGGATGCATTTCATTAAAATTTTAAGTTCAAAGAATTTTTCAATTATTGCTAGGATTGGTTGTTTTCTTAAGAAAATTTAGTCAGATTTCACAGCTTATTTAATTTTACTGCACTTTCAGATGTTTCAAATGATATGTTTTTATTCCCAGAAATGACAATAGGTTAACCTTTCCCATAAGTTTTGGGAAACAAGGGAATTTCATTTGCATTTATTGTGGGGTTGGAGGAGACAGCAAATGAGAGAACACAAGTGCTGACCTACATTGGCTCCCAGTCCAATGCCTCAAATTTGAGATTCTCCCGGTCTCTGTAACTTCCTCTAGTTCTCCAACCCTAAGAATTCTGCATTCCTCTGGTTCTGGCCTCATGAATCCCTCCTCTGTCCCATCATTGGCTGCTGTACTTTCAGCCATCTAGGCCCTGCGCTCTGGAATTCCCAACCTAAACCTTACTGCCTTTCTTCCTTTAAGACCCTCCTTAAAGCCCACCTCTCTACCCAAGTATTTAGTCACCCCTCCTAATATTACCTTCCACGGCTCAGCATCTGTTTGTCTTATTACGATTCTGTGAAACGCCATGGGACATTTTTCTATGTTAAAGGCGCTATATAAATGTAACCTATTGTTGATGGAAGATTTCTGATTCAGAAGAAGCAAGTTTCAGAAATCCCATATCATGTTAAGCCTCTACAATGAGTGTACATATCAACATCTTCAAAGATGAAATGTTTCTATGGAAATGCTTAAAGAATATAGAGTTTTACTTTAAAACTACAGAAACAGCTGCAAGATTCTGAACCATTTGCAGTCACCTGTAAATTATATTGTGCAAGTTCTAAAAAGCAATGTCCTTCAAAAGAATTTGTATTTATAATATCCTTCACGTCCTCAGGAAATCCCAAAGCATTTCACCCCTAATTAAATCACTTTTTTTGAACTGTGGTCACTATTGCTATGTAGGAAAATGTAGCAGTCAATTTGCACACATCAAGATCCCACAAATATCAATTGAGATGAATGACTAGTTTAATCTATTTTGTGGTGGTGGTGTTTGAGGTATTAATGTTGGCCAGGATACAGAGAACGCCCTGCTCCTCTTCAGAATAATGCCATGGGAACTGTGATCGCACAAATAATGCAGCTTCCTCTCCAAGTGTTTTATTGAAGTACCACAAACAAAGTTAGCAACTACTAAATATGGCTCTAAAACCTGAAATATATGGTCATACTGTGATGCCATTATAAGCACTAAATCTGTATCTGTGTTAGTAAGACTAACCTGAAGGATTACAGGCTGTACTACGGCTTACATAAACTACTTCTGACCCATCTACTACGCCATTACACTACTATGCCATTACAATAAACTTAGATAAGTTATTGCTCCCGCTCCTCTCAATGTAAGGATGGTTCTGTCTAAGTTAAGTGTTAGAACCTTTCTACACATTAAACCACAGGTACAAATAGATCTGAATTCAACCAATGAAAACATTTCTGCTCATTCAAAAACAATTCAAAATCAGCATATCTTCACAAATACTGTTATAGTGCATGAGTCAAAATACATTAGTGAAAATTCAGCAACGTTTAATACTATAGTAAAAATTATTGCATAGTTTCACATACAATTAAGCTAATATTCTTATACATGATGACAGAAGATATGAGAATCTTTTAAAATTTCTGTGGTAGTCACTACCTTGACCTCCTATCCTTTTTTGATTTTTCTATGCATTTGTCCATAGTCTTTTCAGTATCACCTCTGCATTTTGGACAGTACCATTTACCTTTTGGCTTATACGTTAATCCTACACAAGAAAAATGAAACCACTCAATTGGACACTCTTCATTATCACATCCTATCATTTCACCATAAGACACCTGGTTGCAGAGGCAGTAAGTGGGTTCATTGGGATCTATTGGAAAGTCAACAGGGGAGACTTCCCTTTCAGGTCTAGCTTTAGAACGTTTCTTTTTTGCAGATTTCGATTTCTTCTCTTTAGGCTGCTCCTCTCCCTCTTCAGTTTCATTACCAATATGGCACAATTCACGGTTTTCACCATTTTTCTGTCTACGTGGCCTTCTGGAAGGCCTTTCCGATTGAGACACCTCCATTTTGAGCTTCTCTATAGACTTCTCATGTTCAGGTGGGTCCTCAAAACATTCCGAGTGACTATCCATCTGCCTCGCACAATTCTCCACCTGCTCACTCATTTGTGTGACAATCTGAATTTTCTCATCTCCCAGCTCTTGGCTGTTAATTAATGCTCGCTGGAGATGATGCAGAAGTCGTTTCCTTTGAGTGACGTCTGTTTCCTGCTTATACTTTTCATAAGCATCATCGAGTTCCTTTAAAACTTCTGAAAGAGGGAAAGAAAAAGGTACATTTGCAAAGTAATTAGCATGATGTAATTTTAATTACTCTGGACTTTAATCAGTTCTCAGTATATTAAAACAAACCCATTAAACTATATTTGACCAAAACAGCAAAAATTTCACATGCACGGAAGCACAGTAAGGAACTAACAAAGTCCTTTGCAGGGTTTTTTTTTAATGAGTTACATATGTTAACATTAGCTGGGCTCTCACTGCCATTACACACTTACTTAGGTCAAACGCCCTTTTCTTTATACTGCGTCACTAGAATTGCAGCAATATAAAAACTGGTTAGCTACAAAACTTAAACCATCTCAAATATTTTAATCCACACCAGTTATAATATAAACAGCAAGTTATAAGACCAAAACCATATTAGTTTACATTTACCTCCTCCCAAAAAAAGGGTGGGAGAAACGCATTAACAGAAGTTAAGCTGTCAGAATGGAACTTCACCAGGACATTTTGCACTAAGTGCGAGAGTGTAGCTGTCTGACATCAAGGCATCATTCAACGGTGTATAACACCAAGGAGCTCTAGCAAAACTGAAGTCGATGTGGATCAAAGGGAAAGCCTCCAGTGGGTGGGGTCATACCGGACACAAAGGTACAAAGTGGTTATGGATGTCAGAGGCCAGTTTTCACAGCCCCAGGGTATCAGGGCCAACCATCTTCAGCTGCTTCATTAATGACCTTCCCTCAGTCATAAGTTAAGGAGTGGGGTTGTTTACTGACAATTCATATTAAGTTCTTCCAATAATGCAGTAGCCCATGCCAACCTACAGCATGACCCACATAACATCCAGGTCTGTGTTGACAAGTGGCAGGTAATATTTGCACCATACAAGTGCAAGGTAATGATCAGCTCCAACAAGTAAAAACCCAGCCATTTCCGCATGATCTTTAACAGCACCACGAGCGGAGTCCCCAACGATCAACATCTTACCACCGACCAGAAACTTAACTGACCAGCCATATCAACAACATGGCTACAAGATCAGGACACAGACTAGATACTTTGAGTGGTTCACCTCCTGACCCGTCAAAGCCTCTGTACCATCGACAAGGCCCAAGTCAGGAGTGTGATGGAATACTCACCACTTGCTTGGATGGCTATAACTTCAACAACACAAGAAGCTCAACACTATTGAGGACGAACTGTCAGTGAAAACTGGGTGACGCTGGACTAGGAGAGGAGATTAATCCATCTTTAAATATTGATATAACAGGAGTTTACATTTCATGCTTTGTTTACACAATCCACACCAGCTGCAGAGTTTGTTTGATCTGTACCCCTGCACTGGACTCCATAGCCACCATTGGCATGATCTACAGACTGCATTGCAGCAATGTTACTTTGACAACACTTTCCTCCCTTGTGACCTCTACCAGCAGCAGTCATAGGAAGATCACCACCTACAAGTTCCCCTCCCAGTCACACACCATCCTGACTTGGACATACATCATATATCACCGTTCCTGCAGCGTCACTGGGTTAATATCCTGAAATTCCCTACCAAACACTGTTGTGGGAGTACCATCACAATGACTTCAGTGCTTCAAGGAGAAGGCCCACCACCACCTTCTCATGGGAACTAGGGACGGTCAATGAGGTAAATAAAGGAACACACATGACATGGAATTTGACTATTTTGAGTTGCAGTGGCCGTTTAGCAAGTTGTTAAGTTGAGCATCTAAATTGCTAAGCAGATTACACATAGAGAGCTCAGAAGCTATTCACCAAACCAGACCTCTGGCTAAAACAACAGGGAATCTGGGCAAGAAAGTGACAAATTCAGTGTACTGCCACAAGAACTATTAGGAATCAATGGATAAATCAATGTACCTCCTGCCACACTTGTATCACTATTGAGGGAGATAGTAAGTCTGGACTACCCCGTATGTATTGTGAAAATTCTTACTGCTGGAATGCTTTGGACATGTTCTAGGCTCACATCGAGACATTTCAACCTACCTAACAGCTGGATACCATCATGAATAATTTAATTTAGAAAGTACACCACAGGAGTTTACATTCCATGTTTTGTTCGCTCAATCCACACCAGCTGCAGAGTACACCATTTTATAAACCATATCATTTAATGTTGACCAATCATCAGGGCCGCAAGAAAATTGTGGACAATTTTGTTATAAATTGTAAGGATTTCCCCTCCTTTCTTACTGAGAAATTGCAGAATATTGTGGTTATGTATTGGTACTCTCTGGTGCTACATCTACTGGTAATATTGTTTTATTAAATATTAATATTTAAAGATGATGGATTAATCTCCTTTCCTAGTCCACAGAGCCACCGAGGACCAGATTTATCAATATTCCAATAACTTTCTGCAATAAGAACGAAAGAAAATCGTGTCCCCAATTTTCCAGGAGCCCCATTGATAGGCCCTTCTTCTCTCACCTCTAATCTCCAACCTGTCTCTCTCTCTCCTCCCTGTCAAAATCTATCTTGT
The DNA here is from genome assembly GCF_035084215.1 of Heptranchias perlo. NCBI lineage: Eukaryota > Metazoa > Chordata > Chondrichthyes > Hexanchiformes > Hexanchidae > Heptranchias > Heptranchias perlo. The sequence goes on along the minus strand of NC_090328.1, from coordinate 21,730,020 downwards.
CTGTTTTATGGATGTTGCTCAGAATTTTCCACTCTTGTTTCTCCTAAGCTCCAAGCACACTGTCCTACAGATTCTTCTTTCCCACACTGAAATCAAAATTCAATGGATAGCATCATTAATTTCTTTCTCAAAACCATGGAACTCCCAACCTCCATTAGTCTTGACCCTCATACATTTTTCAGGCTTTTAAAATTCAAACTGGGAATCTTATCACTATTTCCCAATATACCTAGTTTTTTCTACTCTTTAACTTTGGTAGTGTATCCACCCTTCACTAAGAATTTTCAATTTGAAAAAAGAGGCAATGTAAAAGTCCAGTTCCAACTTCTTTAAACTTGGGTCCAAGAACATACTGCCTTGAGTGGTCATCTGATTCATTTTTTTTTAAATGGGAAACCATCAGCTGCATCATTCCAAATTTGTTTGTACATCAAGGCTCACTGTTGGCAGCAGGGGTGAGTTTTCAAGTAGCTGGGCTACAGAGGGAGTTCCTGTTTAGGAACACAGAAGATTAGGCCATTCAGCCTCTTGAGCCTGTTCTGCCATTCTATTGGATTATGGCTGATCTGTACATCAACTCCATTTACCCACCTGTACTTCATATCCCTCGATACCCATACCCAACAAAAATCTATTGATCTCAGTCTTGAAAATTTCAACCGACCCAGCATCTACAGCATTTTCGGGGGGTGGGGAGAATGAGGTACATTTCCACTACTATCTGTGAGAAAAAATGCTTCCTAATTTCACTCCTAAATGGCCTAGCTCTAATTTTAAATTTATGCCTCCTTGTTCTTTATTTCCCCACCAAAAGAAATAGTTTATCTATCTATCCTATGGAATCCCATTATCATTTTAAAGAACTTGATTAGATCACCCCTCAACCATTTAAACTCAAGGGAATACAAGCCAAGTAAATGAAATCTGTCCTCATAATATAGCCCTTAGGGCCCTGGTATAATTCCAGTGAATCTGCACCGTATACCAACACCCCCACCCCCCCACAAGGCTATTTCTTGAGGTTCGGTGCCCAAAACTGAACACTGTACTCCAGATGGGGTCTGACCAAGGCTCTGTACAAATGAAGCATTCCAACTCCCTTAAGGTAAGGGTCAACACTCCATTAGCCTTTTTAATCACTTTTTCAACCTGTTCAACAGATTTTAGTGATCTGTGCAAATGGAAACCTAAACCCCTTTGCTCCTCCAGAGTCTGTTTGTCACTTTGTAACTCCCTGCTCCCATTTACACAACTTACTATGCCTTCTAACTTAGTGCCACCTGCAAACTTGGCTATACACATCTCTAGTCCTTCATCCGTTAACAATTCGTTAACATACATGGGTGAAAAGCTGAGGCCCCAGTACAGGTCCTTGGAGGATACCACTGGTCATATCCTGCCAAATCAAAGTATGTTCCTTTTACAAGGTCACCTCCAATTCCTCATACTTCAATTTTTTCATAATCTCTTCTGCAGAACCGTATCAAATGCCATATAGAAGTCTATATAAACAAAATCCATATAGAGACTCCCCTATCCACCATGCTAGTAACCTCCTGAAAAAAAATCAACTAGTCAGACATATCCTACCCAACACAAATCCCTGATGACCTCATACTTGTCCAAATGCTAAGATGTCTCTGATGACAGATTCCAGTTACTGCCTCAGAATTAATGGATCTGTAGTTACCTGGTTTCTCTCCCCCCATCTTAATTAATGGAGTGGCATTTGCAATCCAAAGGCACAATTCCCAAGTCTAGAGAGCTTTGGAAAATTATGATTAACGCATCTCAATTTCCTCACCACCTCTTTTAATATTCTGGGGTGAAAACCACCATTCTCTATCATCTGCATCTGTCTTTAGTGGATCCACATTCAACTTTACAATATGTTTATAGAAATTTTTGCTGTAAGCACTGATAACCCTTGCAAGTTTTTTCATATTTGAATCTCATCACTTTCTTTGCATCCCTTGTTGCTTTTTATAGCTCTCCCAGTCTGCTGGATTTCTACTTCTCCTTGCATTTGTGTACACCTTTTCATAATTAATGTTGTCCTACCCAGCTGAATCTTCACAGTTGTTTGGAGCCAATTAAAGACTGCACTTTGACCCATCTCTATATACATATACATTCTACCCTGTATTTTTTAGTTGGAAATCCTCAACTTTAGAACCAAAATTTGACCCTGTAAGTATCACTAACCATGTGAATATATTGCAGCTCACACAATTGAAAGTAGTCACTGAAAAAAGCTTTATTAATGGCACTGTCCCACTGCTCCAGACTGCATAACCACCATAAAAATGTACATTTACTGTACAACAAGCACTGTTGGGAAATGTTTTTGCACACAGATCACGAGTAGTTTGGGTGGTCATTTTGCTTCCCCTCCTTCTAGGGCTTCAAGTGGCTGCTTAGCATCCAAATCTCAGAAACCGAGACGGGAAGTGCTACCAGTGACTGGTTGTGATGAAGGGGCCATGCCCGAAACGTCGTGTCTGTTCTCTCCACAGATGCCCCCTGACCTGCTGAGTATTTCCAGAGTTTTCTATTTTTGTTTCCGATTTCCAGCATCTGCAAATATTTTGCTTTATTTCCCCCCGCAAAGAGTTTGATATTTTGAACACCCTAGTAGTACTGGGGCGAGCAGTGACCGGACCTGAACGTGCAGATTTAACTCAATTAGTGTTAATACACCCAACGCACGTTTGGGGCTATTTAATCGCAGTAAAGAGGAATTTAGAATCGACATGCGGGGAAGGGAACGGCTCCACCGACCCCGTTCAGCCCAAAAAAGACCGAGTTGTTTGTTTTTTTGGGGGAAAAAAATGAAGCCCAAGCGTCTCAACATCTTCCCCCGCCCCCAGTTTCCTTCAACTTCCGTCTCAGCAACGCTGGGGACACCCAGGAGATGGTGGGCCGGCGGACATCTCCCCGGTTATTTATCCGGGACCCGTGCAACACGCTGTGCGGAATGAACAGGGAGGGAGCAGCGGGTCACCGTGCCAACAAAACGAGGCACTGCCCGGGCCCGGAGCCGGTACTGGCAGGGCTTCCGCCGGTCTATCGCTCCCGCCTCGCTGTCTGTGGGAGGCGGGGTTCTTCACCCTATTCCGAGCCGCGCATTCCCGGTGGAGGAGGAGGAGGAGTCGGTTAAAGTCTCCACCCCCCCCTCCTCCTCCCCTCCCGAGGAGTGGCCCCTTTAATTATATATTTTTTAAAAAATCCTCCAACCGCAGGACTCACTCGCCAGTTCCACAGCACCGATCGCACTCACTCAGATTCGACCTCCCTGGGCCGGGCCGGGCCATACCCTTAGTTGTACTTACCCGGTCTCCACACTTACCATGGCTCGCTGCTCCCGGGCCCGGTCCCCATCATGGCTCGCTGCTCCCGGGCCCGGTCTCTCCACTCTCCTCTCCTCTCCTCCCCACGGCCCACTGCTCCCAGGCCCGGTCCCCACCATGGCCCGCTGCCCTGGGGCCCAGACTCCCCGCCCCCCCACCAATTCCCGCACTCACCTCGGTAACCGGTGTCGATCTCCCTCAGCAGCGACACGCTGCGCTGCAGCTCGAGGGGCAGCGTCTCCACGCTCTCCAGATAATCCTCCACGTAGCCGGACACCCGCGCCTTCGGACACTGACCGAGCATGGCGGAAGCGGGCAGCCCGGCGGCCCCCGTCCCTTCTCCTCTCCTCTCCTCCTCTGTCTCACAAACACTTTCAGTCCCCGGCTCAGCGGCCTCCAAACAAAACTGACCGCTCCGCGCCTGCGCACTCACGCTGCCCGCCCTCGAACACGTGACTGCGGGCCTTTCACCAAGAGCCGCCCCGTCTTCAAAAAAAGACCCGAGCCCGCCATTTCAATCCGTCTAATAATCAGTCCGTTTATCGAGTAACTGTGATTTCTTTTGATGTTTTAAATGACGATGTTTACTGTACAGGAAGTGGCGCAGTTGCCATTGCAACGGCACGTCATCGTTCCCTCCAACGGGCGATTACCATAGCAACAGGGAGCATGCCACCCCCCCCCCCCCCCGCGCCGAATGGGCGATCACCATAGTAACAGGGAGGGTGAAGAGGCCCCCCCCCCGCCGCCGCCGCCGCCGAATGGGCGATCACCATAGTAACAGGGAGAGAGGACCCCCCCACCCCTTTAATGAGCGATCACCATAGCAACAGAAAGCACCCCCACCTAGGGGTAAAAACAAGCATTCTGAGAATGAGCCCCGTGCTGTTGATGTACTCGCGCTCGGTACATTACCTGCGTAGCTTCCGGCTGAGACGGCTGCCCGTCTGTGCTCGCGCGCTCAGTCCGAGGACGTCTTGGCGCTTTCAATTGCGAGCCTTTCAGACAAGGATGATCGCTTCAAGGCGGAGCACTCACTGCCCCCGGGTCCGGGGACTTTCCCCTAGGCGGTGATATTAAGAGAAACTGCGTCCTCCGTGGGTAGCCTAGTAAGCAGGTCTTCAGAATGCCTATGTGTAGTGGTTCACACCAGTGGATATATATAGCTCCATGACAGCAACTACTTTTAAGTTATGGTGATCTGTCTGGCTAAGAGACGATGGAAGCGGAGCCAGTCAATATACTCGAAACGATTGACCAACATAATTTGTTTCCATTTATTTGTTGTTAGATCAAAAAATACATGGATAAGGAAACGGCAGAACTGTGAATAAATTATGCTAATTAGTTTTACAAATGACGTATTTTGAGAACAAGCTGCATTAAAAATTGTAAACAATTTTACAACACCAAGTTATAGTCCAGCAATTTTATTTTAAATTCACAAGCTTTCGGAGGCTACCTCCTTCCTCAGGTGAAGGAAGGAGGTAGCCTCCGAAAGCTTGTGAATTTAAAATAAAATTGTTGGACTATAACTTGGTGTTGTAAAATTGTTTACAATTGTCAACCCCAGTCCATCACCGGCATCTCCACATCTTAAAAATTGTCGATGTTGGAAATCTGTAACAACAGCAAAATGCTGCAAAGACTCAGCAGGTCAATCAGTATCTGAAACAAGTGCAGACAAGGTAATAAATTACAAAGGAATAGCATCTAAAATGGAACGAAAAAATGGAAGAGGTGGGAAATACACAGAAAGAGAAGCCGAAGAGAAGTGTAAGAAGCTTAAATGAAGAAAAAGATATAGTTATATTTTATTAACGAGATAATATGAGGCATAATGAGGCAATGCCACAGCACTGAAACTACTCTAATCAAACTCACAAATGACATCCACTGTGACTGTGGTGCCTTTTTCCTCCTCGTCCTCTCTGCATTTTTTTTTATTCGTTCATGGGATGTGGGCGTCGCTGGCAAGGCCGGCATTTATTGCCCATCCCTAATTGCCCTTGAGAAGGTGGTGGTGAGCCGCCTTCTTGAACCGCTGCAGTCCGTGTGGTGAAGGTTCTCCCACAGTGCTGTTTGGAAGGAAGTTCCAGGATTGGTGCCCTTGTCCCCAATAAGACCTTTATTCTCTTCTATCCTGGCTGTTCCACATAGCTTGGCCACTACCATTGCTTCCTAAAGTCCAAGAGTGCACTTGAGTGTATCTGGCGCACAACTGGTTAAGCCATCCATCAACATGTCTGCTGGACAACATCAAGCACTATTGGGCTTCTATCCTCTGCCAAAACTGCCCACTACTCTATGATCACTTTGGAGAGCAAGGATAATCCCCTACCTTTGCCAAACTGGCTTCCTTTCTCCTTAAACCCCTTTCCCCTGCCTCCTTGACCCATACCTCCAACTGCAGCCTTTGACATGGTTAAACACACCATCCTCCTCCAATACCTTTGTTCCATTTTCCGGCTCAGTGGGACTGCTCTCACTTTTTACCTAACCAATCATAGCCACAGCATCTCCAATAATGGCTTCTCTTTTGGCTCTCCACAGTGGGGTTCCCTCACGGGTCTAGTCTTGGCACCCTCCTCTTCTCAGTTACATCTTGGCTGCATCATCCAAAGAGCTGGAGTCAGCTTCCACATGTATGCTGATGACTCCTCCACTGTCTCTGTGTTGTCAGGCTGCTTGTCCAACATCCACTCTTGGATGAGCCGCAATTTCCTCCGGTTAAGCGTTGGGAAGACCACAGCATTGTCTTCGGCCCCTGCCACAAACTCTGTACCCTTACCAGTAATTCCATCCCCCTTCCCGGCCACTGTCTCAGGCTGAACCAGAGGTTTCACAGCCTCGGCGTCCTATTTGACCCCATAGTCTCCCCATCACAAAGATTGCTCACTTCTACCTCCGTAACATCTCCCGTGCTTGCTCCTGCCTTCCGAAACCCTCATCTGACGATGGAATTATTGGCAAAGGTACAGAGTTTATGGCAGGATGGGGAATGAAGAAGTATAAATATGTAGAAGATAATAAAGGATAATAAAAAAAGTGTTCAGTGAGTTTCATATGTAAAGGATCTCTATAAGTTGAAATGAGTTCCTTTTTCTCAAGTTGTAGTGTGTTGATGAGTATTGGTTGAGGTGAGATCCTGTCGGCCTCTTGTTCTGAGACTTCTTTCCATAATCATTTATTGCTGAAGCACCCTGGGATGTTGACTCTGGACAGAATCATCTTGCCTCTGGCCTTTAAGACTCTTCCAGTGGTGAAAACTGCAATTATAAGTAAAGTAATAACAATGGACTTAGCATTTTTTTAAAAACCTAAATTTAGCATCGGTAGTAAATTCTGCTATCCAATGGACTCTGATTCTAATGTTAAATGGAATCAGGCAAATGGATGAGGAGGTGACACACATAATATCATGGCAATGAATCAGGTTTTATTTACACTGGTGGGAAGTGAAGCAAAATAGCAGTTGAAGAAGCAGCCTGGAATTATGCTGGAGTAGGAGACCACATGCAGCAACATCGTCAAATGTTAGTTGTAATAGTTGTCACCTGAAACAAAGGCATAATTTACGCTCTAGAGAGCATGAGCTTTGCTATGTAACAAAACAACTGATAAAAATGGTCCCGAAACCTCCCTCGGAGGGCTGTGCCTCACAACTTGAGCCGTCTCTCGGAAATTCCCTCCGTGCCATTTCACTCTGCACTGAGGGATTTCCTGTACGGGCTGCTCCTGCACACTCTCCACTTCCTCGCCCTCGTCTCTCGCCCGTACATGCCCAGGCGTACCATCCTGCTGTCCGGCAGAGGCAGGGCTCTCTACTTGGGGATCCTCCCGTGTGCCATTGGGGATCTGGGGTGGAGATTGTTGCACGGAGCAGTCGTGACAAACAGGCCTTTACGCCATTTCACGGACTCCCAGGCCGCCTGCAATTTCTGTGGCCTGGATGAGTCCATGTTCCATTTATTCACAGAACTTGAGGAGCAGCCCCTGTTCGACTATTTAAGGGGGCTGCTCCTCAAGTTCTGGTTGCACTTCAGTCCCACGTTCCTGATCTTCGGCCACCCTTTGGTGGGGGGGGGGGGTGGTGGGCAGGTTGGTGGACGTCCTCGTGGGCCTGCTCCTGGGCTGTCCAAGGTCCAGGTTACACCAGGCCCGTGGGAGCGGTCGCTCTGACTGTCTGCTGCTCTTCCACGGAATTCTCCACGCCCGGGTGGCCCTGGAGAGGGAGCACACGGTGTCTGCCGGTACGCTTGAGGCTTTCCGCGACCGGTGGGCACCACAGAGACTGGAGTGCATCCTGGACCGAGATAATAAAATTATAATTTGACACTTATTTTGGTTTTTTTTTGGTCTATTGCACATGAATGCACCCTAATCCCCACTTCTTACAAAAGGGGGTCTAAAACAAAAAGGGAAAAAAAGGCCGCCGAGGATCCGGCCCTGCGGTAGGCAAAAAGAAATTTTTTTTTAAAAATTGATAAAAATGAAAGAGGTACTTATAAGTTTAAATAGTTTTCCTGTAGCAAATGGGTGTTGAAATGAGTGAAAATAGCCCAGAAAGAAGGCAACGGATCTTCTGCTATCTGAACCAAATGGCCATTCTTCAGGTGAGACTAAACAGTGTCACAGGTTTTTTATTTTTTTTATTATTCATTCATGGGATGTGGGTGTCACTGGCGAGGCCGGCATTTATTGCCCATCCCTAATTGCCCTTGAGAAGGTGGTGGTGAGCCGCCTTCTTGAACCGCTGCGTGTGGTGAAGGTTCTCCCACAGTGTTGTTAGGAAGGGAGTTCCAGGATTTTGACCCAGCGACGATGAAGGAACGGCGATATATTTCCAAGTCGGGATGGTGTGTGACATGGAGGGGAACTTGCAGATGGTGTTGTTCCCATGTGCCTGCTGCTCCTGTCCTTCTAGGTGGTAGAGGTCGCGGGTTTGGGAGGTGCTGTCGAAGAAGCCTTGGCAAGTTGCTGCAGTGCATCCTGTGGATGATACACACTGCAGCCACTGTGCGCCGGTGGTGAAGGGAGTGAATGTTTAGGGTGGTGGATGGGATGCCAATTAAGTGGGCTGCTTTGTCCTGGATGGTGTTGAGCTTCTTGAGCGTTGTTGGAGCTGCACTCATCCAGGCAAGTGGAGAGTATTCCATCACACTCCTGACTTGTGCCTTGCAGATGGTGGAAAGGCTTTGGGGAGTCAGGAGGTGAGTCACTCACCGCAGAATACCCAGCCTCTGACCTGCTCTTGTAGCCACAGTATTTATATGGCTGGTCCAGTTAAGTTTCTGGTCAATGGTGACCCCCAGGATGTTGATGGTGGGGGATTTGGCAATGGTAATGCCGTTGAATGTCAAGGGGAGGTGGTTAGACTCTCTCTTGTTGGAGATGGTCATTGCCTGGCACTTGTCTGGTGCGAATGTTAATTGCCACTTATGAGCCCAAGCCTGGATGTTGTCCAGGTCTTGCTGCATGCAGGCTCGGACTGCTTCATTATTTGAGGGGTTGCGAATGGAACTGAACACTGTGCAATCATCAGCGAACATCCCCATTTCTGACCTTATGGTAGAGGGAAGGTCATTGATGAAGCAGGTGAAGATGGTTGGACACTGCCCTGAGGAACTCCTGCAGCAATGCCCTGGGGCTGAGATGATTGGCCTCCAACAACCACTACCATCTTCCTTTGTGCTAGGTATGACTCCAGCCACTGGAGAGTTTTCCCCCTGATTCCCATTGACTTCAATTTTACTAGGGCTCCTTGGTGCCACACTCGGTCAAATGCTGCCTTGATGTCAAGGGCAGTCACTCTCACCTCACCTCTGGAATTCAGCTCTTTTGTCCATGTTTGGACCAAGGCTGTAATGAGGTCTGGAGCCGAGTGGTCCTGGCGGAACCCAATCTGAGCATCGGTGAGCAGGTTATTGGTTATTGGTGAGTAAGTGCCGCTTGATAGCACTGTCGACGACACCTTCCATCACTTTGCTGATGATTGAGAGTAGACTGATGAGGCGGTAATTGGCCGGATTGAATTTCTCCTGCTTTTTGTGGACTGGTCATACCTGGGCAATTTTCCACATTGTCGGGTAGATGCCAGTGTTGTAGCTGCATTGGAACAGCTTGGCTAGAGGCGCAGCTAGTTCTGGAGCACAAATCTTCAGCACTACAACTGGGATGTTGTCGGGCCCATGGCCTTTGCTGTATCCAGTGCACTCAGCCGTTTCTTGATATCACGTGGAGTGAATCGAATTGGCGGAAGACTGGCTTCTGTGATGGTGGGGATATCGGGAGTAGGCCGAGATGGATCATCCACTCGGCACTTCTGGCTGAAGATGGTTGCAAACGCTTCAGCCTTGTCTTTTGCACTTACGTGCTGGACTCCGCCATCATTGAGGATGGGGATGTTTACAGAGCCTCCTACTCCCGTTAGTTGTTTAATTGTCCACCACCATTCATGACTGGATGTGGCAGGACTGCAGTGCTTTGATCTGATCCGTTGGTTGTGGAATCACTTAGCTCTGTCTATAGCATGTTGCTTCTGCTGTTTATCATGCATATAGTCCTTTGTTGTAGCTTCACCAGGTTGGCACCTCATTTTTAGGTACGCCTGGTGCTGCTCCTGGCATGCTCTTCTACACTCCTCATAGAACCAGGGTTGATCCCCTGGCTTGTTGGTAACGGTAGAGCGAGGAATATGCCGGGCCTTGAGGTTACAGATTGTGCTGGAATACAATTCTGCTGCTGCTGATGGCCTACAACATCTCATGGATGCCCAGTTTTGAGCTGCTAGATCTGTTCTTAATCTATCCCATTTAGCACGGTGGTAGTGCCTAACACAACACATTGGATGGTGTCCTCAGTGCAAAGACGGGACTTCGTCTCCACGAGGACTGTGCGGTGGTCACTCCAATTCATACTGTCATGGACAGATGCATTTGCGACAGGTAGATTGGTGAGGACGAGGTCAAGTAAGTTGTGCCCTCGTGTTGGTTCGCTCACCACCTGCCGCAGGCCCAGTCTGGCAGTTATGTCCTTCAGGACTCGGCCAGCTCGGTCAGTAGTGGTGTTACCGAGCCACTCTTGGTGATGGACATTGAAGTCCCCCACCCAGAGTACATTCTGTGTCCTTGCTACCCTCAGTGCTTCCTCCAAGGGGTATTCAACATGAAGGAGGACTTATTCATCAGCTGAGGGAGGCCGGTAGGTAGTAATCAGCAGGAGGTTTCCTTGCCCATGTTTGACCTGATGCCATGAGATTTCATGGGGTCCAGAGTCAATGTTGAGGATTCCCAGGGCCACTCCCTCCTGACTGTATATCACTGTACCGCCACCTCTGGTGGGTCTGTCCTGCCGGTGGGACAGGACAGACCCAGGGATGGTGATGGAAGAGTCTGGGACGTTGGCTGAAAGGTATGATTATGTGAGTATGGCTATCAGGCTGTTGCTTGACTAGTCTGTGGGACAGCTCTCCCAATTTTGGCAAAAGTCCCCAGATGTTAGTGAGGAGGGCTTTGCAGGGTCGACTGGGCGTGGCTTGCCCAACTTGCCTCTGTCGTGTCCGGTGCCTAGTGGTCCGTTCGGTTTTATTCTCATGATGACTTTTTTTAAGCAAGATTTTTACAACTGAGTGGCTTGCTAGGCCATTTCAGAGGGCAATTAAGAATCAAGCACATTGCTGTGGGTCTGGAGTCACATTTGGCCAGACCAGGTAATTGACGGCAGGTTTTTTTCCCTGAAGGGCATTAGTGAACCAGGTGGGTTTTTACAACAATCCGGTAGTTTCATGGCCACTATTACTGATACTAGTATTTTAATTCCAGATTTTATTTAATTAATTGATTTTAAATTCCCCAGCTGCCGTGGCGGGATTTGAACTCATGATTCCGGATTAGTAGTCTAGGCATCTGGATTACTAGTCCAGTAACATAACCACTATGTTACCGTACCCTCTAATATCATTTTATAATGGGCAACATAACAGTTGAGCCTGATCTTGTCCCACCTGATGTTCTCACACCCTTTCTAGTTAGGTTTGGCAAATTACTGTTACAGACAATTTAACATTACAGTCAGATTTCAGGATAGTTTAATTTTCAAGCATGAGTAAAGATTTGGGGAAGGTAGATTCAGATCTGCTGCTGGACAGATTTAACTGTGATACAAAGAAGCATGGAGATTATTTAAATCGGTATTTGTGCAAAAGGAAACCACGTATGTTCCTTGGATAACAATAACAGTACATAATAAAGTGAAGCCTAAATGGCTTAACAGGGAGATAGAATCATAGAAATTTATGGCACTGAAAGAGGCCACTCGGCCCAGTGTGTCTGTGCTGGCCGAAAAAGAGCTGTCCAGCCTAATCCCACTTTCCATCTCTTGGTCCGTAGCCTTGTAGGTTATGGCACTTCAAGTGCATATCCAAGCACCTTTTAAATGCAATGAGGTTTTCTGCCTCTACCACCCTTTCAGGCAGTGAGTTCCAGACCGCTGCTATCCTCTGGGTGAAATTTTTTTTCCTCAGCTCCCCTCTAATCCTTCTACCAATTACTTTAAATCTATGCCCCCTGGTTATTGACCCCTCTGCTAAAGGAAATAGGTCCTTCCTATCCACTCTATCTGGCCCCCTCATAATTTTATACACCTCAATTAAATTTCCCCTCAGCCTCCTCTGTTCCAAAGAAAACAATGGATCCATAGGGAAAGAAACTAACTGTTATGGCATAAAGTGATGTTGAGGTTAACTAAAACTACTATCAGAAATGTCAACAAAGGTATTATAAAAAAAGATTGTGGGCAGGTGAATTCTTTTCAGTTATGTCAAAAGCCTGAAAGTCATTACGAATCAAATACAGCCTTTGAGAGATTCAGCAAGGCAGTTTCGGATTGAAGATCAACATATGGTTAAGTGTTAAATGGATACTTTGCATATGTTGAAGATTAAAGTGCCTTTTGTGTCGGATACAGGTGGTCCTAAATACAGAAATGGTCTTAACTAGGATTAAAGCACTCAAGGCTGATCAGGCTATTGGACCTGATTTAATTTACATCCAAAGTGCTGAAGGAAAAACTATGCAAACTGTTGACTCACATATTTAATAGTTCTTTGAAGTGTGGGATTATTCCAATGGACTGAAGGGAGACTCTTGTACCAACATTTAAGGGCAAGAAACAGACAATGGGAATTATAGACCTCATAGTTTGACATCGGTTATAGGAAAGATTTTGGAAGGCATAAGGGATGTGATTTATGATCACCCGGAGAGGCTGCAGTTATTAGAGAATCTCAGCATGAATTTAAGAAATGTGGGTCCAACCTCACCAACATGATTGAGTTCTGCAAGTCCAAATTAGTGGATGATGGCAGTCCAGTAGATGTTGTATATTTTGATTCCAGAAGCCTTTGTTAAAGTACCACATAAAAGGTTATTGGGTTATGGGATTGGCAGTCAGATACTATGCTGGATAGGTAATTGGTTACAATTTTGCATACAGAGGGTCATCATCAATGGGAGATCTACATGGGGCCAAGTCACAAGTGGAGTTCCACACAGTCTCTTGTTTGGGATCCTTACGGTTCATCGCCTTCATGAATGATGTGGATGAGGGCTTTAATGGAACTATTTACATGTTTGCAGATTACGCAAAAATGTGCACAAGATCAAATAGATCAAATAAATAGGATACAGGCCGATTTAGATAAGTTAGGGGAATGTGCCTGTGTTTGGCAGGTGTCCTTCAGTGTGGATAAATGCAGTGTTTTGCATTTGGGGCTGAAAAACCCCAGGCACGTATAAACAATGCAGGGGATACCTGCTAAAGGTGGCGGAGCAGGAGAGGGGGGGGGTCATAGATGATAAATAATTGAAGGACCACTAGCAGTGTGATGAGGCCATTGGGAAGACAAATAGGAATTTAGGTTGTTCTATCAAGTCTACAGCAGAAACAGGCCATTTGGTCCAATTAGTCCAATTACTCCAACAAGTAAATAAGCTAAAAAAAAAATCAAATGCTGGAAATCTGCATTAAAACCAAAAAATGTTGTAAACACATAGCAGGATAGTTAGCATCTGTGGAGTGACCAGATGGATCAATGCTGACTGACATGCTGTGTGCTTCCAGTATTTTCTGTTCAAGTTTATCCCAGTGTACTACAACAGGAATTGGAACTAGCTGATTCTGCCCCTTCCTCCCAAGCCCAGGGGCAATTGTAGAATCCCACCATTGCTCCAGCTGACTTTGGATAGACCAGGATCAAGCCAAGAAACACTCCTGGTCTACATGGTTCAGTGCAACACTTATTGCATTTACCTACCGAGTAACTGGAGAAGCCTATTCAGATTTCCATCAATGTAAATTCAGTTCTCCTGGTAGGTGTGATTAGAATTATTTTTATTTTATTAATTCTATAGTATAACTTATGAAAAATGGCAGGCAACAGCTAAAATTTTAAACATTATTTCATTGAAATGTCCATAAACCACTTGGTATTTGCTGTCATGGCTTAAGATGTTATTTTAACCATTAAAATTAGTCTAATACAGTCAACCAGCCAAAATTATACATGTTCTAAGAACATAAGAAATAGGAGCTGGAGTAGGCCGTACGGCCCCTCGAGCCTGCTCTGCCATTCAATAGGATCATGGCTCATCTTCTCCCCCAATTCCACTTTCCCGCCCAATCCCCATATCCCTTGATTCCCTTAGAGTCCAAAAATCTATCGATCTCAGCCTTGAATATACTCAATGACTGAGCATCCACAGCCCTCTGGGGTAGAGAATTCCAAATATTTACAACCCTCTGTGTGAAGAAATTCCTCATCTCGGTCCTAAATGGCCGAACTCTTATTCTGAGACTATGCCCCCTAGTTCTGGTCTCTTCTAACTCTATCAACGTATCCTTCAATTCCCTTCTCCCTCATGTGTTTATCCAGCTTCCCCTTAAATGCATCTATGCTAGTCGCCTCAACTACTCCTTGTGGCAGTGAGTTCCATGTTCTTACCACTCTCTGGGTGAAGAAGTTTCTCCTGAATTCCCTTTTGGACTTGTTAGTGACTACCTTATATTTATGGCCTCTAGTTCTCTACGTCTACCCTATCAAACCCTTTCATAATCTTAAAGGTCACCCCTCAGTCTTCTCTTTTCTAGAGAAAAGAGCCCCAGCCTGCTCAATCTTTTCTGGTAGGTATAACCTCTCATTTTTGGTATCATCCTGGTAAATGTTTTTTGCACCTTCTCCAGTGTCTCTATTACTCCAGCAAAATGCAGTTAATGGAGGATAGTTACATAATGTAAATTGATTGAAGCCCATGGAATAAAAGGGCAGTAGCAGCATGGATACAAAATTGGCTAAGTGACAGGAAACAGAAAGTAGTGGTGAACGGTTGTTCTTCAGACTGGAGGAGGGTATACAGTGGTGTTCCCCAGGGGTCAGTACTAGGACCATTTCTTTTCTTGATATATATTAATGACTTGGACTTGGGTGTACAGGGCACAATTTCCAAATTTGCAGATGATACAAAACTTGGTAGTGTAGTGAATGGTGAGGAGAATAGCGATAGACTTCAAGAGGATATAGACGGGCTGGTGGAAAGGGCAGATGAAATTTAACGCAGAAAAATGCAAAGTGATACATTTCGGTAGGAAGAATGAGGAGAGGCAATATAAACTAAAGGGCACAATGGTACAGGAACAGAGAGACCTGGGGTATATGTACACAAATCGTTGAAGGTGCAGGGCAGGTTGAGAAAGCAGTTTAGAAAGCATACGGGATCCTGGGCTTTATAAATAGAGGCGTAAAGTACAAAAGTAAGGAAGTCATCATGAACCTTTATAAAACACTGGTTCAGCCACAACTGGAGTATTGTGTCCCGTTCTGGGCACCGCACTTAAGGAAAGATGTGAAGGCTTTAGAGAGGGTACAGAAGAGATTTACTAGAATGATTCCAGGGATGAGGGACTTTAGTTACATGGGTAGATTGGAGAAGCCGGGGTTGTTCTCCTTGGAACAGAGAAGGTTGAGAGGGGATTTGGTAGAGGTATTCAAAATCATGAAGGGCCTAGACAGAGTAGATAGAGAGAAATTGTTCCCATTGGCAGAAGGGTCAAGAACCAGAGGACATAGATTTAAGGTGATTGGCAAAAGAACCAAAGGTGACATGAGGAAAAACTTTTTTTTAACACAGTGAGTGGTTAGGATCTGGAATGCACTGCCTGAGAGGGTGGTGGAGGCAGATTCAATCGTAGCTTTCAAAAGGGAATTGGATATGTAATTGAAAGGGACTTTTACTGGGGTACGGTAGCATTGTGGTTATGTTACTAGACCAGTAATCAGGAGTCATGAGTTAAAATCCTGCCACGGCAGCTGGGGAATTTAAATTCAATTAAATAAAATCTGGAATTAAAATACTAGTATCAGTAATGGTGGCCATGAAACTACCGGATTGTCATAAAAACCCATCTGGTTCACTAATGTCCTTTAGAGAAGGAAACCTGGCCTCCTTACCCGGTCTGGCCTATATGTGACTCCAGACCCACAGCAATGAGGTTGATTCTTAATTGCCCTCTGAAATGGCCGAACAAGCCACTCAGTTGTACAATCTTGCTAAAAAAAAGTCATAATAAGAATAAAACCGGACGGACCACTCGGCACCGGACACGACAAGGGCAAACCAAGCCCAGTCGACCCTGGAAAGTCCTCCTCACTAACATCTGGGGACTTGTGCCAAAATTGGGAGAGCTGTCCCACAGACTAGTCAACAGCCTGACATAGTCATACTCACAGAATCTTCCATCACCCTCCCTGGGTATGTCCTGTCCCACCGGCAGGACAGACTGACCAGAGGTGGCAGTACAGTGATATACAGTCAGGAGGGAGTGGCCCTCAACATTGACTCAGGACCCCATGAAATCTCATGGCATCAGGTCAAACATGGGCAAGGAAACCTCCTGCTGATTACCACCTACCGCCCTCCCACAGCTGATGAATCAGTCCTCCTCCATGTTGAACACCACTTGGAGGGAGCACTGAGGGTAGCAAGGGCACAGAATGTACTCTGGGTGGTGGACTTCAATGTCCATCACCAAGAGTGGCTCGGTAGCACCACTACTGACCAAGCTGGCTGAGTCCTGAAGGACATAGCTGACAGACTGGGCCTGCAGCAGGTGGTGAGCGAACCAACACGAGGGAAAAACTTACTTGACCTCGTCCTCACCAATCTACCTGTATCAAATGCACCTGTCCATAACAGTTATTGGTAGGAGTGACCACCACAAAGTCATCGTGGAGACGAAGTCCCATCTTCGCACTGAGGACACCACCCAAAGTGTTGTGTGGCACTATCACCGTGCTAAATGGGATAGATTAAGAACAGATCTAGCAGCTCAAAACTGGGCATCCATGAGGCGCTGTGGGCCATCAGCAGCAGCAGAATTGTATTCCAGCACAATCTGTAACCTCATGGCCCAGCATATTCCTCGCTCCACCATTACCAATAAGCCAGGGGATCAAACCTGGTTCAATAAGGAGTGTAAAAGAGCATGCTAGGAGCAGCACCAGGCGTACCTAAAAATGAGGTGCCGACCTGGTGAAGCTACAACATGCATGCTAAACAGCAGAAGCAACATGCTATAGACAGAGCTAAGCGATTCCACAACCAAAGGATCAGATCAAATCTCTGCAGTCCTGCCACATCCAGTCGTGAATGGTGGTGGACAATTAAATAACTAACAGGAGGAGGAGGCTCTGTAAACATCTCCATCCCAATGATGGCGGAGTCCAGCACGTGAGTGCAAAAGACAAGGCTGAAGCGTTTGCAACCATCTTCAGCCAGAAGTGCCGAGTGGATGATCCATCTCGGCCTCCTCCCGATATCCCCACCATCACAGAAGCCAGTCTTCAGCCAATTCGATTCACTCCACGTGATATCAAGAAACGGCTGAGTGCACTGGATACAGGAAAGGCTATGGGCCCTGACAACATCCCGGCTGTAGTGCTGAAGATTTGTGCTCCAGAACTAGCTGCGCCTCCAGCCAAGCTGTTCCAGTACAGCTACAACATTGGCATCTACCCGACAACGTGGAAAATTGCCCAGCTATGTCCTGTCCACAAAAAGCAGGACAAATCCAATCCAGCCAATTACCGCCCCATCAGTCTACTCTCAATCATCAGCAAAGTGATGGAAAGTGTCGTCGACAGTGCTATCAAGCGGCACTTACTCACCAATAACCTGCTCACTGATGCTCAGTTTGGGTTCCGCCAGGACCACTTGGCTCCAGACCTCATTACAGCCTTGGTCCAAACATGGACAAAAGAGCTGAATTCCAGAGGTGAGGTGAGAGTGACTGCCCTTGACATCAAGGCAGCAATTGACCAAGGAGCCCTAGTAAAATTGAAGTCAATGGGAATCAGGGGGAAAACTCTCCAGTGGCTGGAGTCATACCTAGCACAAAGGAAGATGGTAGTGGTTGTTGGAGGCCAATCATCTCAGCCCCAGGAGTTCCTCAGGGCAGTGTCCTAGGCCCAACCATCTTCAGCTGCTTCATCAATGACCTTCCCTCCATCATAAGGTCAGAAATGGGGACGTTCGCTGATGATTGCACAGTGTTCAGTTCCATTCGCAACCCCTGAGATAATGAAGCAGTCCGTGCCCGCATGCAGCAAGACCTGGACAACATCCAGGCTTGGGCTGATAAGTGGCAAGTAACATTCGTGCCAGATAAGTGCCAGGCAATGACCATCTCCAACAAGAGAGAGTCTCACCACCTCCCCTTGACATTCAACGGCATTAACATAGCCGAATCCCCCACCATCAACATCCTGCGGGGTCACCATTGACCAGAAACTTAACTGGACCAGCCATATAAATACTGTGGCTACAAGAGCAGGTCAGAGGCTGGGTATTCTGCGGCGAGTGACTCACCTCCTAACTCCCCAAAGCCTTTCCACCATCTACATGGCACAAGTCAGGAGTGTGATGGAATACTCTCCACTTACCTGGATGAGTGCAGCTCCAAGAAGTTCGACACCATCCAGGACAAAGCAGCCCGCTTGATTGGCATCCCATCCACCACCCTAAACATTCACTCCCTTCATCACCAGCACACTGTGGCTGCAGTGTGTACTATCCACAGGATGCACCGCAGCAACTCGCCAAGGCTTTTTCGACAGCACCTCCCAAACCCGTGACCTTTACCACCTAGAAGGACAAGGGCAGCAGGCACATGGGAACAACACCACCTGCATGTTCCCCTCCAAGTTACACACCATCCTGACTTGGAAATATATTGCTGTTCCTTCATCGTTGCTGGGTCAAAATCCTGGAACTCCCTTCCCAACAGCAATGTGGGAGAACCTTCACCACACGGACTGCAGCGGTTCAAGAAGGCGGCTCACCACCACCTTCTCAAGGGCAACTAGGGATGGGCAATAAATGCCGGCCTCACCAGCGATGCACACATCCCAGGAACGAATAAAACAAAAGGAAAAAATTTGCAGGGCTACAGGGATAGGGCGGGGGAGTGGGACTAGTTGGATTGCTCTTGCATAGAGCCGGCACGACTTGATGGGCCGAATGGCCTCCTTCCGCGCTATAACCTTTCTACGATTCTATGATTATTTCTCCAGCAATATGCAATGAGTGGGTGGATGCAGGTGGGATGCACCAGTAAATCTCTTTCCACACACTACGCAAGTAAACTCTCCCCAGTGTAAATGCAATGGTGTCTTTTCAGGTCCTGAAGCTTTTAATCTCTTCCCAGTCAGAACGTGATGTGGAGATACCGTGATGGACTGGGGTTGACAAATGTAAGGAATCTTACAACACCAGGTTATAGTCCAACAGTTTTATTTGAAAATCACAAGCTTTCGGAGGCTTTCTCCTTCGTCAGGTGACCTGACGAAGGAGAAAGCCTCCGAAAGCTTATGATTTTCAAATAAAACTGTTGGACTATAACCTGGTGGTGTAAGATTCCTTACACTGTCAGAACGTTTAAAAAGGTCTCGCGTCAGTGTGAACTTGCTGGTGCCTCAGCAGGTTGGATGACTCATTAAACAGCTACTCTCCAGTGTGAACTCACTGGTGTCTAAGCAGGGCCGATGACTGAGTGAATCCCTTCCCACACACGGAGCAGGTGAACGGCATCTCATCAGTGTGAGCTCACTGTCAGCGGGTGAGATGACCGAGTGAATCCCATCCCACTCGTGGAGCAGGTGAACGATCTCTTTCCAGTAAGAAGTTGCTGGTGTCTTAGCAGGTTGGATGACTGAGTGAATCCTTTCCCACACACGGAGCAGGTGAAAGGATTCTCCCGTGTGAATAAACTGGTGCTCAAACAGGCAGGATGGCTGAGTGAATCCTTTCCCGCACAAAGAGCAGGTGAACAGCCTCTCCCCAGTGTGAACTTTCTGGTTTCAGCAGGTGGCATGAATAAAGAAATCCCTTCCCACAAAGGGAGAAGGTGTAAGTTCTCCCCCCAGTGTGAACTCACCGGTTCATGAACAGGCTGGGTAATGGAGTGAATTCCTTCCCGCACAGAGGTGGTGAACGGCCTCTCCCCAATGTGTTCTTGTATGTAAAAATGTATATTAAAAAAATCTTGTTCACTATTATTGTACAGCAAATTTTGGGTCACAATTTTATTTAAACCAATCTCTGTCCATCTGTATTTTTAAATACAGATTTCTAAAGTCCCCATACCCCAGAAAATTGACTTTATGATCCTCATCCTCACTTTCAAATCCCTCCAGTGACTTTCCCCACTCTACTTTAGTGATTTCCTGCCTTACATCACTGTAGACACCCTTTGTTCCTCTAACACCTAGTTACTCCTGATTCTCTCCTCCACCTGTACCAGTACGATGACCATTATACCCTGCCTCTTGAAACTCAATTCCTAGTTCCTTCTACTTTGCTACCTCGCTCCCCGCTTTCAAAACCCTTCTCTTCAATCATGCTTTCACTCCCCTGGCAAGTTGCACCATTTTTTCCTCCTCACTGTCCAGTGTTTCTCTTCCTTAATTTGAAGTGTTCTGATATTAGCTCTTTTTATATACAGGAAGACATGAGTTATTGAGTGAATTATGGAGGCAATTACAGAAATATAAACACATTTTCAACACAGCCACACCAGAAGGCACGACAAAACAATACTTAAGATGAAATATCTTTAATATTAAAAAAGTATAAAACAAAAAGGATGGATACTTGAAAGGGTTTGTTTTATACAAATATATCATTTTCAGAAACAAACTTACATAGATGTATAAAGCAGTTTGGAAAGGCTTACACCAAAACCTAGCAGAGAAAACTGTTATGTTGCATTAACAACTTTGTAAAAGATTACAACTATAACTCAGAATTCAACATACAATATTGTGGTAGGTAAAGATGCATCAGTAGATTGCTTTTCTTTAACAAATTTATTGCCAGAAGTAGACAGTAATCCCATACGAATCCTGACTTGTAAGAACGAGAGTTTCCAAAGTATGGTACGAAGTGCTGATCCAGTAAAATCCAGTGTTGTAACTTGAAGGTTTTGTACTGAAATAAATAACAGGGAGCTCTCTCATGTCACGTTTTAAATTAGCTCCAGCTCCTCTATGCCTGGAGCAGAACCTGCTAAGGACCATTAATAGTCAGAGAACACAAGAGACTGCTTTCAAATTCAAATGTACAAGATGCAGGACATCAGAGATTGGTACTTGCTGGCCACTAAATCCAAACAGACATACAATCTACTAATCTGAAATTGGGAAACTCATGCTTTGTCTCCCATTCTGGCATAACCTTTACTACTCATTCACAATAGTCATAAGAATACAAAGAATACAATAAAGCAGAGCTCCAAGCTATCACCATACTTTTTAAAATCTCAATAAGCAGTTAACTGGTTACAGCATAATATTCAAAAGTCCAAAATCTACATCTTGAATACTGTCAAAATTATATTACTCCTTCTCATCATATTACATCACGCAGTGGTCTTGGATTGAACGGATATTGCAAAAGACATGTATTAACTTACAACATTATCAATGCATTAAGAGTATAGGAAACAATTGTCATAAAATTTAAGGCCTACATTCAAGAATTTGAACTCAGGAACATTAACGTTTTAGTTGAAGACTCATTATCCAGATGCGGTTCAGTGAATTA